>NC_068927.1:6181250-7417500 GCF_023091745.1 Budorcas taxicolor | reverse complement strand
TGGTAAGGATGAGAGTTCACACTGAAGGACCCTCTTGGTTGGCTTCAGGTGCGCGGCCTTGCTAGACTGCAGCCCTTAAAACCGACACAAACATTGCACACGGTTCTCAAAAGCCACACCATACACGGGTAAGCTGTAATTTACAAACGTGAACTGAGACAGAAGGGGAGCGGGGTATACCCCGAGTGGACCTCATTTACATACTCTCCGGGCGGGGTACTGTGATGGCTGTTTCACTCACGCCAACCAAAAGGGTGTGTTTTACATATAGCTAACACAGCGTCTTAAATATCAGTATTTTATTTGCTATTGCATTATAATAAAATGCTTTCTTCAATATGTATTTAATGCACTTCCTATTTTGTCATTTTACACTTGGAGTGTCTAATAAAAGGGACTCTTCCTCTGAACTGCGCTGCCCCATTCATTTTTTCCTGGCTCTTCTGCAGCCCACTGGCCACCGCTCAGACTGTTTTGAGAAGCGGGGGACTCTATTCATTCTGTCAGGTCACGGACAGATAGACAAAAACAAAAACAGAGTCTCAAGTGAGTCCTGCACAGAAATGATCATTGGACATAATTAACCAGCGATGTGCACCGCTGTGGACATTTAGAGACAATCCTTCCAACTGTCTTTTCTCCCCAACAAGCCCTGTTCACTCAAGTGTGTTCAGGTACTCAGTTACATTCAACACAGACTAATTCACTTATCCTCAACAAGTGGGCTATTGATTTTTGCCTGCTTTCAGAACAGCCTGAGGCTTTCTGAACGACAATAGCGTCCCCTATTAAAAAAAAAAAAATCCTGCGATTCCAGGGGAAATGCCCTTTCACTCCTCATAATCAGGTTTGCCTCACGTTTGTCTGGACCTGTTCCTATATTCAACTTGGAGCTGCTAATTTCTACAATTCTTTTTGCACTCTATTCCGTCAGACTCTGGCATATCCCTCGCCTTTTAAAGCTGAGAGGTCAACGGGATTTGCCTTCATTCAGTAGGGGTTTATCTGAACAAAACTTCCCTGGCATACCAGGAACAAGGCATCAGGCACTCTGTTTTCTTCCTCTCTCTTTTTTTTTGGTAATCAACTTGTGAAAACCAAGTAGCCTCATTTTCAAGTTTTCCCAAAGGCAAAAAGAGCAAATCTAAGCAACCATCTAGTTTGTACTTCTATATTTATGGCAAATACCATCCTTTACATAGAAGTAAAGATTAAAAAAAAACAATTGATGAAACACATAAAACAGCATTTTAAATATACTAATCTCTTCAAATGGAAGTACTATATACTTTAAAAAAAAAAGGAGATTATAAGCAGAGTCAATTTGTGTTGAAAAGAATGATCTGTTTTATGTTAATTATATTACATTTTAATGACAGTCCAGTGGTAAATCTTGACTTCTTTAAAGAAACCATGATCAGCTGTGGACTATTCTGGGGATAGCCATAAATTCTAGGTGTAAGGTGAACAAAGTCCTTAATTGGGGAAGTGTCTGCATGCTTAGTCATGTTTGACTCTTTGTGAACTTTTGGACTGTAGGCCACCAGGATCCTCTGTCCATGGTATTCTCCAGGCAAGAAGGTTTGCTGTTTCCTTCTGCAGGGGATCTTCCTGACCTAGGGATCAAACCCGCGTCTCCTGCGTCTCCTGTACAGCAGGCAGATTTTTACCCTCTGAGCCATGGATAAGCCCTAACTGGGAAAAGGGAGTGATAAATACCCCTTCTTAACAGACTCTGTCTCCTAACTAGGATGTATTTGGGCAAGAGGCATTTGCATAGCTGCTGTACAAAGAAATAAAGTTGTCCATCCATTTTAGATGCTGAGTCTATTAGAAACATGCTCATTTCAGCTTCTTTCCTTACTCAGAAGCATCTGAACTTGCATGTTAGTTAGGGGGTCAAATATGGCCTCTGGGGGAAAAATAAAAAGAAATATGCACACACACACACACACACACACACACACACACACACACACGCATGCACACACACATCCACTCCAGCAGAAGGAGGGTTCAGTTTAGCCAGGGAGAGCCTCAACCCTGTTTCATCAAGGCTCGCAGAGATAGCTGGGCATCTGCATGAACCTTGAAAGCGCAGGACAGAGCCTCGGAGCACAGAGCCCTGCCTCCCAGCGCAAAGCCACCAGAGAGGGGGTTCCTGGGAGTGCGGAGTACCTGAAAAATGAAATTTAACATGTTTGGCCCTTAATGAGGTTGCTCCGGAAAGGACCATGCACCTGTGACTCTGGGGCTCCAGGCACATTTCTGAGTCTCCAGTGAGCGCAGTGGCAAAAGAAAACTGGCTGCCCTCTATACAAGGACTGAAGGACGAGAACAATGCAGGGGCTGTCCACAGCGGCCTTGCCCCCCTTGGCTGAGAATGAAGGAGAAAGGGCTCCCCTGACAGGAGTTCTGCCTTTGTGTTGGGCACCTGCAGTTCTGTTTTGTTGGAGAGCTAAGGAGTCAAATCTCCAAGTATTATTACTCACAGCGTGCCTGAACGTGTCACACCTTAAGGGGGCTGGGGGAGGCAGGAGGCCGGAGAGACAGGACTAACACTGAAAACAATAATGACGGGTAGGGCGTCATCAGGCGGCAAGCTTAGCGGACAGGGACACAGACATTCCTGACTGTCAGAGCTAAGATCTAGTGAAATCTGAAAGAAAAAAGTGAAACAGGCAGGGTGATGTGGACTCGTCAACTTTTTATTTCACCACATTGGGGACTTTAAAAACAAAGCACAATCAGAGAACAAGAAAGAAAACGAAAAAAGCAGGCAGGCAACAGGAGTTCTCATATTCTGTCATGCGGCTTCCCTCAGAGCTCAGCTGGTAAAGAATCCGCCTGCAATGCAGGAGACCCCGGTTCAATCTTTGGGTCGGGAAGTTCTCCTGGAGAAGGGATAGGCTACCCACTCCAGTATTCTTGGGTTTCCCGTGTGGCTCAGCTGGTAAAGAATCCACCTGCAATGCAGGAGACCTGGGTTCGATCCCTGGGTTGGGAAGATCCCCTGGAGAAGGGAAAGGCTACCCGCTCCAGTATTCTTGGGCTTCCCTTGTGGCTCAGCTGGTAAAGAATCCGCCTGCAATACAGGAGACCTCGGTTCAATTTCTGGGTCAGGAAGTTCCCCTGGAGAAGGGATAGGGTACCCTCTCCAGTATTCTTGAGCTTCCCTTGCGGCTCAGCTGGTAAAGAATCCGCCTGCAATGCAGGAGACCTGTTCGATCCCTGGGTTGGGAAGATCCCCTGGAGAAGGGAAAGGCTACCCACTCCAGTATTCTGGCCTGGAGAATTCCATGGACTGTATAGTCCACGGGATCACAAAGAGTCAGACACGACTGAGCGACTATCACTTTCACTATTCTGTCATCTTTATTAAAAAACATTTAAGTTCTAAAGTTGACAACAGCTTTTAAAAAATAGATATAATGTGTTTAATGAGAAGCTCGCTACTTTGTGTCTATTTTCTCCATTTGTAAATAGTCTGGTAAGAATGTGGTCACAGATGGGCCTCCGTGTCTGACAGAGGATGACTCTCCTTCTCTCATCCTGGTGCCAGGTCTCAGCACCATCCTGGCACTCACGAGCTCCCGGAACACTGGCTGAATGAAAGCGGCGAGCAGGTGGTGCAGTGGCGAAGAAGCTGCCTGTCAATGCAGGAGACACGGGTAAGATCCCCGGGTGGGGAAGATCCCCTGGAGTAGGGAATGGCAGCCCACTCCAGTATTCTTGCCTGGAGAATCCATGGACAGAGAGAAGCCTGGCGGGTTGCACTCCAGGGTGCAGGGTTGGGGGAGCCGGGGAGAGGGTCACAAAGAGGCGGATGCAACTAAACACACACACACACATTTACAGATGAACACCTGCCAAGGGGAGCGACACCCAGGGTGTCGGGGAGGAGAGGACGGAAGGCCTTGGTCTGGGGAAGGAAACGAGCAAGTGGACCCCAGGAGTTACAGCGTGTTCCGGAAACCTTTGAGGACCACCCGAAGACGCACGCACCTGCGTGTTCTTTAGTGTTCCCCAGAGGAGGTTCCAGTTAACCCGCCAAGATCCAGGTGGATGGAGAGCAGTTGCTTGTCCTCATCCCAAGCCCACTGGATCCAACCAGATGAGCAACTGGAGGAAAGAGATTAGAGGAGGAAAGAGATGGCTCATATTAGAGGAAAGAGATGGCTCACAACACTTGTTACAGAATAAGGCAGTTACTATGGTCCAGGGTGACTAGGGTCACTGGCCTAGGGGCTGCTGCAAATGGGGATTTGTAGCAGGACAGAGACGGGGTTCAGCCTCAGAGTTAGAGAGTGCGGACAGGGGGATGGGATTAGCAGGATGGAGGAGTCTTTCTGGCTAAATGACCTAAACGGATTCTTGCTGAAGGCAGATCAGGGTGCGCAGACGCTACCCAGGGCACAGGTGGCGATAAGGAAGGTCCCGGGATGCTGAGGGTGGGGGATTCTCACCAGACCAACATGCCAGGAGTCCTGGAGCAGCCCGTGCCAAAGAGGACACGGACGTCTAAAAGCTGAGGACTGCCTGGTAAGAGGGCTCAGAGCAGGCTGGCGAAAAGCTGCTCAAGGGAAGACTCTCTGTCGTGGGACACACCAGCTCTATCTCAGGGCAAAAATTATCGGGACTGGCATATATGCAGTATTGATACTTAGACAACCAATGAGAACCTACTGCATAGCACAGGGGACCCTCCTTAATTGCTAGGGACGATCCAAATGGAAAGGAAATCCGAGAAAAAGAGAGGGCATAGATAAACACATTGCTGATCCACTTTGCTGTACAGTAGAAACTAACACAGCATTATAAAGCAACCACATGCTAACAAAAATCAACTTTAAAAAATCATCAAGAAAAGGTATGGCAAACCAGACAGCAGAGATGGGTGTCCCCGATCACGCCTCAACTTTCTCATCTGTGAAATGGATAAAGGCAGTTTCCACTCCCAGGTGGCCTGAATGAGAATCCTACAGCGTAAGCTGTGTAAACCGCTTTCTGCGGTGCCCAGTGTGAAACCGTCATTCAAGAAAGACGACGATTATTACCACCGTGACTACCACGATGAGACTGGAACAGCTGCTTGGGAAAGGGTGCGGCTGCTCCAGAACGCGTTCTGTCTTTTTGAGTGCACAGAGGTGATGCTGTTAGCACACTGCCTCTCATTGTCAAACCAATAAAATCTATCCTGAACAGAACAAGACGATGAAATGTGAGCGGAAAAATGCTAAAGGAGCAAGTGACTCCCACAGTCCTCCACGCTCTGACAAAAGAGGGATTCTGTTCATGTGATTAGTTCAAAACAGTGTATTAAACCCAGAGGAATTGTTTTTAAAGTAAGACTCTAATTTTAGGAACCTGAGGAAAGGCTGCATTTTAATAGGATATTTCATTGTGCCCCACATACAAAACTATTGTTTGCCTGACTCTATAATTGTTAGACAGACACGGCACTATTAACTGTGGCAAAATGAAACATGGGATAATTCCACTAATAAAACAATCAGTTCACAAGGCAAAGCACAGCTCGGCTGTTTAAACAGAGCAGAATACCCCTGAGTAGAGAGCCACATAGTCCAATATTCCCAGCTGGAATTTCACCTTTCTCTACTCTTTCGTGGAGAAAAATCATTGAAATAGTCTGGTAACAATACCGTTACTGTCTCCTTAACTTAATCCTTTGTTCCCTCCAAAGAAGAGACTGCTGCTGATTATGAATATTCCGCGCTACAATTTCCATCAATTAATATACTACCGTGTTCTTAGTACAGTATTAACAGCTTCTTGATTTACATTAGAAAGTATATATTTTACACCATGGGTGAAGCTCTTTTCTAACGGCTTTAACTTACAATTTGGAAGATGGAGGTGGGAGGGTATGGATAATTGCTGGGAAAGAATATATTCTATTCTCCTTCCGGTTTTTTTTCCCTCCTCTCTGCTGGGGAATCCCTGTCCCCTAGTCAAGGGGGGGCAGGACAGGTCTCCCCCGAACCACCTCTGTCCTTCGACCTTCCATCTGGGAGGAGACATGTGGAGCTGAGCTGGTGTTTCTTGGTGGGTCTGCCGCCAACTGTCTGCAGAATGCAGAGTCGGCAGTTCGCCTTGCACAAAACACCAGAACAAGCAGAGGGGAGCCCCTCCCCCCTCCAGGTGACTAAAAAGAGGCAGGTGTGAGGAGGAACGGGACGGGGGAGAAGAAGGGAGAGATGGCAGCCTGGGGAGGAGCTCAGCCCGCTCTGCAGGGAGCGAGCGGGGTGTCTCTCACACGCCCGGAGCCCTAGCCGCCTCGCCTGGAAGACCACACGTCCATGTCCAGCACTGAAGGCCGTGTGCGCGCGCTGCGCTTCTCCGGGAGGCAGAGGAGTGGAGGAGGCTCTGGAAGGAAGGGAGGTGTCCTGCCCCTGCCCAGGTACGTCCAGATGCCCTGCGGGGCTGAGACGGCTGCGGGGTCGGCATGCAGGCTGCCCCCAGGCACCTCCGCAGAGACTCCCAGGCCCGCTACCCCCGTGGGGACCTTCCCGGCTGCTCCATGCCTCTGGCTCCGAGAATGGACACACTCAAAGGAGAACCCCTTCGGTGGCCTGTGCTCAGGGCTCCTGCTTTTACTGCCCTGTTGTCCCGCTAGAATTTGCCCACGGTTTCGAGGATCACCAGGATTTACCCATGGAGCCAGCAGACTCTGGTCTCAGTCCCCCACTGTGCGGTTTCAGGACGGTCACACCGTAAAATGAGGAGGTGGGCGCCCCCAACTTCCATAGAGGCATGGTCCATGAAGGGTTAAAAAAAAATGTGAACTGGTTGTCAATATTGAAAACTGGAAATAATTCCTCCAAAAATCCTGAGTCCCTGTTTCTTTTTCAAAACACTCTCAGCAACAAAAATCCGGAGCTGGGCAGCTGCTCCTTTGGCATTTGAGTCTCCACTTGGCCCACTGCTTCATTTGCGTGAGCTTACAGGGGACCCCACAGCATCTCTGAGTCCTGCTGGAGTCCAGGCACTGTTGCTTAGAGAGGGTCGTCTGTCCTTTCCCAAGACGGACCCATTCCCAGGACACGTCTGCCGGATGACTCCTAAAGACCCCTGCGCATCCCCCAGGCCACTCTGGGAAAGTTCCACTCTCGCTAACCCTCCCCGGTCCTCTCACCTAAACCTGAGTTATCCCGGAGACGCCCCCCTGCCCGCCCAGCCCTCTGGGGGCTGCTCTGAGACGCAGGTTGTCGCTGCTGTTCAGCCACGAGCTCGCGTCTGACTCTGCGACCCAGTGGACTGCAGGCTAGCTCTCCCTGTCCTCCACCATCTCCCGAGGTTTGCTCAAATTCATGTCAGTTGGGTCAGTCAGTGATGCTACACAAGCATCCCATCCTGTCACCTCTTCTCCTGCCTTCAATCTTTCCCAGCATAAGGCTTTTTTCCAAATGAGCTGGCTCTTCGCATCAAGTGGCCGAAGTATTAGGGCTTCAGCATCGGTCCTCCCAATGAATAGTCAGGGCTGATTTCTTTTAGGGTTGACTAGTTTGACCTCCTTGCAGTCCAAGGGCCTCTCAAGAGTTTCTTACAGCACCACAGTTCGAAAGCATCAACCGTTCAGCCTTCTTTATGGTCCGACTTTCACATTTGTACATGACTACTGCAAAAACCATAGCTTTGACTATGCGGACCTTTGTCAGCAAAGTGATGTCTCTGCTTTTTAATATGCTGTCTAGGTTGGTCATAGCTTTCCTGCCAAGGAGAAAGCGCTGAGACGCAGGAGCCCATGGTGCTTGACACGGCTGGGCTTTGCTGTATTTCTCGTAAAACTGTGTCAGGAACAATTAAATGGTGAGGGCTGGAATAGAGATGGATGGACCCCTCCTGAGGCCGTGTCTACACGTGACCAGAGCCATTCACAAGGCCGGCTGAGTGAAAAACACCAGTCAGAGGGGCCTGGTGATTGAACTGACAGGCTGATTCCCCAGCCAGGGAAGGCAGCCTTGGGCTATGGCTGGGGGCAGGGCAGCTGGCCCTTTGGTTTGTTTGTCTTCTTCCCCTCCATTTAAAGCACTTTGCAGAGTCTCGAGCCTAGGGTAGAGGTTCAGTTCAGTGTCTGTGGATTGATCGATTAATTTAAAGCCCCTGAGAGATCCCCCGGGCTCACAGATAAAGCTGGATGAGCTGAGAATTTCCCTATCTTCCTCATAAGGAAAATGTTCAAGCAGCAGCCCCTAATTGGAAATGATTTACATTTCTGTCCTGATCTCAGAACTGGAGGAGCAGCCACCGGAGTCTGGTCCCAAACCACGGCTGTGGGGTCCCGTTTTGCCTGACACCTTCGAGGCGCGGACTGGCTGCGGTGGCCTCAGAATGGGATTCGCTTGTTTAGACCACGGGGGTCAAATAAGTTCTGACCTTTATTGCCAACTCTACCTAATAAGCAGGCCAATAAAATGCCCTGAGTCTCCGCTTCCCCGGTGAGAAACGGGGATTCCCGTGAGCTGCTGCCATCAGATGCCCAGCACAGTCCAAGATGCTCGCCGGAAGGTACCTGTTACTATGCAGGGGACCGCAAAGACGCCAGATGGGAGCTCCCCGAACATGGAAGACAAAACCCCAGGGGCCGCCCTAACCCAGATGAAAGGACCCCCACACCCGTTCTGGGCGTTCCGTAGTCCGGTGGACACGAATGCCTTTTGCATGTCAGTGGAGTAATGTGCCCCACTTTACCACTGTAATTTTGAAAGGATACATCCTTTCAAAAGGCTTCCCTGCCAGTGACCGCAGAACATGCCGCCCTGGCGTTGTCTGTCTGCGAGGAGGTCGGGTTAAGGGATCCATGGGCCTCCTGCGTCTCTCCTCCAGTGACTCTCTCGCCCTAGAGGGAGCTCTCTGGCTATCTGCTAAATTCTATCAGAGCAAAATGAACCACAGAGAATAGAGAAGTGGGGGGTGAGGGGTGAGGGGTGGACCAGGATGTGAAGTTAACAGCACCTTATAAATTCAATTTGCATTCCCCTCTTGATTTTAACCCAATCTACATGAGCTTTCCAAAACAGGCAGTCATTTGAAATACTCCCACGTGACGGACAGTCTTAGACGTTTTAAAACACCGTCCCTTTGACAGACCGTGCCGCACAATGTGGTTTTAACTGGTTCTAGAATATTCTGATGGTGAAATATTTTCTGTTTCTGGGCCAGAACTGGTCATTTCTTCTTGAGAATATGATGTTTGAAAATCAGTTCCTCCTATTATAGATTTCTCCCTCAGCTTGTAGAAAATCCATGATTCCCTAAACATTGGTCTTTGAAAGCACATTGACTAAAATCTTCATGCTTAATTCATGAAGTGCAGTCTGGAGATTAGTGGAGCTGGACACAGACCAGGAATACTTTATCATATTCTAATAAGCAGAGGCTGAAAATTGCATTTCTAAAGCTACAGTATTAAAGGGCACGCCGCAAAACATGACCCAAACATAACTCAGTAGTTTTACAGTGTCTGAAAAGGCTTTGATATGATAAAGTATGCTGACGAGAGGGATAAACACAACTAGAAATTTCTGAATTTAAAAAGAAGTGTGTGTGGGGTGGGGGAGGTGGGGGGGTGGTGCTTGGCAAACATTCAGTATATTTGTGGAAAAATATATATTATAAACTCATATATTGTGATTCATAGTAAACCAGCATTGGCTACTGAGTCATGGGATAGATCACTACAGCATGGGATAGATCAATTTAGGGGGTGTGGAAATCGTCAAAGAAAAAAATAAAGAAAGCGAGCCTAATGAGGTTAATTGAAAGGTTTCCAGAAAAACCTAAGAGCTAGCTTTCCAACCTTCCTTACAACAGGTCACCGGCACTGTCTCCAAAATCAGAAGGCAAGGAGTATGGGGGAAGTGAAGGTGGAGCGGAAACGCTGCTCAGAATATGGGGCAGGATAAAAGCCGTCCCCCAAATTATCTGTGAACGATGGCCATGTGTCAGAGCAAACACACAACACATCTGTGTACGTCAGTAGGGGCGGAAGCACCTATGCAGTGCCTGGCACACAGTAGGGGCTAGTAGGTATCCGTCCGATCAACTGATGGATGGATTCACGGAAGAGGGAGAAAGCAAGCAATGGAAAACAGGTCCTGTGCCCCGCCACACGAGCCACGGAGGCTGCTGGACCTACTCTACTGAGTGCTTGCTAAGCAGTTTTTCCTTTTACAGAGGCAGCTGCTGATTAAAATCAACAAAGCATTTGGTCAGGAACAGTTCTCACAAAGCCAGTAAGCCCGGACCCATGGGCGGTCAGAGACCTCTGCAGGAGCAGGTGGGAGTGAGGAGCAGTGACGGGGTGGGAAGGGGAAGGGGTGCTGGCCCCCAGAGGGCATGCCTTTAAACCGCAGAGTGCGGGTACCGTCGATCGGCGGGGAGATGCTTTGGAGAGTTGGCCGCCGGGGGGTGTCTGTGATCCCCGCCCCTCAAAGCCAGCTCTCAACACTGCTGAGATCAGAGTGGAAAGATCAGAGAGGCCCAAACCTGCTGATTTCGAGGATTTTCTTTTCATGGGTGTGCATGCCCCATGAATGCCTCACTCACTTCAGGGAGCGGAGTTTATCTTACTTCCTATCCGTCCCAGTTTACCGCCCCCAGACTCTCCCTGCAGGTCTCTGACGACATGGCCCAGCCCTCCCCCACCACCCCAGATGTCAGCAGAGGTCAGCAGAGGAGGGGTCCTCTTCAGCTAGCTGGCTCCCCTCATCCTTCAGGTCCCCTCATGCACCCCGGCCGACTGGACTAGCTACTCCTGGGGGGGTTACAGAGCATTGCAGTCAGCGCCACCATCACCCGGGTGACACCTGAACGGTTACACACCTTCCCCCTCCTCCCGACGATACACTCGCTAAGGGCCAACAGCCTGACGGGTAACCCACTGCCTCCCCAGGCCGAGTACTGAGGCTGCCAAGGTAGGATCTGAAAATGTATTTATTGCCTGAAATGAATGGAGTGATCACGGTGGTGATTCCACAATATACACTCCCAAAAGGAGACTGTGGACATCCTTCTCTCTTCTGCATTTCACTTACCCTTAGGGGGAGAAAAAGAAAAAAACAGGAAGTCTAAGGTATTTAGCATGTATATATGCCAAATACAACGAAAATTCGACTGCTGTAAAAATGAGCAGGAATAACAAAGAATGAAAAATGACCCAAATTTCCTCACTTTGAGTGTAAATTTTACCCCTTTGAACAATGACAGCCTTTTCCATCCCACTGAATTCACATTTCCGACAGCGGTACCTGCTGGGCCATCCCAAGGCCGTCTCAGTGTGTTCACACATCAGGGCATCCTCTCTGGCTGACCACCATGAGCACACTGTTTACCGGGAGAGGTCTGTGCGGCCAGGAAGACGGAGATGGAGGACGCACTGTCAGAAGGTGCGGCCTCAGCCACGGCTATCTGAAGCCACAAAGGGACCTGCTGGGCGCAAAGACGTGCCACCGTCACCATGGACGCGTGGTCCGAAACAGATCGGCAAAAGGGACCTGCTGGGCGCAAAGACGTGCCACCGTCACCATGGACGCGTGGTCCGAAACAGATCGGCAAGTCACGTGCTGGAGGGGGACAGGAATCACGCAGCTGCCAGCTGAGGGTGGTCGGGGCGAGGCGGACTGAGGGCACAAGAAGACTCTCAGAGGTGAGCCAGGGGGACAGGGTTTGGTTCCGGTTTCAAGGAAGGAGACAGATCCATTTCCAGGTGCTCCTGTCCCTGCGACTTCCTTCGTCCTGTGACTGCCAGCCCTTCTGCTGGGAGTACGCTGTCTGACTCTGTGTCCTGTATTAACATAGTCACAGTCGGCAAGGCGGCACGTGTCCACCCACCCTCGGTGGTGGCTTCTGCAAGGTCTTGAATATCCTCTCTTGCAACTGGCGCCGTGGCAGCAGCCCCATCTGGGCGCCCGCCTCCAGCTGGACACGCCTGCGCCTCCTGACAGACCTGAACCACGCTGGTTCCCGGGGCCGGCTCCCTTTCCCCAGGGCCTTCGATGGTAACCATGCGCTCCTGCGGAAAGGGAGTCATGCTTTCCAGGGAGATCAGCCTGTCTTGCCCCCTTAATTATAATTCCTTACTTGCAATATGCATCAGCCAGTATTTAAATAAACAATGAGGTATTTCAAACAGAGAAACTATGAAAATGAAACTGCTTTAATTTACATCCCACAGGACTGAGGCAGTGGACTTCTCTGAATGCCAAATAAATAAATACAAACTTAAGGAAGTGTCAGGTTGGGGGTAGTCTATGAACCTAAAGTGGCATGAAGGAGCCAGGCATGGGCCACAGCAACTTATTAGTCTCCATGCTTCTGAGAAGGGCTGCCCGGGGTTCCTTTAAATATAAAAAATAGAACTCCACCGGAAATACTGGCCCCTCCAGGAAGGAAGGTGGAAAGGCCATGGTTGACCGGACCAGGAATGATGAGTCATGGCCAGGACTGAGATTTGGCATAGCAGTTTTGCACCAGAGCAGGGTGGACGGGGTGAGCCGTGTTTCAGCTGACATAAACAAGCCAAAAGACAACAAGTCAGCCCTGGGGTCCCTCCTCCGCCCGCGCTGTCAGGAGTCAGGTAACATGGAGAGAGGTCAGACCTTGGAAGCAGGAGCCGATCTGAGAATAAGCGCCGCGGGAAATCTTGGGGCCTGACTTTGCAGTGCTGCGTGGGGTGATGTGAATGGATGCGCACGCATTTGCACATGGCTTTGCTTGGTCTGTGGGGTTAAAAAGGCCCCAAGGATGCCAGGAGATGAAGCCGAGGACAGATTAAAGGATGGGCATTAATAAGGCAGGGGAAAGAGCAGTTGAGAAGCGGCTCTACGATGCTCTTGCTGGGGACTTGGTAAGCGCCACCGCATCTCGTCCTCAAATGGCTCTCCCCGGTCTGGGAGAAGAAACTGAGGCAAGCGTAGGTGTCCCTGATGGCACAAGCTGCAGGTGGTGATGGCGAGAGTCAGATGCAAGCAGTTGCCAGAGGAAGAAGCCAGGGATCGTGTCTGTTTGTTCACAGTGTGGAACCACAGGCACCACTGGACCCAAGCACACAGGGCGCAGCCAGCTTTCCCTCTGGTCCGCTCTGTCTCACCGCTCCTCTCTGATTCTCTGTGTGTGCGCATGTCTTTCCACCCCGGCACACTCCTCGTTCCACAATGGACAGCCTTCTTCCTTGCACCATGGGGGGACGCTGCGAAGTGGCAGGGCCCCCGGTGCGGCTGTGCAGGGCGAAGGCAGCAGCAGCCTTCCGCACCAGCTCCAGCAGAGAAGTCCCAGGAAGGATGCAGTGTGCCCTGGCCTTCTGGGTGCTCAGTCCTCAACCCAGCTCTTAGCCCGGAGGCAGGCACCGGGGCTGGTCAGGCTCCAGTGCCCATCCCCACAGGTCGGGGTGGGGGGTCACAGTGGTCCTTTTGAGATCAGCAATCCTACCTCTACCATGAAGAGGGGGCACTCCGAGCGGCACGAAGGTGATGAGAAAAAATGCTGGACATCTTAGTCACAGAAATAGGAAAAAATCAGGATAAAGCGCTGTGACCCTTGAAAGAGCAGTGCTGGGGAGAAAGGCAGGCTGAGGCAGCGAACGGCAGCATGGGGCCGAGTTGCCAGCGGCCTTCGCACGAGCCTTGTGCGGGGCTTTCTAGAGGGCTCCCCGGAAGGCAGGAGGTTGGCCCATCCTACCATTTCTCTCCTTCACTCTGCCTGGCCACTCTCAGCTGGGGGACACCCGGGAGATGGGGGCAGTGTTGCCAAGCGGCGAGGAGGGGCGGGGTCACTGAGGCCTTTGTGGGCTGACCACGCCAACTGCAGGCGGCTCTCTCCTCTTCAATGTGAAAGAATTTTGCCACCCTGGGTGTGCCCTTGTTACCAGCAGCCAAGCGCAATTCCTGAGGTCCCACCTGGGCACCAGTCCCCCGGGCCTGGGTCCCCACCCGGACCGCCAGTGACAGCAGGCCTGCCTTCCTCCTGCTTCAGCCGCCAGACACCCTGAGAATCCAGGGGCTGGAGAAACAATCCCCCCTCCTCAAAATATAAACGCTTCCCTCCTTACCTCATGTGTAATCCGCACGTACCTCCACCTCCTCGTGGCTACCATTCAACCCAGGGACACCCAAGAAACTGGAGGGAGCCCAGCATCGTGAGGCACGAGGATGTTAATCTGAGACCCTGCCATTCCTCCCCAAATACCTGCTCTGGGCAGAATATACCTATTAATCTACCTGCCTGAATTAAAATCTGACCTCTGAATGTTGATACAGTTGAAACAACACAAAACAAAGATAACGCGGCTATTTTGCAGGAAGCTTCCTTGTCGACCAGGTGTGTGTGTGTGTGTGTGTGTGTGTGTGTGTGTGTGTGTGTGTTTTAATGTGATGGTGAGCTTTATTTTCTCATATGTATATCATATATTGTAATACGAAATGGATATTGACTGCAGCTGGGGTGGATATCCACATGTATTGACCTCAGAGGTAAATATTGACTGAGACAAAGGTAAAATCGATGCTTACCTTGAAGGATAATAAATCTGGATATCTATTGAAATAAGAAGTCAATAGGCACATTGTTACAAACACCCGTGGTTATAGTCACTTGAGCAAATTTGTACAGCGAGCGGTCAGCGGTTGTTTTGCAGAAACCAGAGGCAGTGGTGGAGGCCCGTGGAGGCCGCACTGGCCGTCCGCTTTCCCTTTACTCCTCTTGCCATTCTGTCGCCAGCCAGCATCAGACTAGGTGTATCACCCCACCCTGCCCTGTCAAAGGAGTAGCTCAGCCTCCGTTTTCAGGAGGCGGTTACTGAATTAGGAGCCTGCATTGTGGCTCAGCGGGCAAAGAGTCTGCCCGCAATGCAGGAGACCTGGGTTCGATCTCTGGGTCAGGAAGAGCCCCTGGAGAAGCGAACGGCTCTCCACTCCAGTATTCTTGCCTAGAGAACTCCACACAGAGTCAGACATGCCTGAGTATGCGTGCAAACACTGGTTATTGGGGGGCAAAATCTGATATGGGTATCCCCATTTTATAGCCCGAAAAACTGAGGCTCAGAGAACTTGAGAAACTCATCTGACAGAAATGATAACGGGGGATGCCCTAAATTCAAAACTGATGGATGCTGAACTTGTTATCTTGCTAACACATCACTGTCTCCTGATGACTGTCATAAAACCGGGACTCGGGTGGCAGAGATGCCAGAGAAAGGCGGAAGCAGAGACCGGAGCGGGTGAGGAAGAATCTGTTTGGGGCAGAAAGTGACAGTAACCACCTCTGTGCAAAAATGGACAGGAAGTTTTTGTGACGCCGCTTGCTGTTGCTGCTCTCGATAATCACCATCATTACAGCTGAGCTTTGGTGAGTCGTGACTATGGGCCAGGCACTGTGTTATTAAGCATCGTACAGACCAGATTTAGATACAGTCTCCCAACGCTGTGGGGTCCTGCAGTTGATGACCTGGTCACCTCTCCAGTTTCCATTCTCCGTCTCTCCCTCGGTGGCTGAGCCCAGCCTTGGTCAGCCATCAGCCCCTCCCCTGTGCAACGACACAGGAGTCTCAGCTCCCAAGCATGGTGGGCACAGACGCTGCCCTGGAGACTGTTTGCATGTAGGCACGTGACACAGTTCTGGCAAAGGAGATGTGAGCGGGCCTCTTGGAAAAGGTCTCCTTGTTCTGAGAGACCCACGTGGGGGCAAGGTGCCTTTTCCCTCCACGTTATGCTCCCTGGTTCTGGTGCTGGGAACTGCTGCAGCTGTCCTGAAAATGTAACTGATGACAACTGAGGAAGAGGCTGATGGACACTCAGAGAAGTGGAGCCACATCAAAACATGCACCTCGTCAGCCACCCGACTCTGGACTCCAGACGAGGCTGGATAACACACTTTCATACACTGTGGCCTCTGCAAGTTGAGTTTCCTGTCACACGCAGCCCAGACCATCTGATGGCACACGTGGAGAGACCCAGGCTTAGGAATGTTGACTGTTACCTGCAGCAACGAGAACTTCCTAACTCCACAGTCTGAGTTCTTAACGGCTCCTCAGCAACCATCCCAGGCTACCTCCCACTCAAGGCTTAGGCCAAGGCCTGCTGGAAATCGGGTCCTGCAAATGAAATCCACCGGAAGTGACAATGATCCCCTCTATGTGACCTTGCAACGCCATACTCTAAGCATTGTTAAGAGCCACCCTCCCAACACCTATTCCTATTCCTTTCAGAGGCCTAGGCTTTCAAACTGTTCTAATGAATCACAAGGCATTCTCCCGGCCTTCACGCATCAGCTCCAAGAGAGCCTGATTAAGGCTCCTCAACACCTCATACTACAGCTTATCAGACGGCTTCCATCTGAGAAAACATACCATGTGCTTTCAGCTCTCCTTGCCCAACCTGCTCTCTCTTCCCCAGCTGGAACATCTGTTTGTAATTCCTCAGTGAGCAGCAGAAATGACAGAATTAAAGGGTGTTTTGTCCTCTTCTCGACCACGGCTGCCGCCCTGGCTCTGCCTTCCACACCAATAAAACACCACGCTGCACTGCCTGTGGGAGTACCGAACAGACTCGATTCCTCCAGGAATCCTCCACGGAGCGCCTGCTAGCTTCTTCCCAGACGCGCCTCTCTCCTTAAAGACAGGAACTGCAGGACCGAACACAGTACCTGACATGTGGGAATAAGCACAGAATTTAGTGATAATTACAGATTTCAGGTAGGGTGGGAGGTGTCATCAACAGTGAAATCCTTTCGGAAAATTCCAATGAATACCAGCTTATAAGAAGACCCTTTTGCCCTAGAGTTGTCCATCTTCTTTCACCTTCCAGCTAAGAAGCAGCATCATGGTTAATCCTTCCTGGTTTTTTATTCCACAGAAAAAAGAAAGGGGGTAAAAAAAAAAAGCCAACAGACAGGTTACACCACAATGAAACAGGGGAATCCAAAGGAAAATGAAGACTCACACACTCTCAGCCCCATCTCACCTTCATACGGCTGTATTTTTACAGGGAATTGGGGCACTTTATCATCCATTGACTCATTATCTTTATACCATTCCCAGAAACGGACACTGGAGCAACAAACAGCCTCTCTCCTGTAGCTTCTCGGCGGTGTCCGGGGCCCCGGCGAGGGGCACACTGGGGCTCACGGAACAGTCTAACCCCTGAGGACCAGCCACAGCCAACAGGCAACGGCTCTGGACTCGGGCTTCCCAGGGCTCCCCGGCTCGGGCTCCATGACCGCGCGTGCCAACTCCTAGAGCAGATCTCCTCCGTTTGTCTGTCTGCACGTGTGAGTCAGTGTCAGCCAGCCAGCCATCTACATGCTATCAGTTCTGCTTCTCTGGAGAGCCCCATACAGGCAGCGGGGGTCAGACGAAACTAATGAGTCCGTACGGGGATCCCCCAGAAAAGACACCGCAGCACGGCTACTAAACGGTATGAGCGGCAGACACAGCAGGGAACAGGCATTTCTTCCTGGAAGGCCAAGGCTCTCCCCCTTTCTCCTCCTCCTCCAACGTGACCATGACCATCACAGGAAGCCTGTGCACCCTCACAGGGGCCGTTCCGGACGTCTGCTCTTTATCCCTAGCACCTTGTTCAGTGTGTGCTACAGGGCAGGTGTGCAACCAACTGATGTTAAGTGACGAAGGCATTAAAGGTATGAGGAGGTACCCGGGACACCCTTAGCAGGGATGTCCTTAGCAGGATCCCTGAACACTGCAAAGGGTTCAGGGGACGGAATGGCCTCACCTTCTCTGAGCCCTCGTAGGAAAAAACAGAAGCATGAAGTAACCCATTCTACCAGTGGCTTTGGTAAGTTTCACGATTCTAGTAGGAGAAGCCTCACTCCTGCTCAGGACCTGCTTCAAGTGAGTCACGAAGCCACTGCCGAGAGAGGGTGGATTTTGCTGCTGAGCCAGTGCTTCCTGACAGCCGGGCCCTTCGGAGTACAGAGAGGCCCCATCGCGTCCCCCAGGACAGCAACTAAGCAGCTCGCCAGCGGCAGTCTCAGGAAATCTGGCTGCTGATTTAAGACAATGGCCTGAATCTTCATTATCTAGGCCGAAAACCAGGAGTCAGGTCTCCTGTCTGCCCAGTCCTACAGCCCATCGCGTTCAGGGCTTTCATCACCTGGAGAGGACTTCAAGGGCTTCAGCCAGAGCAGAAGAGCACCCCCAGGGAAAACCTGGCCCCACGCCCCACCATCACTGACCCTCCCTGCAGTGTGCCAGGCCTGCCTGCAGCAATGCAGTTGGGGTCACACGGGAAACACCCAACGCCGACTGGCACCGCGGGGTCATGGGACTATTCTAGCTAATTGCCACGGCTACAGAAGATGAGGTTAAGTCCCCTGTAAACACTCCTCATTTCCAAGAGGGAGGCCTGCTTGATTCACACAACCACCAGTAAAAGTGTGGAGAAAAGAAGATATCACTTAAGAGACCTAACGTGTCCTGACAGCAATGAACTGGCACGCACTGGGGCCCTCTGCACATTTCCCAGGAAGCAGCCCTGGCACGAGGAGCGTGGGGCAGTCCACGACGGCACCGGCCAGCCCAGAACACCTGGCTCCAGCTCCGCAGGCACAGGGGCAGGGCTGCGACCGAGCGCCCCGCTGTCTGGCCCGCTCTGCTCGCTCTGCTCTCTGCGCCGAGGCCTCTGAATGCCCGACGGGTTCACTGCCAAAGAGAACGACAGGCCTTCTGATCAACGGCTCTGTTTACGGTAATCAGGGCAGGGCGCTGAGCGAGTTTCAGGACGCCAAGTGATCGCTTGTTTTCAGGATAATCAATAAGACACTTATCTTGAAAGATTCATGCAAGTTTGGAATCAATTATGAATGGGATGATGATAAAACTCCGAGAGAGACACACTGGATTTTTTTTTTTTTAAGTTCTTATCAGAGGGCAAGGCTCCATTGTGTTGGTTTCTCTGAAATATTATATAAATTTTAAAAATGAACACTCACTCTGCTCTGCCATTATCAAAAAGCTAGATCATCTCATGATTTAATAGGGATTTTCAAATTCAGATGCTGTGGAATCCTGGGATAATATAATCCAGGGTGTTCTTCTTTTAAAAGAAGGAAGAGGGATTTCTCATTGAGAGTATTAAGGATTGCAATGCTGTATACAGTAGAAATGGCTGGCATGAACTGTGGACACAAATGAATGTTGAGTCTCAAAGTAAGCCTCTACAAGCCAAAGATGGATGGTCTTGGGCACGTTAATTCATCTTTCCAAATCAAAATTTCCCTGTAAAAACAACAATGGCATCTCCATTGTAGGGTTATGGTAAAGATAAAATGAGATCATCTATGTGGCAAGTTTACCATAATCCCAAGCAACGCAACAGGCTCTCAATAAAAGTCAGTTATCCCTAATATTAGAATTCTGACTTGATCCCCTTGAGTGAGTTACTCTTTCTGGTCACCACTGTCCAATTTCTAAAAGGGAAATGACAGGTATGCTGCAAGGTGGTTGGGGAATTAAATGAGATAATGAATAAAATAGCATCTGATCTTATACAACTAGCACAAGATAGATATTAAAAGCGATAAAAAATGATATGGAAAGAAAACTCAATGGTCTTTCCTTCACTCTCACGCTCATACTTCTGACAGCAGATGAATAGGGTTTGTCCCACAGGCAGCGAATCTTTGAGACCGGCTGGGTGTCCCACAGCTGCACTCACTTCTGACAGTTAATAAGCTGCATCAGAGCAGGCCCCGCAGGATGAGGACTGAGTCCCACGGGGCTGCCCGCACTTCAGGGCCCATCTCAGATAGCTGCCCCTGGCTCACCCCGAGACACCTGTCTAACTTGGCGACAAGCGGAAGATTCCCACCAGCTTACTTCAGGTTCCACAACTTGCCAGAGTGGCTCGTATAACCAAGGACGCCAGCTTCTGTCATTTCACCCAGTGATTATCAAGGGTGTTTCAAAAGATGGAACAAAGGGCCGGATGAAGGGCCAGGTCTAGAAGGAACCAGAGCACAGAGCCTCTGTCCACTCGGAGTCAGGGGGTATCACCTGCCCAGCCCATCAGCGCCCTCACCCACCTTTAATGCAGGGATTTCTACGGCGGCTTCAGCATGTAGGCAAGATGGACCATTAACTCAATTCCCAGCCCCTCGCATCTCTCCAGAAGACAAAAGGTGAGCCTGCCATTTCTACCCATGGCTTGGTCTTTCTGGTGACCAGGCCCCATCGAAGGGGCCCCCATCAGTTGCCTCGTGAGGACAAAAGATGCTTCTACCTCCCAGAACATTCCAAGGGAATTAGGAGCTCATCACTAAGAAAATGACAAGGTCTCGGGAGCCCTGTGTCAGAACCTGGGGCCAAAGACCAAGTATCAGAAGGGGTAGAGGGCCGAGACCAATGTAAATACACAGTTCTCATCATTCCATGGTAACACTCGGCTGGAGAAAACTTTCAGAGAAGCAATACATCTGGTCTCACCTCTCCATTTCACAAACAAGGGAAAGGGGCCCTTGTCTGACCCTCAGGTTACCTAGAGCAACTCTTGCACAAGGGTGCCTGGACCAGACTGCCGGAGACGAAGCAAGCCCTGCGTCCGGGTGGGGGGGGGGGGGGGTGGCGCAGGACCACAGAGAGTCCAGGAGCCCATGCATGGCTCATGGAGGCGGGCCATCTGCCCTGTGGGGGCGGGGGCGGGGAAGGCAGGGGAGCGCAGGACCACATGAGAGTCCGGAGTTGGACGGTGAAGCAGAGCTCGTGGAGGCAGGCCACCTGCCCTCTGGGGGAGCAGGGAATGGAGGGGAGCCAGGCCTCGGGAGGCCACTGAGGCTAAGCCAGGCACAGGAAGAGACCTCGGTGTGAAGTGACGCGCAGAGCAAGCTACCTAAGTCAAGGAGTCATGGTGAGACCACCACAGGCAACAAAGACAGGGAAAAACGTGAAGACAGGGAGCCTTCTGGGAGCCCAGGGCCTGACTGACTTCAAACCAAGGCCCTTAGCCAGCGGACGGCCAGCAGGGCCGGGTGGAGTCGGGGAAATCAGTGGATCCAGCTTTGGGGAGCTGGTCAAGGGCTGCCTGAGCAGACCCCATAATTAAAAGGCTGGTCCCCAAAAGGACAGAGGTGAAGTCTCCTGGCCAGCAGCTGTAACAGCGGTCCCCACTCAACTAGGATGCTACCCCTGCCATGGCCTGAGTTCCTCCTGGCCCTGAAGAGCTCGACATTCAGCCTGAGCTTGCAGAGGACTTTTCATGCGCCACTCCACTTACACTGTCCCTTTGATCAGGAATAGCCCAGGGCAGTCAGAATCACTGCATTGTAAACCTGACACTATGCGTAGCTCACATGGCCACAGCTGAAGAATTTTTGTTGAGGTTCAGGTTTTGAGGAACGGCTCCATAACCTGCCCCTGAACGAGCCTCAGCAGAACCTGAAAGGAGACCAGCAGTCACCTCTGCCTTCCTCCAAGGTCACCACCCCGCCCTTGGGTACCTCGATCATTGGGAAAACCAATTTTGTGCCCAGACTGAGGCCGGAGGAAACTCTCCCCGAAACTGGCAAATTCTCTGAGATGGTTTCTTTGGAGATATTGCTCATAGCACTAAAGGGCACAGATGTGAAGCTTGCTGGGCTTTTACATGTGTTTACATACCTAAGATCCAATCAAGGATCACTTCCAGCCTGACAGAGGGTGCCTCCACCCCCTAGGGGCCCCACCCCTCAGAGCAGCGACCACTGTTCTGCCCCCTCTCACATGCAGACGTCCTGGCTGCTTTGGACCTTTAAATTAATGCATTCCTACTCTGTACCTTTTCAAGTGTCTGGCTTCTCCCACTTAACTCTCAGCCTGACTCCCGGATTTTATAGTGTCTATAAAAATAGCCCGTCCGCTCACCTGTCCTGGACTTCTATTGTGTGCTGGGCTCAGAGCTACCCTCATGCTTAATCCTCACTGCAGACTCAGCAAATGGGAATTATTATTCCAGTTTCACTGATGAAGAAAGGTTAAGTGACCTGCTGCAAAATCCCAAAGCTGGAAATCAGCATATTAGGATCAGGGATACAATTTGCTGTTGACTCTTGATGCCAGGGTTGGGAAAAACAGACATGAAGGCCTCTTAACAGTGTTCCAGATACAGTATGTAGCCACAAATATTAGCACCGATGATGATAAAGATGATGATGCCAGGCCTTGTATTAGTGTTTGGGGAACAGAAAGGAGCAAAACAGACGTGGCTCAGAGCCTCACGGATCCAACACCCTGGCGCAAAGTACGTGCAAAACCCATTGTATTGTTGTTCAGCCGCTCAGTCATGCCCAACTGTGCAACCCATGGACTGCAGCACTCCAGGCTTCCCTGTCCTTCACTATCAACACACAGACAAATACCCTTACAATGATAAACTGTGATAGCAAAGGGAAGAGACAGGTGGCTGTGGGCCACAGTGAAGCTCAGGCAACATGTCTGCAATGGGGGGTTTTCATCTTCAATTGTCAGAGAACAAGAAGGCTGGGGACCTTCAGCAATGTCACACAGCAGTTATTGAAGATGCCTAAAATATTCCCCCCCAAAGGTATGCAGCACTAACCAGCTTTGCTCTAATAAAGCTCTTCACCAGAGAGGCTCAATTACATCGGCAGTGGACTCCTCAGAAAGAGCGTTTAAGAGGCAGCTTCGCCCTTGACTCTTGATTCTGCATGTCAAAAGCACTTAACTCAAAAACCTCTGGATCACTAACACCAGATCAGGGCGTCTGCTCCCAGCACCGGACCGACCCCTTCTGATGCTCTGACACCAAAGGTGCTTGTATTATTATCATACTGTCACCGAGTCAACTGCCGCTTGGGAAGACGACCCCGGTATTCCCTTCCAAGGGAGCGCTGCCAAATACATCATCCCGTAGAACCTACAATGCCTATCCCATTTTAGGACCCGGGATTCTGCTTCAGAAAAATGAAGCAAAACAAAAAACCAACAAACTCCTCTTGTTGGCTTCACAGTGATTCGAAGTTCCTCAGAAAATGCTGGAGTGGATCTCAGCTGACACTGATGCGCTCGATCCTACAGCTGGTGAGTAAAGCAGACGTGAATACTGTCAGGATTACTCCTGAAATGCCAACAGACCCTTTGGCACTGTCTCTGTCTAACTAAGAGAGCCGGCGTTTGCTCCAGGATGGGCTCAGATCCATTCCACTGGCTGAACCACCAGTTAAATCAGCAGCCTGGGTTGACACTTCACATTCAAGATGCTCCATCTCAGGACACGAGGGCACAGATGCCAAAAGTAAAAGATCTTTTGCTTTGAGACCTCCGCTCAGTGAGAAAAAAGGAGAGAGTCACCAGCGCTAGGTGAACCCTTGATTATCTTACCTGAAGCTAAATCTCAGTAGGTTAAATGTCTGCCATTGAATCTCTGCTTACGGCTGGGACAAGCCACCAACAAGGTCCTTCTCTGCATCCTCTCATGTCCTCAGAGCAAGCAGGTACCAGGCACAGAGAAGGTTCTTCTTCAATGTCAGGGAACACCCTCTCATTATTAACCTACCAAACAGCAGGCCATCAGGACTTCTTGCAGTCAGGGGCAGGGTAAGGATCTGTGGACGAGAGGAGCTGGGAGCCAGAGTCTGGCTCAACCTTCTGAAGAGTTTCCTAAGAACTATCGCTTTGCACAATAACAAGCTTACTACTAAGCAGGGCTCATTGTCATCTACCAGAAATGACCCAGCAGAGAGAAATACACTGGGCTGAGGCTGCACTAGTTAGTAACCGATGGGACGATGGTATTTCTGTGAATGTGGTCAGTAGTCAGTAAAGAATGACAGATACAAGGACCATGTATAGTGTTTCATAAACTGGACTAGGTCCCTATTTCCAAACTCTCCTTACACACTGAAAGACAGTGTCCATCCACTGATCAAGGTCAACTCATACAGAATACGACTTCTGACTAAATAAATCTCGCATGTAAGCAAGCACTGATACTTCCTGGTTATAGAGAACTTGCTTGATGCCACATGTTCATCCATGTTGAGAGGATTAACACCTTCATCTGCACTCAACGGTGACTTCAGATGACAAATGTAACAGAAGCCGACAGCATTTGCTATCAAAAGAACAGAGCTTACTTTATTTTTGCCCTCACCTGACATACTCTGGCCATGTACGGCCCACTTAGGAACATCCTCAGTCAATACCCCACTAGTGCGGAACACACAAGTGTGTGTTCTCTGCTCATGCAAACTGTTGGTGATGAGTGCCGATTCGGGAGCAGAGAACCAAAGGCACTTGTACGCCCAGCGCCCCTTCTTGGAGGACTGGCTGAGAACGATCCTTGTCCTGCCTGCAAATGAAATATTTAAAGCAGTGTTTGGATGCTCCGAGTTATACCTGACATATTTGTCGATTTTCCCAGGCACTGGGAGTGATTAGATTTGGGGGTCAGTTGCTCTAAGGTCATGTGCAGACCACACATTTTAATTTCAAATGCAGGGTGACAAACCTGATAAGCGAAACTTTATAGAATAAAAGGATATGAAATCAACTTACACTGCTAGTTGGTATGGGGAAAACTTTTGTATTAAGCCCTGTCACCTAAAGGTACCGGACCTGGTGTTACAAGATGTAATTTTCCTGACAAATAACCTTGATAAGTTAAGGCACCTAGCAAACACACTGTCATAAACTACTTTAAACCATGGAGAACACTTATGCTTGATGAAGTAGGGGAGGGGAGGGGTAAAGAGACTTTGGCTTCATGTTTCCAGGCACTTACTGGTAAAGAATATATTCTTAGGGTTCACAATAAATCTGGAAAGATCAGTACCTTGAACATGCAGTGGACAAGACTGGCAGGTGGGCAGTCAGAACCACGAAGGGTTAAACCATAAAGACAAAAAAATGGCCTGGAAGTGCTTTAAAACTCAATTAAAATAAAACCAGGTCCTGTTAGTTTTTCCAATCCAGATTTAAGACTCATTCTGTATTATCTATTCATATGAAACAGGGTACAGCAATTGAATTTTGAATTATGCTAACCCATTTTCTCAGCTATAGAAAATGCTGGCTTCCAGCCCAATGAATACAATGGCCACATGCTCGAGACCCTTAATTATCTAATTAATGTAGTGTCATTTCAGCAATTAGTTCAAATGACCATACGTAACTTTTTCCTTTTGTAAGATCACAACTGTAAATATTTTTTAAAATACCTGTTATAACATGCCATATCCTGTACATGAAAAGATACATAATTCTGATTAAAAAACAGAAAATGACCAAGGAAGCTTTTAAATTAAAAAAAAAAACAAAACACCAAACCAACTCTAATATGAGCAATGGCCGATTTCCGTAAAATTAGACTCACACGGAAGATACCCTACTCAACCTAGAGTTGTGACCAGGAATTACTATCTGGTTTTGTAGATGTTAATGAAAGAAATTACTAGGCATGTTTGGGGTGGGGTTAAGAGAAGTCATTCTAATGAAGGCCCTAATAAATGACATTATAAAATGAATAATAATTAGAAAAGCTCTTCACAGAAGACTGCCCTTCCATGCCGTTTTCTCCCCACTGCCACCACGGAGCTGAATTTTAACTTTCCATTTCTCACTGATTCTGCAAATCAGATAGTGTCACTAGTTGCCTCTATAATCTAGCAATCCCAGAGCTTTCAGATTCCAAAACTAGAGCTGTAGAAAAGTTCACTCATTCTACAGAAACCATGTCTGTGCCACTTGCTCCTGACCCTCCCTCCACTGGGCAATCTCTGCATCACGGGACCACCGGCTAACAACTCTGGACAACTGCCAGGATTGCTCTCACTCCTGAAGAGCCAAACCTGGTTCCAAGGAGAGGTTATTTATTTGGGATCACAGAGACAACCATCGGTGATCATTAACTGAAATCCATCGTTAGCCAAAAAAACACAACAAAAATAGTAAATATGACCTTTGCTTCTAAAGAGCTTGCAGTCTGATGGAGAAAGCAAGTGAGCATGAGCACGTGGGTGCACGCACGCGTGCACACACACACACACACACACACACACACACACACACACAAGCGTAAGCACAGAGTTCTTGGAAGCCACTGTGCCTCCAACACTGCTTTATTTAGAAAACTCCTTCACAAGCCCTGGAGTTTTATCGCACACAACTGAAGTCTACGGTGTGCTGTGAAACAAAGATGCTCTCCTTGGGTCTCAGGGAGTCTTGAAGGCAGTCTTAGTTCAAGTGGAGGAGAAATGGACATTTTTCAAGCTCTATTAGAGTCCGGAGATCACGATAAGGGATTTAAAGCTGTTACTAACTTCTTTCATGCCTCACAACTACCTTGCAAGGTTGATGGTGTTTGTTTTCTGTAGAGGTGGGAACTCAAATATTTCTCAGCCTGTTTCTCCATCTGTAATGGATTAGGGGGAGAGGGTCTCCCAGACCTCAACAACTCTCAGATTGTAGACTCTGCAGCTTAGGGACTGCCAGGCTGGCTTCCCTCCTAATTGAAAGTTCATCACCATGGTCCCACCAGACATCTCAAGCCTTCTCTTGAGACTCTTCTTCCTCACCAGCCTCATCACCTGCTTTTTCCTACCCCACGGTGTATATATGGTTAACAGTACATACCTGCATGGCTCTGAGAATCCCGTACTCTCCCCTCCTCTGGTCCTTTTGCCTGAGAAGCCATCCCTCCCTTTGCCTGACTGGTGATCCTGGTTAGCCATTCAGCTTAGTAGAGATACCACCTCTTCCTGGGAGCCCGCCTTGCCTTTCCCTCCCACTTCTTACTCTGAAGCACATTTAGCTTCAGCCCTGCTACAATTTATTTAAGTATCTATCCCTTTGACTGAGCTGTACATTCCTTAAGACCAAAGTAAAACCCATCCCTTTATTCCTAGTGCTTAATACTGTAATATCCATACAGCAAGAACTTCATAATTATTATCAAATCATTAAATGGGTTTTTTTTTAAAGCTTCAAAAAATATAGGACTGAGGTAAGTGAGCAAATATGATAAAACTCTTGACAACACAAAAACAGAAAGTAACCAAAAGAATGAAAAGGCAAAAAAAAAAAAAAATGCAGAAGAGGATGATGATGTGACCATCTTACTGCTGTGACATCTTTTGTGATGCAGGTTTCCAAAGAGCAAGATACATCATGAGTATATTAACAATCAACAAAGCTGGAACAGTGTTACAGATGATATCCATTTATGGGGATGCACCTTCACTACTAAACTGGTTTACAAACAAGCATTCTGCAAGAGATAATACATGCTGTAGGTGTCAGAGATGCAATTCAGAAAACCAGGCTTTCAGAAAACCATGAGGTTGAATTCATTTTCATTTAGTTATAATGTTGATATATCATATTGATTTTTTCCAAATGACCCACAGCTGGAAATGAGTTTCTTTCACATAGTTCGTAACAACTACACATCTGTCTATCCAGCCAGCCACCAGGACTGTATCAGTGGATCGGTGTATTCATACATACACCAAATTCCTGAACGGTAAGAGACTAATCCAATGCCATGAGACTACTCTTAATTGTCGAAAAAGTAAGAAACTGTCCACAAAAGCTTTGCTTGTCTCATGTAAAGGTCAGACAGTCCAAGTACTTTCTGAAGCGGGTGGTCAATAATGTATGCCTAGCTATATAATGAAGTGTCTACAAGAACAAAGGCTGTATATTTATTTCCCTCTGAAATCTAGACCCACGGGACAAATGTTCTTGTGAAAATAATAATTACCAAGTCTTGGCTGTTGAGAAGAAGGGTGGCCAGGAGGGTACAAATGATATAAAGCTGTATTTGAGTACATTCAGTCAAAGTGAAAGCCTCGAACTAAATTACCAATGGCACAAGCCCAAACAAGGTCACCTGTGCCTGTGTTAAATTGAAAGCCATACTGTTGCCATTGCCTTGTGACAGATTCGTCACAACTGGCAGCTTCTCCAAGGAGGCTAGGGTAACACAAAAAGAGGGCCAGCACACAGCATTCCAAAGCCATGAAGCAGGACTTCTCCAAAGCGGGGGTGCAAAGCATGAACGTGGAGCACACTCGTCTCCACTGAAATGCTTTAGGGACTGAAGCCCAGAAAGGCTAAGCAGACTGTCCAAGGCCACAAAGCTGGGAGGCAGGAGAGTGTGGAGTCAAACTCCAGCAGGTCTGACTCCAAAGTGAGGAGTCACTCCCAGTGATGTCTGAGCTTCCCTCTTGCTGAACTCAAGCCTGGGTGAGAGGTGAGCAGGCTCAACTGTGAGGTGTTCAAGGGCACCTGTGCTCACACAGGGGCAGGAAGGGAATTAGGGGACAAGTGATGGAGCCTCTAGTCTGAAGAAGGCTAACACATGAACAAGACATTAAAATGTTCATGTTTAATTTCATAAAAGTATACTTTATGTGTATGAAATAAATCTAAAAGACTAGACAGAAAGTCAATTCAGCAAATACTCACTTCTTTTCCTCCCACCTCTTTGGAAGGTGTAAAATTCACCACCTGAAGTTGGCTTTGGCCAATGAAATGCCCATGAAAGTGATGGGCCGTGCTGACCCCAAGTCAAGCCCATTTGAGGCATCAGGAGCTCTGATTCTCACCATGGGCAGGATGTGCCCCAACTCGCCACTTGCATCCTGAGTCTGTAACGGACTCATCACTCCATCTGGGGTGGTCTGTTACACAGCAATAGCACAGAAGAAGGTGAAAGTGAAGTCATGTCCGACTATTTGCGACCCCATGAACTGCAGCCCACCAGGCTCCTCTATCCATGGGACTGTCCAGGCAAGAATACTGGAGTGGGTTGCCATTTCCTTCTCCAGGGGATCTTCCCGACCCAGGGATCGAACCTGGGTCTCCCATATTGTAGGCAGACGCTTTACCGTCTGAGCCACCAGGGCACAGAGTCAAGATGGGATGAAAAAGACAAGGGTCCAGCGATGTAACAGCAGAGGGACAGACATTGGAAACATTCTTGAGAAAGGAGTAAGGTGCTCAAACTCGCATTTTAGGTCCCTGATCCCACAGTTTGCCACCTTCACCACAAGCATTTAAAGAAACTAACATAGAAAGACGCCTGCTTTGTGGAGAATGAGGAATATCAGAACCTTTCAAACCCAAAGCCTCCAAACAAGAAAAATATGCAAAAGGCAATACCAAAAATCACATCAGAGGTCTATTCTGAACAGAGAGCAATGTCTTTTGGGAGGAGAACTTCAATTGTTGGATATTCATTTTGGACCAAAAGAAGATAACTGGACATTTTATGAGTTCCAGAAAATCTTGGGAACATTATACGTTGCAGAAAAGTTGGTGAAACATAGAAGAACTGGAAGGCAGGCCATTTAAAAGATTCCCCAAGATCATGGCGATTACTTCTTCCCTTTCAAATGCAGAGTATATTGAAATTTCTTTTAAAAATTCATACGGGAGAATCACTCTATTGCAACTGCACGAGGGAAGCTGTCAGACAACATTCCAAATTCAATATTACATTGTGCTTCAAGAAAAGATTTCCATATATTCTAGATTAAAAAAGCCTCATAAATAAATGATAATCCAGTGGCATGTTCTGAAAAATGAAAAAATAATTTTGTGTTTGCATTTTACTCCACAGAGTAAAATTTAATCTCTCTTTTAATACACCATGTTTTATATAAAGAGGTAAAAGATGTAACCTTATGAAAATTGATTTTTTTTACATGCTTAAAAATGTCCCTTGCAGTATTTATCTAGGCGTTTTCCATCAGACAGTATAAAGAAATAAAAAGTTGATAACTTCACCATGTGGGGTTAACAATAACTGGAGTTATTGTGATTTGATGAAATTCTTCGAAGTGTTAAGAAGAATTAAGACAAGACAGCAATGTTTGCAGTGTGCCTGTCCAAAATCAAGGTTGTGTTTTCAAAACAGCATCGTGATCTACAAGAGTGCCAAGCACATGATAGGTGCTCCTGAAATGTTTGTCAAATGTGTGACATGAAGGAAGCAGTGGAGAAAAATCCAATGCCCCATGCCAAAGCAAAGCTGACACGATGGATATTATAGGACAGGGTAAAGTCAGAGCATCTGGGTCTGCCATCAACGTGGGAAACCCTCTTGGTTCTCTGAGCATCCTTCACAGAATAGTGGATCTAATACTGATTGACACTGTCCTCTCAGGACAGCTCATATTGTGGACACAAGCCAATCAGAGTCTTCTGGCCTCTAAACAAATCTTTCCTAAGCACCTACTTGAGAAGCCCCAGAGAAACCAAGCCAGACCAGTTCTGCTGTACTCTGTCCTCACCTCCAGGGGTGGAACTAGTCTACAGGTGATTTCTCATCCCTGCTGAAAAGAGGCTTGCGGACCGCACTGAACTCAGGCAAAGTTTCTTCCAAATCTCCCTGCTTTAACTTGAAGGCTTTAGGTGGCAGCTTTGGAAGGCAGATCTGGCCCTGAGACTGCTGTCTTCTCTGCCAGTCCCAGAGAGACAGCAAGTATAGACAGCCTGGGGCCAGATTTGGGCTTGAGATGCAGACATTAACTATAGCAGCGAAGAAGAGCAAGGATATCCCAGTTGCTGTGGGCAGAGTCTACCGAGGCTCCACAGGGTCCCTGCCTGGTGTTTACACCTGTGGGTACTCGCCTGCCTGAGTGTGTGCAGGATCTGGGATGTGCTTCTTCCCAGCAGAATGCTGTCAAGGTGACCTGATGACACTCCTGAGATTACATTACATTATATATGGCTTGCTCTAGCGTCTTGCTGCCATCGTGGGAAAGCCAGTGTGGTGAAGGAACTGCAGATGGCCTTGAGGAACTGAGGGCTACCTCCAGGGGCTGAGGGAAGGCCTTCAGCCCAGAGCCCACAGTCAGCAAGAAGCCAGGGGCCTGGAGACAGCTCAGTAAAAGGAAGTCCACCTGTAAGTGGACTTTGTGACCTCAGAGGCGGGGGGTGACTTTGGAAGCACATACTTCCCCAGTCGAGCTCCTACATGAGAACACAGCCTGGCGGACCGCTTGACTGCGGTCCTTCGAGACCACAGGCAGAGAAGCCAGCTAAGTCAGGCCCAGGCTCCTGACCCACGGGAGCTATGAGATTTCAGACCTGCAAGAGCCGCACACAGTCTAGTGAGCATGACACCCTTTTCCATTTCCGTTCTCACTGCACTGCCTGAAGACTGATGAATATGAGACTGTTTTCCATAGCAGGATACTCTTAGCAGAACATTCAGAATTATAAGACAGGTAGGTGCTGCCCTTTAACATCTATATATCAAGTTGACAAAATAAGACATGAGCCAAGGAAAAGTCATTAATACAGCAGATAAAAGAATGTATCCTGTGTATATATGTGTGTGTGAGTATATATACTTCACTGTATGTTTATACATAATGGGAAAAATATATAACATATAATAGATAATATATATCATATACATTTATATATAGAAAATGGAAGATTTCACAAAATCACAAATATATACATTTAAACTTTCAATACGATGCAATGCCCTGTACATATGTGCTAAGTCACTTCAGTGATGTCTGACTTCTTGCGATTCTATGGACTGTAGCCTGACAGGCTCCTCTGTCCGTGGAATTTTCCAGGCAAGAATACTGGAGATGGGTTGCCATTTCCTTCTCCAGGGGATCTTCCTGACCCAGGGATCAAACCCAGATCCCTTATATCTTCTGTGCTGGCAGGGGGATTCTTTACCACTATGTTATAGATAGATAGACAGATAAAATGGAAAATTTCACGAAATCACACATGATTGATCCTGGTTCCCAAGAATACTGGCAGCATGACCTTGAGGGAGTCATTTATCTATCTAAGATGTAAGAGGGACAGAAAAAGCTATCGACAAATTAAAAAGCAAAGAAACAACTGATGCAAAACGAGAAGAGTCCCTGTGTTCCCAACACGTAGAAAGTATCACTGCCCCTTCTCCTCCTGGGGCATTCAGAAATGTACATTTCTCTTCTGCTTTGAATAACACAGCTTTCCCAGCCCACTCAGACACAGATAAAGGATCGATACTTCACATCAAGCGCAGACCTCAATTCTAAATTTAAAACTCACAGGGCAGATGAATGGACTCTGTTCAATGCCATCTCTTGGACAGTGTGCAACGCCTGCCTTCACAGGGCACCTCTGCACTTTTGGTCCCTTCTGCCTGAAACACTTTTCCTCTAGCTCTTCACCTTCTTCGATCCTTCTTACCTGTGAAGCCTCAACTTCAGTGTCACCTGGAACTTGTTTCTTGCCTGCCCCCATCCTCCCACAACCAAAATACAAACCCTGTGAGGAGAAGCACCTGCTTGCCCGGGGGGTTCACATTGTATCCTCAGCACCCTGAACAGCACCTCGTGTCTAATGCGATGCTGGTAAATAAACAACTGTTGCATTAGTTCATCTACCACTGAGTATCAGGAAAGACTCTGCAGTGGACCTGGAGAGTTACACATGAGTTTATATGTACATAAGACTCAGTTCAGTTCAGTTCAGTCACTCAGTCGTGTTCGACTCTTTGCCACCCCATGAATCGCAGCACGCCAGGCCTCCCTGTCCATCACCATCTCCCGGAGTTCACTCAGACTCACGTCCATTGAGTTAGTGATGCCATCCAGCCATCTCATCTTCTGTCGTCCCCTTCTCCTCCTGCCCCCAATCCCTCCCAGCATCAGAGTCTTTTCCAATGAGTCAGCTCTTCTCATGAGGTGGCCAAAGTACTGGAGTTTCAGCTTTAGCATCATTCCTTCCAAAGAAATCCCAGGGTTGATCTCCTTCAGAATGGACTGGTTGGATCTCCTTGCCATCCAAGGGACTCTCAAGAGTCTTCTCCAACACCACAGTTCAAAAGCATCCCTCATCCAAGGTAAGGAGCAGCGGCTGTGCTTTGCTGGAGCAGCCGTGAAGAGATATTCTATGCCCAAGGTAAGAGAAACCCAAGTAAGATGGTAGATGTTGCAAGAGGGCATCAGAGGGCAGACACATTGAAACCATACTCACAGAAAACTAGTCAATCTAATCACACTAGGACCACAGCCTTGTCTTACTCAATGAAACCAAGCCATGCCTGCAGGGCAACCCAAGACAGCCGGGTCATGGTGGAGAGGTCTGACACAATGTGGTCCACTGGAGAAGGGAATGGCAAGCCACTTCAGTATTCTTGCCTTGAGAACCCCATGAACAGGATGAAAAGGCAAAATGATAGGATACTGAAAGAGGAACTCCCCAGGTCAGTAGGTGCCCAATACACTACTGGAGATCAGTGGAGAAATAACTCCAGAAAGAATGAAGGGATGGAGCCAAAGCAAAAACAATACCCAGTTGTGGATGTGACTGGTGACAGAAGCAAGATCTGATGCTGTAAAGAGCAATACTGCATAGGAACCTGGAATGTCAGGTCCATGAATCAAGGCAAACTGGAAGTGGTCAAAAAAGAGATGGCAAGGGTGAACATTGACATTCTAGGAATCAGCAAACTAAAATGGACTGGAATGGGTGAATTTAACTCAGATGACCATTATATCTACTACTGCGGGCAGGAATCCCTCAGAAGAAATGGAGTAGCCATCATGGTCAACAAAAGACTCTGAAATGCAGTACTTGGATGCAATCTCAAAAACGACAGAATGATCTCTGTTTGTCTCCAAGGCAAACCATTCAATATTACAGTTATCCAAGTCTATGCCCCAATCAGTAACGCTGAAGAAGCTGAAGTTGAACAGTTCTATGAAGACCTACAAGACCTTTTAGAACTAACACCCAAAAAAGATGTCCTTTTCATTATAGGTGCCTGGAATGCAAAAGTAGGAAGTCAAGAAACACCTGGAGTAACAGGCAAATTTGGCCTTGGAATGCGGAATGAAGCAGGGAAAAGACTAATAGAGTTTTGCCAAGAAAATGCACTCGTCATAGCAAACACCCTCTTCCAACAACACAAGAGAAGACTCTACACATGGACATCACCAGATGGTCAACACCGAAATCAGATTGATTATATTCTTTGCAGCCAAAGATGGAGAAGCTCTATACAGTCAACAAAAACAAGACCAGGAGCTGACTGTGGCTCAGATCATGAACTCCTTATTGCCAAATTCAGACTGAAATTGAAGAAAGTAGGGAAAACCGCTAGACCATTCAGGTATGACCTAAATCAAATCCCTTATGATTATACAGTGGAAGTGAGAAATAGATTTAAGGGCCTAGACCTGATAGATAGAGTGCCTGATGAACTATGGAATGAGGTTCGTGACATTGTACAGGAGACAGGGAGCAAGACCATCCCCATGGAAAAGAAATGCAAAAAAGCAAAATGGCTGTCTGGGGAGGCCTTACAAATAGCTGTGAAAAGAAGAGAGGCGAAAAGCAAAGGAGAAAAGGAAAGATAAAAGCATCTGAATGCAGAGTTCCAAAGAATAGCAAGGAGAGATAAGAAAGCCTTCTTCAGCGATCAATGCAAAGAAATAGAGGAAAACAACAGAATGGGAAAGACTAGAGATCTCTTCAAGAAAATTAGAGATACCAAGGGAACATTTATGATATGGACCTAACAGAAGCAGAAGATATTAAGAAGAGGTGGCAAGAATACATGGAAGAACTGTACAAAAAAGATCTTCACGACCCAGATAATCACGATGATGTGATCACTAATCTAGAGCCAGACATCTTGGAAAGTGAAGTCAAGGGGGCCTTAGAAAGCATCACTATGAACACAGCTAGTGGAGGTGATGGAATTCCAGTGGAGCTCTTTCAAATCCTGAAAGATGATACTGTGAAAGTGCTGCACTCAATATGCCAGCAAATTAGGAAAACTCAGCAGTGGCCACAGGACTGGAAAAGGTCAGTTTTCATTCCAATTCCAAAGAAAGGAAATGCCAAAGAATGCTCAAACTACCGCACAATTGCACTCATCTCACATGCTAGTAAAGTAATGCTCAAAATTCTCCAAGCCAGGCTTCAGCAATACGTGAACCGTGAACTCCCTGTTGTTCAAGCTGGTTTTAGAAAAGGCAGAGGAACCAGAGATCAAATTGCCAACATCCGCTGGATCATGGAAAAAGCAAGAGAGTTCCAGAAAAACATCTATTTCTGCTTTATTGACTATGCCAAAGCCTTTGACTGTGTGGATCACAAGAAACTGTGGAAAATTCTGAAAGAGATGGGAATACCAGACCACCTGACCTGCCTCTTGAGAAATCTGTACGCAGGTCAAGAAGCAACAGTTAGAACTGGACATGGAACAACAGACTGGTTCCAAACAGGAAAAGGAGTACGTCAAGGCTGTATATTGTCACCCTGCTTATTTAACTTCTATGCAGAGTACATCATGAGAAACGCTGGACTGGAAGAAACACAAGCTGGAATTAAGATTGCCGGGAGAAATATCAATAACCTCAGATATGCAGATGACACCACCCTTATGGCAGAAAGTGAAGAGGAGCTAAAAAGCCTCTTGATGAAAGTGAAAGAGGAGAGTGAAAAAGTTGGCTTAAAGCTCAACATTCAGAAAACGAAGATCATGGCATCCGGTCACATCACTTCATGGGAAATAGATGGGGAAACAGTGGAAACAGTGTCAGACTTTATTTTTTGGGGCTCCAAAATCACTGCAGATGGTGACTGCAGCCATGAAATTAAAAGACGCTTACTCCTTGGAAGAAAAGTTATGACCAACCTAGATAGTATATCCAAAAGCAGAGACATTACTTTGCCGACTAAGGTCTGTCTAGTCAAGGCTATGGTTTTTCCTGTGGTCATGCATGGATGTGAGAGTAAATAAGACCAGGACTCCAGATTCCTAACTCAGCAGTCATCACCTCAACTCCACTGCTTTCCCCCTTGAGTTTCCTGCCAAGTGGGTCAATTTCTCCCAAGGCCAACAGGACCACAAGTCTTTCCTGGATTCTACTCATTTCCTCTTTACTGTAAGCATACCCTAAAGAAACTACATGGAAATAAATCAACAGAAGACTCTATTTTCTTTATCTTTATATCTACCTGATAGCTTTAGAGTTTCAGTCTTGCCAATAACCATCCCATAAGTGTGTAAGGATGGAAACCATCTCATTATATTGGAAATACAAAGAGGAAGTTAGGGGAACAGCACATGACAAGAGGTAACAATGGATATTTATGGTGAAGGAAGATGATCAGTCAGAAGCAGGAGCTTGTCAGTGAGGTCACATCATATCACAAATATGGTTTATTACCAGCGCGCAAAGAAATGCCCTCTCTTTGGTCAATAAGGTATGGATAAAAGGTTCAAGATAAGGAAGAAGCACTTTATAAATGAAAACGTTCCCTAATGAAATTAGTATCGTTACTGCAGGAAGTGCTAATTTTCCTGCTCACTGAGAGTTTAATAAAAATGTTATGTCTACTCTATAACTGTGATTAATCAGTGTGGTATTGAGAAGAGCAGGGGTTCTCTCTCAACAAGGCAATTTTCGAAATTTGAAAAGGTGTAAATTTCATGCAAATTGCTTCATAATCATATATGTACAAAACGGAGCTGACAAAATTGCAGTCAGGAAAGGAATCATTAACATATAACATTTTTTTAAAATCTTTTTTTCCCCCAACTGCTCATGAAAAGGTAAATTGCAAAAGAAAAGATAATGACCAATTGAAAAGTACACAGTTAGAAACGCCAGTGAAACGGTTGACAGCTTCAAAGGAACCCGGATGTGGATGTCAAACTTGAACAGCCATAGGAAATCCGAGGTTTCATCAAGGAAAACACTGCTTTGATGCACAGGAAACACACCCACTTGTTTTAATCATAATGGTGGTGGTGGTTTCCATCCTTAGGTTGTGTCCAACTCTTTGACCCCATGGACTGTGGCCTGCCAGGCTCCTCTGTCCATGGGATTTTCCAGGCAAGAGTTCTACAGTGGGTTGCCAGTTCCTTCTTCAGGGGATCTTCTCAACCCAGGGATCAAGCCTGGGTCTCTGCACTGGCAGGCGGGATCTTCACTGAATCACCAGGGACGCCCTTAAATCATAGCAGAGAGAGAAGATTAAATACTTTGCTGTGTCTGATTCTTTCTGTGGGAACAGTGCATTTGCCTGAGGAAAATCGCATTTCTGCACACAGGATTCCTTCTTAAAAAGTCCCAAGGTCTCCTGTAATTTTAAACAATGGTTTGCAAACCTGAGGGCTCCTCTGACAAAGCTGCCTATTTGGTGGCTCCTCTGGGAGAAGTTCCCCTCCCCGTAATAAACCTACCTGAAAGGCTCACACAGAACCCCCTCCCACCTCCTGGAGTCTGTAGCAAGCACCATCTGGGTAAGTCCCAAACAGGTTATTCATCTGTTTACACAGCTAAGGGAAGGATAATAAGACCTCGAGTGTAAATACGGCAGTGTTAAGATGATTAAACCTTTCTATGGATGGCCCTTAACACTTGCAAGGCAAAAGCAGAAAGCTAGCGGGAAGACAGTGACAGGTCACTAACTGCCAATTGTTGCTGGAGTTTAAGAAGTCGGAAGCCTACGCTTACGTTTTAATATATAACTTAGAAAGCAGTGGTTGGCAATTTCGAGGTAATAACTCACAGGGATTCTAAATGGACTAAGTATTGCCATGCTTCCTTGCATGGGGAGGATTGTTTTGTTTTGTTTTTTTCCCGAGCAGGCATTTGGAGGGACAATGTCATGATAAGTGGGAACCATTTTCCTCCCTCGTGTTCATCCCGCTCCTCATACATTTTCTAAAATTACGGCCCTGCTCAAGGCAGTTATTATGTGCAGTCGATGTTCTTTAGGGGAGCTTTTCAGAGGATGAGCTTGGGTTAGAGTGGCCTGTTTTAGGACCATCTGGTCACATGCATTACTGCACACTTCGGAATTCTGCACTGATTAATACGACGGTGAGCATCCACCCTGAGTGTGTCTCACGTGGATGGCTCATAAATAAGACAGAGGCTCCTGCTGCCCACAACCCCTGCATGGTGAACGGTGCTGAGGTTAAGACTCCATTATACACTAAGATTCACAAGCCTCGAAGGGCCCCAGACGAGCCACTGGGGAGCAAGGGCATGGGTACTCGTTTCTGTCCATTAGACACAGCTGAGCCACAGGCGGCCACTCTCTGTCACTCTAGCCTTGGAACGGGCCCCAGGCGAGACCCCCGCTGTGCGAGGGTGCCTGCCGAACTCTGGTTTTCCTTCCCCTCGACTCGGCCATGGAGAAGGCGTGGGCCACGTGGAAGATTCCATGGTCAGCGAGGGGCACCCCAGTTTTGCAGCAAAGGCCACCCTTCAAAACAACATCAGGGCTAGGCATGGGGACTTCTGAGCACAAAACAAACCCCACTTCTTGGTGGAGGACAGAGGTCAGGAGATGGGGACTCCAATTCAGCTGCTGTCCACTACGGAGGTGGGGCTGGCGAGCATTCCTCTCAGAACCTCAGTTTCTTCATCAGAAACCGGGGCCGGTGAGCTCGCCTACCTCCTGTGTGGGAGACGTGAAGAACGAGAGTCCAAATGTAGCTGAGCGCCTGGTGCACAGAAGAACCACAATAAATGTGAGTTTTCCTATGAGCATTCTGGTAGCTCCTCTGATTTTAACGCCCAATATGACATTATCAAGAGAAGGCGATGGCAAACCACTCCAGTACTCGAGGAGCCTGGTAGGCTGCAGTCCATGGGGTTGCTAAAGGTCAGATGTGACTGAGCAACTTCACTTTCACTTTTCACTTTTATGCACTGAAGGGAACGGCAACCCACTCCAGTGTTCTTGCTTGGAGAATCCTAGGGATGGGGTAGCCTGGTGGGCTGCCGTCTATGGGGTCGCACCGAGTTGGACACGACTGAAGCGACTTAGCAACAGCAGCAGCATGACATTATCAATGCCGTTACCACCACCACTACTCAGAGACCACATCCCAAGAGGCGTGTGCTCACAGGAAGGAAGGGGCGGGGGTCAAGGGAGGTGGAGTGCTAAAACCCACTCCCTGCCCCTTCCCTTGGGCCCTCCTACGTGACCCCTGTGAGAGATGGACAAGGTCTGCTATGATTCTCCGCTTCTTGAATATCCACCGAGCCCATAACTTCCTCCATGGAACGGTCATGCTTCCTGCGATAGAACGCACTCGCTTCAAGGCATCACCAGGGCTTCACTCACCGACTACTTGACTTCTCTCACGTACTAGGCCCACAGCTGCGGAAAAGGACAGAACCGTCGTGCTTTACAATACCCTCTGAAGAGTCAAATTTGTAAGTACTGTCTCTTTTTCTCATAGGAAAAGTACGCTGACTTTTCTTATGCAAACAAGCATCCTCCAAAGGTGTGGTTAAAAAACAACAGCAACTTCTTTTTAGCCCCTGATTTGATGAGTCGGCAATTTGGGCAAAGCTTGGCTGTCAGCGAGGCCGTGTTGACCCAGGGTTGCTGGCTCGAGGTCAGGGCCAGGTGGCTGCCGTGTGGCTGTGTCTCCCACCACCCAGCAGGCCAGCCTGGGCTTGCATGAGCCCAGAAGTGGAAGGTCCCAGTGCAGCGAGCAGGCGAGTACTGATACGGAAATACTTTGCAAACCTCTGGTTGTGTCCTTGTTTACAAGTGCCCCAAGGCCAAAGCAGGTTCTGGGAGGCCTGCTGATCCAAGGGGTGAAGACGCTGACTCTGCCGGTTTTTTAAAAATTAATTTTATTTATTATTTATTTATTTTCAGTTGTGCCGGGCCTTCCCCGCTGCGCAGGCTTTTCTCTGTGGCGAGCGGGGCTCCTCTAGAGTCGCGGTGCTGCGGCTGGTCATCTTCCGCTGCAGAGCGCAGGCCCCGGGGCGTGCAGGCTCCAACGGCCGCGGCACGTGCGCTCAGCAGCGGCTTCCAGGCTCCAGAGTGCGTGCTCCATGGCACGTGCGATTTCCCTTGAACCAGGGATCGAACCCATGTCTCCTGCCTTGGCAGGCAGAGTCTTGTCCGCTGAGCCACCAGGGAAGTCCTAACCCTGCCTTTTGAAAGGAGGTTTAAGGCCTCACAGGCAGGGGCACAAGTGTGTGGGAGGGGCAGAAGGAATCGTGGTCATGTTTACAATCCACCTCAGGAAGGAACTGTTGGCGTCTGTGGACATCATATCTGTCAACCAGGACACACTCAGAGACAGCTTCTAATTCCAAGGGGTATTATTCGGATCAGATAACAAGTCAGTTTTCTCGGATAATTTACTATCATTTAGCCCAAGGACAGGTGGGCAGAAGAGACGGCTCCCTGAATTTTCTTGGTTCCAAAAGTCTGTAAATCTTCATATAATCGGGAAGAAAAAAAAAAAAAAGAGCATGTGTGTGCATGTGTGCGTGTGTATTTCACACATATGTGAGCATGGACCCTACATATGTTATCTTTGGACTCTCTTCTACGTTGGTGTTGTTCATTTCGGGGGGCACTGCTGCTTGTCAGCTGCTTTCTTGAACCATCTTCCAGGGCCCCCAAACTGCAACTGCTCCAACGATATTCAGAGCATTCAAAAGAAAACAAATAAAATGTTAAAAGGCAAGTTTCAGGAGGGCAGCACTTACCCATTCTCAGGAAAACAGACTGAAAGCAAAGGATTGGCAGAGTGTTCTGCGAGGGACAGTTTCGGCCACATAAAATGCGATTTATTTTCCCATGTAATCATCGTGATTGCAGACATCCTTTCTGAGAGATCACACGCCTCTTGGCTAGCTTTTTCAAACCGCACAAGACAACTTTCAAACCTGATTAGTATGTATGATGGGAAATCAGATACATTATATTTAGCTTGAAGTGCAGAGCGCCCTGGGTGCAAAGAAAGAAAGATAGGGGGAGGGATAAAAAGGGGGGAAGAAAAAGAACATCTGTAATCCTTTTCAGAGGATTCTGCGCAGCCCGGGGTGGGGTGACGAGTGGGGATGGTGGGTGGCGTCTGCCCATGTAATTAACCGATTGGGGATCATCTCCTTATCTGGCGTCTCTCCAGGCTCAAAGCTTAGGGGCCGGAAGCTTCCATCCACGGGGCAGACACGTGCTTTCCCGTGACGACATCTGAGAGCCCTCACTCCCGGCCGCCGGGCCTCCACAGTGTCGGGGCTGTGGCGTGTGGTCAGCAGCCCTCCGTTCCCTTTGAGGGGCACTGGTGCCTGGTCCTGGGCGCAGAGGCCCGCAGGCAGGCTTGGGCCCGGCACGGCGGCCTGACCAAGAGCTGCTTCTCCGACTGCAGCGTGCGGGGCCAGCGGGGCTGGCCGTGACGCAGGCTGGGGCGCAGCGGGGGCGGGGCGGGGCTGCCCGAACCCGGAGGGGCCGCCTCCTCCAACGCCACCCAGGGTGTCCACCGGCCTCGGCCGGGCCTAAGGCCTGAAATGCAACAGGAAGGAGATACACACATCCCGGGGGGTGGGGTAGGGGGAGGTGAACGGATCAAGTGGGTCATGAAAATCCTAGTTCTTACGCTAATAGGACACAGCTAGATAAGGAGCATAATGCGGAATGTATGGGGCGGGGGGTGAGACCTCAAGGACGTTTGTGGAGGGCGGGGCGGGGGAAGCTTGGGGCAACACCCTCAGGCTCTCTCTTCTGCCTCCTGGACATCCACCACGGGAAAACGTGAGAAGTGTGCAATTTTCAGAGCACTTGCATTAAAGCTGGCTTTTACCATCTGATCTGACCAGCGGACTCCATCCAGGGGGAAGCGCAGGGGGAGGGACGTGTGCTGAGCACCGACTGTATGCCTGAGCAGGTCTAACAACTGAACGTCTGCTGACCGCTGCTTCACCGTCTCAGGAATCCTGGATGCTGACAGCTCCTGGGTGGGGACGCTGAGGCACAGGAAGCATGACAAGGAGAGCCAGGTCAGGAGGGATCGGACCGCGGGGACGTCAGCCCCTCTCCCTGACCCCGTCCTCCCAGGTGGGGACCCAGGCGGAGAAGGGCACGGCTGCCCACGACCCAACCTCTGAGTCTCTCCGGGAGGCCCTACCTAAGTTCCTATCTCTGTGCATTCTATCCCTCCTAAACCTTCTGCCTCTGACAATGTCTCTGAAAAGACCTACGCTTTGTTTTCTATTATTAAAACAAATAAATGAATTGGCTTTGGTGGTAGAATAGTGAACGGGTTCCCAACCCAAGATTCCCAGCCCTGGTGCACATCTGGCCTTTCTCAGTGATACTGTGAATCACTAGTCTAGGTACAGCTGGGAAGGGACTTTGCAGATGTTAATTAAGCCTCCAAATCAGCTGACCTTCAGATAAGGAGGCTCTGCTCCTGGGATGAGCCCTTTAAATACAGGTCTAGATGTCAGCTCAAGGACAGGCAGAGAGACTCGAAACGTGAAGAGGACTCGGTGCACAGGACAGGCTCTGACAGTGACTTGGGATGGAGGGAGCCCTGTGGCAGGACTGGGGTGGCTCCTGGGAGTCAGGAAAGGCAGCAGCTGACAGAGATGGAGGCCCCAGACTCACAACCGCAAGGGGCTGGGTTCTGCCGACAGCTGGGGTGAATGGAGGCATCAGGGGGTAATTCTTTAGTAATTCCAAAACAATATTTCTCAGCAGTATTACTCAAGATAGTAGTATGATAGTGGAGCCTGTGAATCTAGACCAGCAGTGATTGAAATCATTTTTCTATGCCATGTCCTACACAGAGTCGAGTGAAACAAATTCCAGACCAAACAGCATTCGGAATGTCTTTGACAGAAGGCCCCTGGCTGGGGTGGCACGACTTCTTTGAATACACCACATGGAGAAAAGCGTGGCCGTGGGCCCTTTCTACCAAATATCATGAATACAATCTTCCAAACTTCAGAGCTGGAAAGAATAAATAAGAGCAGCCCTGTAAATTTCTTCTTATAGCCAAAATCACCCAGTGCAAGATGAGAACCCCTCAATGTTACTAATTTCTCTGAAGCAGTTTAACGGCAAACTCTTGAGACCCTGGCTATTTCAGACAAAATAGAAAAATGTAGATTCAGGAGGAAGCAGGGCACCTGGGCGTGCTGCTACAGATTTTGAGCCAAGCCATAAATTGAGGTAAAGAAGGAAATTAGGGGAGGGGGGAAAAAAGGATGGAAGTTGTGGTTTTGCACCGGTCCGCTGGGGAATCTGAAAGATAAATGGGCTGAGGATGCTCCTGTCCGTTTCAGCTACACATTCACACCAGGCGCGTCATCAGTTAGAACACTCGACCCGAGAAGCTACTGTGGGAAGGAGGTTTCCCTTGAGGAGGCCGGTTGAAAAGAAGAGAAAGAAAGGCAAAGAAAATCCATGTGGAATACACAACAATATATACCCACTAAAAACCCAGGCTGTGCTGGGAGCCATTGCTTCCCACAATTCCTTCTATTATAATAAGAGGCTGTATTACCAAGGTGATACAGGTGATGCTGGAGGGGAAGCGGGGAAAAGTGAAGTAGTTATTTTTATAAACTCCTTGGCTAGGTAACGTCTTGCCTCCCACCTCCTCATAGCAGACTGTCATCTACCTGCCCCCTACACTCACACCAGTAGCCACATCTTATTTCTCCATCCCTCCCAGACTTCTGACCTCCATGAAGTCTTGCCACGACTCCTCCGAGAGACCGTCTGCTCTAGCCCTGCAAATCCACCCTGCTCACTGAAGCTGGAGGACTCCTGGCTGCACACTCAGTCCCCTTGTTATGTGCCGGGTACCAAGATCCCCAAGATCCCTGTGGGCCTCCCAGGGCTTTGCAGGGTCGTGAAGGTCAAATTCGGAATACTGCTGGGAAGCCCAAGGCACCTCGGTCTCCCGCCTTGTTTCCCGTTTCTGGCTCATCTTCTGTCACCACTGGCCCTCCCCCATGGAGGCTCCAGGCAGACAGAACCAAGTGTCCTTTCCCCCGGGACCCAGATCTTGCCTGGATGCCCAGAATGTGGCCATGAGCAACCAAGTCCTGGTCATTACCGGGAGGACAGTCTAGGGTGGCCCAAAGAGGCCAGACGGCCAGAGTGAGACTGTGGTCATAAAGGGTGTTCTCAGACCAATGGAGAGGCACCCTCCACACACTCAGAGTCTGTGTGTGGGGGGGGAGGGTGTGCGGAGTGGGAGAGTCATGGTTCAGGCCAGGCTTCTGAGAGTCAAAGCTAGTCTGGAGAAGGAAAAAAGGAACACTCTAGGCAGAAGCAGCTACACATACAAGGACTGCGTACTCAGATCTGGGACCGGGAGAGCCACGGCTGGCTAGCTCAATGACCCAGAGTCCCAGGGCTCCAGCACCCAGCAAGACTGAAGGGCAAAAAGCCATGCTCTCCCCTGGCTTCCTGCTGGACCCTGACATACAGAACAGGGCGTGTGCACAGCCAGTGCCCAGCAGGCGTCGGCCAAGGAAATCGGACAACATGGAGTTGAGAAGTACTACTGAAGCTCAAGGCGGGGGAAACGAATCACTCAAGTTGGAATTGGACTTTGCACATCACAAGTATTCCTCTTTTGCTTCCAGATCTCTATGTGATGGCAGATAGGGAGCTACCATCTCAAGGGAAAGAAATAAAAATAGTACTGAAAGTAACTCAGATAGAGAAAGACAAACACTGCGTGATATCACTTGCATGTGGAGTCCTTAGGAAAACATACAACTAACTAGTGGATATAACAACATAAAAGGAGGCGTACAGATGTAGAGAACAAGCGGTTACCAGTGGGCGGGGGGGAGCGGAAGGGACGGTAGGGGTGGGGGATGAAGAGGCACAAAGTACAGGGTATCAAATAAGCTACAAGGATATATTGTCCAACATGGGGAATATATCCAATATTTCATAATAACTCTGAGTGGAGTATAGCCTTTAAAAGGACTTCCCAGGTGGGGCAGTGGTAAAGAACCCGCCTGCCAATGCAAGGGGACACGAGAAACATGATGCCTGAGTCTGGAAGATCCCCTAAATTAGGAAACGGCAACCCACTCCAGTATTCCTGCCTGGAAAATGCCACGGACAGAGGAGTCTTGCGGGCCGTAGTCCATGGGGCCACAGAAAGTCAGACATGACCGAGCACCAGCCTTTAGAAGGACTGTGAGCCACTCTACTGCACACCTGTAACTTACGTAACATCGAACAGCAGCCACACCTCAATAATAGAACAACAGTGATCTGTGCACCCTTCTGCTAACAAGGCTAGCTGTTCAGAAAGAAGCAGAATCTAAACCTACGACTCGGCTTCCGAAAAGTATGAGGCACAGCACCTGGGGTTCTCCCCACCTCCCCCCACCCCTCACCCCTGCCTCAGAACAACTCCCTTCCTCTTCTGACTTTATTCCAGGGTGTTCGAGATTTTGTCTCCGCTCCCTGGGAAAACAAATAAAAACTGGTGCCATGCAAAATCACACTAACATATACTTAGCTCAATTCTTTCCGAAGCGTAGACAGAGGCTCATGGCGGGGGGTGGGGGGGAGGCAATGGTGACCCCCATGCGCCCGTTGAATATCTACTTCAATTGATTTCAGGTACCCTTTCCCTTGTAGACACTTTATAATTGTGCCCTCACGCCAGTGCAGTTCAGATTGGGTCCAAGATAAATGAATCGCGGCGAGTATGGGAACAGACTGCTCCATCACAGAAATTCCCTGGCTGTTCCCGGGGCCCTGACCCCATGAGAGCCCTGCTCCACACAAGTCTCATGATAAGATTCCCCTCTGCCTCATGTGAACCACAGCCTGAGAGCCAGCCATATGCTAGCAAGGGTCAGCCGCCTCCATTTCTCGTTTTGTGTTTTCTTTCTTCTTAAAGGAGGAGGAGGAGAGTATCTTATGTTTATTTCCAAATTCCCTTGCATCTGATGTGCAAAGGGCTGGCATTTGCTGCTAAAGCAGAAAATTATAAGGAGGGCCTAATTGACCCTCCTGTGTCTTTGGAAACGCCTGTCTGTGGTCTCTAATTGACCCTCTAGGTACCGATGGAACAATGAATGGATCTTCAGGAAATAATGGAGGGCGATGATTAATAGCCTGGGTCTGGCTGGACCTCTGTCTCTCCCAGCTCTTCCCCTGCACTTTCCTTCCTCCCTTCCTGACACCCACGTCCCCTGATTTCCTAAGATGCGGTTTATTATTGTTGCTGAATAATAAATACTCTGCAGTCAACACTTGAAAAAAATCAGAAACACTGTGATTCTGCAGAGAGTGGGATAACATTGACGTGAGCTGGCACTCTCATTTTTCTCAGAGGTGAGGCTTGGACGAGTCTTCCACTGGTACTTGTGGGCAGAGTCCAAAGAGGAGGCTTCCCTTGGGTATCTGGTCAAGCTATTGGAAAATGAAGCCGCTGGGAGCTGGGAGGATTTTTCCTACTCCCGCAAGTCAAGAGGCCCCATTCTGCCTTGTTCACGTTGAGGAGTGAAGGCCCTTCAGGAGCACCTGGATGACAACACTAACCGGAGCAGCAACCACTGACCTCCCTTTAGCGTCACGGCCCCTCTTACCCATTATCTTCGAGTAACACTCCCGGAAGAGATGCGGTCAATATTATCACCCCCATCATTCAGATGAGGAAGCTGAGGTGCACAGAGAGCAAGCAATTCGCCCAGAAGGAAGAGCCTCCAGCTCTCTATGTCTCACAATATTCAACTGTGCCAAGCGTACAATACTAAAGGGAAAATATTTTGAGGTAACAGGTAAGAGAACAAAATGCCTTTCCTTTCTTCTACTTTGGCTTTAAAAAAATGTAACTTTCCCCAAGACAGGGCAGGAGGCTATATGCTTAAATTGAAAAATATGCCTGTCTCTCGAGCATTTTAAGAGGCCAGAAGGATTTTCTTTTCCTGTTTTGCAAGCTCATAGTATTAACTATCCCTTTAATTAAATATTATTAAAAAGGGAGGGAGGGAAGCAGGAAGGAAGGATGGATGGATGAAAGCCACTGAAACTCCCCTTTGCTCCTGCTGTGGCCTCCACCTTCCTGGGGACCCCAAGTGGTGAGGGAGACTCAAGCTGCCGGCCAGGCCCCTCGGGCGCTCTGGCCCCTTTCTTCACCAGTGCTTCGTGGGGAGCAGGCTGTCTGCACAGCAAAGGAGTTCCTGGGTGAGGACCGCACCTCCTGTGAAAGGCGCATGGCCTCTCCCTGATCGGGAAAGTTGGGGGCCGCCATTCAGGGTCATGAGCTGCGGGAGACAGTGGGCTTCTGGGAGCCATCATATCTGCAGGTCTCTTCCCCAGAGAAGTCAGCTGAATAATTAAATCCGAGGGGACTGGATGGAAGACAGCTGTAGGTCGCCTCTGTGGTCCTACATTCCATTCAGGGTCATGATTTTAAAATCAAACAAGACTGTCTTCAGGATCTTTGGCCTTCCAGGGTTTGTCAATTTACAGAGGCGGGAAACAAACAACCCATCTGGGAGCTCCCCTTTCAAATGGAAGCCAGCCCCTCCCGACTCCACACCCCCCATAGCCCCAACTCTAGACTCTCACACTCCCTGCCCCACACCCCTGAGGCCAGCTCTAAACACCCAAGGGCAGTCCATATAGCCCAGAGCCTGCAGAGGCATGCACGTCAGTCAATCCCAAGACTGCTTGCCCTGCCTCGCCGGTTCCTTCCTACAGACCCCACAGTAAAGACTCCTGCCCACCACCCCCTCAAGCCCAGCCTCTGCCTTCTGACCAGTGCCCATGCCTCCCAGGCAACCCCCCATGGCACGGCCTGGGCCCTCTTGCTTGAGATCTGTGAATACAATAAACCATCTTTTCGAGGGTAGCTGATCTCTATATCTAGATGAAAATAAAATTTACTAAAACAGGAAGAAAGGGAAAAGGAAAGGACTAAAAAGTGAGCAAATGATAGTTAAAACCCACTTTTCTTTTTGAAGGGAAACAATTATCAGAGCTATAAAGAAACCTTCTTCCCCTCTGGGTGGTGACAGGCTCATTAAAGACACACATGAGTACTGAGTGTGCAGGAATTCCTAACGGGAACCCTGACCTGCCATCCAGCGCTCAGTATCCAGTGGGCTCCCAGGCCCTCCCGGCTGCCTCGCTGACCACGGCTGCCTTACTTAGGAAGCTAGCAGAGAAGTTAATTTCCTTGCATGGCTGATGGTAAACACCCAAGGCGGGGCTGGATTGTGAAATGGTATCAGACTATAAATAGAATCCTGCTAGTCCCTTTTGAATCCCTCTGGGTGCTTTTGTTTATTAAGATTCAGACACCACGGAGGGTACAGATGCACACTGGATCCCAAATACCACGCCCCATACGCAGGCAGATGGGCCTGTGTAAGTCAAATACCACGCCCCGTATGCAGGCAGATGGGCCTGTGTAAGTCAGAGGACAGCGCACAGGGTGCTACATGGCCTCATCTGAACAGCACTGCCGTCTGACCCGCTCCAGGCGGATGGCAGGGTGGGGTGGGGGACAGGTGGGACAGGGTTAAGCAAATACAGCTTTAACTGGAGGCCACATTTACATGTGAAATCTCACGTGCCTGTAAGGAGTGCCCTGGTCTTTGGGCCACCCCACCAGTGCCCTCTCCATCACTTCCCTCCCAGAGGGAGCCCCCGGGGATGCCTAAGGAAGTAAGCCTGGTAGGAAGCCAAGGATGGCTGGCCGCCTAGTAAAAGCTGGTCCTGTTAACGGCCCAGAGCCCTCACCCATTCAGTTTCCAAACCCCCCATGCTTGCTGGGTGCAAAAGCGGGTGGTTCTGCTGACTGAGAACCACGTGACTGCAACGCCTGCCTAGGTGCTCAACCTGGGAACGGGAAAGGTGAAAGGGTTTCTGCTTCTTTTTATCTCGACTGTAAAATGGAAGCGTGATCACATCTGTCCATCTTGGGGGAAAGAAAAGCAAAGTCGATGGAAGATGACAGAGCCTGCTTTTTCAGGGGTGCGTCGTGGGAGGCTGGGGCACTGGATGCCTCTCAGGGACAGCGGAGGCCAGCTCCTGCCTCATGCTTTTGGCGTTCACCATTCAGGGCAGAGCTGCGGGGAGCACACGGCTACCCAGCACACTCATCTAACTCTAGGACGTTCCTCTCCTTGGAAAGAGGACAGGAACCGACCAGCTGAGCCCTTCCTCCCTGGACCACGGCAGCACCAGCAGCAGTCTGATGGATAGCCCTGCCTCCAAGAAAGTGGGGAGCTGCTCGCCCAGGTCCTTACTACCCTGGGTCAATTTCAGGGTTAACATTTAAGTAAAACACAAATAAATATGAGTTCAAATGACCACGAGTCCCCTTCTGCTGAGATAACTCAGGCGCTAATACTGAAGACAAGCCACATAAATAATACCCGGGAAAAAGCCTGGGCACACTCTGTTTTCCTTAGGTTTCTTCCAAAATCAAGAGCACAGGTCCTTAGTATCTGAATCACAGAACATACTGCCTGCTATTCGGAATCCTAATGATGCAATATCTGTCCTCAGAAGGCTTTGTAACATCCTAATAACACTCATCAATTCACACTGAGCCTCCAGCTAGGTGAGAGTACATCATCTCCCCCTACTCCCTCTTCTCTTATTTCTTAAAAAATAAAATGATGTCAGCCCTTAGCCTTTTTGTTCCTAACTCTCACTCCAAACTCTAAACTTTCCCCCCAAGTTGCCCAAGTATGAAAAATATCATCTCCAAGCTGGTCCCTGCCCTCAAATCCAGCCATTCCAGACCTGCTGCCATTCCCCACAGATTCAATGGGTAGGGCATCTAACAAGAAGTTCCAGGGTTAACAAGAAATTCCAAAGCAAGGGCCTCCAGTGATGTCAGAAAGAAACAAAAACTCAAAAGATGAGCACTTACCCATAGCTGAAAATGTGTTCTTGGACCATAAAAATTTAAAAAAAAAAAAAACAAAGATTTTTGAAATTATATATTTCAAACATGTGCTCCAGCTATCAGCAGACATCAACGCACAGGCCAAATCCAGCCCACTGCTTGTTTTTGTAAATAAAGTCTTATTGGCACAAAGCCACGTCCATTTGTTTACATGTTATCTACAGTTGTTTCCATGACACATCACAGCTTGGTAGTTGCTATGGATGCCTTAGGGCCACAAAAGTTAAAAATAGTTACTATCTGGCCCTTTATAAACAAAGCCTTCAGACTCTGTTCTAGACCAAAAGTTAGTTTCTGTGACCCTGAAGTCCTTGTATCTGCTTTGTCATCCTTTGACTATAAATGGAATGGCCAAATAAGAATATTTTAATGACAATATCAATGAATTATTAATTTGGGTTAGGGTAGAAGAGAAAGCCAAAAAATTCTTAAAGACCCACAACCATTATTTTTTGAAATAAAAATGAGATCTACACCAGGTTAACTCAATTCAGCCACAAATATTTCTTCCATAACATGAGTCAGGTATTCTCAACATAGGTATTTTCCTTGATTAAGGGGGGAAAAGTATTTCAGTTCTCCCTTCCTTTTCCTTTAATCTGTTATGCCCTTGTTTACTTTGCCTGATCAAATGAAAGATGCTTTAAAGAGTCCCCATCTCAGAAAGGTGTCTTGCACAACACAGGCTGTATGTATCTGAGTAACGCAGGTCATCTGAGAAGTTCGTTTTACCCCCTAGACTTAGAATTCAAGCTGCAGGATTAAGCCACTTAGGATGTACTTGATTCCTATAACATGGAGTGATTCTGCTAATGGTGCTCAGGTTTATTTCCTCTCCCAGAATGATTTCCATTAGCTGGCTTACAGATTAGCCGCCTAATCTCCTAACAAGAGCTCTTCGATCAAATGGTCTGGGGTGGCCCCATGTCCTGCCGCTGCCAAGTGACCGATCTGAGTGAGCGAGTGAAGTTGCTCAGTCGTGTCCGACTCTTTGCGATCCCATGGACTGTAGTCTACCACGCTTCTCTATCCATGGGATTTTTCCAGGCAAGAGTACTGGGGTGGGCCGATCTGAGAGACAGACAAAAAGGCGATACACAGAAGTCCAGGTCGCGTGCCTAACGGTCGATCCAACTTTCTCTGAACCGTGTGTCACGACTTAATGGGAAACTCTGAAGAATGAAGGGGGGGCGGGCTGCATTACCATGAATTATATAAAAAGTGATATTCTGCCGAAAAAAGCTTTTGAGTGCAAGTGACTCGAACAAATGTATTAACAGAGCTTACAGCAGATTCAATCAGGTTGAACGTTCCCTGGAAGGTAGTTTGAAATAAGCTTTATATACCGGAGATGTGAAGAATGAATCTGCTGGTGGCTGGCAGGAAAGCTATTAGCATGTAGATTTTAATTCTGCCTGATTCTGAACGGGTTCCACTCTGCCCTCTCTCATTTCTGGCTACCTGTCCCAACTACAAACAGAACACACCTCCCTCCACAAATCTCAGTGCCACAATTATGCTCCAGGGAGCGAAGATTTACTTTTCTCACTTTACTCTAACTTCTAAAAGCTGTTTCAAATATGTATTATCAAGGCGCTGATAAAGCTACTATGTTTAAAAGTACAAGTTATGTCACTCCAATCCATCTCCTGGTTGGGGACGCCAACGTAGGGGTATATTCTGGGGACAAAACTGAGCCGTGAGGAGAGAAAAATCGGTTTTATAAAACCTGGGCTCACATTAACTGACAATTAAGCCAGGATGTTAATGAGGTTACGGGGTGTGACAGGTTAACGGGCTGCAGCCAAAAGGCAAATATCGAAATGAAGGCGTTTATTTTCGAACCAACAAGCCAGAACTGAACCATTACAATAAGTCCCATCAGCATTCTCATTATTGGGCAAAATAATTTCATTTCTGAAATTAATTAAATAAGTGGGAATGACCTGCAGTTGTTTCCATGGCAGGCGGACAGGGCAACACTGCATGAAAGGCAAACCCATCTGGAGTCAACAGGCCCGTCGGTCCCTGGGGAGGCTACCTGAAGCTGACGGGAAGGGAGGTGACAGAGCGGATGCATCCAGCAAAGCCGTGGCAGGCTCTGAAGGAGCTGGCAAAGCAATTTTTAAAATAATGTCGATTTTTATAATATTTTAAAATTTAGAGGTAGAATGCTTTTGGATTGAGATGCAAACTAGGTAGAATTTAGAAAATTCTGATTGTGCCCCGAGTCATCCACGCTTGCTTCTCCAAGCCATCTGGATTTTTTCTTTCTTTTAATGATGAAGATTCATAAGCTATATGGCAAGAAGAACTTAGGGATGAGGTCAAGGGCTGCTGCTGGGTTCTGAAGAGAATCAACAGTGAACCCTCGGTTCAAGTCAGGTCCTCTCCACAAGCATTTCAGGATCACCTAATGAACAAGGAACGGAGGTGCAGGAGCTCCGATCAGCGGCAGCTGCACCAGGGCTCTCACGGCACCTCAAGGGCACACACATCGCAGCGGGGCTCAAACCTGGGGTCTGGTTGCCCACTGTCCCTCACAAGCTGTGCGACCTGAGAAACGCACCTAGCCTCTCTGTCCCTCGTTTTGTTTACCTGTGAAGCAGGGATCCTTATGGCCCCCTCTCCAGCCAGACTGCCGTATTAAATGGAAAGGGCTGATATACACAAAGCACGAACTACAGGGTCTGCAGCGCAAATGCTCGAAGACGACTAGACCGGCCCGTGCCCGTGGGCCGAATCAGGTAGATCCTCCAACAGACCTGGTGATTCTCTGCAGAAGTCATCATGTCCAACCTTTCTGGGCAATGCTTGCTGAAGCAGATCAGACTTTCTCAAAATGTGTTCTGTGGACCACCTGCAACCAACAGTACCAGAAGGGCTTGCCTAACACAGAGATTATCTGGATCCCATCCTGAATGGGTCCAGTCAGAATCTCTGGGGAGAGGGGGACCCAGGAATCGACGCTTTTAAAATAAGTTCTTGATGCAGTCTTAGGGATCTAGAAGTTTGGACAAGTTCTTGCTTCAACACACAGGATGTAAGCAACAGAATCGCAGACTTCTCCTGAACAAATGTGCTGCACTCCCGCAGCATTAGACAGGATCACAAGCGCTGCAGCTGCGGATCTGGTATTCTTTTGAACTCTCTCGCCCCCGCTTTCTAGGCATGGGGACTTGCGGGACGCAGGGCCATGCCTTGAAGTCCTGACCACACCGACTGCTTGCTCTCCTCCTGGCCCCAGGCTCCTCTCCCACCAGACAGCCTGCTTCCCTCTTTCCTGCCTAGTACCAACCTTGCCTCCTCCTCGGGAAGACTCTTCTATCCCTAGACAAGGTGAGCGGAGAAGGCAATGGCACCCACTCCAGTACTCTTGCCTGGAAAATCCCATGGATGGAGGAGCCTGGTGGGCTGCAGTCTATGGAGGTTGCACAGAGTCGGACACGACTGAGCAACTTCACTTTCACTTTTCAGTTTCCTGCATTGGAGAAGAAAATGGCAACCCACTCCAGTGTTCTTGCCTGGAGAATCCCAGGGATGGGGGAGCCTGGTGGGCTACCGTCTATGGGGTTGCACAGAGTCGGACACGACTGAAGCAACTTAGCAGCAGCAGACAAGGTGAGAGTGGTTTATTTATTGTAAGCCATACTGTTTATAGCCTTACATTCTTTGTCACAGCCTTAACCATCTTGCAATTATTCAATTATGGGATTAAAAAAATTGTCTTTCCTGAAAAGTAATGGAGGGTATAGACTGTTCTTCCTAATCCACCACAAGATCCCTGACATCCAGCACGGAGGGTTTGAGGACTGAACCGCGTCCCTCCCTGATTCCTATGTAGGAGCCCTAACCCCTGATGGGACTGTCTGTGAAAACAGGCCCTTTAAAGAGGTAATTCAGGTCATAATGAGGATGGACTCATAAGGATGGACTCTGACCCAGCAGGACTGGCAGCTTTATCAGGAGAATATATGCTGGGGGGGCACCCAACACACAGAGGGATGACCACGGGAAGACAAAGAGAGAAGGCCGCCACCTGCAAGCTGAGTGTCATCTCGGGAGAAACCAACTGCCCGCACCTCGATCTTGGACTTAAAGCCTCCAAAGCCACAAAGAACCGAATTCGCAGTGTTGGAGGCAGCCAGCCTGTGGTATTCTGCACACTAACACGGGGCTCATCACAGAGGGTGCAGTCGAGAGCTGCTGATTGGCCAGCCGGGACCACTGGTGCTCTCCCCAACCTCAGCAGGCCTGGGGGAGTCGGGCCAGCCAAACCACTCACAGGGGAGGTGAACGAAACCGTCAGCAGACATGCCGCAAGCAGAAGGCCACGGTGGGCATGCATGAGGTAACAGTTTCTTCAGGAGCAGAGCGTGGGGCTGTGCTCTGGAAATGGACACGAGGAGGAGGTTCATGTTCACGTGGGGGGACTAGCTGCCAGTAACGCCCCATGCAGGGCCCCACGTAGAGTCTGCTGGCTGCGTGCCCCAAGCCAGTGCCCCCTCCCTCAGCCTTGCTGATGGCATTCCTGCATCCCTGAGCGGGCACCTGGACTGTCCCTAAGACCAAACAGCCCTCCTGGCTCTTGCAAATGGCACCCTGGGCCTGAAAGCAGCTCATGGAAAGCAAGTCACCACCTAATCAAACCACGGTGTCCAGTTCTGGGGAGCTGAGACTCAGCCTTCTCGGGAGTCAGCACACACAGACGATGCTTTGGTGCTTGCTTAGAGAGGATCCTTAAAGTGAAAATGAAAACTGGATCCCTGTTTAGGTCACCACCTTAATCTAGAAGTCATCTCATTCTTAATAATCTCATTTGAACCCAGTGTGTATTGTAGCAAATTAGGAAATGCCTTCGATGCCACACTGTTCTGTGTTCATATTACAGTTCTGCCACTCAACACCTCTGGGACTGGCAGTCACTTTATTCAGCCAAGGTTTCCTCGTCTGTTAACGAGGAGCCATTTATAAGTTGGAGATGACATCTACTTAATGAGGCTGTGGAGAAGATTAAATCAGAAGAGAGGCAACTTGTTCACCACAGTGCTGCCAATAAATCATAAATGGTGGTTACATTATTACTGAGCCAATTTCATTATTAATAATTAAATTAATAAACGTTAGCACTTCCTGAAAGATGTCTACTGTTTAACAACTGAAATCAGAATACTAGTCCCGGTTTTCTGTTTCCTTACCAAAATATCTGCTCTCAGAGCTCAAGTTTTTATTCACTGCAAAGAGCCTGTGCCAGATCTCAGTCAAAATGTTCATTAATTCACTTCCCCCACACCCTGAAAGCAAGAAACATAGATTTCTGATCCCAAGCCTTTTCTTACTGCAGTAACCTCCGAGCTCTACTACTGGAGATTTAAATAAGTTGAGATGGAGATTATCTTTCATCACAGTCTTCTAATAATAATCTCTCCTTTGACAAGAAATTTATGGCAGGCTGCTAAAATGCTAGTTTACTGATGATGAAAGTGTCAACTGTCCTTGATACAAATAAACAGGGGTTTTTGATTCATAAGCAGGGAGACCGGGCACCTCCTGGGCCCTGGGGGCTACGCAATTTATAGGCATTCAATTCTCATCAATGTATTGTCAGTATATCCAGGGCATCTGACAGGTTCCTGTTTGCAGGATGGATGTTCCCTCCACAACCCAGGAAGCACAGAAGGAGAGGTCTGGCCTCGCAGGCTTAAAGCCGCCATTATCACTGAGGATTTCATAATGGGAACCGCCCCTGGGTCCAGATTTTTCTACTCCAGGTCATTCAGGACTGGGTACATTCAATGCAGTACTCAGACAAGACAAGGCAAACACTGCAAAGTCTGCAAGGCAAGGTCCAGACCTCTGTTGCAGGTGCTAGATTCAAGCTCCAAGGACCAAGCGGTGACCCTCAGAGGTGATGCTAAAAAGGAGGCTCATTCTCACACGGAGGGGACCGGGTGCCACATGGACACCATAGAGGACCCTGTGGCAGAGGCTACTGGCTGCCTGTCCAACAGCCATCAGTCCTGCCTTCACCCTTGCTAACAAAACCTGAGGTCCCTCTCAGGCCCAAAGAAAGAGTCTTGACTTGTGGTAGACAGCTGTGGCACTCTCATTTTTCTTGCAGAGACACAGGCCGATGTGAGCCACCATTCTGGCCCATGAGTCACAAGGAAGGGTCTACTGGCAGAGGCATCTGGGAAGATGTTCTTTACCCTTTAGATGGTGCACAAGGCGAGCACATTCCTGTTTCTTCCTGCCTCTGGTCATGCTTGTCTGCAAGTGATTCCTGGGACTGGGCAATCATTTTGTGACCACGAGGCAAACCTGACGAAGAGGATAAACCAACGTGTGGTGAAAGCAGAAAAGAAAGGCAGAGCTCCCCCAGGGACTTGGAGATGAAGCCCCTGAATCAACCAAATCAGAAACTGCTTGGCCTCCAGACTTCTTCTCATATGAGATAATGTATTTTGTTGCGGTTGTTGTTGTTCAAACCACTTTTACCAGTTTTCTGTTGGCCAGTATCACTTATTGAGGGCCTAAACAGGACCTACATCTCATATCCTCAACATTCAACGATGAAGGAAATCAGGAGACCACTCTAGAAAGCACTACTTCTAGAAAAACTGCAAAGATTAAACCCAGATGCATAGCTGGGACCCACCTAAGTCAAACTTTTACTATCCCCCGTTTAAAGAGGCTCCTTGGTAAGTGGCTTCAAGCAAAAGGCAAATCTGTAAAGAAAAAAAAACAGTCCCACCAGTCGCTGGCCGTTTCTTAACAATGAAACAAAAAGCTTTTCTTTTTATTTTTCACATTATAAATGCAACATGTGTGCATGCATGCATGCCAAGTGAATTCAGTCATGTCTGATTCTGTGTGAACCCATGGACACACAGCCCGCCAGGCTCCTCTCTGTTCATGAGCTTCTTCAGGCAAGAATGCTAGAGTGGGTTGCCATTCCCTTCTCCAGGAAATGTGTGTGTGTGTTTGTAATGGAAGTAGGTTTAGACAGTACATGCAATTTTGTTGACTGTTTTTTACACTTAAATTGAAGTTCTCAAACAATATTACATTCTCTTGAGTATTTTTAAAGGCCTTACAAACGCCTAAATTAATTTTATCTACTCACCCCCCCAACTCAGCTGACAAGTGATCAATTGTGTAACAGTGGGGTACCTCACTCCTATGAAACTCTCCGTTGGAGGAAATAAGTGAGAGTTCACAGGAACCCACAGAAACTCACTGCTCCTGCAGGATTTAATAATCAGAACCTGAAGAGGAGTCACCACAGGCACTACTGCTTTCCACGGTTAGTGAACGTCAGCATGAAGGGACAACTGGCAAGACACCTTGCTGGTAAACCAAAAACAAAAGCCATTCTTGATCTTTCGTCCCACACCAGTGGCTTTCACGGATACCGCTTATGTCCATGATCAAGGACTAACGTACTCGCAATCAGCAAATGTGTTTGAATACCACACATTACACATCTGTGGGAGAACCACGGCCCAGGCAACACAACTATAAAGTCAGGACCAAAGCTCAGAGTCAAGGCTGTGCTGAAATGAACAAATGATCACAGTTCACAACTGGCATGTACACAGCTCTTAGGTTTGTCGTTCTTTTTTCCAGGGTTCCCTGCCAAAGGATAGTAGCCCTGTGTGTTACCACGCTTCTCCTTTTTTTCAAACATACCTACATATATCAATCTGTCACTTTCTCAGACAGACATTGACCACAGATCAGAAGTGACAGGACTTGTGTTGGTGGAAACAGAAACAGACTGTTCACACTACTTACCAGGCTGCTATGTGGCTTGGGGCGTGTGGGTGTTTATACGTGTATTTACTCAGTTCAGTCAGTTCAGTCGCTCAGTCGTGTCCGACTCTCTGCGACTCCATGGACTGCAGCACGCCAGGCCTCCCTGTCCATCACCAACTCCCAGAGTTACTCAAACTCATATCCATTGAGTCAGTGATGCCATCCAACCATCTCATCCTCTGTCGTCCCCTTCTACTCCTGCCTTCAATCTTTCCCAGCATCAGGGTCTTTTCCAATGAGTCAGTTCTTCACATCAGGTGGCCAAAACTACTGGAATTTCAGCTCAGCATCAGTCCTTCCGATGAATATTCAGGACTGATTTCCTTAAGGATGGACTGGTTGGATCTCCTTGCAGTGCAAGGGACTCTCAAGAGTCTTCTCCAACACCACAGTTCAAAAGCATCAAGTCTTTGGCACTCAGCTTTCTCTACAGTCCAACTCTCACATCCATACATGACTATTGGAAAAACCATAGCTCTAACTAGACAGATCTTTGTTGGCAAAGTAATGCCTTTGCTTTTTAATATGCTGTCTAGGTTGGTCATAGCTTTTCTTCCAAGGAGCAAGGGTCTTTTAATCTCATGGCTGCAGTCACCATCTGCAGTGATTTTGGAGCCCAAAAAAATAAAGTCTGTCACTGTTTTCATTGTTTCCCCGTCTATTTGCCATGAAGTGATGGGACCGGATGCCATGATTTTAGTTTTCTGAATGCTGAGTTTTAAGCCAAATTTTTCACTCTCCTCTTTCACTTTCATCAAGAGGCTTTTTAGTTCCTCTTCACTTTCTGCCATAAGGGTGGTGTCATCTGCATATCTGAGGTTATTGATATTTCTCCCAGCAATCGTGACTCCAGCTTGTGTTTCTTCCAGTCCAGCGTTTCTCATGATGTACTCTGCATAGAAGTTAAATAAGCAGGGTGACAATATACAGCCTTGACCTACTCCTGTCCCGAATTGGAACCAGTCTGTTGTTCCATGTCCAGTTCTAACTGTTGCTTTTTGACCTGCATACAGATTTCTCAGGAGGCAGGTCAGGTGGTCTGGTATTCCCATCTCTTGAAGAATTTTCCACAGTTTGTTGTGATCCACACAGTCAAAGGCTTTGGCACAGTCAATAAAGCAGAAGTAGATGTTTTTCTGGAACTCTCTTGCTTTTTCGATGATCCAACGGATGTTGGCAATTTGGTCTCTCGTTCCTCTGGAGTCAGAAAGACTGTTAATTGGGAAATGCATGTATTTAAATCAAAGTGTGGTGTTATAAACTTATACTGGAGCTGATCCTATCTATGATGAGAGAGGAGACTGCTCAACAGAGGTGCATTACTAGCGAGATAAAGAAACGAACACGTTTCAGCAACGAGCGTCGACGCTCTGGGGGTCATCGCCCGTGTTGGATCATCTGTTGCATCTCGCCCCGACATCAGCATTCGTGATTACCAGCAGCCTCTCTCTACAGGGAAAACATGCTTTGGTGAAGTACAGAAGTTTGATTTCCCAGAGAGCCCCAGCAGGTACTGTGTGTACAGATATCATGCATGCAAATATCTGTCCAGATGTGGAAGAGAGTTCAGAAATTTTTCCAAATGCATCTGTGTGCCCCCTAAAATATAATGCCTTTGGACTTGAAGTCCTACTTATGTCAACAAGAATTAACTAAATATTTGGCACTTATTCTGTGTCCACTTCTTATCAATGCAGAACTGCTTACCAGAAGAGAAACAGACCCTTTAAAATTCCACTGTAATTTCTCCCCCTAAACAACGTGTTAAGTTTTCTTTCTAGAATTACAATAGGTTCTGTGACAAGAGTGCTTGTCACATGCTGAGCAGAGAGGCAGAGGGCTGAGTATTTTTGTGACTCATTTCAATTAATCTTCGCAAAAACCCTTCAGGAGTTTGAGGCTCACCGAGGCTTCAACACGAGTCCTCGAGTCTGAGCGCGGCATGAGCTTGCACTGAATTATTAACCTGAAAGCCACGGTTCAGGTCAACACATATTCACTGGGCACACACCACGTGACACACTGAGACGCCAGAGGAGAAACGAAACGATTTCAAAACCACACAGTCAAGGGGCTGCAAGACAGGCAGACATGAGATGCAACGGGTGCCATTCCTCTAAGTGTTTTGCAACAGAAGATGGTAACTCCTGTCTCGAGGTGCTTCTATGGCCTCCAAACTGCTTCCTCATCAAGACTCCCTCACCTGTGCACCTCTCGCCAGCCCAGTCCCCCCAGCAAAAGGACACGGCTTTGCTCGCTGTCCAGAGCGTCTATTTCAGCTAATGGAAGAAACTGCAACAGAAGGAAACACAGAAAACAGGCTAAGTTTTCAAATGCATCTCTCAGGGACCATTTAGGACAAAATGAACAGAAATAAACAATCCTCCACTATCAGGTGACATATTTTACACGCTCCACCCTGCGCTGGAGGAAGGCAGCAGACAGAAAAGCGCTCCTAAATCAGGGTTTTAGAATCAGACGCTGGTATAGAAAGAAGATCAACCCAGTCCCTTAACAATCAGATTTATAACTAGTACAGGGCTATGAAAAATTCTCTCTCTGTGTCGAGCTCAGGCAAAGCACAAAGTCTTTGGAGGCAAGGGATGATAAACTACGGCTTGGGCAATAAGCTGGGAAGGGAATGGGCAGTTCAAGAGTTCAGCACATGTGTGCTGGGAAGGTGTTTAGTTAAAGAGAAGGGCCGGCTCCAGACAAAGGCACAGAAAGGTCATCCTGAGAGTCATTCCATCTTCATTACGATGGGGAGGACCACGGGCCAGAGTGCACACGCCAGGCCTCCACGTGCACCCTGCACGGAGGTTTCAGACTTGCGGGGACATTAAAATATGCATCAGAAGTAAACACACAGTGCTGGCACCGGGGCCTGGACACTGTGGTCCGGGCAATGGACGCAGCCCCGGCCAGCCAACATAAATGTGATTTGAATGTTCCTCCCGCAACCGGCACCCTGAATTTTTTTTCAGGGTGAGTGATAGATTAATTAAAGATTACAATCTATCTTCTTCAGAAGGCCAGAGAATTGAACTTGCAATCAGTGACTTAATTTTCTTCCAGGTAACTGCCAAACTTGAGTGTGTTCACCCAAACAAAATAATTTCCCCCGACTGTGCAGCTCGAAATTTCTGTGCTCACTTAAGAGTTGCCCTGTGACTCAACCCTCATCTTTCACTTTTCAGGAACTGAGGGAAAGGTGAATTTCATTTACTGATTATCAGCAGGCTGTGGAGAGATAGGCCAGGGCTGTTGTAATGGGAAAGCCGGCCCTGACTCACACTTTGTACAACCTTCCTGAGGAGGCCACAGCCAGCAGATTTCCATGCTGGAGTGATGTCCACAGGGGCAGAGGAGTGTAGCCTTCCCTCCCCCACCCTCTCCAAACCCATACAGGCCCACCTGCCCTAATTCAGCCTCTGCTCCAGTCAAAAGAACACCCTGTCCATCCTTGCCTACCCCTGTCCCACATGAACTGTGGCAATGGGGTCCTGATTCATTACAAAAGGCTGTAATAACAAAACATAATTAACTCCCTTTCCCTGCCAGTGTATGAGGAGGGTTTTCATAGGTGGGTTTGTTTCCAGTTACAAAGGACATGGTTTAGTCTCCTCCCACCTCCCCCTGTTGCCATAACCAATCAGAAGGCAAGACACAGACAAAGAGCAAATCGCATAAGGGCAGTTGAGGAGGACCAAAAGAACGGCGGGCTGAGTGGGCCCAGCAGAGACAGCTACGTTGTCTACAGTTAGTGAGAAGACCAACCGACTCTACTGCTTAGGAGCTGTGTGACTTAGGAAAGGGAGTATCTTAAACTTCCATCCACCCATCTGGAAAAGGCACACCACTTACCACTGGGATGCTTGGGGACGAAAGACTAAGTAGGATGATGGATACAAGGAAAGATGAGTAGATGGTCGGATGAATGGGTTGATGGAAGGAAGGAAGGTACAGACATTAATTTTTTAAAACCTTGGCTGCCAACCAGCATCAAGTGAGTGCTCAATAAAAGGATTCTGTTGTCCTTATGATGAGAAGTCTGATCAGACCACACAGACATGGAAATTAAGAGAAAAATCCACACAAGCCAGAGGCAACTCACCTGCTCCCCTTCCTCACTGTCCTCATTCTGCCCCCCGCCCCCCCGCCCCCATGGCCTCCAGCATCAGAAGCCAGGCCTTGGCTGACTAAGCAGGCCCTGCCCTGACGCCTGAAAGGGGCCTCACAGCATGCCCAGAACTGCACTGATTCCATGGTGAGGAGTGGGAGAGGAGGAAGACTCGACTAGCCCTGCCCTTGGCCACTGTCTGCACCAGCGTGCGAAGGAGCAGCAGGAAGGTGCTGAAAGGGAATAAGAATCAGAGCAGGCCCTAAAGTGGGCAGCGCATGGCTCAGTGGATGAAGCCGCATCCCAAGGTGACCTGGGCAGCCAATTTCTCAAATGACAAGGGGTCACAACCTCCCAGACCAGCCCACAGCACAAGCCCAGTGGGGGCAGCTTCTGTCTCACGTGAAAAATCACCCTCCTTCTGGGAGGATTCAGTCATCATGAATTCATCTGGCTGAGAACCTCAGACACTGAAATCGACTGTGAGTGAAAACACTGAATTCCAGGAAGGATAAGACATTTACACTCAAAACTTAATTTGGTGGAAGAGGGAGTGAGGGGAACAGGGCCCAGTCATTCCCAATGACACTTTCCAATGCATGTGTCCTCCACGGGGGGGAAAACGTCTAGTGATGTTTATGTCAGGATGCGTGCCTGGTAAACTTATGGATAATAATACCAGCCAGCATGTAATAACTGCCTGGTGTATGCAAGGCACAGTGGTGGGCACTCGAGAAACTCGACCTATGAACCCTGGGAGGGGTCCCACTGTCACTGCGGACACTGGGTATGTTGAGAGCTATCGTTTACGGAATGCTTGGTGTGTACCGGGTGCCGAGCCAGACAGAAGACTCTGCCCTTGGGATGCCCCGGCCACACTCAGTGTCTCATCCCAGCTTTACCATGGAGGAAACCACGTCGTGCAAAGCCTGTGCTCCTTGCTCCAGGTCACACCTTGGGGAAGTGATTGAGACGGATTCCATCTAACCCATGTCTGATTCTTTTCTTTTCTTGCTGTGGCTGCCCATGGATGTAGCACTCTCGGAATTCCTGAAGGTACATTGTAACAAAAACTACGTACTTAACAATTACTGGGAAGAAGAGGTCACTGGTTCTGACCAGTTGACCTACTCTTCATAACTGTCTGAGGAAAAGAGGACTTTTCCAACTTTGATATAGGAAGAGGCTCAGAGAGGTGAAGCCTTCTGCCCAAGTATGAACAGCCGGGACAGCTGGGATGTCCACACTCAGGTCAACGGCCTATAGTCAACAGTCAGGAGTACCAGGCAAGGCAGGGCTTCTCTTTGAAACTCAAACATCAAGACCTAAATGCACAAAGCATCCGATGCAGATGAAGTCGTGCGTCTGAGGGCCCCTAACATCCCCTTTCCCTGCTGCTCCAAGCGGAGTGTGTGCGTATACATCCCTGAGGTGGCAACACCTGGCACTCCTCTCCTGACTTCTCTCCAGAGAAAGAAAATCCTACCATTAGCTCCAGAACCATGCAAGAGAGTCGCTGGCGCTGCAGGAACGAGATGCGAAAGACAAAGCAGGGGTGATTACTCGCATCATCTGTCTCCCAGGCTCAGAAAGCAGGGGCCCTGGAGACCTAATCCAGCCTCGGCCCCGTCGCTGATCACTCAGATTCTGACACCAGCAGCAGAGTTAGCTGGAGATGCTATCTCCTTGAGCAGACCCTGTCCACCCGCAGCCTCTGCTTGTGGAACAAGATGCCCCACGAAATGCTGGCTTCATGCGGGGAGGGAGCCGATGGTGCAGCGAGAGAATGAGACAGAAACGGTCTTGGCAATCTCTCCTCGCTGCCGTGAACTTGGGGTTTGGGGTGGTGGTGGTCTGCAGTCATGACATAAAAGAGTATCACCGGGCATGCTCTCAAACTGTGTGGCTTTGAGCCTAGCGGGCGAGTGGCAGTGGGCCTGCACACAGGGACCCCCCAGCTCGCCTGGACTCCCTTCTGAGACCCTGGGGCACCCTTCTTGCCTGTGCCACGTTTCCTTCTGCTCTTGGGTCAAACCGCACCCAAAGGACCATTTTTGTTTTGTGTGTGTGTTTTTTTTTCCAGTAGCAAAAATTAGATGCTTTAGATATTCAAATAAAAATTGAGTCTCCAGGAAAATGACAATAGTTCTCTCTCACCATGAGTATGTTGATAGTTTTCAGTTGGTGGTGTCAATTAGTGAGGATCTAAAAATGCAAGTGGGATTTACAGTAACAACAACAGTAACAAAAATCCAGCTCGTATTTATTTGGCACCACTATCATTTGTTCTGACTGGCTGACATAATCTTCATAATATTCTGAGGAAAACAGGGGTTCTCCAATTATGATGAAGGAAGAGGCTCAGAGAGGTGAAACCTTCTGTTCAAGTATGGCCAGCCAGGACAGCTGGGAGGTCCACACTTTAGGTCAGGAACACGCAGACAGTTCTAAATCTCTTCTTAACTCAATAGAGATTCCATGATTTTAACATTCAATTTCCCAGTATAACCTGAATTTCAACACTGCCTTACACCCACCTTTCAAGGAACTCTTTCAGCATTCATCTTTTAATTTTAGCAAATATCTGTAGGGCTACTATTTTGCATCTGACCTTCTACTCATTACCAGGGATCAAGCTATTAATGAGACTGATGCCTGTCTGCCTTCAATGAGGCTCATGGAGAAGACAGACGTATAGATAAATATGATGAACAAGTGTGCTATGAGTGTTGGGGATCTAGCAAGTTCTGAAGGAACGCTCAAGAGTGACCCAGCTCAGTCCTACAATAAGAGGAAAGTCTTCTGGAGGAACGACAATCAAGCTGAGACCCAAAAGATAAGTTGGGGGTAGACCTACGGACAATGGGGGTCCAAGGGCCACATTCATGGAGTAGAAAAACCACAGGCGCTCCCTCCAGGAGAGCCTGGCTACCTCTCACCCTGGAAGTCTTTTAGACACTGAAGTGCACCTTGGACAATCAGTTACAATAATGTATTAGCTGTGTCACTAGTTCATTTGGAATCTCAGATACTGGAGGTGCACAATGAGAAGTGACCCCTCTGTCTGGTCCCAAGGGGAAAAGGTGGAATGCTGCCTGCAGGGCCAGCTCTGTGTCATTTACCAACCAACTCCCAGGGCCACCTGGTCCACAGCTGCCTCCACAGCTCAGGGACTTGACCACACCAATCCAAAACACAGGGGCTGCCAGACAAGAGGCGCTCCTGGCATCAGCCCTCTCCCTTGCTGGTTTTCCAGGTGTAGTCTGAGCGCGCTAAGTCGCTTCAGTCGTGTGCAGCTCTGTGTGACCCCATGGCCTGCAGCCCACCAGGCTCTTCTGTCCCTGGGATTCTGCAGGCAAGAACACTGGAGTGGGTTGCTGTGCCCCTCTCCAGTGGATATGCTGAACCCAGGGATGGAACGCTTGTCTCTCACGTCTAACCTGCACTGGCAGCAGGGCTGTTTACCACTAGGGCTACCTGGGAAGCCTCAATGTACAGTCTACGACACAGTAACAACCAGCTGTTGGTCCAAACCACGCAGGTCTAGTATTCTGCTTCCTGGTGCTCTTGTCTGTTCTGAAGATCAATGTTAGAATATAAAGCGGGGGGGAGGGGGAGATGGATTCTCCTCGAGTAAAGTAAACGTCTGATCAATGCGAGAGTGCAGGGACCTAAGTTATAACCCCTGGCAAGAGCTGCCGGTGCAGAGAGAGGCTCTGTTGCCAAACACGGGCAGAAGCCATGAGCATCTGGCAACCCAATAAATGCAGGGACGATTAATAACCTCTTAAGAAAATTAAAGAGGCTAAGCCAGAATATGCACTTCTATCGATCACCCACCCATTTCCACAAGGAGGTGTCCAGACGGAGTGCTCCTGAATTCCCCAAGTTTTATTTCAGAAGCAGCTCCTCCCTAACTCAGCACGGCCACCTGGTGAGATGTGAAAGGGTAGACAGCTCATCCCCAAGTCCAGAGACTCTGCTTCAACAGATTAGAAGCAGGATCCTAACAAGCACCTTCATGTGGTTCTACTTTAAATCCAAGTTTAAAAGACAGCCAGGGTTCCAGGTCATTTTCTTTGAAGGGTGGGGCAATGAATAACTTGCCTGGTATTTTCTGCACTGGCAAACATCCTTTTGTTTAGCATGTTATTAATGAGACTGCATCTGCAAGCATGTATTTTTAAGATGTTGACTGTGTATAGTCATAAGTCATAGTACTGTGCCAGGGATGTCACACTTCACAATGCTTTCTTAACCTTAAGAAGCCCTTTCCTCTCTAGATAGGGAATTCACAAAGAAAACTCCAACATTCCTTAACTAACAGAAGCCATGCCTATTATTAGCTAGCGCAGCTTCTGCAAAACACTCCTAATGTGGGGACTGACTGGCTCATAGGTCGTTCTGGTACTGTAGTCCTTCTTCGTTCCCTCGAGAAAAAGAACAATATGTTTTGAAAACACAGAAATGCATAACAGTAAAAACAAGGGCCCTCAAAGACCGAGATCCTGTTCTTTTGGATTCAGCTACTCAACACTCACGTGTATTCTGCTGGTCATTTTGTCCAAACAAACACCTGTGCCTGGAAATCTAGGCCAAAATCCATGACTTGACTTTGCTGGCAGAGTTAATAAGGGCAGTGAGGTTGTGGACGAGAAGAGACAGAGAAAGTCCCTGTAACTGGTGGGCTTCGACAATTTGTCTCTAATCATCCAGCTTCAGACATCGGAGGAAAACGGAAAGACTTGGTAGCAAATTATAAAATGTAATTTTTGGTGTAAGATAATAATATATTGGGTTAGGTAGCAATGTTAATAACCACATTCTCAATGTGCAACTGCTTTAACCAAGCAGGTGGTATAATTCAGTCAGAGGAAGCAACCTAAGGGAGGTCAGGAAAAGGTTTCACAGCCTTCCTTCTTATGCTAGGGAGAAACACAAAGGAGACAGTCAGAAAAGCGTCCGTCCTGGAGACCAGAAATCCTGTCTTGCCTTCTGCTGTCCTTCAAGGTAGACGCCTTAGGATTTCTGAACGTCGAAGTCTGCACAAGGGGTAGAAAGCCAAATGGAGACCTTTGCTTTGGTTTGTCTGATTTCTGTCTATCAACAACACTGTGGGAACCTGGGGATTTTCTCTAGTAAACATATGGGAAACTCCTAAGATAAAAACAGTGCCAAAGAACCACACCAAAATAAAACATACAGCGCTAACGAAATGAACACAACGGACGAGATGAAGACTGAGCAAAGGTCTGAAAGTCAACTATGATATTTCTCTGAGCCTACATTTCCTGCCCTGTGGAATGAGCATAACCTACCGTACAGAGATGAGAAAATGAGATGACATAATACGCTATAAAATGTTTAGCACCGCAACCAAAATATTATAAGCGGTCTATAAATTAAAGATCATTATTGTCATCAATAGCTGGACCAAACTGAAGTTTATAGGGTGAAGAATTTCAGATAGTAACATAGAAACATCCACGAATCTTCTCTTGGATTTCAATTTCTAAAGCCATGACTACATCACATGGTAGTTTTGCTTCCATACAAGCCTTGGGGCCAAAGACAGAACCCTACTGAAGTATAATCTGTGCCTTTTATTATCCTAGGTATTTTATAGTAAACATTTTAAAACACTCTGAGAAGGCTCCATCAGACTGCCAAGGGACACACACACACACAAAAAATTAAAATGAAACATACCTAACCAATGCCAAAAAATTCAATAGCTGAGCATACCTGTACAAAGCTATGTTAGGATGCATTTGATGGGGAGAGGTCACTTAATATCAGCAACTTTTATTAAAATGTTTATGACAGAAAGTCCTTCACTGAGCAACTGACTCTTCATTGGTCGTGTAAGGAAGTAGAGGTCTAAGACCTGCTAGGTCCCAGGTGGTCTGCCTTCCACTGCTTCCTAAGACTCAACAAGAAAAACCAGCTACAGAAGAACAAACAGGCCATCCCATTCTCCTTAAACTCCTAACTAAAGTTCATTTTCACAAGCCAAATTTAAAAATCAATTAATAAATTACCCCTGCCAAAGAATGTTAAAAAGCCCAGGGGCACCCAAGAAGAGCTTAGAAGCAACAACAAAGCATTAAGCCTGAGATAAATGGGCTTGCTAGGAGTTTACTGCAGTGTTGACTTAGGATCCCGAAGCAGAAATTCTCTTCCCTCTACTTACCAGTGCGTTGTGTAATAGGAGCAGCATTAATTTTAACCGCATCATGAATCAATCATGAAATCTGGATACTTGTTTTCCTGGCAACAGAACGCTGCAATTAGCAACCTTGAATAGGAGTGCTTTCTAGGTGGGCAACGGTGAGGGCGACCTCCTGCAGTTAATTCTTTCCTAATCAGCCAGAGCAAGGGAGGCTGAAATACCACTGCCCGCGTTAAAAACTCCCACCTCCCTGCTACCCCCAGTCATCCATCCTGTGACGTCGCCTTGAATCTTTCAGGACCCGTCAGAGTGGGGTTGCTCAATCTTGGTGCGACTGACATTTTGTCAAGGGGGCTTTCCTGTGCATTGGAGAATGTCTAGCAGTGTCCCTGGGCTTGATTCCTTAGATGCCAATCCAGTACCATCTTCCCTCCATCTGCTACCCCCTCCCCAAGATGTAAGAACCACTTCAGGTCAGCAAAGGGGTCTGAAACCATGAGCACCCCCTTGCTCAACCACGCCTGCTCCTCTCTCCCCCCACCCTCTCCTCCCACTCTTGGTTGAACAGGGCCCTCCCTAGAGGTGCTCTGAGCTCCATCCCTCTGCCCTAGTGCAGACCCAGAAGCATATGTTCACAACCAAGGCCTTGGGTGCCAGTGCAAAAATTCTATTACAGAAACTCCTTCATCAAAATCACAGAAGCCAGAACCACCTGCTGCATGCCGTAGGGAGATCTGATGATACATGCACTGTGGAAGGCAAAATGGAATGTCCCAACCAGATGGTACATCGCATGCAGACGGCTTCCCTATCTCCAGAAGAAGGGAAAGGGTTATACTTTTCTTCCCTCAGACCTTTTTCTTAAAGCAGTGATAATCTTCCTGAAACTTCTGGTGAGTCTCAAGCCAGGATGCCCTGGGTCAGAGTCCACAAAACTGGGCACAAGAAAGAGGAGCTGGAAGACGTGTTGTCTGTACACCTTGTGATGGGTTCCAGACAGTGAAGGGCCCAGCCCAGCACACCACAGCCCCAGCCCGTGGGTCCCAGGAGTAGAGAAGTATTAAAGATAGCAAACGAAGCAACTGACAGAGAATTAATCTCAAAAATATACAAGCAGTTCATGCAGCTCAATAACAGAAAAATAAATGACCCAATCAAAAAATGGGCCAAAGAACTAAACAGACATTTCTACAAAGACATACAGATGGCTAACAAACACGTGAATAGATGCTCAGCATGACTCCTTATCAGAGAAATGCAAATCAAAACCACAATGAAGTATCATCTCATGCCAGTCAGAATGGCTGCTATCAAAGAGTCTACAAACAATAAATGCTGCAGAGGGGGCGAAGAAAAAGGAACTCTCTTACACTGTTGGTGGGAATACAAACTAGTACAGCCACTATGGAGAACAGTGAGGAGATTCCTTAAAAAACTGGAAATAAAACTGCCATGCTGCTAAGTCACGTCAGTCATGTCCGACTCTGTGTGACCCCACAGACGGCAGCCCACCAGGCTCCCCCGTCCCTGGGATTCTCCAGGCAAAAACACTGGAGTGCGTTGCCATTTCCCTCTCCAATGCATGAAAGTGAAAAGTGAGAGTGAAGTCGCTCAGTTGTGTCCGACCCTCAGCGACCCCATGGACTGCAGCCTACCAGACTCCTCCGTCCATGGGATTTCCCAGGCCATACAACCCAGCAATCCCACTGCTGGGCATACACATCAAGGAAATCAGAATTGAAAGAGACATGTATATGCAGAGTACATCATGAGACACGCTGGACTGGAAGAAACACAAGCTGGAATCAAGATTGCCAGGAGAAATATCAATAACCTCAGATCTGCAGATGACACTATCCTTATGGCAGAAAGTGAAGAGGAGCTAAAGAGCCTCTTGATGAAAGTGAAAGAGGAGAGCAAAAAAGTTGGCTTAAAGCTCAACATTCAGAAAACGAAGATCATGGCATCCGGTCCCATCACTTCATGGGAAATAGATGGGGAAACAGTGGAAACAATGTCAGACTTTATTTTTTGGGGCTCCAAAATCACTGCAGATGGTGAGTGCAGCCATGAAATTAAAAGACGCTTACTCCTTGGAAGAAAAGTTATGACCAACCTAGATAGTACATTCAAAAGCAGAGACACTACTTTGCCGACTAAGGTCCGTCTAGTCAAGGCTATGGTTTTTCCAGTGGTCATGTATAGATGTGAGAGTTGGACTGTGAAGAAGGCTGAGCGCCGAAGAATTGATGCATTTGAACTGTGGTGTTGGAGAAGACTCTTGAGAGTCCCTTGGACTGCAAGGAGATCCAACCAGTCCATTCTGAAGGAGATCAACCCTGGGATTTCTTTGGAAGGAATGATGCTGAAGCTGAAACTCCAGTACTTTGGCCACCTCATGCAAAGAGTTGACTCATTGGAAAAGACTCTGATGCTGGAAGGGATTGGGGCAGGAGGAGAAGGGGACAACAGAGGATGAGATGGCCGGATGGCATCACTGACTCGATGGACGTGAGTCTGAGTGAACTCTGCGAGTTGGTGATAGACAGGGAGGCCTGGCATGCTGCGATTCATGGGGTTGCAAAGAGTCAGACACGACTGAGTGACTGAACTGAACTGAACTGTGTATCCCAGTGTTCATCACAGCACTGTTCATAGCTAGACATGGAAGCAACCTAGATGTCCATTGGTAGACAAACGGATAAGAAAGCAGTGGTACATATACACAACAAAATATTACTCAGCTGTTAAAAAGAACACATTTGAATCAGTTCTAATGAGGTGGATGAAACTGGAGCCTATTATACAGAGTGAAATGTCCAAGAAAAACACCAATACAGTATATTAACACATATATATGGAATTTAGAAAGCTGGTAACTATGACCCTATATGTGAGGCAGCAAAAGAGACACAGATGTAAAGAACAGACTTTTGCACTCTGTGGGAGAAGGCAAGGGTGGGATGATTTGAGAGAATAGCATTGAAACATGTATATTATCACATGTGAAATAGCTCACCAGTCCAAGTGCGAAGCATGAAACAGGGCATTCAAAGCTGGTGCACGGGGACAACCCAGAGGGATGGGAAGGGGGGGCGTTCAGGATGGGGGACACATGTACACCCAAGGCTGATTAATGTCAATACGGCAAAAGCCATCACAATACTGTAAAGTAATTAGCCTCCAATTAAAATAAATAATTTTTTTAAATAAATAGTTTTAAAAATTAAAAAAAAAAAGAAAAGACACACAGTGTGCACAGCTTCATCGTCTCCGTCCCCGGCAGGATGCAGCGGCGGCTGCACAGCATTCTGCGACTCACATGTCTGGTCCCTGACTGCAAAGCAAGAACTACAAGAACTATTTCTTTTTTTGCCAAGCCAACATGCGCGATCTTAGTTCCCCGACCAGGGGTCAGACCTGTGCCCCCTGCACTGGAGGCTCAGAGTCTTAACCACTGGACCGCTGGGAAGTCCCACAGGGACTATTTCTCAAAGACAAGTATTTTCTATTTGGCTTGATAAGAAAACATGTGTGTGGGCAAAAGAAATGAAATAGTTCTTATATTTCAGTGTCCACTGATAGATATTTACTATTATCTGATAAAATGCTGATAATTCATTAAAGGGCAAATGTGAACTCTCCAGTCAATCACATTTTGCTAAGCTGGATTTTAACGGAGAGAGAGACGGAGAAGAAAGTGATGGAAAACAATTTTCAACAATGACAGATAAGAGTAGTGCGTGTGGCCGCATCCCTGAGGACCATGCCTGGTCCCCACGTCAGGCGTCTCGTGACAATTCCCCTCAAAAAGCAACAATAACAGTGCCTGAGCAGTACAAACGGAACTTAATAAAGAGAAGGACGCACAGGAAAGGGAGTCAGCCCAAATACATCAGAGGTTTCCAAGGTGAGGTTTGCAGGCGGAAAGACGGTCCGCGGTCTTGGATGTCGACTTGATCACTGCACTAATTGGAAGTGCCACAGTTTAATGGAAGTCCCCATGTGATGCTCAGGAAACTCAGGCCTAAGTGACTGGGCTTGAGTACAGTAGCAAATGCTAGTAAACTACGCATGGAGAGAAAAGAAAAACCCACGGGTTATTTCTGAAAATGGTGCTATGTTCTTACCTGCAATTTGTTAGCCTAAAAGCCCTGCTCCTGCCTGGAGTCAGGGCTTCCCAGGAGAGCCCAACCTCCTGCAGGGAGAGCCCGGGCAGCAGTTTTCTGACGCTCGAGTGTCCTGGTCTCCTGAACTAGACACCCCGTGCCAGACACCAGGTATGAAGGGAAACGCCGTCTCTCTGCACAAGGAGGCCTGAGGGAAGTGCCAGAAGCACCCACACTCACTGAAGGCCAGGCCCCACTATACTACAAACAACAGAGAGTCTTCTCACCGAAGATGAAGAAAAATCAGTATGGAAGAAGAATCCTCTCTCTTCCCATCAGACTGTCCGGTGGGAATTAAAATACCACCACCCGGATATGGAATGCAGACATTTAAAATGCATAAGGACAGAAGAAACTTGCCACCAAGCCCGTGACTTCCAGCCCCCCAAACATTGATGATTTGGTAATGGCTGGACGGTATTATTCCTGATGGCTGCGGTACTTCCTCTCTTTCAGGACGATTTGAATACAGTGGGGTGAGTGGAATTCTCAGCCTTTGCTGGGTTCTGCTGCGTCTCCAGCGTAACCCTGACTTTATACGTAATGCTACATATTAAATACAGTAAGAATTCACATTTTAGCTCCATTTGCTTTAGATATGTTACTTTCAACAAAGGCATAATTATTACTATTACAACAACTACTGTCAATAAACTGAAACAGGTAAGCCACCGCTCAAAGAAGGATTCAGTACTGGGTTCCTGCTCACACCAGCGGTGGATTTTAAGCCACCAGACACTCGCGTTACACACCTGACTTTATTATCTCGAGCTCTCCGCCTGTAACCTTGCCTGTTCTTTTCACCAAAGCCAGCAGGAACATCTCATCTGCTCAATTACTTATTAGTGTTGCTACAGAATACCATTTCCTCTTGCGGCTGATAAAATATTAATCAAAAACAGGAACTGAGCGATTTCCCAGTGTGGATGTCTTCTAATGGTAATACAGGGAGTCAGAGAGAGATCTGGAGGTCATGTAACAGCTTCTGAGGAAGGCAGAGGGGAGTGACGTCGGAGCCAGAGGCGGAGGCTTCAGCCGGAGACCAGAACTCGGGTGATTTCTCAGCATTCGCCACAGGAGAAAACTTCCAGAGCGTGAGGATGGAGGTGGCTTGTGGGGAAAAGCCAAGTCTGAGAAACACTCAGAAAAGAAGGCTTTTTGTGTTTTCTTTAATATAGAACAAGCCTTCAATGAACCAGAATGGTGTCCTGACTTCACTGGTTTTTTTCTAATTTTCAAATTCTAAGCCTCATTTTCAACCACTTCCAGGTTTCAGGAATGCACACCGTGCCTTGGGAAAGAGAACAGCACTTGAGTGAATTGAAGAAGCTGAGATCAACTTCCGAATTTGAAAAAATTCAGAACAACTCTGCCCAGATGTTAAAAGAGGAGGCCTAACCAGCAGACACTGAGGTTGGAATTTGCCTTTTCACTCACTCTGGCCCATCCCACATTCTCCTAACTCTCTGATGCACTCCTGGAATCTCCCGCATCACCACTTTCTGGACTCCAGTTAAAAGTAATTACTACAAGCAGAGGAGATGCAGACAACGTCTGGAGGACTCTCCAAGATCCAACGGGATCAAGAATTACATTACGGAAGGAAGCCATCCAACAGTTTAAACCAAGGAAAAGGTTCAACTGCTGAACGCTTAAACATAACAACTCGATTCTCCTCCAAGATGAAGCAGGGGTTTCCGGAAGGGTCTGAAGGCTCTCACCCTGGCCCTAGAAGGTCAGTCCTCCATCCAGTTCTGCTTGCTCTGATGACCCCCACCACCACTACCACCCCACCGACACTATTATTTATTCTGGGCTCTCCTGGTTCTTCCTGCTTGCTAACACCATGGGTAATATGCAAACACATGGCTCACCTGTCAAGTATCTACAAGCTCCTCCCTGAGCTTACAAATGCTGGGCCTCTAGGCAGTAGGTGATTGGCCCCAAGGAGATGTGGAGGAAGGCAGTCCACGTCACAGAACGTTCCACCACCAGCTCTGAGATCTGGGAGGTGAAATGCCCACTCTGCTCATGGGAAGCAAATGCATGAATGCTTGATGCTTTCCCATACACCCTGTCCTTCATGACAAACCAACCCACTAGGGTTCTCAGGACCCCAACGCCCTAGCCTGGACTAAGCCTCAACAGCCCAATCCACTGGACAATCTGGACAAACACCGATCACCTGTGCTTGACATCTAAGTCAACACACTGGCAATGTTTGTCCTATGAAACTCCAAGCAAAGATAAGCTAGCTGCTTCCAGACACTTGTGTGCAAAAGTCTGTGGGTGTAACTGGCAGAGATTCCACCTGCTTCCTCGCCGTCAGATACTGGAATCGAAAGTCTTCCAGACATTATAATCAATTAATATTGTGATACGCTGGTCAAATTACTCTTTTTTAATGTGTGGGTGCTTAATTACCATCCACTTTTACATCTAAAAAATTCACTCTCAGCTGAGTGTTTCTATCAGGGTTTTGGCTCTCGTCAGCACAGTCCATTAGATTGATAAAAATCCATTTAAAAAATTTAGAGTCTGGCCCAGCGATCCCACACCTGGGAATCTATCCCACTGAAATAAAAGCATCAGTCTGGACATAGGAAAAAAGATGCTTATCCTATCATTATTTGTGGCCAGGTGGGAGTGTATGGAGAAACCTTTGGAAACTGAACGGATGCCCTGCAACCCGTCTGAGACAGGGAATGACTGTGTAAATCGTGGTACGTCCACACTGTGGGATATCACACCACCGTGGGATGAGAAACGAAAGACACAGGACAGTGTGCATAATGTGATTCCGTAGTTTATCGCACAGAACTATCAAAAAGAAAATAAAATCCCCCAAAACCCTAAGTATATAAGTGTATGTATATATACCCACATGGAGGATTCATATAAATGTATATGAGCACAGATAAAAACTCAGAAGGAAACAGATTGTTAACCTGTTTAATCTTACATGGATGGGTTTGATGGGGGAGATGGGGCACAGGGAGAGAGAGAAGGTGGAACTAAGCCAAAATGTGATTTAAAATGTCCCCGAGATGAGTATGATCAGAACGACGCATTTGCTCACAAGCAGCAGCAGCGAAAGCAAGGAGCTGCACAGCCCTCACCGCATCTGAGGCTTTCCCTGGGCATTCTGATTCGTGAAACCTCGCATCGTTACCGGCCAGTGAGGTCTGCGACACCGTGGTCCCCATTTACACAGGTGACGGCTAACAGAGCCCAGCGGCCGCGCTCCAGACTGCACCTGCGTCTATGGTCCGATCTAGCGTATCGGGCTAAACTGGGAAAAGAGCTAAGCGAGAATCCGACTCGCCACCTCTGGTAAGTGCTGAGACATCCAGCGCAGGAAGCAGGCATCAAAGGAGTTTCTGCCAGGTGCCAACCCACCCCACGCTGTGGGGGAGAGAGCGGCACGGCCCGCGGGCCGGGGTCAGCAGGCAGCTGCCCCCGGCGGTGTCTGCACTGGCACTCTGTGCACAGTGGTGCGGGAGCCACGCATTCCTCCAGCCCCGCCTGGAAGCCACGCCCTCGCAGGAAGCAGCCACCATGCTGGGGAGATGCAGACCTCTCTCCGGCCGGAATATCCTCCTCAGAATCGGCCCCTCTAAGCAGGTGGGGTACGCGTCTGCTTCCCTGGAAGTCCGTGACCTCCGTGCTGGGGGCCGGGGGCACTGGTTGGGAGTGGGGGGCTGTCTCCCAGGGCCCAGCACTAGGCCTCCTGCACAACTGGCGTTCAGTAAATACCCCTTCAATGAGTGAAATCAGGGTGCTTGGCAAACGTGGTCCTGATGCTAAAATGGTAAGTCCCCATTGTGTAAAACTGGGGGAAAATGACTCCTAAGGGAACTGTGTGTGCTCTATATAGAGAGAACATTCATGCTAATAATAGAGGCAGCCCAAAGAGCCATGTCAGCTGCCACGGTTTCAGCCGTAACTTAGGAGTCACTCGCTAGCCCTTAACGTTCCCAGTGACTGTGAGTCTCATGAGCATACTGGACAGTACAGAGCACTGCTGGTGCCCGGGCAGCGCGAGGGAGCTGGAGCTCAAAGCATTTACTCACCCGGCTCCAGGGCACACAGCTGGCGAGGGGGCGCCGAAACCAAACTCAGGACCAACCCTCTCTCCTCACGCCGCCTCTGCGCTCGGCACAACCACATGCTCACTCACAAAATAAAGACTAAATAATAAGTCCGTTCATTTCAAGTTGGCATTCAGAATAAGAAAAGGAAAAAACATTTTAAAAGGTCTGCACAACATAATTCTTAGTCCAGATTAAAGCAGACCCACAGCCACGCCAGGCAGCTCCATGACCTGACTGGTGATTTCACACCTGTCCCGTCACACAGAGCCTCCTCCGGCCACCCCGCCTCTCACCCCCAACAGATGAGGCTCGCACAGAGGACAGCGGAGGCTTGACAGATGTGTTAATCCGGGGGCGGGGGGATGGCGGTGAGGGGAGGAATACGTCAGTTTCCACCCTTCTCGGACCGCAGCGTGACAGTTACAGAATTCAAGTCCATTTGTATCCCCTGCTGAATCCCCCATAACTCAGCAGACGATCATTACCATGCCATAATGATATCACACGGCCATAAATACATATGCTAAGAGTCGAACAAGACATTCATATTTAAACATAGCTGGAAATAATTTCAACTCTGGCGATTTTCTATTGCTCATTCTATTACTTTTCGGTGGATGTTTAAAATGTTGAAACCAAGAATGAGGGGGGGGGGTGTGTGTGTGTGTCATAGCTTCTGGTTAAGCAAGGAAAGGAATTTGGGGATCAAGTTACATCTGATAAATATTTTGTTTGAGGAAAAGTTAAGTTAATAATAGATGAGAAGCTCCTTGATATGTCAGTTTCAGAGGAAATCATTCATGCTGTTATAAATGCAGGCCAAGATGTTAATACTCCAAGATAGCTGCTTCATATTTGAAGGACAGTTGCCCTGAATAAGAAACGTCATGTATGGCTTTTTCATAAAACTTAAAAAAAAATACATATGGCAAACAAATAACACAGCTCAAACTTAGACCGCTGCAAACTCGCCATTCCTGAAGAGCAGGAGAAATGATTTCACAGGAATCAGACTGGTGCCTCCAGAAAGGAGCAGGTGACTCAGATAACATACCACCAGAGATGACAATGTTAATCTTGATCTCTATCTTAGACTCTTCAGCTGCAGACTGAATAACACAGTTTGTCTTCAGCCTCGATGATGTTTCCATTAACAGCTCTCTTCCCTTCGTATTCAGACACCTTGCTACAGCTTTTTGAATTATTTAAATGGAAGTAGCATTAGAAAACCCTCATGTTTAAATTATGCTAAATAAGTATTCTTTCAGCTGGACTTCTGCCCATGCCAAAAAAAAAAAAAGATATATTCTGCGGGCATGTAGGAAGGGCTCAGAGGAATACGAGGAGTCGGCACATGTACAAAGCAGAGACAAATGTCTGGGGAATGAGTGAACAAACAAGCCACGTGTGCAGGGCACTCTAAGTATCAGGATGTTCGAGAGGGAATTCAAGTTCGTACGTTTACAGACATGGTGTCAATTTTCTAAAATGCTTCCACATGTCTGGAAAGCTCTGAACGTTAGAATTTAAAATGGACGGAAGTCTAATTGCAGCAAATCACGGAGCATCCATACTATGGAGTATTACGCAGCTATCAGAAGAAAGGAGTTCGCTCTTCCACCTCCTGGACCTGAAGGGAGGCCCTGGTCACTGGCTGGGGCAGCGCTCGTGTGAGAGCAACCAGCAGGCCCTCCGAGTTTGCCTGCAGTCTCCCTGTAGGGATGGAGAGCTCCAGGCAGAGCAAGGGTTCCTGGCCGCTGTCAGCTGTGGTCACTGGGAGGTGGGCACGGCTGGGGGGCCCCAGAGGGAAGCGGGGGATGTCCTGGAGGTTGTTTTGTGTTATCTGTCGGGGCGGTTTCGCCGTGGTGAGCACGCGCTACTGCTTAGCCTGTGGGAAACTTCTCTTAAGTGAAAAAAGGGGGGAGGCTGGGAAGGAAAGAGAGGGAGAAAAGTAAGAGCCCAAAGTGGGGAGAGAGAGAGACAGACAGACTGACAGAACTGACAAAGCCAAGAACTCCTGCTAGCCAAAGGCGGCCACTGCCAGGAACCTTTCTGCTTCGCCAGGATGCCACACTTAGAGGGTTTTCTTCTGTTCTATTTTCGTTTTTTTTCTAAAGCAAAAGCGCTGATGTGTTTGGGAGAAAGCTCTCTACCCTCTGCGAAGCCTCCTTTTCAGAAGAAACTTGCCATGGTGCTGAGCACGCAGTGTTGCTGGGCTTGGAGCCCGGCAGGCAGGAAGGTAGGTGCAGAGGGAGCTGCCAGGGGGGAAGCTTGGAGAGACCACACTTGACCCGGCTGACGGAGGCCTGACACCTCCCTCACCAGGGCGCCGCCGGGCCTGGCCAGAGAGGGAGACAGGGGCCCGCAAGATCTCATTGGTGGTCTTCAGAGGACCAGTCTGGAGAGGATGTGCCTGTCACCCTCCCAGGGGGTACCTCTAGGGCAATGAACGATTGCGAAAGGGCAAACAAATCACACACACACACACACACACACACAATTTAAAGCTGGTGTTAGAGCTCAGTGTTGCTTTCAAATGCAAATATAATTCCTCTTAACTCAAGGAGTGTTTACTGAGCCCCTACTATGTGCCAAGCCTCAGGCTTATTAGGAAATTATAGACAGCATATTAAAAAGCAGGGACATTACTTTGTCAACAAAGGTCCGTCTAGTCAAGGCTATGGTTTTTCCAGTGGTCATGTATGGATGTGAGAGTTGGACTATAAAGAAAGCTGAGCGCCAAAGAATTGATGCTTTTGAACTGTGGTGTTGGAGAAGACTCTTGAGAGTCCCTTGGACTGCAAGGAGATCCAACCAGTCCATCCTAAAGGAAATCAGTCCTGGGTATTCATTGGTAGGACTGATGCTGAAGCTGAAACTCCAATACTTTGGCCACCTGATGTGAAGAGCTGACTCATTTGAAAAGACCCTGATGCTGGGAAAGATTGAGGGCAGGAGGAGAAGGGGACGACAGAGGATGAGATGGTTGGATGGCATCACTGACTCGATGGACGTGAGTCTGAGTGAACTCCGGGAGTTGGTGATGGACAGGGAGGCCTGGCATGCTGCGGTTCATGGGGTCGCAAAGAGTCGGACACGACTGAGCGACTGAACTGAACTGATAGTATCTTAAACTTTCCCATGCAATTTGAAGGCTTTTTTTTTTTTTTCCTGATGATAAAAGTGACAAATTCATTCCAGAAAATGATCAACTTTAGGAAAATATTTTTCGTGCTCAGTTGCTCAGTCATGTCCTACTCTTTGCAATCCCCATGAACTTGTAGTCTGCCAGGCTCCCCTGTCCATGGGATTTTCCAAGCAAGAACACTGGAGTGGGTTGCCATTCATCTTTAGGAAAATAGTTTTTTAAAAAAAAAACTTCCATCTCCAAGTCACAGATGGTGACCGTCTTGTTATTTGATATAGTCGAAGTACCAGGATGGCGAGTGGTACTTATCAATAGCGCATCCATGTTTCTCGAGGAAAGGCAGGCAGGCAGCTAACTTATGGTAATATTATTTATGTCAATCCATTTTTCGTTTTTGTATAACAAGGAAACCACTCTGTACATATGATTTTTTAAACTGCTCAGTCCACTTATAATATATAATAAGCCTTTTGCCAAACAATAAATGCATACTTTAAATGTGTCAGAAACCCCCAGCTCCCTGCCTCCAGGGCAGATGGTCACCTGGGGAACCTGGTAACTGGCGAGGGTGGTGTTACCAGCGCTGGGCGCCCCAGGGGGAGGTGATGATTCTCTCCTCCTAACCTACAGCTAGAGCAGGGCAGGATCATCTCATCTTTGTCAACTATTTAGTTCACCTCACTGCCTTTCACCTCCACGCTCAAGGGAAAACAGTGAAAACAAGGAGAAAAATTTCACAGGTCTAACGGTGAACTCACAAGCTGTTGCCAAGCGGTTGTATACACACACCCACACACGCACACACACAATCAACTCCAGCTGTTGCACGTAATTAATGTGCTAATTAAACATAATTATCTAATTACTAAAGGAGAGAGTCACAGCAAATGCATTAGTAAAGATATTAAAATTGGCTCTTTCCAGAAGACAGTATAGACAATCTTGGTATTTCTGAAAGTCACCCTGAATTTTGGTCTGATAGTTGAGGGCTCTGTCAACAGAGAAAAAGTCTTTCTAAATGTTTTAATGGTATTGTGGTTTGGATGATTTTTAGTCACTCCATTAACGGGGTTTTAAAAATATATAACATATGGGGAAAAATGTGTTACACAATTAATCTTTGCAGTGTTGTGTCAGTCAGGACTCGCAACAGACTCCCTTGAGTAAAGTCAGTCCCCCAAAAAATAATCCAAAGAAGGCTGGACCCACAAAATGATAAAAGGAGAGAGGAAAGCAGCAGCTACGTGGCAATATAAATTTGGAAAACGCTATCTCTCCCTTGGGTGTTCTACTGGGTTGGCCGAAAAAGTTCATTTGGGTTTTTCCATGAGCTACTATAGTAAAACCCGAACAAACTTTTTGGCTAACCCAATATATAATACTGTCCTACGTAACAGACAACAAAATGTGGGGTGGGTGGTAAGTGGTCATGATGCAAAGTTTGAAAACAAGATGCTTCTTTCCCTTTCTTGAAGGCTCTGACAAGTACTGCATTTCTGAAGCAGTTTTGACCACCGAATCCTTCTTTATGTGCCTGCTCTGTGCATCCATAAATATCAGCGGACTCCGCAGACAAGCCACAGATCCAGACCGGGCAGCTCGGTAACCACCTCCCCTAGAGCTCTCCTCATCACACAGGGAAGCTCCGTTCCGAACCTGGTCCCTGCCCAGCAGGAACTACCTTACAATAAGGCATTTTGGCATCTAAATCAATCCTCAGGAAGCGCCGCTTTCTACTGGTCACTTCTCTCAGGGCTGTGGATGCACTGTCTCGGTATTTATTTTCTATGATCAAACAATTAAATGTTTTATCAAATGTTGTCCACAGTACTTCCTGAGAACGTTACAGATGCCACAAATAAATGTCACATCAGAAAAGAAAAGCCTGCTACCTACAGAGAAGACATAAATGAGCATCTCTGGAGTCTAGGCTTATTTTATTAATTTGCTAATTCACACACTGTCTCCTTCCAAAGATGAATCGAGGCATCCCTTTTTTTCTTCTTTTAATGCTATCATCAAAATTCAATGGGCCTTGACAAGCGGAGGGAATGAAAACACAAACCAGCTGGATCCTCCAAAGGCCCGTCTTCATTACTTTTACTATTTAACTTTTAACTTTTAATCTTGGGCCATAAAAACTGTCCTAATAAAAGATCCATAAATATCTCCTGAATGTGCAAAGGAGGGACTTTGACGAGCCATGAGCATATGCTGGGCCCTCCTCGCCGATGGGCCTCGGTACCTGCGGCCGTCTGAGAAGAGACACTGAGCAAGGTGTAGGTCTCGATTCTCCCAGGAAGCGAAGGGAACGGCCTCTGTTCCATATCAAAAATTCCATTATAGAAGGAACGAAACTACAGCCTTCATTTATCTTTAAGCCAGCTGGGCAGATGTGGGCATCATCAGTTCAAGCATTTTATAAAAATTGATGAAAGTATCATACAAGGGAATATATAATATTATTACATATTATGATATTATTAAGTATTGTACATTATAATTTTATTATATGTATGACATATATAATAAAAATGTTATCATATATATATATATATATATATATATATATGATACACATAAATGACAGGGTAGCCTGGGACATGGGTCTCACTGGAGTCCCCACCTAGGACTTTCTTCTCACCTAGTTTTGCTTTGCACAGAGAAGGGCTCAATTCTTATTTGCCAGAGGAATGAAGGCAGGCACCCCTTTGAATACTGCTCTTTCCAAAGCTGTTTCTAATCACACATCGAATCCTAAAGTAAATACAATTAATTGCCCAATAAACAGTCTCAGATTATAAAATGGCTTTTCCTGCACACGGTTAATTCAACTGAACGACACATTTTTAAAATTAAAAAACACTCAAATCTCCACACTATTTTCCCTCATACCTTTTTTCAAATTAAACTCTAAAAACAAATATACTTTTAAAATTGTGTTATCATCACAGTGCATTTCTGCATGAACAATACATAAGGATAATGGCTTTTATAATGTGATGCCTAAACGCGAGTTTACAGGAACCGGCAATTCATTATATTAAATACTGGGATTTTTCACCCACATATATGGCTTTTTTCTCTTTTCCACAATACACTGCTCTAAGGACACACCATCAGGCTGTGATAGTCGATGACGCCACCTTGATTACCATTATTTTTCTAGCTTTCTTAAATTAGATCCAAGGAGCATTTCTAGGTTTAGAATATTGGACAGAATATCCCGCGTTTGAAGCCAGCCTTTCTAGAACTCTTTATTTCTTATGCCCAGAGAGTTTCATACAACTTCTTTTCATATGTAAAGTAGACCCATGTGATCCTATCTTACACATTCAATGGAGAAGAATGTGTAAAGAGAAGTAGCTGTGTGTTTTAGCACTGAAGGAATCATCTGTCATAAACAGCACGCCGTAGTTAATATTCAGATCAAGACAGCTCTGTCTCATTCCAGCAGACCCTTCTGACAAAAGCCGTCCCCCGGCTGCCAGGCGTATCGAGTCCAGCTGAGGACAAATTTCAAGATGAACCTGAAATCAATTTGCCATCAAATTTTCATGCCTCTCCCGGACTATCTGTGGCATTTTAATTACAAGCACCCTAGGCGGGGGGTACAACAGATATTGACACGCGGCTCCTACAATAAACTTTATTGGCAACCTCTGTCTGAATGCAGTACTCAACTAGAATAACAAGAAATAGAGCAGGATGTGGGAGCCAGGAGGTACCGCGATCACTCGGGAATGGTTTGGTTCCAGGGGCCTGGGCTTGCCGTACGCAACAGGCCTGGGAGCCAGGACGCCGGGCTCTCAGAAATAGAAATGGCCTGCAAGTTCACAGAGCCCTCAATGCTAGGAGCTCTGCCAGGGCCCGGGCTTTCTCCACGGCGCGGCCAGGTGTCGTCATTTTCCTTTCGTTTTTCCGGTGAACATTTCAGGTTTACATCATTTCAGAGCTCTTTAAAGACTCAAGATCCTTCAGGAAAGGTCAGGGTCTCTGGGCAGAAGGGGTACCTGTAAACCATGCTGAAAAGGCTTGGTTTAAGGAGACAGTAATGGTCCCTTACTGTTGGTGGAGAGGTGGGAAGTGACTAGCGGCCTTTACCTGAACAACAGCCACCGCACCCCCTGCTTCTTCCTGGCTTATGTACAGCCTGTAGCAGGGCCATTAGTATTGAGAGAAAGGGGAGGACTTGCAATCTGCCTGGCACAAGGGATTTTTGCGCTGGGGAAATGAACATCCTGGGACCACAGGCATGCAGTCTCGAGCAGGCCAGCCGGGCAGCCCATCAGCAGGGATGAGTCTGCTCTCGGACGCAGTGCCGGCACATGTCACCTCGCTCCCTCCGATGGTCACCGGGACTGAGACAGCGCTGACAACCACAGCCGTCTCGGCGACACCGCACCAGGCGCTGGAACAGACCCGTCTGCACACGCCATCTCAATAAATCCTCCAACATTTTCCCAAGTGGGCAGCTGACTGACTCCGGTATTCCTGCTTTCCAAAAATGAAGGCATGCCTATAAATGCACACACAGCTGGCCCTTGGGTCCTCCTGGGATTGCCTGCAGGACCCCCGTGTACACGCGGATCCCAGATGCTCAGGGTTTTTACATAAGATAGCACTGTAACTGCATGGAACCTAAGCACATTGAATGCTCCTCTACTTTAATCTCCAGATTGCTTGTAATACCTAATGCAATGCAAATACTATACAAATAGCTGTAAATGCAACACAAATGCTCTGTTAATAGTTGCCAGCATGTGGCCAACTCAACCTCTGCTTTTCAGCTATTTCTGGAGCTCTTATCCCCCAAGTATTTATGATCGGAGTTAGCTGAATCTCGAGATGGGGGACCCATGGGTAAGGAGGGCCAACTCTACCCATGTTCACTATAAATTTTACTGATATAAAAGATGTCGGCACACTGTTTAAAAATGAATCATGCAACACTCTTCATTATAAATTTTAAAGGACTAGCTTACTCTCACCCAATGCTTTCATTGCTTCTTGCCTAACTCTTGCATCCAAGGTCAAGATGCAGCTAATGAACACTGGTTGATGCTTTTAAGTTAACCAGTAAGATGAAAGTAAAATAACTGAGACAGTCATTATTTTGAAATGTCACCCATTCTTCAGTGGCACAAGTGGCTTCCGTGCCGAGGAGGATAATAGTCTTTTTTTTTTTTAATTAATGTGCTAAGGAAATACTTCCTCTTTTTTATAATATTCATAAGGTAATGACTACAATCATGATACCCATATACTTAACCTGCACAATTAACACTGTAGTTACTTTTCTTCCACCAAGACAATATAAACAATCAACCAAGGCTTGGTTTATAGCTTTTGCCTATTTCTGTGGTGTAAATACTCCCAAGGTTGCTTCAGGCTAGCAAGGTCACCTTCCGGTGCAGGGCTGAGGACCACGTGCAGCTGCTCGCTGGCCTGTGGCATTTCTGCCATCCAGACCCAGACAGACTCAGGAGCACAGATAAAAACAGGCAGAGGTCATAAAAGGGCTAGGAACCGAGGAACTGTGAGTATTCAACAGCTTTGTTTTGAATATAATTTATTAAAAAGTTTATGTAATTTAAATGTTACTAGTATCTGTGTTTAACAACTGGGTCACAACATTACTGCCAGCTTAAGCTCACTGCTGGTTACAGGGAGACAGGCCAGGAGGACTCACTGGCTGCTGCTGCTGCTGCTGCTAAGTCACTTCAGTCGTGTCTGACTCTGTGCAACCCCACCAGGCTCCCCCGTCCCTGGGATTCTCCAGGCAAGAACACTGGAGTGGGTTGCCATTTCCTTCTCCAGGACTCATTGGAAATGGTGCCAAAGAGCCTGCAAGCACAGACATGCGTGTACACAAACACCACATGCACACACACGCATACACACACGAAAGAGACATGCTCCTGGCATAATCCCCTTGTTTTCTTTGAGAGGGAGGTAGTTTCGAACACAGCCAGGAGATCCCAGGATCGAGATGGAACCACGCAGATAATGAAATATGCGTTCCTGGAAAGAGTCGGGAGGTTTCACAAAGACACAGGAGGCAGAGGGACCCGCACCCACCCTTCTGCCAGGAGAACTGCAGCATGGAGACGGCCACACGGAGGGAGCCCCGCCGCCTGACCCACACAGCAACACCTGCACGGACCAGCTCCTGTCAGCATCCACACTCACTTCTCCCTTCCTCCCCGCGACCACCCACCAGCTCTTCTTTTGTTCATTTGACCCAGACGGCATGGCCCACTTTCCACTACACATGAGAGACAAGCCACCTTCTTATTCTCTGAAACCCGTTACTTCCAAGGCAAAAACTGATTCGAGAAATAAGAGAGTGAGAATCGGGGTGGGCGTTGAGTCAGGATAACAGTGATACCCTGATGTCCAGGCAAGGTGAGCCGGGCCTCTTCTGCAGGGCAGTCAGCTGTGCCCTGCAGTCAGGGGGCCGAATCATTCTGTTCAGTCCAAGCAGGTGAGAATATGGAGGCTCCCCCACACCTTATTAAGCAAGGGGGAGACGCAGAAAGCAGCATCAGTACCTGATGGGGTAGCCAGGCAGCATTTCCCCTGATACATACTGCAATTCAGACGCATTCCCAGACTGTTCAAGGAGTGCACAGGAAGCACAGAGCTCACCTGGCTGGACAGCCCAGGACATTTCTCAAAAGGTGTCAAGGGCAGGGACGGCACGTGGGTGACACTGATGCTGTGTGGTGTTAACTCAAGGATGAGACACCTAACGGGACATGACAGTCTCTGCCCGTCTTTTCAAAACATAAAACACAGGCAGCTTCTTATGGACGGACTGGACCAAAAGTATTCCAACGTGCTCCCTGGAAATGCCAGAGTTGTAAAAGAGCTGCGAGATATAAAATAGAACATCCTATCGCTTGTCAGTAGCACGGCTTGTTTGTCTCCCTTTTCCTTTTTTATTTCTATCCCTGAGGGTCAGTCGCTTAAAATGAACATCGGTGTTTCCCAGGCATGATTTCCATTTTCTTTTTTTTTTTTTTTTTTTTTATTTTAAAATCTTTAATTCTTGCATGTGTTCCCAAACATGAACCCCCCTCCCACCTCCCTCCCCATAACATCTCTGTGGGTCATCCCCATGCACCAGCCCCAAGCATGCTGTATCCTGCGTCAGACATAGACTAGCGATTCAATTCTTACATGATAGTATACATGATAGAATGCCATTCTCCCATATCATCCCACCCTCTCCCTCTCCCTCTGAGTCCAAAAGTCCGTTATAGACAGCTGCGTCTTTTTCCTGTCTTGCATACAGGGTCGTCATTGCCATCTTTCTAAATTCCGTATATATGTGTTAGTATACTGTATTGGTGTTTTTCTTTCTGGCTTACTTCACTCTGTATAATCGGCTCCAGTTTCGTCCATCTCATCAGAACTGATTCAAATGAATTCTTTTTAACGGCTGAGTAATACTCCATTGTGTATATGTACCACAGCTTTCTTATCCATTCATCTGCTGATGGACATCTAGGTTGTTTCCATGTCCTGGCTATTATAAACAGTGCTGCGATGAACATTGGGGTACATATGTCTCTTTCAATTCTGGTTTCCTCGGTGTGTATGCCCAGCAGTGGGATTGCTGGGTCATAAGGGAGTTCTATTTGCAATTTTTTAAGGAATCTCCACACTGTTCTCCATAGTGGCTGTACTAGTTTGCATTCCCACCAACAGTGTAGGAGGGTTCCCTTTTCTCCACACCCTCTCCAGCATTTATTGCTTGCAGATTTTTGGATCGCAGCCATTCTGACTGGTGTGAAGTGGTACCTCATTGTGGTTTTGATTTGCATTTCTCTGATAATGAGTGATGTTGAGCATCTTTTCATGTGTTTGTTAGCCATCCGTATGTCTTCTTTGGAGATGTGTCTATTTAGTTCTTTGGCCCATTTTTTGATTGGGTCATTTATTTTTCTGGAATTGAGCTGCATAAGTTGCTTGTATATTTTTGAGATTAGTTGTTTGTCAGTTGCTTCATTTGCTATTATTTTCTCCCATTCAGAAGGCTGTCTTTTCACCTTGCTGATATTTTCCTTTGTTGTGCAGAAGCTTTTAATTTTAATTAGATCCCATTTGTTTATTTTTGCTTTTATTTCCAGAATTCTGGGGGGTGGATCATAGAGGATCCTGCTGTGATTTATGTCTGAGAGTGTTTTGCCTATGTTCTCCTCTAGGAGTTTTATAGTTTCTGGTCTTACATTTAGATCTTTAATCCATTTTGAGTTTATTTTTGTGTGTGGTGTTAGAAAGTGATCTAGTTTCATTCTTTTACAAGTGGTTGATCCATTTATGATTAAAACTCTCCAGAAAGCAGGAATAGAAGGAACATACCTCAACATAATAAAAGCTATATATGACAAACCCACAGCAAACATTATCCTCAATGGTGAAAAATTGAAAGCATTTCCCCTAAAGTCAGGAACAAGACAAGGGTGTCCACTTTCACCGCTACTATTCAACATAGTTCTGGAAGTTTTGGCCACAGCAATCAGAGCAGAAAAAGAAATAAAAGGAATCCAAATTGGAAAAGAAGAAGTAAAACTCTCACTGTTTGCAGATGACATGATCCTCTACATAGAAAACCCTAAAGACTCCACCAGAAAATTACTAGAGCTCATCAATGAATATAGTAAAGTTGCAGGATATAAAATCAACACACAGAAATCCCTTGCATTCCTATACACCAATAATGAGAAAGTAGAAAAAGCAATTAAGGAAACAATTCCATTCACCATTGCAACGAAAAGAATAAAATACTTAGGAATATATCTACCCAAAGAAACTAAAGACCTATATACAGAAAACTATAAAACACTGATGAAAGAAATCAAAGAGGACACTAATAGATGGAGAAATATACCATGTTCATGGATCGGAAGAATCAATATAGTGAAAATGAGTATACTACCCAAAGCAATTTACAAATTCAATGCAATCCCTATCAAGCTACCAGCCATATTTTTCACAGAACTAGAACAAATAATTTCAAGATTTGTATGGAAATACAAAAAACCTCGAATTGCCAAAGCAATCTTGAGAAAGAAGAATGGAACTGGAGGAATCAACTTGCCTGACTTCAGGCTCTACTACAAAGCCACAGTCATCAAGACAGTATGGTACTGGCACAAAGACAGACATATAGATCAATGGAACAAAATAGAAAGCCCAGAGATAAATCCACACACATATGGACACCTTATCTTTGACAAAGGAGGCAAGAATATACAATGGAGTAAAGACAATCTCTTTAACAAGTGGTGCTGGGAAAAATGATTTCCATTTTCAACATGAAATCTAATCTGTGGTGCCTGGCCAGAAAGAAATATTTATACATATGTATTGCTGTTAATCTTGTGTGTGTGTTTTTTTAAAGGAGTCAACACACAGAGATCATTCATGCTTTCTCCACTCCATTTCTGACTCTTCTCCTTCTCTGCTGTTGGCCGAATATGAGAGCACTTTCAGTGTCTATCATGTTATTCGAGATAACGTTGCCCTTGCTAGAAAGAACTGGCTTCTTGCATGTTTACTGCAATGGCACAGATGAAGAGGCACCTGACCTGAAGGAACTGGGGCTTTGCTTAAAACAGGACCTGGGTAAGAAAGAAACAGTCATCACCGAACCTCCAGAGAGTCTGCCCCTAACGCCCAAGCCCTCTCTGCCTAGCAGTGTAGCAGCCCCAGGTCCAAGTATCATGGGGCAGGTGCTGGAAAAAGGACCACCTGGAAAGAGGTCTCTAACTTGCCCATCAGCACGTGGGTGGGTGGGTGGATGCTGCTTCTTTTTTTTGAAGAGATGCTAGCTGGACCTTCTAGCCAGCCAGGGGTGGAGGGAATCGAGAAGGAAGAGGCTCAGACCCTTTCCTTTTGCCTTTTGTTAGGTTAAAATAAAATGTTATGAGCATCCGAGTGCTCCTCTTCATTGCGGAGAGCGGCCAAGCCACAGGCCGGAGTCGTTTCCGGGGCGGGAGCCGTTTCTGGGGCGAGAGTGATATAGAAAGTGTGCGCGAGCCAAGAGCGCGCGTGGGCGCGGGGCCGGGGCATGCAGCCCTCCTGTCCGCAGGGAGAGCGCGGGGCCAAGTTATGTTTGGAGGGGCGCCTCCGGCCTCTGTGTCCTTCATTCACGGCCCTGAAGCCACAGCCCCGCCCTTGAAGCCCGCGGCTTCTCTCTCGAGGCAGCCACCCCCTCGTCGATCCACCTTCTCTGGGGCACAGACCGACCCGAGCCGGCAGAGGGCCCAGGAGCGCGCGTGTGAGGGGCTGCGTGGACGCGGCGTGCCTGTGCCGTCCCTCTAGAGCCTCCGTCCCCTCTGGAGCCTAGCCAAGGAAATGCAGGTTCCCGAGCCAAGCCGCGGCTTCTCTCTCCAAGTCACATCGCTCATGATTGGGGGAGAGAGGCCGAATCTTCCTCCACGGCCTCTCCCCCCACTCCCGATACAGAATCAGTTCATCTGGGTAATTTTTGAAGCGCGGCGCTGGGGCCAGCTGGAACCGGTCGCCTCCTCCCAGCCAAATGCTTCAAGTTTCTTCCAGCCTCGAGCCGACGTGCTCTGGGTACCGGGAGAGCCCAAGACACAGCCAGGCCGGGAATGAGGCCCTGGCTCCCCGCGCGCTGCCCAGCAGCTGCCCCAGGGGGGAGCAAGCAGAAAGCCTGGGCTCTGAGTGTGGCTCCCTGGCGCGGAAGCGAGGGCCCCTGAGATCCCAGCGCCCTGAAAGCCCTGGAGGACTCGGGTGTCCGGTCTTGGCCCAGGCTCCCCGCTGCCAGAGCCAAATGTGCGTCCCAGCCCAGAAAGAAGATGATTTTCACGGAGCAGCAGATTCACCGCATTTGCTTTGGCCTCTTCCAGCTCTGGGGTGACCTGAGTGCCACTGAGCAGGGCCCAGGGGGACCCTCTGATTTTTTCTAGAAACTAGGCTGGTTAAATAAGGCATTGTCAGGCCAGGAGCTGCCTCGGACTCTTGGCAAGGGTGTTGACTCAGTATGAAATAATATCAACAGAAAAGAACAATGTTCCCTGTTTTCTCACTCCAGGCATTCTCGAGGCTGGGAGTCGGTATTCGTTTGGAATGGGCCAGGCGCTTTCAAAACTCAGTTCTGTGTATTTAAAAGATCTTTAGATCTGAAGTTCTAGGGCATGAGGGCTGCCTGATGTGATGGCTCCTAAGGGTACCTACAGAGCCCCGGAGACTCAGAAACGCTCAGGAGTGACAACCCTGTGTGGAGAGAAGGGACTGTGCAAGATACACCACTTGTCTCTTTTCAGGCACAAAAACATACACGTTTATACACGCTTCTTCTGGGAGCCCTGCATCTCTGCCCAGTCATTACTCATGCCAATTAACGAGTGTTTGGTTTCTAAACCATTCAGCTTCGGAACTCCAGTTGAGGTGTTCTAGAAAGTAAAGAATCCAGCTGTGCCTACAGTGGAGGGCCCCAGGTGTGAACCTGCAGGCCCCTTGAAGCGGGGTGTTTCAGAGTCCGCGCTGAGCCTACAGGCCCCTGACGAGCCTCCCTTCTGCTGTTTGGAATCTAGAATTAATTCTTTCTCTCCTCCCCGATTCACAGAGATGCTCTGAGGAAGAACTGAGTCATACTCCATCAGTTCTGAGTGCAAAAGGAAGGAAAAAAATAAGACAGTATCACTAAAAGTCTGCCACCGCTATCCCCAGTTCTGGGACCAGCTCGTCCTTTGAGTATTTATATAACAACCAAGCAACACGGGCCCCTTCCGTGCTGGGGGAGCCCAGGAAGAAAACCGTGACAAGAAACTCCTGAGAAATTCCTGAAATTTTGTCCAAAGATGTTTAACAAACCCACAATGGAGAAATGCAGTCTGAGAGAACAGCTGTCTTGCTGATAAATATTGGTTAGGAAAATAATTTAATTTATATTTGTGAATCTTGGAGAGTATCTTTCTCATAGGATTTTCTCTAAGAAAGACAATCTTCTTGAATTCACTGTTTTTAAACTTTTCCCCCTCTTTGGGGAAATTTGACTCTCTCCACTTGCCAAAGAGCTGTTTCCTAGTACATCCTAGAGAATATATGAGTTCATTTTTCCACAGATGCATTTCTATACACCTGGTATTTCAGTTATTTATTAACCATGCCTAGTGTTGTGGTTTCTAGCTTTATATCTTTAAAGTCATTAAAACTTAATAGAATTAATCATAAAAGAAATCTATCAAACACAGTTGCCAAGCACTTTCTTTTTCCCCCTGACTGACATCTTTAAAATGTATTTCAATGTTATTTATTTCATCACACCCAGGGAATTAAAAAAAAAAAATAACTTGCAGCTTCCAAGTTCAGAGAAAGCATAAAAATGTGATTTACTATTTATTGTACAGTTAGGCACATGCATATTATATATTGCATGTTAATCTTCAACTGCTAAATTTAGCAAATTTGACAACACTACTGTTTGCTAGTGAGGAAAAAGAATCGACATCTGTTCTCTTCCAGATACGATTCCTTCCTGGAAGGAATCAGAAATAGGCCCAGGCCTCCTCTTTTCTGGGTAAACTGATAGAATGCAGGCTGTTTAAATGGACAGTCAAACCACAATGCCCCCTGGTGGTAAGATGATGCATAAACATTTATCAGCATGAAGACACATTGAATATTTTCAAGAGAAACTTCATTTTTAATGAGGCAGAGATTCTAGTTTTAAAAATGCAAATGCAAAAAGCATAGCACATTGATGGTGCTTTAAGTAGAATATAAAGAGTCACCTGACTGTTAGTTAAGTCAGAGGCATATTTAGTTTATCTAAACCACCTTGATAGAATTGTTTTGTTTTTTACAATATATTTTAATCCACAGTGAGGACTTGGGAGTAGGGAGGAAAATCACAAGTGCAGCATGTAGAGTTTTTAGACTAAGTTTACAAAAATGGAACCATCCGTGGAGGTGGACCTGTGAGTGTGCTGGCTTGGTGTCTGTCCCTCCCGGTAAAATGGGAGTGAGAGCAGACTCCAGATTTTACAGAAAGATGGGGACCCCATCTTTCCAGCATGCTCCCAGCGGGCACCTCCGATGAGCAGCTTAAAGGGAACTTCCTCGGGTCAGACATAAATAGCGATTCTCAGGTTCCCTTAATTAATCCAGACAGACATCGCTTGTGAGTTAGGCCTCATCAATTTCGAAAAGAGTCAGTTAACACATGAAAGGCAGGGCTGTGGGAAGGCGCACACGCATGTTCAATGGGAATGTGTGAGATGTGGACTCATGAATCACGCAGACAATACTGACGCCTTGTACGAATTACAGAGCACGGCATCTTCCTTTCTCAGGAAGCTGCTCTTTGCTATCTGTAGAAGGGGGGATGGGAGAGCAGGAGGAGGAACTGGGACACTTCTCTTTCTTCTCCGGAGAAGCTGAGCAGTTCACAGCTTGAAGTCACACAGCAGGTACCGAGTGAGAGTCCCCCAGATGCCGGGGCCCCCGACCCAGAGCTGCCTGCTTTGCTAATTATGACTTGTTCCTGATGCAAGACACTACCCTGATGGTTAGGATGATACTGCCCAAGAGATGACACAGAAGGATGCTGCAGTGGAAGTCTAATCCACACGAAGACCTGCACACGGATGCCCAATGCAGGATTACTCACAGGAGCCAGAAACTGGAAACGATGCAGCTGTCCATCAGCTGATGACTGGACCCACGAAACGTGGTCTGTCCATACAATGAAATCGTACCCTCTTAAAAAGCACTGATATATGCTACAGCGCTGATGAGCTTTGAAAGCATGATGCTGAAAAAGAAGCCAGAGACAAAAGACCATGGATTCAGTTCAGTTCAGTCGCTCAGTCGTGTCCAGCTCTTTGCAACCCCATGGACTGCAGCATGCCAGGCCTCCCTGTCCATCACCAACTCCTGGAGTTTACTCAGACTCATGTCCATTGAGTCGGTGACGCCATCCAACCGTCTGATCCTGTCATCCCCTTCTCCTCCCATCTTCAATCTTTCCCCGCATCAGGGTCTTTTCCAGTGAGTCAGTTCTTCATGTTGGGTGGCCAAGGTATCAGAGTTTCAGCTTTAGCATCAGTCCTTCCAATGAATATTCAGGACTGATTTCCTTTAGGACAGACTGACTGGATCTCCTTGCAGTCCAAGGGCCTCTCAAGAGTCTTCTCCAACACCACAGTTCAAAAGCATCAATTTCTCGGCACTCGGCTTCCTTTATAGTCCAACTCTCACATCCATACATGACTACTGGAAAAACCATAGCTTTGACTACACGGACCTTTGTTGGAAAAGTAATGTCTCTGCTTTCTAATATGCTGTCTAGGTTGGTCATAGCTTTTCTTCCAAGGAGCAAGCATCTTTTAATTTCATGGCTGCAGTCACCATCTGCAGTGATTTGGGAGCCCAAGAAAATAAAGTCTGTCACTGTTTTCATTGTTTCCCCATCTATTTGCCATGAAGTGATGGGACCAGATGCCATGATCTCAGTTTTCTAAATGTTGAGTTTTAAGCCAACTTTTCCACTCTCCTCTTTCACTTTCATCAAGAGGCTCTTTAATTCTTCTTCACTTTCTGCCATAAGGGTGGTGTCATCTGCATGTCTGAGGTTATTGATATTTCTCCCGGCAATCTTGATTTTAACTTGTGCTTCATCCTGCATATAAGTTAGATAAGCAAGGTGACAATATACAGCCTTGACGTACTCCTTTCCCGATTTGGAACTAAGTCTGTTGTTCAACGTCCAATTCTAACTGTTGCTTCCTGATCTCCATACAGATTTCTCAGGAGGCAGGTCAGGTGGTCTGGTATGCCCATCTCTTGAAGAATTTTTCACAGTTTGCTGTGGTCCACACAGTCAAAGAGCATAGTCAATAGAGCAGAATTAGATATTTTTCAGGAACTCTCTCACTTTTTTGATGATCCAACGGATGTTTGCAATTTAATTACATAACTCCATTTATAGGAAATGTCCAGAACTGGCAAACCCATCAAGACAGATTCCAAGGGCTGGAAGAAGGGGTGTTTGGGATGATGGCTTGGGAGTGTAGATCTTCTTGGGCTAATTAAAATGTTCTAAAATTGATGGTGGTGATGGATGGATGCACAATGCTGTGGATATACCAAGAAAATACTAAACTTTACACTTTACATGGATGAACTGTGGACTGGTGCATTGTGTGTGAATAAAGCTGTTTTGGTTTTTTTGTTGTTGTTGTTAATCGATATTGGAGAGCAAAGGGCAGGCAGGCCCTGCAAAGTTCTAATGGACATAAAAGTGTTCCAGGGAGACAGAAGATGAGGAAAGGGTAACAGCCTCCAGAGAAGCACAGAAAAACTCTGCATCAAGCAGGAAGCCCAATGTGGCTTTTTCAAAGGGGAACTGACTCTGCTCCATGCTCCCAAAAACTTTCCACAGAAAACTCCAGGAGGACATCTCTCTCTCTCTTTCTCTCTTTCTCTCTCTCTTTCTCTCTCTCTCTCTCTCTTTCTCTCTCTCTCTCTCTCTGAGAGATCTGGATTCAATCAGCCTGGAGCATCACTATTTATAAAGAATTTCCCAGCGGTCTTAGTGCACAGCCAAAGCTGAGTACCACTGTTTGGGAAGAGAGCCAGCTACAAAGCCGGAATACAATGAGGAGGGAAGCTGGGCGAAGCGGAGCCAGCATTCATTCGACTCTGCATCATGGCCTCTACTTTGCATTCTGCCCCGCCTCCCACGCTCCTATCCAGACCCCTGTGTGTGGCTGTGGCCGGCAGGCTGTGGTCATCCTCAGCCCGACCATCTGATGGTTTGTACCAATAATGCCGAAATGTTTACACAAACACAGACATCTGAACCGACCTGTCTGCCTCTTTTTTCTTTTACAATAGACAGGCAGTCTTCCAAAAATTTCTTCATGATACCAAAAAAAAAAAAAATCTATGCAGAGGGGAGGGTGCTTATGTTCCAAGTTTAAAATTCTGTGGGCACTGATAGAGAACCTCAGTTGCTGGCACCCAGTTGACCCTCTGCCCTGCCTGACACTGCTGACCACTTGAGGATACAAAGCCTCACCCCATCCCCACCCCCGCAGGGCTGCGCACATCTCCCTGGCTGGGTTTTAATCCAGCCTAAACATCAGCAAGCCTGAGTGTGGTATCTCCTTTGTTCACTGCCTAGAGGAGGACAGCCCCTGGCTTTGAAGCCTTTCTTCTGGAACTTCTTGGAGCCAGAAAACACCAATTCCTTTCGGGGCCCGTGTGGGTGTGGTCGCACACGTTCTCTCTGGGTCTGTCCTGGTTGATGACAACTTTGGAAAACATTGCCTGAATAATTCATCATACAGAGAAAAAAAAAAGCTTTGGGATTAAATGATATGACTGGAGCTTCCAGCACAAACATCCGTGTGTTCTCAAAAGAGTCAGTCCAGCTGGACGGCGGCAGTTGGGAAATAATTGAGGACACCCAAAATGAACTCCCCCTTTTGCAATTGGTCATGAGGCATCCGCTTACCCCGTCACACGGACGCTCGGGTGTCTCAGCCAGGCGCTCTGATACCATGTACTGGAACATCTTGCCAGGGGTTTGCCTGACTTAGTGGAATGGCACCCACTCAGTGAGCAGCACGCAATATGTTCTTTAAAGAGACAGAAGGGGAAAAGACAGGAACAAGAGAAGGAGAGGTGAGAGGGAGGGAGAAGTGTGAAAATGTTGGCTATGTTTTCTGCGCAGTGAAGCTGAACGGCCATGGGGGCCGATTCAATTTAATCTCGGCAACCAGGATGGAGATTTAACACCCACACTAAATGCCAAGCAACCCATAGAGTTGTTTCAAAGGCCCGTCTTTTCCCTGCTGCACACACACTCGCAAACACAATCAGTATCGCGGGGACTGTCAGCGGAAGCTCACCCAGGCTGCTACTGCAAAGCTGCAGTGGGTTCAGCTAGAGCTCTCGCGTTGGCACCACGCACCAGACCCTCAAGAGGTGCTTCCCACCTCTCTTGCCTGCTCTTCCGTTTCACTGTTTTTTTTTTTTACTTGTTATTCTTCATCCTTGTGCGAAATCAAAGTTTCGACCCACTTCCTCCCTTCTGCCTGTCTTAGGTCCATCCTAAAAGACTCAAGGCAGTGAAAATGGCCAGGATGTGGGACTACTTAATCCCAGCTAGCCAAAAGCAAGAAAGGCTGTTTACAGCACGTAGAGACGAAAAGTGAGGGAAGAACCCAGCCCCATGGCATGAAACCCCAAGGTCTCGACGTCCAGAGAAAACGGCCCCTGGGCTGCCTGGACTGGAGTCTGCTCCCAGGCCCACCCCATGGATATGCTTTACCCCTGCTGCTGTCGAGTCCTGTGCTGGAGACGGCCGGATAAAGCCCGGCCCTCACTCGCGACGACGCTGAGCCTGGAGGCGAGAGGTTGGCGTGTCAAGCTGCCCAGCACGAGGCGAGCGGCGGTCCGAGGGGAGCCGGGAGGGGGTCTGAGCGGCGATGCAGGGGGCCCTCCGTACCCAGCACCCGAGCCTCGCCGCTCACCACAGGTCAGCAAAGCCCCACCCATCCCACCTGGTCCTTCAGGAGAACCAGCTCAGGTGAAAGGCAGAGAGGTGGCACAGGGGCCAAGAGGAAGACAAACAGCAGGGGCTGGCGGAGAGCCAGGGGCTCCCTGAGGGCCAGTCCCTCCCGGAGAGACAGCACCGTGTGTGGGAGGCCCCTCCGGCGGCGAGCAAGGCAGGCGCCGAAGAACACCACCGCCTCCCCGAGCACAGGCTTTACAACGGAGCCGAGGGCCCGAGGCCCACGCCCCACCCTGGACCCCGGGAACGGTTCCAAGGGAGGAACGCGCCATTTCTCATACGCAAGGAAAGAGGCCCAGATGGTTGTTATACTTGGTAAAATTCAGTTTTAATCAAACTCGGTTAATTACTGACTCAACGAGGATGAAACTAGAATAAAATCATTTTTGCCTTGAGCCAAACTATTAAGAAGCCTCATATAGTTAATAGACTAAAAGGCCTCAGAATTATTCCTTTCGCCTCCGTGATATTCCAATCTTAACTCAATCATTATTGCACTTATCTCTCAATGCCAATGAAGGAGAGACGGATGGCTGAGGACTTTGAATTTAAGAGAAAAAAGGACGCGGAATCACCATGCCAAACACCGCCATGCTCTTCCACTGAGGCAGCAAGACAGCGTAACATCCCTGCTAGGCTTTTCTTATCACAGAAGGCTCCCAATTTTTGCATGTCACTCAACTTCCCTTTAAGCCGAACATATGCAGCCTTTTCTGTCTCTGAACCATTCCCTCACCCAGCACTAGCATTATACATATGCCATGCAAACAGAAACGGCTAGAGTTTTATTTATCACAAATTCTGTGGGCAGGGCACGTGGAGCTTGGAAAAGGTGTCCCTCCAGCACACCTTGCCCCAAGGTGGGTGGAGACGTGTTACCTTCACCCCTTACTTTATAAGCTCTGATAGTACTAGAGTGAGCCCCACCAATGACCAGGTAAAATTTACAAAGCCGTATGAGTAAACCTTAAATCACAAGGTAGAAAGTCTAACAAAGTTGTTTCTATTCTCTTTAGGTCGATGACCCTTGACAATTTTCTAAAAATATCAAATTTTCTTGAAACATCTTTTTTGCAAGTTTTACTACTGGCAGCATATAATTAGTCTACCTTTTATTCTATTTTTTGCCTTTTCTGAAGTGTAATACTTCAGTGTCTGGTGAAAGACAGTCAAGAGTGATGCCTTGGGACCCAGGCACTGCCCCCGCAATGCAGTGCTGGGCATCCATACCAAGGGGATGCTATAATCAAGAAGACGGCTAGATTCAATCAAGTAAGTACATCAAATATGCAGTAAGGTGTTGGTGGAGGGCAATAATAAGCTACTATTTCTGTCCACAAACCAATTATCCTAATGCCCATTTGCTATTTCAATAATTACGGTCATTGGCATAACCCCCAAACAGACCCATGGCTTAAAATTAGGTGGCCTCATGAGCATAAAACATATGAACTGAGAACCCACTACCTTAGTCTCGGATCTCTCCTGATGGCCAGTGGTCATAGTAAGACGTTACCAGTGAAAAATTCCAGCTTCAGTTCCCAGCAAACTGCCAGAGTCCGCACAGATGCGCTTGTTTCAGAGGTAAATGTGCTTCGCCACTTATCTCAGACTTTTATGTAAGTGTGATTATTTAAAACTCACAATGAAAAACAAACCTTAGAAAATCAAGCAGATACCGCTACACTGCTATTCAGGATGACAACAAGCCAGAACACTGCCTGGCCAAGTGCTGGCCAGGGTGTGGGCTAAGGACAACCCTTGCTCACTGCTTGAGGGGATGTGAAATTGGCCAGCCGTTGTCAAAGAGGCAGTCTGGCACTTTCTTACAAAACTGAACATACTCTCAGCATATAAACCAGCAACTGTGCTCTTCTGTATTTACACAAATGAGCTGAAAACTTATGTCCACACAGAAACCTACACAGGGATATTTACAGACAGTTTATTCATAATTGCCCAAACATGGAAGCAACAAAAATGTCCTTCAGTAGGCAAATGGATGAGCACACTTGGGTACGTCCAGACAGCAGAGTACTGTTTGGTGCAAAACAACAAGAGCACAAGCGAAAACCTATGAACCCGTGGGGAGGCATGAGGAGACGCCAACGCCTGTTTCTAAGTGAAAGAAGTCAGTCTGAAAACGCTTCTAACGACAGTTGTGTGCTTCCAGCTATGTGACGTTCTGGAAAGGGCAAAACCGTGGAGACAGTCAAGGCACCAGCGGTTGCCAGAGGTTAGAGGTGAAGGAGGGATGAAGAGAGGGAGTCCAGAAGACTCAGGGCAGTGACTCTGTTCTAGGCAATAGTACACGGATGGGTACATGCCACCAGACCTTGGTCCGGACGCAAAAACGTACAACACAAACGCTGAGCACTGAGGCAAACCATGGCCTGCAGGTGACAGCGGTGGGGCAGCGTGGGCTCGTCGATGGTAAGAATCGTGCCCGCGGGGTGCGGGGTGCGAGCAGGGCAGGAAGTATGTGAGAAATCTCTGCACTTTTCTCAGTCTTGTTGCGACCTTAAAACTGCTCTAGAAAAATGAGTAGAGCCTATTAGAAAAAGAACAAGAAAAACCTGCAAAGGAGCAAATGCTGAGTGACACTGGGAGAAACCTTGCTGCCGGCGGGTCTTTGGGTGGCCGCACACAGCTCTCGAATCAAACCGCTTCATCTAGTCTCCTGTGCACACACGCCCCATACCCCGCTCACCGCCGCGCCGGGCCTGGGTAGAAACATACCTATCAGAGGGTTGCCAGCTCTTACACGCCAGGGCCACAGGCGTACGGACACGCAGGTTTGGGGCCTCAGCATTCGATACCCCACAGCTCCCAGCAGAACCTTTCCAGGTCGCACTTCCTTCCAGGGTTTGCTACTGACATCATTCTTGGCAAAAGTGAGCTTCCTTGATTTCTGAGCACTCTGTTCTCCTTTCTGAAGGTTCCACAGAGGCTGACAAGAAAGAAGGGGGTGCGTGAAGGCCTGTGCCTTCAGCAGTGACCTGTCTGCTTCTGTGCAGATGGCTCAGGGAAAGGTGTCCCGGGGAGGCTGGGGTGACCTGTCCACATCTCAGACCCTGGCCCTCAAAGAGCCTCCCACCTTCCAGGATACAGCAGTCACCAGCCCGTAACGGCAAAGCCAATGTGGTGGCTTTACGCAGTGTGTTGTCAGCGACATGGTCCAAAGGGGCCTAGGTTAGGAGCCACCCAGCAACTTGGGGTGTGCAAAGCACATCTTTCCTTGCCTTCCATGGCCACACGCACAAAGCACGCGGGATGCACCCACCCATCTACCACCACCCACCTGGGGACATGCAGCAGTCCTGGGACAGCACGGACCTCCAACAGCAGCCAAGAGAGCCGAAGAGACCCACAGGACGCCAGCCCTGCTGATGGGCACGACTCTTCCCTTCAGCTCCACCTTCCGTTCGTCAGAGACACGGCATTCTCTCCTAGGACTGCGCTCCACAAGGACATCTTCGTGTGTTTATAGCTTTTTGAAGGCAGAGCGCCAAACGTGACTACCAACTCGTGCTTGGCTTTCAGCCGCAGGGAAATGAAGAATGAACGTGGGGAGGCAGGGTACCCCCTTCAGAGGAAAGAGATCGTGCCCGAAGCTTGCAGAAGGTGTGACAAGGATGGGGGATAAGCCTGGGATCCTGGGGAAGCAAAAGAAAACCAGAGGGGCTGATGGCCAAGATGAGCTGGTGAAGCAAAGGAACACCAAGTGGAAAAACAGTCCAAAACAGCAACAAGCTCTAACTGGTCCAAAATTCTGAGAGCAAAGATGAAAACCCATCATTCAGATCCAGACCCTCGGGCAAGTGTTCAGAAGACTTGGTGATTTTTCCAGCTAAAATGTTCCTGTCTTAGGGAATTTCTGATCATGAGAAATAAGTTTACTGATTTTGATTCTTCAATGACACAGAGTCATCTGAAATCACAAGAGTCGTCCCTGGATATTAAAAAAATGAAAAGAAAGAAAACCAAGTACAGGCTGGCCTAAAGTGAAACGTGATTCTTTGCCCATCACTTCCCACCCAAGCCCACCCTCAGGGGCAGTGCCTGACAAACTGCCGGCCACACGTCTTCCGAGATCTTTTCCTATGTGCACACAGATGCGTATTTTTTAAGATGATTCTTAATTAAAAACAATACAGATCAATGAAGCATCTCTACTTTGCAGTACATCATGTCTGGGTCCTGACCTGCGGGCTTGGCCGTGGAATAAGACTGCTCTGTCCACGTGGTGGAGGCAAACAGGGTTGGGGTAAAGCAGCGGAGGAGGAAATAACAAGGCTCTCTAAGGACGGGCCTGAAGCCCTAGGAACTGGCTGTCACCCTGCGATGGACAGCAGCCTCTTACTCCACTGACAGGCCTTCCTCCGGCTATAGCATCTCAACTGTAATTACAGGAAAGGCCATACCATAAAGATGGGGGGAGGAGCTAATTGACCCAAAGTTCAATGTGCTGACTCAGGGACCGACTGATGGCCGAGCCTTATGTTTCTTTTCCTCCCAAAGCCACTGATGTACAGTCCATTAAGTGGCGACCATTCTGACCCAGGAGGTGGGGTACTTCCTACCGAAGCACACGCACGAGCCCCCCCAGAGACCCCTGGCCTGTGCAGCACAAACGTCTTTGGGTGCTGCCAGACAAGGGGACTCTCCCCAGGCTCCTAAGTTATTTGCTGCTGATTCTGCGCTCTTTGGTGTGCTTGCTGCTTTGTGTTTGTCTCATGTTTATTTACTGACCTGTCCAAAATCCAAAAGCAAAGACATGGCCTTGAGATCCAGATCTCCTCTAAGGCTTTGGTGCCCACCTCTGTTACCTTCTGACAATCATGAAAGCCCAGAACTCTCACCATGCTTAGGAAAGAAGGGTTACCTTAATCGATCCAAATGGAGAGAAATTTCTGGATGATGCCATGCCTTGCTGTGGGTAAGAAGACAGACTTTAGAGGGTCAGACAACTATTTCAGCTGTGTGCTCCCAGCCTGCTCACTTCCCTTCTGTGCATCTCGGTTTTCTCATATCCCAAATGCGTACAAGATAGTGTTGAGGTGTTCGTTTATGTAAAGCACACACAAAGAGTGCCATGGTTCTGCAGATTTATCTACATATGAGTGCATGCCAAGCGCTATACAGGTCTCAGCTACATGTATGATGTTGTTTTCACAGTGATGTCGTTTATCACAACTTGTAAAGAATGACTCTCTTTAAACACCCTGAGGATATTTTACAAATAACCCACCTGACACTCTAAGGGCCTGGCATGACCGAATGCAACTGCTCTTCTCTGCTGTATATCGTGCTGTAACACAGTTATACACCCACTCAGGTGACACAGCCTGGTGCAGCAGGCATGTTCCTGAAACTGTGCATAAATCAAACCACACTTCCACGCAACACCTGCCTCTGCAGGGGGTCTTTCGAGGAATCCTTTCTTGTCCAGGAAAGCTTCTAGACCAGAACATCACAAACCACCAGTCCTAATACACAAATTCCTAACAGAGGACATTTCATTACGCAGCTCCAGCTTATGGCTGGAGAGTGAGGCTCACGTCCGGGCAGGCAATGGAACTCTAAGACATGCATTATCCCGTCAGGTAACTGGCTCAAAGTCTGCCCAGCCACCTGTCCGGAGGCGGGCTAAGCTCTGACAGCGAAACATCACCAGGAATAAGGTGCCCAGAGGTGTGGCTGCTGCACAGGTGGCCTGCTTGTCCTCTTCAGGAAGAACTGTGATGCTTTCATCAAAACACCACTGCAAGGATGGCAGATAAAGAGTATCTCCTGCACTGACTGCAGACGGTCAGTGATGGCCACTTGGAGTCCTGTGCTGAGCACAGCTCTGATTGAGTAGTGGTGTCTGTCATGGTTAGAGGACTTGGGAGTGCACGCATGCATGCTGGTCCTCCCCATTCCCATACTTATGGTGCACAAGTACTCAGTGATAACAGGGCTAAAGCTCCCGGTAATTTGTCAAGAAGGCTACAGATTAAGGGAAAACACACATTTGGGTATGACACTGCAAATCTTCTCACAACCACTTACTCCCTCAATTATAACTCTGTAAGTTGCTGCAAATTGTTCAGGGCGCATAAGCACCACAGTAAAACTTCCCTCCAGCCCCAAATACATACAGAAAACCTCCACATAATTCCCGTCTCCCTTAGGAGGGAAGGGAAACATGGCTTTGGTGAATGCCTCCCAGTGGCGGGCCCTGGGTTGTGTCGCCAAGGTCAGAGATCACCTTGCTGTCACTGTCAAGGTTCCAGACATAGCGGAGAGTGCTGACATGAGTCGCAATCCATCCCGTGTGGACGGGACATTGCATATGCTTGATTCCAACACACTGTGCAGCCGGGCTTTATATACGGATGTCAAAGGGCCACGAGGAAGTCAGAGTGAAGGCCTTGACTGCCAAACAGTCACTAGGGTGGGCTGTCCAGTGGACCACGTCATGGGTGACCTGCCCACTGGCTAGAGGGGAAAAGTCAGTAACGCCAACTAAGCCCAGAGACACACATGTACACACACATGCGCGTGCACACCTTCAGAAGACACGTGTCCTTCAAGACTCTGTGGCTGATGACACAGGCCGCATTCACTGGCCTTCAACTTAAAAACCTCCCCTCATCAGCTGTACACACATCACTGTCACCTGAGGGGACCGCCTGCTGCCCTCGCTATGGAAATGTCACCCCCCTTCTGGGTGCTCATCTAACTGTGATGTGAAAGCGGCCAGCTGGGGATCTCCAGGGGAGAAGGCCAAGTTTCAGAAGTCTAGAGGAGGACACCCCACGGCTCTGGCTCTGCGCACTTAGAGGGGCACCCCCACCACACGTCAGACGTTTCAGCTGCAGGGAGAAAGGCAGGGGAAGATGCAGGTCAGCAAAGCCGTGAGCCCCAGAACCTCAATGCAGAAAACGGAGCGAGGAGGGCAGCGGAGACAGACACTCGGGCCCCCCGAGCTATCTGCTGCCTGTCGCCCCCATCCCCAGAAGACTGTTATTCAGAACAGCTTCATAGGCTCAGATTTTCCAGGTGGGTCAAGGTCAGCTCTCATCTTCCAGCTTGCAAATAAAGAAACTTCAGGGGTGAGTCAGCCATTTCCAGTGTGACTGGACTTTGTAATTGCTCCCACACACGTGCAACACACCCTCTTACGCTTCACCCCAAAACAAAACATCAAAAGCCATTACATCTCAAGTAGAGGCCAGCAGGAGGGGAAGGAGAGAACTACATCCAACCACTGTTCACTGAGCACCTATCAGGTGCCCATCCTGAGGTCGAAATGGAATAAAACACGCTCCTTTCCTCTGTGAACCACGCCATCTGATGGGAACGAAGGAGGTGTACCTGAACAATCAGGATACAGAAACGCCCACACCACTGAGGGAGGAGGTGACGCTGCCTAGGCGAGTAGAGGTCTGGGAAGGCTTCAGGGAAGAGGTGACACCAAGAGCTGAGTTCTGAAGGACGGAGAGCAGTCTGATGACAGACGGGTGAGCCCGGCAAGCCTGAGCAGAAAGCACAGCTGGCACCGAGGGTTCTGCCTGGTGAATCCAGTTCAGTTTGGCCGAAGCACAAAGCTGCCCCCAGAGGGAAAGAGGCTGCAGCCGTCAGCAGGCCAGGTCAGGGGCTTGCAAGCCACACTGGGCAGCTCAGCAGGGCTCTCACAGGAGCTCACAGCAAGATTCATTCAGAGACACACATACACCCCTGCTCATGAGTCCTGCCTTGCAATAAAGCAAATGGCAATGGGGAAGGTTCCGCAGCTCCTTCATGAACACAGTTTAGAGGAGAGATGCTCCATCCTATGCAGTGGAGCACAGGATGACAAGGGAACCCCACGCTGGAAGAGGCACCAAGGGCAAGTCAGGAGTGGACTTGGTTCACCGCACAATACGGTAGCAGAGTGTGGAACGGCTGGATGTTCAGTTGGGCACGCTCTGCAATCCAAAGATGGGCCTCTGAGCCACAAGAGGGACCTGCGCTCCCTCTGGCCTCTGCACAACCTCAGAGGGCCCTGGCTCTCTGTGCTCTGTCCCCGACAAGCCAGGAGCCAGAAATTGGCCCAATGCTGGAAACAAGTGAGTGCGGCTGACCTTCGCAGGCAGACTGTAAATCAGTCTACAGGGACTACAGCAGAGAGCACAAGAGGGTGCCGCCAACGATGAGAGCAGAAGGGGCCCGTGCAATGACGGGAGACAGAGGGGACACGTGCAAGGACGAGTCAGTCACACGTCTGTTACTTACGCGTCAGCAACAGATCACGTCCCCATAGAAGCCGCTCATTATACCCCAAAGTTGGTGTGGTAACGAAATCATTCCAATGTCAAAGAATTCCGAGCCCTTTCAGGACGCTTCTACTGGCTCCTGATGGATGGTCATCATGACCCCTGTATTATCACCTCACCATTGACTTTGTGTGTCCTTGATTAGGAAAAGTTGACCAGCCCTAAATAAAGGCAAACCTACCCCACCAAAAAAAAAAAAATTTCCCCCAATCTGAACAAATCGTTTAGTGTAAAAATAAACAGAACTAGAAATTGTCTCTAATAAACTAATATTAGTCTCCCCAGAGGGTTAATTATGTCGCTCCGTATTTTAAGAAGAATGTAAATTGCCAGTTTCAACAGATGTTCTTTTAAAAGAATTGGTTATCTGGGAAATGATGGGTCTTTGTTAGAGCTTACCTCAGTGGAATATAAACATTAAAATCATCTGACTATCTGTCAGCCCCCCTCCACCAACAACTGTTACCCACACCAGTGATACACCCTTTGGTTATCGGCAGCTTTAGGGACAAGGCTTGGCAGCGAGAACCGAGGTCTCAGACACCAGACAACCAGCTTTGAGATTTCTAATTCCCCTCGACCACTGCCAAGACCTCCATAAGGCCTCTGCTCATCATTACAGGCCCCTGCTTGGGTGTCGAGCCAAGGGCATTTCCGCCCTTACCTTTTTTCCTAAAGAGGGAGACTAGGAGATCACAGACAACCAGGATTAGAGTGCCCTAGAAACACGAGGCTTGTCCAAATTCAGTTTCGATGTTCCAACGTGCATAACGTGCATGACACACGCGCATACGTACTTGTTTGTTAACCTCCAAGGGAGGAGCGAGAACTTAAGCATCACTGTGAAAAAGCTGTAGAAAAAGCAAGCAGAGGTCATGAATGTTCCTATCGTTTTCTCCCAAGGGGCATTCTGTAGACACTGAGAGGTATGTTATCGGGAACACAGAGGGGGCGCTTCAGCCAAGTAATGAGAGATAAAGTCCTCCATGAGTTAGTTATTCCAACTCACACAACCGCCCCAGGCCTGGGGGTATGGAGAGACCCTGGGCTCCTGGCGCCTGAGTGTCCACCTCACTTAATCTAAAGCTTCCTTGTCACCCTGCTTAGACCCACTTCACAGACAAGGCGATTGAGCCTGGGGGAGATTAATGGCGCCTCCCTAAAATTCCACAGAAAGCGTATGCATTATTAACCTGTCGGCAAGGAGCATGAAATCTCATCTCAGTTAGAGAAGTGGGCCAAGAATGACGACTCTTCTCAATAGTTTCTGCAAAGATCGGGCACTCTGCAGAGACTAGGCATGTCCCTGTCCCCAAGGCAGGATGGGACCTGGTGGCCGAGGGCCACTCTTCGAGGAGATGACCTCGATGGCCTTAAGATAAAAGGACAGTAAGAGCAGGTGGGGCTTCCTGAGGGCCTGCTCTGCATCTCAGCTAAGAAAGACACCCACTGTTCACTGTTTAATTTGAACACTCAGCTACTCTGCCATAAGAGATCACCATGCCCACTGAGCAGGCAAGGAAAATAAGACTCGGAGAGGTGAATCCCACTGCCCCGGGGACACTCGGCTCCTAGGCGGCCCAGAAAGCACAGTCCAGGCCTGCCTGGCGCACAGCCCAGCCCCGTCCACACACTCGCTGCTGCAGCTGAACACCGACGGCACCTCCGCAGCAGCTCCAGAGGCCCTGGGCCCAGGGGAAGGGCCGGCCCAGCGGAGTCCATCCAGCCACGCAGGGGACGTAAGGGCAGACCCGGCAGAAGAGTCAAAGTGCCCCCTGTCTGCAGAGAGAAACTCAAGGGAAGCACTCTTGGGCCTGAAAAGGGGGCTTGGGTGTAGCGCTATGCAGGTGGAACATGATACAATTTCCAGGGGGTGTCCTGAACCTAGACTGGATAGGCAGGGCCCCTAGAGGTGAGCTGTGCCGAACCTGCTTCTCTGCTGGGAAGGCGCGATCCTGAAATCCGTCCCGTGCTGACTGCTCAGACTGTGTCGTCACCTTAAAGGCTACTGGGTTAAAGCGCTTCCTCCAAATAAAGAAGCGCTGCTCCCATCCCCTGTACGCCCAGCCGAGGGCAGGGGGACCCTTTTAGGGCTCCCACAAGCACGCTGCCCAGGCCCCAGTGAGACCCCCACCTGTCACGCAGCTCAGAAATGAGCCTGCGACCACAGCCAATAACAGGCAGAGGAAGAAAGGGCCCGGCCCCACCCACTCTAGAGACCCCTCTTTCTTCCTCGGGAGCCCGGCACCCGTGGAAGGGTGGTTCTTGGGTAGAAATACTGCTTGGCTCCTTCCTTACTAGGTCCCTGTGCAGAAACTGACCTGGTTGAAATAAGGATGCCTTATTTACAAGTCTAGTGTTCTGGGAGGGCTGGCTGCCTCTGGAAGCCAGAGAAAGAGGGGGTTAAATACAATGGGAACATCTCTATTCTTCCTTTCCTGTCCTTGTAAGCAGTTAGGAGCTGTGGCTCTGGAATAGAGGCTCTCAACCCCAGGGCAAGTGTATCTGTCAGTATTTGGATACAGTTTTTATTATCCCTTCTCAGATATAAAGGCTGCTACGGAGTTCAGTGGGCCTAAGCCAGGAATGCTGCTAAATAACCTACAATCCACAGGGCAGGGTCCCGCAGAAGGAAGGGTCCCACGCCCAATGCCAACAGCTCCTGGGTTAAGAAACCCTGGGTTAGAAAGAACTACAAGAAGTCCCCAGCAGACAACTGGAGGGGCTGTGACTTTTTGATTGTTCAAAAACCTCAGCATAGGCAGCCCTGATGTTATAATGACAGGCAAGCATGTCACTTCAGTGAGTGACTCCCTTCAAACGTGGGGGCTGATCCTAATATGTCTCATTAGTCCGAATCAGTCGATAGGATACAGAAATGTGGAAACAATTCCCAGAAGCACAATTCTGCTGATGCATCTGTTTCCCCATCCCCCCCTCCACCCCGGGGGAGAAAATAACCAAATTCTTATGTTAGTCATTCAGGGAAAACTAGCACCTGTCTATATCAACATGCTGGAGATGAAAAAAGGAAAAAAAAAAACTGAAAAAAAAAGAGATAAATTATTTATCCAGCATAAATATTAAAGAAAATTGCAAAACAGAGCCTGGTGTCACCATGCTGCTATTACAAAATCATCTCGTTATAGCTTCTGGCAAAATGCTGTTGTCCTTAATATCAGTACAACAGAACTGTCTAGGATGTACTGGGCGGGCTGCGTACGTCTGCTTGCTGTCGAGGACACTTTAGCAGCCTGACAACCGACTCATCACGCCCCAGCAGCAAACTGCACAGGGATGGCCTGTTAGGAGGGAGCCTGAGCTAGGAGTAGACTGTGAGCGTCATCTGAACACAGGACGCAACTGGAGACTGGCGGTCCACCGAACACACACAAGGGTGCGGCTGCAGCCTGCTCTGAGCCACTTGAGGCAGCCAAGACTTGCACCAGCTGTTTGCTGGATACACACATTGTTAAGCTTTAAATTATGTCAAATGTCAAGTAAACAAGCTATACAATAAAAAAGTAAGAGAGACTCACAATCCAATACATCTGAATAATTTTAGTATGTCTATACTGAGAATTGAGTGTAATTTTTAGTATGCTAATACTTTTAGCATATTGCCTATACTCTGTTATTTGCATATCTGTATAATGTGTCTGTACAGTGGAATTATATGTACACATATTTATATATATAAGTATAATGTGCATGTTGGTTGCTCAGTCATGTCTGACTCTTTGCAACCCCACGGACTTAGCCCTCCAGGCTCCTCTGTCTATGGGATTCTCCAGGCAAGAATACTGGAGTGGGTGCCCATTCCTTCCTCCAGGGGATCTTCCCGACCTAGGGATCAAACCCAGGTCTCCTGCATTGCAGGCAGATGCTTTACTGCCTGAGCCACCAGTTTTAACATACATGAAATGATATGGGACTGCACATCCCATTTTTTGCTAAAAAAACTTAAATTTCTTTTTACTAAATTTACTACTATTTTTACATAATTTTTAGTATGCTAATAATTTTAACATATTATCTATGCTCTTGAGGTCATTTATGTGTATTTACACTGTGTATAGTGAACATTTTACATAAATATATATGTGTGTGAGATATAAATACATAATAATCTATTTTTAATATATATAGAATGGTATGGGACCACACATTGCATCCCAGCTCTGTTTCCTAACTTCCTGTTGGCCACGGTGTGAATATTTATCCTGCAGTAATCAGCAAACACTAAAAATCAGGGCTGGCTGCCCTCCCCAAGAGCTGGATGTTAAACATTCACCAGCATACCACCCTTCCCAACACACACACACACACACACACACAAAACACTGGGACGGCAGTGGCAGGCACCAAGGGATTTCGTTTCTGAACAAAACATCCACTATTCCAAGTTTAGCAAACTCTTTATGGTAGCTACACGAGCTCCCAGGTCACCAAGAAGTTTAATACATCTATAGGATGAAAATTAAACTCTGTAAATAACACATCTGCTGAGGCTCCCTGGCTGGCCCGCTGGGCCTTTATGGAGACGAGATCCATGCTGACACTCTGAACATGGTTGGAGAGATGAGCTCGGGGATGAGCGATGGAGGAAAGCAGGCTTGCTTTCGGTAGCGGATGGAGGGAGCCCCGTGCTGGGGAGAGGGTGCCTCAGAGAAGCCGCCCCAGCAATCTGCGCTTTCTCTGGAGCCAGCATCCCGGGCAAGGGGGCCCCACGTCAGGAGCACAACTGCTCACTTGTGAGTAGATGTCTTCCTATAACGGGCAACGGGCGTTTAGGCAGCTGAATAAACTCACGCTCCCTGCACCATCACCCCAGAACACAGGGTGGTTGAATTTAGCAGGCTGTTGACTAGTTTGGGGCAGGTGGTGAAGTAGAAAAGACATGCAGTGAGTCAGTAAGCTTCCCGGCAAACACAGCGGTGGGGAGGAAGGAGCCTGGGGTCCCAGGGAGGATGAAGTGGAAAGACTGAGGGATCCTGACCTCCAAGAAGAACCTTGAAAAGGCCCTTCCCGAGGAGTCTGAAATCACCACGCTAGGCAGGCCAGATGCAAAACCATCATCTGACATCCCATTCAATTGTTTTAGTTTTTCTCTGGTGGTTCAGATGGTAAAGGATCCGTCTGCAATGCGGGAGACTCAGGTTCAACCTCTGGGTGGGTAAGAGCCCCTGGAGAAGGGAATGGCAACCCACTCCAGTATTCTTGGGGAATCCCATTAGATAGAAGAGCCTCGTTCATAGGCTTGCAAAGAATCAGACACGACTGAGCAACTAACACTTTCACTTTCAACTGTTTTAACTGAAACATAGTTTGACTGCAGGTGCGAACCCCGGGGAGGTTGTGTGTGAGGTGGGTGGGGACCAGGAGACAAGGGAACCCTGTACTTGCCGCTCAGTTTTGCTGTGAGCCAAAAACTACTCTTATGCGTTTTTCATTAACGAAAAATAAAAGTGCATGTAGCCGTCTGCCCTGTGTGCAGCTGAGCTGTTTCTTGTTTGCCTAGGGAAGGTCTTTCCACGCTGGCCCCAGGGTGTTCCATGGGGCAGGCTGGGCTCCCAGGCAGACTCACCCAGCTGGCTGCACTGCCATCTGTACTGGTCTGTCGGCCTCACTGGCCATCAGAGCGGGAGTGTCTTCCCTGGTGCGTTAACTTCGTGGTGTGTGGCCACCACTGAAAACCCAGGGGAAAGGCCCCCAGGCCCCACCATGAGGCAGCTTTCAGAGTAACATAGATAACTCTGCAAAGACAACATTCCTCCCAATTCTCCTCCCTCTGGCCCCAAACACCTTCCAGAACCATGACCCTGGGACAGCTTTGGAAAACTCCATCCCTTCTTTGATGCGGACAGAATCAGATCCACTTCCTGTATTTCATTCTGGAGGTAGAGGGGAGAAAGCGTTATCTATATTACCTGGGAAACAGGTAGCAACCTGCTCAGTGAGTCCAATCTTTGAAGCCCTGCGTCTGCTCAACTGCTACACACAAACACTCTTGCTTTCCACCTCGATAATTATTAAATTCTAATGTAAAGCCCAACTTCTGCTTAAGTATGCGTGATTATTAGACTACAAGTCAATTGTGGAAAACACACAGATATAAATGCAGCTAATAAGTCTTACTGTAATGATTAATCAATTTATGAATACATTATTTAAACTAATAGCTCAGGTAGGGTATCTTAAACAAGTTACAGCGTACATCGACCAATTCAAATACCAGCTGCTGGATCAATAGGAAACTGTAAGTAAACTCTGGGGAATAGGTATACTTGCAAAAAAAAAAAAAAATCCACGAACAAAAGGGATTTGGATGAAGGAGATCTGCAACAATTTCCATGTTGAAGGCGAATGTTGAGCACTGTAATATATGCCAAAGTTTAAAGGGAAGGGGCGGGGAAGTGCACTGCTGCAGACTGGGCTCTTTTCGCATCCTGTGCAGTAATAATAATTAAGAGCAGGTCAATCAAACATCCCATTTACACAAACTCCTGCATACTTTTGCAAATGGACTGCATATGAAAGTTAATTTTGAGTCCTTAAAAAACGATGCATTGGGTTCATTTTGTGGCAAGTTACCACATTACCAATGGATCCATAAAACGTCCCCTTAACAGAAAAGAAAAAGTGCATCTGAAAGGTGAGATTTGCAATTTTCCTGAGAAGGGGCCCATGTTCCAGCTGAGGCACCAGGGGATACTTGCCCTGTCAGAGGCACAGAGGACCCCCCGGGTTAACTGCAAGGTGGATGGAGTTGTGAGCCAAGCAAACTCTCAAGTTTTAGCTCTCTCCTTTCCCAGTGTTGCTGTTGTTGTTGTTGTTTTAATTAAGGCTAATTATGTGATTTAATAAATAAACCAAAAGGGCCTTGATTTCCAAAGGTGTGATATTCTATCACAGCTTCAAGTGATGCTGCATTTTAAAAAATTAATTAGTATCTTGTGAGATCGGCCACACATTATTGAGTAAGTAACAGCAGCTAAGTGAAGCAGATGAAATATTGGTAAGCGATGCAGCCCACAGTATAAGTATGTGAAGGGGGTCAGAGGTTAATCCCTATTGATTTTCCAAGTCTGCGTACAGCACCGCTGGGAGAGGCCGGTTCTGTTGGCAATCAGCTAGCACAAATACATTATAAATCTTACTGTCCACCTTCACTGATCAGTGTCACTTACTTCCTTCACTAAAGACCATTAAGAAACTACTGGAAAAAGAAAAGAAAAACCAGATGCGGGGAGAAAGGAAAGCATTTTCAAAGTCTCCCATTTCAGAGTGCTTTTGGAGATGGAGGACTTGCCTGAAAACAGAGGTAGGCTTCCTGGGGTCCAGTCTCGCTTACTGAAGAAGACATGCATGAACACAAGAGTAGTTTTCAAGTGCCTTTAAAGCCAAATAAAAAATGGGAGGAGCTTTCATATCAGAGTACATGAAAAAAACAAAATAAAATGGAGTCAAAAACAGTCATTAACGTAGATGAGCAGCATCTCCAACTTGGCTCTGAAAAAATTTGGCCTCAGCAAAACCTTGAAGCTAGTGAAGGGTAAGCTTCAGGGCCCCTCACAACCGGGGGCCCCTTCCAAGATTCTGCATCAAATGTTTTCAGTTCAGTTCAGTCGCTCAGTCGTGTCCGACTCTTTGTGACCCCATGGATTGCAGCACGCCAGGCCTCCCTGTCCATCACCAACTCCCAGAGCTTACTCAAACTCATGTCCATTGAGTTGGTGCTGCCATCCACCATGTCATCCTCTGTCGTCCCCTTCTCCTCCTGCCTTCAATCTTTCCCAGCATCAGGGTCTTCTCCAATGAGTCAGTTCTTTGCATCAGGTGGCCAAAATATTGGAGTTTCAGCTTCAACATCTGTCCTTCCAATGAATATTCAGGACTGATTTCCTTTAGGATGGACTGGTTGGATCTCCTTGCAGTCCAAGGGACTCTCAGGAGTTTTCTCCAACACCACAGTTCAAAAGTATCAATTCTTCAGCACTCAGCTTTCTTTATGGTCCAATTCTCACATCTATACATGACTACTGGAAAAACCAGAGCCTTGACTAGACGGACCTCTGTTGGCAAGGCTTTTTAATATGTTGTCTAGGTTGCTCCTAACTTTTCTTCCAAGAAGTAAGCGTCTTTCAAATGTTTTACTCTCTTCTAAACATCTTACCCTCAGGCCCTCAGTGGCTACCATTCTGGACAAGGTGTTCCAGAAGGTAAACTGGTTCTCTGCCAATCAACTGTCCTCTACAAGATGGAGCTCGATTCTGTAATCTATCACTTTGCCTCAAAGAAGATAACACTGCTTCTATGAGCTCAGGTGAGGCCGCTTCTGGGCTCTGAAGCCAAGAGAACCACGCCCCTTTGCCCGGGTTCTCAGATGCTCGCTTTTCTCTGCTGTCGGCTCTGCTGTCTGCAGGAAGGGGCAGCGATCGGGGTGCCACTGTGCCAACATTACCGGGGCCCTTTACGTGTGCGGGGTGGTCTGCTCCTAGTTGGCCTGGCTTTTACCCCTGCTGTGGGCTCTTGAGTCTTGGCTCTGGGAACTCTGAATCCTACCTCTGACCACTGCCCAAGCTCCCAGGCCAGGTATTATGCTGCCCTGGCCCCCGCCCTCACCAAGCGAAGGACTTGCCCACACTCTACAATGGACGTCTGTGTCAACTCTGCCAACGGCCACATAATTCTTGGGGCCGCCAGACCACTGTCAATCTATTCTGGAGGCTGGGATGTATCTATGTCTGTTCTTACTACAGAAAGTATCTTCTTTTACATGAAGCTGCCACAAAGAGACATCATTCTAAACCCATACTCTTCACAGTATTCAGTAACACGGCATTTACCACCAACCGTACTAGGTTTATAAAAATCCCAAATAAACTAGTCATAAGTAAAAAAAAGAAAAAACAACATCAACATCCTGGTGAATTTTATAACCCATAGTTAAATGAACCCAAGACTGAGTTAGGTCTCTATAGCTCAAGGCCGAGTTAGGTTAAAGTCACTGGAAAATGTCTTTCACTTCCTCACTAAGTAGTGCGATCTTGAAGGCAATGACTGATTCAAATTCAAATTCATATCCATAACGTCTGAAGCAATGCCTGACCCATAGGAGATACTCAGTAGGTCCTGGGTGGGTGGGTGGATGGACAGACAGACGGAGTTCTACGGTGCTGGACTGTATGTTAGTCCAGAGAGAAGGGAAACAATTCCAAAGCTCTGCCCTTCTTACCGAGACACTTTCTCCTTTCTTTTACAAACACTCTTACCATATGGAAAATAAACAGAGCATCGCTAAACCCTATTTATGCTGTAAGGAGGCTGGATATCCAAGTTTGCGACTCCAGCAGCATGAAAAGATGCTCCATTGATCCTCACAGACCAGTGACTTCTACAGAATAACAAAAATGGGAGGAAAACCAGAGGCCAGGACAGAAACATCGAAACCAAGTGAAATACTGGATATAAGCTAATGAAATTACATTACAGATTCAGCTTACCCAGAAAGCGCTTGGCCAAGAGAAGGAGAGAGGGGGAGGAGGGAAAAAAAAAAACCCAGCCTACCAGCACAACCAGCTGTCTAGTTTGAACTGCTAGATTGCTGAGTATGCACTCTATGCATATTCATAAGTACCACAGGAAGTCCAACACCTCTGGAACCAGCCTTACAACTCTCCCCCGCCAGCTAGTGCCGTGGACCGGTAACTCCACAGCCCCCTTGTGGCCCGAAGAATGAAGGCAGCATCCCAGGATGTGAAGGTTCTTCCTGGGGAGGGGAGGGGGTGGGGGTGTGGGGGGCAGGTACACAGCCCTGCCAGGGGAGGGGGACGCTGCTCAACCACTGTAACGGTGGCAGGCGTGGCACCCTTTCGTGGACGGCAGGCGATGGAACATTATCAACATCTTTCCTATTTCAGAGTCCCAAAAAGGATCCCGGGTATACCAGGCTGTTCAAACTAACATGTCCTTATAGCAGACACGGATCAAATGAGCTCAGTATTTCCATTTAAAAATATCATTTAAGGGAATTTTAAACTGTCTGAGAAGATGGATACACTGTGTTTGTTTTCTACATTAATGAGCTATAAAAAGAATGGAATAGGCCATAAATACAGTATTTTGTAACAGCCTTTACTAAAAATGCTACTACTTGTGTTTATCATTTATATCCTTGTATACAACCTCAAAATTGATTACATTTTAAACTGTACATAACTTGCTGTGTTTTTCATTTTGTGCTGTACTACGAACATTTTTATAACTCAGTTAATATATTCCATATTTTGTGTTCTTATTGATTATGAATATTTCTTTAGGGGATTTTATTGCTTTTAAAATAACAAATGTTGGGTATTAAAAAATAGAAAAAACCTATTGCAGCTTTTATATTCTTCTTTCCCCTGGTAATTCTGATACATACATTTAAGCATGAACATAACCAGAATATCTTTCTCTGTATCTTTTATACTTCCTCACATTAAAATTAAAAACCTACTAATATAGTGCATAGTAAAAGAATCAGAGTTTTCAAAGGAAACCCACCATTTTTAATGTGTTTGACTTGAATTCATAATCCATTCCTTCTACAATTAAAAAATTAAAGTACCAAGAGATTATCCTCACGTAACATGATGGTTTTACATCAAGTATATATTATCTTTCCTAATTGCCATTTCAGTTTATAGGCTACAATATGATTTATATATATGATATGATTTCACTATTAATTATCAAATTGAAAAAAATAAAATCTCACATTATAAATTCTCTCCTGGAAATTAGTTTTTATTATTTTTTCCATAATCCTATCACACAAGCTATAAGTGCATTGCGGCATGAACACTTTAATTTTTCCAGTTAGTTTTAAGCAAGCCCAGAGGTGAGGTTTAATAAGGATCAATGGCACTTTATCTGGGACAGGGCCTCTTCACAGCATGCAAATTACACAGTAACACTTAAAAAAAGAAATAGATTTAATTAAAAAAAAAAGTAGAACCACAGGCTCTGGAAATTCAATTAAAGGATTTATGCAAAGGTTTGCTAGGTTTTTATATGCAGTTACTGCTTACATAATGAGCTTTTCATATTAAAAATCAATAGGCAATCTAGACTAGAAGATCATCCCCTTAAATACATTTTTGAAATCAATTTGAAAAATAGTCCATCAACTGCTGTGACTACTCTTGCTGCTTCGATTACACTAAAAGCAATATTTAGATTGTAAGACGTGCTACGGAATATCTATGCTGGGATATTGCTTTCAGGGAACCTCATCCTTCTGAGTGCCTGAAATGATCACCTAGTAATTCAAGATTGTGCTAAATGTATAAATAATTTATTTAATTATGAGCAAAAAGCCCACGGGCACAACCCCACTGTATCTGTAAGGGTTAAATGAAAGGAGCAGAAAGACAAAAGGCAGAGCTGAGAGAGGAAGGGAGAAAAGAGAAGGAAGGGAAGGAAGGAGGGCAGAGGGCAAGCAAAAAAGAGAGAAAAGAACAGAACAACCTTTTCTAAATTAGTCTTTGCTATCTCAATTGCCTATTGTGTATTGGCTCCTTAGCACAGCGAGATATGCGTTTCACTTTAAAACTCATTTAGAACTTCAAGAAGGAAGCAATTAGCTAGCTCTAACTTAAGCAGACCTTCCATCCTCCATGATAACGGGGGACAGGTCTTGAAAGGCAAATGAAAGCCGAAGCTCCAATTCTATCCAACGAGCGCCCAGCCAAGATCTTTCTGGCTTCGGTAACGCTGAACAGGTTTCCATGGGCCATTCTTGGTAAACTGGAAAATGATTCTCATGAGGTGTGCAGTGGTGGGAAGGGAGAAGGAAAGAAAGAACCTAGGGAGGTCCAACTCTGAACTCCTCCACTTGTATAATAAGGAACGATTCTTTCTTTTGTTTTAAAAGTTCTTGTTTCTAAAAAGGTATGGTCAGTACTTGGGAGTTCAGCAGGATGGAAATCGGGCCTCAGGTTATCTTTGACCCATGTCAGCCTTGTAAAAGTGAGCCTAAGCATTACAAAGGACTCATTAATAACAAAGCTGAACCTTTCTCTGCTTCTGCAAAACTCTGGGAAGAAATAAGCAAAATTACTGATGAACCCACATTTACCCATCTACCCAAAGGTCCTATTCCCTGCAAAGGTAATACTTCCAGGAGATGCTGAGACAGCCGGGCCGGGTAACCAAGGACAGCCCTGCTCTCACTGTACAGAGCAGAGAGGATAAGGACAGGAGGCAGAATAAGATGGAGAGGCACCTTCAACCATCTGAGATACTGGGGACATTTACACCACACTTTCTAAAGCAGGATCCTGGATGTGAGGCTATCACAGGCTGGCCTTTCTTTTGGATATGCCTACAGATGAGCTGAAGAAGGTTTTAAGGTCAGAGGAACCAGCATTTGCTTTATAGGTATGAGTATGGGTGTGTGTGTGCGTGTGTCCTGCTTTATGGGTATGAGTACGGGTGTGTGTGTGTGTCCCCTAGGACACAGCACTGCCACTCACGACAGTGACGACAAAGAGCCAGGAGAGCCAACCACGTTCAAACATCTGTCTGTGCACACAAGTATCCTGTCTTTGAAATCTTTTAAGAAAGACACAGCGAGCAGGAGGCTGAACAAGGAGGGGTGGTATCATGAAACTGTGGCGCTCCTGGAAGAAGCCAGTCACAAAGGACCACGTGTTGTTGGATTCCATTTACATGAAATGCCCAGAAGAGGCCAACAGGTGGACACAGAGAGTAGACTCATAGCTGCCTGAGGCCAGTGCGAGGTTGGGAGGCAATGGCTGGAAGCGTGTAGGCTTTCCTCTTGGTGTAACAATATGTCCTAAAATGTACTGTGATGACACGTGTACAATTCTGTGGCTGGTCATTAGGGTGTATGCTTTAAATGAGTGGACTGCAACGTCTGTGACTTTTATCTCAATAAAGCTATTATAAAAAAATAAGGTGTGGCTATGGACTGTAGTCTGAATAGTAGTAGCTTCAAGATAAAGAAAACAAGAGAATCTGCAAAGGAAGCAATGAGATTGAAAAAAAAAAAAAAAAAAGACTTCATTTTCCACCTGCGCCAATCGGGAAAATAAAATACTGAAGCTTTCTCCTTCTCCGGAACACACTTTCTGTGACAATGAGTTTACAGACGTGCAAACATATCAACGGAGAGGCACTGAAATCAAAATAACTAGAACCCTCTGTCACACAGGAGAGCTTCAGCGTGAAGTGTCCCGTGTCCCGGGTTAGTATGATCAAAATGTCAAACATGAAGCCGTTCTGTAACAAGGTATGAGGTGGTAGTAATGGAAGTTTGAACAATGTTAACACTTAAAATTTCAGCAGAACCATTTCAATCCATAAATGTATAAAAGTCATTTTACAGTGTGCTTAACAGTCAAGACCAAGAGCTGTTATAAAAGAAGACGCCCTCAATGTCACTTCATTTTCTTTTATTCTTATTATCACATTTAAATCTCTCTGTAAAAGTGGTCTTGATAGGTAACTTTATTACACATTTCAAGACTATTCATTCTGAACAGAACTTCCTCCAAGGAATTAACAGATAAAGAGAGACCACTTTCCCCTCATCATCCCTAAATTATACTGTAACTACAGAGCGGCAGAGTGGCAGTGTGCGTGTGACAAGGACGTGGCCTACTACGCCCCACCATGGCTCAATAAACCTAGAGGTGACTCTTTTGGTTGGCTGCAAAGGTCCTTAGCTAACGCCTTCCTGGTTATTTGCAAGGACCTGAGAGTAAAGAGTCGGGTAGACAGGGAAGGTCAGAGTCAGGACTTGCTGAAGAGAAAGAATTCCTAAAAGCAGGTATGGGATCCGTATCGGCATGGAGGCACGTCTGATCTTTCCTCATTTCACCAGGAGAAGAGGGGCAACAATCCCACGCTACTGCCTCTGCTCACAGGCAAGGACATCTCCTAAAACAAGGTCAACAGGACTTCTCTGCTGGTCCAGCAGTTAAGTGGTCCAGTGTCCTCCTGCTGACACAAGGGACACAGGTCGGATCTTTGGTCTGGGAAGACCCCACGTGCTGAGAAGCAATTAGGCCCGTGTGCCAGAATTACTGAAGCCCACACGCCCTGAGCCTTTGCTCTGCAACAAGGGAAGCTACTGCAGTGGAAACCCCTCACTCCACAATTAGAGAACGCCCGAGTGCAGCAACAAAGACCCAGCACAGCCATACATAAATAAATTTTAAAAAAAGTATTAGCAAACTTCTATAAAGGAGCAGTCGGTAAGTATTTTCAGCGTCACAAAGCGTATCTCATCAGTCAAAACTCCTCAGCTCTGCCACAGTCATGCTACAACGGCCACAGCCAGTACACACATGGATGAGAAAGGCGGTCTTTTCAGTAAAACTTTATTTAACGACAATCAGACACAAATCTCAAAACAGTTTCCATGTGTCATGAAACACTTTATGTTTTTGTATCTTTCCAAATATTTAAAAATGTGAAAACAGGACGCACAAAAACCAGATTCAGCCCAACGAGCACAGTTTTGGTCTCCCGTGATAAGCAAGACCAGCTGGCAAAGAGGCAGACCAGTAATCCCGTCTCCACTGGGGTTCGTTTGACAGCTACCCTATCTGGTAACAAAACGGTGTGGTTTGCTTCCAGGTAGCAAAACTTGATGGCATACGTTCTAAACTGTGGGCACTTTACAGAAGAGCAAGAGAACCTAGTTTCTGTGTGCTGAAATTTAAATTCTAAACTTTCTGAATTTCCTCCTTGAGAAGTAATTATTTAAAAATGAACAGAGGCTTCCAGAACTAAGAGTTTTGAAATATTCACTAGTGGAAATATGACGGCCTTGGCTCATGAGAAATGAGACTGGCCACATTCCCTCTGGTCCTGCTTAGGAGCTCCATTGTTAATGGAGCAGGTTACGGACACAGTATGCAGCCAATTCTTTGCATCTGGGCTTCTACCTGGCTGGGGTTTTAATACGAAATATATACAGAGACTGATATTTACAGTGTTATTTTCCTCTCATTTGACTTTGATTTTTCACCAACTCTTGGCCACTGTAAGCATTCTGCATACTGTCACCACAGTAACTAGTTAGAATAATCAAAGGAATGACTTGACTGAATAAAGTGAAACACAGAAACTGTTCTATTTCTAAAGAATCATATTTGCAGTATTCCAAGTACATGTAGCATCAGAAGCTAGTAACAATTATCTGGGGTAGGTTTGGTGAAAAGGGAAAAGAATTGGAAACTGATATATTAAAAAGCTTTTAAAATTCATTTAATAAGTCATACACCTACCTTAGGATGATACTGACACTATCCTTGGCATGAAAAAATCCTTATTATTAATATTATTATAATTATTTTGTTTAAGAGTGATTGAAAGTATAGCCTAATTCAGGTCAAATGACTTTGAGTTACTAATTATTCCAATCCCAAAGAAAGGCAATGCCAAAGAATGCTCAGACTACCACACAATTGCACTCATCTCACACGCTAGTAAAATAATGCTCAAAATTCTCCAAGCCAGGCTTCAACAATATGTGAACTGTGAACTTCCTTATGTTCAAGCTGGTTTTAGAAAAGGCAGAGGAACCAGAGATCAAATTGCCAACATCCGCTGGATCATGGAAAAAGCAAGAGAGTTCCACAAAAACATCTATTTCTGCTTTATTGACTATGCCAAAGCCTTTGACTGTGTGGATCACAAGAAACTGTGGAAAATTCTTCAAGAGATGGGAATACCAGACCACCTGATCTGCCTCTTGAGAAATCTGTATGCAGGTCAGGAAGCAACAGTCAGAACTGGACATGAACAATAGACTGGTTCCAAATAGGAAAAGGAGTACGTCAAGGCTATATATTGTCACCCTGCTCATTTAACTTCTATGCAGAGTACATCATGAGAAACGCGGGACTGGAAGAAACACAAGCTGGAATCAAGACTGCCGGGAGAAATATCAATAACCTCAGATATGCAGATGACACCACCCTTATGGCAGAAAGTGAAGAGGAGCTAAAAAGCCTCTTGATGAAAGTGAAAGAGGAGAGTGAAAAAGTTGGCTTAAAGCTCAACATTCAGAAAACGAAGATCATGGCATCTGGTCCCATCACTTCATGGGAAATAGATGGGGAAACAGTGGAGACGGTGTCAAGACTTTATTTTGGGGGGCTCCAAAACCACTGCAGATGGTGACTGCAGCCATGAAATTAAAAGACGCTTACTCCTTGCAAGAAAAGTTATGACCAACCTAGATAGCATATTCAAAAGCAGAGACATTACTTTGCCGACTAAGGTCTGTCTAGTCAAGGCAATGCTTTTTCCAGTGGTCATGTATAGATGTGAGAGTTGGACTGTGAAGAAGGCTGAGCGCCAAAGAATTGATGCTTTTTAACTGCGGTGTTGGAGAAGACTCTTGGACTGCAAGGAGATCCAACCAGTCCATTCTGAAGGAGATCAGCCCTGGGTGTTCTTTGGAAGGAATGATGCTAAAGCTGAAACTCCAGTACGTTGGCCACCTCATGCGAAGAGCTGACTCATTGGAAAAGACTCTGATGCTGGGAGGGATTGGGGGCAGGAGGAGAAGGGGACGACCGAGGATACGATGGCTGGATGGCATCACGGACTCAATGGACGCGAGTCTGAGTGAACTCCAGGAGTTGGTGATGGACAGGGAGGCCTGGCGTGCTGCAGTTCATGGGGTTGCAAAGAGGTGGACACGACTGAGTGACTGAACTGAACTGATTTATCTTCTAACCAATGTGGCCAATTCTTCTAACCAATTCTTAAAACCACGAGGCAATGACCATAATGTCTCTCGGTCTGAGGACAAAGTCACAGGCGCGGCAGCACAGGGACAGCTGGGCGTTGAGGCACAGTGCGGGGTTCTGAGGCTGCCACACCCCACCCGCGCCACCGCAACAGGAATGCGTCGGCGAGACTTATCCGGATGGCGAAGAGAGCCTCCCTGAGTTAAAACTGGTAACTTTCTAGAAACACTGCACTGCAGTGGTCCTTGTATGAAGTAAAACATAATTAGTATTTTCAAAGAGATAAATGGGGTGAAGGATGACCACTGCATTCTTGCCCTGAATGATTATCCTAAAACTCTCTAAAACCTGCATACCTTATTTGCACCCATATGTTTATTGGTGGCTCATTAATGGGAAAGAAAAGGGAAAGCAGATCTTGGATGAAGACACTCGCCTGTCAGGCAGCTGCTAACTCTGCTCCCACAGTGAGGGGCCGTTGTCTCTGCCATCCTTTTGACTCTTGAGCCTTGTTTTCGCTTCATGACGACAAGAAGGATGGAGGCATCACATCTTCCTTTGGGATGAGGAGGAGGAGCGGAGGAAACACCAGCAACGCCTTGCCTTTTCCTCTGAAAGCAAAACATCCCTGGGAAGGCCTGCTGCAGACTTTTGCTTTGACTTGTCAGCCGGAACAGTCACGTGGCCATGCTCAGCTGCTAAAGAAGCCACGGAGGTGAGCGAACCATCACCCTCTCCAGTCTCCAGAGTAAAGGCAGACACTTGGCACACCAGACGCTAAGAATGGAGCCATGCTTCCCCAGGAGACTGAGACTGTGGAGGGCAGGGAGCACGGCTAATTATCTCCGGCTTTCTCCAGGGTCAGACATGAAGAGCGTTGGCATATACATAGAAACTGAGAATCCAGGGTGATTCATGGCAGACAACAGGGGCAGAAGCGTGTGGCTGGTCCCCCTCTTCCCCAGCACAGAGCTGGACTGCGTTTCCTGGATGGCTGCCTTGCACAGATGGGCGCCACTGCCAGGCCGCCATGCATGGAGCCCCCGGGTCCTGCCTATTTCACCAGCTCGTTGCAGACAACCAAGGTGGCCTTGGAAGTCAGGCGTGGAAGATGACTGAACCGCGGCATGGATAGGGCCTGGGTCCCCGAGAAATCACTTGGAAGAAAGCTGCCTGCTAATCCCAACAGCCACTTTGGACACTATATACCCAGGAAATACACTTGATTCTGATTGAATCACTGGACCCACATGGGCTTATGTTTTACAGCAGCTGGTGTTACCTTTACCATACAACAATCTCAAACTGAGACGTATGTGAGAGTCTTGGAGAACTTCATCCACCTTTTTTGGCTCTAGTCCCAGGGTACACACGTTGGTTTGTTCTGGAGCATCTCTTGGGGTCACCCAGCATCACCTCCCTGCTGGCTTCTGGGGCTTGTTCCTCTTGGAGGCTGATCTTCTCAGGAAGAGCGTGCCTGACGACCCTTCCGCAAGCCAGGATGGGGAGACAGCACTAGTTCCGAGGTCTGGCCTGGATGTCTTCATGTGAGCTACATCCACAGACTCTTCCCCACTGTGTGTGAGGTCTTAGAGCTGCCCTGGCAGTGCGCTATGCTTTTAAGGTTTGGTTTTTCACATCCCTTAACTGGGCCCTCATTATCAAGAAGGCCTTCTGCACACCGCATGGTATGCTGCTAGGGGATATCTGGCTTAGTACTGAACGGGTGATTTATAACACCATCACCACGCGTTATTGTGGAGCCCTGCCATCTCAGTTTCAGAACCCGGATCCCTTTTCTGTTTACTCCGTGTCTGCCTTCGGCCCTTCTCCAGGTGCTATTGTGAGGAGACGCATTTTGGAGCTTCAGAGTCTGGCATTTTATAAGTTACTCTGAGCCCTATTTTCCTTGTTCGCCTGCTCCTAGATGGGAAACAAACTGCAGAAGGGAAATAGCTTTATACTATCAGTCCTTAAATATTTTACAGGCAGAGATCTCAGTGGGTGGTTTGGAGGCTCGATTACCCTCCTCAGTAGAGGGTATAAATATCCCTGAGGGTTTACGTAACAAACCCTCAGTGACTCCATGCTACTGAAAACGCTCAGTATTTACATCTGCCTCTGAAGCCAGTGACTCCATGGCATCTGAGTACTTCAAAAAGTGTAAGGCCAGCAGGACTGCCCATGTGCTCAAATACAATCTATCCAAGATAAAAAGAGCTCAGTCATTCAGAACTATTAGATGGAAGACATGGCATTCAAAGCTGCACCCTGGGACACCCTTTGGTTGGGAAAGAACAGGTGAAAAGGGAAGTCATTTCAAGTGTGAGCTACTTACAAAGAAAGAACCAGAGCACAGCTGCTAAAATGCAGCACTGGGTGCCTGTGAGGGCTGAGAAAATAAAAACACGGATTATAGCGGCACGCCGTGCTACCTCAGGCAATCCACCCACAACTCCTGGAGTTAAAAGCTATTGTCCCCATTTTACAGAGAAGAAAACTGAGACTCAGGCAGGTTCAGTGACCTACCCCAGGTCAACGCGCTGGTGTGCACAGCAGACTTAGGGTTTGTACCCAGGCCTGTTTGATCTCAAGCCCTGTGCTTTCCCACATTGCCATGCTGTGCCCTCTAAGCATCAGGTCACAGGGTGATGATGAGCACAGAGAGAAAAGGGCTCAGCAACCCTCCTGAGAGGAGCCGAGAACCGGCCGTGGGAAGGCTCCTCCAGGAACTGCATTCCATGCAACGTGTGGAAGCAAAATGACGCGTCCAGAAACTCGGTTTGACCTTGCAGGGGTGGTCCTCTGATGTACAACTCTTTCCTTTTGCTGTTAATAATATGGAGAAAAGAGGAAGGTAGCTGGTACAATCAGCAAGACTTTCTGAAAGAGATGAGTTCTGACTTGTGGTTGAGGAAGGAGCGGGGAGAGAACAGACATTTTTAAGGATATAGAAAAACAGGTCAGTAGATCCCCACTCCGCCGCCCTGCCCACCTCAATTTCTAAATCAGTGATGGAAACAAACAAACAAGAAAATGAAGCCAAGGCAGAAAGAGCGGGGATGACTGGTGTCACTCCACTGGGTCTGAAGTGACTTTACATCCAGGAGGACAAGGGGCCTAGACTGTTCCAAGACTGTCTATAGTTATATGGAGCATATTCTTCTAAATTCAAAGAACAGGAAGGAACAAGTTTCAGTGCTATGCCTATTTCAAGCTTTTATCAGCACTAATTCCAGCCCCCCTTTCCCTTATAATTCTGAACAGAGGGAAAACAGACATCAATTAAGCAAAGCTTTATCTCTTTCTACTCTAATGAAAGCCAAGTTACAGTGATATTTTTCCCCAAGATTTTTCTCCACTTAATGAAGACATTATCCCTGAGTTTTCAAAGTCACTTTACAAAAGACCATTCAAAAGACATTAAAGTCAGTTTAAACTAAAAAGTCTTTTTGATGTCAATAAACAATAAAAGAACAATGAAAAGAGAGCCTTTCATGGTGCCTAGTCTAAAATCTTTAATTTTGGTTTTAAATTAGGAGATAACGTTAAGTCCTATATTCAAATAGTCCTCGGCCCTGGAACACAGTAAGCCTGAAACAAACGTTGGCTTTATAATTCTCTTCTTAAAACGTGTGTGTGTGTGAGCGCAAGTATACACAGGTGTATATATCTGCACATGTATATACATCACATGCAACCACATACATACACACCATATTAACGGAGAGGTCAGCAGGAAGTTCTCCTCCAGAGAAAGGAGAAAAAAGTTTGCAAATCATTGCCATTCTCCCTCTTTGAAAACTAAAAAAAAGAAAACGGAAAGAAAATGGAATCTTCGGCTTTGCAATTCATGACAAGATCAAAGACGATAATGCACATAGATTTTTCCAGGCATACATTATTAATAACACAGGCAAACATATGACTGATCAATAGCGTGGTCGAGAAGCGATGAGGCAGGCTCCGCGAGTAACACTGCGAGGGGCAGGGTCTGGGCGCCCTGGGCTCTGTTCACCTGGGCATCACACACGGCCCAGTCAGCTCCTCCTTGCTCTAAGGACAGTTCAGCAAAGATGGAAGGTAAAAAAAAAGAAACACAGCTTAATCTGTGCCATGTGTCAAAATCTCCTTCTGTGCCCCGCCTCTAGTTCCTCACCCAGAAACTCACATTTTGTAAAATCAACCTGCCACAGTGCGCAAGGCAGGGGCAACCGGCACACACGCAAAGCTGCCCAGCCGCCCCCTCTGCTCAGTCAAAACATCATCACTCAGCAGGAGCCTCACACCCGCGAGCCTGCGCGAAGCCACTTCAGTCGTGTCTGACTCTTTGCAACCCTGTGGACCACAGCCCGCCAGGCTCCTCTGTCCGTGGGATGCTCCCAGCGAGAATACTGGAGCGGTTGCCCCTGCCTCCTCCGGGCCATCTTCCCGCCCCAGGGATGGAAGCCATGCGTATTATGTCTCTGCATCGGCAGCTGGGTTCTTTACCGCGAGCGCCACCTGGGAAGCCCGTCGGCAGACGTTCCCCATTCCCTCTCCCTGCCAGCCCCTGGTAACCACAGATCTGGCTCTATGGCTCTGCCGTTTCTGGGTATTTCACATAAACGGAATCATATAATACGTGGCCGACCATCTATATCTGACGTGTCAACCTCTTTTACCTCAAAAACAAATTAAGCCTATCTGAATGCAACTCTGATTCTAAACATCGGTTCTTCAAAAAGAAAAAAAAAAATTCGTGAAATATAAAATACTTTTAAAAAACAAACTGATGACACCACTGGTGCCTGCTGATTTCTTTTTTTTTTCTTTTGAAAGTTGCTCAGTTGTGTCCGACTATGCGATCCCATGGACGGTAGTCCATGGAATTCTCCAGGCCAGAATGCTGGAGTGGGTAGCTGTTCCCTTTTCCAGAGGATCTTCCCAACCCAGGAATCGAACCCAGGTCTCCTGCATTGAGGGCAGATTCTTTACCAGCTGAGCCACAAGGGAAGCCCAAGCATACTGGAGAGGGTGGCCTATCCCTTCTCCGGCGATCTTCCTGACCCAGGAATCAAACCGGGGTCTCCTGCACTGCAAGTGAATTCTTTGCCAACTGAGCTATCGGGGAAGCCCTGCTGACGGTGGGTGTTTTTTAACAAGGAGCTTTTATGGGGGAACTTTAGTGAGGAGGGATAAAATAGTTGGGAGTATGGGATTTGCAGATACAAATTACTATACGTAAAATAGATAAACAACAAAGATTTACTATATTACACAGAGAACAATATTCGATCCATCTAATCACTTATAATGGAAAATAATTTGAAATATACATTTATGTAAGTGAATTACTTTGCTGTACACTTGAAACTCACACAGTACTCCAAACTAACTTCAATAAATTTTTAAAATAAATATACAGGGAGTTTATTACCAATACAGGTCTATGTAAGTAGAAAACACACATTCCTGGAAAGCAGGGTAAATTAAGAAACTATGAGTCCCTGTGGTTATCGTTGAAAAGGCACATTACCCAAGGATATAGCCCCGACCTTTGAGCTTGTGGTCATAAGACAAAATGGACAGTCCTTTGACAAATCTTTCCTCACGGCCACTTAAGGAAATGACATGGTAGCCTGAATGATCTATAGGTCTAAATCAGTATGATTCCCATCCCCAACTGTTCCACCACTTAAGAAATGGGCATTTTAAAGTCCTATTTCTCCTTTCCCTGATTTTCGTTATTGACTGTCCAAATACATGTCCCTAAATCAAACTGGAGAGTGCGCGCTGTCCATTTGTACAGGACGGAGACCGGATGGGAGTCTCTACGGAAATGAAAGTGGGGCGGCTGGCAGCTCTCAGACCTTAGAAATGAGGCCACCCCGGGAAGGAGGGGACCAAAGCTTCCTGACACAAGGTGGCCCTTCTGTACTCACAGAGACAGGGCAAGTGCAGACAGACCAGGGCGCAAGCCCTGCCTCTGCCGTGGCATCCGAGCTACAACTGTGTCGCCTAGAGAACGGGCATTGCCGTTAAGGCTGAATGAGGTGTGAGCGCTCAGCAGACTCCAGCAGGGACTCTGGCTACGTTCTCAGTGAGCTCTCTTCCCCTCCCTTTCCAGCTCACCCCCTTGCTCCCGCCTCCCTCCTCACTGCGGCCTCTGCTCTCCTGCCCCCTTGTTCTTTCTCTCCCTCTTTCTTTCCTCCCGCTCGATTCTGTCCCGCAGCCACAACGCTCAGCAACGAGCCCTAGCCTGAGCCTTCTTTATGACACGTCTCCACAGTTCAGCAGCCACAGCCCTGGCGGAGCTTTCACTGGTGTGGCTGTGCTGTGATCAGCCTCGTGGACCCCACAACAGGCCACTGCCCGTGTGGCCTAGGTTGTGACCTCGACTGAAGGCCTGATGGAATGGTGGCTCTACCACCACTGCAAACTGAACGCAACTGTCCTGAGGCCCAAAGGCCCACACTGAGAAACTGGGAAGTCTGCCTCTTTTTAATCAACCAGACGATCCTTTGCAATCGGAGCCCCATTGTAATAAAACACTCCTTTAAGTTCTTCATTTAACCAAAAATAACTAACCTAACACAAAACAGCCTGGGAGTGAACTAAGCATTAGAATCGCCAAGGTTCAGGGGTCAGGGTGAGAACCTGCTAAGACTTCACCCATCAGATTCTACAACCACAGACTCAAAGGAGAGTTGAAGGCCTGTTACGTGCCAGATGTGAGCTTGGTCTGCACACACTGTCTCATTATCGCCTCTCAATGTTCGCTCCTCCCATCCTGCCCTGTCTAATGCCACATGACACCAGACAAACGACCAGTCACCTAACACTTATCAACAGTGACATCTGCTCAGCATGTCTGGACAATGCTGGATGGCTTCCATTTTTTATGAATTTAAAGAATAATTATAGGGGAAAGCATAGAAAAGTCTCCAACCAGGTATCAAGTCACAGTTAGACACCTTGCTTTTAAAGGGGTGTCCTTTCAGTTGGCCTAGCATTTCATGGAGCACTGTAAAGGAATTTCTTCATGAGCCTTTTCCCCATGGATGGACGCCACCTACGCACACCTGCAAGGGCACCTCAAGAGGCAGACTGCGCCTGAAATTGCCCCAGGAGTCTCAGAAAACATCAATTTCCAATGAGAAATGCCTTAGTGCTGAGCACTTCTTTTCTTTCCTCTTTACCTCCTGGCATGGCAAGACCAAATCTGTTCCTATGAATTCAAGATAGCAGTGGGGTATGGATTTGGCACGAGGCAAATACCTCCCCTTATCAAATGCTCAATGAGTCTCCACGCCAGTGTGTATAATCATCACTGCACCTGGGAAGAGAGAATACCAGAGGTCACTTAGGAAACCCCACTTCTCCCAGGACGGTGGGCAAAGGCTGCCGTGCTGCCTTCTGAGGGGGGCAAGGGCCAGTGCACAAGAGAAACGGCGGGGATGGGGCAAGACCCGGGACCGCAGCCGCCGTCTGGAGGCCCTCAGTGTGGCTGCTGCCGGGATGCTCAGAGCTAATCAAGGGGAAACGGATCTGGTCCAGGCAGCGGGACGCGTTTACAACAACTGACAGTAACGGTAACGTCCGCCAGTTTGTATTAAGATGTTATTGCACCTTTCCAGTTCTAATCACCAATTATGACTCTATTACCCCTGCCTGGCAGTTCATCTGCTCCTGCCTCTGCTCAGGGCGACTTGGAGTCGGACCTCTGATCTCCCGGTTCCACTCCAGTGAGCGCTCAGCACGGAGGCTGTCATCTGCGGGCGCGGAAGACGGGAGGCATCGCCAAGGCTCGGATAACTGTACCTGACCTTACAACAATTTACTAAGGAAATACCTGCTTAATAGCGGTGCGAGCGCGGCTTCCTTGATGCTTACCGTGGCCCTGCAAATTAGCGACAATGGGATAAATCTATGGCCGGCTCGCCAGACACTTCATTAAATCACCGCTCTCTTGCCTTGTAGCACGCTAATAGAATCACAGCCCTCGTTAGCTACTGAATAAAAGATCAATCACAGACTTTGAAAGCTCTTGCTACCAGCTTCCAGAGGAAACAAGCAGGAGGGGAAGAAAAAAAAGGAGAGCAAGCGAGAGAGAGAGAGAAATATTTAGGATCATCGCTGAGATTCTGAATGGCCTCGCTGCAAGTTGCTTCAATTACCTTTTCCACAACTGGCTCTGAGTGCAATACTCAGAGGAACTTGTTAAGCCCGCTTTCAAGAACAGCACTCTAATATATGACTGTTAGACCCTGGTCAAAAGTTCATAATGTGCATATGTAAAAAGGTACTAAATTGCCTGAGGGCTAAAACCAGAGGAGTTTAATTGTAGCAAAATGCTAAAAATGGTCTGTTGAGGGTCCTTCTATGGGGATACTGCTGGCTCTGGCTGATTGAAGTACAGAACATAAAAGCCTTACAACAATATTTCCTTAAATGCTGGGGCAACTGCCAGCAGTTGCTATTGCATGAATGTTGTGGTTAAAGGAAAACATTTTCCTCCCCTAAAATAAATAGTCTTGAGAACTGCTCCAGCCCATAATTTTAAGGCAGGATGGAAAAAAAAAAAGGGAGGGCTCGATGATAATAAATAAGGGATCATTCACAGGGCATGTCCAATCTCCTGGTGGTGTGTTTTCACACAGGGCACCTGGAAGGGATTCAGGCAGAACCTGGAAGGGTTCAGAGCCCGTAACCGGCTCTGGTTTTGCAAACAACGTTGTGCTGGAACGACAGCTGTTCCTGGACACCTTGCCCATCACTAGGTGAGACGAACTCCTATGGGGATCCTCACAGAAAAGCTCTGTGTAGCTTGTCTTTATTTCGCCTTTCATAAAACGAAATTGAGTCCCAAGGACACACACAGTTGGCTTGCTTGCATGGGTTTCTCCTGCCCAGAACTCTCTACCTTCTCAAAACATACCAATTAGCACCTCATTTAGATAAATGAGAATACAGGAGCAGGGCACGGAGACTCAGATGTTAGGAGGGCCTGGCTGAAACACAGGACAGCCAGGGAGAAGTAGGACCTGGCAGATGGGCTTTTGGGTTTATAAGAATTATTTGTGAAGGCTGAGATCAGTTTCTGTGGATAGTGACATATGCATTTGTGTGTTTCTTTAATCAGACACAAAATTCTACACCTTTCTAGCATTTCTTGTAGCACCGCACTCACACAGAGGACAACACAGCAATAACCAGACAGTCTGCCAAGCACCACGCTGGGCCGGATGCCCGTGAGGGAAGGATGAAAACTCCGGCTGTGGTGCTGGTGGCACCTGGGGCCAGAATTTGGTAAACGGGATGAGCAACGTGCATATTCCTATAGCGATCTGGGGGCCCGATTTCCTCAGCATTATTCTCCAAGGAAAACACTGCCGGCTTGCAGTAAGGTATAAGGGATGCTTCTACTATAATAGAGCAAGTTCATAATCCCACTCAAATGAAGCATCCATTTAGCATCGACCGTCACCAGAACGCTCAGGGACTCCTCCATCTTGTAAGTCCAAGCCTTGCTACGTCATCTGGCTCCGAACACACTGCATGTCATATTTTAAGAAGGGTCAAGTGTGCTCTTTAGTTCTTGAAAAGCAAAGTTGTAGCAGGTCATTAGACAAGACTGTCCTTTGCCATGTCCAGTTTCTCTCTGACAAACTGCAAATCTGTTATCCGGGCCAATGTTCCTCAAAAGGAAGTGGTGACTTCAGAATGTCAGTTTGATCTCTGTTCTAGTCTCTGGGAGGTTTGGGGAAATCTGGACACCTGGAGCACTGCAGTTCCAAGAGGAAAGGGTAGAAAAGGGCTAGAAAGGCCACACGAAAGATGGCTTGTAAATCTGACAGCAATGAAGGAAAATACGAAGCACAAACTGCCCCCACTGCGACCAGAGAAGGCAGCCCACGAAGGCAGCCTCCATCCCTTGACTCCTCCCAGGCCTCAGGTCCCAAGCATCAAAGGACAGACCAAACTCCTTACAACATGCCCCTGTCCTCCTCCTCACCACACACGTTCCCAAGTGGCAGAGCAGCCGCCCAGCTCCTTGGCAACAGTGCCATGCTTGACCATAGGACAAACCCATAAAACCAAAGTCAGTCCTGGGACTGAGGGGGAACCCGCAGAAGCCGTGGCATGCAGGGGAGTTCGTGCTTCCAGAAGCAGAAAGATGCAATGGGCAGGGCATGTATGTTTGGGTCAGATATTCAGTTCTGCCGCTTACCGAAGGTAGGACTGAGGCCAGTCACTCAAGGCTTCTGTCTTCTCATCTGTAAAATGGGCATCATAATTCACAGCCCAAAAGGTTACTAGAGAAGTAAAGTAAGTGCAAGGACATGTAAGAAATACCTGGCCCATTGCCTGACACTCAGCAAATGCTTCTTCTCTGCTCTTCTGCGCCACCATGTAACTCTGAAAACAACCCAAAGGACACCAAGTAAGAACGCTCTAGACAGGACCATTCTAATACTGGGTGGCCATTTTCAACACAATTTCAATGCAAAGCCATGTGGACACTCTGGGCACCAGAGTATTCCAAGACTTCATCTATTCGAAGGTGTCACCTGCAATTACCTGTCAGTTTAAACACAGGGAGAGAAGACTTACTACAACCTAACAGTGTGCGTTTGTACAGGTGCTTCCTCAGAACCTAGAAAGCACTACAGTGAGACTCACTGCTCCCATCCTCGGCCAGCGCCTTACAGACAGACTGACGGCTCCGAGGCTGCCTCGAGAGCTCATGGGTGGCCTCTGCCGTCCCAGGTGACTGGCCGGCGCCTTGCCTGTGCTGTGAGCATCTCCATGCCCGCTCACCAGCAAGGACATCGCACCCCGACCCCAGTTCCCCATGTGAGACCTAAGAATGAATTTACACAAAAAGTCAAATGACCGTGCTAGGTGACAGAAGAAAGGTCCAAGAGGGTAAAGTGACCTTCAGAGAAACAGGGCACTTGGTTTAGTTCCTGCTGCAAACACAACAGTCTAACACCATGTGTAAAAGTATATCCTGAAATATCCTAACAACAACATAATAAACTGACTCTGATTTTGTAAACCATCAGCAAAATCCCCGTCACCCATGGACCAGGCTGCTGTGCGCATCTGGGTTTATGCGTGCTGGAGAAACCCACCTGCCGCAGGGCTACCTTCCAGGGGAGCAGGCAGCCTGAAGTTATGAGAATTCTGGGTCACCTCCCTACTTGGGGGTCCCTGTGTTTACCTCTCCACACATTGCGGGAGCCTGGAGTCCTGCGAGCTGCTGGAGTTCAGTGGAGCAAATTCAGTCAGCAACAACACTCGATTAATTCAGAGAGAGGAGGAAGCGAGCATGGATATTTAGTCCCTCACTGCAAGAAAATTACTTTGGATTTACATAAAGAGAAACAATTAGGTATTTCTCTATGCCTTCAAAGTATTTTTAAAAACACTGCTTCCTTGAATTTTCCCAACTGTGTTTGTCAATAAAAACACGTGTACAGGGCAGGCAGATGTCTGGAATGATGGACACCCTGCCTAAACCAGTCTACATCCAACACATACCCCCACAGAGCTTTGGTGCCCTCCAAGAAGAGCTCCAGGAGTTGCGTGTTTTCGTCCTAGAGGGACAGAAATTGATGAAACTGGCAGGTAAAGACTTTCGGAAATAAAGCGGCTTCTAGAACTGGACAATGAAGATCTCTGTAGGCATCAAAGCGACACCCAAGGTCCTATAAGGGTAAAATTTGGGGTAATTAATTAACAAAAAAAGGGCAAAATAAGAGCGTACCAATCTAAGGTGGGTCTGCTGTGGTTCAAACTCAGTTTAGAGAAGCTCTGTCCTAGACCAATGGGTCTGGGAGAGAATCATTCATTATTCTATTATATACAACTTCTTGGGTTTTTAAATTGAGCCTGGCAATGTTTCATTGGTAACATCAAGAAGGCCTTCAGGCTGAGTGAGAATGTAAACAAGCCCCTGACATCACTATAAAATACTGAACTATATTTAAACTAGAAGAATATCTAGGCAAACCTCAGCAGCCTTTAATAAGGGCGCATGCAAACACAGAGAGCAAATTTCGCCCAATATAAAACTACTGATGTCTTATAGTTCACAACTAATGCACCACAAACACTCGTGTGTACAGATTTCAAAGACATACGAAGGAAAGCAAAACAAAGCAAAATAGAGGATACCAGATATGACCCCAATGGTGGGAGAGAAGGAAGGAGGTGAAGAGGAGGAGGTGGTCCTTGTGAGGAAAGCTAAAATCCTGGACCGCCACAGTGCATTTCACTCAGCAGACACGGATAACCCACCAAAGGAACCCCTAGCACAGTGCTGCTCCAGGGCTACTGAGCTACCCAGTCATGCAAGAAATACGGATTCACTCAAAATACCAGAGAGGCCACGCCAGTGACACCACTTCGCTTTCTTTCGGTGAGAACTTGAAACATTTCAGGGTTCAGTTTCCCACTCTCTATACGAATGGGCTCGGCCTGGTACCCTCTAGGGTTACAACAGTGTGGCCGCTAGAGATGGCTCAGGACGCCTCAGTTCATTCTACCACGCAAGCTTCTGGAGGATCAGTTCTTCCAAAGACATCTGCTGGCCTCCACTTAGATAATATAATCTATTTAGTGTGCTAATATTATCCCTTTAGGTTATAATTAATAGGAGCAACTAACCTAGGAAAACTTCAGGTAGTCATGTAAGTGAAGTAAATTAAATACCAAGGAGACATGGGGAATGGAAACTGTTGGAAATGAAGGGTTTTTAATCCGCTCGGGGCTGAGTAGGGATGTACTATAATCACTCCATTGCTCTTTCCCTCCACATTCTATAAGCCAGTTCCAACTCAACCACACACGGGTGAGGGAGAGGGCCACCTATTGGTATGCACTGGTACTCATATTATGAGTTTACATATTATTTTTCTGTGTATATTCATATATAAAGGACTTCCCAGGAGGCTCAGCGGTAAAGAATCCACCTGCAATGCAGAAGACACGGGTTTGATCTCTGGGTTGGGAAGATCCCATGGAGAAGGAAATGGCAACCACTCCAGTATTCTTCCCTGGAAAACGCTTTGGACGGAGGAGCCTGGCAGGTTATGGTCCACGGGTTTTGCAATGACTGAGCCACTAAACAGCAACAACAAAACATACACATTCAAATAAAAACAAGGGTATGCTTTTAATATCAGACCGTCTTTCTTGCTGCTAAGGCTAAAAGTCAGGTGACTTATATTCTACTTATTGTTTCAAATGCTGTGTAATAACACAATTAAAAATGACCACATACGCCCTAGATGTGAGATAAGAAAATAACTAAATGCTTAAGTCAAATAACGCTATGTCAATGAAGCAAAACGACTGACTGGCAGGGAGTGGGGGAGAGGGAAACAAAAACTGAAAGGGAACCTGCAGAACAAGATGGACCAGATTATGTCTGCTATAGACCAGATCACCCATCACCCTTCATCTCTGGGGGGTGCCTCAGTTTCCTCATCTAGAAACGTGAAACAGAGATGTTCCAGAGGCCAACGAAGGCTGCTAAGCTCACACTGTGTTTATACATCCCGCTCTGTGTTTCCCATGAATGTTGTCAAAGCAGAGAGCCTTGTAAGAAGGGGTATTAAGATTTCCCAAAGGAAAGCTTAGCATTTGGGAAATAAAAATTCAAGAATTCTTCAAAAAGTCAAGAGAAGGAGCTTCTGTGTTTCCTTCCACTTTGGTGGAGTTCACCTTCACTCACTCAGGACAAACACGTTAGGCAGAAGCGACACTTGGGTGGTAAACCTCTGTGCTCTGATCGGTCTTTACCTTAAAAGGACCAAGACAGCAAGCAGCAAACCCGGACCAAACGAGAAAGCTTTTCATCATTTTACTCTAAGTGGGGGAGATGGCCTGTTTTCAGGAGAGCTTCTGCTGCCCCGGGACAATCCTGCTTCGGAAGAGCCGTCATCTGAGATCTGAGGAAGGGCCTGGAAAGGCCTTTAATGAGGACCACGGTAAGAAAACAAACAGAACACACCGTCAGAACATCGCCATTCGGTCTGAACATAGGCCAACCCGGAAAAGTGCACAGCAGATTAAAGTCACAGGGTGGGCACGCATCACAAGGCAACTCAACATCGGACAGACCGTCCTTCCAGGGGCTATCGTTTCAGACAGTCCTTGCAGAGATGGTTCCAGCCCGCAAGTGGACGAGCCTTTCCCCTTCACGACGCAAACAGCTCTTTGCCAGATGCCAGTCAATACAGTGGGTGCTAATATGATAGTTCCATCATCAGATGGCATTGCAAATGTCATTACACATTTTAAACCATGTTAACATGGTTTGTTAATGTTGGTACTCACTCAAAGACCACAGCTATTTAAATAATGACTGGGCTTGCTAATTTTTATACATATTATGGGGAAGTGACACTCTGGATATTCTAAATATTCTCTTTCTAAAATCTGTCTTGCATCATTCATTAAGGGTCATCACCAATAAGATTTAAGCTAGATGTTTCAGAGGACCGCAGGTTCACAATTCTAGTGATTACTTCTGTAAAATTTATTCAGATTATGTTTAATAAGTGTGAAAAAATATTGAATGTCAGCAGAAAATTACTGCATTGATTGAAATAGAAAATATTGGATATTACAATATACGCCCATATTAACTAACTCCCATATTAGATATCCTCAAGCAAGAATGTAATACAACTACCTTAAAAGCAGACAAGACAGAGTAATATTTTGTCTGCCCTAAATAAAACTTAATGATCAGATAGTTTTTGCTCACACATGCACAGATATACAGGCACTTCAACAAAATGCCATCCATAGATGTGTATGTCCCATACGGAGTCTTGCCCATTCATCTTCCATGCTCAGTGACCGAGCCAGAAGCTGCACAGCGTCACCAGCATCATCTAACCGCCATTGTCATTCCAGCCTTAATGTGAGCTCATGAGGCCCCGTGTCTGTAGCCCACAGTGGACTTTTTTTTGCCTTCACCTCCTGCGTGGCTCACCACAAATCCAGGTTTGTTACTCGAGCCTTCGCTATAACACTGATCCTATCCTGATTTAAAATGTGAAACTTTGTGCAAGATGATCTTTTTCGCATCGATTTTTATTTTTTGGAAACATCACACTGAAATCTTGTTTTGATTGCTGAGTTTTAATTTTGTCCCTACTCCTAGTCTTAGCCATACCATTGCTTCAGTCTTCTCTCCTTTTTGTGTTGACATGCTCACCTCCTCCGACATGACCTTCAAGGCTTAGTAAATGTCAGCTTCATTCTAGAATTTCACCTGACGACTCCCGTGTGTACCCCCCAAGGCAGAAAATGACTGTGTCCAGCGGCACTCATCTCCCTTCACTTTCACGTGTTTTAAATCCCCAGCCCTTTTAAGGTAAGCACCCAGAGGCCAAGGAAAATGACGTGCTGACTTTTAAATTTTCCACCTCGTAATTCAGCACACACAGCACCCCATGAACGTTTTATCAGATGGGATGTGATTAAACGGTTTTAGAGCAGTAGTTTGCACAGGGTGGATTTTGGATAAGAGTGAGAGGAGAAATCAATAGTGGCTGGTAAAAATGGGTCACAATGAGCACTTTAAAAAAATGAAATGCAACCAAGAAAAGAGGACACCACCCATCATTGGAGACTGTTTTGTGAAACTTCTGACTCAGCCACATGCATATTATACACACAGAAACACATACACGGATCTGCCTAACTAAGTACATATGCATCAGTTTATGTATTGCATTAAAAAATATTAAGTTTTTAAAAATCTTCCGTAAGACACTGTTCTGGAACAACAGCACAATGATCTGCCACTGACTGCACGCCCTCCACGGTACAGAGAGGGAGAGGCCCCAAGTCATCCAAGCTTTGGCAGTTTGGAAAAGAATCCGATTATCACCATGTTCAGAGAGTGGTCCTGGATAACTATGAAACCCTGAATACTAGACTGGGTGGACTTGCTGGAGAATTTCTTAGGTACTAGCTAAGACATGACTATTGGTCTTTAATCAAATGAGTAACATAGTTTTCTGGTTTCAATGAACATTACAAATATACATGAAACAAAACAGATCCTGGTGAAAAGGATTTCAGTTAAAAAAAAAAGTTTCAGAGCAACTGCTGAACTATCTTGGTACTGTTTAAAAACTCAATGGAGGTATTTCATTGACTTAATGGAATTCACCCTGTATTGGACCCCCACGGGGGTAAAAAAATTGATCAGTGTTGATATGGTTCTGATTAAAATGTTTTATTCATCAACATTCTTTTTTAGAGCCTCAGGATCAAAACAGGAGGCTGAAATTGCGGGCTGTATCCTCCTCTCGTCTCTAACAGATTTTTTAAGTATACAGGCCTGTCCGCATGATGTCACAAACCAACCAGCCCACTCCTTGTATCCTTACTGTCTACTACCATCCACATACACTGCCATCACGGACTCCTTCTGTCTTTACAAACCATCTTCAGTTACCTGAATACACAACTTTTTTCATGAAGGTATATGTTAAGATATAAATAGCTTGCTGGAAAACAACAGTAGGCAGAGGGAAAAGAAAATGGTCAAGAAACAAAAAGACCAAAAAAGGGATAAACACTTATTTATTAAGCCCCTGGAGAACTGTGATTAGATACACACATACACATACATAAACATATTCGTGTCTGATGAAAAGTTTACCATCCGGGTAGCTGGCATGATACTTGATAACAATAAATAATTAGGACTGCGTAAATCATATGGAGAAATAAGGTGAGGAAAAGAAAAAAAAAAAAAACGTGAAAGCTTTCCAAAGTTCTGAACCTAGGATGCTTTTTTTTTTTAACCTGGGATGCTTTTATTAAACTTTTTTTCAAGGAGTATTGCAAATACTCCTTGAGTATTGACAGTACAGACACACTTCCAAAAGTATTGACAGTACAGACACACTTCCAAAAGTACAGACCAAGACAGAGTTGCTTTTGGTCTGGTGTAATTAATAGATTCAATGGAATATGGCTCTGCTTCAAAATAAATCACTTCATTAATTCCTATATGACCTGCTCCCAAGAAAGGATTTAAGGTGACTTAAGGAGATCCAACTGGTCCATTCTGAAGGAGATTAGCCCTGGGATTTCTTTGGAAGGAATGATGCTAAAGCTGAAACTCCAGTACTTTGGCCACCTCATGCGAAGAGTTGACTCATTGGAAAAGACTCTGATGCTGGGAGGGATTGGGGGCAGGAGGAGAAGGGGACGACAGAGGATGAGATGGCTGGATGGCATCACAGACTTGATGGACATGAGTCTGAGTGAACTCCGGGAGATGGTGATGGACAGGGAGGCCTGGGGTGCTGCGATTCATGGGGTCGCCAAGAGTCGGACATGACTGAGCGACTGAACTGAAGGAAAGAACAAGCACGGGAGAAGGTGGACAAAATGCATCAGAATCACTGAAGACCAAAGGAGGTTGACATGCTACCCACAGCATTCATATGATTTGACAAAGCACAAAACTGGACTAGGCGCTCTGACAGTACATTATGATATAATCGCATTATCAAGAGGACGGTACTAAGGTAGCTCATGGGTGTTGCTTGGAGTTCAGCCTTAAAGAGTATTTCTCATGAACAGGGGATTGGTATGTTTTAGGGCCAAATGATAGACATGATCTTTCACAATACTTCCTATGTGTTCTTAGAAATCAGTCAATTTCAGGAAAATTCACATTAACTGGAAGGATATAAAGAAAACCAGCACATGCCCAAGGGTTGAGCTGGCCTTAACCCTCTGACAATCTAAAGACCTGGGAACTGGTTCCTCTTTTACAAAGAGATAAAGAACCCAAGGCCCAGAGGGTAGTGTGACTTTCCCACGGTGATGGGGGCATCCAGGAGGAAGGGCTGGGATGCAGAGCCTGATTTCTGCAACCTGGACCCCCGCACATGGCCTTTCTGCTACATGGTGATGAATTCCTCTTTCGCAAAACAGGCCGACACGCTCCTCTCCTCTGCCCACCCCCTGTTGGGAGGGGACCGTGGGGACGGAATGGGTAGGTGAGCTCTGGCCAGTGGGAGCTGTAGCCGTGGCTGCCCTGGTCCTCAAAGCCTATAGAACACACACTCCTTTCCAGAAAACTCACAGTGAAACCTCCCACCCTGCACCCAATATGGGCCAAACCTGCACACCACAGCCCAACACGGAGGCATGTCAATGGTCAGGCAGACTCAGCAAAGATTAGCTACATTCTTAATTTGTTTTTGATTTTGGCTATGGGTTCAAACATGAGGCCAGCAGAGATGAAGTGACGCTGGAAGCTGTGATGCATGAATCTGTTTAAGGGGAAAGCAAATCACAGAGAAGAGACTATTCCAGGTTCAGGACGAAGGAAGCTGGTATGTTCCCTCATTTTTCACCCACAAAAAGGATGCCAACTCATGTCTAACAGTTATAACAGAGGGAATAAAAAGAGAAGAAATCTGTATTTCTTTCAGGACTGGGTAACCTCCAGATTCTACTTCTTTTGAAATAAGCTGCATTTTTCTTTTTCCTTTGAAACATTTTCATAACACCTTCTTTATAGGGAACGTGCCCAGGGTGAATGCTTAAGTTTCGGCCGTTCTAACCACACTGCCCGACCTTTGAGGATTACAGTCAACAAAGAGACAGATGGCAGGTAGCACACACCCACGCCAGCGGGAGGAGTCATGTTCTAAGAAGGAAAAACAGACTGATGGCATTCACCTGCCTAGGAATATTAAAATATTCCCCCCAAATTCTAAAGTTCCCAGATTTTACAGCTTTTTTTTTTCTTTTTCTTTTAAAGAGTGAGAATACTAAGAAAACAGTACAAAGCTCTCAGTAGTTGATATACAGTATTTTTTTTGGATCAGGCAAATAGACTTTTTATAACTTTTCTGTGAAACGAGAGCCTCTGTAGCTCAGGTTACTTGGACACCCGCTCTGTTTATTCTTCCCTTTTCTGAGCAGTCAGGGGAGATTTCTCTCAGTACTTCAAATAAATAAGATATCCAGCTGAACAAACACCACACACTCCTGCCGATTACTTTGGCTTTGGAAAGAATATTTCACTTTCTTTTTTTCAAAAATGTAAATAATTAAAGAGACCCCCATCCTATGAAACTCAAAGATAACATGTTTCAAGTGATGCGGATTCTATACAAGGTGGTAGACAGTGAAGCCCAGCTGGGGGAAAAGGGCATGATCTTTCACAAGGGAAATTAGAATATGACTAAATAAGATACTTCACATAGTATACCTCTTAACAGGAGTGGTTTTGGAACATGAGAACCAAATTTCAGGGTGCACAATCTTATTTCTCCCAAACAGCAACATGGAAGTTTTTTTTCTTTCTTTCTTAGATTCCTACTTAAAATAGACCCCAAAATTACAACAACAAAAACAAATCTGAAGACTTATGCATGGTCTAGAATAAGAATAATATTCAATGTGGGCTTTGAATGATCAGTGAGCCTCACTGACCTTTATGGCTTAAAAAAAAACAGTCTAGGATCTCTGAACAATTTTTGAAACTTAAAACTCAGAAATAGGTGTATTTTTTTAGAAAGAAAATTCAGGCCACTGATGAACATGGCCCCTCTGTTCAATCAGCATGAAAACAAATACTTGACTTTAAGAAACACAATCCATATGTTTCTTTATTCTTTTCATAAGCTTTCTTACTAAAAGACTAAATCTTATCTCTCTCATTACGAGACAAAAGTGCAAAATAATCAACACTAATACACACACTTTTTTTTTTTTTTTTGGACAGGTGCATCTGGTACCCGTCAGCCCAGAGAGAGGAAAGACAAGAATGCAGAAAGAATGAAACAAGAGCAAGGCAAAGACACAGGCATCAGTAACGAACGCTATGGCTCAGGGCCAAGAACGAGCAGGACCCAAATCTGCCACCAGACTGCTTACCAAAAGGCGTGTGCGCACACACACACACACACACACACACACACACACACACACACACACATGCACGCACAAGCTCACACAGAAAGACTAAATAAACCCTAATTTGTGAAGTACGAGATGGCCCTGAGGCTTCCTGCTTCCCGTATTCACATCACTGTGAGATCCTCTCCTCTTGAGTGTGGCTCAGACCCACTGACCTGCGAGATGGCCCTGAGGCTTCCTGCTTCCCGTATTCACATCACTGTGAGATCCTCTCCTCTTGAGTGTGGCTCAGACCCACTGACCTGCTTCCACCATACAGAATGGGCCAGAGTTATGAGCTGTCCCTTCTGGGGTTTGGTCACACAAGGCTGTGCCTCCAAGAGGCCTCCAGCTTAGAGGCAGGGGGGAAGCAAAGTCTTCCGTTTTCCAGGCCATTAGGATCTGAACCCCGGCAACAAGCACGCGAGCTTGAAGTGCATCATTCCCTGGCTGAGCCTTCAAATAGCAACTTGAAAGCTGACCATAAGCAGAGGGGCCGGGTTCCAGACCCAGAGACACTGGGAGAGACGTCAAGGGAGTGGCACCCTTCTAAAAGAACACGGGAAAACAGGTGCTTACAGGAAACAACTGCCACTCTGGCGAGTCCGCATTCCACGGATGGTGTCCCCATGGGTCCCTGACGCAGTCACAGTGACGCAGGCAGAGCCGCTGCAAGAACCTGGGACCTGACAGATGCCAGAAGAGCTCTGGGGCTGAAAGAGTGCCCCTGGAATCCTCACAGGCCAGTCACGCCCCAGGGTAAGCCCAGCATTTTCAGCAACATGAGCGATGCCCACGGCAGCACCAGAAGGGCCAACCCTGCAGCCAAACGCACTCAACGGAAAGCACTTCCTTCTGTTCCACAGTCCTGTCCTGCCTAGCTTTTGGCATTTAAATGTCCATCCTTTCATAAAATTAGGGTGATAGTCTATGGTGGTAGATCTGTCTTTCATCCAGAATTTTCAGCATAAAGCATACGAACCAGCATGGGTCTTTCTGAAAAAAATTTCCATTCAAATTACACGGTAAAATCCACAAGTCCTGGCACATCATATCTCAGTTCAGTGATTCATTTTACAGAGAAGGAAACTGAGGCCTACCGAGGGTGAACAACTTGTTCTGAGAATGTCTGAGGACAGCAAGCTCTAAAATGACATTCAGTGGGATGAGACACAGAAAATTAAACCCACGAGGGTGGCGCCTGCCATTCAGCAGGTCCTCGGGGCACATGAGAACATGTGTTCCACTGTCGTTCAAGGTACACACTTATCTCAGCATAGTTAGAAGGGCAGAGTTTATGGATTTCAGCTTCTGAACGGTTCGGAACCCCAGGCTCAAAGTTCTCCCTATTGCTGCTGGGAAAACAGTACCTTCCGTCTAACAAGGAAAAACCAACATGTCCAGTGGTTTATACGAAAATCAATGTTCACAGAATAAACATTTCAGAAACAGCATCGCAGGGCAACACAAACTCCTGGCGTCTGTTTAATCGTGCTGGCCTCCGATAGCGAAACTGCGCAGCGGCCAAAAATCACTGGAAAGAAGTATGAAATTGGAGAAAAGGAAACTGGAGGGGGAGGATCAAAGAAGGCACCACTAACTTAAAAGTAATAAAAGAGCTCAGAAGGGAGTTAAAAAGAGGCAGTGCAGTACCCAAGTGCCAGCGGGGACGCACAAGCAAAGGAAACGAGGAAGATAAAACTGGGGGAATTTCAAATCCTGGTTAAATGTTCATTAAATAATTTGTCACACGTATTAAGGCCAGATAGGCATTTTTTTTCCCCTCTCGCGCGCTCATTCGGGAACAAAAGCCTGACCAGACTTAAAACACTGCATCACGAGGCAGAGAAAATACAGTGATGAAGTGCCGCAGCCTCATAAAGCCAGGCGTGCCTTCCTCCTCTTTGTTTCCAACAGGAAAGGGCAACTCTGTCCTCAAAGCGAGGGGCACCATTAGCTTCAGTGGGCCACCAGGAGGGCTGACATTATGCAACTCAGGGCTGTACTGTCCGTGGTGCTTGTATGCCTGACGTTCAAGGGGAAAATCAGAACTTCGGTGATGGACACGGGGCCATGGTTAGGAGCATGGGCATCTTCGAGCAATGGGAAGTGAAGCAACCTTTCCCTTGTCTGAAAAAATAATGGCGATGGCGATGATAACATTTACTGCATATCTGACACACCATGCTCTGAAGGCTATATCCTCACCATCTTTCACCCCCGACACAGGTCAGTAACAGCAACACCAGTGAGTGTTTACTGAACAGCTGGCACGTCCCTGCCCTTGCTCAATTCTCAACACAACGCGGGAGGCAGGCGCGCCACCCTGGTTTCGTGCAGAGATGTTAACCAGGGGATGAAATGTGCCCAAGAGTTAGCAAGTGGGTAGTGCTGGGGTGGGTGTCCAGAGCTGCCTGCCTCCAAAGCCCCTCCTCTCTTTCCCACGCCTTGCTGTTCTCCTTATGCATTTCCCCTCCACGCCCACACCTCTGGGTGGCCCCCTCATGTGCCGCTGGGAGTTCAGAGGTGAGTGGCTGGGTTCTAGTCCTGCGGACCAGCTGTGTGACTCTGGGTGGAGAGAGGGATGTCCCAAGTCTCAGCTCTTTATCTGCACATTCTTAACTGCAATTCCCTGCCCGCCTCAGAGAGACTCACAATAAGGAAGGAATTCATGACTGCCATTCATTAAGCGCCTAATCATTTTCTAGTTACAAATATTTACTGAGCATGCGCCTTACAGACCAAGGACACCGCAGTACGGAGGCAACAACGGTACTTTTAAAACAGATGTTAAACTTGAGACTATGGGGATTATTTCTCTAAATTGCATCTGTGTTCAGCATGACGAAGGTGAGATCCCCGGCTCCTTCATTCGCTCAGCTGGTATGTGTCGATGGGCGTGTTATGACACGCCAGACACTAACACATGATGAGCAGTGGCTCTTATAAAAGCACATCGCGGGGGGCCCTGACCAAATGTGGATCTAAGGCTTCCATGAGCTGTGATGCTCGGATCGAGTTTTGAAGGATGAAGACGAAGTAACTAGGCATGGGGGGGAAGGCGCATTCTAGACTAGAGAGCGGCGTGCTTCAGTGCCCTGGAGGAGGAAGGACAGGCTGGAAGCGCCTTGAGGTAAAGCTGGGTAAACGTGAGGGGACCAGACTAGGTCGGGCTTCTACCATGTAAGTCTCACGTACTTCCACAGTGACTCTATAGAGTCCCATTAGACAGATGAGGAAACTTTCTGTACACAATAGAGTCTGCTCAGAAGCCTCCATCCTACCCTTTTTCCTTGCCATCAGATCTTGCCTTTCACCCTAGAAACACAAAATGCCAAAACGCACTCCCTCTCCCAGCCTCCCTTGCACCCAGGGTCTGACAGGCAGCTCAATCCTGGCCAACAGGAGCTGAGAAGTCCGTGAGGGAAGACAGTTCTGAGACAGAACGTTCTCCTCCTTGATAAAGGAAGAAAGCATGCAAAGAGGGATCTCATTCCTCCCACCCTGGGTTCACAGGTGAAGTTGCAAAGGTTGGTGCTGCTGCAACCATAATATACTCAGGAGGGAAAAACCAGGACAATCACAGAGAAACTGCCTAAATATTAGCCAAGGAACACCCTGGCTGCCTGGGGACTTCAAAAAAAAAAAACACCAAAAACCCCTGTTAAATTGGATGTTGACTCACAGCCCAAAACATCTAAAAAATGTTTGGCAAAAAATGAGCCTGAGAGAGGGTGAATCACTTCAAAATTATACAACTAAAAAAAGGGGGGGGGGAATGTGAATTCTGAACATATGCCTACTGATTCTAAACCCCATGCTCTTTTTCATCTGATCATATTCTTTAGACTTTGAATTGGGCAGACACTGTAAACCTGAAAGCTCCAAACAGAATTGAGAGATGACTAATAAAACCAGTGCTAATGATAACCCTGAAAAATAAGAAGAATGTCTGAGGCTCTGGGGACATGGCTTCAGCGAGGGGAAGAACCCACCATGGGGAGAGAAAGGGTGGCTACAGAGAAGCCAAAGTGTGGCCCAACCACAGAGGGGTCCTAGGAGTCTGGTTTTCCAACATATCTGGCCTGGCAAGAACAAGGCAGCCAGAGAATTCAACCCTCACTCGGGAGTCTCAGAATATTTAGATTAGTGAAGAATATGCTGAAATTTCCACTTTGAAAACCATGTTTCCTCCCCTCAGCACAGAAAAAGGCCCCTTGCTTTTCTACTCCAAAGTACCCGCAGAGATTCAGACAGGGACTTTTGTCCTTGATCAGATCCACAGCGTGGTCAACAAGAGGTATTTAAAGGGGAGGAGTGGGGGAGGGGTAGTATTTTTCTAAAATGCTAATTTAAAGAACAAATCAACATCTATTATCTCCTTCATTATGTTTTAAATTGTACAGCTATAAATCACCCTGCCGCGGGTTATTCAAGGGCAGAATTACCAGGCTTGGCTTTCCCGAAGGTTAGGAGAACAACACCGTGTGCTTTTCCTAGTTATAATTTATAACTCTGCAACAGGACCAGCGTCACGAGCCCATCCATTAGCGGGGCGGCCGCACATCTGTTAAAACTCAGCACAAGGGCTGAGCGCGGCCCCAGGAAACACAATCCGATCGTTTCAGAAGTTCGACAAACTCAAGTTGCTTTTTTCTTAATGTAAAACGATTTGAAAACGCGGTCCCCCTAAAACATCTGCTAAGCTCTTGCTACCCTAACACATGATACTCTTTCTACCATTGCCTGCCAATGCAAATATGTGGTTGCACAAAACACTCTTAGGGGCACGTGACAGGGGCTCAGCTTCAAATTTACATACTGATGGCAAAAGGCTGGCGTGGACCTAGGAATCTGAGCTGAGATGTGGTTTACCAGGACTGCAAGTTTCTGTGGGGGAGAGAAGGGGGAGAGGGTGCGCTTCATGAAGGTGCTTTCAGATGTTTTAAAAAGGAAACAACCACAGGGCTGGGTCCATGTGGCAGGGCTGGCGGGTGTATTTGACAAAGAAAATGAACTTGGACAAGTAGCTGGCCAACAGTCTGCCAGCTGATAGTCCAACTTCTTGAACAAGCTGGGTAAGTTCCCCATGCTTTTTCAGTGTTTCTAACGTAAAAGTGCTGTAAGCAATGAGTGAAGGCATTCACGCTGATACATTTAGGCTTCACGGTGTCTGGCCTTACCCGTCAAGCTGCTTCCTACTTGGGTGCGCGGCAACAACTGAAAAATAGCCAAAAACTACTTTTCAGAACCTCTTGTATCACTAGATAAAACCACACACCGGGTTTTGTGAATTAAGCCCCAGAAAGTAACATGTACGTATAAAGGCATTATATACACATACATATAATATATATGACTGCATCCATATGCAACACGCAATTTTAGAGTCCATGCGAAAAATGTCATTTTAGAGGTATTTAAATAAGAAGCAAGGTAGGCAGGAAAATAAGCACGTAACACAGATGGATGGATGTGACTCTGTAAACTAGAAAGCTTCTGTCAACTCTAGTTTCCTTCTAGATGTTGATCAAGCAGCTGAAGAATCCTGTTATCTTCCTTAAAACAGTATTCTAGAAAATCCTAGTCTCATTTTTATCTATTATTTTAATTGTAACATAAGTAGGAGGGAGGAGAGAAAAATGCTTGTCTCCCCAGAAACCTCCATATACCGGTCATGACCTCTGGACCCCCAGAGGAAGAAGTGTCAGAGACAGGCTCCACCAGTAGGGGTCGCTGTGTCAAGAATTAATCCCTAAGAGTTTCTCATTAGTGATTATTATACTGCAGGCGGCCAAAATGGAAATATTAATTAATTTCAAAGTGATAATGCATTTACAGCAACAATTAGAAATGTATAACTGTAAAAGGGCAACATTTAAAAGACAGATTACATTTAATAAAGTTGCACAAGAACATGCAGTTGTAAAATTACTAATCTGCAACAATATTCCTTAAAGAGGCACTTAAAATAGCCTGACTCCATGAAGGGTGACCTAATTACTGTAACTGAAATCACTGTAGTCACAGCAAGTCACAGCAAATAAAAAAGGGACGCTGATATTAGAATACTGCTGTTTAATACTTGAGGGAGCCGGCGACGGCGGAGAAGAAAGGCAGGCCTTCCCGGCACAAGGCCGTGCTGTGTTCGCTTCCTTGGCCTTGTACAACGGAACGTACACTCGAGCAACTCTGAGGTTCAAAGGAAAAGGCGTGATGGCAGAGCGCACAAAACACGCGCCCCTGGGTGACTGGGACCCCGCACCCGTGCTCAGGCTCTCCATGAGCGTTTTGGATCCAACTTTTACATGGGGTGGGAATGGGGATGCAATAACATGGTTTAGGTGCAAAAGCAAGTCTGCATTAAAACGGCAGAAGTGTGCCCTCCACCCACAAAACAACGTCTTAGCATGACAGAAGCGGTGCTGAGCCCCGTACAGAAGGATAAGACCCCAGGCTGACTCTTCCAGTGAGTCCAGTCTGTCCTACCAGCAAAAGGGTAGATCCCTGGTCTCCCTGGGGCAGGGACCTCCCCCACATACAGAGTCCTACGCGTTCATGGAAGAGAAGTGACTGGCTGCGAGCTTCACAAGACCAGGGGGCCCATTCCACCTCTTCATGAATCTCAGTCATGTGGGACTCTGCTGTCTAAGAAACACCACCAAATACCTAGACACATAAAGACACCACAGGTGCTACCACAGTAATATCTATTACTGTCAGTCCTCACTCCAACCTGTGTTGCTGTTTTGGTTGAGAGGTAACGAGTTCAGGAAGGCCAAACCCGAGTTCTCCCAATGCCAAGGGCGAGAGCTGGGCCTGACCACCAGGATCATGAGCAAGAGGTGGCTGCTCTACTCTCCCAGGCCTTCTCACACTCACCACCACCAGGAAGCCCTGTCAAATCCTTTTCCTAACACAGGCTAAGGGTTTACCTCCCTTGCCCTTTCATAGAATAGTCCATCACTGCCAAAACAACTTAGAATTCAGTGTGGTTTTTTTGGTTACGTCACCAATTTTCTCCAAACCTTCTCAAGGGTTATCTGCTCATTTTCTCAAATGCCCCTTTCACCCAGAGCCACAGAGACCAGTTCTTATTTGATCTGGTGCCCCAGGCTGCTCCCCGTGGGCATTTTCCTGACTGGATGACCAGGGACCAGGGTTGGGAGGAGGCCAAGGTCTGTGTACACTGGATGGGGAAGGGCAGGAAAGAGCTGCATGTGCTGGGCATCAAGCATCACTGGACCAGCTCCCAGTATGGTGAGTGGGGACCTTCTCCTAATACCCTATGGCACCCACCCGAATGGTAACACTTCTGCCTAGGTCTCCAGCTCCACACTCTGCTTTTCCACCCACCCGTACGGTAACACTTCTGCCTAGGTCTCCAGCTCCACACTCTGCTTTTCCACTTGGTTTGTGTCCTTACCACACTTACCATCAAACACTCTTAGTTACTAATACCACCCAATGCTCTGTGATCACGACATGGCTGCCTGCCTGATTCCACTTGGTGGCGCTTTCAGAAACCCTCCTGATGCATCCAAGGAGCCGACAACACAGCCCGACTTAGCTAAACACGTGTTTACATGCTATGTTCATGTGAAGTATTAAAGCCCCTAGCCCAAGAAACAGAAAGGCACTCGCCCTACCTTTCACTTTCCTAGAGCCAGTCTTCCCGCCCCTCCCCGCTGCACCATCCAGGGCTTTTAAGCCCTGGGATCTCATCACAGAATACGAGTCGTTGTCACTGTCCATCAAGGCGCCCTCAGTGAGTGGAGTCCACATCCAACAGTGTAACAGACGGTTACACCACCCTCCATGACAGTCTGAGTCATCACAGACCCACAGTGGGCTCCTTCCCATCACATTCCTCTGATTAGAGAAATCCGCAAAAAGAAAGAAGCAAGACTCTGGTTTCACAGAAAGGAGTTCTTTTCGCTTCCACCAATGCTCAAATAAATACAAATGAGGAAATTCAAGACCCGGAAATGACAAGTTGTACTTGATGACTGGCCCACTGGGCATGAAGGTGCAGGGCCAGTGGAGAGTGAGGAAGGACGCTCCTCGCTCCTCTCCCACTTCCTAAGCTTGAACAACTCATCCACAGGCCTGCCAGTGGCACTGGCACCAGTCCAGACCAATATTCTTAAGACAATGAGCCAAACTCATGGTCCAAGACGCTCTTGCGGAAAACCTACTGTCATGCAATCACAGAAAATCAGGCAATAGGGGACCATCAGAAGCCTGTGACACACATTCCCCTTGAACTTGGAGAACTGCTCTCCGGAGCTCCTCTCACTTCTTCAGTTCTTTAAGTATTCAACTCCTGGATTATAACTAATTACTTTGCATAAGAAACACCTGCATGATCGAAAATTTAAAAACGCGCTCACTTTCTTCCTATGCACATCAAAAGATTTTCCTTGTTGTTGTAGATTTTCCTCGTTATGTTTGTCATCCACAAACATGAAGTTTAAGTAGGTGGGAAATTTTAGAGGCCTGTATTTTGGAAAAGCACCATACCAAAAATATTGTGTGTAATGCGCATTCTTCACTCAAATGACTTCCTACTCAATGCTTTCATGAAAGAAGTGTTCAGAGACAGCTGTGAGAAGGCCATCAAAAACAGGAAAACTTCACACTTACCTTGTGAAGTCCAAGTCGAAACATGGTAGTCTGAAGAATCCGAAAGGACTTACCTTTGGCGAAGTACAGAATAAAATGTGCCCCATTTATTTACACCCATTAAAAGAAGAATTTAGAGCAAAAATACAGACTCTCAGTGGAAACAAAGGAGCCATATTTGCTGAGAATGCAAAGTCACAAACCCATGCTATTTACCTACTAACACAAAACACAGTTTGGAAGGACTGCGCTTACTGAAAAAAAAAAAAAGATCACATCAAATGTAAACAAACCATCTCCATCAGCCGTATTAACACAATAGCGAAAACGCACATCTTCTCTCTGGGCCTTGGAGACATCTCTAGAGAAACAGATGCCAACTCAAGTCAACTGAAATGTGCTCAAGCGCCCCTTCTCATCCCTCTAAAAGGCCTGATGACGTGATGCTCAAGACCAGACTCATTCTCAGGACAGGTGAGAGGCCAAGGAAGCGAGTGTGCCTGGGTTTCCCCAGTACCCTTTCCGAAAGGTGCACTAGAGGTGTGCGTGGCAGCCGCGGCTCTCGACTCACCATGGACTTGGTGAAGGGTCTCGCCAAGGTGAAGAGCAGCGTGTACACCCACCAGCCGCGGTGAAGGGCGGAGTACATCATGTTCCCGGGGTGCACTGCGTTCGACGTGACCCCACGGGGGGACAGGCGGCGGTGGAGCTCGTTGGAGAACAGGATGTTGCACAGTTTGGACCGGTTGTAGGCCAGCATGGCCCAGTAGTCGCTTTTCGATGGAGAAAGGCGGCTAAAGTCTAGTTTTCCCGAGGAATCGTTAATATCCGTAAACCTAAAAAAAAGAAAAAGGAAAATGTGATATGAATCGGTCAGCCCCTGACTTCTGATATAGCTTTGTGTTTTTATTAGAAATCTGAGAAAACCATGCAGAGATGACTAAAATCTCAATTGGGTGAACATCGAAACAAAGTCTCCTTAAAGAGAGACAAGTCTCAATTGGGTGAACATCGAAACAAAGTCTCCTTAAAGAGAGACGATGGCGATCCCACAATAGAAACCGACCAGGTCCAAAGACACACTTGATAAAGGGCCAGACTCATAAATGGAGTGGTCTTCACTGAACCCCCATCCACTACCCCTGCCTCTAACATCTATTTTTTCAAAACCTTCAACAGGAAGTTCAAGGATAATTAAATTAAATGGGAAAACATTTTAAATAAAGGGCTGCTGCTTTTGGACGCAGAAAGATATTGCATTCCTAACCCTTGACAAGGTTTTCCTGGGTTATTTTAGCCAGTGTTTGTGTCCTGTATGTTTTCTTTGGAGCTTCCAAGTAAATATAGATGAGCCTTGCTGCCTCCAAGACTCTCATCCAGATTAAAAATTAATGATTATAAAGGGGTTATAACCTTGGTGAGGTGCCATCAATAGTCTCATACATTTAAAAGATAAATGTAAACAAAGCCAAAATGAGTGCAGGCAGAGTCTAATGTTTTTAAGTATACCCATGGCATGGATACACACAAATCAAAGTAAGTAGTTGATGTTTTATAATTGGGTCTGACGGAGTCGTTAAACACCAGCTGTTTGTTTCTTTCCTCCCTTTCTTCTTTTTTTAATGACAACGAAGTAGTGACTTCCCTAACAACCAAAAGAAAGAAAGAAAGAAAGAAAACGATCATAACAGAAGGAATTCGGTCTCGTATTCTTTAAGGAACCCTCAGAGTTTGCTAAATTAACTCTGGGCATTTTCCCCAAATAATAAGGGAGCATATGAGGGCACTGGGAACAAATGCCGAGGAAAAAGACAGCAAAAGGTGAAGTGGAAATGACAGAACAATCTGGTAGTCCCTTAATACGAGCGAGCAGTTCCTGTGGAGCTAGGACCAAGAAATTCATGTCTGAATTAAGTACCCCTTCCCCAGGACTCAGCCCGTGACATCCCATTGCTGGTATTAAATGACTTCACCAAGACGAAGGCATCAACAGAGCTGATGGCTGGAGGCGCCAGTGTGGACACGGCAGTGAGGCCCTGCAATGGATCATCGGCTGGCTGTTTCCAGGCCCCCAGACCACGGGAAGAGCCCAGACTGCCAAGCTCAACCGTCTGGGGCAGTGGGTCTTAGCGGGAAATTTGGAAATTTATGGGGGCCTTTTTCTGGTTGTCATAACGACTGCCGGTGGGGTGCTGGGGACAGTGGATGTCCCGCCAGACAAGGGGAGCCTTGCTCAAAGAAGACAGCCCCGCTGGACACGCACGCGGATGAAAGCCTGTGCGCAATTATCTGAGACTAGAATCGGACTGGGTTCTGCACAGATGCACTGTTCTAACAGCTACTGAACTTCCAAGAGCAGAGCGCCACAGCTACGTGAGTGAGGAAGGGGTGTGCTTCGAGATTCTGGGGGGTGAGGGGGGAGGTGGGGCTTGACCTGCGGCTGGTGGCGCTGGAAGCCGCAAGGCCACACACCTGCCAGCAGTCAGCAGGTGTGAAGATCCTGGTGGAGGACTCCCTCCCTGGAGTCCTGCCAGAGCGCTGACATGCTGGAACACACGCTCTTTTAGCTTCACAGTCATTTAGCCCCTACATTACAGGTAGGTAAGTCCACTGAGTTACAACATGCGCATGCAGGGAAGTTATATTATTTCTGAATTGTATTTCAACACAGTGATAAGGTGTTACAGAAGAGCTGTCACACACAAAAGGACTGCTGAGTTTAGGGTACAATGATCAAAGGTGCGGGCCACATCCCAGAGTTCTACATGCTCTGGGAAGAAAAGAACATCAAGGATTTAGACAACATCTAACAGGTACAGGGTGAATACAGCACGCTTCGCTCACTCTCTGCTCCGTTCTCATCGCCCTCCTTAGCATCTTTGCTTAGCCCAGTCCAGCTCAGGTGTCACTTCTTCCAGGAAGCTCTCCCTGACTAACTCTTCCTTGGCTTGCTATCACAGTGATCCCCTGGGTGGCAGTGAGGGACAGACTGAAAGAAGCCATGCAGAGCAGATGGAAACGAAGTGTCCATTTTCCAGGACCTGGCCCATCGTACTCCTGCTGCTCAAGGGCCTGCCACCCCTGCAACATGACCAGCAAAGCCAGTCAAGCTGCCTTGGCACTCTGTGCCTCTGTTCTGACCATAGAGACCACTCTCCACCTGCGTCCAGGCCTAGACTGTGAATTCCCGAGAGACGGACAGTGAACTCCTTGCATGTTGCCTACGGCATATGGTACGGATTAAATACAGTATTAAAAAAATGAACCCACAGTCATGGGTTCATAATTCTAAATTAAGAGCCAAGTTTTCCTCATCACAAAAAGCTTTGTTCGAGCTTTGTGCGGAAGGCAAGTTTTGCCACTGGGTTCAGATGCTTTATGTTTTTCATGAACATTTGCAGGCAGCACTTTCTCATGTTGAGAGTGACTTCCTCGCTTTGGCTTTTTAAGGCTAATGCAGACTTGGGAACACTGGGTTAGATTCAACTCCTAAGAGGAGGTAGGTGTGCTTTCCTAATCCCCAACCTAGAAACGAGGCCAAAACAAAACAAAATCCACCGTGATGAGAAGCTAGATCGAACCCAGGTTGAAGGAAAGTTTTGAGATGGAGAAGCACAGCTATTAACACTAGGCGCTCCCTCTGCTTGCCATCAGCAGAGCCCAAGTTCCTGCCCTGCTGATCCCCTGAGCAGTGCACTCATTTCTAAGGCCTGATTAGCTTGTATTGACAGTCCTCCAGGGAGCGGGGGAGGGTGGGCAAGCTTTCTGATTCCTCTGAGCTGGGCCCTGCTTCCTGAAAAATGACCACGTTCACCTCTCAGCTCAAGAGGCAGCAAAACAAGTCTGCAAAGGCTGCCTACCCTGTTTTCAAGCTGAAAAATTGACAAAGCCAAACAATAACGTCTTAATAGAGTTCTCCTCCTTCCGGAACACTGACATGTTAACACTTGCTCTCTGGACATTAACATCTGCTGTTGGAGAAGACCTCTATCTTGTATTTCTCTAAATACTTCTCCTTTATTTTATTTTTTTAAACAGAGGATTTTTAAATAACCCAAGTAACATAATTAGGCTGGATTCTACGGAGACAAAAGCGAGTATGTTCAAAGAATAGGACAGAATTTGCATCCAAGGCTGTGTGTGTGTGCGGCAACTTGGCACTCCACACAGCTGCAGCCGTCTACCGCCCTTCAGCCAGCACTTCACTTTTCATTCTATTTTAATTGGTATCTGGAAAATTTTTCACGGCAAGGAAGTTCTCATTTTCATAGGGTGGATTTGAGGTATGCAGAAACTCGACTCACTTGCTCCGATTCCAGATAAGTAACTAAAATACAGGGACAACTCAGGGAGGCTAATAAATATTTTGCCTTGGGGCAGTCTGGTATAACATTTTCTGCAAACATCAGACTTTATTTTTCCCCTAACAGGGGGTCTTGACTCCAACGAAGAGATTCCGCCAAGGTTTATGGAGGTAATTAGACACCAGCCCTTTCGTTTTACGACACGGTTTTAGGGCTCTGGGTCCTTGAGCAGTGAGTGTTTGCACTGGCTCTGGGGCGTGGCACATGGGCAATAAACAGACAAGCTTGGGGGTATTAACACTTTGTATAAACACCCTTTAATATGGGCACAAGGTTGTCGGAAAGCAGAAAACCGGTGCCCAGCACCGGACAGGAGTGGGCCTGCTAACACGCACTGCAGGAAGACCCGGTCTAGAAACTAAAATGGATTGAACACAAGAAGCCTAAGCCCCGCCTCCCGATCCATCCAGTAGATGAAATTAAGATTCGGATCTCCACGGCAAGCATGAATTACCCTGCAGTGAAGGGGGAACAAAGAGACCACATGAAATAACCATGTCAGACCCAGACTTAGAAGGGAAGCAGGCCGCTGACAATTCCATAGACTCGCCCATTAAATACCCACTCATTTAAACCCATCCTGGGGTGCCCTCCACATCTGGCGAAAGATGGGGGCTAGCAGGTTTATCCCCGCGCTCTCACCCCATCGCCTGCCCCCACAGGGGCCTCCCCCTCATGCCTGAACAGGGCCACCCCACTTCCAGGAACCTGGCCTGATTTGCAAAGATAAGGATGTCCAGATTTCGTTACCACCTCATTATGAGACGTTCCGTGTCTTTTAACACGGGGGAGGATTATTACTGGCATTTTCCTTTCATTTCGGCCGTCATAAATTTCAAACGGTAAAAGTAAATCTATCTGCAGTGTGTCACTTCGACCATAAGCCCCTGTGTTTGGGAGTGATAAACGGTTCAGGCTAACCCTTGGCTGGTCTCTCTCTTCCAAGTCCCAGGGGTTACATTTTATGGAAGCATGATTAAAAAAAATAAGCTTCATTCTGGGTCACTAAAACATCTCAGGACTTAAGTCGGAGAAGAGGAAGGGGGGAAAAAACAGGCCATGGCACGTTCTTTTTCTCCAGCTACTCTGCTGGGAGTGAAAGCCCCCATCCACACCGGGAAAATCTCCATAATGTGTATTAGACTCTAGCCTCAGCCGGCAGCTCCCTCATCCTCTCCCAGTACTTCTCCCATTGTTTATCCAACTCTAGAAACAAATATGCTGAAAATACGAAGAAATTTTCAAATGCCTTCCTAGTCGACTGAACGTTCTCCTAATGGTAATAGAAAAGAATCGCCATCTGATGTTTTAATTGAAATTTTAACCAAAAGAGGCATGGCCAGATTTCTAATATGCTCTAACTGCAGTCCTTTCCTTTCTACAATTACACGGCTAATGTCTGCATTGAGTTCCCTAATTTCTCATTATAAAACAATTGGATTTCATCTCGCGGTCTTTAATTGCATTGTTTCTGCTGCTGGAATAACTGCACATTCTTCTTGGTGAGGTGGTGAGGCTGGTGAATGGCAAATCAATAAAGGTCAGGCATTCAGATTTGATCAATTATTATTCCATCTCAAAGCAAAATCAATGAGGGGCTTGAAGTATAGTTATAAAAACCATCTACCGTGCTGTCTACACTACCCCTAAACAATCGCCCACCATCACAAAAAATAAATAAAACCTTGATAAGTTCAGGAGCCAGGTTGAGTACACACTTTTTGGAGGAGCACTAATGAAAATTATCTTCAAAAACAGAGGGCTTCCCTGGTGGCTCAGTGGCACAGAATCCACCTGCCGATGTAGGAGACAGGGGTTGGATCCCTGATCCGGGAAGATCCCACGTGCCTTGGGGCAACTAAGCCCGAGCATCGCAACTCTCCAGTACGTGCTCTAGAGCCTGGGAGTCGCAATGACCGAAGCCCGCACGAGGCACACACTGAACCCGGCGTGCTTTGGAGTCCACGAACAAGAGGAGCCGCCGCAACGAGAAGCCCAGGCACAGCAACTGAAAGGAGCTCCCCACCAGAGAAAAGCCCACGCAGCAACAAGCACCCAGCACAGCCCAAAATACATAAAATTACATATTTTAAAAAAACTAAAAAAAAAAACCAAGAGCCTGGGGTGGGGACCATTAGCTGGTGAAAGGAAGGGTGCTGTGAAGAGAACGTCCAATTCTGACCCACCTATGGGACTCCGAGGAGACCACGACGACCCGGGCAGGGGCTGAGCGGCACAGGACGTCCTGCAGGAGCTGGACAAGGTAGAAGTGGCCCAGGTGGTTCACCTGGAAGGTGGTCTCCAGGCCATCTTTTGTGAGGGTCCAGGGGAGCCCAAACACAGCTGCGTTGCACACAAGCACGTGAAGTGACCTGAAAAATAAAACCTCCCAGTCTTATGCAGATATAAACACTCTGAAACCAAGGAGATCCATGCTCCCCGCCCCCTGGGAATAACCATTCTTCACTATCTTGCAGATTATAGGCAGCTGGAAATGGGACACCCTGGAATGTCACATCTGAGACAGTTCTGCTGGGGAAGGGCCTCAACTCTCAGTGGGCGATTGTGCTGAGCTGCTGGGGACCACAGGGTTCTAGCATGCGAGACTTTCACTGCCAAAACTGAGACCACACTGGGCAAACTGGGATGAGCTGGTCACCCTGCCTGGAATACAGGTTCTACCATCTATTTGAATCTGCGCTTCCTTTACCTACTAAATGACCAGACTTATTTATATTTAAATTATCTTGTACAAAGCTGGTAAGACTATATATTCCCATGCCATGGATATTAAGTTGAAAATACTTAAATCGTATTAATATTTTCATTATATCATGAAAACTAGAAATATCTACATTACTTCACCCAGTAATCCTACTTCCAAGCAATGGGATACATTGGAGTGGCGGGATTAAGGGTGTTCAAAGGATAGCAACTCATACCTCTAAAGGAAAATACTTTATCATTGATAATGTTTAGAATTTCCATTGAATGATGACAATATAAAGCTAAGTAACGTTTAGTAGTTTTATTACTGTTATTTTTTCTTTTGTAAGGTATTTATTTTTAATTGGAGGATAATGACAATATTGTACTGGTTCCTGCCATACATCAACGTGAATCAGCCACAGGTTATGCGCATGGCCCCTCGCTCCCACCTCATCCCACAGAGCACAAGGCTGAGCTCCAGGCATTTCACAGCAACTTCCCATTAACCATCCAGTTCACACGTGGGGAGGAACATGCTTCAGTGCTACTCTCTCAGTTTGTCCCACCGTCTCCTTCCCTGCTGTGTCCATAGTCTGTGCTCTATGCCCTGCAGATCGATTCATCAGTACCATCTTTCTAGATTCCATCGTTAATAAACAATATTTGCCTTGCTGTTTCTGACCTACTTCACTCTGTCCCCCGTTCTGCCCACACACGGGCAGACGGTCCCCACAGCCACCCCCTACCCACTCCATATGCCACTGCCCCTGTACTGGATTAAATGGTGGACCCAAAAGATAGGTTCACGAGGAACCTGCGAATGGGACCTTACTGGAGAAAAGGGTCTTTACAAATGTTAATTAAGTTCAGGATCTTGAGATGAGATCACTCAGGAATAGGGAAAAACTAAATGCTGTTGACAAGTGTTCTTACAAGAGAAGAGAGGGGCAGAAGGCACACAGAGGAGACTCTGAAGACAGAGGCCAGAAGGATGCATCTGCAAAGCAAGGGGGTGGATGAGTGCCCACCGGCACAGAAGCCAGTGGGGGGCGTGGGCGGGACCCTCCCCCAGAGAGGGCAGGAGGGACCAACCCCGCATGCACCTCGGTTTCAGAGTTTAGGCTCCCAGAACTGGGACAAATTGAATTCCTGCTTTTCCGTAAGCCACCAAGTGTACAGTAATTTGTTTCAGCAGCCCTAGGAGAAGGCGATGGAAAGCCACTCCAGTCCTCTTGCCTGGAAAATCCCATGGACGGAGGAGCCTGGTGGGCTGCAGTCTATGGGGTCGCTAGGAGTCGGACACGACTGGGTGACTTCCCTTTCACTTTTCACTTTCCTGCATTGGAGAAGGAAATGGCAGCCCACTCCAGTGTTCTTGCCTGGAGAATCCCAGGGACGGCGGAGCCTGGTGGGCTGCCGTCTATGGGGTTGCACAGAGTCAGACACGACTGAAGTGACTTAGTAGCAGCAGCAGCAGCAAACTAGTACAGTTTCCAAGATTCATCCTCAAGGGTGAGTAATAATTATATGAGGTAGAATTATTAAATTGTGTATGAACTAGAAACAACTTAAAATTCAACAGCAGAGATTAATCAGCAATGATTAAGTCAGAGATTCCCAAACTTCTCAAGTCAACTGAAAAAGAAGGAAATTAATGTTATATGTCTGATGCACATCCCTCCCTCCCCCATCATAAAAAAAGATTTTCATACATTCAGACAGCAAAACAGGAAGTACAGAAAAATGTCAGCTCTGCATGTGTAGGATATCATTAGACTGCTTACCTCCTATTTTTATGGTTTTTGTTATTGTCCAAACTTTCTTAATATGCATGGATTTCTTTAAAAAATTACTGAGATGCAATTCAATTCACAAGGCATACAATTTACCCTTCTGAAAGTGTGCAACTCAATGGTTTTTAATATATTCACAATTTGTGCAAGCATCATCACATGTTAATTTTACAACGGTTTCATATCCCCAAAAAGCAACCCCATATCCATTAATAGTCACTAACCACTCCCACCCCCAAGACACCATTAATCTGCTTGCTATCTGATAGATCTGTCTGTTCTGGGAGTTTCATATAAATGGAATCACACAGTGCGTGGTCTTCTGTGGCTGACGTTCCTCATTACACATAACATTTCCAAGCTTCATCCATGTTGTCGCAGGTTATCAGCTCTTCATTACTTTCTATGGCCAAAACCTATACTGCATGGATATATCACACTTTCACTGAACTATCTGCCAGCTGATGGACATTCCAGTTTTTTCCATTTTTTTGCTACTTTGAATATTACTGCTATGAACAGTCATTTACAAGCTATTGTGGAAATATATGTTTTTCATTTCTCTTGAGTATATGTGTAGACACGGAACTGCCGGGTCATACGGTTAATTCTATGCTTAACTTCTTGAGGGATCGTGGGATTGTTTTCCAAAGAGTGGCTGCACCGTTTTACATTTCTACCTGCAATACATTGTGATCCCAGTTTCTCCACATTCTTGCCAATATGTGTCATTATCTATTTTTTTTATAGCCACCTCAGTGAGTATAAAGTGGTGCCTCAGTGTATTTTTATTTGCATTTCTCTAAAGGCTGATGATGCTGAACATGTTTTTATGTATTTATTGGCAATTTATACTTTTGGAGAAACATCTATTGTCTATTTAGGTGCTGAGCCAATTTTTAATGGAGGTAATTATCTTATTGATTTATAAAAGTTCTTTCTATATTTTGGATAAGAGTCTGTTATCAGACAATTTGCAAAATTTCTGTCTCATTCTCTATGTGGTCTTTTCACTTTCCTGATGGTATCACTGACAACACAAAAGTTTTAAATTTTGATGAAACACAATTTATATATATATATATATTTGGGGGGGTCACCTGTGCTTTTGGGCTTATTTCTAAGAAACCACTGCCTAACCCAACATCACAAAAATATACTATCTTTCTTCTAAGTGGTTTATACAGTTTTAGCTCTTACATTTAGGTCGATGACCCATTTGAGCTAATTTGTATAAATAGTGAACATGAGCAATCTCACTTCATTCTGTGGCATGTGAACATCCAATTGTTCTAAGATCATTTGTTGACAAGACTATTCTTTCCCCACTGAACTGTCTTGGCATTCTTGCTGATAACCAACTGACCGGCTGTAAGAGTGTATTTACAGACTCTTGACTCGATCCTATTATCTGTATGCTTATGCTAGGACCACACAGTCTTCATTACTGGAGCTCTGCAGTAAATTTTAAGAGTGGGAAATAGGAGGCCTCCAACTTTATTCTTTTTGAAGCTTGCACTGGCTATTCAGGGTCCTTTACAGGCATGTATAAAGGTTTAGGATTGGCTTTTCAACTTCCACAAAAGTTTCAGCTGCAATGTTGGCAGAATTTGCGTTATACTAGTAGGTGACTTTAGGGATCATGTACGTCTCAGCAATACTGTCTTCTACTCCATGCGTACATTTATAATCGTTCAGATCTTTTCTTAAAAAAAGGTCTTCATGCAAACCTTATTATCACTGAGCTATGGACATCTCATAGGGAAATTGTTTATTTTTCTCTGTTGTCTGATCTATTTCCAACTTATCACCTACAGAAAATCTCAATGTGGTGATATGGTTGAGATCATAGGTGTTTGATAGGAAATCATCTGTTTTTCCCATATGATGCCCACTACAGTTGTCCATTCACAGCCCCTCAACAGCCCAATTGCTCTTAAGTAAAAGTCAAAGTCGCTCATTCATATCCAACTCTTGGCGACCCCATGGACTATACACACCACGGAATTCTCCAGGCCAGGATACTGGTGTGGGTAGCCGTTCCCTTCTCCAGGGCAACTTCCCAACCCAGGGATCAAACCCAGGTCTCCTGCATTGCAGGTGGATTCTTTACCAGCTGAGCCACCAGGGAAGCCCAATTACTCTTTGAAGAGGTGGGCAAAAATGCTTTGAGGCATCTGTTCTACCTACAACATTCAGCACATCCATTTCAACTCAAAGTAGAACTTCCTCATCTGTAGCCAGGATAACCCACGCTTTTAAATAAAGCCATGTACACTAGAAAAAATCTTGGGAGAAAGGGTGAAAGGGAGAAGTGAATATATGATTTAAATATGTGCTCCTTTCAGGCTGCATCTCAAATATTTGGTCTACTTTTTCAGAGTTGCTGTTTTTTTTTTTTTTTTTGAATGTTACATATGGGTAAAGCACTTACTAAGAGCTTTCTGTACATAAGAACCTTAGATGACATGTGTTATTATCTCCATTTATGGTCAGGAAAAACGTGATTAGAAGCAGATTTCCTATGGCCAGATGAAGTATCAGAAACAGGTAAAATAAATAAAGATGCACATGAGTGAGCGAGAATGAAATATAACATATAACAAGACGAAATTTAAAAAAACCATCTGACTTCAAGAATACTACGCAATACTTTCTTTATTAGATAAGCTCCCTAGAACGGCTACAGGGAAGTGCTGTGAGAAACTCTAGCTCAGTCAAGTCACTGCACTTGTGTGCTGAATGAGAACAGTGGCACACACCCCACCCAAAGATGTGACGGGCAAATACCCAGGATCTTGCAAGGCAGATGCCAGGTTCAACGGTCATCACTCCCTTTGTCTCTAGACCCTTCTGCTTTAGCCACAAGAAAAAATAAAACTCTCACGGTTGGTTGGTTGTTTGTTTTTTTCTTCAGAGTTTCCTTATCTTTAAGACAGGCTGGGCATTTGGAGTGCTGGCAGAACATTTCTCAATAACAACACCTCCTGTAGTTACCTCTATCCATGCCTGCACATTGGCTCAAGCAAAAGCACACAGCATCAAGCAAAGAAACTTGCTACCTAAGACCTCAGTCTGGACACAGGGGGCCCACAGAGAACCTGAGAAACCCTTTGCTCTTTCACCAAATTTAAAATACGCTTCATTAATGTTAATTGCACGACACCAGAGGCAAAATACATACTGTGTACCTAAAGCTTGTCCCCTCTATTAATTAAAAACAGGCTTATGGAATATGAAACTATAAAGTGCTAGAATTCTTTTTTAGTTGTAAAGACACTTAATTGGCTTGTACAAAAGGAGAATTCCTTTCACCTCACTTTAATGAGGTTTTTATTATTCAAATGGCACATTTTGCTCAGTTTTGACTAAAAGCCACTGCGATTCAAAAGGTTCTGAGATGATGAATATTTACAGACTATCAAAAGGAAAGTTCAAACTAGAAAGACAGAATGAAAACAAAAATAGTATCATTCCAATTCCAGAGTTGATGCCATTAGTCAGCATTTTTAAGGACTGATTTTTCCCGCCTTCTTTGATGGGCTCCAGTCTGTAAGGGGTGGGTGAGAGCCTGAAGGGCTCTCCTCTGTGTGTACAGAACTGGAACTCCCAACGCAGGGGGTGCTGGCTGTTGTCCACAGTTAGGGTACGCCCATGGGGAAAGCGCCTCCATTTCTCTGGGCGTTCTCCGAGCATGCTGTTGGTAAAGTGACAATCCCATCCTCTAGGGACAATACGTGCCTTGGACCACGGAAGTACTGCCCTGTGGTAAACAGGCTGGAGTTTCAGAGATGTGCCAGTGGGCATGGCTGCTTGTCATCAATGGGAATGGCCATGGACCAAGGCTTCTAGCCAGAGTAGCCCTAAGCGAGACTTCCTACTGGAAGGAGCAGTGAATGCTGACAATAAACAGAAAGGAGTCGGAGCCCAGTGGCTTTAGACAGCTGATCTCCACATTTTCTTCCTGCTCTCCTCCTACGAATCAGTGACATTAAACATTATTTAATTGCAGGTGTGCAGCCCTCGAGCATGTTATTCACTGAGGATCCCCTGTCTTTCTGGCCTCTTCAATCTCTCTATTGACTCATTCTTGCTGCCCATCAGGCTAAATAGATTGCTCAGACCAACAATTAGGAGAAAAATCAGGAAAGAAAATGGCTAAGAAAATGAATGAAAGGAAGTCAGATGGAAGAGAGAAGGCTGGAGAGAGAAAGAAATGTCTAGTTGACATTGGGGCTTTTTCAAGTTGCACGAAGCCTCTCTCTTCCCATTTAGAGACCACGGTTTTGAAATATTTGTCTCCATTCAGAATCTCCTCCCTCGTCTGAATCTCTCATCACCAAGGTGACTGATTTCTGCCCCACCACTGCCCAGAATCTCTCAAAGAGGCCTGGGGAGCAATGGCTTCTGGATCCCGACACCCAGCGACCTCCCCTCTGTTGAAACTGGATGTCTCTGTTGCAAGGGCCCCGGCTCCTCCCTGGTTCTGGCCCTCTTGGCCACCTCAGATTCTAAGACACAGTGTATCCTCGGACCTCATCCTCATGCCACCGCTGCCTCACCTTCTGCCTCCTCCAGACCTTCCTCTTCAACCAGAGTTCCACCTCCAACCGCCTTTGATTCAGTCTAAACTCTCGTCCTGACAGCAATTTCACACAGGCTGGGACTCCAAAGAACACCTCTGGGAAGGTGAGCCTCACGCCGACAGCACCAGGCCGCCACCCCTCCCGAGCCCCGGAGCCTCACCTCCACCCACCCTAGCCCTCAGCTCTGCGTCTCCTCTCAAGTCCTCCCCGCTTCCCTGACTTCCATACTTCCGCAGAGGGCGATGCTCTCCAGCCAGTCACCTGACGATGAGAACGAGGAGAAGCCAGTAACTCTAGAGCCTTCGGCTACTATTAGTATTTGTCCAATCCTCTCCCTTGCCAACGGAGCGGAAGTGTGATAGTCTGTCTAGAGCTCGTTTATGGGCCCCGCTGTACCCACTGCCAGCAGCCAAAAGCACTGACTTGTTCAGAAAATCACCCCAGAGGGATGGGTGCCCTCACACCTGGAAAGTCATGTTCCACACCCAGATGTCCTCCTAACAAAGACGACCAATTCTGGGATCCATTCTCCAGAGCTCCCTTTGGGTCAGTCTCCACCTATATATAACCTGTTTCCTTCATTCTCCTTCTCATTCCCCAATAAACCATGTGAGCAAACACCCCTGTCCCGAGTCTGATCTCCAGGGACCTCGAGCTCAGACAACCTCTGTTACTCCTTGTTTCTGCCTCTGTCGCCTTTAGCTCCAGTTACCGTAAAAGCCCACACCGAGTCTTGCCAACACCTTTGGCTTTTTTGCTTTGTTTTTGTTTAGTCACTAAGTCATGTCCGACTGTTTTGTGACCCCATGGACTACAGCCTAGCACGCTCCTTTGCATGCGGGATTTTTCAGGCAAGAATACTGGAGGGGGTTGCCACTTCTTCATCCAAGCCAGGGCTTGAACCACATCTCCAGCACTGTAGGTGGACTGTCTTACTGTGAGCTACCAGGGAAGCCCTAATAGCTTCGACTTCTCTCTTACTTGACCCATCATGAATACTGGGGCCAAATGAAACACATTCTAAGAGTCAATCCGAGAAACTGATGAAGACATTTTAAAAATGCATAAAACTAGATTACCGATAACCAGTATGAGACATAATGTGTTAAACTCTACCAGTAGCAAAAATTTAAAGGAGATATTTTCTACCTTCAGAATTAGAAGATTTTTATAGTATTATTCTATTTTCATTACGTTGTATAAAGTTGGTGGGAATATACATTACTGCAACCGGATATGCTTTCTGTTCAGCCAATATGTTTGTGGTAATTTATTACAATAGCAAGAGAAAGCTAATAGAGTGTGGTAATAAACATTTGCTGTTTGGAGTCACTAAGTTTTGGGGTAATTTAAGAGCGACAGATAACTAATACATGCATTATGCTACGTGAGAGAGGCTAGACTCAAAGAGCTAAATATGGAATGCTTCAATTTAAATAACATTCCAGAAAATGCAAAACTCTAGGGACAGAAAAAAAATTAAAAAATTCAATGGTTGCCACGGGCTGGGTGCTAAGGGGTGAGAATTACTTCACAGGGACACAGGGACAATTGAGAGGGTAAATGAACTGCTCCATATCCTGACTGTGTGACTCCATGACTGTGTGTGTGTTTGTGTGTGTGTGTGTGTGTATTCACTGAACCACACAACAAAAAGGGTGAATTTTAGCCTCCCTAAAATACACCGAAACAGTACAGCGGAGGAAAACCACAGCGTGCTGCGTGTTCCTCACGGCTCTGCCCACACCCCTGGGGTGAGTGGCCTGTGCACACCAGCTGCACACTCGGGCCCCAGCTATCTCTGGATCTCTGGGGCCATTTGCAGAGCGCCGAGCACCTGGGAGGCGACGACCAGAAAACCAGTGAGCTTAACGGAAGTCAAGCACACTTGCTTCCCAAGGGCCCTGGGCTTCATGGCCCTTCCCAGGAACCAAGCTCCCAAGCATACTGACCACTGGGGGCCAAGAACCCATCAGCATCCTCCATGAACACCCACTGCCAGGCTCAACAGTGCCGACTCTTGGGAAGGCTCACGAGTAACTGGCAACAAACCAAGCCCAGGCATTTCACAGAACATGGAACATCAGCTTCCGAGGGGCAGCATCCCCCAGGAAGCCTGGCCTACAGTTCTGCCTGGGCCTTGTCCATTCCTGCATTGCATAACATTTTCCACCAGAGGCCACAATTGGTAAGGACAACTGTTATCTCTTCCTGGAGACAACTGTCAACAACCAGGAGGTCTCTGTTCTCAGGGTCTTGCAATGCGGTAAGAAGGAAGCCTGGTGTACACACCAGAATGCATACGTCTGAATCAATGCCATTTCTCCAAAGCCATTTTGTCTACAAGCCATGACGCACCCACACTTTACAACAGATTATGACATCAGAGATGGCAGAAGAAAGCACGGGAAAGTGGGTTTGCTCTAGTTGATTAATAAGGAGAGTTACTTACACTTTGGAGACAAGACCCAACCGGTTTTGTCTCAAGAAACCTAAGACTCAGATAACATAATTCCAAATCTGAGAAATGAGAAGGGCGTTTAAGAAGAGCCTGAGACCCCAGCAGCAGTCCAGTGGCTGAGGCCCTAACTTCCACTACAGGTGGCCTGGGTTTGATCTCTGGTCAGGGAACTAAGATATCAAAGATGCCAGAACAACAACAAGAACAGGACCAGGTTAGAAATCAAATTTGGAGAAGCCTGAAAGGGAACAGAAAGAGAGATAAGACCCAGAGAATCAGAGGGCACTGCCTGAGAGAGAGAAGTAAGCCCTCTAAAAAATAATAATAAATAAATAAAAATAAAATGAAAAGAACCTGAGAGAAGCCATCACGGGGCTGAGTTACAGTGAAGATTTGTAAATTGAATTGTAACACGTGCCCCCAAAATGAGGCAGACTCTCACAGGTTAAATAAACACCCCGTAGAATGTTAACACAACCGTGCCTTTGGGGGACTCCAGTTCAGACACAGCAGAAGAATGAGCTAAGTGGAACGTTATGTAAAGGGAAATTCTTTTCAGTTCCTCCTTGAAACAGAAGGGCACACCATCTGGGGCATCTCTCCAGTGAGCTGCAGGAATTCATACTATTTGGAAATACTCTGAAATTCAAGAGAGAGGGCCTGAGGATGCAAAATCCCAAAAGTAACCGTTGATCAGTTTGACCTGGTGTTCAGCTGTCCTTTTCTTCCAGAAAAGGAAGAGGAAAAAAGAAATTACTATAGAATTCCAAGGTGGATACTTGCTTCAGAAACAAGGGCCGGTTTATTTTGGATGGCAGCATAAAAGTGACCACAGCAGTTCTCTGTGCAACTACACCAACCCAGGGAAGGTGCCTCCGTCTTCACCAAGAGACCCGCCAAGACCTCAACTGCCCAAACTGCAGCGTTCGTGCCCCTAGTAAAATTCAGAATGATTTCAGGTGGAACATAGCAAACTCTTAAAAATGTTTATTTACTGGAATGCACTAGAAAATATATATATATCATCAGCTTCTCAAATGCACGAGGAAATAAAAGGAAATGATAAGGACTTCGCTGGTGGTCCAATGGCTACGACGCCCCACTCCAAACGCTGGGGGCACGGGTTCAATCCCTGGTCAGGGAACCAGATCCCACACGCTGCAACTAGCCTGTATATTGTAATGAAATACCCCACATGGTACAACTAAGACCCGGTACAACCAAATAAACAATATTTCTTTAAAAAATAAAGGCTTCCCTGGTGGCTCAGACGCTAAAGCATCTGCCTGCAATATGGGAGACCTGAGTTCGATCCCTGAGTCGGGAAGATCCTCTGGAGAAGGAAATGGCAACTAACTCCAGTACCCTTGCCTGGAAAATCCCATGGACAGAGGAGCCTGGTATGCTACAGTCCATGGGGTTGCAAAGAGTTGGATATAACTGAGCAACTTCACTTTTAAAAAATAATACTTACCTTGCTTGATAGCTGTGAGAATTAGAAAAAAACGTAAAATGCCCAGCACCAGCCATGAGAAAGAGGGTACCTGAAACAGGCTATTTTTTTTTTTTTCAGCTGCCTGTTTTCTGGACCTTGGGCTACACTTTGGGGATGTAACATCCAACAATAATGTAGAGACATGAAATATCTGTACAGTTGTCTCTACGTTTAGAAAATACCTATATATCGTTTCCTATGCCCTTACTCAATATCTCTGGGAGACAAGACCCAGAATAAATATGAATGGAAATAAAGTAAGTAAAATAAGAGAAATATAAACATATGAACTCAGCATCAGCTCAGGTAGTCAGTGACCATCTAGCTGCTGTGCTGCTAAATGTTAAAGGACTTGCATGCTTCAAGACAGTGAAGGACATCATCAAATATTAAAATAATTAACCCAGAGTGGATTCTGCTGTCAAGATAACCGAGCCACACTTTTTTAAGTTGGAAAAGAGGAAATAATCTGAACCAATCAGCAGGAAAAGAGCCGGTGGGTGGCAGGATGCTTCCCCAGGGATCACCAGGAATTTTTCATTTTATGCACCATTTACAACTTCTTACAGTGAATTCCAGAACATCAGCACACACACTTAACAGGAAATGGCAACACTCGTGTTTTTGTTGCTTCCTTAAGTTTCTGCCTCCTTTTCATCATCTTGAATGTATTTTCCCATCTTCGCCCATACAATCCCAGGAGCACACTTTCACCCTCACTGATTCTGAAGTGGGGGGAGAGATGTACAACAGAGATACACACACTGCTCTGCTCAGCTGCGTCTGACTCTCTGCGACCCCATGGACTATACACCATCAGGTTCCTCTGTCTGTGGGATTTCCTAGGCAAGAGTACTGGAGTGGGTTTCCATTTCCTTCTCCAGGGGATCCCCTCCCAATCCAGGGACAGAACCTTCTGTGTTTCCTGCATTGCAGGCGGATTCTTTACTCTTGAGCCATAGGGGAAGCCCCACAGTCTCTTCAGAGAGGGCTTTCTAGAAAAAAAAAAAAAGCATCAATTGGATAATTATGCCACCAAGTACTCTTACCTAGAAAATCCCATGGATGGAGGAGCCTGGTGGGCTGCAGTCCATGGGGTCGCTAAGAGTCGGACATGACTGAGCGACTTCACTTTCACTTTGCACTTTTCATGTGTTGGAGAAGGCAATGGCAACCCACTCCAGTGTTCTTGCCTGGAGAATTCCAGGAAGCCTGGTGGGCTGCCATCTATGGGGTCGCACAGAGTCGGACACGACTGAAGTGACTTAGCAGAATGGCACTTAATTCAATTTGTTTATTTCTACTTTTCTCTCTATTGCCCTGGGAAACTGACCTAAGAAAACACTGCTACAATTTATACCAGAGAATGTTTTGCCTATGGCCTCTTCTAGGAGTTTATGCCGTCCTATTTTTATATTGAAGTCTTTAAGGGGAGGCATTATTTTGAGGTCGTTTCCCTATATGACCCATAGTTTCTCATACACAACATGGAAAAAGTCACCACACAGACTAGAAACTCCTGAAGGGCTGAGCCGGCATCTGATCACCCCTGTATTGCAACACTCAGTACCATGCCTGACATACCGGAAGGTTCCTGAATTGCAGAATCCTTCAAAAGTAGGTATCACCGTGAGAGCTCTCTGCACCTTTGCTCACACGTATTAAGCTCACTGTCACTTGGTTTTTAAAGCACTGAATGCATGTAGTCAGTACTGTGTCTTTTTTTTCAAACCCAAAGAGTCTCTTTATCAGCATAATCCACGACACAATCATTTATGCGCCACTTTCCTAATTCTTCTCCAATTTATGGAACACTTGCATGTACTATTTTTTTAATACACTGTAAACCAACTCATCTGTATTTCTCAGGCTTATACATTGCAAAAATACCAGCTAAGTCAGTTGCTTCTCTGGTTTGGGCTTTTAAACTTTGTTATGTGTTAAGATAAACACAGGATTGTCCATCTGAGATACGGCCATCACCGACTCAGTGGACACGAGTCTGAGCGAGCTCCAGTGGATGGAGAGGGACAGGGAGGCCTGGCGTGCTCCGGTCCCCAGGGTCGCAGAGAGTCGGACACGACTGAGTGACCGAACAACAACAATCTCCCATATAAGCAGTGCAACGTGAATTTCAGTAAACTCTGCTCTGTAGCTCACAGAGCTCACATGCAACAAGGCTGCCCAGCAGTGGGGGTTATTAAATGACACCTGTCCCTAGGAAATCAGAACTATCCAGGAAACTGAGGGAAGGATAAGAGCCGGCAGTAAGTCACATGTTATGCCAGTGGAGGACTGACTGACTCTTACAGCTGAGAACACTGTCTCCTCTACGCCTTCTCTGTGGGAGGGTCCTTACCGCCACAGCACACAGCGTCTGCTCATACAGAGGGGGTCCTGGCATTTGTTGACAGCACCTCTTTGGTAGCTCAGCCGGTAAAGAATCAGCCTGCAATACGGAGGACCTGGGTTCGATCCTTGGGTTGAAAAGATCCCCAGGAGAAGGGAAAGGCTTACCGGCTCTAGTATTCGGGCCTGGAGAATTAATTCCATGGACAGTACAGTCCATGGGGCCACAAACAGCTGAACACAACTGAGCGACTTTCACGTTCACTAGTAAACTAACCACTGGGCTTCCTCTCCAAGTCAGATACATCCCTCTAAGAATTCTACTCAGCTGTTAAGTGGGGAAAATAAAGGCAACACAGAAGTAACTAGCCTTTCTGGAAATGCATTAGCATTCCTTCAAATTTAAATTATGTTTTATGGACATGAATGCCATATTGAGCATTACAAAGTCATTATTTACAGACTTCTACAATATTGTGGAGGCATATATTCTGCTGATAAAAAAAAAAAATCATGGGAATATTCATCTCTTATGTATTTATAGAAGAGCTCCAGGTACCAGGTGATGATTTCATTACCATTATGCAGACAGCTTATTTTAAAAATACCTTCTGCAGTTACAGTGCAGGAAGGAAGTGATATGGGGTGGCAGAGGTGGGCTTACATGGACAAAAGGAAAAAAAGAAAAAATTACCTGGGGAGTGTGCTGCAGCACGCGGTCAAGTCACTCAAACAATGAAAACGCCTCATGCATTTTGTACATCTCCATGCCAATGAGGGCTCTCTCCTCTGTTTTGCCTAGAGATATATGGAGCTGTAACAGAATGCAGAAAGCCCCTGACAGCCGTGTGCTGCCATTCAGACCTGAAAGATTCCATGTTATGATAAAAATTAATGTACTCTGACACCCTCTGGGACTCCCTGGGCCCTGGGAGCAGCTAATGAAGAAATACAACCTTGCCAGGGAACAGCACCAGCAGCCCAGAGTCGAGGATTAATTCAGACGGGGTAGCTGTGTGGCCCCCTCTGTCATCGGCTGTAAAGCAAGTGGACTCTGGTGCCAAAGGGGAGCCAGCTCTGATTGGTTAGAATTATTCCCTGGGTCGCGGGAGGTCAAATCAACAAAGAGCTTTACGAAATAATTGAGCCCAAGTTGGATTCGGCCTGTCACTCTGTGCTAACGCCCTCTTCTTAAACCAGGCAAGGGTCACTCAGCCTCTTGTTGGCCATGAAGGTGTGCTCTAGGAAACTTCTCCCCAGGAGACCTGCTTCCTTAGTGATTACCAGACCACTGGGCATGTCCCAGGGGACACGCATTCAAGAGGGGCTCAGAAAGGGTCTTGGGAGGAATTCTCTTCCCCAAAGAGAGGTCTCACTGTCCCCGCCAGTCTACCTTCGGACACCTTTAGCCTCCGAGTATCACAGGATCTTCCTGGGGGGCGGGGGGTTCAGAATGAAGAATAAGGTTCACAGTAACATCACTGACAGCAGCCAGAAAGTGGGCGTAACCCAAACAACCATCCACCGATGAACGGAGTGTGGTCTACCCATATGGTGGAGTACTACTCAGCCGTGAAGACGCAAGACTGATCAATACTGACTGGAAGAAGCCAGTCATGGAACACAACACACTGGGATTCCTTCATATGAAATCTGCAGAACAGGCCAAGTGGGAGAGATGGGCAGAGGAGTGGCCGTCAAAGGCTGGAGGGGGTCGGGCGGGAGGAAGGAAGGGGAATGACGTTCAACGGTCCGGGGATGAGGTTTCTTTTCGAATGGGAATATACTGAAAACCACTGACCTGTATACTTCAAAGCAGGGTGAAGTGTGTAAATTAAACAAAATTAAAAATAAAGCCAGCTCCCTGAGCTCTGAGAAGACTGCTCTACGTTCTCAGGGTGACTTAAGTGACCTTTGGCTTCTCCCTCCTCCCCCAATAGGGGCAGCTGTGGTTCACAGACCCCAGCCCGTCCACCTCTTTCCTACAAGTCCCTCATGGATGGAAACTGGGACTCAAGCTAGACAGAGTCAGTCCAGAGAAAATAAGGGTGCGTTTTTTTTTTTTTCAGACAATTGCTAGGTTACACAAAGCTATGTGGTTTTAGTCTGTGACATTATTTCAGCCTATTATTAGAATTTTACCATGTCAAGTTGAATTTATCTCTCACCATGTGAATTTTAGCCATTTGTTAAAAGATTAGGTGGAAATTTTTAAAAAATCTGTTTCATTCCTTGACATATTATTCACTATACTTTCTCTAACCTAAGGTATTATTTTGCTAATTTACTATTTCCACTAAATGACCATGGAAAACCTTGGGGAATGAGACATTTTTTCAAAAATATTTAAAATATAGATTTATACACATGCATGTTTAATGTTTCTCATATAGAATGCCTATAATTCTATTGGAAGTAAAAAAAAAGACAAAACCCAGAAGGTAATATTCTAAAATACGGACCGCAGTGATAATAGAGGGGTAGTCACAGCGTATTCATGGATGTTTATGTCATCTCAGATTTGCATCAAACTAATGTGGGAAGAAGGGGCTATAGACTGACAAAACTAACCGTATGCTGATTATTTACAGAAGATGGTGAAAGACTTGGGAAGGTCCATCTTACCTCTTCTCTTTTTGTGTGTACTTGAAAATCTCCCGGGGAAAAATATTTCAAGAAATAAAGACAAACTAATGGAGGGCCAGGAAAACGTACCATTTTCATGTTCTTTTTATGCTCATCCTTCTTTTCCCCTAATATTCTACAAGAGGCATGCCCCATCTTGGTGGCCACAGAACTTGTATAAAATAACATTTATATAGAATACCAAGAGAAATACCCACAAAATAGCAATAAGAAGTAGCTTTAACATCTGCCTAAAAAAAAAAAATCATAAAGACAGCTGAGTTGAGTTCAGTCGCTCAGTCGTGTCCAACTCTTTGTGACCCCGTGGACTGCAGTACGTTAAAACGAAACAGAAGGCCAATGTGACTGCATCAAGAACTATGCCCCGTGAAAGGCAAGACAGGAAGCCACTGGCTGGCCCGGGGGCTACTGAATAGCAAGTCCATGCTTCCAACAGGACAGGGGAGGACGAGCTCTAAAGGAATCAGAAGTGGACCTGATACAGAACGCCTCTGAGCTTGGAAAACCTGCCCACAGGGTGAGGGGAAAGGAACGTCAGCTTGGTCTGAGACACCTGGGCGCAGATGGGCCTGAGGAGCCCAGGACTGAAATCTCTTTGGTGCCCAGGTCTTTAAAGGTCATAGGGAGGTCTTGGCTAAGATTAATGTGAAGTCTTCCCCTATACGGGGGAGGAGGCACCACACAGGTCCTGCTTCCTGCATCAGAACAGAGTAACAAAAGTTCCAGAAAGACTAGGAGAGTCACGGGCTGCAGCAGTGGTTCTGCTACTGAAAAGACCTGAGAGGAGCCTAGGGCCCCACCACTCAAGACACAGACTGACTCAGGAAGTGATGGCCAGGCAAAGGCGGGGCCCGCCTGACCCCCAGTCCAGTGCTCAGCCCCCGCACACTGCTCAGCTACTCAGAGAGAAGCCTAGGGCCCCACCACTCAAGACACAGACTGACCCAGGAAGTGATGGCCAGGCAAAGGTGGGGCCCGCCTGACCCCCAGTCCAGTGCTCAGCCCCCACCCACTACTCAGCTACTCAGAACAACACAACGCTTCCACGCCAATCACCCACCAAGAAGTGGATTCTCCTCTCCGTGGCTGTGATGGGCTCAGATGACAGGACAAAGCAACTGAAAAAAGAACTTCCCTGACTAATAGAGATATTATACATTTTAAAACATTTTGACTGCAATTAAATAGATGCAAGCTTTACAAATAATACTTTGGGTCTTAACGGCGTTGCCTACAGTCTGACCAAGAGATGAGAATTACACGTCACTTTTCTGGAGGGTAACCTGATGTCACAGACCAGTGGTATTCAAAGATACTCATGCGCTTTGACCCGGGTGCTGCTCTTCCAAGAACTGATCTTCAGAAAACAAGAGATCCCAAAAGAAGCTCATGCAGGCAAGCTTCAGAGTTCCAACAGCGATAACATACAGAAGCAACCTAGCATATGAGAATTTAAGACTGGTTAAATACTCTGACCTCTATGCAGGGGATTGCTGGACTCCACCTCGTCCCGCATAGAGCCATTCTGGGAACACAGGGGCACGCTCTTGGGAGTCTGCTGATCTGAGGCATCTAGGCACTGTTGTGCTTTTAGCCAGACACACTCTGCCAAGGTCCACCTCCCGAACCGCTACCATTGGTGGACTCGCACTTCTTGTACCCACTACCGGTACCTCTGAGACCACCTTCTTCTCCGTTCAGTTTCTGGTCATCAACTACTCCTTAATGTCAGCTCAAATACCTGTTTGATTATGAGTCGGTGACTGCACGGTAACAACATTTGAAGCCTAGAAGGGAGACTGAAGAACTCGCCGCTGATTGAGAGGCTCCGTGTGTATTTTTCGGGATGACGAGATATTGAGGGCTTTCTCACAAAGTGAAGAAAACCAGTGACTCACAATATTAAGAGCACAGTGCAGTGACAGGCGGATCAACTAAAAATATAATCTTCCTCGGGGATTCTCAGGTGGCCGCCACAGTGGAGCGCTGGTGATGTATTGCAAACGTATATTCAAGGTTTTGGGCTGACAAGAACTAGCTTCTCAACAATTTACTGGGGGTGGGAGGGAGAAGGGAGAAAGACGGTCCCCAGTTATTAAAATGCAATTTCAGTGTGGTTTAAACAAAGCTTCCCAACATGTCAGTTATGTGAGAGGAGGGTTCCAATGTGCCAACAGGCGTGGTCAGAAGGTATCAGGAGGAACACCGAGCTGGATTCACCAGCCAAGCTGGAAAATACAATTTTAAACCAACCACAGACACTGTGACACGTTTTTTTTTCTGAGTCTCACATAATCCAAGAGTTCTCCGAGAGGCACCAGACATTAACCTTAACATCACGAGTTTCCTGTGTCCCTGCTTGTACGGGTCTGAGAACAGCTTGGCCATGTGGCTCAAGCCCACACCTGGTTAGAAGGGCAGCTGTATTTTCTGTACCTGAAATAACTATTACACAAAATTACTTTACAATTTGTTTCCCAGGATGTTCTAACATACAACCTCCATACCACCCAAGGAGGTACCAAGGCAAGACCTTCAAACGGCTAAGAACTGGTGCCTTAAAATCAAAGTTTAGGTCACCAGCGCAACAGTGAGTTTCCACTCCTGGCTGCACTTCTTTCCCGCCTTCCTGTCTTTCCTCCCTCCCTCCCTCACCCTCGCCCACCCACCCATCCATCCCCTCCCTTTCCGGAGCTTATGCTATGGCAGTAAGGTTAACACTCGCAAAGGAGGAGGATGCTGACGACGAACATGATGTGACGATCTGAAACGCACTACATCTTTACTAGGTACTCGGGTACTACATTTCACCAACACTTTGTGATTCAAACCTTTCAACCATCCCGCAAGGGCACTCCCGTCACCTCCACTTTTACTGATGAAGAAACTGAGGATCAGAGAGATGAAGGAATGTGCCAAGGTCACCATGTTAGTAAGGTGTGGAACAGGGCCTCAGAGCTAAGACAAAGATGAATTAGCCAAGGTCTCTGCTTCTCTGGGGCTCAGCCTAACAAAGAAAAATCAATACAGGAAAAAGCGTCCCCAAAGTACTCCACGCCCGATGCTCCCACAAGTGACTCATCAATCCAATGACAGTGTGGACTTATGAGGAGGGGAAAGCAAGGCCCCACAGAGAATGCGGCAATCTGCCAGCGAGCAGGTCAGGGGCAGGTGGGAGGCAGTGGCACAGGCCCTGAGTCAGGAGGCGGAACCTGTAACCACCCCTGGCTTCCCAGGTGGCTCAGTGGTAAAGAATCTGCTTGCCACTGCAGGAGACGTGGGTTCGATCCCTGGGTCAGGAAGATCCCCTGGAGAAGGAAATGGCAACCCACTCCAGAATTCTTGCCTGGGTAATCCCATAGACAGAGGAGCCTGGAAGGCTATAGTCCATGGGGTCACAAAGAGTCGGACACAACTTAGAAGCTCACCGGCAAAGCAGAACACAGAGGCCCCGGGCTGGGGCGATCCGATCTATAAATGAGGCAGCAGGATGGACCAGCCTCCAGAGGCCACCCAAGGGTCTTACTTGCAGGAAAGGATCAGGGCTGGGTTTGTGTTTGAGAGCGACCACTCTGGCAGTTCAGATGTCTGAATTGCAAAGCGACCCTCTGGTCGCCCACTGTCTACCAGATCAGTGTCACTAGGAAAACAGGTAGAAGCCCAGGGGAAATGAACGCTGACACTGGGAGCGAATGCAGAGACAGCTGCTGCCACTTCTGCTTATAGACTTCAGGGACAGACACCTTCTAGGTATTTGGGAGAAAAACCACCTGACCACTTAACTGAGGGGATGAACCTCACTTCTCGTGAGGGGTGTTTAACCTCTGTTACACGTATTTCAGCAACACAATTTCCTCTCGATCATAGGAAACTGGCTGGAAGGTGCATCCCCTGCAACCTTGAAGTGACCTTAACCACCTTTCCAGCAGGCAGGGGTTGTCGTCCATCCTACCGGTAGGACAAAACTCCTTCAGAGACACCACGTCCTACATGACACATTTCTGAATGAGACAGAGCTTTCTGATTTTCCAAACTACTATCGAAGCGGAGCTCAGCAACAGAGCAGATTCTGGACTCAGCTCTAGAGAAGGCAATGGCACCCCACTCCAGTACTCTTGCCTGGAGAATCCCATGGAGAGAGGAGCCTGGTAGGCTACAGTCCATGGGGTCGCAAAGAGTCGGACACGACTGAGCGACTTCACTTCACTTTCACTAGTCTCACCATCTACTAGCTGGCATGAGCTAGGTCAAGATCTTTAATCTCTTTCCTGCTGACTTCTTGATGAAATGCGGTTGAGCATCACATTAGGCTGAACCATAAGACAACACCTTTCTTCTACAATTTTTGACCTACCCCATGAAGTCCTTATGAGGATAAAATGGGATGGCAGAGGAGTGCTTAGCTGTGTACGACACATAATAAACAGGTGATAAATACTAGCAATTACTATCTCTATCATCATTTTACAGTTCCAAGTCCCAAGCAGGGCTTTGGTGTCTTCATTATTTTAACAATACTTGCTTGTCTTAGTTGACCTGCTTTCCCTTATGGTGGCATTTCCACAACTCAGCACAGCACACTGTTCTATTCAAACTCTTATCTCTTCTTTCAGCCTCTAAGGAACACAGAGTGCTATCTGCAGAGAACTGAAATGAACCATGCCCACAACACTGGCTATATATACTGATTTATATCATATATACTGATTTATCTGGACCAAACCTAACAAAATCCAAAATGGAATGTGTCTCTCATAGTGAGGAAAGATGCTTTTCAAATGAGTTACATTTCAAGGGACAAGGGGATTCTTGTCCAGAGGTTAGCAAACCACAACCCCCAGACCAAATCCCAAATCCAACCCACTTCCTGTCTTTCTAAATAAAGTTTTATTGGAATCTGGTCTTGCCCAATCATTTACACATTATCAGTAGCTACTTCCACATTACCGCGGTTTCACTCAACACTCAAGAGACACTCAACACTGTTGAGTGGCTGCTACAGAGGCCATTTGGTTCATGAAGGGAAAAACACTCGTATAGCTATTCATTTATATAAATATTTATTTATCTGATTCTTTATAGAAAAACTTTGCCAACTCATGCTCTGGTCCAGCGCGTTAAGTAATCAATGCTGAACACCAGCAACTAAGTTCATCCTATTTGCTGGTATTAAAGCCCTAACTTTGGCTATGCATTGGCTATGCGTCTGGTGGGCTGGTGGGTGAGGCAGGAGGAGACCACAGAGTAACTGTATATACTCTCCAAAGCAGGGTTTTTATTCTTCCTGGAAGGGAAGGTTTTTTGTGTGTCTTCAATTAACATACATCACTTTGACTTCCGGAAACATGATAGTGATGGCTGAACCTAGAATTCTGTTGGGAAATCAAAACTGTTTATTTTGCAAACATCGCTGTGGTTAATTCAAACACATTGTCATGTATTCCTTGGCAGTGATGACTTTTAATGATGGCAAAAAGGCTCACTTTTTCCCTAACACATTTAATTGCAAAATGGCTCTTAATTAATTTAACAATCATTCTTCTTCAGTAAGGATATGTTTTTGAAGATAGTCAGCACTGCGCAAAGCTATTTTAAAAAAAAAATCCTTAAGCTTCACGACTATTTGAAAAGAGTGATAGGCACAGGAGAAGTGAGAGGGCAAATGGTTTAATTTCAATGTCTAGCCCAGTTCCTGGCATTGTTGTAAACACTAAATAATTAATGACATGAAGGGAAAAACTTTTAAAAATAAGCCAAAAGAGGAGGGGAGAAGAGGCATATAGAGTACTTTGGTGCCTCACAATACACAGGTTAATTATTTTTACTGTGGCCCACTGTAATTCTCACTTATTCCAAGCAAGCTGCCCTTAAGGCCACTCAAATCATCTGGAAAGCTGCCTAAAACCAGGGGAAACAATAGCAGCAACGGCAAAGGAGACAGTCTACCCATTTGCTCCAAAAGAGAACTGGGAAGTACCCCCTCGAGTCCGTGGCTTTGTGAAGAGTAACAAAGACCAGGGGGACGAGTACACAGCAGAGTCCTGAGTACTCTGTGATAGTGAAGCATCACTATAGGAACAGTATTTCTGCTCAGGGCTGGTCATGCATATAGTTTACGGGCAACGTGAAGCTCATGTCCTTTCTTGCCTGGGCTGCGAGGGATCTCAAAGCTCATTTTCAGACCCAGTTTTTTAAAAAACACTTACTTATTGGCTGCACCGAGTCTTAGCTGTGGCACGAGGGAGCTTTGGTCTTTGCTGCAGCATGCGGGACCTAGTTTCCTGATGAAGGATCAAACCTGGGCCCCCTGCACTGGGAAGCGGAGTCTTAGCCACTGGGCTACCAGGGAAGTCCCCAGGTCCACTGTATTAACGGCTGCAAAGACTTCATGAGACCCGCACTCCTCTACAGTCATGTCTGACCAGTCCACTCTGATCCTCCTTTTCTGTTTTGACAGAAATCTATCTTATTTCCATTGTATCATACTGGATATATTCATGAAAACTCTCGAGTCATTTTAAGGATCAAGACAGGAACACACACATACTGTGCCAGCCACAGGCACAGTGCACTGAGGCATGCCTGCTTGCCTCCTGCATGGCCTCCTCTTCTCAACAGGCCTGACAGGTCTGTGCGGGGACCTGCTCGACATGCACCTGTAGAGCGAGGCCCAGAATGCTCAGCCCACGGCTACGCGGCTGGCAAACGGCAGAGCTTGGGTTTGAACCAAAGCTCAGTCACTCCCCCAAAACTCTGTTCTTTCCACTGCACCACGGAGAAAGCAGGGCGCACCAGGGCCCTCGGACACACCCAGCCCATTTTCTGCTCTTGGAAGTGAAGTTTTGCTGGGACACAGCCACATTCACCCACGTAAGTCCTGTCCACGGCTGCCGCTGACACAGATGGCCTTACCGCCCAAGAAATCCGAGGCGCTTCCTCTCCGGCCCTTTTCAGAAAAGCGTACTGACCCCTGCACTACACTCTCTGTGTCTGTATTTTTGTTTCATAAGGGATGACAGAACACCATCTGTTTTACAAATATTGTTTTAAAGAATTATGTAAGAACGTTTGATGCCTAAAGAGTTAAGCTTCAGAAGGCAAGACATCTACTGTGGATGGAAGCCTTCTCTGATGTTTCTAGACACGTTAAATGCTTCACAGTATGGTTTTTTAATACCTCAAGGTGGAAAATGTAGGGGATGGGGAAAAATCAACCTGTAGACTTTGAAAAATGTTTCGTAAGACACCATAATTAAGATCTAGATTTAGAGAGTTTATTACAGTTGAAAAAAAAAATCTGCCTCTCTGTTTTTCTTTTACTTTTCAAACTGTTCAGAAAAGCAAAGCAACATGATACTCTGTTACACAAACCAGAAATGGATTTCTCATGTTGAGCAAAACGTAACAGAGATACATGGGCTAAAACGTTACCCTTAAAACCAAACTGAGGAGAAGAAGAGAGATTAAGCTGTAATTTACACACTAGTCTTGCAGGGTAATTTAACCCTCACAATTTGGGATTTATTTATAATTTATAGCCCACCCACTTCTGTAGAAGGACTGGAGACAGCAAAATTGGAAATAAGAATCCAAGAAAATTAAATCTGGGATTAGTACTTTCTGAAAGTCCTGAATTTTCAAGTTCTAAAAAGTGAAAATAAATAACTTTGTTAAGATTTCTCCCTCAAATGTATAAACAGTAAAGAGGAAACAGAAAAAGTATTCTTTCAATTTTTCTTTAAACACCACTATCCAATTTTTAAGTGAAAGTATTTTAAGTATTTTTAAGTGAAACAAAGCTTGATTTCCTTAAATTCTGCTGGAGACAGAAAGCTGAAAAGAGAAAGTAGAGCTCCACGGCCAAAACAAAGTTCTAGAAATCTTTAGAGCTGCAGGTGTTACTTTAAAATTATCTTATGGTCAACTTCCAGTAACTTCTAAGATGAATCAAAGACCTTAGATGATATTATTAGAGCTGACTGGTAGCTGAAAGCCAAGCAATAAATTTCCTATATTATGTGCCATCACTGAAAGGTTTCAAATTTCAAAACTGGAATCCAGGTGTCCATTATTTTAGGAATATACAGAACTCAAACCATAAAACAGTATCTGATAAAGGAAATACATATATATATATATTTACAGAAGTCTAGAAGCCCCTGAACTGTTGTTACAGAGCCTGTTCAAAATGAATGCTTTTCAGGAAATTAAGCAGTTGGTATGACGGATGAAACTGTGCAAAGGTATCCCACACAACACCCTACTGGCTTCAGAGCCCACTACAGAGAATCCTGATGCTCAGTCGGAATCATCAGGAAGAGTCCGAGCTCTTCACATTCTGATGGAGGCCCTGACCAGCCGGGCAGCAGGAGCGTGGAGGCTGGCTGCTCTCCAGGACTGCGGTTTCAACAAAGACATCCTGCAAAACTCAAGTTTGGCTGGGACTCACCACAGGCTTTGGTTTGGAACTTTCCAGTAATGCCCCAAAATAATTGGACCTGAGACACACTGGCTGACCACCACCACCACTGATGCGGGGGAGAAGTGCCCTGGGAGCTCTGAGGCCTCCTGGGCTGACCACCCAGAAGAAGAAGGAGTGGAGGGGGACAGGAGGGATGGCGGGCGAGGGGGAGCGGGCAGACAGACAGACCGCGTGGGCGCAGGGATGGGTCGGTCGGGGTATGCAGAGCCTCACAAAAACTGGCTTGAAGACAACACCACCACCTACCGAGCATTCTTGCCAAATAAAAATTAAACAGGAATTTGAAAGAGCCTTTAGCATTGGCTACCATTTCACAGGAAAAGGAGAAGACAAAAGAACCAGCTGAATGAGACCACCGGGGTGCAGTCAGTGAAACACAGACCACAGAAAACTCCAGAGGACACACCTGCCCTTGAAACACATACGCTGCACTAAATAAACAGAAATTTAGAAACTGGAGGGAGACATACGGGCTAAGATGCACTGACCTCATTTGATTTCTGATTTAAGTAAACTGAGAGGATAGAATACTCATTGCCTTGAATGGTGTTCGGCCCCTAAACTTCTGAGTAACTTGGTCCTCAGTAATTCCTACCAACCCAGAAATCCACACTGAAGAAAATGCCTGAAGGGTGAGGTGGAACAAGAAGCGGGGTCGCTGTGGATTCAGACAGACCTGGGTTCCAATTCGGGATCTGCCACTTGCTAAAGTCAGGAAAGAGAGTTGGCCTCTCGGTGAGAAGCTGGAGCCTTTCCACTGCAAACAGAGATAAGATGAGTCATGCCTGGGGATGACTGTAAGGAATCAGAGAGAGAACATGGGCATAAGTGCTGGGCGTGTTGCCTTGCACGGAATAAACAAATGTCAGAGAGGAATGATGATTTGCATAACCACCGTTAGCAGGGCTCATTCTGAAAAGGCTCAGTCTCCACCCCATGCCACCACCCCCCCAAAAAAACCATAAAGAAGAAGAATATCCGAGGAGAGGCTGAAGCCACATGCCCTCCGGGCGGAAGGTGGAAGGAGACTGGCTCATCCGTACCATGAGCTGCATCTTCCAAAGAGGTTCGCACTGGCACCCGTTTCTACCTTTTCCAGGCTCACACTACATGCGCTACTGCCCGCCCTGGCATGGCAAGACCACCGGGCTGGGGCATGAACCGAGGGGATGCACACGGTAAAAAGTGCCCGAGCAGACTCCTGGCGTGCCTGCAGACGGGCCTCGGCACAGACTGCTAAGTGCGTGCGTCCACGCGGCACTTCAGTGGACGGGTTTTTCCTCTCCTCAGTCCAAGGGCGCAGAAAGGAGTGGGTCCGGCATGGGTAACCTCTCCTTCGTTTGCCATTACGTTTTACACACAAGGAGATCTTAACATCAAAAGATGGGAGCTGGAGATAGGAAGAGAGCGACACGTGTTTTTCTGGCAGTTCAGTCACCGACACTTGAACTCGTTTCTGACAGTTCTCAGAATCCACAGACCTGTGAGGGCTGAACTGTCATGTGCCCGGCTGGGGAAGACTTCGCCCTGCTGGTCTTTCAAAGGGAAAGTTGTGTGGGATTTTCATGCTGATTTGTCTAAATCCATGTAAAATATTGGACCCTAAAGAGACTGATGAAAGGAGGTTCGTGGCATAGGGTTGGCTAAGAGGAAAACTGCTTTTGTTTCTGAACCAAGGAGTACAGAAATTCAGAATTCATTTGCTAAGATCCAGAATTAGGGCAGAATGGGAGACCACTTTTCTCCAAGAGTTTGGGCTTGGTGATCACAGAAGGCAGTTGGCTTTGATGATTTCTGAACTACTTAATGGTTAAAAACGAATGGTCCCATTAAGACTTGGAAGGCAGTCCTCTTATGTAACCGTTGGCTCTGCTCGGCTAAACGCCTCCTTCCAGCGAGCGCTGACACCAGGACTGGAGGGAGAGTGAAGCGGCGGTGCGTCTCAGCTCCCATGGGAGCAGCATGGTGTCGGGGAGCAAGCAGAGGGAGTCACAGCAGACGGAAATGCTGCCTCTGCCACCGACCTGCTAAGGCAGCCTGCGACAGTCACTCACTGTCTCGGACCTCGTTTTCTGGCCCATCGAGAATGACAGACAGGGCAGCAAGGAGGCTCGGCAGGTGGGCTGCCCAGGCGTGCCCGGCCTCAGCGCCCCTGCTGGCTGGCCGCGTGCCCTCGGATAACTCACCCTCTCTGGTCTCATTTTCCTCAACTGCGTAATAGATATAATGACAGCATTTACCCTGAGGGCTGCTTGGAGAATTAAGTTAGGAAAAGCACACAAAGGGTACTGGGTGTGGGGCTCATAACAAGCTCTCGAGAAATGAGCTGTTACTGCTGCTACGGTTGATATTATTATTGCTGTTCTCTTCCAAACAACCGCAGAAATACTAGGTCGAGGAGTAGGCTGCCAGAGGTTAAACACTGCCTGCTTGCTGGCAACTCACACAATGGCTTGGGTGAGCTTAACTGGGCCTCCACCAGCCACCACTCTCTTTCCAGAGCTGAGACGAGAGCCTGGGGCTTTGGAGGCATGTGTTAAATGCGTGTTAAGTGAAGAAGCAAGCGGATAAATGAATCATGAAGGGAGTAAAGGGCAAATATTTAAAGAGCTACAGCTCTGTCTTGATGGGAGGTTCTCTGGAAGCTCTGGCGAGGGCTGGCAGCTACCAATCCCTGCCAAAAGGGCACACAGTGGGGCTCACCTAGGTCTGCTGGCCTGCAGACAATGCCCAGCTAGCTATTCGCTGGAGCACAGGGCAGGCCCCTGGGGTGGGGGCAGCGGGGAGTGCAGATCTCACTAAAGACTCTCACTTGACATTTCAATCTCAAGGACTCGGGCTTGCTCCAGAAAGGGCTTTAGGGGACAGACTTCTCAACGGTCTAAAAGAACGAGTGAGAAAACGAAGGGAGAAAGAAGAAGAGCTGGCCACTGGACAGCATTGAGGAGTCGGGCCAACATCACGCCATCGGAACATCTGGTCTGAGACACCTCCCCTCCCATCCATTATCTCCGCAGAGAACTGTTAAAACCAGCAACCCCGACGGAGGCCAACCCTGAGACCGCTTGTCACTGATCAGCCTGCTCCAAACTCGGGGACTCTGGTGCCGACTGTGGAATTATTTTACCTTTGGCACCACGTGGACTATTATTAACTTAATCCTTGGGTTTAAATCAACTCACTGGAAAAGAAAAATTAAACGAAGTGATTTGTTAAAGAAATTTAAACCTCTATGTTAAATGAGAAACCAGTATTGCTTGCCCTTAAAAAAAAAAAAAACCAGAGGGAACTGTAAAAATAAACACTTGGAAACAAAATATTGTAATGAAAAGGAAGCTAACCACCACCGCTTTCCTCAGTTCTGGCTTTAAGAGCTGCTTGCTCTCTGCTAGGAAAGGCGGTTGGTAAGGGATGGCCAAAAAAAAAGAAAAAAAATCTGCCAGTCCTCAGCAAAGGCTCCCTCCGTCAGGCATTTTTGAAAGTCTGAGAAAGAATGGAAAAACAGAAGTTCTCAGATGTGAGCCCACGCTTTTGGAACCGTGTCCACGGGCCACGTAAAACCATCGCAGGTTTGCTAAACAGTAAAACCTTCTTCCCGTGCTCTGAGGTTCAGCCCCCTTGTGGAACTAGAGAGCTGACCTGACCTCTTCCTAAGTGCAATGAAAATGGAACTTCTCCTCGATCCGGGGAGGTGCCCTGAAGATGTCTGCGATCAGGATGCAGCCTGCAATCAGCTGCCTTTTACGAGGTCGCTTTTTACTGATGCTTAGTAGGATCTTTTTCTTGTTTTCTGGGAGGCTGTTATGAGATTGATGACACGTCTCATAATGAGGAGGGCTCAGAGTCAAAAAAATATGGTACACCTCGACCGGGCCAGGATAAATGAGCCTCCTGTTTGGACGCCAAGACGGCACAATAGCCTTCCATCTTCCCGGTTGTGTTCATCTGATAAAGACATTACAATGGTGAGATATTATGATCTATAACCCTCTGCTGGAACACTCACACATTCTTGGCCTTGAACGCTTGAGCAAAATGCTGCACGCTACGGAGCAGAGCAAGGTCCAGGGTCATTGCTTCTACCTTGGCTTTGTGCTGGAATGAGAGAAAATAAAAAGAAATGATAAATAACAGCAAGTTTAGTTCATGGTATCAAGTTACAGTAAATGTGTTATGGAACATGTCGGAATTCCCCTGTTTAATATTAGACGCCCAGGGAGAATATAAATCATCGGAATGAATAGAAGAACGGGGCTTTTTACTGCCAAGTTTAGGGAGGATGGGAGGCTGGGACTCTGCTAAAACTCCAGGCTGAGGGCCTGTACTGTTTGACTCAGCGCCCGAAACAGGATCCACAGGGTCCGGGGGCTCATGTATCTCCTCTCAAAGTGCCTCCTAACTATAATGACAGAGGTACACGAGGACGAAGCCCGCCTCCTGCAGGAACATCAAAGGCCATGTGGGAATCTCAAAAGCTGCCATCTGGGCTCTGGAACCACTCCACTAAGCCTGCCTCAAAAATGAAACACAAGGCATGGACAGAAAGTACAAAGGCAGGCAAAACTCGGTAATACCAATGGAGCCGGATAGCCCTGCATGCCCCTGCTTTAGAAACGCAGACAAGCCAGGTTCGAGCACCCTGGTTTAGAGACCCTGTGAACTCTGTGGGTGTGAGGCACACGCGGGTGACAGTAATGATGCTCCTGATGTCTGACCTTGGGTGACGGTGGGTGGGCATTTACAGGCATCATCGCACCCTCAGGGCAACTGAAGGCTACCTTGTATTTGGCCTGTTTTACACTGTGGCGTCTTAGAAGAGACTGAATACAGAGCTAGGAAGTGTGGATGGTGAGGCCTCAAGCCAGTCTGACACTGAAGCCCACACTCCCTCCTGGAGCCACACCAGAAGCGCTGCAGCAGTCACTGAAGCCACCCCGTCCCACTGCACGGCCCCCGGCACAGTTCCAGAAAGCCCATGCCTTTCCAGCAGGCCCTGTGTTTACCAGGCCCTCCTGATTTTTAAGTCTGCCTGGACTCTGCTATGGGCTGAAATGCTACTTCTTCGGTCTCTCTCCGCAGAACAGACGGCCAGGCTACCTGCCTGATTAGGTAAGTGGATTCCCATAAGATAGGCGGTGAGCCTCAGAATCCTTGTCTAGACTGCGACACTGAAGTAAGACTAGTGAGAATCACAATGTGCTCGGAGGCTCTGAAGGGGGTGCACGAGGCTCAGTGGAGGGCACCCTCCACCTGGACGGACACACAGGCTGTGCTGAGACGCTTAGTGTGTCTGCAGAAGTTCACCTCGGCCACCAACGTCCTGGACCGCGACCCGAGTCCCAGGCCTTGGACAGTGAACACCAGGCCGACACAGCTGGGATGCACAGACTCTGGGCCACCTAACCTTTCTGAGCCTCAGCTTCCTCACTTGTAAATGATGAATGTTCATCATCTACTCACAGAGTCGTGAGGCTAAGCGCAAAGCACCTAACAGCCTGCCTAGAGACAAAAGGTGTTTCATCACTTTAACCGGAAGGAGGGAAGATGCCCGTAGTGACAAGCTCTTTCCCCGAGGCCACTGTGTAATAAATGGTTGTTCAGGAGGGCAACAGGGCAACAGGGTGGGTGAAACTGTGTTCACAGCAAGTGAGGCTTCCCCCAGAAGACCACATCGTACCAGATCACTGTTGGACCCTGGAGGATCCAGGTCCTGCCACTAACACGGCCCAGTTTTCAGGAAAGGCCACAGAGAGGAATTCAGTGACCTCCCCAAACCCCAGCAGTCTGGCAAAGGCAAGTTGGCCGAAGTAGATCTTAAATTCCTCAGGTAACAGCAGCTGCACACACCTGCAGATTCTGGAAGAAGGAGAAGCATCTAACCTGATCCAGGAAAAGAGGAGAGTGCCAACATGTGGGTTTCATTAGAGCTTCCTGAGATCAGGGAATATTAAAGCTGGAGGGTTCACAGTAAGGCAAGGCCACAGCCCTCATCCCATATGAAGGTAAGCTGCCACCAGAAGAAGGGGCTGCACCCGAGTGATGCCGTACCCTGTACAGAGGGCTCAGGACTCCAGATGGGCAGCAAACCGCACCCCCACCCCCCCGTCCCCACTTTCCGTCTGCGTGATGGATGTTTTCCGGTGGCTGAAGTCTTCGGAGCGGGACGTCTGTCAAAATGGCTAGCTTTCCTTCCCCATAGATTCTTATGCCTCCTGAATGCTCAACTACTGGTTCTGACATTCAGACGTGGCAACTCAAATGGCCTTTCACCCTCATCCTGCTCCTCAGGCCCCAGCCGCCCCTGGTGCAGAGCACGACACTAGTCACCAACACAGAATCTTACAGAGCTTTGAAAGGATTGCAAGAGGAAAACCGGATATTTCTCCTATTAAGGGAGGGGTGGTAAGGACAGACATCGCTCCTCTCAGCTGAGTCCCTGATGGAAATCCCCAAGGAATGTACTGGCTACATATTAGAAAAGAATGCATGTACATTTTTCCCCCATAAAACAGGGAGAACATTCCCAGATGGTAACCCCAAAGCAAAAATTTCAATGAAAGCGATGGCCTGCCAAGCCGGCCAACGTGTTCTTCTAATGTGCGGTTTGCACGTGGTGAGCTGTCTTTTGGTACCGCCCCCCGCCCCCACCACCTCTCCCCTCGCTGGAAGATAAAACACAGGGCTGCCACCACCAATAAGAACAAAATCAGAACGTATGTATCCAGGGGGAACGAGGGGTCACAAGCCATCAAGCAGTTCAACAGACTAATCCACAGGCGGTGGGTTACCGGGCTCCTGGGGACAGTGACTCAAGCCCACACCCAATTACTCAGGTGACCCCCCTGCCCTCGGAATCAGGCTTCCTGCTTCTGCTACTGACCCTGAGAAATGCAGAGGGACTGCGTGCGTAGTTTAGTTAAGCCCCGAAAAGGGAGACACAGCTTTTAGAGGGAGGGTACACAAATGTGCTGACGTGTGTGTGTGTTGCGGGGGGGGGTGCTCTTCTGGTCGTCTAACAAACTTCACAACGCGATAGAAATGTTTTTATCATGGGACGTGCTCCAAATGAGAAGGCAGGGGCTGACGGATTGCAAGCAGAGAGCATTTCTGAGGGATAAACTGCTGATTGCTAGGTGAAAGCAAGAGGCCCCATCTGCCAATGTGAGCTTTCCTGCTGAGTCTATGAATTTGGGACTGACCACAATCCGCTTTCTTGGTATAACTCATTTCTGCTGTTGTTGTTGTTGACTTTAATTTGGAAGGAATTATAGACTCGCAAGAAGTGCCAAACACAGTACCCGAAAATGCTCACATACCCATCTCCCCGTATCCCCCAGAGGGGACGACTTATCCAAGAAGCACATCATTAAAACCAGAAAATCGACATTGTCACAAAGTAATTCATTAGACTCCAGATGTTACTTTGATTTCACCAGTTTGGGGATGCACTCATTTTCTTTTATTTGAAATATCTATGCGTATAATGCTATGACATTTTTATCACATGCAGAAATTCATAGAACCATCACCACTTTCAACATACAGAACTCTTCCATCACCACTAAAGAACCATTGAGATTTTCAACTAAGATGTTAAATCAGCATATGCCATCCAGGACGTGAAAAGTTCAGACTCTATCTGGCCAGTCTCTGGGCTCTAGATTTGCAACACACACACACTTGTAGCTTAAAACATTTTTGTAGCTTGGAATGGCCAACAAGATATGACCTGGATCCCTTACTGTGTGGCTCACACAAGTGCCTCTGTATCAGTCAAGACGAACTTCAACAAGGAAGGAGCCCCCAAACCCCTCAATGTCATAAGAGAACCAAGCACTATGACTTGTTCATGCCTCAGGTCAGGGGGGCCCCTGTCACTGTAATGGCCAGGGGCTCAGGCAGGTGGAGGCCGGGGCTGTTTCCATCCTCTGTAACATCACCAGCCTCCACAGGGCGGGGAAGAGAATCCGGCTGCACACTGAATGCCACGGGCTGCCACCCCGTGGTGCCAGGGGTTGCTTCTGCTAACACTTTGTTGGCAGAGCATGTTCTGCGGCTGTGCCTAGCTTCGAAAAGGTGCAACCCTCCACATGCCCAGCAAGAAGAGAAATGCAACGTGTACACAGTGAATATCAGTAACACCAACGCACAGTCCGTGATTTTGCCCTCTCTACTGTCCAGGCTCATTTCAGGCCACCTCCTGCTTCATAATTTCAGTAGTCATAGAAACATTTAGAAAAGACAGATGGATACGGACAGAAAGGATCTAGAATGCCACCACCCCACTATTAACTGTTGGCTTTCCCTATGCCCCCCACCCCTCCTCTCTACCCATCTAGCCATCGATCCAGCCAACCAGCCAACGAGCCCCCCACCTAGCTTTGGCTGACAGAGACAACTTCCTACTAAACTTTGAATCTTTAAATGCTATAAAACGCCTATCCAACCCTTCCCCAAATCCACACTCTTTTCTTTAGCCACACCACTGTACACAAGTTTATCATCTCAGGGAAAAGAGGAGTGCAAACTTCCCTTAAGTTCCATCTACAGATGCTGGCACCCATCATTTTAAAGCAGGAATGCACAGGTGTGGAAGCAGCAGGCAACGTCTAAGAAGCTGAGACGTAAACCTGCTCCCAGCCACCCCCAGGTTCAGCCAGAAGACAGAGCAGTGCAGCAACCCACATATTTTCCCTCCACTTTCCTGGAAGTCGGGGACACCAGCCCACTGACACTCTCGGTAGAATGAGTCTTCCTGGGTTGTTCTTTGCTAAATTCCCAAAACCTGTCTTAGCGGTTCAAGGGTCTACAAGGGCAGAATCAAGGGGGTTCTTGCTGTCGTTACACAAGACTGTTCTCTCATACCATTGCATGACTATAATTGGCCAAGTGTGACTCAGGCGTGACACTGCCTGGAACCACAGGAACCACATGGGGGCCATGTGGAACATCCACAGGGGACGGCAGAGTCGGGCTGAGCGGGAGGAGCCGCAGTTTGGCCTGACAGTAGCACTGGCTGTGTGGCCGCAGGAGCGGCGTGGCTGCTCTGGGCCGCAGCATTCATGCTGAAATGGGCGTCTGCGGTAAATGGTTAGGGCAAAGAGGAGGTATGGCGCATACGAGGCACGAAGCACAGAAATTACGATTATTATCATTTGTAACACCACTGTTAGAACAGGACACCGATTCTTTGTTTTTCAACCATAAGGCATATTACCAATTGCAGTCACAAAATTTACTTAAGCAGGCTACAGTCCACAGGGTCGCAAAGTGTTGGGCATGACCGAGTGACCGAGCACACCACATGATATGCTTGGCATTTATTTTTCATTGAAGAGTCACAGGAAAAGTCTTTTGAAGTATCTATCATTTCCCCCATTTCACAGCCTAGAAAACAGAGGTTTTTACAGTTTAAAGTGGCACAGCCTAGACACTGATTCAGGTTTTGAACTGAGACTCGACTGGTTCCAACACTCGTGTCTTCGCTGGGTTATCACTACTGGCTCTAGCCCCGTTCTCGTACTCTTCAATGCCTGACACTGAGAAGCTATCAAGAAATTAACGTCCTCTATATATTCTTGTTTGTGTCTATTTTACATCATATTTATTTCATACACTTAGAATTTACAAGAGAAGCCTAGTAGTGAAGGCGAAAATGTAACCAAGGCAATAATGTACATTCAGAGCTTATTGCTAATGGCACCCTGCAAATTCTAATCCAATGGGCCTTAATTGCATTGTGCTGATGCCTCTCGCCCTTCCACTTTACATATGCCTGGTCCTGATTTTATGTTCCGAAACCTTAAACAGGAGTTGTCACATTTACAGCAGCAGGAGATAGCGGTGATGAGCATGTTACTGACATGACATTATTCACTGAACTACAATACAGACCTAACTACACTGGTTCCGTAATCTGTCAGAATCCTATGTGGGACCTCATATCGCTCGTTTCTCCAGTCTTATGAAAGTGATGTTTTTGTGGCTGTGGGTGTCAGCCTCTTTGCTGGGAAATGCAGGAGCAGATGGGGATTTGCATCTCCTTTCAGCTCTTGTACATCTCAGAGCAACCCAAATCAGCATCATGAGCGAGCTAAATGGGAGTCTGCCCAACCTTGAACAAGCCTAAAGATAAAAAGGATGCCCTGATCGGGGACTGCCCTGGTGGTCCAGTGGCTAAGGCTGCACTCTCCCAACGCAGGGGGCCTGGGTTCGATCCCGGGTCTGGGAACTAGATTCCACATGCCCAACTTTGCAGACTACAACTAACGCTCACACATCGCAACTAAAGATCATGCGTGCTGCAATGAAGATCAAAGACCCTGCATGCTTCAACCAAGACCCAGCACAGCCAAAATGTCAACAAATGAATATTTTCTTAACAAAACGATGTTCTGGTACGTGCTCTTACTGAAACAGCATTCCTGCCCAAGGAGCTGGCAGAGCTTAGGAGTCTCTTTCATGGCTCTCCATACCTGTATCAATCTGTGCACCTCTGTGCCTTCCACCAGGAAGACGCTCTTCAAGAAGAGTCCAATTTACAAAATAGGGAGCCAAACCAGAAATGACCCTTAGCAAAGCCCTGGGTTTTCCTTCAAGCCTTGACCTTCAGATTGACCATCAAGCAGGAACCTTCACTCCTGAGATTCCACAAATGTGCCCCCCACCGAAGTCCACCCTCCCTCCAAACTACAGTGATAAACATGCCTAATGAGAAAATCATGACAATGATTTTCATTACACAGAGGTCAAAATTTCTGCCTTGGGTTGCTGGAACTCAATTTATAAAATAACTGTTTCAGTATCTATAGGTGATTGTGAGGCTGATTCAAGGAGAAGCTGTACCGGATAACGGCTTATTTAATTTGGTGTATGACTTATGCACCACATAAAGTAAAACTATTAAAGATGCTTAGACAGTAATTGGCAGTATTTTGCACTCTGGATAAAAAAAAGTGCTTATCTTGCCAGAAACTAACAAGAGAGGGAAAATTATTCGAAAACCTTCCAATTTCCCTCTATGCTATGCATTCACTTTGCAGCTTAAAAACAGTTTAAGAGGATGGCAAATGGCACGGGGGTTTGGCAGCCGACATGATCGGGCATTTATGCCTGGCTATTGAAGAAAGAGCTTTTTTTCATAGTGAATTTTTCATCCTAATGTAAGTGATGATTTACGTTAACTATAGGTAAAGCATGGTTACATTTTGCTGAAGGATTGCAGGCAAGTAGAGAGGAGTACAATAAGCTGAAGCGTAAAAGCTTTCTCTGTCATAATATTTATTATAATGGCATATAAAATAGCTGAAATAAATAATAGATGACTAAAGGTAAATTCATATGATAAAGAATCCTTCAGCAGACACCATTACTTTTGACTGTTCGAGTTTTATACACAGTTGAAGACTCTTTAATAAACAGGCCCTGTGTCTTATGTAAGTACTGGAAACATCCACGACGTGCTCAAAAGCAACAGACTGGACATCAGCTAATCCACTGCATAATTATATCCTCAACAGGAACAGCCTATATATTTTGAATAGTTTAATACGTAGGTTCTTAATGAAACTTGATAAGCATCTGAAGCCCCTTCTTTGCAGAAGTTGCTGATAAAATAAATCCAGTGTCCCACACCCCAAGATTCAGATAGGTATACAGACAAATGGAGACAGTGGCATCGACACCTATACACAGCATCATGCGTAAAATAGACGGCTGGTGACAAGGTGCTATTTAACACGGGAAGCCCAGCCTGGCGCTCTGTGATGACCACTCATGCGTGGTCATGAGAGTCGGGGCTGGGGAGGGCAGGGAGGCTCCAGAGGGAGGGGACATACGCATAACTGGGGCCAAACTGTGCGGCTGTACAGCGGAAACGAACACAACACTGAAAAGAAATTTCCTCCAATTAAAGAATTCTTTTTTTTTTTAAATAGGAAAAAAACTCACAGAGAGATGTGGGGTCTGTTGACTATCTGGTGACAGGTCAATGGCAGTTAGTTTCATTGACTACAGAGAAAGAGAAACAAGATCTGTCTGCTCTGGTTGAAAGGCTTCTGAATTCCACCTGAAGGACCCGTGAAGTGTGAGAGATGCTCAGATGGAGAGAGACGATCTTCATTATGACGCTCAAGATGGAGAGAAACACACACTACCAGGACAGCATCTGCCTGGGGGGTTCTCACCATGGACACGCCAGCCCCAGGGGACACCCGGTGAGGTCTGGACACGTTTCTGGGGGAGGGCTGCTCTGGTATCTCGGGGGTAGAGCCCAGGGATGCTGACAAACATCCCACAGCGAGTCCCAGACGGCAACGGTGCCGAGGCTGCGCGTGTTGGTTTGGGGAGAGGGACTTGATTCACCCCAAGTGGGCTTCAACGATTTAAAGTTATCCTTATTTATAAAAATAAAACTGGTTCACTGAGCAGAGCACAAATAATACAGAAGTGGATAATGTATCAAGTGAAAGTATCTGGCATCCTGCTGCCCCAAGATAAACAGAGTGACAGTTTGAGGCAAACCCTTCCAGGATACAGTTTCTACGTGTATAAAAAACACTGGGCCACAACGGATTTCTACAAACACCATATCGTAGTATATGTGTTATTCTATTCCATAATCTGGTTTTTCACAATTAACACATGATAGAATACACCTAAACAGAACTCCACCAATATTCTTTTCAACCAGTAGGTTTACCCAGAAGAGTGTTCAAACATTTATTAAAAATTGATCTGGGGCTTCTCTGGTCGTACAGTGGTTAAAGCTCTGAGCTCAGATACAGGGGGATGGGTTTGATCCCTGGTCAGGGAACTAATACCTCATATATTGCACAGCACAACCAAAAAAAAAAAAACAAATAAAAAAATTTTAATCCAAATGAAAATTTATTAAAAAAAAAAAAAAAGACTGATCCTCTTTGGATGTCTCAGTCCTCCACAGCCTTCACTAGCTTTGTGAACTTTTTACTTCAATTCCCAAAGCTTGACCTTTCTTACCTGTAAAAAATAGAAATAATAGAGGAATCCCTTCCCTGGGATTACTGTGGGAACTCAATAAGATAATATGCATGGGAAGCACCTTAAACACATACGCTCTAAGTGTTAACTATTGCTGTTGCTGTAATCAATATTACTTTATGTAGTTTCCAGGTTTTTGTTCCTAAAAACAATGTTGTAATATCTATGTTTTGCAATAAACAATTTTTTTTCTATAGGATAAGATCCTGGAAGTAGAATTGCCACGTCAAGCAACATCTGTATTTTAAATTTTGATGCATTTTTTGCTGGGTGTCCTCCAAAAAGGTTAGAGCAATTTCTAGTCCCAATAACACTGCAGGAGACTATGAAAGAAAACCAAAACAACTGATAATTCACACTAATATTTATAGTCGGTTAAAATGAAGTTTTATATCTCTGTCTCTGATTTCTGGTACACAGTGAGTGGCAGAGAGTAGGTTTTCAAGACAGGGTTTAATTTAGAAAATGAATGAATGAATAATGCACCACCTGAACCTGGGACAAAGTCCTCAGAAGAGATAAAAGTAGGCTAGTGACGCTGGCAACATAACCCGCTGGAAAGCCAGGCTTTTCTCCTGAAGCTTCAGGCCCGCTGGCTGCCAGCCTGCCACTCAGAAGCTGGCACTCAGAAGCTGATGACGAATGTGAACCCGGCATGCGGAGCGTGCAGTAAACGTGCAACAGTGTCATCGTGCCTGGGGGTGCACAACAGTCACTTTCAGTTTATGGGTGAATCCAAAGAGAGCAATCTTTCTGAGGTTCCACAGAAGCAAAGCAGCATATTCAACGGACGAACTAGAAAAGGTTAAAAAGAGTATGTGCTTCCGAGAGAACCAAAGTTTCCCGTTCAAGGTGGCATCTGTCTAAACAGCCTCTAATAAGTTCCAACAAAAGCACCCAGAAAGGCAGAAAAGCTAGAAATTCAGTACACAGCGCGTGCATGCGCATACACACACACACACGTCACAGTCAAGGTGTCCCCAAATGTTGCACGTCTTCTACATTAGCTATGGGACCAAATAACTTACTCGTAAAAAGGAACTGGAAAAGGAAATAGCAATAACAAAGAAGATGCTCTTTTTTAGGGAGGGGGATTTAATTGAGTTATTAAATCACTTATGGCCTAGTTTTGCTGGTTAAAACAGTAAGAGACAGTAAACAGCTTTATACTATGTAAGAGAAAATGTAAATCATGTATGTGAAAGTTTCAAGAAGAAAAATATCAGAAGGGAGGGAGGGAGAAAGGAAACAGAGGAAGGGAGGGGAGGGAAAGGATATGAGAGACAGAAAGATGGAGGAGGAGGAGGAAGAAAGTCAGTTTAGCTCCCAAACTAGCAGCAGCAGGAAAAAAAAAGAAAATGCTTGGGGTCCACGGGATATTAAGAAACTGGATCGACGCAAAAATAAAATCCAAAAAAGAACTAAAATTATTAATAAAGGAAAACACCTGATAGAGAGGAAACGCAACATGAAATTTAGAAATTAGTACAGATTCACACATAATCACAAGAAAAATCAAAAGGACTTAAATTCACACGTTAAAGGCAGAAGCCAACTAGAACTCAAGAATGACCTCCATGCTGTATAAAATAGATAGTGTGGACAGAGAACACCAGCACCTCCCAGACCTGCTCTCCCTGGTCCACGGTACCGGGCTATGTTGAGAAGAGACCTACCACCTGGGAACTACGTTTCCCAGCCTGCATTGTGGTGGGGCGGGGCCTCCAGGTTTCCATCAATGGCCTATGAGTGGAATAGTGTGTGTGTGTGTCTGTCTGTCTGTGAGCGCGTGTGCCCATGTGTGTGTGCGCGTGCCCGTGGGGCCCTCCACCCTGGGCTGAGTGGAATAGTGTGTGTGTGTGTGTGTGTGTATGTCTGTGCGCGTGTGTGCCCATGTGCGTGTGCGCATGCCCATGGGGCCCTCCACCCTGGGCTATGAGTGGAATAGTGTGTGTGTGTATGTCTGTGCACACGTGTGCCCGTGTGTGTCTGTCTCTGTGCGCGTGTGCCCATGTGCGTGTGCGCGTGCCCATGGGGCCCTCCACCCTGGGCTATGAGTGGAATAGTGTGTGTGTGTGTGTATGTCTGTGCGCGTGTGTGCCCGTGTGTGTCTGTCTCTGAGCGCGTGTGCCCGTGTGTGTGTGCGCGTGCCCATGGGGCCCTCCACCCTGGGCTATGAGTGGAACAGTGTGTGTGTGTATGTCTGTGCACACGTGTGCCCATGTGTGTCTGTCTCTGTGCGCGTGTGCCCATGTGCGTGTGCGCGTGCCCATGGGGCCCTCCACCCTGGGCTATGAGTGGAATAGTGTGTGTGTGTGTGTGTGTATGTCTGTGCGCGCGTGTGCCCGTGTGTGTCTGTCTCTGAGCGCGTGTGCCCGTGTGCGTGTGCGCGTGCCCGTGGGCCCTCCACCCTGGGCTACGCATCACGTGAGCTGGGTTTCCCGTATTCTTTCTCCTTCCATCGGAGGGATGCAGACGGCTAACGACTTCTAGTAAGGCCACTAGATGCAGGGAGCCCCCGTGCTCTATGCACTGAATGGGCCACCGCACCCTATCAGCTGGGGACACCCGATGTGGGTCTGGAAATCACCTGGCACAGCTGCTGTCTCTCACGTCAGGTGGCAGTGCGGTTGACGGCCCCCTGCTGCTTTCACCAGGAAGCAGCAGCAGCACACTGCTGGCAAGCAGAAATGAAATTTGGGACATTAGGGGGTTTAAAAAGCCAACTGATTCTGGAGCCCAAACAGTATAAAAAAAGCCTGAAAACACCTCTGAGAGCAGATAGCCCGTTACAATCCCAATTTCTGAATTAATTCAAAGGATTCAGGCCAGGAGCATGTATCGGATTAGTGATATACCTTTTCCACCCAAGTCCTTCATTCCAGATCGTGGTGTGGTTGCTAAGGAACAGAGAGAAGGAGAGACATAGCTAGACAGACAGATTGAGAGAGGCTCAGAAAGAGAGTCAGGCGTTCCTGTCCCGTGAGGTTTCCAGGCTTGTCTGACAGCTTCCTCAGGGCTGCTACTGAAAGGGAAACCTAACAGGAGCCTAGGAATGAGGCGTCTGTGAGGAGTGGCAGAATGACGTGCAGATTCAAAGCAGTGACCAGGCGACCCTGTCCCCTCGGTGCCTGAAGCATGCCAGCTTGGGCATGGGCACGTGGCCACGTTCACATCCGACTCCGTGGTCTGCTCTCTTGTAGGCAAAAGGAACAAATGAGTCAAGTGGGGGTAATTCTGTTGAAAGGCGGCTAAGTCAGAGACTGCGTGTTTTCAGAAGAGCAGCGCACACAGCATTAAGAGCTGCGGGGGCACCACCTTGTAAGCATCCATTAGAGGCCACTTTGGGATGCACGCATGTAAGGCGGCTCGGCCTCAGTGCACCTTCTTCAGTATTCATCGACAGTGTCGTCCCTGCTCCCTCTGGTTCCACGGTACAGACATTCTCTCTAGGCAGAGCTTCTGCTGCCGACAGGGGCCAGGGTGGCCAGAGCTTTCATTGGTGTAAACGGAGGACCTCGTCCATGTGGTCCCCTTCTTCTCAAGGAAAGCAGACTTCAGAGGTTGCACTCCTTTGGGGGCACCAGGTCTGCAGCACAAGCCCCAGAAGGATTCGGGGGTGTTCTGGCTGAGGATCATGTTTTCTAGTTCATCTAAGTGTCACCGCTCATCACACAACTAGGAGTTGTCAGACTTCCTGCCCCGTGCACACTTACGAAATGCAGTCCAAGAGGCAAACGCTCACTGTTAACTAAACAACTTAGGAGGGCTTTCTCCCTGACAGGTACTATTCAGAGAAGGGAGGATTACGGACTCTGCTACATTTCGCCCTGTTGAGCCGTTACAAAGTAGACCCAATTACCTGCACTTTACAAACAAAACAAGGCTGAAAAAGCATCCAAAAAAAAAATAATAATAATCTGCTTGAAAAGCCACAGAATCAGCTATTGGCAGAAGTGGGATTTCAGTTTTTCCTCCACTCTGATAAGCCATTCCTCCTTAAGATAGTATTATTGCTTTGGTGCCAGAAATTTCTTTCCAACCCTGAAATTTCCCCTAAATCCAGGAGATTATGGTGGGGTCCAAATGTACTTCACTCCCAAGAATGTTGTTCTTTCCATGAACCCAAAGCCTTTATACTTTTTTTTCTGACCATTAAAATGTTAACTTTATGATTTAAAAAAAAAAAAAAGAATGTTGATTTCCACCTCTCCCCTCTGCTTCAACCTCCAGACTCTGGAAGAGCCAAGAGAGACATCTAAGTCATGTGTAATTGGAAATGTTTCCATATGTGTAGAAATAAGATACTAATCTAACCACCTGCTCACCGGAAGGTAGTGAAACAGACTTTTCTTTCCAAATGGCCATAAGTCCTCCAGAAAGTCAGCAAACTTTCTCTTGAATAAGCCAGTTAGTATTTTAGGTTTTGCTAGCCACACAAACAACTCGACTTTTGCAGCATGGATGCAAAAGCTGCCATAGACACTGTCAAGAAATGGGTGCAGCCGAGTTCCAATAAAACTTTATTTTTACAAAAGCAGGTGTCAGGCTGGATTTCCTCCCGGTGTGGCACAGTTTGCTGAAACCTGTTTCAGGACAAGAGTCAGGAAAGCTGGGTGTGTCTCAGACAGTCTGGCAGTCTTATAATTACTGTAATTTGAAGATTCCACTGAAGATAGGAGAAAATAAAGCATTACACACTGCCTTAAATAATGTATGTTGACTGATCACAGGGGCCAACTGATTAAGATGTAGCTCACAGACAGCCTTAAGAGTCTCAAGTAGTGTGTACAAAGAGTGGTAAGTATCTGCTAACACTGCTGCTTGCAAAATGTGTCTCCTGTTAAAAATCTGAATTTCAGGAGTATCACATGTTGTAAGTATCAGCACTGAATGGTTCCTGCAAATTCCATATGTCTGCTTGAACACAGGACCGCTGTGAAAAATATTATGGCCACTCTGGAAGGTTATAAAAACCTGTTAGAGAAATTGAAACAAGGGTTTCTAGACATCTTCCAAGCATGCCAATCCTTGGGCATTTAGGGTATGAAAGACAGACTTTTTTCCATTGGGCTCAAAGGTATGTTCCAGATCTGCTAATGATTCTCTCCAAAATCCTAACAGGCATCAAATCGGAAGCGCCATCTTGGCCACTGGGAATGAGAGCATGACATTTCTGTCTTGTGCGTATGCATTTACAGTGCAGAAAACCAAAACCAAAACACCACCACAACACCACCTCTCGCAATGGAAAGAGAACCACGCACTTTCCTCTTTATCCAGAGAGAAGAACTGCATATGAAGACGCAGAGCCTGGGTGGGGGAACCATTTGGGTGGGACAGGCAGAACCACACACAAAAAAACCAAAACAATGAAAACACAAAATAAAGAGATGGCTCGTAAGATAGTTATTAAAGAGAGCACGCCTTCTATGTCCTGGGATTTTTCGATCTAGATGATAGCAGTAGACTAAGGGTGATTCCTGGGTCGGGAAGATCCCCTGGATAAGGAAATGGCAATCCACTCCAGCACTCTTGCCTGGAAAATCCCATAGACAAGGAGCCCGACAAGCTACAGTCCACGGGGTCGCAAAGAGTCGGACTCAACTGAGCGACTTCACTTTCACTTTCAAGGGCGACTGAGAGACTGTAAGTGTTCTTGAAAGTAATAAGGAAAAAGAAAAAAAAGAAAGAAAGTGATAAGAATTACAGGCCATATCATCACAATTTAGAGGAAATTCATGCCTTCTGCTGGAGAGAGCAAAGATTACCTTTGCAACATTGTGAGACATTCTGCCTAGACTGACGGGTTTAAATTCCTCAACCAGGAGTCAGTATCAAGCCTCAGAGGACCAGAGTCTCTTCCTGGCAGAATGATCTTTGAAATCTCTGAATACCAAGAAGCCACCGAGCACCTGATTTACGGAGATTAATACTCCCAAACAAATACAAAATCCACTAGCTAACAAGAAAAGACGAAAAACAAAACAGCCACCCATTAGGTCACAGCACTGGAAGCGTCATGGCCTGCGTTAGGGGATCAACCACACGCAGAGGGACGGACGGGGGCAGGGCCACAGGAGCCTCGCCAAGGCACTCTGCTGCGCTTGACACCCATGCAAGGCTCCGCTCTGCACCCGGCGCCTTCAAGAGGCAGCTGGTCGCATCTCCACTTTGAGAGTAAGCACACGTAAACTAAATAAGCTGAGGTCATAAATCAGACGAAGGGAGGACCTGAATCCCAGTCTAACCAATCCAGAACCATCTGTCCACCCTTTCTGCCTGTAAACTATGACTATCATGACCCATTCAATGAAATGGAGAAGGAATACTAGGGACTAACAGTACTCTTGCAAATGATGAAATTCCAAGCTCTCAAGCAGGATAGGAAAAGGATGAGAAAAATCAAGGAAGAGCCAGAAAGACCACAAGTGAAGGAAAAAGCTGAGAAAATACCCCATTCTCCTGTTCTCCGGAGATCCATAATCATATGCTACACTGTTCCCTGCAAGCGCAGACATACACAGGGTAGCACATTAATCCTTCAAACACTAACAGATGCTGGCAGGGATTTAGACTGGAATGTATTTACAAAGTGACAAATTATGTTCTGTATTATATATAGAGAGAAAGAGCACCCACAAACAGGCTGATAAATGTCAGCTGCAGTCACGACAAACGGTTTATTTTTATTATACTGTAACCACAAATGTTTTTTTTTTTCCTTTTTTTTTTCCAGGGAGTCCCAAAGATTTATTTGTTGCAGGGAAAAAACAAGATTATATATGACACAAAGTAATAACTGTAAGATCGGTGATATTCCGGGCACCCTACCCTCCTGGAAAGCTGCATCCAGGCTGTCGAGTGCCACTAAAAAACTCAACCTTCTCCCAAGCCCAGTAAATGGTTAATAAATCAGCACCAATACAATGCCTTGTAATTAGATACAGCCTTAGTTCACAGACTAGCCAATTGATAGACAATATCCAATTCCCCCTTCACTGGCTATCAGGAGGGTAGAGTAACTATTAAAATAAATTTAATGGCTGTGACGGGTAAGAAAATATACCAGAAGCTAAATAATCAGTATATCCAAACCCAAAATAAAATTATAGTCTTTGCTGCACACACGGTCCCTGGAAAGGAGGCTTATGGATGGAGAGCGACATCCACAGGCCAAAAAAGGCAAGGTCACTAATTCACAGGAATGTTTAACCTTGAACACAGATTGGGTGGGGGCACAGGGGGTGGGGAGAATCTGGCCTGGGGCCAAGGCAAAATGTAAGCATTGATTATTAAGAGACCATTCTGAAGAATTCCTCTCCTGCACTTGGCCAGTGGGGCGTTGGGGGCAGAGTCAGGCAGTCTTGAGGGCGCTCCAAGGCAAGATGGCAGGAGGGTGACCCAGAGCCTGCACCCCTGCTTCGTGGTGGGGCTCCGCTGTCACCTCGCTCTGGGACCCTGGGCAGGTTTCTCCCCCCCGCCCCCCCCAGGCACCTCCATCCTCTCAGCTGTGAACTAGAGGGTTCCGAGCTCCTGGGGTGGCCAAGATCTCTTTCAGTGTCCAGTCCTTTGTCTGAGACGTAGAGGGATGGGAAATAGAGGAGGGCAGGCCGAAGAAAATGCGTGCTGGTGACCAAGAGGATTCCGCAGAAAGAGAAACACTTTCTCTTCTGGGGTGCATATGCCTCGTGGAGTCACTGCTAGTTACAAGACCCCACACTTGCACACCCTGAAAGCGGGCTTTTCAAAAAAGGCACAACAGGAACGCATGAATATATTCAAACACACAGATGACATAGAAGGGTGCAGAATCTCTCTCACACACACACACACACACACACACACACACACACTCTCAATCCCAGTGACAACTATATGTAAAGGTGGTTCTTTCTTTTGTGATAACGGACACAAAAGACTGCTGTTGTGGGGAGTGGGGGGAGGCAGCCCCCTCTTTAGGGTGCGAGGGGCAGGCAGCAGCTCTTCTCTCTTCCCCCTAAACCCACCGCCAGGAGGAGTGAGCAGGTGGCCGTGGGGAGACATGCACAAGGACGAACCCTGGGGTCCAGGGAACAAGATTCGGTCCCAACCCCACCACCTCCTCAATGTGTTCTGACCTCCTGGAACCCTGGAACCTCACTGTTCCCATCTGTGGAACCATAATGTTAATATCTCCTGCAGCAGGGGAGGGTTAGATAAAATTATGCTTGTAGCCTGGAGGACCCAGTACCTGCCTGGCACACAGGAAGTTCTCAACGAACTGTGTTGATTATTTTCAAGCTGAGGCTGCTCCCTGAAACCATCCCCTCCAAAGCCCTTTACAATCCTAAAAAAAAGATGCCTGTCTTTCCTGCAATCCAATGGGAGCTTATTCTTCCTTTACCTAATTCACATCCTAGTTTTATCCATCACCACTTCCTTGTGTCTTCTCTTATTCTCTCTAAGGGCGGGGGGTAGGGGGTGGGACTGGGGATTCAGCATGGAGCATGCGCCCATGAGTTTCCTTCTGTTTCCCAGGCCAGTGTATTCCAAAGAGCGGGCCTCTGTTCGCAGTAGCTTATGGTGACATGAGATCAAAGGTGAGGAGCAAGGTGGAAGACTGCGTGAAGGGGAATTCACTCCATCACAACGTCAGTCCAGGGCCTTCCCTGGTGGTCCAGTAGCTAAGACTCTGCATTCCCAATGCAGGGGGCCCAGGTTCACTCCCTGGCCAGCAAACTAGATTCCACACACCACCACTACAGACCCAGAGCAACTAAGATCCAGAGCAACCAATAAAAAGACAAATAGATTTTTTTTTTAAAAATAGCATTCTGTCATAGGAGTCAACCAGAAGGTCCTGAAGACCACAGTCCAGCCAAAGTCACAACAATTTCAGCAGTAAAATAAATAATGATATTACTGGACTATGGAACAAAACACACACCTGTGAATCTATACTAATATAAATAAAATAACTGAATCAATCAACAAGTGGGAGAGAGAAGATCAGTCTTCCTTCAGAAGAATTCCAGTGAATCAGTGTAGAAAGCCATGTGAGAAATACAAAATCACCATTAGGGAAGCACCGCTATAGTAACTATTGCAGGTGAGATCAAAGTCAGTGTATGAATGTTCAAGGAAGAAAGAGAAGGCTGGCATAAGCTCAAAGTGTCTCCCCCTAAATATTTATGCAGTATGAAGAAAAAACCAGTAGCATGATGATGGAAAAGCTCAGCAGACATTACCTTCACCAAATGATCACGGTGACTTCACCATTAACCACAGCAAGACGGACAAACATCCTGTACCACCTGAGCTGCTTCACTAAAAGGACACAACATCGTTTCTAGGATGCTCGGGCCAAAAATCTGCTTTAACTTAATCCAATCATTAAAAAGGAAGAAAAAAAAAAAATCAGTTGCTCCGAAGTCTCCAGAGCAGGAAGGACAGGGAAGGAGTGAGGAACTGTCAAAGACGAGAGGCGACCAAGAAGACAGGCGGTTAGAGACGAGGTGGGATCACGGACCAGATCCTGCACTAAGATACTGACGGAAACCTGCTGAAGCGCGAGAAAGGAGGTACAGTTAGCATTATCAACTACTGCCAACTTCCTGGTGTTGAAAAGTATGTGATGGTTAGATAACTGTATTATGGTTAGGTGAACTGTTAAAATCAGGGGAAGATAGGTAAAGCCTCCGTGCATTTTTGCAACTTCTACGTAACTCTGAAGTTACTTGGAAAAAAGTTCATAAAATACAACGAAATGGCTGTCTTTTGGAGTTGGAGCTCTGTGTTAAGAGAGCCTTTCTTTTATAAAGTAGCATTGACTGTTGACGAGGCATGCTGCTTGTTGATTTTTGTTTGCTGTTGTTTTTATTAGTGTCCTTCTTAGGAAATAAAAACACTTTGGCAATTTTAAGTTGGTATCCTAGTTTCTGTTTTCTTTTGAAAACATTTTGGGATCCTGAAATCTGAAAATCTGAGAACCACTAACTAATAAGCTTGTTGAGAAGTATTTCCTGATGACTGGACACTGGAGGAATGAAAGTTTACAACTATCCTCTTCACGGAGCACTATCGATATTCTAATCACAACACTAAGTCCCAATGCTACTACAGCGTCAGACCAAACGGAAAGTGACTGTCACCAATTCAGGGAAGTGCGCCCTGATCACCACTGCCACTGTGGGAAGCAGGGGCTTGGCACAGAATCTTTGCTACTCACATCATATTATGAGTTTCTTAAAAGCAGGGCCTCTCATGCACATGTCTGTATCTTCTAAGAGGTATTTTTCCCCCAGTGAAAATTCAATGTATTAAAAAAGTTATTGATATGCATCTCTGTAGCTTCTGAATGCAAGTTAACTGTTTGACTATATAAGCTCTGAAATGCTGAGAAACTTGCAACCTAACTCATTTTAAGTCTTTCTTTCAGTCCCAAGTTGCGTTTAAAACAAACAAAAAGTCATTTCACTCATTTCCTAAGTACCAGCTATCCCTTATACTTTCTGAGTGCTCTTCTTACAGTAGTTTTGGAGCCCTAGTGATCAGTGCTTTAATATGGATTAAGCACAGCCAAATCCTCAATTTGTACACCCTCCATTACAGATGAGCCTGAGAGCTTTCAAAGTTTTTATGTGAAATGCTAAAAATTTTTGTTTAACATACTTTTAAAGTTGAGAAGATTGTTGGAACAAGTGCTCTCGGTTATCAATCAAATGCGTGATCATTCAGCAAGTAAAACAAACCATTTGAAAATGATAAATACACAGTGAGGGTAGAAGTGTAGAAAAAGATACCCCCAGACAGGGTAGGGGGGAAAAAAAAGAAGTATAAATGGGAACAACCTTTCTGAAGAAGAACGATCGATTCACACTTAAAAGCCTCACTTGGCCCAGGGAAATCAGTAGCATTGATGGTGACTGTGAAAACTGAAAATAGCATCTGAGCCCAGCAAGAAGGGATTGGTTTAGTAAGTTATAAAGGCATAATGTACAGTCACTAGAACTTACTGACAGAGAATACTTACTGGTACAAAAAGACGGCCAAAATATTCTGGGGAAAAAAAGAGTCAGACTACAGTGTGACAGCAATTTTAAGAAATATAGGCAAATATATTTGAATATTAAGAAGACCAAAAAAGATACACCAAGTTAACAGCAATTGCTTCTGAGATTCAGAAGCACTTATTCCTTATTTGTGTAGGTGTGACTATAATTGTGAAATATATCAAGATAACATTATTTTTCTATTTCTGCTTCATTGACTATGCCAAAGGCTTTGACTGTGTGGATCACAAGAAACTGTGGGAAATTCTGAAGGAGATGGGAATACCAGACCACCTGTCCTGCCTCCTGAGAAATCTGTATGCAGGTCAGGAAGCAATAGTTAGAACTGGACATGGAACAACAGACTGGTTCCAAATAGGAAGAGGAGTACATCAAGGCTATATATTGTCACCCTGCTTATTTAACTGATATTCAGAGTATATCATGAGAAACGCTGGGCTGGAAGAAGCACAAGCTGGAATCAAGATTGCCAGGAGAAATATCAATAACCTCAGGTATGCAGATGATACCACCTTTGTGGCAGAAAGTGAAGAAGAACTAAAGAGCCTCTTGATGAAAGTGAAAGAGGAGAGTGAAAAAGTTGGCTTAAAGCTCAACATTCAGAAAACTAAGATCATGGCATCTGGACCCATCACTTCATGGCAAACAGATGAGGAAACAGTGGCTGACTTTATTTTGGGGGGCTCCAAAATCACTGCAGATGGTGACTGCAGCCATGAAATTAAAAGATGCTTACTCCTTGGAAGGAAAGTTATGACCAGCCTAGACAGCATATTAAAAAGCAGAGATATTACTTTGTCAACAAACATCCGTCCAGTCAAGGCTATGGTTTTTCCAGTGGTCATCTATGGATGTGAGAATTGGACTATAAAGAAAGCTGAGCGCCAAAGAACTGATGCTTTTGAACTGTGGTGTTGCAGAAGGCTCTTGAGAGTCCCTTGGACTGCAAGGAGATCCAACCAGTCCATCCTAAAGGAGATCAGTCCTGGGTGTTCATTGGAAGGACTGATGCTGAAGCTGAAACTCCAATACTCTGGCCACTTGATGCGAAGAGCTGATTCATTTGAAAAGACCCTGATGCTGGGAAAGATTGAGGGCAGGAGGGGAAGGGGATGACAGAGGATGAGATGGCTGGATGGCATCACCGACTCGATGGACATGGGTTTGGGTGGACTCTGGGAGTTGGTGATGGACAGGGAGGCCTGGCGTGCTGCAGTTCATGGGGTCTCAAAGAGTCAGACACGACTGAGTGACTGAACCGAACATTATTTTTCAATCAGGAAAAAATTAATCAGCAGAGTTCTAATTTCATGAAACGGACAGATATGATAAGTAAATACAAAATATCCATGAATGGATTTACAGCTTGTGCAGGCAATTTATTTCCTGGAAGAACCCACAAGAGATTGTCTTCCAGTGGAAGGACTGATGTTAGCCATTTACATTTTTCTGTGTTATTTAACATTTTAGTGTGGGCATAAGTTTTTGGAAAATAAAGCAGCAGTTCTAAGGGTATGTACCTTTCTAGGTAAGAGGGAAAGTTAATCTCGTGTGTGGTACCTGTGTGTGGATTCTGCCCAGCCCTGATGCACAACTCAGCCCCTCGAGGAAACAAATCCCCAGGCATACGAGGGTCAAAGATGAGAGGAAGCACCAACCTTCTCGGGATCAATGCTGCTCGCTCTTCTAGGTCAGAAACCACAGGCACAGAAATCAGGCCCAACAAGACTGAATCCAAGTTCTGCCACACGTAGCTCCAGCATGCCAAGAAATGCACCAAAGTCTCTGAGACCCGGTGAAATGGTGGCAATTATAAGCACACAGCCAGAGAGCACGGACTTTCGATCAGACAGTGAGTATAAAGCATGTAGCCATGTGCCCGGAATGAGAGGGTCGATAAGCATAGCGGACATCGGTAACAATAACCATCACAGCAACAACAGCAACCGCAGTACCTCCAACCCCACAAAGCCATGCTGACCACTAAGAATAACACGTGTGGAAGTGTTCAGTGTAGAATAGACACTCTGTGAATGTGTCCCAGGTCACACTCTGATCTTACCCAAATCTCTTCCTCCCATCAAGGTGATGAAGATACCACGAAGACAATGTTCCAGCGGGGTTACAGATAGAAGGGACCAGATCACCCTCTTTTATTCACTGATTTATTTAGTTAAGACACGACCACTGATGGGAAGAGAGGTGGTGGTCCTGCACAGAAAGAGCACGGCTCTGCGGAGGCACCTGGTCTTTCTGCACTTGAGTGTGTCTGTGTGTGTGGGTACGTGTGGGTGTGTGTAAGACAGAGAGAGTGGTCTTCCCGAAGCAACGCCTGAACAGAATCTAACACTCTCTCGGCCAGCGGCTTCTGTGTTGACACTACAGCTACTCTGAAGACTCCACCAGCACACCAGCTGCTTCGGGCCACTCAGTCCAGGGGCCACCCAGGCCTTGTGTGTAACAGGGGAGAAAGCAGAGTCGGAGTCCAGCCTCCCCCGCCTGTACCCCCTCTTCAGTCTCTAAAACCTCCTTTATCTCCATAATTGGGTTCCAGAAAATGCAAATGGAACTGAGGCAAAGACATACATAGCCATACACGGTCAAGCTTCATTTAGAAGTCAGCCATCTGACCTCTGATTGCTGGGCAAAGTGCCCACCTCACGCCACGTGCCTTGTCTGGGAATGTTTATTCCCAGGGGACCGTCGTCCACATAGCACTCCTTGGCCCCACTGCCCTGCCTCCGCTGCCTCTCCACCCAGAGCACTGGAGAGGAGGGTCGGGGCAAGCCTTAAAATGAACTGAAGACGCACAACGCCTCCTCCTTCCTGCCCTTGGACTACCATTCCCTCACGTGTCTACAGAAACAGAAGGAAATCAAGCATTTGTTTGGAGCTTTGGCTCTTCACTACTTAAGAGTGGTTTTACTCTTATTAAACAAAAGTTTATTTGAACACATGAAATGTAAACCACCATACAACACACACTAGAAAAAACATATATGCCTATACACGTGTACACACACACACACACACACACACACACACACACACACACAGGAACAAAGGGAACAGGAACGCAGAAAGCCGGTTTCCTAATTGTTGAAGCAGGGGGACTGGCATACAGCGGCTTATTATCATCCTGTCTGCTTTGCTGTTGAATATATTTGAAATTTCCATAATCAAAAGCCTTTTTTTTTTTAAAGACAGGCCATACAGGCAAACACAAAAACATGAAAAAGAAAAACCATAAACGTAACTGAGCAGAAGGAGGAAGGGACACAGCCATAGTTGAGGGAACATGTGTTGAGTTCACAGAGTCTAAGAAAGAACACGCTTACATGGAGTCAAAAGCAAAAGCCCGTACATTTATTGGCAGAGATATTAGATCATTTGGAAAGACTAAGGATAGAAAGGAGTAAACAGCAAGAGGCAAGGGGCTTGCTGCAGAGTTTGGCGCATCTGAAAAATAATGGTCTCTTCAAAAATGGAAACGTTTTCCAGTTGTTATCGCTGGCTTACACGGTTTTTCGGTACGTCATCAACATCAGCACCAAAATTAAACTGCAATGATTAGCTAATTACCAGGCTGCACAGCCATTAATGAAATAAAGTGTCTGATTCCCTCTCCAAAGCCAGTTGGTAATATGTATGAAGTCTAGGGGTTTCAGTAAAACAGTTAAACCTGAGCACTTGCCCCTCCAGAAAAAGAAAACAAAACAAACAAAAAGAACAGATGACACTTGGCCTTATCCTTATGCCAAGCAAAAAGACACGAGCCCCTTTATTTCTGGGGTGGTGGGAGGGTGCAGGGAGGCTACCAGCAAACATTCCCGAGCAGATGCTTACTAACAGAAGGTAACTGATAAAGACCCAAGCACAATGCCGCATTGTCTTCCGCGAGTCACAGATGAACCCACTGGAGCTGCTGCAAAGAGCCTTCCTGGAAGCCGTCCAGAAATTAAAAGGTGCAAACAAGCTGCCTAATACCCTTGCGTAGACTGAATTCTTATGAAGAAAATAAAGTTTATTGTCTGGAAAGGGAGAAAGCATGAGGAAAGCACTAAAGCAATGGAGGTGAACAATGAGACAGATGTTCACTTCAGGAAATAAAGGCAACAGAGGAAGCCATCGCCGAGGAATTTTACAAGGATCCCGATGAGCCGGCCTGCGTCAAGGGCACTGGGTGAAGGCAGAGGCGGCGGGCCGGCGCCCGGCTTCCCGGGGGCTGCTGACCTTGCGGGACCAGGCACGGTGACGGCCCGGCCGAGGCTGAGCGCCGAGCCTCTTAGGAATTCCCTGTTACCTCCCAAACCGCAGACTGCCTCGTTCTTAACCATACCCCAAGTACAAGCCAGAAAGAAAATCACCAAGTCCCAGCATAGTGGTGAGTGCCCCTCCTGCTTCACATCCACTGTGGATATCGCACAGACTTGGAAAGACACGGGGCTGCTTTCCCTGTCCCGACCAGCTCTCCAGCAAGAGGGAGGGCAGAGAGGGGACTGCTGACGAGACTTCTCCGAGCGGCACCACTGCTCGGGGACCCGTCCTCCTTGATGCGTTCAGTGGGCTGCGTCCCCCCCTCTTCCCCTGGTCCCAAGGAGGCTCTCAGGAAACCACTCTTCAGCGCAGGTAGAGCATCGTGATGAAGATCCTTGGATGGTTCTTCAAATCCCAGCTGGCGGGACTGCCTCCAAATCCGAAGGTCTTCATCTGGGCCCTCTTATAGTATCACACATGGATCCTACATAAGCAATCTCAAATCTTCTGCGAAAGGTCAAGGAAGTTCACTGGATGGATGACGTGATGAAAGGGCAGAAAACAGGATGGGTGGGTAGTTGGCTGGTGGGCGGGCGGGCGGGCGGGCTGGCAAGGTTGACTGTGGACATGTGCAATTATCTGTACTTGACCAATTCTTGGTAACAAATTCTTTGGGGCAAACCTCACAAGGAATGGCAACTTATTAGGTGGCTGATGGGAATCTAATAAGATTATTGAATGGGAAAAATATAGCATAACCATATGAGAGAATACCACCTCGCCACTGAGGATCATGATTAGGGAAAAATTCGATCGGCATGGGAAAATGTTTACGAGCTACCACTAGGTTCAATAAGAAGCTGGCTATGAAAGAGAACACACAGGACAATCTTATTGGCTTAAAATGTGTGCAAGTGGGTACATGTATTATAAGGTGGCAGCAAACATACTTCCCTGACTCAGACTAAAATGTTAACAGGAATGGTTTCTGGATGATGAGCCTCAGCCCTGACTGCTTTTAAAAAACCAGTACAGCTCAAACTTGGGGTTCACTGTTTTCTGATCACCAGGCTTACTGGATTCCTTCCACAGTATATTTGTCACCCCGAGGCATTACTATTTCATCCACAAGGGCTGCACACCAAGCATATTCTCAATCACTAGAAGCACCTGCGTCTTTGGTTTGGCTGGTGGAAACTCAGAAGTGGGCACCGCTGGGGCTCACGCCACTCCACGGCTCTCGGCCGGGACTGGGGGCCCTGGGTGATGTAGCAGGACAATCAGCAAGTACGATCACACGACCAGCTGCCAGGACCTCGTCAGGGCAGGACTGAGACGGAAACAGAGGTGCCTGCTGATGCCCATCCCATCCCCTGTAAACATCAGGCCGTGACGTTACATCCTCAGGCCCAGCTGTTAGGGGCTCAACTGTGTGCTTCTAAAATTCATGGGCTGCAGGCCCAACCTCCAGGACCTCCAGGTGTGACTTGGAGGTAAGGCCTTTCAGAGCTGACCAAGTTGAAAGGAGGCCGTGACGTCTGGCCCTCATCCAGGCTGACTGCATCCTTCTCAGAAGAGCAGCCAGACACACAGATAACAGGGACGCACGTACACAGAGCACAGACTGCGTGAGGACACGGCGGGCAGGCGGCCGCCTGCGGGCCAGGCAGAGAGGCCGCAGGAGGAACGACGCCTGTGGACACCTTCATCGCGGCCGCACACATTTCTGTTGCTCAAGCCAGTCCGTCTGTGGCACTTCGCTACAGCAACCAGAGGAAACTCAGAGACCAACCCCAACCCATGAGGCATCCCAGGTCCACTTTCTCTCCTGCTGGGGTATCTTCTTCTCATGCTTCCTCTCATTTCTGGCTCTCTGATGCCTTGTTAACCCATCACCCCAGCCCCCAACACACACATACACACACACAGACACACCAGACCCAAACCTTTCTTTTGCTCTTACATTTGGGTTATATGGCCCTCTTTTTCAGTTCCCCAATCTAGACCTCAACACACCTGTGGATTAATTCACCTCCTTCACTACATGACCCTCCTCCTGCACCCCTCCTGCCACCAACAACCTGGCCTCCTCCCCTACCCTCCTGCGAAGTGAGAGTCGCTCAGTCGTGTCCGACTCTTTGCAACCCCATGGTCTATACAGTCCATGGAATTCTCCAGGCCAGAATAGTGGAGTGGCCAGAATAGCAGAGTGGGTAGCCTTTCCCTTCTCCAGGGGATCTTCCCAGCCTAGGGATCGAACCCAGGTCTCCCACATTGCAGGTGGATTCTTAACCAGCTGAGCCCCAAGGGAAGCCCAAGAATCCTGGAGTGGGCAGCCTGTCCCTTCTCCAGTGGATCTTCCCGACCCAGGGACTGAACTGGACTCTTCTGCATTGCAGGCAGATTGTTTACCAACTGAGCTGCCAGGGAAGCCCTCTACCCTCCTGGGCTCTCGGTTAAGATGGCCCTTTGCCCCCACCCTCTGTAGGATCTAAGTGGCATTACAGAGGCTGCTCTGCTTGCAGCTGACCTTCCTGACTCAGCTTCTCCACGGGCCAGCCTCTCTCCTGTGGTCAGGGAACATGAGATCTCTGTGGGGCTTGTGCCATGCTAAGATGAAACATAGCTACGAAGCACAGATCTTCTCAAGCAGCGTCCAGCCCCAAGGGCCTCGTCTTCGTTCTCACTGCCGAGCAACAATGAAAGAGCCCGACGTGAGCTTTGTAAGTCAGAGGACGAGAGCAGAAGGGGATATTTTTTATTTAAAGAGAAAGTTTTATGTTCCTTTAAAACTTGGACATAATTTTTAAGGGAGTCACATTCTTGTCCTTTCAGATAAGCTTTCAAACTGTTAAACGGAATGAGGACATAATCCATACTGTTTTATGGGGAATCCGCTTTTAAGATATGTACAACATTTAAGGAACATTAAGGAAAAGCGGAAATTGAATTCCTTCCAGAAGGGCTTTAAGTAGAGATAAGAAAAGGAGGCCATAGGTTAGAAATATTTCCCAAATTATCATCAGAAATTGCCAGGGCAACTGTTTAGCAGCCTCGTGAAGTGCAGCAAGAATTATTTTTCTCGACTTTTAATAAGATAGTAATGCAATTAATTTCCAAGAAAGATAAAAGTGAAGCATATTCTCAGGCCATGTGGAGAATACAAGTTCCTTTATTCACTGGATGACTATTTACCCAGAGTGCACCCAGGTGTGGTAACGAGAGGGATACAAAGACGTATAACCCCAGGTAGCTGATGAACATGCAGGAAGTAAGAGGAGCTAGTGGCAGGGATGATGGGATGATGTGTGCAGAGGGTGGGGAATTGTGCTTGTTGTTGGGGGAGGTGACAAGTTGACTTTACGGCCAGTTGAACATATCCTGCAAAAGATACATGAGGCTGTGAATAATCTGGAATCAACACACTAGACACAGATGTTCAGAAATGGACATAAAGATCTGGGAGATAGAGTGATTGTTGAAATGTGGGAAGTGGGTATGATCTCCAGGGGAAAGAACATAGACCAAGACGGAGGGTCAAAAATAGAAGTGTTAGGAGACATGGCGTGCCTTTAGTAACGACTGTACAACTCTATGAATATACTAAAAACCATTAATGAGCAAACTGTACGGTATGTGAATTACACCTCAACACAGTTGCTGCCACTGCCAAAAACAGAGAGGGGGGAAGGTATGGCCCATAAGCCATTAGCCCATAAACTCAATATCATTAGTCATTTATTTTACAAAATAAAATAAAACCATAATGAGATACCCTACACACCCAACTAGAACATTTAAAACACTGATAAGCAACGTCCCTTGTGGTCGCTCCAGTGGCTAAGACTATGTGCTCCGAATGCAGTGGACTTGGGTTCAATCCTCATAACTAAAGATTCCAAACGCTGCAACTAAAAGTTCCCACAAGCTGCAAGTAAGAAAAAACAAACAAAAAAATCCCGCGTGCCACAACTAAAGATCCTGCACACCCCAACTAAGACCCAGCATGCATGCGCGCACAGTTACACACACAGTTACACACACAGACCATTAGCCTTTGTAAGGGTTTCAATAGATTAAAAAAAGACAAGACTGGCAATACCAAGAACTACTGAGGATGTGGAGCAATGGAATCAGCACAGAACATATAAATAAAATACTCCAGCCACTCTAGAGAAATGCCCACCAGCCTCTAAAACGTCCTCAGTCCTACTAGCGACCAAAGCATTCCACCACTGGATATTGCTCTGGAAACAACCCGCATGTACAGCAACAGGTAATCAAATCAACAAAAAGCAGCGGAGCCACACGGGGGAATACTACTCAGCAATGAAAAGGAATCAGCCCCAGATAAACGCAATGGCACAGGTGCATCTCACACTCAGAACGCTGAGCGAAAGAAGCCAGGCTCAGGCGTGAAACTAGGAAATGCAAACGAATCAACAGCGACAGAGCACAGACCAGCGTTTCCTAGGGCCCGGGCAATCTAGACCGTAAAGCGTAGTGAACTGCAAAGAGAACCGTAAGAAATCTCTGTGGGGTGACGGAAACGTTCCGTTTCCTCAGCGCAGCGGTGGTTTCATGGCTATGTGCATCTGTCAAAACTCGTTAGACTGTGCACTGTAAACGGATGCAGTTTACTGTGCATAAATTACACCTCAACAAACTTGACCAAACTAAAGCGAGTAAGTAAGCAAAAGGCGTGTGTCAAATGCCTCACCTTTTTTCTTTAAAAATGACCAAAGGGACATCCAAACAGCCCACTCTGCTTCCAGGATGAACGAAAGCATTGCCAATGGACACCCCTCCTGAGTGTCTACCCACGTCACAAACAGTGTAAGGCACTCCCATATATTATGTCATTTGAGTCCAGCAATCCCATAAAAGAAGGTGAAAATCCCCTATTTACAGCGGAGAGAGGCTGACTTTGCGTGATATTACACAGAACTTTTGCGGCTCTGAGAGCAACACTCTACATTCCAACTCACTGCTTTTCAACTAGTTGCCTGCTATGATGGTAATACGACTAGTAATGGTGATAGTAAACTTTTACGGGGCACACTACATGCCAGACAGTCTCCTCAGCCCTTTACGTGCAATACATCATATATTCTCTACACACCACCATACGAAGCAAAGCGGAAAGTGAGAGTCTCTCAGTCATGTCTGAGCCCTCCAGGCTCCTCTGTCCATGGGGTTTCCCAGGCAAGAATACTGGAGTAGGTTGCCATTGCCTCCTCCAGGGGATCTTTCTGACCCAGGGATCAAACCCAGGTTCCCTGCATTGCAGGCAGATCCTTTATCCTCTGAGCTGCCAGGGAAGCCCTCTATATGAAGCAGGACTATTTTTAACCCCCTTTTCCACATGGGGAAATGGGGGCTCAGAGAAGTGAAGTCACATAATGAGAGATGCTCCTTACACAAGAGGTCCCATCCATGAAGGGCGTACCCGTGGAAGCAGGGTGGTATCAGCCCATCCTCTGCCAATTCTCAAGACAGAGCCACAGCACTGATGCCTGTAGAGTGCACTGCCAGTTCTGTTAGTGACACTAATTGTCTTGCTCTTCACACTGTCTGCACTGGTTGCTGAGCCCAGGGTAGGCAAGGTGCAAGCTAAGAGGCTGGAAGGAGGCTCAAGAAGCCATAGGAACTGCAGACACGTTTATTCTCTCCTGGCTGGCACAGCAGCCATAACACAGTCTCTCTGCTGGCTGACGCGGCTGCCATAACATATCCTCATATAACATAACCAGGATGGTGTTCCACTGTAGCCCAAGGCAGCAGCAGCCAGGCTTTCACGGTCAAGCTCATACAGGTGTGCCACACAAAGTGGCCCCTGCCCAAGCAAGTACCTCTTGACCACCACCACCACCACCATCACCACAACCATCACGACCACCCCCACCATCACCATGACCACCACCACCATCACCACCACCAGCACCATGACCACCAGCACCGTGGCCACCACCTCCATCATCACCACCACCACCACCACCGTCACCACCACCTCCATCATCACCACCACCTCCATCATCACCACCACCTGCACCGTCACCACCACCTACATCATCACCACCACCACCGTCACCACCACCTCCATCACCACCACCAGCACCATGACCACCACCTCCATCACCACCACCACTACCACAACCATCACCACAACCACCACCACCACCATCACCACCACCACCACCACCACACTACCACCTCCATCATCACCACAACCACCAGCACCATGACCACCAGCACCATCATCACCACTACCACAACCATCACAACCACCACCAGCACCATGACCACCACCGTCACAATCACCACCACCATCACGACCACCACCACCATCACCACACTACCACCTCCATCATCACCACCACCACCACACCACCACCTCCATCATCACCACCACCAGCACCAAGACCACCACCACACCACCACCTCCATCATCACCACCACCAGCACCATGACCACCAGCACCATCATCACCACCACTACCACAACCATCACCACAACCACCACCAGCACCATGACCACCACCACAATCACCACCACCATCACAACCACCACCACCATCACCACACCACCACCTCCATCATCACCACCACCAGCACCACGACCACCACCACCACCACAGCACCACCTCCATCATCACCACCACCACCGTCACCACCACCTCCACCACCACCATGACCACCACCACCACCATCACCACCACCATCATCACCACCACCTCCATCACCATCACCTCCATCATCACTACCACAACCACCACCACCGTCACCACCACCTCCATCATCACTACCACAACCACCATCACCGTCACCACCACCTCCATCATCACCACCACCATCATCACCATTCTTGACAAAAGGGAAACTTCTCAAAGTTAAAATTAGTGTCATACCAATATTAAAGCAGGCTAATGACAAATAATTTACAACTAATCACTCCTGTATCCATTACCTACTGAGAAGACATAGATCTTTTGTTCCTAAACTTTTGGAATCAAAGGCCACATCCTGACAAAAGGGCCTTTAAACTTGCCTGTTGCTGGGTGCATCCCCAGACACAAATGTGCTAAAACATCGTCCATGAAGCCACGATTCCACGTCCTGGCCCTTTAAAGATGCGCCTCCTTTCAGCACCTGCACCAGACCTACCATTAGAAGGCTCAAAGTGGCTGCATCCAAATGCATTAGGACCTGCTCAGAGCAGTGTTTTATGCCACAAGATGCGAGGAATCTGGAAACAAGGGCTATACATCATCAAGTCCCACCAAAAAATGGTGCCTGTTGACAGCTTGCCGTCAGTGATTGATTGAGAATTAATATGGAAATGGAAGGCTGAGAAAAATGAGAACCTGTATACCAACCATTTAATGGGCCTAGAAGCAAGTATCCAAGGCGAGTGGCTGTAGACTATGAATTAGTTTACTCAATCAACACAGCATCACGGGCGACAGGCAACTTGATCAAAGCTCAGGACACACACACACATACATACACAGAAGGTCCTCCACACTGGGCGTGCTGCTGAGGGCACGCAGATAGCAGATAAACACACACACACACAAGGTCCTCCACACTGGGCATGCTGATGAGGGCACGCAGATGGCAGACAGGCAGACAGGCAGGCAGACACACACACACACACACACACACACAAGGTCCTCCACACTGGGCATGTGCTGAGGGCACGCAGGCGGCAGGCACACACACAGAAGGTCCCCCACACTGGGCGTGTGCTGAGGGCACGCAGGCGGCAGGCACACACACAGAAGGTCCCCCACACTGGGCGTGTGCTGAGGGCACGCAGGCGGCAGGCACACACACAGAAGGTCCCCCACACTGGGCGTGTGCTGAGGGCACGCAGGCGGCAGGCACACACACAGAAGATCCCCCACACTGGGCGTGTGCTGAGGGCACGCAGGCGGCAGGCACACACACAGAAGATCCCCCACACTGGGCGTGTGCTGAGGGCACGCAGGCGGCAGGCAGAGTCACAGTGTTGTGCTGCAATCCCGGCATTCCTCTGCTGACACATGAGGCTCAAGGCAAAAAAGAAACAGCAAAAACAACTACTGTTAACATCAGACAGAAAACAGAGTCAATTTCATCCATGAAACAAGAACAGAATGCTATTAAAGAAGAGGAAATAGTGGGAAAAATCAAAAACCTTTAGAAATTTAAAGTATGTCAGCAGAAAAACTCAATAGAAAAGTCAGAAGAAATCTAAGAAGACAAAGATAAAATACAGAAGAGGAAAATACCTATGAAATAGTCTGGGAGGTGCAAGATCTAAATGACAAAAGTTCTTTAAAAAGAAAGTGGTGGGGGGATGGGAATAAGGGGAGAAAAGTCACCCATGAAAAAGCTTTTTTTTTTAATTTCGGGGATTAAAAGGTCTCACTGAATGTTCAGTACAACTAATAAGAACAGACTAACCACAGCATGTCATGTAAAGATTTAAGTCAATATTTTAACTGAAGACAATCTTGCAGTGATAAAATTGCTCACTTTTCCCATGATTGTGGAAAACAACAAATTTGTCTCTCTGGATTCAACGAACAATTGCAACTCTTAGGAGCTGGAAGTACGTAAGAACACTATGCATCTCTACCTCTATAACCTCATGAGGCACTTAGGCAATTGATAAAAATCTTGCTGCCCTGGAGACTGCAAGTTTGTATAATCCACAAAATTAAATTGTTCATTGTTTTGTTTACACAGGAGAACTAAACAGTATGGAAAACAGCATGTGAATACGAAACACAGGACCTACACCGTTGGCCCTCCCTCCTTTCTAGAAAGCTTTGGTATCTGTCATAGGAAAATAATTACATGTGTGTAACTATACACACGCAAGTGTGTGCACATGCACATTATACATACACACACACATATACAAGATACCACCAATCCTCCTTTACTTGGCTGCTGGGTGACCTGATGTAACTAGCATCCGGCAGGAACTCTCTCCAAAAGAGACTCCAATAAGAGCTGAACGCAGAAAGTGCCCAGTTCAGAGAGGGAATTCTACACCAGTTCCACCTCTGAGGACCTCCAACTGGTCCTCAGCTCCTTATCTGTAAGATGAAGGAAGGGGACAGACGATGGCTAAGAAGCTCCAGCTTCGGGATTCACTGATGCCTGTGGGAGGCACCATGCAGGACGTGGGCGTCTCATTCTTAGCACAGAGACCCGCCTCCCATCTGCAGACCCTTAATTCTCAGAAGGACTTTGCTAGGGGCAATGGTAACACACACAGATGGAGCTTTTGAAAACACCTGCTAGGGGATTTTTAGGGTAGTGAAACTCTGCTGTATGAAACACCAGTGGTAGACACACGTTTTCCTATGCTTGTCAAAACTCACAGAATGTGCAACACCAACAGTGAGCCTTCATGGTGAAGTATGGAGTATAATTAATAATATAGTGAGTGCTCTGTGGTAACATAAATGGGAAGGAAATCCAGGGAAGAGTATACGTATCCATGTGGCTGATCCACTTTGCTGTGCAGCAGAAACTAATACACCACTGCCACGCAACTATATTCTCATAAAAATAAGTTAATAATAAGAATGCATCCGTGCCAGCTTATTAATTGTAATGAGTGTGCCACACTAATGCAAGATGTCAACAGAGGAGACAGTACCAGCGGCAGGGTGTGCTAGCCAGTGCGTATACAGAACTCAAAGGTTCCCTCCGCTCAACTACTTTGTGAAGCTTAAACTGTACTTCTAAAACTCCATCAACATATTGTACCTACCTCCTACCCTGCTAACAGACTTAGGAGACTTGCTAAAAGAAAACAGAGTCTTGCACATATTATAAACTGACCACCTACCACTAACATGTTTTCTCTGAACTTCACTTTAGCTGTCAATCATTAAAACTGGGAAATGTTATTTAAAAGAGCCAGTCTTCTTTAGCCTGCAGTAAAAAACCAAGTCAGAAATCATGGCCACACTGCATTTCCCCATGGCAACAGGCAGCCAGTGCCAACAGGTTGTTATCCCCCAAAGAACAGGTGGGAGCCACGTCCTGCAGTTTGACACAGGTCGTCAGCACTCCTTGCTGTCTTCCACAAATGCCCTCACATCCCTCTGTGATCTACCTGGCAACCGCAGGCCAGGCATCTCATTGGCCAAGACAAATAGCATCCACATCCAGAGTTCCTTTTAGAAATGCTGATTCTCAGGGCTACAGGATCAGAATCGCAGGTTGTCCATCATGCTTTTGTTTAGTCGTTCAGTCGTGTCCGACTCTTTGCAACCCCGTGGATGGTAGCCCACCAGGCTCCTCTGTCCAGGGGGTTTCCAGGCAAGAATACTAGAGTGGGTTTCCACTTCCTGCTCCAGGGGATCTTCCCGACCCAGGGATCGAATCTGTGTTTCCTGTTTTGGCAGAAGGATTCTTCACCACTGTACCACATGACATGCATCAAAATCCTGTGAAGGATTTCTTACAGCTCAGGTTTCAGTGGCTCGAGACCATTTCACCCTCCACCCGAATACCACCAATGTTCTTTGAACTTTTGATTCAATAGGTCTGGGACGAGGCCTGCGAATTTCTTTCTCTAACAAGCTACTGGGTGATGCTGAAGCAGCTGGCCTCAGGACTACTGGGGGAACTTCAAGTTTCCACCTAAGGGCATCTTGTCATATAATCTCCATGTCAACTTTTGCTTCTGGGAAGAAAACAATTGACATCTCAATGTAATTTTCTTGATCTTGTTTGATATGATTTGGTGATTTTTTTCTTTTTTTGAGGGATTTTACATTTTCCTGGTGGGTGGTTTTGGTTCTTTGGAAATGACTCCCATATGGGGGAGTACTTTGTTTAGTTAGCTATTTAAAAACAATGTGGCTTTTCTTTTTTTCTCTGTAGAAACTGGGTCATTTAAATTAATTCTTGGATTTATAATACATATAATTAGTTCCAAACAATATCCAACTCTACGCTCTGTTTGGGAGTATCTTGATCACACAAATGGGAAAGTAACTGAAGAGCATGATGGCGAGAAAAGTCAACATTTTAAAAAAAAATCCCGTTTCTGATATTTTGGGGACCATCAGGCTATGAACTGTGTAACACCTAACCAAAAGGGCTTGCTGTATTTTTAATGGTTCACCCATAGCTCAGAGTAGAGTCTGAACTATTTGTGGTTGGCTGTTGTTATATTCTGTTCCAAGGTTCATAATTTGAAAATCGACTTTGGGGACTTTTTCCTCGGTCTGTTAAAATGATTCATGTTGCATTCAACATAAATTGCGCATTCGCAGAGGAGGGTGAGAGCCCGTATTCACAGCGTAATAACTAAAGTGAATTTTGTGCGAGCCGCAGTTTGTGGCAGCGATGTGGTATCATTTGTCTTAATTTTTCTTTGGCATTACATTAGGCGAGTGCATTTACATTTCCAGGTATGGCTAACCACTTTAAAAAACTTTGTTTTTACAGCCTGAGTAAAGGGAGAATCAAATCTGCATGTTTATGTGATGTAACATCAAATAATGCCATTCTACTGTCTGGAGGACTTGGGGATTTTACATTCCATTTACCCGACTTCACAAAGGGAACTCGGGCTGATATGCAAAGTACATGAAATATTTACCATCAGTGGATCAGGCCAGGCTTCTGAGAGAAAAAAAGAAGGGCAATGGAGCTAAAACCCTTCTGCCGTTGCTGTGTTTTTCTTTTACCAGAACCATAACTAATATCTTGAGTGGATTACTCACTGAAAATTCAAATGCATCTTAAATAAAATCAAACTCCAAATAACTTAAGTTAAAACTTTAGGTCACGTTTTCAGAACAGAGTAAACATTTGAAAATTTAATGCTTATATGTGTATCTGATAGCCGCACAGACATATATACACACATACGTACACAAACATGTATGCCTCCTGCTAATGAAATATTTACTCTAAAGAACTGAAATGGATTATCTTATATTTCCATTAATGTCACTTAAGATCCATATGTTTGTATATACACTCACGTGTTTGTTTTGTTTTTTTCCAGAGGCATTCTATAAATCATATACTAGATTTCTCATTACAGTTTGATGAAGAAAGCAAAAAGAATACACCTTAAATTTTTTCTATCCAAGCATTCTTCTCAACAGTCAAAACTAAGTGTTGGGTCAGAACAGCTTCAGTTCAGTTCAGTTCAATCACTCAGTCGTGTCCAACTCTTTGCGACCCCACAAATCGCAGCACGCCAGGCCTCCCTGTCCATCACCATCTCCCGGAGTCCACTCAGACTCACGTCCATCGAGTCAGTGATGCCATCCAGCCATCTCATCCTCTGTCGTCCCCTTCTCCTCCTGTCCCCAATCCCTCCCAGCATCAGAGTCTTTTCCAATGAGTCAACTCTTCGCATGAGGTGGCCAAAGTACTGGAGTTTCAGCTTCAGCATCATTCCTTCCAAAGAAATCCTAGGGCTGATCTCCTTTAGGATGGACTGGTTGGATCTCCTCACAGTCCAAGGGACTCTCAAGAGTCTTCTCCAACACCACAGTTCAAAAGCATCAATTCTTCAGCACTCAGCCTTCTTCACAGTCCAACTCTCACATCCATACACGACCATAGGAAAAACCATAGCCTTGACTAGACAGACCTTAGTCGGCAAAGTAATGTCTCTGCTTTTCAATATGCTATCTAGGTTGGTCATAACTTTTCTTCCAAGGACTCGCTAAATTCTATGATTACAATAATGCCTAATGATAAGGTAATTATTTTTATTTAGACATGAAAACAAAATTTTTAAAATGTAACACGAGAAAAAACATGGCTGTTCTCTCATGCTGCTCAGAATATTCAAGAGAAGAATCTCAGTTGAAAAGATTTTTTGTACTATCTGCATGAAGGTTATCAGTGAAAGAACAGAGTCTATGATACAGTTAAGAGCATAAGCAATGCAGACAGATCTCTGCCCACATTCAGACATCACCCTGAACTATAACAGCTGTGACATTAGGGGATTTGAATTCTCTTAGCCTCATTCTCTTCATCTGTAAAATGGGGATAATGGTGTGTCCTATGCAGGCCATGAGGAAAACACACGCTGTTCTGATCTTAATGCGCAGAGCAAAAGGAGCCCTCCACGAATGTCAGTGAGCCTCATCAATCACCATGATCACCATGATGATTAAAACCATAATGAACGGGATCATTTGGGCAACTGTCAAATCATTACATCTGATCATAACGACACAGAGGAAAAGCAACAGCTCATTAGCCACCCAAAAAATTAGCCTATCAGCCCATTTAACTGACCTGTGTAAATACCTGGGGGAGATGAATGGACATGCTTTCCCTTGGCTGAACTGGAATCAGTCTTTCAGCTTACAGAGTAGACTCCAAAGCCTGGATGAAGGCTTGGCTTTCCTCTGATATCCACCGCTGGGCTCTTGAGCTCACTAATTCACTCAGCCCCATGGATCACAGGCTGCGCTCTCCTCCAACAAGGCCCTGAGGCCACAGAGAAGACACCTCCCCACCCACGGCTTTGAGGCGCTCATGGTCTACAGGAGTCTTTCTTCCGCTTCATCTCCCCTAGAGATTACCTGCAAAGGAGTTTAGAATTGCAGAGATTCTAAAAGATGAGGTCCAAGGGGTATCTGGGCATCTGTCTCTCTAGGAAAACAGCCCAGGCTCTCTTGGAAAAGCCCGGCAAGCAAAGCTCATAATGGCGGAAAGACAGAGCCAGGACACAGAGGGCACAGGCCAGGTGGGGAGACCCAGCCTGCTAAGACGGCCAGGGCACTCCAGGAAGGCTTCCGGGCAAGCAGGTTTGAGCTGCGCTGGACACGGAGGAAAACCTCCGACTCCCTCACAGGGTGGGCATGGCACTCCAAATGCCCGCTCCCTCCACTAGGACCAAGCACTTCAGAGCAGACCTCAGAATTCAGGCCTCCTGCTCTGACTTACAGCTCCACCGCCCACTGACAGCAAACAAGGGATCCTCCCCATGCCCTAGTCTGTGGGACTAAGGGGACAATTTTAGCGGACATCTGAAAGATTACTGGAAGGATTAAAGAAAGCAATCCATGAAAAGCATCCCGCCCAAGGCTAGCAGGCAGCGCTGCTGCTTTTTAGTTGCTCAGCTGGGGCTGACACGTCTGTGTCTGCATGGACTGTACCCACCAGGCTCCTCTGTCCGTGTGATTTCCCAGGCAAGAATACTGGAGTAGGTAGCCATTTCCTTCTCCAGGGGATCTCCCCGAACCCAGGGCTCAAATTCACATCTCCTACACTGGCAGGCGGGCTCTTTAGCCGTAGCGGCACCTGGGAAGGCCCCGGCACATAGTAGGGACTTTATAAAACACTGTAAGGACAAATCAAAGTCCATAAATGAGGGGTATGTAAGGCTGAGTTTTTCAGGATAGCAAAACCCTGTCCTGTTTCTGTAGGCCTGTGTCACAGCCATTCATTTCATGCCCACTGCTCGTGAGTCTGGTGAAAGCAGCAGAGATGGGCAGTGTTATTCCCAGTTTACACAAGCGTGAGTTACAGGGCTCGGTCTGCACGTGTCTGCCACATTCTCACAGTAAAGTCCCTTCGGCACATGGAAGTTAAAGCAAAAGGAATGAGCAATAACTAGTTCTACCGTGAAGATCATCTGTGAGGAATCTCATATCCACCTAAACTAGAAGAATAAGCCACCGTCATGAGACTGTGTATTCGTATACAACTGCTGTACTACCTGGATACCTGCCTCTATTCTTTGGAAGGAGAAAGGATATGTCTGCAAAAAGTACAGAAACAACAGCTAAATAATAGTGGTACTGCCTGCGCTCTCAACTATTGCTGAGGGAATTAGTAAGACATCTAGCTGAACATTTCATTTAATAACAAATGCAAGCAACTCAAGTACAAATGAGAAAACACTCTCAGTGATGATTTCTGCAACTCAAAGATGCACCAGTTACAAATAAAGGCCCTCCCAAATTATGGACACAAATCTGAATCAAACATATTCAGGGACCGTGGGTTTTAAAAATAACAGAGAGTATGAAAAAAATCTATATTTTAATCTTTTGGGGGGCAGAAACAAATTATCTTATTTACTACATGAATGGTTTCCTCAATTTAATGCCAATCTTTAGAGTCAACTTCCACCTGTCTGAATAAACAGGCTGCACAAGAAAAGACTATTTATATTACGAGGTACTGTTTAAAAATAAAGTGGAGAGATTACTTTACCCATATTGAAAGTAAGAATAACACGCACATCATCCCAGCTTACAGAAACCTAATTTTATTCTCGTCTGTTTCCAGGAGGAAGTTTGAAAAGCAGACATGAAATAGTAAATTAAATTTCTCTTTGAGAGTAAGTGAAAGGAGGGGGGAGCGTCTTCAAATTTTCCTGGCATGTTCAGAAAAACATACAAATACATGCTGTGCACAAATACTGCTCCAACTCGGTTTTCTAGCTTAATAAACAGAAGTGGAACACGTGATCACTAGTGAAATTTTCTTTCAAAACTCATTCATTTAGGAAATTTTACATAGTGAATTGGCTGGTTTAGAATCAGTTACTGGTTTATTGTTGTTGCTGTTGTTCAGTTGCCAAGTCATGTCAGACTCTTTGCGACCCCATGGACTGCAGCACTCCAGGCTTCCCGGTCCTTCACAACCTCCCGGAGTTTGCTCAAACTCAAGTCCATTGCGTCAGTGATGCCACCGTCTCATCCTCTGTGGCTCCCTTCTCCTCTTGCCCTCAATCTTTCCCAGCATCAGGGTCTTTTCCAACGAGTGGGCCCTTTGCGTCAGCAGGCCAGGATCAGCTTCAGTCCTTCCAATAAGTAGTCAAGGTTGACTTCCTTTAGGACTGACTGGTTTGATCTCCTTGCTGTCTGGGGACTCTCAAGAGTTTTCTCCAACACCACAGTTTGAAAGCATCAACTCTTCAGTGCTCAGCCTTCTTTATGGTCCAACTTTCACATCCATACATGACTACTGGGAAAACCATAGCTTTGACTCTACAGACCTTTGTTGGCAAAGTGATGTCTCTGCTTTTTAAAACACTGTCTAGGTTTGTCATGGCTTTCTTCCTTAAGTTTGAGGTAAAATATACCCAGCAGAAAATTTACCACCATAACCATTTCAGGTGTACAGTTCAGTGGCTTTAAGTACATGCATGCAGCTACGGGTTTGTATTAAAACAACAATAATAAAAATAAACATTTGTTATCAAGGGACAGATTTCACTTTACAGTAAGGCTTTAAGTGCCATTTAGCCATTAGGGGGGCTGCCCAGGTGTGTTAGTGGTAAAGAACCACTTGCCGATGCGGGAGACGCACAGACGTGGGTTTTGTCTCTGGGTTGGGAAGATCCCCTGGAGGAAGGCATAGCAACCCACTCCAGTATTCTTGCCTGGAGAATCTCATGGACAGAGGAGCCTGGCAGGCTACAGTCCCTAGACTTGCAAAGAGTTAGACATGACTGAAGTGACTTACCACCACAGACATTAGGGATTAAAATCCATAAAGACTGTCATTAGGGGAAAGAAAAAAAAAAAAAAAAGGTGCTTCACTTCTTACGCCCTGGCTATGTTGGCAAGAAACAGCGGAATTCTTCGCCATGACTCCTCCTCTCGTGAATGTATTCAGCAAATTGCTTATCCCTGACACAGGCTATGTTTGGGGACATTGGCAAACGCCACAGAATTCGCAAAGGGACCTTGCTACCTGGCCACATGCTTCCGTGAGAGCTGCAGAGGTAGGTCACATGGGCCGCAAAGCCCCAAGAACTGTTTCTGCTTCTATTAAGGCCTTTGGTGACAAGAGTCAGCAGATGCTAGAACATCCCTTTTTCCAGAACCTTCCAGGTAGGAAACTGTTCTAAGAAAGCAAGCCCTTTCTTTCCATCCTATTATCGTTTCCTATTTCTTGCAGAGAGCCACTGCCCAGATGCCCAGGGAGGAGGGCTGGCTAGACCAAGTAGCCAGAAGTAGAAATGCCAGCATCTGGTGGAAACTGGAACCCAACGTTCAGTCCACAGATGCCCTGAGGCTGCAATTTCACTTTAACTACTACTTATGATGATCAACTATACCTCATGTGGGCAAAGGTGAGCTGTCCCCAGAAAGGAGGGAGGGCCTGGCAGTGCCCAAGTGCGGAAATGGTTTCTAATGGCACCTTTCAGCCCAGGGCTTCCCTTGTGGCTCAGATGGTAAGGAGTCTGCCTGTGATGTGGAAGGCCCGGGTTTGATCCCTGGGTCTGGAAGATCCCCTGGAGAAGGGAATGGCAGCTTATTTCGGTCTTCTGGCCTGGAGAATCCCACGGACAGAGGAGCCAGGTGGGCTACAGCATGTGGGGTTGCAAAGAGTCAGACACGACTGAGAGACTGTCACTTCCATCTCAGCCAAAGGCAGGCACTGCTTGCCAGGGCTCCAGTCACACCTGCATTACTGACAGTGCATTTCTGTTCTCACTAGTAACTCTTGTGGTGAGGGCAGGGAATTCACCAAACTTCCTCGTTTAACCCTGTTTCTGTATCCAGCTCTTTTGAGCCCCAGCACTGAACACAGCAGGCCCCCGGGAGCTATTTCCTGAATGAGGAAGAGGCAAACCTTTGCGGTGTTCTTACAGGATTATTATTTCCATCATCACCATCACCTTCTTCACCACCACTGTGTAGAAAAGTCAAAATTAAACAGCTTGCCCAAGGCTTCACAGATCAAGATCTGTAGGTCTTTACGTTGAATGGTTCTGAAGCTTTTTTTCTTAAAGAAGCCTAAAATAGTTCCTTGGCTGTGTGCCGTGAAGCATCCTGCTGCAGAGCCTGAACCCACACCCGGACGTCACACACATTAGTATTTCTGCAGCAAATCGCATCAATGGTCGCATAACATGGGTAACTGGGACAAACGAGGATTATAAACAAGAGTGATATAAACGGGAGGATTATGAGTGACAGTTTGACTCAAGTTTTGATGCCTCTCGAGTTTGCCCCCAGCTTAAAGAACGTTTTTCGTTTGTTTTTCAAGCTTTCGGATTTTTGACCTGCAGATAAGGGAGTCGGGACCCAGAGAAATCAGGACACATTCTGGTTTGCTGACTCGGAATCTCTTGCTCTTTGAATGCCAGCTCTGGATGCTGCTAGGAGCTTTGCTGAAGGCTAACCACCTTCGCAAGGAACCATACTGCAGGCAGAGTCAGGGACCTGCAGGAGAGTACTTCAGCTAAGTGCTTGCAGGAGAAAAAACATCCTCACTGGGTAGACTAGAGACCACTCTTGAAGTTAAAAAAAAAAAAAAAAAAGCTGGTGAGAACACATGTCCTGCGAAAGAGAGGTTGCCCAGTGGGAGGCCAAGCAGAGGCAGCAGTGATGTCCCAAACCATGGAAGGAGGCAGCTGCGGGCTTGAATTCACTGAGTGCTCCCCGCGCTGAAAGCATGATGGAGCTTCTCCTGGTGAAAGCCCCACGCCCTGCCCTGTGGGTGGTGTTCTGATGCTGAGGTTGCTGGGGATTAGAGATCTGATAAAGATGCCCCAGACCCAACCTGGGGGAGGTGCAGAAGGAGTTGGGAAGTCGGCTGGACCTGGAAACCTACACACTTTTCACCCCCACCCAGACTTTTAGGGACACCAGCACGTGCAAATCAAGCCAGCCTGTCAGATGATGACAGAGTGATTTCTTTCCCAGTGTGACATATTCATTTATCATCTTTCATAAGACAAACCTGGACTATAATTTAGTCCCATCGCTACTGCTTAAATGAACTCTCGCTCTGGATGCGTTTTAACCGATTCTTCAGCAGGGGGTCACTTAGGGACTCAGATGTCAAAAGGTCGTAATTTCAGCCCAGAGTGGCAGCTCCTGGGGGTGGTGCCCAGCGCTGTGCTGAGGACCCAGGACTCCGAGGATGACTATTAATTGATGCTGTTGATGATAATGAGCCCCCAAGGGCCATAAGAAAACAGAGCAAGAGAAATTTGGCTAGAGAAGTAGAATTTTTGCAGGGGTCTGTCATCCCTGTAGTGGGAGAGTTTACATTCAAACAGAACACAGCCTAAAAAGCTTTCCGAAGCTGTATGTGTGGAAATTTTTTTCAAATAAAATTAAATATGCTATGGCGATGGAAGTTCTATCTATATTTTAAATAAGATGTGCCTTTAAACGACTGCATGAGATATTAAGTCCATGAGAATGGCATGCAAGAAGGCAGAAACGTTGGTACTGATGTTGAAACAACTATAAATTACAAATGAGATACGGGGTGGGTGCCAGAAATTGTGCTTTATGTTCTGTTTCAGGAAAACAGCAACTCTGCCAGATATGACAAAGAAAACAAAACGAAACAACCAAAAACTGAGGTCAGAGGGGTTAAGTAACTTGTGCAAAGACACACAGTGAGGCAGCCGGGAAGCTGCAGTTGGAGTATTTATATTCCTTCATGAAGCCAAGTCTCTCCTCTATGATGAGAACATTCAATGGCCCAGGGGATGGTTACAACACGGCGCTGTCCCAGAAGGACCTGATGGGGTGAAGAGTGAAAGTGAAAGCCGCTCAGTCGTGTCTGACTCTTTGCGACCCCATGGTCTATACAGTCCATGGAATTCTCCAGGCCAGAATACTGGAGTGGGTAGCCTTTCCCTTCTCCAGGGGATCTTCCCAACCCAGGGATCAAACCCAGGTCTCCCGCATTGCAGATGGATTCTTTACCAGCTGAGCCACCAGAGAAGCCCAAGGATACTGGAGTGGGTAGCCTTTCCCTTCTCCAGGGGATCTTCCCAACCCAGGATAGAACTCAGGTCTCCTGCACTGCAGATGGATTCTTTACCAGCTGAGCCACCAGGGAAGCCCAAGAATACTGGAGTGGGTAGCCTATCCCTTCTCCAGCAGATCTTCCCGACCCAGGAATTGAACCAGGGTCTCTTCTATTATAGGCAGATTCTTTACCAACTGAGCTAACAAGGGAGGCCCTCGGATGGGGTGGTCAGGTATCCAAAATAAGACTGAACAGGCCGCCCTGCCGCACTGCATACAGCCTTGAACATTTGGGCCCCAAACAGAGAAGCAAAGTGACACCATCAGCTGCAGTCCTGCGACAGGACCTCACTGGTCAGGCTGCTTCACGGGGGTGAAGCTGCCCTGCTTCTCAGTGGGACAAAAGGAGGATGCAACGTCTGAACACGGGGTACGGGAAGCCATGGGCTGCCGGGGGAACTGGAAGTTCACAGCCAGACGGGGGTTCAAATCCTACGTCCCCACTTCATAACCGTGTGGACCTGCGGCACCTCTGAGCTTTTACTTCCTCATCTGGAAAAGGAGCCCCACCAACTCATGCGAACCAAGAGACGGGAACGAAACTGCGGGCGCACGGTGCCAGACCCAGGAGGCACTCGAGGCTCAGTATGTAATTTGATGAATTGTTAACATTTCTTAATCCTTCTCATCGTCCAAAGCCACTGATGAGGGTGTGAGTTGAGGCCCCCAAATCAAACTACCTTCTAACTCCAAAGCCTCCTCGTGCAGGGCAATGGACTGGCTTCCTTGCCTGTAAGGCTAATGTATCGGCAGTCACTCAGGTTACAGTCCCATGGGAAACAGAGGGTGACCAAAGCCCCTTGCAGCAATCTCCAAGAAGGAGAAATAAATTAATCAAGCTGCCAGACGGAGAAGGCCGGGCTGACCTCCTTCTGATCTCATTACTTCTCTATTACCCTTTTGAAAAACATCCTCTTACAGAGATCACTAATTGAAGATTATGTGGAGGGAGATCGCACCTCTCCATCACGGTGGTAACTTCGCCTCATTTGTCATTCTAATAATTCACTTCTTTTCTTTTCTGAAGAGACAGAGACACTAATGGACTATCATCAGTTAAAAAGGCAATTTTTCCATTTAATTGCACTCATTAAATACTGCGATAGAACAATCGGAAAAGCAATATTCTCAATATTTAATCATAGTATAGGAATAATGAAACACTGCTTCCAAATAAATCCCGGAATATTTATAAAGTCATAAAAGAGCTGTTTTAACAACACCTGTGATCAAAGGCAACATATTTAAAATGAGACACGTAATTTTTCATTTCTCCTGATTAGAGATGGTAAACATTCGCCTGACTGTTACCCTGAATGCCTAGCTAGGGCTTTAATGGTCTAAGCTGTTGTGTAACCAGCAAACCACTTCCAGTGTGTTACAGTGACTCAAGGCTCTAACACAAGCTAGTCTTCCAGGCAAACTTGGCCAAGAAATCTGAGAAATGGGCTGCTAGGCCCACAAGTAGTTCTTGTACAAAATGGATTTTCTGAGGACAAAAACTAATCAATCACCACTATAACATTTTAACAGCCTTATTGAGATGTAATTCGTGGACCGAAAAAATTCACCCATTTAATGTGTAAAATTCAACAGTTTTTAGTACATTCACAGAGTCCTATATCCCTTGGCACAACTGATTTTAAACATTTTCATCACCTTTAGCTACTCCTACTCCCCACCCACTTCCAGCCCTAAACAACATGATCAATGTCCTTTTCTCTCACTATAGACTTCCCTGTTTGAGACGTTCCATATACATGGAATCGTACAGTGTGTGGTCTTTTGTGACTGGCTTCTTTTACTGACCGTAATATATTCAAGCTCCATCTACGTTTTAGCACACATCACGACTTCACTCCCTTTTATGGCTATATAATATTCCATTGTATGGACATACCATAGCATATTTATACATCTGTCCGTTACCCTCACACTTTGACTGATACGAATAATGTAGATATAAACAGACCAAACTATTAGTTTAACAAGATCAAAGAGAAAAGCAAGGTTTTCTGATCATACTGTATATCATCAACTGAGCTTCTGATGTGTACTGTCTGTCTTCCTGCTATTGAAAGAAGATTCTGGAAGTCATGGGAGGATGTGGACAAGGACTGTCTATCATCTAATGTATAAATATCATGAGAGGTGCTTCAGGAAAGATGTGCTGAATGAGGGAACATATAAAAACATCTGTACTGTCAGTGATGCCACGGAACAACGTGGATGCCTCCCCCACCGCCACTAGAATTTCCACTGATGCATGGAAAGCAAGTTAAAATAAAGAAATCTAGGAAAACACAGATCATGCTCTGAGCTTCAGGACAAATCCCACAGGTCCCCCTGTCCACCAGATAGCCTCCCCTTGACTCTTCTGAGCAGACTTTCTGAAGCAGCCCTTTCATTCTTCACTCAGGTTGTTAAAGTACATTCTATCATTTCTCCACAGCAGATGTCAGCAAATCACAGCCCACCACCCAAATCCAACCCATTGCCAATTTTTGTATGGCCTGTGAGCTAAGAATGGCTTTAACATTTTAAAATGATAGGGGGAAAAAAATCAAAAGAAGAATATTTAGTGACATGTCAACATAAATATGAAATCCAAACTTCAGTGTCTATATACTGGTTTCTTTTTTTAAATTGGAATACCACACCCATTCATTTACATACTGAATATGGCTGTTTTTGCGCTGCAAAGGCAAAGTTGATTAGTTTCAACAGAAACTGTACCGTAAAGCCTAAATTATTTGCTATCAGCCCCATTACAAGAAACGTTCATTCGCACCTGGTCCAAACTAACTTTATTTACATTTATAAAAGTACAGTGGTCTTTAGGAGAAGCATCATCCAGGGACAGAGAGTCAATTCAAAAGATTCAGTCAGACTCACTTTGCATTTGCAGCCTGCCTCCCAACAGTCATTTGCCCTAATCTGATGGACAGGGAGGCCTGGCATGCTGCGATTCATGGGGTCGCAAAGAGTCAGACACAACTGAGCGACTGAACTGAACTGAACTGATACTATGGTAAGTTAGTTAACCTCCCTGAATCTCTGTTTCCCCCACCAAAAATAGGGCTAATAATATCTACATCACTGGGTTGTTGTGACGTTTCTGTGTATGAGAGTCACTCGGTTATGTCGGACTTTTTGCAGCCCTATGGACTGTAGCCCGCGCCAGGCTCCTCTGTCCGTGGGATTCTCCAGGCAAGAATTCTGAAGTGGGTTGCCATTCCCTTCTCTAAGGGATCTTTCCAATCCAGGGATTGAACCCAGGTCTCCTGCATTGCAGGCAGATTCTTTACCATCTGAGCCACCAGGGAAGCCTCATTGTGAAGTATAAAAAGAAATAAATGGGCAATACTCAGGCACAGATTTTGGCCATATTAATGACTCAGCACAGACATTACTTTGCCGACTAAGGTCCATCTAGTCAAGGCTATGGCTTTTCCTGTGGTCATGTATGGATGTGAGAGTTGGACTGTGAAGAAGGCTGAGTGCCGAAGAATTGATGCTTTTGAACTGTGGTGTTGGAGAAGACTCCTGAGAGTCCCTTGGACTGCAAGGAGAACCAGCCAGTCCATTCTAAAGGAGATCAGCCCTGGGATTTCTTTGGAAGGAATGATGCTGAAGCTGAAACTCCAGTACTTTGGCCACCTCATGCGAAGAGTTGACTCGTTGGAAAAGACTCTGATGCTGGGAGGGATTGGGGGCAGGAGGAGAAGGGGACAACCGAGGATGAGATGGCTGGATGGCATTACGGACTCGATGGACGTGAGTCTGAGTGGACTCCGGGAGATGGTGATGGACAGGGAGGCCTGGCGTGCTGCGATTCATGGGGTCGCAAAGAGTAGGACACAACTGAGCGACTGAACTGACTGAACTGAACTGAATGACTCAGCAAACACTAGCCATCATTATTACATACTATGACTTTAAAGAAGAAATTCTGGAGACGCAGAACAGTGCCTTACATTACAAAGGGAGCCAAAGCCCAAATATCACACCCCCACCAGGATGGCTCATATCCAGAAGGTTTGGGAGATGTTAAAAACAACAGAACAGCAAACTGTCTAATCAGCATATAACCAAATCCACATGGATTTGGCTCATTTGCTCTTCTGCACTGTTTGTCCTTGTCTCCCCCACAAACCCCAGCCCCCTGGCAGGGCAAGTGAGAAATAAATACACAATCATCCCATTGATATATGACAAAATTGAAACCATTTGGGTGGTTGTTTTTTTTTTTAATTCAGAGCAAACTATTTAGGAGAGACATTTGGGGTTGGCCATTCAAGCTGTTGTTCTCATGCACTTACTCAAGTCTGCCTTTTATCCACAACTTGTCCACGTGGGTCTGTCACTTGCAGCATGTTTAGGAGACACTCAAAAGTGAAATCCATTAGCCCCTTTTTGCTATGAAAAGCTAATGTCACTAATCATCATCATCGTGGGAAACACTGCCTACCTACCCGCACCCCACTGCCAGCAGCTGCTGCCCTACCTCCCCTTAGCTGAGGACTAAGCTTCAAAGCAGGAAACACAGTCAGACCGCAGCCTCTGGCTGGGAGCCCACTCCCCGCGGTGCAGAGCTGACCCTGCTGCGTGCGTCTTCCCGTGCAGGCGTCCTCGCCCCTCTGACAGGGACTTAACTGCTGGACCACTCAGCTTCCTATAATTTACTTCATGTGCTCCAGCGAACCATTCAAGAAAATGGCAGAGTAGTAACATCACATTCAGAGGCAAGCCCCGGGTCTTTACTCCCCGTTCAGACATCCTTTAAGGACTGCATACTCAATCCCAAAGATCTACAGACATCAGACACGGATTCAAGCAGCAGACCATGAATAGGTTTCAAATTCCAATAAGCTTTCCAGTTAACATTACTCTATTCCAGTCTTCATTAAAAAATAAAAAAATACTGTTATGCCTAAGCTTAAACAATAGAAAACTGGAGGGGGGGGGGGGGACAGACCGTGCTCTACAGACAGACTCTTAAGGTCCCTGCTGTGGACAAGACTCATTTTTCAATCAAGGCTCATGAATTCCTGTTTACACTAGAAATTTTAGGTGGCAGACTTTCTTCTCTGATTTTAAAAGCACAAATGCCAAGGCAATAGGCAGGCTTTTCCCTGCACAGAGTATCAGCACTCTTATGTTCCATTTGTAAAGTTATTGGTTGAGGCACAAATACGTTGTAAACAGAAGAAAGCTACGAACAACTTAGGCTCTGATGCTAAATGAGACAATTAACCTAAAATCTTTACAGTCTGGCATTCACAGCAAGACAACAGCCTCTGTAAGCAAGGAGCTATTTTCATCTTCTGCAATCAAATCCTGGCTTCAATTAAAGACAGATACCCGGCCTTAGTACATATGGGATGGCATCAAGATTTTTCAAGAACACGATTTCTCTCTTCTGTTAGATTAGGTATACCATCTTCCGCAAAACAGCTGGATCGTTTGTCAATAACCAAGGGCGCCAGATGGTTAGAAACATCCAGATACTTGAAAACATCTGGGTATTTCCTTCTTCATCCAGATGTTTGGCGTCCCCTAGGTGCAGCCTGCTATCTTTGGTTGAAAAACTCTAAAGAAGCATTTGGCCAAGAGGTACGTTTGCTTCATCAGTTCCTTCTCAGGGTAATTATGTTTGGCAAAAAGAAGCCTAAGTGTTCTTCAGGGAATAAAGCTGATACCATGATTTTTTCATCAGTATGAATTAACCAAACTACTTCTGGAACAAAAGAAAAACTAGGGGATAAAAAACAAATGCAAAATTGTCCAGCTGTGCAAAGCAGGTTCAGTCATGTCCAACTATCTCCTTGGAGTTCACAGAAGTATAACTACTCCTGCAGACACCCAACCAGAACTGGAGTTTAGCACTGACCATTCACACAGAAGGTGATTTTAAAAATGAAAGTTTGCTAGGCAGATGCGGGTAGAATTTGTTACCATGCTAGTGTACTCTTCTGCTGAAGATCCAGGTGTGATTTCAGACCTGTATCATGAATACTGACATATGTTCCTTCATTCAACAAAAATCTACTTGACTCCTACTGTCGACACAGTCACATCCATGAGGCAGAGAAATCAGCGCCGAGTTAAAACAGTTACGGTTCTTACCCTCGTATGGTTTCCAGACTCAGCAAATATTCTCACTCAAATAAGCATACCTCTATCCATGTATCATGACAAGTGCTGTGAGATCAAGGTAAAGAACTTTGGGAGGTCTGGTTGAGATGAGGAGGTCCAAGAGAGGGTCTTGGAAATCTGAAAGACGAGGCTTAGCAAGGATGATTGGGGAAAGCATCCCAGACAGAAAAGACAGCATGGGGCGAGGGGTGCCTGGAAAAGCTTCACCTCCTCCAAGAACACAGTAAGGCTGAGAGCAGAGTGTGACAGACATGAGTCCAAAGGGGCAGCTCAAGGGAGACCTCTGTGGCTGCAGTTACATGAATCTACACATGTGAGAAAATGGCAGAGAATTTACTGCTAAGTCACTTCAGTCGTGTCCGACTCTGTGCAACCCCACAGACGGCAGCCCACCAAGCTCCCCCGTCCTGGGATTCTCCAGGCAAGAACACTGGAGTGGGTTGCCATTTCCTTTTCCAGTGCATGAAAGTGAAAAGCGAAAGTGAAGTCACTCAGTCGTGTCCGACTCTTAGCAACCCCATGGACCGCAGCCTACCAGGCTCCTCTGCCCATGGGATTTTCTAGGCAAGAGTACTGGAGTGGGGTGCCATTGTCTTCTCCAGAGAACTCATTAGATCACCAAAAATGTCACAGCTTAAAATAACACAAGTTAATCACCTTCCCATTTTACATATCAGAGCTCCCACACAGACCACGGGGTCAGCCCCAGAGGTTGGCAGGATGCGCTCCTCCCCAGCGTCTCCAAGGGGAGGACCGACCCCATCGCCCCTTCCCCCATCCGGAGGCCATCTGCTCCCCTGGGCACACGGCGCCCTCTCTGCATCTGCACAGCCAGCAGGGTCTCGCCTGCTCCCCGGGCACACGGCGCCCTCTCTGCGTCTGCACAGCCAGCAGGGTCTGTCGAGTCCTCTCTCTGACTGCCTCACCTGACTCCTCTGCACTTTTTATGGTCCTAATTACACACGGTCCACCCAGACAATCCTGGATAACCCCTCCATTTAAAATTCAGCTAATTATTAATCTTAATTTCACCTGCAATGGTCCTCCTTTGGGGGTCAGAATTCCATGCAGAGCAGAAGTACATACGCTCAGATTGTACTGATGTCAGTTTCCTGGCTCCCTAGTTATAGAAGATGTAAACTTTGTAGAAAGCTGGATAAAGAGAACAGGGATACTCCCTATTTTTTGTAGCTTCCAATGAATCTATAATTATTTCAAAACGAAAGCTGTTTTAAACAATTTTTTAAATAGCCAATATTTAAAGGACATACGTGTATAACACAGTGTACTTCATATGTATTAGATGTATTATCCCATTCAATTTCCATGATTCTATAAGATAGTGACCATTCCTCTTCTCCAGATTAGGAAACGGAAGCCAAGATAGCTTTAATTAAGTTCATAATATATTTTATTAATTTAATTTGGCCAGTTAAGTCCAAATAGGGTGACTCTAGAGGTTGTATTGTAACATGTGTTTAATTTATGGACTCAAATTTAAATTAAAGTGCCAAATATATAGACTAGACCCCCAAAAGCAGAAAAGGGCAGACTGAGAATTATTATCATAAAAAAAAAAAAAAAAAAAAAACAGTCCTAGAAGACGATGACTCCAGAGGAGCCTAAAGAGATCATTTGGGAGGCTAAATGCTGACTTGTCTCAGAAGAAACTCCTCTCCCTACTGCCTAAAAACACTGAGTCAGAGCCAGGGTAAAGACTGAGAGGAGAGTGGAATTACCACCACACGTGGGGGCCAGTGCCTATGAATGAATCTACAGGGCAGATACTACTGAAATGCCAGCTACCGTTCTTTTCCTTTCTTTCTCCCACATGCACAGATCCAAGAACAAACTGAGCTGCCCACATAAATCCTTCACTTCAGAAAAGTGCCTTCAAGGATGCGTGGCACAGAGTTTCTCTCATTCATCCCCACCCTTTCCTGGTTTTCAGCTCAGGGGGAGGGACAGTGGACCACGACCAGGCCGAAAAGACAGGCGGCCTAGACTCCCTCCCGAGAATCTAAGCGTGAGCTGAGTCACACAGGGGAGCGGATTAAACCTGAACCATCCCAAGGACAGCTCATGGGAAAAGACCACCATGAGCCCGTGGTCATGGTGACCGCAGAACCCCAAGCACAAGGATGAAAGCTACACACTTAGGGCCACAGGCTGAGGCACACCAAGGCCCCGGTGCCCCAACTGGAAAAGTAAGCCACAGTGTGCTTGCCTTTCTGTCACATGCACGCAGTCACACCAGATACAACATCATGTTTTCCTGCTCAAGGCATCCAGGCTCCTCTGCTGCTTGCAGCCAAAGAGCCCTTAGATGGGCGAGGTCTCCCACCATAACACAAAGCTGGAGATTCTCCTAGTCTTTATGTACCCCCTCTAACCCTCCGTTCCCATTTCCATCGAAACTAAAACTTCTTCAGAAATTTAAATACACACATAGGGAGAAAGAAGTCCTCCCAAGCCCAGGGCTCCTAAAGGTTCCTACAGGCTGCTTCTCAGGCCACTCAATTATCAAACTCCTCTAGGAAGCAGGGATCAAGGGCACAACATCCTCCAGCTCTGAAGTGGAGGGACGAAATGCCTCTGACTCAAAAGGAACAGAACTCACATTCCTGCTGTGTTTTCTAAAGGGATATTGTTAGAACCAGTTTCTGCTCCTGGATCTTTTGTGCTCCAGGGTAGAAGCAGGCAGCGGTCCAAACGCCGTGTGACCTTTTCAGCAGCCGTAAGGAAAAAGTCACTACCACTTTGCTTTCTATACCGAGGCTGAAGAAAGAACACTCAAAGCCAACGCACCAGGGGATTAGCAATGTCTTCCAAAAAAGAAACAGAAATGTTTATGGGGAGTGAAAATGAATGATAATCGCCTCACTGTCCACTCTCATTTCCTGGTGGTTCCACCAAGTCCCGGGATGTCATAAACACTGAGAGGGGAATGAAACGTTCTCATAAATCAAGGTGAAGACTCTGGGAAGGAGCCGCGGGGAGGCACGCCTGCTGAGTTGCAGACTCTCCGGACAGCGAGTCAACAGGCCTTTCAGAACCTACGTGGTGCGGCCCCGGAGTAGAAGGAACACAGATCCTCTGCATCCACGCCGGCATACACACACGCACATTCTCGAGTGCTGAGAAGGCTGTCCGCATGCACCTCTAATGTCCCGCCTTCCATCACCACTCCTCAGGCTGCAGCCCAGAGCTTCTCAACTCAGCACTGCTGACTTCTGGGGTCAGGTCATTCTTCATGTGGGGGTGAACCCACACACTGAAGGATGTTTAGAAGAATCTCTGGCTCTGACCCACGAGATGCCAGGAGCCCCTCTAAATCACAAACGCAAATGTTTCCAGACATTGTCACAGGTGCCCAGTATCACCCTCAGGGACAGCGGCTGCTTTGCTGAACTCGCTCTGCATGTATTTACTCAAAACACCACCAGCACTCAAGTCTCCATGGTTGTATCGCATCCTCCACTTGGGTAACCTCTACTCATCCTTCTGATTCAACCTCAGAACGACTGCCATCCCTAAGCCACCTCGGACCCCTCCGTTCCTTCGAGCAGTTAAATGCCCCTTTTCCGGTGCCCCTGATTTCCTGGACCATGGGTGGCCCATCCCATCCACAGACTCCTCTCTCGACAGACTTTCCCTCTAGCTTCTCCCTCTCTCGCAAGCAGGAGGCACATTTATTTCCTCTCTGCGTCCCCAGTGCTCAGGAGAGCGCTGGGTCATAGCAGATGTTCAATAAAGGCTTGTTAGAAACATGAATAATGAATAAACAGGGAGACAAAGGGAAGTGTCAGCAGGAGGCCTGGCACGCAGGACACGTGAGTACATAACTCTACAGCTTCCAAAGCAGCATGGAGAAGGAGACTGCAGCCAGGGGTCTGCTACCTGGGATGGAACATGGGGGAAAGAAGAAAAAGGGCATTACATCATCCTCACCACTGTACAGGAACAGAGTCTCAGCTTGACAGGCTGTTAAGCTGGGTACAGAAATGGAGAAGGCAGTTCAGGAATAAAAACTTTTTAAAAAGCTCCATTTTCCAGGTTAGAAAACTGAAGCTCAGCTTAAAACATCTTGTCCAAGGACATACCCTGGGGAAGAGAAAGAGCTCTGAGTTGAAGGTAAGCCACGAGGTCCCAGCAACCAGGAAACAATGCCACAGGCAGGGTGAGAGCTGTCCATTCGAATCCTTTAGCCGTGAGAGACACTTTAGGCAGAAGACCACTTGGCTCTCTTGCCAAGAAGCTAAGTGAGTGGTAAGAGGGGCTTTCACATTCACTGCGTCTGGTGCGGGGGACAGGCACAGACCTCCTGGAAAGGAAAGTGACAGCCCGTGTGAAGACAGCACGGGATGGCGGAACCTTTGCACCAGCTGCTCCACTTCAGGGAATCTGACCAAGCAAAGCCATCGCACACACACACACACGCTCAATGCACAGATACAGACACTAACTGAACGCTATGGTACTGTGTAAAATGGTGTGCGTTCAGTACAGTTCAGTTGATCAGGCGTGCCCAACTCTTTGCGACCCCATGGACTGCAGCACACCAGGCCTCCCTGTCCATCACCCACTCCCGGAGCTGGGTCAAACTCCTGTCCATCAAGTCGGTGATGCCCTCCAACCATCTCATCCACTGTCGTCCCCTTCTCCTCCTGCCTTCAATACTTCCCAGCATCAGGGTCTTTTCCAGTGAGTCAGTTCTTCACATCAGGTGGCCAAAGTATGTAATATGGTGTGGATCAGCATATTATGGTGTGTATCAACCATGTTACTATGTAAAATGGTGTGTATTGGCAGAGTGTTGAAACAGGAGGCAGTAACTTGCTTCAACTGTGGCATGAAAACCGAGGAGTCACATTTCTTTAAATGCAATCATGGTAATTTGTAGCATGTTCGCACAGTGGAATACTCAAGAGCCAGGAGAATGATCTACAACCACATGCAACACTAAGCATAACTCCCATAAGCACAATGTTGACAGGAAGAAGCAGACACACAGGAGTGCCCAGTGCATGACTGCATTTACATAAGATCGAACGCAGACAGAAACCACCTTTGCAGTCCGAAGTCAGGTCGGTGGGAAGCCGTGCAGGGTGACGGAGGTGTCTGGGAGACAAGCGCTGAATGTGGCAGAAGCAGGCCTCAGAGTTACGGTTTATTCCTGACCCAGTGACTGCCTGCCTGCTGGTGCTCAGTTGGTTCGTCTCCAACCAGCAGCAAGCACCCCCACTTTCGCAGGTGTGTGATTTATTTCCACAGTTTTAAAACCACAGTCACAATTCGATACCAACAAGAAGCTGCCTCCGAGAGTTAGGAAGAAGTCAATCACTGCAGTAACAGAGGTTGTCTTTTGACGGTGAGACCATGGAAACTGCGTCCCGTCTTCCTACTGCTCTACGTTATCTGAGTAAGTCAATAATAAGCGCTTTTATGGGGAGAGGGAGTCAACAGTACTTAAAACGCTTGGCAGGATCCCACAGACCTAACAACAGTGTTCCGAGCCTTGAGGTGCGTGCGTGCACGTGCTTTACCAAGGGAAGCATGGCCAGTCTGGAGGAAGGAGGTCCTTCTAATCTCCACACGAGTAAAGGCAGCGTTCTCTCTCACTGGCCAGTCTGGACGAACTAACCACAGAGAGACAGAGCCTGAAATCCTGCGGAAATCAACTGAGAAACACTAAAGACATATCACGGTAAAAAGTATGGAGGCACTTATGCCCAAATACTGTGGGTAGGGCATCTGGATGGCTCTTATTCTCCTCTCCTACTCCGTATTTTTATTTTTTTAAATACTGAAACTGTGTGAATTATTTGTGCCCAAGTTACTCACCGAAAACGGGGGTGACAGAAACCTGAATAACTACAAGGATTAACAAGCACTAAACAGTGTTAAGTGCACACTGAGTGTGATAAGCACATTTCAGAGGTGTTTTTTTCCTTCTTCTTCATATAATTATTTTCATGTCATATACAAATTGCAACTTACCTTTAGGAGTACAAGGTGAAAGATTTTTCTTCCAAAAAAAAACAAGAGTGCCACTTCTCATTCTCAACATTTCTATCACTGCCTCTCCACTGATTTTAGGACTTCCATTGTGGCTCAGACAGTCGGGTGTCTGCCTACAGTGCAGGAGGCCCGGGTTCGATCCCTGGGTTGGAAAGATCCTCTGGAGAAGGCGATGGCAACCCACTCCAGCACTCTTGCCTGGAAAATCCCATGGATGGAGAAGCGTGGTAGGCTATAGTCCATGAGGTCGCAAAGAGTCAGACATGACTGAGAGACTTCACTTGGTCACCTGGTCAGTGATTTTCATTGCTAAACAATTTTAAATTAATTCTAGGGAAATCTCTACTTTTGCCTCATGTTTAGTGCTTTCTTAAATGAGAAAAGCTGCTACTTATATAGCACACAGAAGAAAAAGAGACAAAATCTGACACCAAAAAATAGAGAGAGAAAATGGAGTTGGGGGAGGATGGAGGAATGGACAGATGGACAGAAGGATGGGGGAATGGACAGATGGAGAGATGGACAGAAGGATGGGGGAATGGACAGATGGAGAGATGGACAGAAGGACGGGGGAATGGAGAGATGGACAGAAGGACGGGGGAACGGACAGATGGACAGATGGACAGAAGGACGGGGGAACGGACAGATGGACAGATGGACAGAAGGACGGGGGAACGGACAGAAGGACAGATGGACAGAAGGACGGGGGAACGGACAGATGGAGAGATGGACAGAAGGACGGGGGAACGGACAGATGGAGAGATGGACAGAAGGATGGGGGGACGGACAGATGGACAGAAGGACGGGGGAACGGACAGATGGAGAGATGGACAGAAGGATGGGGGAATGGACAGATGGACAGAAGGATGGGGGAATGGACGGATGGACAGAAGGATGGGGGAACGGACAGATGGACAGAAGGATGGGGGAATGGACAGATGGAGAGATGGACAGAAGGATGGGGGAATGGACAGATGGACAGAAGGACGGGGGAATGGACAGATGGAGAGATGGACAGAAGGATGGGGGAATGGACAGATGGAGAGATGGACAGAAGGATGGGGGAATGGACAGATGGACAGAAGGATGGGGGAACGGACAGATGGAGAGATGGACAGAAGGATGGGGGAATGGACAGAGTGATGGACAGATGGATAACTGACTGGCTAGACTGGTGGGCGTGTGAGTGCGAAGGAAGATGGATAGATGGATAGACAGCTGAAAGGACAGACGGATAAAAACTAGAAAGAACTGCCCAGAAGAGTTCAAGACATCTGAACGAAAGAGAAGGCCTCTCTCTGTGACAGATCCCAGGAAGAATTCCCATCCCATGCGCGGACTGACTTCCCAGAGGGGCCCCAGGTGGCTGTGAATGTAGGAAGAAGCTGAGACAGTTCACTAAATCAGGGTAACAGCAGCAATGGCGGAGGTGGCCGCAACAGCTGCAGTCAGGCGTGGCAGCGGCAGGAACACACGCTCAGGGAGTCTCGCCGATGTGCCCGGCAGGTTTTCCAAGGTGCTTCCTGTTCTTTGCCTGGTGAAGAGGAATGAAGACTGCAAGCGGAGTGAGGATGCTGGTCTGCTTGCCTCCAGATGGGAAGATGCCTTTCACATCAGTGTGACCGCAAGGGCCTTAACACGGGCAGCGGGGGCAGAAGAGAGGATGAGAGACATGGCCGTCTGAGAACGACTCGGTCCAATGCTGCTGGCTTGCAGAAGGAGGAAGGAAGGGGCCACAGGCCAAGGAATGTGGACAGTCTCGGTAAACTAGGGAAGAAAAGGCGATGGGCCCTCCCCTAGAGCCTCCAGAAAGAAGAGAGCCTGTCATCACCTTGATTTTGGCCAAGGAGACCCGTGTTGGAATTCTGACCTCCAAAACTAGAAGGTAATAGATTTGTGTTGTTTGAAGACATTAAGCTTCAGGTAATTTATTATGGCAGCCATAGAAAACTAATACCCGCCCCCCCCCCCCCCGGCTACTTTACAAAAGTAATTTTTATTACACAAGTCATATGGGAGCACGGTTCCCCTTTAAAAACACTTGAGCATTAATAGATCTTCCCTGGTGGCTCAGTGGCAAAGAATTCACCTGCCCATGCAGGAGACACAGGTTCGATCCCTGGGTTGGGAAGATCCCCTGGAGGAGGAAATGGCAACCCACTCCAGTATTCTTGCCTGAAGAATCCCATGGACAGAGGAGCCTGGCGGGTTACAGCCCATGGAGCGGCAAAGACTTAGCAACTAAACAGCAGCAAAGCGTGAACAGCCAGGCTAAAGGGCCCCGCGGCCTTTAATCCTGGCCCTTCTCCTCACTGCCAAACCCCTACAGAGGTGATAATAATGACATACATACAGTAATCCGGGACTGCGTCTCCTGGCTCCCTGGGTCTGCATCTCCCTACATTTAGATGTGCCCAGGCCACACACATGGACTCTTCCTGCAGTTCCAGTCTTCAAACAGTTAACCTCCTCTCACCGGGAAGGAAACCAGTTCACCAAGCCCCACACAGAGGGAGCCCAGTGTCTGCAGGTGCTCCTGTGGGACGGGGGATGGGGGGGTGATGGTTTGAGGGGGTTTCATGCACCTCCTGTCTCCCTTCCAGTTATAAATCCCCTCACTCTGGAGCTTGGGGAGGGAACTGAGGTCTCCGAACCTGAATCTGTTCAATGTCCGTCACGTAGAAGATCAAGAAAGGAATTTGTTTATACACATCGGGCCTTGTACTACCAAAAATATATATATATGTATTCAGGCTAAGACATTCAGGGAGTATGATCAATAGCACTACAACCAGCCTGCGAGTGCTGACAAGGCCGCCGGAGCGCTCACACCACACCATCCCCCTCCTGCTCGGTAACCCTCAGGCCATCTGGCACTCTTCACAACTCCTGTATCTGTCTCCCACATCTTCTGGGAGAAGGCTCACAAATGACAAGTTAGTTCAGGCTTGTAGAGCCCAAGGTGCATGAAATACTCCTCAAACCCACGCAGGCAGCTGGCACGGGGCCATGCTCAAGGTCCATCTCCTGGGGGCTGTCTAAGCCCACGCCTGAGGCCATGCCTGCCTGGCTCATGTTCATACTGTCAGCAGGGGGGGCCCTACCCTCAGAGGTGGCTCCTGGTCTCCACTAGTGAGGGTCACGCCTCTGCAAATTGCACTCGGTGCTCTCAGGGGCTTGTTGTTGTCGTTTGGTTGCTCAGCCGTGTCCGACTCTTTGCGAGCCCATGGACTGCAGCACACCAGGCTTCCCTGTCCTTCACCATCTCCCAGAGCTTGCTCAAACTCATGTCTATGGAGTCAGCAATGTCATTCAACCATTTCATCCTCTGTCAACCCCTGCTTCTCCTGCCTCCAACTTTTCCCAGCATCAATCTTTTCTAATAAGTCAGCTCTTCATATTAGGTAGCCAAAGTATTGGAGCTTCAGCTTCAGTATCGGTCCTTAAAATGAATATTCAGGATTGATTTCCTTTAGGATGGACTGGTTGGATCTCCTTGCAGTCCAAGGGACTCTCAAGAGCCTTCTCCAAAACCACAGTTCAAAAGTATCAATTCTTCAGCACTCAGCCTTCTTTATGGTCCAACTTTCACATTCACTACTGGAAAAACCATAGCTTTGACTACACAGACCTTTCATGGTGAAGTAATATCTCTACTTTTTAATATGCTGTCTAGGTTGGTAATAGCTTTTCTTCCAAGGAGCAAGCGTCTTTTAATTTCACAGCTGTAGTCACCATCTACAGTGATTTTGGAGCCCCCCAAAATAAAGTCTGTCACTGTTTCCATTGTTTCCCCATCTATTTGCCCTGAAGTAATGGGATTGGATGCCACAATCTTCGTTTTCTGAATGTTGAGTTTTCAGCCAGCTTTTTCATTCTTTCACTTTCATCAAGAGGCTCTTTAGTTCCTCTTCACTCTCTGCCATAAGGGTGTCATTTGCATATCTGAGGTTATTGATATTTCTCCCTGCAATCTTGATTCCAGCTTGTGCTTCATCCAGCCTGGCATTTCATATGATGTACTCTGTATAGAAGTTAAATAAGCAGGGTGATAATATACAGCCTTGATGTACTCCTTTTCCAATCTGAAACCAGTGCATTCTTCCCTGTCCAGTTCTACATGTTGCTTCTTGACCTGCATACAGGTTTCTCAAGAGGCAGGTCAGGTGGTCTGGTATTCCCATCTCTTTAAGAATTTCCCACAGTTTGTTGTGATCCATACAGTCAAAGGCTTTAGTGTAGTCAATGAAACAGAAGTAGATATTTTTCTAGAATTTTCTTGCTTTCTCTATAATCCAATGGATGTTGGCAATTTAATCTCTGGTTCCTCTGCCTTTTCTAAATCCAGCTTGAGCATCTGGGAATTCTCAGTTCACATAATGTTGAAGCCTAGCTTGGAGAATTTTGAGCATTACTTTGCTAGCATGTAAAATGAGTGCAACTGTGTGGTAGTTCGAGCATTCTTTGGCATTGAGCTTCTTTGGGACTAGAATAAAAACTGACCTTTTCTAGTCCTGTGGCCACTGTTGAGTTTTCCAATTTGCTGGCATTCTGAATACAGCACTTTAACAGCATCACCTTTTAGGATTTGAAGTAGCTCAGCTGGAATTCTGTCACCCCATTAGCTTTGTTGGTAGTGATGCTGCTTAGTAAGGTAGTGACGCTACAGAGTAGGCAAAGGTTGAGAAAAATTCCATTCTCACCAGGCCCACCCTCACGCTGGAGCCCAAGAGCCAGGTCAAGGCATGGAACCCCCATCCCAGAGAGATGTCCAATGCAACGAGACGAGGTGTGGCATTCCACCGTGACCAGCACACAGAGTGCACCCCGTACGTGATGGGGGCAGGACGAGGGTGGCTACAGCATCATGAGGACCCCTAGTACTATTACAGACTCGGGTCCACGCATCAGCTGTGAGGGCAAGGACTTTGGATATACAGCTAAAGCCATCAATCTGGACATGTGGCCGTGCTCTCAGAACAAATGAGCTCCAAGAGGAATATAATCAGCTTGTCCCTGGTATTCAGTGAAAAATTAGTTCATTCCATCAACAGACATCGTGTGTACTAACCTGAATGTGTGCATGAGATAGATTCCTGCCCTGTGGTGTGGGCAGGGCCCAGGGAGACTCTTTGCAAGAAATGACAGAAATGATTCCAGGGTAGCTTAAGGAAATTCAAGAGCAGAAGGAAACACAGCAAGTGAATGGTCTTATGGGGAAAGCTGAGTAACTTTTGGATATGTGATCATAAAAGCAAACAAATACCAATCGATGTATCTCGGTGGTGTGAGGGCGGAGCCATGGATGATGGTGATGCTGATGGCAGTGGAGGAAGAGCTCAAGGAGGAAGACAGGAGGGAGGGGGAGATGGAAAACCAGTGACAACCACCACAACACTCACGGCTGGGACAGTCACCCAACACCCACTGACGCCAACCTAAGCACCACACACATCTGACCTCTCTTCATCCTTTCAGCAATTCTTGAAAGTGCAAATGTTAGTCACTCAGTCATGTCCAACTCTTTGCGACCCTGTAGACTACAGTCCACCAGGCTCCTCTGTCCATGGAATTCTCCAGGCAAGAATACTGGAATTTGGGTTGCCATTCCCTTCTCCAGGGGATCTTCCCAACCCAGGGATCAAACTGGGATCTCCTGCATTGCAGACAGATTCTTTTACCTCTAAGCCACCAGGGAAGCCTCAACAATCCTATCACAGGTTCAGTTATTACCCCCTTCTTACAGAGGGGAACCTTCAGACTAAGCAGGATTACACTGTAGTCCAGAGAGTCAAGTCCAAGGCACCGGCCTGACTCTGGTGACCAAGCTCACAACCATTGAGGCAGACGCTGCTGGGTGCCCCCTCTGATCACTCTCCCTGTCATCTTTGCTAAGAGCACCCAGGAAAGACGGTCCCCTTTTCAAACTCCCTTGCAGCTATGTATGGTCTGTGATGGACATGTTGGTATCCCCCTTCTTCTTGTTAAGGAAGTAGACAGGACACCCGGAGGCTGAGCAGCCATGTGCTAAGAAGGGCTGAGGGGAGAACCCACAGCAGTCCTGGCCCCCTGATAGCATCACGCACATGGACCCCCAGACTCAACGGCCTCCCCCCAGGTATCTTATAACAAGAGAGACGAACCCCTGATGGGGAAAGCTGGGGTCCAGGCCAAGCCCCAGCTGATGCAAGCACTGCAGGGAGGTGGCCCTCAGTTGGCACAGGACCCACTCGGGCTCCCCTCATCCCACCAGCTGCACAGGACATCACATGTGGGATCTGGTTCTGCTCTTGAAGCCCCAGGGTCACGACACTTGACCAGAATCTGAATTCTGCTAACTCAGATGGGGGAACTGTGGGAAGAAGCGGGGTTCTCCGGGAAGCACAGGAAGGCACGGGGTTCACATTTCTAGACTCTTTGATCTGAAGTAAGAAATACACCCTGGTGGTCACAAATGAAACAAGCCCAACAAATACGCTGAAAAGACACTATACACAGAGTGAACAGCTGAGGCTACACGGGACCGGTCTTTGGGAAGAATGCCTAGATGGACTCTCAGTGATTCTGGGGACTTATGTGGGTGCCTCAAGGCAGGACCCTAAAAGACCTACTGCCGGAGGGAAAGGAAACCTCCAGGGAGACTCTGATTGCTTAACCAGACAACACGTGACAACCACTGGAGCCTTAGCTGGAAACAGCTGGGCTCAGCCTTCCGGAATCTTCTACCAGAAAAATGTCCAGGGAGACCATGGATATCATGATTCCATTATGTGCTTCTACAAGCCCTTCCTACCTCACATTTGCTGCGTGTCACTTGTTCCATTTACATATGAAGGAAGAAGAAAGAAGGCACCCATTCATTGCAGAGGCACCTAAGCTGTCGGTGCTTCGTGTAGCACTAAAAGGCTGCGCTCAGGGAAGACTTCGACGGCGGGTAACACAGAGATGCTTTTCCACGTGGTCTGCTCTGTGGGCGGCCGTCTATATATAAACACAGCTCCAATCCGCGGTGGGGTGTGCGGCCCAAGTTGACGCCGTGTGAAACACATCTGGGTCAGGCCCTGTTCCCAATCAAAGGAAAGCCGTTCTTCCTGGTGGTCCGACCACTTAACTTAAACAAGAAGAACTGAGCCAACTTTCATCAATGAGCCTTTCTTCCAACCGAAAAGAAAAAATAAAAAGGGATAAAAAAAATGAGTTGGCTACTGGTTATGGCGATGTTTTGCCACAAGGTTAATAATGATGGGTTTCGGGTCACTGGCGATTTCTCATTTCAAACGAACTTCAACCATCCATCCTCAAGGGGCGACTGTTTGACGTGGGCTGTCTGGCACCCATGACCCTTCTCGGACACCCAAGTGGTGGGTGAGTGACATTCTGCCATTCTATCTTTACCAAAAACGAGAGACTTCTCATCCTCAAAATTTAAAAAGTGCTCATATATTCAAGCCACATGGAAGACACATAGGCTTGTTCCATTTCACGATGACTGGAACTTGAATTAGAGACTTATAATCAGTTCATGGGAGCTGGGCTCATTCTTCCAGAGGGAACTAGGGAGGATAAAAATCTGAAACACCCCTGCTAGCATTCAGAACACGCCACAGCTTTTTCCTCCGCTGCCGCTCCCTTTTTCCCAGATGCTCATTTCACTTCTAAGTGGCCTAACCAGAGGTTTTAAGGCTCTCCCTCCCCTGGTACAGGGAAAACAGGTTCGAAGGACAGAAGAATGAATGAACAGAGTGAAGTGAAGTCAAAATCGCTCAGTCGTGTCTGATTCTTTGCGACCCCATGAACTATACAGTCCATGGAATTCTCCAAGCCAGAGTACTAGAGTGGGTAGCCTTTCCCTTCTCCAGGGGATCTTCCCAACCCAGGGATCAAACCCAGGTCTCCTGCGTGGCTGGCAGATCCTTTACCAGCTGAGCCACAAGGGAAGCCCAAAAACACTGGAGTGGGTAGCCTATCCCTTCTCCAGCGCATCTTTCCAACCCAGGAATTGAACTGGGGTCTCCTGCACTGCAGGCGGGTTCTTTACCAGCTGAGCTATCAGGGAAGCCTGAATGAATGAACAAAGCTGCTTAAACTGGGAGGGGACACATTAGGGAGCAGTGGAGATGATGGACAGCGAGAAACCACATGCCCTTTGGATGCTTGTACTCAGCTCCAGCTAATTGTTGCCTCCTCCACCAGTTTTTGCTTTTATTTATCTCTATTTCATTTTTGGCCACACTGCATGGAGTGTGGGATCCTAGTTCCCCAACCAGGGATCGAACCCACGCCCACTGCACTGGGGGCCCAGAGTCCCGAACACGGAGCCACCAGGGAAGCCCCCTGCTCCCGTTTGTGAGTCTAATTGGAATGCCAGGTTTTTACGTGAAGTCTCCCAATCGGTATTTGCATCTTAGCCGTTTTTTAAAATCACCGTGTGAGCAAAACAAAACACATCCTGTTGGCAGGTGATGTCCACTGATACAGAGGAACGTGACCCTGGGTGTTCTCCTCTGGAAGTCGTGTCCGCAGCCGTGGCCTGTGCCCGCTCTGCGCAAGACAAATGTGAAAGCGGAGGCAGGGAGGCGGGAGGAAAGTCTGGGAGCTGCAGGCGGGTCCTCAGACTTTCCCGAGTGATATATTGGCCTGTCAAATCTCATGACCCGGGGAGAATGATAAACACACTCGAAACCTCATCTAATTTTAAAGTAAGTTACTTTGATGCAGGAACCAACTTGTGGGCAGATCAGCCTCCACTCTGCGCCCTAAGCTCTATGCCAGATACCTCCCCTGAAGGAGAGAGAGGAAGGGTCCATCCCACCCTCTGCACTCCACTCGTGAGGCCGAGGCAGGCGGGGGGCAGGGGGCTGTCATCCCAGGATCCCAAAGTCTCCCAGGTGGGCGGCAGGGACAAGAGGCCGTCCTGATCTACACTGCTCCTTCCTGTGTGCTAATTATAGGCAAAGAGCCCTGAGGCCTTGGAGGGTTTGGTTTCTTAACAGGAGACTTGAATCTTTCTTCCCACAATTTTTTTTTTTTTTTTGGTGTTACTGATTGTGGCACAGAGCCCTGGGGAGCCTTCTTCTGCTGAGATAAACACAGGACACCCTCACAGTCCTCATGAACACCTTTTTCCTCCTCCCAAGTTTCACCAAAGGAAATCCTTCCCACAGTCAGTCTTAGCTGAGTTGGAAGTCGAAATCAGATTCACAAAAAGACAACAAGATGTACAAGAAATTAAGTTTCCTTGATAAGGCAAAAGTACTGAAAATTCACAACAAAGTCTTGCTAGCTGGAAAAAGAAACTGACAGTATCCACAGTATCGGGTCATGAACTAACCTGTGACCCCTAATCCCCCCAAAACCCCCCTACTAAAACAGAGTAAAAAGATGTAATACCAAATATTACATGTGAACCTCGAGCCTTACTTGCAGACTGATTGAAAACCAAAAGATAACAGAGACATTTTGAGTATGACTGGGTAAATCTTGGTACACTCTTTTATGTTAGTGAGTTATTCTCAGTTTCATAGACACGATAATGTTGATAAATGTGATCACAAAGAGCAAGGACTTTGGTTTTAGGAGATGTCTGCCAAAGTATTTAAGTGTAAAGAGCGTCAATGTCCGCAACTTACATACATACATGGATGGATGGACGAATGGATGGATACATCTATCGGTGGCTGAAGAAGTGGATGGATAAATGGATGGGCAGCTGGGTGGATGGATGAATGGATGACCAGATGAATAGATGGATGAATAAATGGGATGGATGGATGGACAGACAGATGGCTTGATGGCCTAACTAAATATATTAAGGCACTAGCAATTATTGAATCTGGGTGGTGAGCATATAGTTATACACTGTACTATTACTGTTTGAATTTTCTATACACTCAATAAATTTTACAACCAAAAGTTAAGAAGCCTGTTACTTTCAGAATTTCAGTGTTTTATTTTACCTTTCTTTAAAACGCTTTTAAAAGCAGGTATTACAAAGAAGTAGCATGTGGAAAATGGTTATAAAAGTGAGATTTACTCCCATTAATATTACAGAGAAGAGGGTCTGACTGTTGAGATCCCAATCTGAGGGTCTTTTAAACGGCATCCCACAGAACACTAAACCCATTCCTCCAACTGACTGTTGAGAAAACTGAGGCTCAGAGAGGCTCAGTGACTCCCCTACAATCACACAGCAAGTTAGCCACAGACGAAGCGATACGATGGACCGCAGAGTTGCTCTCTATAACATACCGGACCACTTGAGCTGTCTGACCTTGGCCTGATTCATAGCCGATTTTCAGGAGGGCAGAGTATGCCTTAGCGACGGCATTATCATTCATCCTTTGTTTTTAGAAATGATGTGGTTTTCTCAGAACCACAGGCTTCAAATGCACATTCTTGTCTTTCCCATTCACCCAATGAACTCTTCATCACACTTACTGTAAAGGGCATTTTCTTGGGCACTTGGAAAAATGGGCAGACCTGCAGCCCGGGGCCCCTGCCCTGGAAACACTGACATCTACAAGTTATGGGCTGGAGTACAGGACAGCTCCCTAAGAGCTGTCCCCCAAAGGGTCAACTTCTAAAAATGGTTTCCAATCATTATATCTCCATGACAGGAGAAAAAATGTTATCTTGATAGTACAGGATTTAAATTTATTGCACGGCTGAAAACGGTTAGTGAATTGGAATTATAAAGTAATGAATCATTTCCTGGAAAAAGTTGAGCCGCTAGTCATGCCACTGCACGAAGAACTATTTAGGGATGTAGAAAGGGTAAAAAAAAAAAGAAAGAAAGTTAGGAAGCCTACCCAGGAAATCATTCTGAAATGTATACGCTCTCTCAAAGATTTAATTCATTTTCCAAAAGAAAAAAAAATCGAACAGACTTAGTGATTACTGTGGGGAAAAATTAAGCTGTCTCTAATTTCCATGCCGTTCCTCCTGTTTTAAGCACTGTCCTTCGTAAGTGGTGGCACCATCTGGGTTTCGCAGTTTCCCTCTTGGCCCCTAGAGATCAAGCCAGGACTCTTCACCTCTCTCTTGGACTCTGTGCTCCTGCCAAACTGTGCCACACAGCAGTTGAGACCATGCAACCCTTGTCTCAGTCCACTGTCTTCAGTGGCAACAGAACAGTGGTCTGCTTGATAAGAAGAGGGATTTCCTCCCATAGCTCAACACAGATGGAAGAAACCAGAGCCACACCATAAACTGACTGCGCTGGTTTGCACTTTCAGCCCCAATTATTCTGTCTTGGTTGTATCTCCTAATCCAAGTAGGCGATCAGGGTTCAGTATATTCAAGGGATCAAGGTCGCGTGTACATATAAGGCTCTGGGGGTGAGGAGGGGCCGGGCCCCAAGGGAGGACAGCTCACTCCTGGGATGAGAGGCTGAGAAGGCTGCTTTCACTTTCACTCAACCAGGTGTCAGAGACTGTGCTACCCCAGGCATTCAAAACCCTCCAGGCAAGAGTCTTTCTAGCAGAGACCCATTCTCTGGGGTTCTAGGGACACAGAGAAGGATACGGATCTGCCAAGCCCCCAGGTGATTAAGACTCACTACCCAACCAAACCTCAGAACATTCTCCCACCTAGCCCCCAGGGTCCTGTGACATCCAAAATGCTCATCTTTTCTGGTGCAAACCTGGATCAAAACGTGGAGGAGGAAGGACAGGAGGGTGAGTAAGACAGCTGCAGTGCAGCAGTGGCAGAAGCTAACACTTACTGGCGGCGGACTGCATCCCAGGGACGGTGTTAAAGCACCGACACGCACTCTCTTATTTAATTCACACAGTCTCGAAGGAAGACACTTTTTTTTTCCCGGCAGCACCACACAGCCTATGGGGTCTCAGTTCTCGAAGCTCCATCCTCTGCAGTGGAAGTGCAGAGCCTTAACCACTGGACCGTCAGGGAAGCTCCTGGAAGAGACTATTATTAATCCTCTTTTATGGATGAGAAAACGGAGATGCGTTTAAGATTAACCAAATGGCCCCAGATCACGCAGTTAGTAAATGACAGAGCCAGGATGCAAACCCAAGTGGACGTGAATCTGGAGGCCCCAGTCTCCTCTGCTCTGCTATACATGACCTTCTGTGTGGCTCTTCCTGCCTGGAAAGACCTCATCTCATCTCTGAGCTCAACATCCTGCCAAGGCATTAGGGCCCAGCCCCGCAAGCCATTTAGGATCACCTCAGCTGGAATGATGGTTCCCTCTTCAGAATTTCCACCTAGCTTCCCTGCTGTGCCCTGCGTAAAGCCTTTAAAACAAGGACCAGACTGTAGGGACAGGACCCGTGGCTTCTATATCCTCCATGCAGAGGCCCCAGCTTACTAAACGAAAAAGAATGCCAGGCTGTACCAGCCCAAGAGCCTACCTCTGACACAGCTATTAGGCCATGGTTTAAGGGAATGACTGAACATTTCAGGAGTTAAAAAAACACCCACACTATGCTTGTTCCTTAAACATTCTTTCAGTCCATAATATGTTCAAGCTCCTCAGACTCTCTCAAGTCTACTGGAAGGTGTCAGATTTCCTCTTGGGAGGAAACTAAATGGTGTATCTTTTGGCATCAGGTAAAAATCACTCCTTAATAGGTTCCTACAAAGGATGGGCTTAAGGTGCTTCTTCCAAATTCTACACCAAGGTTGCGGGGGATGCTGCTGGAAAGCTCCCCATGCAACGCTGTAACGACCAGAAAACGGAAAAATCCAAGAGACACGGCGGCCGTGGAACAGGGTTCAGGGATGGAGGGCAACTGTTGATCCATGCAAAGATCAAAGCTGGGCAGAAACCCTTCCCGGGTTTACACAGCTGCAGGCTCCGTGCAGGAGCTGTAAGACAAACACGCTCGGAGAGGCAGGGGAGGGCCTGTGCCTGGGACCGTGGGGGTGTCAAGGGCGCCCCGCGACATCAAATGGACCGGGAGCTGGAGAGCTGCTTCGCTCCGGGCCTGGAAAAAGAAGCTTGAGCCCTTTTCCAATCCAGACCATATTTTTATTGGGCCCAAAGCTTTCACCAATTTGGCCTTCAGAAACAGAATAAAGAAGCGGAAAGAGAACCATCTGCAAAAAAGAAAAAAAAATTCTTGGGTTTAATAAACACCATCAACAACAACAAAAACAAAAAACAAAACAAAAAAATAAGTGAATTGGTCAAATCTTGATAACCTATGGAGCTGAGTAACTCCCTGCCCCAGCTTATCCTGTTTAGTTGCTGTGTAGTAACATCTGAATGAGACCCAGAGCTCTCAAAACTCCTGTAGGTGCATAAATTCCTAAACTAAATAATAACAAAGCCATATGTTACCATATTTTTAGATATGAATTGCTGTATGAGGGACAAACACAAGAGCAGATCCCTGCTACATCATCTGGGTGCATTAGAAAGAAAATCATCTCATAAGCCTGCAAATAGCGATTCTTCTTTTTTTTTTTTTTGCATCACAAAACTTGCATATTTCCCCTGTGTACAGAAGTATAATTTCTTTACTTGGTTGTTCCCAATGTCTTAAACTTGATATACATGTAATATTTGGAAATGAAAATAATATATATATGTGAATCCCTAGTTTCGTGTATTAGAAAACAATATGTTTTTGCTCATTAAAGGCGCCAATATAAATGCTATAAACCATGAAATTACCTTTGAGCCCTTCCTGAAATAACCAGTTCACAAACAAATGATCCATGCAAAAATGGCGAGGGGAGATTACAATAATAAGACTAAGTTACATTTTCATTTCAGGATTTTTTTTTAAATGTAGAAAAGTATTATTACTGCAAAACCAACAGCGGCAGCAGGTACATCCAATTTATACAGGAAACACCAAACGGGACAGGCAGATTGAACACAATGAGTTCTAAGTAGGGTTTTTCGTATTTTCCAAATGTGATGCAGAATTCACATTTACAACAAATTATCTCAATAAACGAATAGTACTTCAGGTTTTCTCACTTCGGAAGGCAGCTTTAAAAGCAATGATGGCGAAAGCATTTTACTAAATTAACTGGGAGGTTTTTCAAACTCAGAATGTAAGATCCTGCCCGACGCTCAGAGGTAAAGAATCCGCCTGCCAGTGCAGGAGACACAGGTTTGAGCCCTGGTCAAGGAAGGGCCCACGTGCCACGAACAACTGTGCCTGTCCACCGTCAACCACTGAGCCCGTGCGCCGAAGAGAAGAGTAGCCCCCATGACCACAACTAGAGAAAGTCTTCTCACAGCAACAAAGACCCGGTACAGCCATAAAGTAAAAAATAAAAATTTTCAGAAAGATCCTGCCGTACGGATGACCAAAAGAAGCTGTGGGCGGCAGAAATCTTATTATCCCGTGAGCCAGGATTCTCAGGCTGAAACTGGCAGAGCCCTTCATCCAGTGTGATCGCCCAGCAGCGGCAACCCCGTCATCCGGAAGTCACTGAAAGTGCAGATCTCTGGGCCCTCCTGCACAAGTTCTAGAATCAGGAGCCCTGCAGGGGAAGCCCAGGGAGGTGGGTTCTAACAGCTCTCCAGAGGACGCCGCGCACGCGCCAGCCTGAGAACCACTGTCTTCGTCTGATGACGCTGGGCACCAGTGACGGGGATGAAGATGCTCTCTGCGCAAAGATCCCCCATGGAAGTTCCAGCAGCCCCTCCATTCTGCTTCAACGTCCCAACAGCCTGCTCCTCCCGGCCCAGAAAACGACACCTGAGCCAGATGGTCTGCGCACCTCTGTCTAGATTAATGCTCGCCCCTCTCCCTCCACCCCAGCAACTCTCATCTGTAAAACTGTAGGTGACATACCCTTCAGCAAGATGGCATGAGAGCCCTGACCTTCCTCCAGGTTCTAACCATCAGCCCTGAAGTGGCCCCAACGATGCTATGAAACAGGCCATGTGAGAACCTGGCTGAAGGGGCCGGGAGGCCAGGCCAGGAGAAGGCGAGCAGCAAGAAAGGGTGACCGCGCCAGAGTGTGCCCACAAGGCTGGGGGTAGGCAGGGTGCCTTCATGAGACTAGAAGGGGAACAGCAAGAAAGGGTGACCCCGCCAGTGTGTGCCCACAAGGCTGGGGGTGGGCAGGGTGCCTTCATGAGATTCTGGGAGTTTCTAACATTTTGGCAGAAACCATCTGGCCTGCGTCACCAGTGTGAAGATTCTGAACTGGAATCCTCACCTTGCTAGTCCATCCCTGAAAACCCTGCACAGTATTTTGATGAAGGGTACATTCAGTTCTGGAACTGAGATCCGCCTGAATTCATCTGGTTTTTCTATGAGTCCCTCCAAATACTTCAGGGTACGGGCAGCGTGCTTAAAACCTGATGGAATTTCCTGCCGTACTCTGCAGTGCCAGAGTTGCTCCATCCCATAAAAAAAAAAAAAAATGGGAAGAACTTTTTGTCTCCCTCCCTTAATGATATAGAACATAATATTTTAAGTAAATCCTCATTTAAAGTATCCTTGGTTCAAAAGAAAATTCTTTGGACCACAGAAATAACTGTGAGTGGGTGTGACATGGATTGCACACATAGCTATTAAAAAAGAAAAAAAAAAAAACTTGGCTCTGGCATTTTCTGAAAATTGCTGTGTTGTTGCCATTTTTATTGGGTTAATTAAAAGACCATAAAAATCAATTCAAACATGTTTGGAGACAAATTTTCAAGTTTTATAAACTGTGCTCAGTTGCTGGGCCAAAGAGAAGAGAACGACAGACGTCTGTGTACTCACAGCTTCGGGGTGGCTTCTTGATTTCCTCTCTCTCTTCCCCTCTCTCCCTCCCTCCCCTCCTTCCTTTCGGCCTGCCTTCCTTGCACTCATTCATTGATTCAGCCAACCCACATCCCCGACTCTGCGCCAAGCACTGGACGAGGAATAGACCCTGTTCCGACCGGACGATCTTGCTGGTAGGAGACAGAATCTGAAGGACGTCATTTAGATCAAGGGGCTGGCAAACTTTCCCTCTAAGGGACCAGATGGTAAATATCTTCAGCTCTATGAGCCATAGTATCTCTGCTGCAATTGCTGAACTCGGCTCTGACAGACACAGACTAAAATACATAAGTAGATGAACACACTGCGTCCCAATGAAACGCTTTATGAACACTATCGTTTGCATTTCATACGCTTCGATGGATCATGAAATGCTCCTCTTCCTTTGACTCTTTTTTTCAACCACTAAAAAATGTAAAAAAAATCCTCATGCTATTAAAAAAAAAAAAAGAAGGGAGTTCTTAGACCCTGATTTATACATGGGGACAGAGACCACGGTATGGCTGACCCTGACACCTAAGAAGAAAATCCTGGGCTTCTCGGCTGGTAAGTCCAGGGGATCGCTGGCTACGAAGCCAACCCAGCAGGCACCGTGAGGGCAGAGAAGGGGCCCTGCGCCCCCAGCTGCTAGCCGTCAGGCCTCCACTCATTTCCACCATGGCTCCCTGCCCAGGTCTAAGCAGTGGGCTTTGGTGACTTGCCCTACTCCGAGGTGGCCTTGGCGACTGGCTCTGAACTTGATAAAGTGCTAATTTTGCTTTTTATGACCGTTGTATAATGCTGATAAAAAGCCAAGTCAGTCTGGTTTCAAAATCTGAAGAAACGTTAGCCCCCGGGCTGAAACCTGGGAATCTACAAGTTACGGGCAGGAGGCAATTTTCACACTCAGTGTCTGCCACTGTCCGAACGACGGTCTCGGAAGGAAATGGTGAGCGGTCTCCGTGTTAGTCCCAGGTCCCTGGTCCTGCCTCGACTGCGGGATGCCGGCCACCAGCCAGCTCTGTGATCATGACAGAAACCTAACATGGTTCACACGAGTGGCCTTTGGTGGGCAAATGTTCAAGCACATTAAGGTTTTAATATAATTATAATTATAGAACATGTTCAACCAATTAACCACAAATATGCTGTTTATCTGAAAGGCTGCCAACACTGTGGACTGCAGTCAAAATAACATTAGGCTGCAGTCCTTAAGCAAAGAATACACAGTGAATCAAAAGAGAGATCAGAAGGAAAAGGCCAAAATAAATATTTTATCTGATATTTTATGAATATTTCCTCAAATGCCAGATTAAAATATGTCATCTCCACTTCCCATATATTTACTTGATGAAATCAGATTAAGTGAGTTCATGACACTGTTGAAAAACACCATAAACCAAAGAGAGAGAGAAGTGTGTTTTGTAAATCTTGGCAGTCAAGGTCTCCCAACGTTCGCTGGTGTATAATGTAAATAAGAAATGGCAATTGGAACAAGTCATATTTTTTAAAGCATTTAGAAACTTCTCATTAGCCCTTATATCTTTCTTAGTTACAGCCTCCAGGATTGGAAGCAAAATTAAACTCTGTCTTAGCAACTAAATAATATAAGCCTTCTCATAACTTTTCTCCGAGAGAATTAAAAAAAAAGAAAGAACCTCCTTGTACAATTTGTATACACACAATTTGTACTGCTGTAAAAGCATATTTTGAAAAGTGCTCCCTAAATAATTAAGCTATTCCTTTTACCATGCTTCCTATATTACAGAAGTCATTTTCCCACCGAGAATCAATAAGTCATTCCAAACGTCAGTCATTTTTCTCCATTTAACGGAATGGACTAAAGTCCGACACTGCAAGTTACATTACCTTTGAATTATGCGTGTAATTTAAAATTCAAAGTACTACGCTAAGGAGCTTTTTAGACTGACCACTCTACACTCGCTTCATAAATACGGTCCCTCGCAGACCCTTCTGACAGATTTACCGAACAACAGGAGTTTGAGGCGGTTAAGGCTGCGAGTCGCACAGGAAAGCTGTTCTCCCTAAAGATGCCACAGGAACAATTCTCTTTTCAGCGGCAACCCAAAGCAAACGGCCATACATCATTCACCAGGAAGTGTCTCTAGGTTTTTAAGATTCATGGCAAAGCCGTTCTAAAGCATCTTAGCCTTAATTACAAATAAACACGTGGGCACACACTGACAGCTCAGTTCAGAGAAGGCTCCCTAAGTAAAGGCTCCAGTATGATTTTTGTTTGGCCAGACCCAAAGCCTCTGATAAAATTTCAAACTCAGAAACCCCAAACAGGTATGTACTGAAGAGGCTCTTTTTCATCAAACATGTCATTAGAAAAGGAAAAATAAAAAATGCAGAGAGACGTACAAATGAAAGTGTTCAAGTATACGTCAGCAGCAATTACATTTTAAGGAATTAATAGAAACGGCTTTATATTCCTTTACCTGAATTCACGGGCTAATGTGCTTCTGATTATAAATAAAATACAATCACCTCGACCTTCAGGAAAAGCAAAATAAAGTAACTATGAAAAATACCAGTGAATATTATTACATTTATGATGTACTTACTGATTCACACTGCAGGTCAGTAAAACTTGAAAAAAAAAAAAACTGTCAAGTATATAGCATTTTTCTTTGCAGCTAATATTACTTTATTTGTTATGTCCCTCAAAACAATGAGACCCTCCTGTAGTTTGAGAGAAAACGAAACTTTGCGATACTGTCTTTTCAAATATTGGTTGTTTAGAAAACACAACAGTAAGTCTGACCTCGTAACCGAAACGTATAGACCTGAATGTCTCAAGCTTCTCCCTGCTCACAAGGAGCCTCATTCACCTTCACAGGAGTTTTGCTTCTCACCTGTCGTACCAGGACAGTGGAACACCTTCCCTGGGAAACCACTAGTCTTGGACCCCAAATGTGGACGCTTTCTCAGACCTGCTCCTTGTAGGAGCCAGAGCTCTGTTCATTCCCACTGCTCTGTAACCAAATAAGCTTGTTTCCTTTTCCTCTTTTTCATTGGTAAGTAACTCTGATAACTGTCCACTTTTCCTGACGTGGGACAAACTCCAGGTCACTGGAGCCCACCAACCACTTTCAGCACTTGTCTTCGGTGGGTCATCAAAAATCAGCTCTATTTGCAGAGGTTTTATTCTTGCCAGCTTCGCACTCCCAGAGACAAACCACTTTAAAGTACCTTAAAAATCATTAGCTCTCTTGTATTCGACTTGAACACCAGCGTGGCCTGGCGCAGGCTGGCCAGCTCCAGGGAGAGCGGTCCCCCCAGCACTCCCGTGTCCTTGGCAGCTCTGCGGCCGGAGTCCCCCCGCTCTCCGTCTCTACCAGTGCCTCTCCGCCCAGGGCCTCTCCGCCCAGGGCCCCTCTGCCCCAGCTGCTGAGGTGCCCTGTGCTGAATGAGCACCTCGGGCAAAAGCAGAGCCTTCCTGCTGGGGGTGAGCCTTGTACAGCAACACCTAGTCTCAAATGGTGAGACCCCAAGGATTTCATTTTTTTCTTCCTGCCCCTAGGATGGACTCCCCCCACCTCCACCCTTCCTAAACTTGTTTACATTTCTTCCCACTTGAAAAATGTAGCAAAATTCATTCAACTGATGGATACTTGCTGATAAATCACCCAGTCTGAGCCACTTACACTGAGATGACCTGTAAATCCTGATCCCAGGGGGTTAGTTCAAACAAAAGGAAATTTCATTGAAGGGAACTGATACTCTGGGAATGGTCTCTCTCCAAAGGATTCCATCCAGGGAAGTAAAATTTGCAGATGTGAAGGAAGATGGTGCAAATGTACTAGGCTCCCCTGGGACAGAAAAGGTCAGGATAATTGTTCTGGTAATGTCATCACGCGGCAGTATGTATTACTAATGAAAGATGGACCAGAAATACATTCTTCTCCTTTGGGCACCCCCCCAAAAATATACTGCACTGTGAACAGGCTTGTTCTTTCCAAATGCATTTTATTAAAATGACGACCACCACAACAATCAGACCGACCTGGACCGAACTGCTGGGAACAGAGCTCAGGTTACCACAGTGCCGCAGGCACCGCACCCTATCATCGGGGTCTCTCAAACACACCAACGTTTCCCTGAATCATCTGTCCTGTCACCTAATGAATTTCATATATGCATGTGCTGCTTAAAAAAACAGGTAAACTCATAAATAATTCAATATACAGTCTCCTGCCAACTGATCATATATTGTTTGTGTTTCACCTGCTGTATTAAATAAAAATTTAAAACTATTTCCTTGTTTTTAAATTAAAAAAAAAACAGGTTTTAATTGGAATGGACCACACGAAATCAAAACTCATTGCTTAAATTGCACAGTTAAAACATGCTCGCTAGGAGTGATGAAATTACAAAAGGTGACGAAATTTGACAAAAAGTTACTTGGGTCTGAGAGAAACACATTCTTAAATGGTGTCTTGGAAACTGCCTTAGTATAAAAATCTCTACCGGATGCTGTAATGAAAATGAAAGAAGCAGCTTCAGCTCAAACCGAGGAGAAAGACGGGCTATAGTACTTTCTGTGGAGTTTTGTTTGTTTGTTTTCTTAATATGACATCACTGTAACATTTCTTTTCATGTCTTTGTGGATAACTACTACTCAGCTAATTTCCTCCCTCACCAAAAAAAAAAAATTAGCAGCCTGGTGCCATGTAATTATTGAAAACAGTCTAACCACTTTGCTCAAAGATTTTACTTGGCAAATCAAAATCAGAGGACAATGGTCCTCTTGGCCCGGTTGCTGCCTCTCCCCTGAGTCCTCGTTAAGCCATCGGAAAACAGGCCATGCTGAGAGCCGCTCGGACGCTTTAGACACAGAGCAGAGAAAGAGCAATAACCGTGTGGCCGCTAAGAGCCGATGGCACACAGTGCCGTTTCGGTGGATTCGGATAATACGGTTCCTTTTGAACTAAGGACCTCTCTAGACCAGTGATGGGGTGGGGGGGTGGGGGGTGCAGCCAAAGTTACAGACATTGTTCCTGACTCAAGAGAATTTCCGGAACTTCCCTGGTGGTCCAGGGGTTAAGACTCCTGCATGTTCGCTGCAGGGCGCACAGGTCCAATCTCTGGCCAAGAACTAGGGATCCCACATGCACATGGTGCAGCCAAAAACTAAAAAAAAAAAAAAACAAAACAAAAAAACAGAATTTTCTATTGGCCAAGACTCAGAGGATTCAGAACAGTCTGATGCCTGGCTAAAGACCATGCTCTAACCACTTGAGCTAAGAGTTCATACTAACAGACATTTAAATTTAAGCAGAGTCATATGATGCTTCGGCAATTAGAAATTAAGTCACAAGAAAGACAGAAAAGCTCAACTGTATGAAGCATCAAGCCATATTCATCAAAGAGGAGAAATTTTATTTATTCTATTTTCCTCAAAGTCCATCACCAGTTGCTGCTGCTGCTGCTAAGTCTCCTCAGTCGTGTCCGACTCTGTGCGACCCCATAGACGGCTGCCCACCAGGCTCCCCACCAGGCTTCCCCGTCCCTGGGATTCTCCAGGCAAGGACACTGGAGTGGGTTGCCATTTCCTTCTCCAGTTCCTACGTGTTTGCAAAACTTCAGGCTGTTTTTCTGAATGCCAAGGTCAGACCTACCGTACCCTGTCTTGTTACCAAAGAGCCAACTCTCTCCCAGTGATTGGACAGAGAAGTTGGAGGGGGACCCCAGCAGGAGAGTGCATAAGAGGATGCGTGTCCAGCCTGACAAGGAGCCTTAAGACAAAACCAACTTTCTGCTTTATAGTTTTAAAAAAGTAAGGAGACTGTGTGTGTAAATCGCTTAGTTATGTCTGACTCTTTGTGACCCAATGAACTGCAGCCCTCCAGGCTCCTCTGTCCATGAGATTTCCCAGGCGAGAATACTGGAGTGAATAGCCATTCCCTTCTCCAGCGGAATCTTCCCAACTCAGGGATCAAACCTGGGTCTCCTGCATCGCAGGCAGATTCTTTACCATCTCAGCCACCAGGGAGACTATAAATTTATGCAAAAATCTAAAGGAGACTTTTTTAAATAAAGGAGAAATTAACTATGAATATTTTGACTGGTTATGAAACTAATACCTTAGGATAACAGCAGAGATAGCTTAAACTTTTCTATGCCACTCATAGTTAAATTCATGACCATCTAATTGGTATGGAGAAAGCAATTTATAAGAAACTTCACTAACTCTTTTTGTTTTGTTTTACTTTTAAAAGTCTACCCAAATATTCTGTTTATAAATCACACCAAAACTCTACCACTTGGGAAAAAAAGTTATGTTTCTTTTTAGGGAAAAAAAAAAAAAATCAAATTCTAGACTCCAACTTTCACATTTAATTACAAACAAAGACATAATGCATTATTTTTCTGTATCCACAAGAGGCAGGCTGACTGCAATTTTTATTGCATGTTAAGTTTTCACGGGATCCCAATATTATTAAGCTTTAAATCAGAGGGTTGGTTCCTTCAGCTAAGTGTAACAATACTAGCAAGTTAAAGGGAAAAAAAAGAAAAAAAGAACACCTCATCTGGGGCTGTAATATTTGCTGAAAAAAATCTACTTCAAAACATTAATCAAATTTTTCGCCTACTGGGCAACCATATGGTATAGCAGCATGTGAATCCCACAAACTTGCTGATCTCCTGTAACTGGGTGCAATTAATTACGCTGGCTGCATCCATCTCTTGGATTTTCGCCTTGTGAAAAAAAAAAAAAAAGTATTTATTGCAACAGCTTTTACAAAACAAGGGAATGAAAATCACAATTGATTAATGAGCTGAATGGAAATATTTCCGTTAGCAGATTTTTAGAACGAATAAGGATTAATACCATGGATGGAAAGGAATGCACATTGAGATCCCCTTGTCCTTTCTGGAACCCCCAAAAGGTGGAGGTGGGGCAGGGAGCCCCAACATGCATAATTCACCAGCCGGCTTTAGATCGCAAGTAATAAAGCCGTAAACGGGTGAAGTAATAAAGAGGCTGGCTTTACAAGATACTGTCCTGGGATACAAAAAGCCTGTTCTTTGATTTGAAAATACCAATATTAAATACTCAGTGGGTGAAGAACATTACAAGCCTGACAAAGCGTGGAAAGGAAAGTGGCTCCTACAAGGAAGCAACCCACCCTGTCCTTGGTGATTCAGGTGCTAAGCCAGCTGCACACATGGTCCGCTTGTGGTTTTAAGACCCCCTCCGTAAGAGCGAGCATCTGAGGGGAAGTCAGGGCGGTGCCACTGCTCTCATCTGCCGGCAAAGGTACAAAGTACTCATACTTGCAGCCGTCTTTCCCACCAGCGCTCAGCCCGCACGCTTCTGACTTTTCCTAGCTATTAGAAGGCTTCCGGGGGCTCGGCCATCCCTCCTGCCTTCTAGGAGCTGGCTTCTGGAAAGACATGGGGGTCGCGATCTTGCCCTCAATGGGGAGTCACAGGCCCAGGGCTGGAGGTCTTAGCAGATAAGCAGAAGTACCCGCACTCTGCCCCTTTCCAGAATCACCCTCCGGGCTTAAGACCATACAAGCTAGCCAAGCAGTAATGAAGGCATCTCAGGCATCTCTAGTTCAGGCAGCTCAGCTGCCCTTCCTCTGAGGAGACTGGTTCCAGTATTGGCCGTGTGTTCAATACTTACGTTGGGAAAACAGACCAAGTAATAAACATAAGTGGAAGACAGATCCAAGTTGGAGCGCTCAGATACTACCTTAGCTTTACAACTCTTTCATAAAGAGCTCTAAAGAAGGAGGCTTTGCAACTCTGCTCCTATGCCAACCTTTCTCTTGACTGTATCCACTGCAGTTAAACCTTTACCAGGAAATCCTGCACAGACAGGGCTTTGGGAAAGAGAACTGACTAACATTTTAGTATGTCCACGTGCTTGTGTGGCTGACATGATGCCTTCTCCACTGCTCCTGTGCACATGTTCGTTCTGTGGAGCGACACAGAGAAGGCAAAGTCTTCCGCAGTCACCTGATGAACAAGAGCACCCAGAAAAAGAGGAAGACGCTCTTATACAATAAAGGGTTTAGCGACTGGTATTTTAAATGACAATATTTCAACCAAGTCACGCCTATGTTTATGTTAACACGTGTTAACACACAGGCACGAGCCGTTTTATTGGGCTTTGCTTCCCTGTGCTTCAAAGATACTGCATTTCTTTGACCAACTGCAGGTCCGGGGCAGCTCAGCACTGACTGAGTGTATTGGTGCCGTCTTCCCAACAGCAGCTTCTCGCTTAGTACCTCTGGCCACATTTCGTTCATTCTCCCAACATTTCAAGCTTTTTCATTATCATTGTATTATGGTGACCTGTCATCAGCATTCTTTGATGTTACTACTACAGCTGGCTGAAAGCCTGGATGATGGTTAGCATGTTTTATAATAAAGTTATATTTTAATTAAAAGATACATATTTTTTAAAGACGTAACACTTTTTGCACACTTGGTAGATACAGCATGAAGAGGACTTTCATATGGACTGAGAATTCAAAAATTTTGTTGTTTGATTTACTGCGGTAAACCAGTAGGTCTGGAACCAAGCCTGTCACATATCCAAGGTATGGCTGTCTGAGTTGTGAGGTTTTGATGTAATGAAGAAAAACAAAATGTTTATTTCCAAATAGCAGGCAGATCTAGGTGGGTAAACGATTCTGCAGGCCACGATTTAGGGTGTTGGAAGGATAACTTAAAAAAAATCTTACTAGAATCATTCCAGTGGAGAATCAAAGCCACTTCACAAGCAGAGTAGAAGTTTTGAAGAAACCGTCATCTGGTGAAAACTAGGAGAAATGTACGAAGAAAACGTACTTGGCTTCCGGTAGGGGGAAGAAAAATCTAATGGGAACTGAGTGAGCCAACTCTTTAAACCAGTGACCCTGTGGTGTACACCACCTCCCAGCACCACCCCTCAGATGATAGCCAAACCCCTCCTACATGTGATGGTTGTTGGCTTAAAAGTTTAAAGAGCTAACAAAATGTTTTAACGAGATACAAATCTCAGAGATCGTTAATCAATATGTTCAATGTTATTTGTGATAATTCATCATGACATGATATTAATGGGTTACTGTACCCTTCAGAGGTGAGATTAATGCAAATGAGCTGCCACAATTAACTTTACTGCTCCCAACTCACAGGAATGGACAGATGATTATAAATGACAACTATATGTCAATTACAATATCCAATAAAGTGAAGCTTAGAGAACAATCCATCTGCTTTTATTGCTCTTCCTTTGACGTTGCTGAATTTAGCTCAACCCACTGTTGTCACAATGTAGCCATTGTTTGGGGGAGGGGAAAGCGTTTCCCTTTTCCTTTCTTTCTTCAAGTTTTCGGTATCTTAAGAGTGCTTCTGAAATGTTCACCCAAATAACGTTTTCTAAAGGAAGAAGAGCCACGGGACACAGGAATAAAGCGCCGCACGCATTCTCGGTGAGTTCAAGAAAACTGTATCCTGTTCAATCTGCAACAGCAGGGCCAGCAAGGAAGCAACCTGTCCAGCTGTGTATAATGTATTTACGCAATTAAAAACGGAAGACATTAGCACAGCATCCCAAAAAGCCGTGAGTTTCACTAAACAAAATTTATTGGAGGATCACTCTGTCGAGTTACAGGGGCTAAAGTGAAAAGGCAGGTAAGGGGCCAAGGGCAGGAGGGCAAACTCAGTGGGAAGGCTGGCACTCGGTGTGGTCAGGTACTGGGACAGGCCTGACTGCAGCGGGTTTTGAGGCCTGCGTACTTCTTCCTGCCAGGAAGGGAGCGCTTTTCGAGCGAGGACGCTCTGGAGCTGATGGGCACAATGCAGGGGTCCCTCCTCACCCCAGTTCCCTTTACTGAGCAGGCACGCCCAGGGCTTTGAGTGCCGGCTGAGAACTCACAGGCTGACACCTCTTCTGCTTCGCCTGGGAGGCTATACTCCCACCGCCCTCTTCCCTGGCTGGTGCTGGCTAAGCACTGACCGCCAGCCAGCCAGCCAGGCTCCCGTGTCGAGCAACATCCACTCTAAGGTACCAGTCACACTCCAGAGCCCCTGGGGGCGGGGAGGGGCGGACAGGCTGAAACTGGTCACACCCTCCTACAATGTCTGCCCTGCCCTGGGCCCCTCTCCCCACTCCCCCTCCTGAAAGCTCAACCCTCCCCCGCCACCACTGGAAAAAGCAGCATGACCTGGGCTCTGCTTCCAGGGAACAGAAGAACCTCAGGCCAGGTGTCGAGGAGATGGAAACAGAACACAATTTCTGCAGGGCAATCAACGAGAAGCCAGCTAGGTAGTCATGAGAGAGCACACACCACACTCCCTTTTGAAGCTCCATCCAGAAAGGACTTCTTCCTTGTGTCTAAAATTACAATTACAACGTCAGATTATAAAAGGATCAGAGTGGATGGGGAAGCTACAGCTTTCTCTCTCCAGGATGCATCCCCGGGTCCCTCCTGAGCACATTTTTCCATTAGGGACCTGGGCCTCTGTGACTCCATGCCGATTCCAGCCTTGACCCAAGAACCCTGGGTCATCACTTACAAGGACACTGTTGGCCTCAAGCCAGGCCAATCAAGTTCTGCCTGGGGCTTCTGTCCAGGGACCATGTTGGGTCGGGGGAAGCAGCTTCTTGGTGCCCAGGTCGTTGGGACACTGTTGATCTCTCAGTGGCCACTTTGACACCCAACAAATAAAAGATGATCAAAACCAAGAGTTTAGATAAAGATGGGGGCCTAATGACATGTGTGAGCTCTGGAAAAAGCCACACTTTAAACCCTGGGTTGGCAGAGTACGACCACCTGGCCAGATCTGAACCTCTACCGTTTGTACATCCCAGCATCTAAAAATGCTTCACCTATCTTAGGTGGTAGAACAAAAAAAGAAGAACACTTTGTGACACGTGAAAACTCAGGTGGATTCAGGTTCCAGCATCCACAGACACAGTTTTACTGGCTCAGCAGCCATACCCACTGGGCTCCCTCCTGTCTGAGCTGAGTACTTGGGTCAGACACCACCCAGCCTCAGCACGAAAAATATGTATTCTCTGTCCTACTACAGAGAAAATTTGCTGACCACTGCATCTTGAGAGCCCATGATGACCATTTCAGCTTAAGGTAGTTTGCATTTGGGCTTTTCCACGGGCAACGGAAACCTCCTGATGAATTACCCGAGGAGTCTGTCCTTAGCTCATCCCACAAACCTGTACACCTCTCCCATCCTTATGTGCTGAGGTCCTAAAGAGAAAAAGCGGCTATCCAGGTGGAGTGTTTCTCTCACCTGATCCCTAGAAGTTGTACATTCTTTGCTGTATGCCCCAAAGTGTTAAACAAAGTGTTAAAAGACACAAAACACACAGTATTAATCATTCCGACGGACGGGAGGTTTTCAGCCAAGCAGTGAAAGAAAACGTAGATTAAAGGTAGGAAAGACACTTTTTTTTTCATGTACCTGAAGAACATATTTAATTTGAGAGGAAATCCCACCCCTGCCCAAGTGCTGCTACAGCAGCGGGGCGGCCTGCCACGGTGAGCCGGGACAGGCTGGCCGGGCTGGCTCGCAATGCCCAGGTGCCTGGCGAGGACAGCATGATCCTGATGACTTTCACAGGAGATCACAAGGAGGGGAACTGGACTCTCTCCCTTCGTTTCAGGTTTCCTGCTCCAGGTTTAAATTCCTCTCCCCTGTTCCCTGAGCACTCAGCTCCATCCGGGACCCAGGGAGCAAGCATCCTGGAAACACATGAACGGTGCCTCTCCTGTCCCCCGCCCCCAACCCCAGCGCCCAATGCCTGAGCTCAGGCTGGGCGAGCAGGAAGGTCAGCAAAAATAGAAAGACAAAAGTAAAAGTAAAAAAGGGCCAAACTACTTTGTTCTGTGAAGACTCGTGGGCATCAACGCTCTGAAGACGACTCTGGGTCCTTACTGTAACCAGTCTCCCACACTGGACTCTAACAGCTCCATCACATTTCCCATACATTCTCTTGGAGTGGGGTATGAACGGGCAAGATGGCTCTGGATGGATCACAGCCGGCAGAAAGGCATTTTCTTTAGGGACTGAGGGCTCCCATTTAGCATTTTAACTCAACTCGATTTTTTGGAAACACTCAGTCACAAATGAGTCTTTCAAACTGAAGAAATTGAAATTGATTTCTTAGGGTAACAATTAACCTCAGAAAATAACTATGAAAGGTTGCTTATTAATTATTTTCTGTAATATACTTTAAGAATATTTCTTTTTTTCATAAAACATGGAGACAAAAGTAGACAGATTTTATGATCATATAAAATGTTATTGGATTCATATTTTACAGGAGAATGAAACTCACTTAATTTGCAAAATGCTCAGCATGAGAAGAAACCACCCCCACCGCCCAACAGACACAGACACACACACTGCTTTTCTGAGACTCTTAAATTCGCCTTGTTAAAACAACACCATCTTTCTGTTCTTTATTTCTTCACACATAACTGCCTTGGACTTTCTAATATATTGTTGCTATTTCAGTCTTCTGTAGTGTTTCTACTTATTCAAAATAGAAAGTGTTTTTCATCTGAATAGCAGTTTACTGGGAACTAGGGTGATACCCTCATTCCTTTCTGAGAAGGGAAGGAGTTGCTGCCAAGAAACTTGTCACTATTCCAGTGGCACCTAGCATCTCTCACAGAGGGCTAGAGAGCCGGACGGGTGCTTTGCAAGCGATCTAACACACACACAAACACACACAGACACACACAGACATACATACACACATGCAGACAGACACACACACAGAGAGACACACATAGACACACACAGACATACACAGACACACACATACAGACACGCACACACACACACACACGCAGACACACACACAGGCAGACAGACACACATATGCAGACACACCACAGACACACACAGACACATAGACACACACACATACGCAGACAGACACATAGACACACACACACACATGCAGACAGACACACACAGACACACACATACGCACACACATACGCACACAGACACACACATACGCAGACACACACACAGACACACACACACGCAGACACACACATACACAGACACACACACACAGACACACACACACACAGACACACACACATGCAGACAGACACACACACAGACACACACACACAGACACACACAGACACACACATACGCAGACAGACACACACAGACACACACAGACACACACACACATACGCAGACAGACACACACAGACACACACACATACGCAGACAGACACACACACGGACACACACAGACACACAGACACAAAGACACACACAGACACACAGACACATGCAGACACACACACATACGCAGACACACACACACACATGCAGACACGCACACAGACACACACAGACACACAGACACACACAGACACACACACATATGCAGACAGACACACACAGACACACACACACACAGACACACACACACATGCAGACACACACAGACACACACACACGCAGACACACACACAGACACACAGACACACACACACATAGACACACACACAGACACACACACAGACACACGCAGACACACACACGCAGACACACACACGCAGACACACACACACAGACACACACAGTGTTAAGACAACCATTTTTCCTTTAGCCGCATGAAAGTACTGCAACGTAACCACACACTAATTGAGGCACAAGTTAAACCATTCACAAGCATAACTTGGAGATCTTGCCAAGTTTGGTTCCAGACACCACACTAAAGCAAGTGTCATGATACAGCGAGTCGCGCAGAGTTTCTGGTTTCCCAGTTCATATTAAAGTTCTGTTGACATGACCCTGTAGCCTGTTAAGGGTGTGACGGCATCATGCCTGTGCGTATGTATGGCTGAGTCCCTTCGCTGTTCACTCGGAACCATCACAACACTGTTAACTGGATACCTCAAAACAGAGAAAAGTTTCAAAAGAATAAAATAGATAACCAACAAGGACCTACTGTGTAACACAGGAAACTCTGATCGATACTATGTATCAACCTAAATGGGAAAAGAATTTGAAACAAAATAGATAACACGTATATGTATAAACGAATCATTCTGCTATACACTTGAAACTATCACAACACTGTTTATCAACTATGCTAAGTCACTTCAGTCGTGCCGGACTCTGTGCAACCCCATAGACCCTGGGATTCTCCAGGCAAGAACACTGGAGTGGGTTGCCGTTTCCTTCTCCAGTGTATGAAAGTGAAAAGTGAAAGTGAAGTCGCTCAGTCATGTCAGACTCTTAGCGACCCCATGGACCGCAGCCTACTAGGCTCCTCCATCCACGGGATTTTCCAGGCAAGAGTACTGGAGTGGGGTGCCATTGCCTTCGCCTTAATCAACTATACTCCAATATAAAAGTTAAAAGTTTAAAAAACAACAACAAAAATGAAAAATGCCTTAGTGCTTAACAGTGCTAGCCATCATCTGAGCCTTCAATGGGTCCTAATTTTTTTTTGGAAAAGTAGCATCCAAGATCACTGATCACAGGTCACCATAACAAATGATAACGGAAAAGTCTGAAATATTGCAGAAATTACCAATATATGACAGAGACACAATGTGAGGAAGTGCTGTTGGAAAAACGGCACAGACAGGTCTGCTCTATGCAGCGCTGCCAGAAACCTTCAATTTGTAAAAGACCCAGTATCCGTGAAACACAATAAAGCGAAGGGAAATAAAATGAGGTCCGCCTGTAACAGACATGGCTCCAAACACTACACGTCTGTCAGGCCGTCAGGGTAGAAAACCAAGCATTACCAGGCCAAGGAAATGCTCCCCAAAAGAGGGTAGAATAGGGAAGGCCATTCAAGGCGCTTTGTTTCCCCTTCCTTTGGTGCTTGAAAACATTTCATTCTGCCCAATTTGGGCAGTGGGGGTGGTAATTCTGTTTCGTTTTTTCAATGCAAAGCAACAAACAAAAAAAACAATGGTGTGAAACCAACTTACAGGAACAACACGGACGCACTTCTTGATGCACTCCAAATGCACGGTTCTGCTAATTAATTAACAAATTCAAGCTGGTTAAATAAAACCTTCTTCCAACACCTCCTATTTAATTGCAGTTTGGCACCAACAAATATATATCAAAATTATAGTATTTCCCCTGACAGGAAGCTCCTTCCTTCCACACACTCTTATGACTCTCTGCAGAGTAAGGCAGAATTGCTGACAGCCTTGAACACTGCTACAACAATATTACTATACTTGGCAAAGAAGTACCCTTGCGGCGAGAGAAAAGCTGTAATTTTGACTGTCACTTCATATTACACTAGATATTATTTCACTGTGTACACATCCACACACTCACAAACTCTTAATAGACTACAGTTTTCGCACTGCCTGCCTTTCCAATATAAATGGCAATATAATACCAGCCAATCGCCAACGGGATCCCGGCGAGAAACAAATGTTTTGCATTATGGAAACATCGTTGGAGGAGGCCTTTGAAGGAATATTTCATCCCTTTGTCCCCCACTCAGGCCGCTGACACCCCACCATCAACTTCAAAAGCTAATTGCTTCCGTTATCAAAAGGATTTCACTGTTTTGTTTTGTTTTTTTTTAAACCCCTTTGGAGGACAAGGTTATCAGCAAAAAATTCTCTGCTGGAAAACGTCCGTGATGCGTGGCAAAGCGGGTACCACGCAATTCTTTGTATCCTAGGCACGAGTCAGATGCCTGAAGTGCAGAATTCAGAATGTATATACGTCAAAAAAAATGTATAAAAATGCATCCTGTTCTGCATTCACTCTGTGCTTCTTCTCGCGTGAGGGAGCCTGTTTGACAGCAGGGGCTGCTGGCCATGACACAGTCAAGCCAAACTGGCCAGCGCAGAGCAGCCCGCCACCCGCCCCTTGCCAAAGCTGCATCCTGTCCCTAACAGGCACCAGCGCCCGTCTCTGCAGAGAACTGCACACAGCATATGCTTGCCTCTTAGGAGCTTCAAGCTGAAGCATATTGGGCCAGCTTCCCCACTGAGCCCTCTCCCCCGGGTTCAGTTTACAAGATGGTATGTTAATAACGACTCTGTTGGTCCAGGACCAGGAATTCGGTGATGTCAGTAGGAGCTCCAAAATGAGAAGTCCCCCAGAATCCAGGGGTGGGGGTGGGGGAGGGGATGGAGGGGGTCAGGAGGATGAATGCGTAAGTGGAGAAAACTGCGACTTGCCCCCAGGGCAGAAGGCCAGAAATGGCAGCAAGAAAGGCAACAAGGGTCTTTCCGTAAAGACTTTCCGTAAAAATTCTTCCAGTAAAGAGTTTGCGCCAACAAAGCTGGTACGCAATCCACAGGATGCTTGGGAAACTAGGCTATTCAACAAGACTTCATCTTTGCCTTTCTCCTGCTTTTTTTTTTTCCTTCCTTCCAATTACTATTTCAGAAGATTTAAATAAGATTTAAACTTGTTTCACTGGGTCAGGGGACAGTCTCAGCAAACTCCCTGCCCTCTGTTAGAAAGAACGTATCCCAAACTTCCCCGAGTCTGCTGACCACACCGAATTTAACAAGGTTTGCCGGTGAACTCGAGTAAGTTTCCCACAGTGACACATTAATAATAAGTTCCTGATCCCATCTATCCCAAGCCATGAATATGTAATGTTATAAAATGAGTCCTTTTCACACAACAGAACCTCAGACGTGAATAAATAAAAACTATCCATCACGAGCCTGTGAAAAATTAATGAGGGTTCGGAGACATGAGGAAAAAACGGTGACCGAGGAGGGGTGGGCCAGTTCCTAAAAGCCCCCTTATCTTTCAGATGGTAAATATCCTTGCCCCCGCCCCTCACCGCACAACCAGGTGAGGCTGTGAAGGACCAGATTTGATTTGCCATCGGCAGAAGGCAGCCTGTCACGTCCTCGGAGTGGGTGTCTAAGCCTCTGATATTCGACCCACGATTCGAACTCTGGCAGCAGAGCCTGAGTTTGTTAGTTTAGTTATGGACAGTTCATAACCAACTTGCTTCCAGAAGTCCTGGAGGACGCTCACAGCAGTTGGGGTGAGTGGGAATGGCTGGGCTGCTCCTGGGGTGAAACCACACTTGCCCGTCCTTCTAGAGGGATTACACCATCAAGGCCACTCGCTGGGTGAGCGCCCTTCGCAAGGCGCTGGGCAGGTTCTAATTCTCGCTCACTCTGACTCCACCTGACAACTGGGGAAACCCAGGCCGGGATGAGCTAACTTAACTAACTCCCTAGAGTCTAATAGCTGGCGAGAAGCAGAGCCAAACAGAGGGGGTCCTCCACTCCAGACCCCCGCCTTCCCACCTGCAGCCACTCCTCAGCCTTCATGGGGTGAGTGTACTGACATTGCTTCAGCTGCCTCCTAGACCCACTTCGGGGCCTTCGGAGGACAAACCAGGCTTCGCGGGTGGCTCAGTGGCAAAGAATCTGCCTGGTGCTGCAGGAGACGTGTGAGACATGGGTTTTATCCCTGGGCCAGGAAGGTCCCCCTGAGAAAGGGAATGCCAGCCCACTGCAGCATTCTTGCCTGGGAAACCCCGGGGACAGAGGAGCCCGGCGGCCTGCAGCCCAGGGGTCATAATGAGTCGGACATGGCTGGGTAAGCACACATGCACAGAGGCAACCACGTGAGGCGAATGCCTGTGTTCCTGGCTTTCCTCTGGAGCTGAACATGTGGTCTGTGGGGACAACCACCTTGGGGAATATTCGCGAATCACCCAATGGGGATGACCCCGTTGAACCCTCCGAGCTCTGAGCTTCCACCTTCCAAGGAGAGGAGAGCCAGGTGCATGACGAGCTTCGGTGTGACTGGGAGCGGCCGTGCTGGTCTGGCGCCACCTGTGCGCTTGCCTGGGCTATTCCTGCTCCCAGGTGCCAAGTGCACCTCTGTCCACCTGATGGAACCGCTCAGCCCTGGAGGAGCAGAGCAGCCCCTGTGCCACCCGTCCTTCCCAATTTGGCCCAAGAGCCCCACCCAACAAAGCCAGAGGCTGCAGTGATGGCTATGGACCAGCCGGTGACATCAGTGAGGAGAGAGGGCCACATGTCAAAAAAGAGACCCTGAGAGGGAGCCGACCTCGGGAACCCCCACTGCCCACCTCCAAGAGCCACCGGAACATGGGGCCAACGCTGCCAGGTCACCCGGTTATTTCAGAGAAAACCAACAATCAAGATTTTAAGGGAACTTGCTCCACTGCAAAAAGAGAAAGTGTGTGTGTGCCAAAGAAAACATGTCTACAGGCGGGATTCCACCACGCTTTCCATCTACAATGGTGTCAGGTTTAACGCTCTGGGCTCCTGAGAGAAGGCTGCTCTGCCCACGCCCAGGGCAGACACTCGCTGCTTGCTGGACTGGACGGGTTCACATCCCAACTCTCAACGGATGAACCGGAAGCTTGGGAAACTAATAAAACCAAAAACCAGCCAAGAGAGAGAAAACGCTATCTGGACGCTGTTGCGAGTTTTACCTTTCATCAGCCAGTAAAGACTCAGTGTTCCTCCATGCCTGGGGACCCAACAGGCATTAATGGACAAGGAACTTTTCTGTTTCTTTGTCTTTCCCAAAGGGAACACCCAAGGTGGGCCTCGGTCCAGAGCAGAACCACTAAGGTGGTCCCAGGAGGCCCAACCTCGAAAGACAGCAAAGAGAAGCTTAAACAAGAAGGGAGGTCAATGGGCTGAGAGGTGGCTCAGCAGCTAAATCCCAGGGTCGGACTAAGCGTGGCCAACGACCCAGGAGTGACACAAAGCCTGAAGCCAAACAGAGGAATGAGCTAGAATCAGACCAACCCTTTGTCGCTGAGGGACACGGGCTCAGTGCCCATTCTCTGACCAGCAACACCAAGCATCAGCTGGGCCCACCGAACAGAGTGAGAGCTTCTCCTGCCAAACCCTACTGGGCTCACTGATGCACAGAAGAAACAGCTCTTCTGTGCGATGAAGAGAGAGTTCTGGAGAGATGAACTCTACACAGCTGGGGGTTTCCTGAACTCTGGCCTCATATTCCTGCATGAGTCACTCAATGCAAAGAAAAGCGGGGAAGCACATGTGAATGCCAACTGCAAGGGAGTTTATAAACCAGTAGGGGTATTGAGAGGAGATCAGAAAATACTACGAGAAAATTTTTAAGTGATAAAGGCACCAAAGACAGAAAAAGCAAAGTGGAAAGCGGGACACTAGTAGGTGGCAAGAACTCTTGGCAGATGCAGTTGCGGAATGGAACGGGTTTCAACGTATGGGTAGGAGTATGGGTATGGGTAGCAGAAGGATGGGTTTCAACGTATGGGTAGCAGAAGGACCCGCTCGAAAGGAATGGAAGAAAGGAATGGAAGTCTCAAGTGTCTATGGAGATGAAGATACAGTTCCAGTTTAGCAGAAACACAGGGTTTACAGACAGTAATGACTACGCCTACAATGAGAGCAGCGTTCGATCCCTGGGTCAGGAAGATCCCCTGGAGGAGGGCATGGCAACCCACTCCATTATTCTTGCCTGGAGAACTCCATGGACAGAGAAGCCTGGCGGGCTACAGTCCATGGGGTCACAGAGAGTCGGATACAACTGAATGACTAACACTACACATAGGGTGTAATACAAGGAGGGTTTGTTGGGGGTTTATGCATAGATTTGTTTATAGTCTGAAAACAACCAAGCAATTTTTCAGGGCCAAGCAGATGACCTGTCCGATGTTCGGTTCTCCAGTCCCAATCTGCTAACATAATAATCATGTGAGGTCAAACTCCATCCCGCCCAAACCCCTGAGTGTGAGATGTAAATCCAGATGCCAATGGGTCACACCCAGTGGTTTAACCTACAGGAGCCTTTAACGCAGTAAGGCTGTAGCAGACCTTCCATCTTCCTACCTCATCACGCCTCCTTCCAGACCCCATCTCCATGGATGGTACCACCACGTCCAAGCCCTGCATCCTTCCTTTTTCAGGGCCCATACTTATCATCCCCCTCAATCCACTCCTGTCATTGACCAAATCTTGCTGGCTTCACCTCCTTATCCTCTGTCACAACTGCCTCCTCCTAGTATTTACTGCTAACACGTCTGTTCAGAAACTCCTCATTTCTTGCCTGGGTGACTGAAATCCTTTCCCAGCAGGGAGCCTACCCTCGTTTCTCATGGCGCTGCCAGAATGGCCTCCTAAAAGGCAAGTCTGATAATCTCACGACCCTGCTCTAAATTCCTCCTGCAGCTCCCCGTGGCTCGGATGTAATAAATGTTTATTGAACGAATGAGCTCTCCGATTACCCGCTGTTCTCTGCCTGGTACAGTGAAGGTCAGGCTTATGTGAAACATACTTCTGAGCAGAGTTGGACAATGAACAAAGTGGCTCATTCTGAATTCCACACCACCCCCACGCACGGATCCCTCTGGGGAGACTTAGGAGGTACAACTACAGGGGGAAGGAGGTCGGAAAACGAGACTGGGACCAACTCAAGGAAGAGCCGGAGGCTAAGAAGTTTGGGACTGACGGGGGCTTTACATGATCACCTCACCTAATTTTCAGAAAGTCTGGACTCATCCTGTAGGAAACAAGGTCGACTCTGTTATTACCAATTGTGGCATTTTAAGGATGGCCACAAATTCTTCAACACTTCCACTATCAGAAAGTGGGGCACACGTCCACTCCTCATGAATCCAGCGGGCTCTGTGACGGCTTTGACCACACAAGTGAGGCCACATCTGTTTCTAGACCCAGGCCTTAAGAAACTGGCAGCTTCTGCTTCCTGTCTTTCAGAACACTCTCTCTGGACCCCTGAGCTATGACTTAAGAAGCCCACCCACACAAAGCCACCAAGTTGGAAAGGTCATGTGTAAGCTCTGGGCAACTGTCACCCTGGGAAGGTGTCAGGCATATGGATGGCCACCCTGGACCAGCCGACCCAGCTTGTTCACCAGCAGAGAACCACCGAGTGACCTCAACTGACGCCACACACAGCAGAAGAATCACCCAGCTGAGCCCCGCCAGAACGCCTAATTCATGGAAATCACAAGCCAAAATGGAAGGGCTGTTGCCCTAAGCTCCAAAGTTTGGGGATAATTTGTTATGCACTGCAACACCCTCACTTTTACAGGTGAGCTACATGTGGCTCCAAAAGGTTCACTGCCTGACCTACGGTCTCTTGGCTGGAAAGCTGTGCACAGCCTGGATTAGAAAGTCACCCTGCCTGACTCAGATGTGCACAATGCAATCCCTCAAAAAACAAAGCCATGTGGGCAGGGTGGGCTAACTAAATTCCTCCATGCTCTCTGGATTGTGTAAGCAGTGCCAAAATGCTTCGCCTCTTCTTGTGTGACTAACCTGTCAGTACAGCTAACCACCAGTGGCTTCCCACACCTCCCACCCTCTCCTCTCCAGGCAGAGGCTCATGTGACTGTCTTCCCTGCTGCGAAGACTAAGCTCTGTGATGACCAAGAAATAAAGATAAACTCAAGGACAAGAGACAACCTCCCATCCCAAAGGCAGCTCCTCAGTGGGGTGAACAATCATGAGGCTCCTATCACCCTAAGAAGGAAGACAAGGCAGACATTTAATTAAACTGTTCTACGGATGTCCTGCCTAAATCTAGATTTTGGAGAATTTCGAGCTATAAAAATTTAAGGATTGGTTCCCGGGATCTTGAGACTGCCGATGGTATTCAAACGCTGGAACAACCCAAGAAGGTGACACACACGGGCAAGCCTGCAGCATCTAACAGTGTGACACTTCAGCAGATCGTGGCTCATGTTTCAGTGAACGAAACGGTGGAAGCAAGAGCACCTTTACACGGGCTTGCGATTTCCTCTGACAAGGTACACGCGCTCATTCCTTCGACCTAAGCAATATTTCCAGGGAAAAACAGATTTGAAAGCCAGGTGGACAAGAAGACCATCTGTGAATGAGATAATGCACAGAACCACCAACGGAAACTTCTTTAAAAAATAGGACTCAAGATGACAGAAGAGCATCCACACACAGGCCTGTTCACGGTTGCCCAGAAAATTAGAGTTTACAGTAATCAGTCGCTGGCCTTGATGCACTTCTGGAGCTCCATAAAATAAATCTGACCATCTTCATTCGATAATGGATTTCCAAAAATTAAACCAGAACTGATGAAAAGCACTGCAGACTGACAGAACAGCAAGACGATGGGGCCTTTCAGAGCAACCGCTTTACACGAACGGAAGCAAGGAATCTGAAAGTGGATCCCTTTGAGTCTCTGAGGAAAACAGGCCTCACTCTGTCTCGGCTGATGGACTGAGGAGGCCACAGAACTTTCAGATTCTTCCCTGGCTGGCTTTCATGCCCCATTTCAGCAGATACACCATCCTCGGAGCAGCCAAAGTACTCAGACAAATGCCCCCAAAATACTCAGGCCCAGCAACTGAAAGGGAATGATTTATAACTCACACCCGGTATTCATTTAAAAAAACTGTAAAATATCATGGCTAGTCCCTTTGAAAATGGGCCAAAATAAGAATGCGTTCGACAGAGACGTTCATAGGAAAAGAAACCTGGCTTTGGGGCCAGACGGGCTTGGGTTGGAATTTCACAACCAGGGCTGATGGTGACACCACTCTGGGAAAAGACTTCAAAACTAAAAGGGTCTCTGTCTTTGCTTCTGCAAAAGTTAGAGCCCCCTTTGGGGCCCACAGGGCAAGGGAGGGCACCTAACAGGTGCAGAGTCCAACCTCGAAGGTCTGGACTCTCTATCACCATTCCCAGCAGGGCAGCAGAGGGTGAAGAACACGGGCCTCGGAACCTGGCAGCCTGGGTTCCAACCCTGCCTCCACCACTGGCACCCGCTGTGTGAACCTACGTCAGTTAGCCAGTCTCTCTTTGCCTCCTTTTGAAATTATTATTTCATTGAAGTATAACTGTTGGGGGTCCTCACCTCACAGGGCATCCTTAAGGGTGAACAGCACTAATGTGCGTAAGATGCACGTGGTCAGTGATAGTCAAGGGCTTGCTGCTGCTAACACTGTGCCTGCTATGGACCCGACGCTGCACGGATGGCTTACTCTGAATCTGAAAGGGCGCTTCACATGGTCTCTGTCACAGAGATTTCTTTGCTTTCTATGTTTTCTTAGGTCACAAAAAAAAAAAAAATTTTTTTTAAAGAAAATAAATAACAGGCTGTGGGACGGATTTAGCCCGCAGGCCATAGTTTGTTCATACCCAGCTCTTTCTAATCACAGTTATTCAGTGGTGACTTTCAAACTGTGAAGGGCCTAAGACTTCACCCTATTTGTAAGCTAAGGGGTTACCTGCCAAGTTTCATGGAGGCCACCAGTAGATATGACTCCAGCGCAGACACAAAATACTTCCTCATGCAAGCATCACCAACTGCATGAAGCGTGTATCTTCATCAGCTCCCATCGCTGCCAGGACCAAGCCCATGAGGCTGAGGGGAGCAGGCCAGGTGGATGCTGCGTCCAGAACGGGCTGGGGTCACGGCTGAGGACCACTGAGCCCAGGACTCCAGATCCTTCAGCCAACAAACCTGCCTCAACTCCGTCCTGGATGAAGAAGTGATCACACTGCACAATAAAACAGCCCTGCCCCTCTGCTCCTATGGGAGACAGGATCGCCACATTCCAACATTTCCTGGGGGAGACAATCCAAATCAAAGGTTGTTCCCAAGCCCTGCAAAGCCAGGGGAGGCCCTGTCACTCCAGAGCTGCATCTTAACAACAGTGGAAGGAAACGCCAAAGCTAACGTTACCTAAATCTGAATACTCTTTCTATGAACTAATCAAGCAGGCTTATCATTTTTTAAGTGTCCGTTGAAAAACAAAAACAGTTGGCAATTTTGTGGCTTCAAATTGAACCCCACTGAGACGAAAAGTTAGATCTGTGACAGTCACATGCATCATTTCTGCCGAAAAGGTGCCTTTAGTTAAAAACAGAAACTAATTTGTAAATGGGAATTAAATGGATACGCCACAAAAAAAATAATACTCTGGTGAAAGAGAGGGAAAAAATTCCTGTGTGTAGATATAAATGTTTCTTGACAGATGTAAATGAAAACTAATATGGTGACATTTTTCAAATTAGCCAGTGGAAAACACCATGTCTGCTTCCTTTAGCTTTTTCTTTTAAACAGCCTAAGCACTTTTCAGTTATGTTGGCCTCAGAAAGTATTTATGAAAAGAATAATAAATAATTAATTCCACTGGCTGGGAGCTCGCAACTCCTTTCTGCTTCGACAATATACACTGAAACACTGTTTAAATTACAGGAGCAAATTGATTCAAAAGGCTTCCATTAGCGAGCTGGCAAACAGGTTTGAAGCCGACTAATAAATTTTAGATAAAGATGTAAAGATGGGGCCTTTGATGGGGATGGCAACACCAGAGTGCTGATCTCCAAGTCACCAGTTTGTTAAATCAGTGGCTAACGTCTAGCTTTCTCTCTGTCTCATAACTCACTGTGTTAAGTGTGGGCAGAGTCAGATCGGAGTGCCTGACGTGTGTGCGGCGGCTACTCACGGGGCCTGGGAGTAACACAAGATCCCGGTTTCCAGCTGAGTGTCCCTTTCCACCACTCTGTTCTAACACATTTCACAGTACACTGTTCAAAGATAATCAGGCCCAGCCCACCCGTGACATTAAAAAGTTCTACGTATGATGTGTCTTGCAGCTTCGAGTCACATCTGAGGTACACTTCATAGAAATCAAGAAACTATGGTTTTTCTTGAATGATATGATGAAATTCCTCCTTCCGTGTGGACACACATCTTGTAAGCAGGCTGAACCTGCTGCTAGAGAAATCATGGAATACTACACAGCTATTAAAAAGAATAAGTATGTTTACTTGCCTAGAAGGCAGGCATCATATTCAACCTAGGGATCCTAAAGCAAACACCCACTTACTTTAGGAAAAGCAAAAGAGGCCTTACACGTGTGTGTTACATATGTTAACATGAAAAAGGGTGTGCAAGAACACAAACTACTAACCAAGGTGCCTGGGGGCAGAGAGTGGGGCTGAGGCAGGGGTAAAAGGGGGGGCATTCAACATTCAAACAAGCATCTCTTTTCTAATTGAAAAAAAATCTAATAGCAAACAGTCAATATGAAGCATTAACGATCTTACACAAAATCGTAACATGGGCAAGTTGCTTTTTCAGTTGATTCTTACTTGGCCCATTTGGGGAAGCTTGTCAAGGGTGCATTTTTTATCCATCCACCTTTCCACCCATCTAACCAATAAGCCAGTCTGACGACACGGTGGACCAAGAGTGTGCAGCTTGGGAATGAGCTGCATCTGGAGGGAGGTTCTGGCTCCACTCGCTGGCACCCCGCATAGCTCCAGGTCACGCTGGTGCTGACATCCAAGTGTAAAGCGACCGCAAGAACGACAGTGATGACATGAGTCACTGTCAGGAGCCTGTGATGTGCTGGACGCACGTTCTCTCTTCCCCACTGCGTCCGCAGAGATCTCAGGACGGCTGCCTCTGGGCACCATGAGCTATGCTTGGAAGTGACAGCGCCCCAGGCTGGTAATTCCAAAACCCATTCCAGGGAATTCAAATATATACCTTCTCAAGTTTGCACCACCTACCAATGTGGGGAAAGGCAGATATTTTATAAAAGGAATACCATATGTTCGTTCACCTCATTTCAGAGAGTCACTTGTTAAATGGAGCTACTGGGTAGTATTCCCAGCCTTGGCCCCACCATCAGGAAAAGTGGAATTTACAGATGAAAACCCCAGAGCACTTTCTGTCACTACATGCAGGTTTAAAGCAGCTGAGGTGAGGAGGATGAGATCTTTCAGGGCAGGTTTCTGGGGAAAAAAATAAAATGCATCATGAGCCGGCTGGCTGCTCGACGTCATGGGCTTGGTACACAAGCCCAGGCGCTCAGTCCCCAGACCCCACCGACGCCACCCCAGCAGGGTGGAGATAGGGCCCCTGGGCACTCACTCCCCAGACCCTGCCGACACTGCCCCAGCAAGGTAGAGATGGGGCCCCGGGTGCTCAGTCCCCCAAGACCCCGCCAAGGCTGCCCCAGCAGGGTGGAGATGGGGCCCCTGGGCGCTCAGTGCCCCCAGACCCCGACGACACCGCCTCAGCAGGGTAGAGATGGGGCCCTGGGTGCTCAGTCCCCCAGACCCCACTGACAGCACCCCAGCAGGGAGGAGATGGGGCCCCTGAGTGCTCAGTCCCCCAGACCCTGCCGACAGCACCCCAGCAGGGAGGACATGGGGCTTCTGGGCGCTCAGTCCCCCAGACCCCGCTGACGACACCCCAGCAGGGTGGAGGTGGGGCCCCTGGGTGTTCAGTCCCCCAGACCCTGCCAACGCCGCCCCAGCAGGGTAGGGATGGGGCCCCTGGGTGCTCCGTCCCCCGAGACCCCGCCGACAGCACTTCAGCAGGGTGGAGATGGGGCCCCTGGGCGCTCAGCTCTCCAGACCCCACCAACGCCACCCCAGCAGGCTGGGGATGGGGCCCCTGGTCAGGTTGTTCTTGTTTGGGGAAAGTCAGGAAAGCCAGACACCTAACACTCACTTTCTGATTCTAATGGGCTACGAAATAAAATATCCAAATTGTGCAAGTGGAGAAAATGGAGTGAAAAGTGAGAGTTATTTCTTTTTAATTAAGCTCTTAATGATGTAACAGCAAAACAAGCAATTAATTTCCGAGCGGCTACATTAAGCATTTCACACTGAAATGAGGCAGAAAGAGCAACATGAAGGTACGCCCTCTTCCTTCTTAGGTAAACATATGATGGGAAATTGTGTGTGTGTGAGAGAGAGAGACAGACAGACACACAGAGAGACGGCCGATGTGCGTGTTGAGTGCTGGCAGTACGGAGCCAGCTCCATTAGCTCAGCAGCCCTCACACAGCCCAGGCAGTGGCCGCTCTACCACTTCCGCCTGACTGAGGAGGAATCTCCAGTTGAGAAAGACCCAGGAGCCCAGGCCTAGGTCCCTACCACAACGCGGAGCCAAGACCGGACTCCAGCTTGCACAGAGCCTTCCAGGCACGGATACGTTCTCCTGCCTGCAGAGAAAAGCAACAGGAGAGGGACAGAACAAAAAGCAGACGTGAAAGTCCGGACGGTAAGGATCTGGTAGGCCTTTCGGGGCACGCGGTCCCTGTCCCAGCTCCTCCCTCTGCAGCCCTGGTGTGAAGGGGCCACGATGACACCTGGGGGTCACGGGCAGCACGGCAACAGCACGTGCTGCTGACGTGGAGCCCCCCTCCATCTCGATCCCGACAGATTCGCAGGAGTTCTCCTTCCTGTACTGAGGAGATGGGGGCCATGTGAGGAGAAGAAAACGAAAGTCTGTCTCTCCTGAGCCTGGCCCAGAAAGGCATAGCGCCTCCACACACATAAGAATTAAACTCCCTAAGTCGTCTCTCAATCCCAAAACAGCCTTTCGGGCGGGTCGCCAGAAGAGTTGTCTTGAGGCCTGTAACTCACCTTCTCCCCAGTGGGTCCCTGGGGCCCTCCGTGGTGACAGGTAAATTCATGTCAAACGTCACTTCAGAATGATGGGAGACCCCAGAAGTGACCTCCGTCAGAGTATTCACAGCCGCTCTGAGGGCAGCATGGCCAGACACAAGCCACGCAGAGGAAAATGCGCCTTTCACCACTTCACAGCAGAAGGCACCACCGCCAAACATGCACGTCCCTGCTGCATCGGGGGAAGGCCGAGAGATGGCAGGAGGGCTGGGTTTCTGAGGGATGAAATCAGTAAGGCGGCTTCCTCCCTGCCAGGCCTTGGGCTGGCCCAGTCCACCCCACGGGAACAGCCTCTACAGCCTGGGAGCTGGCCTGCTTGGAGGTGTGGGCGGCGGGGGAGTGATGTCCCTTTTACTTACTCCAGATAAGTGGCAGAGAAATCTCCAGGGAGTCCTGGCTCAGGCATTCTCATCAGTAATTATAAAACTGAAAATTATGATCTACGCTTGAGCAGAACAAAAAGGGCCAGTCAGTGGTCCTTTCTTTTCCTCTGTTTAAAGCCTGTATCACAGACTCTGCAAAGCGGTGAAAACCTCACTGTACGGAATGAATGGGCTGCAGCCGTGGAGCACTCACTGGAGGGGTTTCACTGCTGCAGGGCCGTGCCGGACATCCGCTGCTCTTCCCTGCTCCGTGTCGGCACCCCTTCTTCTGACAGCTCCTTCATCACCCCTGCGCAAACCCGCCCCTCCCGGGTGCACTTCGGGGGAGCCCGACCCCACCTGCTGAATCAAGAGGTGAGCCTGTGACGCAGGCTGGACCAGTCAGAAGGGACCACCATGCCAGGCTCAGAGGGGGCCCTATGGCTCAGGCTGCACCACTCTGAGTGGAGCCACAGCACTGACTGGAGCGACTGGGAGAAGACTTGCCCAAGGTCGCCGAGGGGACGGGAGGTTAGCCCTGCAGTGCTGGCTTGTGAGAGCGTGGAAGACGACACCCAAGGAGCGCCCATGTCAGGAGACACAGCTGAGGGACAGAACAAGACCACAGCTGGAGGAGAGAGCAAAGCCCCGGGGGCAGAGGGCTACACAATGGTGTTTGCAGTCGTCGTCTGAGACTTTTTTTCCAAAGGCCCTCAGAGAATGATGCTAAGAGGCTCCTACAGAAACTGCTTCTACAGCGCATACACGCAATGATGCCGAGAAGCTCCTATGGAAACTGCATCTATAGCGCATACACGCACCAATGCCGAGAAGCTCCTATGGAAACTGCATCTATACTGCATACAGGTAGTCCCATATGGATGATCTTCAGGGCAGTGCATCCACAAAGAACATTTCTCTCGGCCTGTCATCTCCCCACATCCCAGACTGGTCTGTCACCGAAGGCCCAAGGCCCTCTTCTGGCTACCCAGAAGACCCAGGAGCCGTCAACCCAAGATCATCTGTGGCGACGTAGGCCGGGGCCACCTTCGATTCTAAATATCATCACCTCCTGTTCTCCTGTCCCTTCCCCTTTGGCCCTCTCAATGCCTTCATTGCCTGATACCCTCTTAATGCTGTACTGGCTAAGACAGTGAGCATCTTGGGGACATAGGTAGTCACCAGAGACAGTCAAGTGCCTGGAGAAACTGCCCATTATAAGCTCTTAACATCAGCATGTAGCCCACGGGTGGCCATACAGTTTTCCCTGAGTAATATGGATTGCATAAATAGACACGGAGATCATCTCAAATAGACTGCAAGCCCACTGAAAGAAAAGGTGGTCATCTGTAGTCTTGAATCTTCCAACAGGACCTAGCAGAATACTCTGTATGAAAAATGCTCAAAATATATTTGTTGACTGAAGACAGACACCCCTCTACCAATAAAAAAGCACTTCCAAGCTCACTTATAGACAGCTGGTACTGTCAGTAATTTACGGGGAGAGAGAGAAGAGGGCAGGATGCATAGTCGCTATTTCTTGATTTCGTAAAGGCCTAATCAGATATGATGAGGCGGTGGGCTCTACTGGGTCTTCCCATTTGCATTGTTGATCTAAAATATAACTTACACAGGCAAATTCTGGATGCAAATTATCAGAATTGGTACAGACACACGTGAGAAGCTACAAGCATGCCTGTACAAGACCCTGCCTTATACTGCTCTAAGACTCAACATGGGACTGCACATGACATGTTGCAGAAACTGCGGTATCGCAACTGTACCCTCAAAATGGGATCCGAGAGCTGGAGCTTTCAAGTCCCCCTTATTCAACAGCATGCAGTTTAAATGACAGATTTTTCTTCTGGAGTTAGAAGGCCAAATGATCGCAACTATGGATGTAAAAATACATAGGCAGCTGAATGCAAAATAAAAGGCAAAACTAAGAACGGGGGGGAAATCACTGCATAAGGGGAGTGGAACTTAGGCAACTTTCCCTTTATTCTTTTTCTTTCATATAGTTGTGACAACATCTTTTGAAGATGAAGCACTCTCTCCCCCATCTCAGCCATCAATTACGGAATGCTGAGTCTCTTGGGAGGCATTATTAACACGGCAGGAAGTGGAGGGAGCAGTTTTACACCAGCCAGACTTGGAAAAGGAAAGCTACAAATCCGGCTGCAAAGATGCAGACAGACACTGAAGCATTTCAGCAAGTGTGACAATGTGGACGGCCTAGAGGCACAGACCCAATAATCAGAGGAGAGCTGAACTGATGGAGGGTGCAGTCCCTACCACAAACAGTCCAAGAACAAAGAAGGTGGCCAGGAAATTCCTGACTGAGCCATTCTCCTTCACGACCCTAAAGGGCTGGGCACTGCACAGACACTTTTGCTGCCTTGGGTTCAGGAGCAGGGCCTTAGACCATGGGCGGGGAGACCAGGAAAGAACCACTAAGGCAGAGGCATGGGCCAAAGGCAGGCACAGAAGAGTTCAGAAGGACAAAATGGGGCTTTTTCCAACACTACATGGATGTATTGGGAATGAAGCTGGTGATGCTGAAGGTGTCCACCTCCTTCTGAGGGCATTGTGACTTCTAAAGAGTGACTTGGAATGCACCAGTGGCTATGTGTGTGATCAGTCCTGTTTGATTCTTTGTGGCCCCATGGACTGTAGCCCACCAGGCTCCTCTGTCCATGGAATTTTCCAGGCAAGAATACTGGAGCTGGTTGCCATTTCCTACTCTGGGGATCTTCCCGACCGAGGAATCCAACCCACGACTCTTTACCACCAGTGCCCCCTGGGAAGCCCATACCTCACTTCAAACTCTAGGCAGTTATCACAACTTCTCCTGGGTTTCCCTTGGTGGCTCAGACTGTAAAGAATTTGCCTGCAATGCAGGAGACCTGGCTTTGACCCCTGGGTTGGGAAGACCTCCTGGAGAAGGGAACAGCATTCCACTCCTGGAGAATTCCATGGACATAGGAGCTTGGTGGGCTACAGTCCACGGTGTTGCAGAGTCGGACATGACTGACTAACACACATCGTAACTTTTCTAATCCTCAGTCTCCTCCCCTGTGAAACAGACAACTCCGATCACCTGGAAGCAATGCTAGAATAAATACATGGGCATTTATGCAGAGCACCCAGCACATGCTCAGCACCTGCTGTTACTATCAGCAGCAGCATCACCAGCAACCAGACACTCGGGCTGAGGCCTGGCTCACGGACCCACCAGCTGAAGGCTGACTACCCCACTATTAACATATCATGAATTCCTAATGAAATAGAGCCGTGTTATCCCAGAAGTAAAGAGCTATTTCTCCACTATCCACAAATGACTCAAAAGTTTCTAGGAATTTGTCTTAAAAATCTCCTTCTGGTAATACTTCTTGAGACACTGTACTCTTCACAACCAAACGCTATTTCTGCAATATATCCCCGGGGGCTTCCTGAATCAGAAAGAAAAGTAGCTTAGCTAAGTTATGTGGTCCATCCTAAAGTTTCGCCTGAGCTTCCTTTTTAATTACATCTTCTTAGAAGCTAACAATAAGTCAAGAAAGCAAAATGTCATCAAAGCAAGACCCCATTCTGACCAACCTCAAAGGCGCCATGAGGGATGCTAGGAAAGACCAGCCCAAGTCTAACAGCCCGTGTGCGGCAGTCCTGACAGGGAAAGGAGGACCGACCCTGAGCTCCCCTCTAGGTGGATGAACGCTGCCCAGCGAGGACAACGCTTCTGCCCAGTGGAGAGCTGGTTTTCAGGCGCAATCCCAAGCAGAAGCTGACTCTTCCAGACCAGAGCTGCTCAAACGTCCTTCCCACTGCCCCACTGAGGCCCGCTGCTGTCAGAGCTGTCTGCGCTTGGAACTCGGGGAACCTGGGACTCACTCAGCGCTTACAGAAAGCAGGAGGCCAGCTGTATACACGATGGGGATCTAGGTGGCAAGCAGTGGCTGCAAGGCATCCGTAAGTGACAATGAGGCATCAGAAACAAAGACACCACCGAACCCAGCACAGACAGTGTGGAGGAGGAAGGGACTCATCAGCCCTTGAAAAAGATCCACCAGGGACTCTCCTGGTAGTCCAGTGGCTGAGATGCCAAGCTCCCAACTCAGGAGCCCCGGATTCAATCCCTGGTCAGGGAAATAGATCCCATGTGCCGCAATTAAAGATCCCACATGCCCCAACTGTGACCCAGCAGTCAAACTGATGAATAATTGAAAGGTGACCTGTAAAATGAAAGAAAGAGAGAAACAAAAAGGTTCAACACATTCAGCCAGACAACAGTTTCAGATAAGGAACCCCAGATCAAATCAGAATGAGAAGCCATGTTACTAGTCACAATAAGTGTCTTCGTTAAAAGAAGCTAGAAAGATTGAGCAGCTAGAAGGACCGCCACCATATACCATCTGTAGTAGCTGCAAACATTTACGATGGCCTGCAGCTGGGTTCCAATCGGAAGGGGAGGCCCCAGTCAGTGCTTCTGTTGTTCTCCTAAAGGTGAAGAACTCTGGTGGGTACTGGACACAAGATATTAATACCCAGACATACATCCATCCTTAAAAACAAAAAAAATGTGGAAGTGAAGTAAAAGTCGCTCAGTTCAGTTCAGTTACTCAGTCATGTCCGACTCTCTGTGACCCCATGAATCGCAGCAAGCCAGGCCTCCCTGTCCATCACCAACTCCCGGAGTTCACTCAGACTCAAGTCCATCGAGTGAGTGATGCCATCCAGCCATCTCATCCTCTGTTGTTTTCTCCTCCTGCCCCCAATCCCTCCCAGCATCAGAGTCTTTTCCAATGAGTCAACTCTTCGCATGAAGTGGCCAAAGTACTGGAGTTTCAGCTTTAGCATCATTCCTTCCAAAGAAATCCCAGGGCTGATCTCCTTCAGAATGGACTGGTTGCTCAGTCATGTCCAACTCTTTGCAACCCCATGAACTATATACACAGTCGATGGAATTCTCCAGGCCAGAATACTGGAGTGGGTAGCCTTTCCCTTCTCCAGGGGAATCTCCCCAACCCAGGGATCAAACCCAGGTCTCCCACATTGCAGGCGGATTCTTTACCAGCTGAGCCACAAGGAAAGCCCAAGAATACCAGAGTAGGTAGCCTATCCCTTCTCTAGCGGATCTTTCCGACCCAGGAATCGAACCAGGGTCTCCTGCATTGCAGGCAAATTCTTTACCAACTGAGCTATCAGGGAACCCCTAAAAAAAATGTGGGGTTCTGCCTTACTGAGAAATTTCTCTCTGAGCTGCACATTACACACACCTGCAGCAGCAAATGAAAGATGCTCCCCTAGAATGAATTCAAGGTGATCGGCCAGGGCTGAGCTATTGACAGGGGCGACCGTGCAGGAGGCCACGGTTCAGTCGATAGGACATGGGATACACTTACTACCTGTACGTGAATGACTGACAGACAGCTCCTGCTTCCTAATGCTCATTGATTCTGTATTAATAACACCACCAGCTGATTTGAGAAGGCCTTATCTGCCAGGTGGATTTCTAAGAGCTATTTAAAGGAAACATGCTCACTGTGGTCATTTCAATCATCGTGGAAATGAAACACGGTTTAGACAGAAGTCAGTCTTCACCAGTAAGTCCCAGAGAGGAAAGGGGAATTTCTGATCCACAATACAGAAGATGACAGCAAATCCCTTACCATGACCGTCACATCAAGTCGACACAGACCGAAGAACCTAAGCAGTCATCTGAGGGAACGATTCACATGAATTGGACATGATTTATGCCCTTACACTTCCACAAGGATGGTGGAGATAGCAATGGACAGCAATCACTAGGAATGACACGTCTTTATCGCTTTCCTTTTAAAATAGTTTTAATCTAAAAGAAATAGAGCAGTGGTAAATGCTCCACTGTGGGATACGAAACAGGGCATTAAATGCTCCTAGGAAGCCTCCCGGTTCTAACTAGGGGGCCAGTAAAGTTAAGGTTCTTGTACTCGTCAACTCACCAAAAATGCTCAGTTTGCGATCTTTAATGTGACAACACTGAGTCATGAAGCTAACCAATCATTTAATCCTCTGTGACTTTACTTACCAGGACCCAGCCCTTTCCGGAAGCCACAACAAGGCCAACTGTCTGCCTGAAACTTAAGATATTAAGAATCTCAAATCAGGAACGACGGTACATTTCGCAAACACTTTATCTTTGAAGCAACTGGGCAAAGTCAGTTGGTCCCTTTATAAGTGGATAAACAGACAATGAAACAAAACTGGGGAGCCCACAGTTACAGAGGCAGCCTATTAACAAAGCTTTGTGTGAAAGCTAAACTCTTCTTTTGTCCACTTACCAAGACACTCCTCATAGGAGGGAAAGGGTGGGTCTAGTATTGTTTTTTTTAAAGTGTCTCCCCCAACTGGGCTAAAACTGATACGGTTGAATTGTAAGCTCTGAAAGCATTTAATTAATATTTTATCCTCACAGTCAATTTAATGATGACTTTAAAAAATGCCATTAGATAAATCTTCTAAAAATCCTACTTCCCCAAATGGCTAGTTTCAAATAAAACAAAATAAAAACAGAAAGGCGAAACAATTCACTAAGCCCACGTCAGAAAAGTTCAAATTCCTAAAAGAGACCTTCGAAGTCTTCAAGCTGAGACCTCCCTGGCGGTCCATTGCAATGCAGGGGATGTGGGCTCGATCACTGGCTGGGGAACTAAGATCCCACACGCTGCAGAGCCACTAAGCCTGTGTGCCACGACTGACCCCGCGAGCCACAGCTAGAGAATCTGTGCGCTGCAACTAAGACCGGAAACAGCCTACTTCATTCTAAAATAATAATAATCAAAACAATAAAATCTTCAAGCTGGCCCCACCTCACTTTCCAGTCTTCCTCCTCATCCCTTAGAATGCAAACTCCACAAGAAGGATCTTAGTTTCACCTACCATTGCATCCCCGATGTCTGGAACAGTATCTACAGACACTGAGTTCCCTAGTTTGAATGAAAACACTATTACCCATAGACCTAGGGAAGATGGTCTCCCATCCTGGACCCCAACTTTAGAAAACATTCACAAAATAAACTCGATACACATGGTGCCTTCACTTGGGGTCTGCTGTTGAGCACGGGGTCAACACGAGGTCATGTGACACGTCAGGCCCCAGGAAACCGCCGCTCCACACCTCTCTCCCTACATCTTGAACACATACACACAAAAAAACCTGCAGCCAAACACCCTGATGGGTAACGGTGCGTTACTCCCAACCTCAGAAAAAGAAAACATTTCCGGGGACCAGGAGGGTTTGCGTTTTCTAAGCTTTTAGATAATGAAAAGACAAATTAATTAACTTGTCAAATCCTTCCTCTCAGCCCAGATCCAATAGGTTCTTGTGTAATAAAATATTATGTCCCAGAAGTATAGAGTATCCATTTTCCTGTGTTCCAATAAATGATTTGAGAGGTACTTGCAGATTGGCAGGTATTCGCTCCAGGTGAACAGAACGCCTAATAAAAAAGCATCCATGTCAGGCTTAAATTTGTGTATTTGCAGGACTAAAGGGCTTCCATGGTGGTTATAGTTATAGTGAGAGTTGCTCAGTTGTGTCCGATTCTTTGCAACCCCATGGACTATACACAGTCCATGGAATTCTCCAGGCCAGAATACTGGAGTAGGTAGCCTATATCCCTCCTCCAGGGGATCTTCCTAACCCAGGAATCAAACCCAGGTCTCCCACATTGCAGGCAGATTCTTTACAAGCTGAGCTACAAGGGAAGCCCAAGAATACTGGAGGGGGTCGCCTGTCCCTTCTCTAGTGGCTCTTCCTGACCCAGAAATTGAAACAGCGTGTCCTGCCTTGCAAGCGGATTTTTCACCAACTGAGCTCTCAGGGAAGCCCCTCGTCACTCAGTTGTGTCTTACTCTTTGCAACCCCATGAACTTTACAGTCCATGGAATTCTCCAGGCCAGAATACTGGTGTAGGTAGCCTTTCCCTTCTAGGGGACCTTCCCAACCCAGGGATTGAACTCAAGTCCATGGTGGCTGAGATGGTAAAGAATCCGCCTGCAATGCGGGAGACCCACTGGTTCGATCCCTGGGTTGGGAAGATCCCCTGGAGAAGGGAAAGGCTACCCACTCCAGTATTCTGGAATGGAGAATTCTATGAGCCGAGGAGTCTGGCAGGCTGCAGTCCATGGGGTTGCAGGGTCAGACACAACTCAACAACTTTCACTTCACACAAATCACTTCACTTCAGGGCTAAAAGTAGCACGCATATAGTAAGATACCCATTCTCTTCACTGGCCACCAGATGGACATTACATTCCAGAATTTCAAATTATTTTATCTTTAAAGAAACACCTGATATGATTCAGTTACATTTGGAAAAAAAAAAAAAAAACTTCAAGTTTGACTAATTTTATTTAGAGTTTTATGTTTGTTGTCTGATAAAGAAAAATAATGTATGAATCAGTAAAAATGGTGATAATGTTTCATTATTCCTTTACTTTTCCTTCAAATTCTAGTAGATAAGTTGGAATATTTTTAAAGAGAAACAATTTGGAAGCATTCAAGAATAATTTGAAATTCTCAATTTCTTATGTTTTAGTTTGTATTTTTGTAAATCACAAAGTATTTTCTGCTTTAGATCACCATAATTTACTTCAATTAATAAAAATCTTAAGTCCTTCTAATTTTTTCATCATATAAATAACAGATTTATTACAAATCTGTTTTTATAAATCTGTGGGTATATCTTAAATATTCCTTTAAGACACTTCCTACCTATGAAAATCCCAGATGAAAAACAATTTTCTTTTTAACTTTTGATAGAGGACTTGTTTAGAAAAAATAATAATAATAATAATAAACCTCAGAACTGAAATCCTAAACTGTACTTCTCTCCCCCGGGCTATGAGAATGCCCACTTCTTTCTTCCGACAGTGTAGTAAAATATAACATTTGTTACTCTTACAAGTTTTAAAAATTTGAATACAGTCTCAATGCTAAACTGAGTCTTCCTTGCTAATAAACCTAAGGATTTTTCCAAACATTTACTGTCCACTTGAATGACACTCGAAACTTTTGGAAATTGTCCTATTACTTTTTTAAAAAAGATTTGTGATTATAAAGAAAAGACTGTTGATTTATAGGAGCTGTTTACTTATTAAGCAGATTAAATATCTGAACAGACAACTAGGAAAAAAAAATCCTACCACTAACTCAAAGACATACTTACAGAAATAATTCAAAACTGTGTTATTTTATGAATGTGGTGCTAAATTACTTTATGAGTTCTTAAAGATTCTTATTTTTGGCACGTCTGAGCTGAGGCAGGGGCAATGAGAAGTTCCCTGTGTTTCCATTTGTGGGCCAGGAACCGTATTCGCAGGCCAAACACAAGTTGCGAGCAGGCGGGGAAGTGCAGTCTGTAAAGCAAAGGTTTGTAGAGTGCGATAATGAGGCAAGTCGTTATGTTCTAACTGGTCTTAACTGTTCTGTAAATGTTTCCTTTACCTTGTAAACTGTAAGGTCAAGATATATAAGGAGCACTTAAAATACAGAAAAGACATGTGGGCCTTGGCTAGGAACACGCCTTTGCTTTTTCTCCTGGGTTAGGTGGGGTGAGGTGGGGATGGCATAGGGCTGGAATACTCTAACTGCCGTGTGGACACGTGGGAGTGCATTCTCAACTCCAGCGTGAACACTGAACAACCAGGGTGTAGCAGTCACCGTCCGGGTAGTTCCCAGGAACGCCGTGTGAATGTCAAGCCCCGAGAAGGATCTGTTTTGTCCCCCAAAGCAGAGCTCAGATACACACACCACAGGTGCAGTACAAGCTACAGCATTCGAGGGGGTGATCTAGTTTTCCAAAGAGCCGTACCATCTAAACAGACACTTGTTTTTCCACGCCACTGGTGATATATGTTAATTCCCAAAAAAGAACACACCCTGAGTAAATCTTCCAGCGAAACTACATTCAGATTATCTAACCTATTCTGTAATCCTTTTTTCATCCCAGAAAATAAACAGCTACCTCTATATGGCAGAATTTACTAGTATCTTAAATTGACAGTGGTATCTTCCTCTCACAGGTTATTAATGCTTCAATATGACCGATTTCTTTTAGCACAAGTGGCTAATTTCTTTTCATTTCCTTCAAGCATCACTGAAAGTGAAAGTGAAGTCACTCAGTCGTGTCCAACTCTCTGTGACCCCAGGGACTGCAGCCCACCAGGCTTCTCCATCCACGGGGTTTTCCAGGCAATCAAAGGGTTACTGGTGAGTGTCTGAGACATCCTGAATGCCATAAGCCACTTATTTAAAATAAAATATTTTTATTTATATGGAGGATATTACAATAAATGGTCAAGTAGGGATTCATACAGAGAAGGCAATGGCACCCCACTCCAGTACTCTTGCCTGGAAAATCCCATGGGTGGAGAAGCCTGGTGGGCTGCAGTCCATGGGGTCGCTAAGAGTCTGACATGACTGAGCAACTTCGCTTTCACTTCTTACTTTCATGCACTGGAGAAGGAAATGGCAACCCATTCTAGTATTCTTGCCTGGGACATCCCATGGACAGAGGAGCCCGCTGGACCACAGTCCTTGGGGTCATAGAGTTGGACACGACTGAGCGCCTAAGCACTTGCCTCTATCAGAACTGTACTCAGTATGACCTGGATTTACATACAGTTTTCTGGGAAACAAAATTTATAATACCTTGTATACACTGTCTCCTTCTTTGTTTTTTTTTTGGGGAGTAGTAGAATAATAAAAAGTGGAATATTCAGTTATTGTTTCAAGAAAGAAAAAAATTTCCTATGGCACAGAATGGTTATTCATCCCAGGTCACACAGCAGGTGAGGGGGTTAAAAGAAACTGGATCTAAATCTTGGACACCAAGAGTTTCAAAAGTTGTCATGTCACTTTTCCACTCAAAGCAGCAGAGCACGTGTGATAACTCTTCTAAATCTTTCTCAAAGAAGAAAGACGCTGTGATCTAATTACAAAGCCTCCCAGTGAACAAGGAATGGGGGTAAGAGAAACCTGTCTGGCGGAGTTCCTTCTATTTCTCGGTTTTAGCTGTGAGCTTGCAGGGAGGGTCAGGGCGAGGAAACAGCGCTGCCCCTCACTGGGCTCCCTTCAGGTCCTGCCAGTAGGAGTGAGACAAGGCTTGAGAAGCATCTGAGGGTCTTGTCACTCAATGCCCCTCTCCGAGGCCGGCCTGGAGGAGCCTGCGCTGCCTCCCGTGAGCCCTGAACTGTCAAAAGGCATTCCCCAAACCCATCCATAGTGCCTGCTGCCAAGTAAGGGCCCTGCTGCACTACCGGCTGCAAATGGCTCCATTCTGGGGCAGACCTGCAGCAGCATCTCAGCAAACTTGGGAGAAAACTCACGGAACCTGATGGCTTTATTTATCCTTCCGACATTAAGAGAAACACACATGCCTAAACCTTCACTTTCCGAATGTTTACTGGGAGATTAGAAAAACAACAGATGACAGCCAGTGTGTCAGCCTCAAAGAATCACAAATATCCTTCTTTAAACAACCCAGCGGCCAGCTGGAGACCCCGGGCCAGGAGCCCCTGTGTGTGTTTAAGAAGTTCATGGTGCTGGCATTTCTTTGGAATGCAAACAAACATAAAAAAGGGAGCCTCAAGTCCAGGGCCAAAAATGCAGAAAGAGAGGGCTCCCTTGGCCTCAGGTGAAGCGAATGTACCGAGATCTCACTCTCATTCGGGAGGCAGGAGATGAGGGCCGCCACGCGTGCCTGCTGCAGACTATGTACTGGACACGTCAAAAGGCCACCATTCACACAGGGCACAACACGGACGGAGCAGGAAGCCACTGCCTTTCTCCCGGGGATTCTCCCGCCCCAGGGTTTGAATCCAGGTCTCCTGCATTGCAGGCAGATTCTTTACCACTGAGCCACCAGGGAAGCCCCCTCCCCAAAAGGACACTAGGAAAGTAAATGCGACCCCTGCTCGCGAACACAACCTCTCCCCGCATCCCCTCTGAAGTAGAAGAGTGAGGGAACCGTAGAACTAATTGGCCCAGAAGGATTTAACATTTTCCGCTGTCTGCCGAGAGTTCCTTAGTGGCTTCCAAGTTTTGAAATCCTCCAGGCTTATTCATTTTGTTTCTTTTCCCTGCCCACCATGCTGGAGGCAGGAAACTGGGGCCGTGTCCCACCATTTCATAAAGACTGTGGGCTGGAATCAGACAGGGAGGAAGAACAGCGGGGAGGGGGCAGGATGGTGCTGAGCCGATTGCCCCCACAGGTTTCGGCAAACATAAAATCAGAGGCCTCGGAGAGAAGTTGTGGCAACAGCAACGTGAGGACTTGGTGTAAAGATGAGGACCGTAAAGAGGGAAGCCGTGGGTCACAGGAGACATGCACCGGTGAGGGCTGGAACGACGTCCTGAACAACTCTTGCAAGGCAAGGGACCTTGGCATGTTCCGCCGGCGGCCCCCGTAACAGCTGGGGCAAGACGGGTCCCCGCTCATGGTCAGATGGAGGGTTTTCAGGACCCTGGCTGGAACCGAGAAACGAGAGGCACAGGCCACAGACAGCACATGATGTTTTCCAAGAGCGCTGCTGGAGAGGGGCGGTGGACTGCTGCCCGAAACGAACATCTGAATGATAAGCAGAGGTGGCAGGGCTGAGAGAGAAGACAGAAGGGATTCTGGGGGGTAACAATCAAGAAAGTCCTTCAGGAAAGACATTTTTTAAAAACAAGGAATATTTACACAGAGATCGCTCAAAAGCGAGCCTTGCTAAGTAAGGAGAGGTGACTGGATTTCCAGGGTGAATAGCTGTGTGGATGCGCCCTGCCTCTGCCCAGGACCTGGGCAGTAAAGCCAAAAATGCCCACTGAGCTGCTCCAGGAGAAAGCGAGGTCAGAGCAGAGCTCCGTGCACACGGAAAGCACGCCCCTGATTTCAGCGTCTTAGAAACCACGCCCCTCGAGTCACTGTTACGTAACTCCTACAATTGGCCCCCGGGGTTTGATTTTTCAGATTCCATCTTAGTGAAAGTAATGTTGTTTATATTACTTTGTGACTACTGAGAATGAAAATGAAGTTTTATGTTAATGAAGTTAACGGTCTTTTTTCCCCGTCTTTGAAGACATCTAGAGAAGACTAATTCAAATCAACCACTGAACCAATGACTGGTAAATACATTCATGAAACCGTGGCCGTCCAGAAGCTGTGGGAAGCCCGAGCAAATCCTGGAATGTGAGGGCGTCTTTCCTGATCTCAGCTCTGCCGTGTACGAACCCTGGGGTTCTGAGCAAGGTCCTTAACTGCTTAGTGGCCCCAGCGTCTTCATCTATAAGATCAACCCAGCAATAACACTTACTCACGGAGGTCATGTGATGACGGACAGCCAAAACAGACGCACACCGCCTGGGATGTGGCTTGGCAGACTACGAGCTGACAGCGCACATGCTGGACGTGGCTCCTCTGATGTGGCAGCCACCGCCACTCTGGTTAAGGACTCCCGGTTTCCGACCCGCTAACGAGCATCCGGGGAGACGAAGACTGTACACGAGGACTCCCTGGGCGTCCAGAGGCGCTTTAGAATCCGCCTGCCAGTGCCGGGGGGCGCGGGGGCAGTCCCGAGCCCGGGAAGATGCCACATGCCTCAGGGCAGCTAGGCCCGCGTGCCACAGCTGCCGAGCCACACACAGCACTGGAGACCCAGCACAGCCAAGAACTAACGCGTCCACTGTAAAAAGGGAAGAAACCAACGCGCAGAAAGACTACACACGACCGCTGGAATGGGACCTCCAGCACATTTTTCCCTCCGTCGGAACCCCAATCTTCCCTCTTCTAGGAAACAGGATAACAAGGATGTCATGGGGATTAAAGGACTTGAGGAAGTAGAGGCCAAATGTACCCCTGTTCTCTGGCAAAACAGAGCTGGAAAATTTGAATAATTATTCCGATCCGAACAGAGGGTAGGGTCCGACATTTATAAAGGGCCTCCGTAAACAGATGATATTACCACCACTGTTTGCGTTTCTATCAACCCCAACGCTGAATAATCAATAATAAATGTTGTTTAAACAAATGTTGTAATTTTCCAATCTGTGTTGTTCTAAACCGACCTTTCCTCCCTCATTGCCATTTGTAATGCATGCATAATTCATTGACGGAAGCAGAAGAAGAAATAAGGGTATTGGTCTAAGTGGCCCTTTTTTGGGGCTGCTTTTGATGATTTGTTATAAGCCCTATAAATAAAACAAAACTTGTCACTGTAAATATGTATTGTGCTATCTAGAGGTATATTTAGTGGATAAAATAATAAAAGCCAGCCTTCCTCTCCTGGAAATCTCAAGCTATAATTAATTGCTGGCAAGATTTATTCTAGAACTTGAGAGCCCCTAAGTAGAAGGGAAAAATAAAGGCCACTGCCAACACAAACGCTATGAGAAGTGTCTAAAGGGCAGGGCCATCTGCCATTGTGGAACATGCTTGCTGGTGCTCTTGTCTGGGAGGCAAAAAAGGGCGATTCAGATGGCATTTTTGTTCAGGTGGAGATATGTGTAGGTATGTATACACATAGATATACCCTTTTGATAGATCACGAAGCAAGGGGTGTGCAGAGCCAACTGCTGTCAACCTCAACTCCTGTTTTCTGTTCACACATATATACCTCCCTCTACCTGGACAAAAATATGCTCACAAGTGTGTGTGTGTGTGTACTTCTCTGTGTCCAGTGGTTAAGACTCCACGTTTCCAATGCAGGGGGCACAGGTTCAATCCCTGGTCAGAAAAGATCCCATATGCTGCACAGTATGGCCAAAGAGAAAAAACAAAAACAAAAACCAGGGTGTGTGTGTTTATGTGCACTCACACACAGACATACACATATTTTTTTTAAAGCAAGGGCAGATGCCAAGGTTTTCAGAGCCAGCTGCAGGCAGCTCTAAGGCCGGTCTGCCGCCTGTCCACTTGCACACGCTCACTGTGCAGCGAAGCCCCTCCGACATGGAGACAAGAGTGAGAGCCCCTCTGTCCCCAGAGGGCCCCTCCCTGCGGCTCCCTCAGATCGCAGCGGATGACATGCCAATGAAACGTGTTTGCTCTGGTCCCGGAGATCAAAATCAGGGCTTAACCTGCAATTTGCTCTACAAGTCCCACGGCGCTTGCCAGATCTGAAGACTTCATTCTAATCTTCCCTGCTGAAAAAAATAATCAAATACTCCGGCAAAGATGTATCGACAACTCTTAATTAACCATGCTAATGGGGGGAGAGAGAGCATGGATAAATGAAATCCACACATCACCTAAAACCTTCACTGGGCCATTAATTTCCAACCCCTCCTTCACTAGCCCTTGGGTAGGGAGGGCAGATTAACAGGCACCTTGACAGCAGAATGAGCTGATCCGCGTCTGCACCACGCCAGTCACGTTGGGGGCAGGTTAACAAGCCGGGAAGTGGCCCAGGACACCACTGTGCTCCGAGGGTACCAGGGTTTGGTGGTGATGGTCTTGGATCTTTCGGGGCACAGAGTAAATATATTTTCAGTGGCTTCTAGGATGGAATCTGCTGGAACAGCTTTGCAGCTTCCTCACCTACCACGGTCACATCTCAGTTAGAAGGGGTGGTGAGGACGCAGACCGCCAAAGGGAGCACACGCGCAGAGTCCAATCACTGCCCGGTGACAGGCACCTGACTGCCATGGACCAAGGCTACAGACGGGGCAAAGCTGACGCCTCTGAACTGACCACAGCTCAGTGGAGATGAGGGAGCGGGAGGCTTCCCGAAGGCAGGAGGTGAGCTGGCATGTGTTAAGCACCCCTGTGTTCCAGGCACCGTGGAATGAGACTCTGGATGGACACTGCAAAGAGCCGAAGTGGGCCTCCTCCTCCTCCTCTGTGAAGCTCTGGCACAGCCCCACGGATGGCAGGAGCCGAAGCCGGGAGCCCAGGGCAAGACACCCTGAACATCCGTGCCTGAGCCTCCACCAGTCACCTCTGCGCCTGCACGCTGCCCAGTGCGGCACAGACACCCAGGAAACAAGCATTACAATACTAACAGCCAGCATCTCCTGGGCACCGTTGACGGACCAGGCACATCATGGGGACTGTCGCATTTCATCTTGCAAGCAAAACGCTGCCTGTTGTTACCCCTCTATTACACAGGCGGAACCAAGGGTACGAGGGAAGTTAAGTCCCTTGGCCAGGGTGGCAGGGCCAGAAAGGAGCAGAGCTGAGAATAAACCAGGCCACCGAGCTCCCCGTGGGCCTTTTGACCTTGACACTGGCGTCTGGGGGGCTCTCCTTCATGTGCCAGAGAGACAATGTGCTCAGGTCTCTCCGAGTTTCCCCGTTTAATCCCTGTGTGTCGTAAGACTGAGAGTCCACTGCTATTCTACAAATGAGGAGGCCGATCTGGGTGGTCACGGGGCCATGAAGCAGGCTGGTACACACAAAGCCAGGCGCTTGCAGTGCCAGTGTTGGTGAGAATAGGGCCTCCACCTGGACGGCCCTCGCCCCCGGCCCCCCTGCAGGCACCCCACAGCTCTGCAGGCGGCACTCAACACACCCGCTCAGAGGAAAAAGGGGGGTGTCTGGGGAAAGGCAGGAATCAGGCAATGCTGAGGCACACAAGGCACATCTTTCAAGAAGAACCACGTCACACACTTCTTCTGGTGGGAAATAACAGAACATCCCCATGTGAGACTCTGACGGCAGGGACAAGCAAGGCTGCGGGCCGACTAGAAACGCGACAGCTTGCAATTCTGGCTGCAACGGTCACTCTCGGGGCCCGGGATTGATCTCCCTTTCACTGGAGCCCAGGAAGGATAATGGATCCCCTTCAGCAGCTGATCAATGACTCGCACTTACGGGCTGGCACCACCACCACCCCCCGCAACAAGGTTAAAAGAACAAGGCTCCTGAGTGATGGTCAGAGGCGAACAGGCTGAGGAAGAGGAAGTTGAAAATATTAAGAAATCAACAGGGGCATTTAAAAGCAAAGTCCTCTCCGCACCACGGAAGATGTTCCGCTATTCATCTTGCTCCCTGACTCTGCTTCGCCAACTTGATGGAAGATGGTTTAACTGACATAAAAACCAGCTCCGTGTGAATAGCTCTGATTGATGGAGCCGTTCCGAGCATCAGCCAAAAAAATGGCAGTAAAAGATGCCTCGGGCTTCCTGTTAACTGTTTTATAGGGACACCGACACTTTTTCCTCCTCTTGTTTAAAGAATAAATTAGCTGAACAAGTACTTTCAAAAATAGGGTATTTTTATAGTGAGATTGAAAAAAAAAAAAAAAAAAAAGGAAGACCTCTGGGATGTCCATGTATGTTTGAGAGCGGTCGGGATGGTAAACACCAGGTTATGTAAGGCTTCTTCCACGGGCAGCTGTTTGGTTTCTGGAGCTATGATTTAACTGAGTTTTACTGAAGGCCGTGTAATAACAAACTGTGCCATAAAGTAGCCTGTACAGAGGCAATGTCTCAGTGGCAAGAGGAAGAAAAAAACTCTTAGACGGGAGTCTTAAAAAGAATGCAGAGATGCTCCAGGTGGGCTGTGATAAAGGACAGGGGAGACCACCCACAAATAAGCGTGGAAGGGCAGTTTCCCACGACCGTGCTCCAGCACGGGAGGAGGGTCCGGTTGCAGCACAGCATCCGATTCTTCCGGATGCTCCTTGAATAAGGGATGGGAAGGAGCGGAGGTTTCCAGAGTCTCAGCGCTCCGCTTTTTGTTCTCCTTCTCCGGGCGCAGAGGGCTTGTTCCCTGCCTTTCTCCTCTCTCATTTTGAAGAAGGCTAATATGGACCTGGGAGCGTCTGCAGCTTCCTAGCATGTGAGGCTTGGCCATTGTTGAAGAAGAATGCTGTCCGTGGCGCGGTGCGAGAACTTCAGAAGCATCCAAATTTGGAATTCCTTTCCGAAGGCTCCGGACAGACTCTGTGCCCTGGCATTCCAAGGGATGGCGAATGCCCACCCTGCTCCCACATGTCTTTGAGATATGCATGCTAGTGAAGCATAAACTTCACTTGACTCTCACAATAAAATCCGCTGGTTATGTGCGCCACCTAGAATAAGCTCTTATCTCCACACTGCAGGGAACAGTTACCCACTCCAGTCCTCTCACCTGGAGAATTCCATGGACAGAGGAGCCTGGTGGCTTACAGTCCATGGGGTCGCTAAGAGTCGGACGCAACTGAGCAGCTAACACTCTCACAACGCTGCAGAGCAAAAGGCCCACACCCTCCCCCCTGCCATCCCCCGGGCTCCAGCCAAGCCCCAGGCACTTTCCACGAGTTTCCCCCAGGTGGTTCCTGGTCCAGGTTATTATGTCTGAAGAAGTCTCACGTGCTTACACCTATGACCGAGAAATTCTCCCTCTGGTGTGTTAATCCCATAGAAATAACCTGATGTGGGAAGTGCTTTAGAAGCAAAGATGCTCACGGCTTTGCAACTGACAACTGAAAAGAGAGAGTTACAATCTAAAACTTCACCTAACAGCAGAATAACGAGCTAAGACGCATGGTCCATCTGGTTGGTCTATCATCAAGCAATCAATCAAAGCACTGCTTAGGACAGTCTACAAAAAGTGTGTGTGTGTGTCTGTGTGTGTGTCTGTGTGTGTGTGTGTGTGTGTGTTTAGTCGCTAAGTTGTGTCCGACTTTGCAATGTCATGGACTGTAGCCCACCAGGCTCCTCCCTGTCCATGGAAATCTCCAGGCAAGAATACTGGAGTGGGTTGCCATTTCCTCCTCCAGGGGATCTTCCTCACCCAGGCATTGAACCCGCATCCCCTGCACCGGCAGGTGGATTCCTGACCACTGACCCATCAGGGAAGCGCTGTACAGAAACTGGGAGGAGTGAATCCGTGTAGGAAAAAAGGAACTGTTATCCATACAGCATGACTACCACTATGTTAAAAAAAAAAAATCATCTCTGGAGTATTGGGATTGCGGTAGCAGAATTAATTTAGAATTAATTCGTGTGGGCACCTGTCACAAGTGTATATGCTGCAGTCACAGCAGAACAAAACACAGCAACCCACGCATTTTAAAGCACCGGAAGAACACGTGCCAAGATGCTGAGTGGATACACTGGATATTTTTTTCTCTCTTTGTTCAACTTTTGTGCAGTCTCTTATTTAAATGAGCATGTTCTTATTTTCTATGGGAAGTTGTTAATTTTAAGAAATGAAACTCCACGAGAAGACACTCCTTTCAGGCCTCCTGCATCGCACGTACATCTGTAAGTTGAGCAGGGGCCCCGCCTGTGCTCTAAACTCGCCCGAGACAGCTGAGCCCCGACACACACACGGTGGCCCCCTCGTTAAGGCGCGGGTTTCTCCCTGGACTTCACTGCTGAACTTAATCCTTTCGCAGGACAGTTACTCTGAGGGACCTGGAAGTGTGAATTTAGTGACCAGCAGAGACAATGTGGGCTTCCCTTGTGGCTCAGCTGGTAAAGAATTCGCCTGCCATGCAGGACACCTGGGTTCAATCCCTGGGTTGGGAAGATCCCCTGGAGAAGCGAAAGGCTACCCACTCCAGTATTCTGGCCTGGAGAATTCCATGGACTGTACAGTCCACAGGTCGCAAACAGCTGGACACGACTGAGCGACCTTCACTTTCAGAGATGATGAGACTCAAAGAGGAAATTCACCGAGATCTAGAGAAACGCACTATGGCAGGGATAAGGCCGTTATCTGAGGGCAGGGCTGGAGGGGCGAGGGGGACTGACTCGCAGCCGCGCATTCAGACCTGCAGCCGGGCCCCCGCGGCCTCGAGGTCCTCACTGCCAACAGAGCAGACCCGAGGAGGTTTCAAGGAGGCGAAACACGAAATGTGCCCTGAGCGGCAACCTCTCACCAACGCCTCACCCAGGAATGACAACCAGCCAGACTCAAGCCAAGAACTTGCCACACACTTCCTCCTGCGATCTCCCCAAGACCATCTTATTCATGCCCCGAGGAGGAGATACCAGGATCACCTCCCTCTCAACGAGGCTGAAGGGCAAACAAACCAGGGGAGTCAAGGCTGACAGCCGGAGCGGAAGGCACCCAGCGTCCCGGATACCTCCCACCACCTGCCCAGCCAAGACGGGCACTGCCCAACCGGGAGATCCAACCGCAGGTGGCAACAAGGGTTCCCCAGACAGAAAATATGATCGGCGTCCTGTGGCTGCTAAAAGAAAGCTCCTGGGGGGTGGGGGGGTCTTGGACTTAATTTCACCCACTCCTTCTAAGGACACCTTTCCGCTTCCTTCTAAGGACACCTTTCTGCATCCACTGTCTCCTGGGCCCCGGCTCTCATGAGGCCCAACGTCAAGACAGAGGAGGGACTCGGGGTACCACCCTACCTACCCCCGCCTTTCTCATAACCCCCCCAAACTCAGGTTCCACGTCTCCCTCGCCCTTGTGTTCAGCACTCCGTATTTCAACGGAATGTTACACTCGGTCAGACCACAGAGAAAACTCCTCACTATGAAACTGGGAAATGTGAGGAAAGAGAATTATTTACCCAAGGCAGCGCTCAATCAGTGTTGCCCGAATATTTATTGAGCCCACACACGGAGCAGCTGTGTTAATGTCTGCCAGAGAATGTGGCTTTATAAAGTAACTGGGTCAGGAAAGACAGCCTATCATTTTACAAATAACTTTAAAATTGCTTAAGTTAAATGGCTGGGCTCTCCCAGGTTTGTCTTTTTCACAAACGCTGCAGAAACAATATCCAGCATTATGTCTCGTAAAATACAGGTATTACAAAGTGGCTGTTTAGCCCATTAGAGAAAAACAGAGAGTGAAATCTGAATTATTTCCACCTGAGGCAGGAGCGGACAGAGTTACCAAATTATGTTAGGCCCACATCGCGATTCTTCAAGTCTGTGTGGTGGTGAGGTGAAGGGCTCCTGGGCCCACACTCTTGGTGGGGAGGCTGCGATTTTCCATCAACAGTGACAGGAATTCCCTTTCTCAGCCCAGAATCTTGTGTGGCCCTGGGGAATTCAGCCCAGACCTCTGCTTTGGTTTATCAGTGATATCTGTCTGCCTCAAAAAGCCCTGGGAGGAGAGGGCCGGGATGACACAGGCAGGGGAGATGCAGGTGGTTTGTCTAAGGGATACGGAGGCCATTGATAGCCCTGCACACGCTCTGGAAGGGCTGGACGGATCTGAGCAACGGTGCCACAATCATCACCAACAGCCACAGCAGCAATAACCGTGACAGTGATCAGGGTGGGAACAGGGGTCAGGCAAGTTACTATCATCTGTTATTATCCTCTGGAGGGGGAGGGAAGAGCAAAGGCAGGCAGAGAAGCAGCAGAGAACATACAACCATGCCAGCAGCCCCTGGCACACACTGGGCGCTGGCTGGACGCCAGGAACTACATACCAAGAATCCCACGCACAGCACGTTGCATCTCCTCCACTGACTCACTCTGGTCAACGTCACTGGTGTCTCCATTCTAAATGTCTGCAGGTCACAACATCCTCGTAGGTCCAGTAGGGACACTGCTTCCCCTGAACCAGTTAAGAACAACCCCAGCCAGGCATCACAAAGTTATGATTGCTCAGTTGCCCAGCTGTGTCTAACTCTTTGCAATCCCATGGACTGCAGCACACCAGGCCTCCCTGTCCGTCACCATCTCCCAGAGTTTGCCCAAGTTCACATCCATTGCATCAGTGATCCCATCCAGCCATCTCATCCTCTGATGCCCTCTTCTCCTTCTGCCCTCAATCTTTCCCAGCATCGGGGGCTATTCCAATGAGCCAGCTGTTCACATCAGATGACCAAAGTACTGGGCCTTCAGCTTCAGCATCAGGCCTTGCAAGGAGTACTCAGGGTTGATTTCCTTTAAGATTGCTGGCTTGATCTCCCTGCCGTCGAAGCACGGAGATCAGCACCACAGTGCAAAGCCGTCAATTCACGAGGTTGACAGAGCCACAGATGGCAAGCTACCCTCTTGAGACAAAGGGGTGCACAGCCTGATACTCACTCAATAAGGGTCTCCCTGACCCTCAGCTGCTTGACGCGGGTCTTGAACAGAGCTCCACTGAGCTTCCCAATGAACCAGGGAGCTTCTCAGGAGCCCCACAGCACCCAGCCCGGCCAGGCTGGGCCTTGAAACAGAAACTCACTCTGTCTCAGTTCCAGGAGGCTGGAGGTCCAAAACCATGGTGTCAGGAGGGTGGTTCCTTCTGGAGATGCCAAAGGGAAAGCAGCACGCCTTGCTCCCAGCCCTCAGACCGCATATGAGTAAATCCCCAGCAGCGCTCAGGGAACAGACGCACAGACATCTCTGCAGCGAAAAGAGGATTAAGCCACCACAGAGGAAAAACAGGGACAGGACATCAGCTAAGGTCAAATCTTATCACCAAGTAAGTTTTCTGTAAATTTACCAAAAAGAAAAAAAAATCCAAGGTCATCTTTCAAGCGTTTGGGGGATTTTGGAATAGCGGAAAAAAAGACCACAGGTGGGTATTTATTTACATGCCTCAATCCAGGCACTGTCTTCACTCTAGCAGCCAGATCCCCAGGAGGGGAGATGCGGCCCAAGGCTCAGTCTGATGTCCAGCAAGGCTCAGACCAGCAGTTGCTCCAAACAGCTCCCCCCTCTTTTTAAAAAGAAACATCAATTTTGCAAACCAGGCTTCCCCCAAAGGATTTAGTTTAATGAAAAAAATTTAGAAGCTACAAAACAGACTGAAAAGCCCTGCTCAAAGTCAAAAGTTGGCAAGAAAACGGTGTGAAGAAGCAGAGGGTAAAATTTCAGGCTTTGTGGGCTGAGAGGCAAAACTGGGGAGGCTATGCAGGTACTTATATAACGAGAAAGAAAACTACTGCCTACAGAATTTTTTATTGATGAAATTCAAAACTTCACTTCTTGACACTGAAATATGAATTCCATATAGCTTCCATGTGCCATGAAATAATATTTTCCTACTGGTTTCTTTTTCTGATCATTTAAAAATGTAAAATCTCATTCTGAGCTTGGGAGCCGTACCTAAAGCGTGTTCGGTCCATGGGCGGGGAGCAGCGTGGGCTCCCTGCTCTAGGTCACTCCTGGACGACAGGGTTCAGTCCCAGAGGAAGACCCACTGGTGGCCCCTGAAGGGACCAAACGAAAGCTCTTGGCTGGATCAGCGCGATGCAAACCTGAAAGCACCTCAAACGAGACACTCTTCATTTCTGACTCACACGCCATTTAGGAGGCAACTGCTTCCTACTCCTTTTTCAAAACCGAAATGTGAAATGTAGTACGAGCCATAACTCAGCAAGGCCATTTTCCTTAAACAAATATCCCCTTGAAAATGCTGTTTGTTTCTGCTGCTGCTGTTCAGTTGGTAAGCTGTGCCTGACTCTTCGTAACGCCATGGACTGCAGCACACCAGACTCCTCTGTCCTCGATTATCTCCCAGAGTTTACTCAAATTCATGTCTATTGAGTTGGTGATACTATCTAACCGTCTCATCCTCTGATGCCCTCTTCTCCTCCCGCCTTCAATCTTTCCCAGCATCAGGGTCTTTTCCAATGAGTCAGCTCTTCGCATCAGGTGATCAAAGTATTGCAGCTTCAGCATCAATCCTTCCAATGAATATGCAGGGTTAATTTCCTTTAGGATTGACTGATTTGATCTCCTTGCAGTCCAAGGGACTCTCAAGAGTCTTCTCCAGCACCACAGTTTGAAAACATCAATTCTTCAGCGCTCAGCCTTCTTTATGGTCCAACTGTCACATCCATACGTGACTTTAATACACACAAATATATACAGTACGTGTATAGTGTGTGATAGTATGTGTATAGTACACGTATAATATGTACTAGACATATATGTATAGTATGTAAATAAATGCAATGTTTTTGCCTTCTTAAAGTGGAATCATGGCACAGCAGACAGGCTATACACTTCTCATTGGCACTACAGCTTTGCAGTGGATGTGACCACTCATCGGAACTGTATTAACAAAATGCCTGATGGACAGATATCAATCAGGCGTGGAGCCGTCCCGGCAGCCTCGGAAGGTGTGCCACAAGCTCTGTAAAGCAGACAGGAGAACTGGCACCACCACCGGGAACAGGCATCCACCCCCAGATCCCCAGATCCCAGGACCCTCTCTGACAGCCACCGTGAATTTGACCGCGTGAATGTGAATCATTAAACCCAGGCACACTTCTGATGGCTGGGTTTCAGGGTATACTAATGTCTTATTCTGCTTGGGCCAGGAACATGCAGTAACAGATGAGACAAACCCTGAATGGAAATGCGGGTCTGCCCACAAAAAGGGCTGGAAATGACTACAAAGGAAGAACATGTGAGTAAACTACTTACAGGCAAGTCCGACACTTCAAATGGCAATGTGGATGGTGTCAGGACATGGAGAGGGAAAACACAAAATGACCTTTAAAGCTCTGAACGCATCTGCTGAAAAAGTAAGGCCAACTGACAGACGGGAAAACCAGAAGCTTCACAAAAAGTCCTATTTTCCAAATGGTACAAAGGCTTCTCAAAACATGAAAGACAGAAGTACCATATCACATGTTACCAGTTACACTCCAGGGTATAAACCCAAGCAAACAAACATAAAAACAGTCATGGAAAAAGACGCACACATCCCACTGTTCACAATGACATGACTGCTAAGATGCGGAACAACCTGGGTGTCCATCAGCAGACGGATGAAGAAGACAGGGCACTACACACACGCCGGGCCACCGCTCAGCCGCAAAGAAGAATGAGAGCTTGCCCCACGCAGCAACACGGGCGGACGCGGAGGGCGCTGTGCGAGACGCCCTAAGGCAGAGAAAGACAAGCACTGAACGACAGCTCTCACAGGCGGGATCCGAGGAATACGCCAAACCAGTGAGCACAGCACAAAAGCAGCACGCTCCCAGATACAGAGAAGAAGCCAGCGGTCACCAGTGGCAAGAGGGACGTGGGGAGGGGCGATACAGGGGAGGGAGAAAGCGAGGCAAACTATGATTATAAAATAAACTGCAAAGATACACTGTGCAACATGGGGAACACAGCCAGTATTTTATAATAACTATACATGGAGGATAATCTTTTAAGCTGTGAATCACTATCCTGTATACCTATAAATTAGGTGATATTGTGCACCAACAATACTTCAATAAAATGTTTCTTAAGACACCTATTTTCTGAGGGCCTCGGATCTAGCATCATCTCTCATCATCTTTCATAACTGTGCATAAGGGGATCAGGGGACAAAAAAAGCATTCACTGAGATCTTACTTTGTGCTTAGTATGGTTTGCAGTCATCACTTCATTGAACAGTTTTAATAACATGCCAAGAAGCGACTTTCATCCCCATTTGACCCAAAAGAAAACTGAGACACAGAATTTTAACTAACTGCGCACATCACAAGACTAGTAGGAATCATATCTGAGGTTCAAAGCTCCGTATCTTATAGAATCTAGTAAACAACTGTGGGGCACTGGCCCCATCTGGCCCACTGCCTGTTTCTGTAAATGAAGCTTCACTGGAACACAGCCATCCACTTCCGTACTGTCTCTGGCTGCTCTCCTGCCCCAACGGCCGCGCAAGCAGCTGCAGCAGAGGCAGCACAGCCTGCGAAGCTGAGAACCTGGCCCACCCGGCCCTGTAGAGAAGAGGCCGTGCTTCAGCGCCCTGCGGGTACCTGCCACACTCCTGGGCTCACGGGCTGCCAGGGAGGCGGCACTCCCTGGTGCCAGGGGCTCCAGGACCCCCGTCCCCCAGTCATCTCGGTCATCCTGTCTGGACCAGGGGAACACCTGTGATGTGACATCACCCTCGGACAAGGTGACCTGGCTTGAGCGCTCTGTCCAAAAGGCATGATGTGGTCACACTGAACCAATCAGATTCACCCCCTTTGCGAGCCTGAAGGAGGCAGCAGAGAGCAGGAGGCAGAAGCAGAAAGGTACAAGCACAGACAGACTCCGAGGCCCCCTGAGCCAGGCTGAGTCCAGAAGGAGCGCTGGAGACGAGGTCCCTTTGCACTCCAGGCCCGGTCTGGGCGCTTTTCCTGGCTGAGAGGCAGGGACTGCCCTCCTTCAGCCCTAACCAAGGGCAGCTGGGGCGCATCTCCACCAGGAGCAGGAAGCAGCAGCCCAGCAGGCTTGCTCCACAATATTAGAGGGCAAGAATCCAAGTTCCCCATAGCAATGCACCCTCTTCCAGAAAAACGCAAGACAAGCGAAGGACCAAGAACCGTGACTGACACACGCAGCCACGCTCTCGAGTACTGAACTATGCGAGGAAAGGAGGCAGGACACAGCCCTGTCCCCACCAGTAACAATAATAAATATTTCATAGTAATTTAAAATTAAACCTGAATTATTCATGACAGTTTCCTCCATTATACCATCAACATCTGTACGTGTGTGTGTGCACGTGTGTGTGCACGTGTGTGTGCACACGTGTGTGTGCGTGTGTGTCTAGTTTTTCTTATTTTAAAGCCAACAGGTATGGGTTGGGGGGTTACTTCCCTCCACACACCCCTTTCTCTGAACAGAAAGACTCAACAATGCTAAGTTTTCAGGAACACCCAGCAGGCAAGTGTAAATTGTGTTATTATCCTAATCATCTGTTGAAAAATAAAATCCATTTCCAAGATCCTGCTGTACCAACTTAATCAGGTTTTTTTTAAGTTCGATTTGATTTTTAAATTCCTTAGGTGATGAGACTTGTGGGTTTTTATCATTTTACTCCTATTTTGAAAATATAGACCTGTGGTTTTTTCCCAAATCAACCCAACAGAAAGTGAATTATCGTCAATGCATAACAAAATCAGAGTTGCCTCTTCACTTGGGAGAATTATTAGCATTTTGTTTCTATGGCTTCCTAGATCTTCAAATTCAAAAGTGACTTATCAAGTCCAGGACTTCCCAAAATAACTGGACGTTCTAGAGAATGCTCTTTCTCGATGCTTTTGAAAATGAAACAGGCAGAATGGAACAGGAGTCTGGCTACTGAATAGCTTAAAAACCCTGCAGAGAGGTACAAAGACACGGCCGCTGGAGCCAGCGCCATGGGGAGAGGCATGGGCCCTAACGCTGCACACATGAACTTCTCACAACCCTCAAGTCCCCCGCCCAGGATATATCACAAATACCACAGAGCAGCACTGCAATTACAGGGAGCAATTGATTTTAAAAGGCCTATATCAAAATTAATACTCATAAAAACATAACAACCTGGACCAGAGAATTTAGGGATTAGCATGCTTTGAACTTCATATTTCAAATTTCTAAAGGCTGTATATAAGTAAGCATTCACAAAGACTTTTAGAAAATGGAATACCTGTGTATATGCTGAATTCATTTATAATCCAGATTTTTTTTAATGGGTATTAAACAACCCCTTACTCCATGTTCAGACTGAAATCAACTATGTTTCCTAACTGAATTAAGATGCGGGTCTCGTGACCCACATTCGTATTGGCAGGTTTAGAATGGCAGGGAACACGGAATCTATGGGGAGGCGGGGGTAGGGGGTGCTGCAGATTACTTAGATCCTCCTGGGCCAAACTGGGATGCCTTTTCCCAGATGAAAGCATCATCAGAGCCCAAGAAGAAGAAAACATTGGCAGATTTTGGTGAGATCAAGGTGCATCTTGGAGTGAAAATCAAATCATCAAGGAAAAGTGTCTCAAACTCTTGGTTAGGCTAAAATGGTACTTAAATGATGGAATCCATTCATGGAAGGAGAATTCTAATATTAGTCTGATAGGCTACCACAGCATATCATTATTAAAATATCCTCCATATGGCTGTGATGATAGGGAAAGACATATCTTGAAGAAAGATGAATAAATCCACACAACTATGAAATGTCAGTTAAGCACGCTGGCCATTAACAAGGCTTTAAGAACATTCCAGATATGTGGAAAAACAAGAAAATATAACTCCGACATCTGACTTTGGCCTTGAACTGTTTCCCAGCTGAAGTGACCATTTCCAGCCAAACTGAGTCTCTCTCTCAGCCTTCCTTCCACAAACCTCTACAAGATAGCAGCACTGGATGAAGGCAAACCAATACAGATGCTCATTCCTTCTTAATTAAAAAAAAAAAGAGGCTTCCTTAGGAAAAAGCAAGTTCATGTTTAAAACAATTTTATCCACCAAAAAAAAAAAAAGATTATATAAAAAAATACACACGCACAGAGACTTACTGAGATAACCTCCAGGTTTCCCAGATTTCAAAAGTTAGTTATTCCTCTCACTGCCCCACATCTGCAGAAACAAGAGTTTGTTCCCAATAGTGAGCTCCCTTTTCTAAATCCTCCTCTCCCAAGATCCACCTTGGAAAACCTGTGAAATCCTGAGCTCTGACTCCCTGATGGAAGACGCCAACACAAAAGCGTCCCAGTTGCAACCAGGTAAGAGGTGGAAAGTGGAGTTAATTGTACAGTATCGTGCATATTTATCAATTTTGGATAAATGAGATCACACAGATATTCTCCTGAGGGGTCCATCTTATTGCCACAGTGTAATGAATGGACCACCATGTTTGATTTTGACTTCAATCCCTCTAATACTCTTTCTCCCCAATGAAGAACTGAAACTCTTAAGTTTTCCAACTAGGGGGATTTTCAGGAAAGTGATTCTTGAGTCTCTGGGTAAAATACAGCATACCTTAAACACACACACACACTTATTTACACTGCTCATCATCTGCTATATTACACAATATATATTTCAGTGTTATAGCCCTACTAGCATACAGCAAGGACTTTATCTTCTTCACAGGTTATGTCTTAACTGGTAGCAGGCACTCAATTAAGACTTTTGAAATATTAAGTAAATAAACTGGATTCCATATTGCATGGGGGGGCAGGGGCGGGAAAGCAAAGTTGAGTCTTCTTCAAATATTAACATGACTTGCATAATTTCCCATACAGGCAAACTGGAAAAGAAATCCAATGGGAGCCTCCCTAAACAACAGGAACACAGTCAAGACAGGCCCAAGTCCAACCCTGTAATTCTCTGAATCAGCTACTCCTTAAGTTACCGCACTGCTCCTCTCAGCCAATGGCAGTTCTGGGAGAGAAGCAATTGATAATAATTATGTTTTCTGCCTTCTCCGGGGTTATAAATTTATCATGATGCGAAAGTTGAGCTACTCTGATGTCATGTTAACAATGATAATCGCCATAAAGACAAAAAGGAAACTACATTTGAGCATTTAGATTCTACAGGGTGGTTTATTAAACAGATTAAGTGAGGAAAGGCAAAGCCACGCAGTCATGGAAATTGGGGAGGTATATACTCCAGCTGGCTCTTTCCGACAGCCACCTGAGAACGGATTTCAAATGCCCTCAGTTCTGCAGGTACATTATCCTGTGTTCTGTTATTCTCAGCTGCAGGTTGATTAATTTGTATTCAGAAATTCTAAGTGGCCAATGTGCAATGCACAGTAATACTTTTTTTTTTTTTTTACTTTATGGACACAGTGAAAATGCCTAAGCCATCTCTCCTAAGTAACTTTTGCTCATCCAGGGAGCAGAAGTCATAAGAGTTTTGCAAAAATGCTTTGAAAAAATTTGGTTTGAAAGAAAAAGGCAAGAGGAAGGCCCTCTCCCCTATTCCATCTCTCTAAGAAAACAAAACCAAAAACTACTAATTCCAAAGGAAAACTAAACAAAAGAGAATAGTTGAGTAATGTCAAGCTGCCAGAATCAGCTCATGTCCTGTCTCGCTGCTTTCTGAGCATTTCCAATAAAATCCAGTAACACCAGTGATGACTCACACCCACAGACTTAGGCACCACAATCAGCACTTAAATAAGAGTAAGAGATAATGCTACGTGTTAAATCCATCGCCTAAATGCAATCACGGGCGGTTCTTAAGAACACTGAATCAGCTCTTCGTTTTCTGCACTAAGGAGATAAGGGGTGGCGTGGATAATCGAAATGGGTGGAAAATAGAAATCACTGGTTTGAGAACAACCTGATCCGTCCCTCCCCTCCAACAGCTCCCGAGTCTGTGCCTGTAGCTGATTTATTTTCCTGATCCCGCTACCCCCACTTAAAGTGAATTTACATTCGCTTTCACACTGACCTCAGAAGTGGATCTGAGTCCCCGCCTCAGAGCTGGAGCAAACCACTTCTCGTTTGAAAAACCTTTGCAAGTTATCCCCAGCTTCAACAACAGGTCCTCAGCCATCGGCAGTATCCGCGCTGAGAAGTTTTATCAACCACCTCAGGGAACCCGGAGACAGAGTAAGAGTGGTCTATTTCCACACAAACACATTCACTGATGATATCCAAACACAATGTTGGCTGACTTTTTAGTAATTTCCCATGCTTGCGATTCCTAATTGCTTTCCCAAGCCTGCTGCTGTGAATACGGCCCAAAGAACGCACCTGCCAGATGGCTGCATGCATCACATTCGCATTCATTTCTATGAGTCAACGCGGACACAGCTCAACCACTGGATGGGGCCCTTTCATCAGTTCCTTAACAGCATCCCAGAAATGGCTGCAGGCCCGCTATTTCCAAACCTCCCCTGGCAGGGTATGCTGGATGGATCGGGAGACGCTGAACTGGAAACCAGGAAGGGAAGGGAACCCCTGAAATGGTACTCTCAAGGGAAAAAACAAAGTGTCAGCTCGGAGAACACGGCGGGGAAAGGTGGGCCTGACTGAGGTGCTCTGTAAGGTTCCCCCAGGAAAATTCCACACAGTCAGCAGTGGTAGGGCCTAAATGAGCCGCAGATGCCAAAACAGTCCACTTTACTAACGCGACTCCCCTCCACCGACAAAAAAAAGTATGGGATGAGAATCTGAGACCTTCAGGAACTGCAGAGACAGAAATGACTACTTCCTCAGGCTTCATCACTCCAAACACACGAGGTCACAAATGGTTCGTTTTGTTATATTTCAAAAATTATTACAGAAGCTAAATGTCTAAAGGACCAGGTATAGGATAAATCATAACGTGGTGATGACAAAAGTTAATATTTAAGCACCCTTCTTAAGAAAGAACACAAGAAATTTTAACGGAAGTGAAAAAGAACAGCAATTTGATGAATCAGGAATCTGAGGTCCTATTTCTGGCTCTTTTATTTTTATCTTTTTTAAAAGGTTTACGGAGTCTTGTTGAGCATTTGCATTAGGATTCTTAATTTCATGTTTGCAATGAACAATTCATGTCTGCCCTTACTGGTATATTACATTCAACCAAGAGGAGCAGTTAGACCTCTGATCACAGGCTGGAAGGCTCCTACAGACAGCGCTATACACATGGGATGTGCTGCTATTATTTTATTAAGTCAGACGACAGGCTTCTTAGCACCAACACACTCTGGCATCATTCACGATGACAAATAAACACAGGCGAGAGACTCAAGATGAGCACACGTCAGGTGACACCGAGGAGACTCCTGCTGGATCTGACTTTCTGCAGAAGCACCAGAGGGACTCAAAACACTGCCACTGGGGTTTACGGACACTTGAAATAAGAAGCCTCTGCACTTCCACCCTGGTGGAGCCCCGCTCACAACCCCAGAAGGGAGGACAGCCCAGCAAATGAATGAGCCTTCAGCTGACGCTGGAATCGTGAGAGATGAAATCTCCACGCTGCACGTGTCGACTAACGACACTCACCAGAAACTTCTGTTATAAGGCCAAAAATGTGCCTTTTCAGGTCATCTGAAATCCTGTTTCATTGAAGACAATGTCATTCCTACCGGCTCAGCCAATGTCTATTGAGAGCGGAAGCAGTTACAGACCAATGTCTTCTCCCTGTGGCTGTGTGCTTTCCCATCCAGTGAAGAAGATGTTTCACCTTGGACTTCCGTGATGACCATCTTGTGTGTGATTCCCCAACCCTGCGCTCCCTGCAAAGGCTGGAAGAGATGGGCCCTGAGAGGGGAGAAACCTCAGGGTATCCATGACCACGTCCCCAGGCTCTCCAGATTGGGGCTCTTCCCGAGCCCACTCCCCACCGTGGACCTGGGCAGATGCTATCTGAGAATCGCAACTGTTGGCCAGAGAGATGGTCCTTGGGCCATGTTGGGATGGTGTCCTGGTGACATCTTGTGGTGAAACGGAATATAAATTACCCTAAAATCCCACCCGTGGCTGCATTCGGGTTAAGGACAACCTGAGGTCACCTTTCTTTTTCTACTGAGTAGCTTCTCACTTTGCCCCATCTCTCTTAAGAGGAACATTTTCTAGGCCTGTAGACAGAGGCATATATGGGGGTCCAGTGGACTACATTTAATCACAAATCAAAGCAAACACTTCCCAGAGGTGACTGGTCACAAGACAGCAGCAACTTTCATTAGAGGAATAATTGTTAAGTCCCTCAGTCGTGTCCGACTCTTTGCGACCCCAGGGACTGTAGCCTACCAGGCTCCTCTGTCCATGGGATTTTCTAGGCAATAGTACTGGAGTGGATTGCCATTTCCTTCTCCAGGGGATCTTCCCAACCCAGGGATTGAACCCGGGTGTCCCACATCATAGACAGACGCTTTAACCTCTGAGCCACCAGGGAAGTAAGAGAGGAACAATAGATATTTTCAAAGAGTTTACATAAAGATTCTATGTTCCACTGGTCACCAACTATCCTGGCGGACTAATCAATAACAAAGTAGCAGGAAAGAACTATGGCAAATAGGTAAAAATGGACGGGTAACACGTGTCTAGCTCCCAAGGCCTCTTACATAAAGCCTGGCTGCAGATGATAAACTTTCCTCCATTTGTGTCAAAAGTTATTCAATTACGAATGTATAATCCTAAGAATACAATCCACAAAAGCTAAATAAACATGGGGTGTTTATCTTGGGTTAAAAAATGAATAATGGACAGGGAAGAGGTTCCACAAATAAAATGACTCCGTAATCATATGAAGAGCCCTACTGGCCACAACTGAAAGCAGAGACAAGAAGACCACACAGCACTGAGGATGCTGACACAAAGCTACACCATTTGCCCTGTGAACTGAAGAGCTACGACAGAAGCGTATGTAAATGATAGTATAAATACCGCTCGTGTCCAAAGGAATGTCTTTTTAAGCAGTTAGAAGGCGAGAGGTGCATGTAATGGGAGAGACAGCAATCTGTCCATATGAAGTCCCTATGTCCGGGGACAGCTCTTAACAGACCGGCCTGGTCAGGAGAAACGCATTCCCGCATGGCCTGGTCAGGAGAAATGCATTCCCGCATGGCCTGGTCAGGAGAAACACGCATTCCCTGTGCATGACACACGCAACATGCACCAGTGATAAGAGCGCTCGTCAGCAGGAGCCACAGCACAGCCATGACCGGCCTCATCGCCTACTCCGCGTGACAACGGCTGAGGCCAGACGCACACGCTTGCTTCCTATGGCTGCCTACAACGGCAGCAGTCCGGCGGTGAGGCTTGAACTGTGTGCATGTCCTGTCGCGTCCGACTCTTCGCGACCCTGTGGACTGTCACCCCGCCAGGCTCCTCTGTCCGTGGGGTTTCCAAGGCAAGAACACTGGAGTGGGTTGCCATTCCCTCCTCCAGGGCATCTTCCCGACCCAGGGACCCTGCCGGGCAGGCGATCCTTTACCACTGAGCCGCCTGGGAAGCCCTATGAGCTACACACAGGAAAGTCACAGGATACACACAGACAGCGTCTTCTTTCCAGTATTTCCTAGGCACTGCCAAGGAAGATCATTATTAAGAGTCTTCTCACAGAATATGCATCCCCAAGAATGCAGAGATGTTAAACACAAGGTCTGGAGATTCAGAATGTTAGGTTCCCTTCTCGTTGATGGCTTGGAACCATTCTAAAACAGGATTAAACCTAAACTCGAACCCCAGGGCAGGTGGAATTACCTCACCGAGTCATCTCTGAGAGCTTAAGAACATCCATCTCCAATCAGTCATCCCACTGGCTTCTTGAGGAGACCGGATGTTGCTGAAGACTGGGCAACTGAACAATATATGCCCTCATTCTCAAAGTGAGCCAAAATGCCGAAGTTTTGGTTTGTTTTTTTTAGATACCAAACCAGCAGTGAAAGCAGTGGCAGTACTAGAACTATTGTTTAAATTCTCGGGTGGCAAAAATACAATCACAATATTTAGGTACAATGTGGAAGTGAGTCAGATTACAAAAACAGAGAATAGAATATGCAGCTGGCCCTTGACCCGCACAGCTCTGAACTGCCTGGGTCCACTTGAACACGGATATTTTTCATTAGCAGATACCACAGTACCACATGGTCCGTGGCTGGCTGAATCTGTGGATACACAGAACCATGGATATGCCATTCAACTCTTAAGTTATACTCAGGTTAACTCCTTGCATTGTTAAGGCTCAAATGTAATTCAAAGAGATGTGCTGGTTGGAATCTAAGAAAAAATAGGATTACGGGATTTTTAGAGTTTAACCCAGTATTGTTTATAAATTAAGATGGAATAAACTGCACTGCACTATAGCTTTCTTAAGCAGCCCAAGAGTATTTACTGGGAAATAAAAAATTATTCCCATAACTGGTACTGAGACAACTGATTAATCATCTGAGGAAAAGCAGCTGGATCCTTACCCCAGAAAACTCCCCATGAATTTAATGATTCCAGGGTCAAACATAAGAGCAGGTAACCAACGCGACACAGAAGTGAACATCACACCACAGTGGAGGATGTCGCAAGCATGGCAGCTGAGAGCAGGGCACAGAGGACAGGCTGATCAAGGTGACATAAAAACTGAAAATGAAATTAAAAGACAAAGAAAAGCAGAAATCAGGAGAAAATACCTGTGGTGTACACAACAAATGGTTACCATCTCAGCCAGCATACGTAACAAGTTCATGAAGACGCAGTGGCAGAAATCAGTCAACATGAACGGGTCACTGTCAGCTGAAGACACTGTTGACACGGACGTAAGTAGAATGTTCAGCTTCACTCGTACTCAAGGAAATGCACAGTAAAACTGGATTCAACTTGGCTTTCAGAAACATTCTTATTCTCAGTAAAAATACAGGCATGTGGCCTCTCAATCCTTCAAGAGAGCAATTCGGCAATTTATCTCAAAGCCTGTTCTTACTCTGGGAACCAGCGTTCCCAGGCACACTCAGTAATCACTCACTGGTGTGCGCTATAAAGCCATTCATTGCAATTCCATTTACAATAAAGGAAAACTGTAAATAACCTGTATGTCCAACAATAGGGGATTGGTTAAACTATGACCCAACCATACATTAGGACCCTGGGCAGCTTTTCAAAATGATGCTGCCAAAGGATTTAATAGCAAAGAGATACTGCTAAGAGGAAAAGGCAAGTTTCCAGGAGAATTCTATTTTCTTTTTAACTTGCCTGTACTTTCTTTTTTTTTTTTTAACCACCAATACACACTTATGCCATCAGAAACTACATACGTGAAATAATCACCAAAAATAATCTGTTCCAGTTAAGGTAGAAGAGAAAATAATACAGACACAGACTGTGGTCCTTCCCACTGACAAATCACGGGACCTTCAGCAGTCAGTCACTCAGCCCGTTCAGGCCTCAGCTTCTTTACCGTAAACCAGGAAGAATACCACCTTCCATACCTCAGAGATACGGAAAAGGTTAATAACACAAGTGCAGAAACAGACTTTCTCTAGACACGAGTTTTGTTGTGGTGGTGCTGTTTTGGAAACCTGCTGTCAGCCTAACCTGGTGACTGTTTCCCAGTGCCACGTGACAGACATGTGCGTTCAGCGGGGCTCAGGGCCTTCTCCCCCATCTCTGTGCAACTGAACTCACACACCCACTCCTTCCAGAAGCCCAGCCCAGCTGGAGGGCAGCTCCCTCCCCCTGCTCCCCACCTCTGCTGCTCATGCAGCCAGGTTGCTCTGGACCACTCCTGTGTTTCCCTGAGCATCCTTCAAGGCCTGCCGCCCCCATCAGCCAGAGGGCTTCCACATCCTGCCCTCCGCCCGCCCTGCCCTCCATTTGGCAGGGACCCCAGCACACCCCTCCCTCTGGCCACATCAGCCTTCCGAGGACTAGCTAAAGGCTGGAAAATGTGATTTCTCAGCCTCAGTAGCACTCACTTTGGGAACCAGACAATTCTTTGTCATGGAGCCTGTCCCGTGCTTTGCAGGACGTTTAGAGGCATGCCTGGCCTGCGCCCGCTACATGCCACTAGCAATTCATTCCTTCGCTAAGATGGGACAACCAAGGTGTCTCCAGACATGGCCCCTGGTCCAGAACCAGCACACATGGTGGCAAGGGCACAGCCTCCTGTTACTAAGGGCGAGGCCTCTAAGCATCAGGGGCCCGGAACAAACCCCTGGTGGTCTTGGCAGGCGAGTCCACGGGCGAGGCCTCTAAGCATCAGGGCCCAGAACAAACCCCTGGTGGTCTCGGCAGGCGAGTCCACGGGCGAGACCTCTAAGCATCAGGGCCCAGAACAAACCCCTGGTGGTCTCGGCAGGCGAGGCCACAGCCGAGGCCTCTAAGCATCAGGACCCAGAACAAACCCCTGGTGGTCTCGGCAGGCGAGGCCACGGCCGAGGCCTCTAAGCATCAGGGGCCCAGAGCAAACCCCCTGGTAGTCTCGGCAGGCAAGCGCACGAGCAAGGCCTCTAAGCATCAGGGCCCAGAACAAACACCTGGTAGTCTCAGCAGGCGAGCCCACGCCAGACCCCTGACCAGCATCTCAGGAGACTGAACGCTGCATCCACCCCCTTCCCCCGGGCCCCTCCTCAGCCCAGAGCTGAGGGGAGGGAACGGCCCCCAAACACTGGAGGCTCCGCATCTCTGAGCACGTGTTCTGGAGGAGCGACGGAGCGAGCGTGAAGATCTTCTGTGAGATTGCTTATCGCAAGTGCGTGTCACTTTCTCAGCCCCATAAAGCTGAAATACTTGAAATAGATGTCACTACATTTGTCAGGAACTGACACGGCCAATTAATATTACAAATTCACCACAGAGAAACGCTTCCAGCTCCCAAGGTATAAACTGCTGAACATCACAATTTCATCATGTAACAATGGGCCAACCTCACCAGGGCTATAAATACGACCCGGCGCAGTCTGATTAAATGGTATAAGTTCTGCTCCCCAGGAGTCACTTTTCAGGTGACACTTGAGCTGCGCCTGGAGTTACCAGGTACCACCCATGTCTTGGCTGCAAAATATTTTGTTTTTCCTTCAATCTTTCATCGGGGGGAAAAAAAAATAGGTTGACTGCTGCGATTAGTCATTTTGTCTCCTCAGAGCTGGCAACTGGCATGCTCTTAAGACGACGTGAAAGATTCTGGACGCGGGTTGTCCCAACCTACGCTGCCATTTAGTTGGCTGGGCTGCTGTTTTTTCTTTCTTTCCTTTTAACCTTTTTTTATTTTCTTGGCTTTTTAACATTTATTTTTTCCTGCAAATAGGTTCATCCGTACCATTTTTCTAGATTCCATATATATATGCATTAATATACAAAGAAATTTGCTTTCTCTTTCTGACTTCCTCGATATGACAGGCTCTAGGTTTATCCAGGTCACTACCAATGACTCACGCACGTTCCATTCTACGGCTGAGTAGTACTCCATTGAATATAGGTACCGCATCTTTATCCACTGATCCGCTGACGGGCATCCATGCTGCTTCTAAGTCCTGGCTATTGTGAACAGCGCTGCTGCGAGCACTGGGGTTTGTTGTTGGTGGTGGGTGTGTGTGTGTGTGTGGGTGTGTGTGTGTGTATGTGAACAGCGCTGCTGCGAGCACTGGGGTTTGTTGTTGTTGTTGGGGTGTGTGTGTGTGTGTGTGTGTTTTCTTTTAAATAACTAAGCAGTGTTATCAGTCAGCTGGCTTCTTGTCCAGAAACCCACTGGGGTTTGTTGTTGTTGGGGGGTGTGTGTGTGTGTGTGTGTTTTCTTTTAAATAACTAAGCAGTGTTATCAGTCAGCTGGCTTCTTGTCCAGAAACCCACTGGGGTTTGTTGTTGTTGGTGTGTGTGTGTGTGTGTGTTTTCTTTTAAATAACTAAGCAGTGTTATCAGTCAGCTGGCTTCTTGTCCAGAAACCCATCATCACCATGGAACAGAAAAATGTCACTGTCCAAAGTCATGCAAAGCTATTTCTGGTGATTCCAAACATTCTCCATTCCCCGCCGCAAAGGGTACGCGTTTGATGTGAATTCCATAGGATGTCTTAGGAGCTGCAAGGCCCTGTCTTCCCTTCCTCAGCAGAAGTTTTCAGTACCAGGCCAGTGGCTTCGTTCTCTAGGTTGTCGGCTTGGAAGACATAGAGGGCACTAAGGAAAGAGATTATGTATTAAGGAAAATAAGCAGGGGCCAATAAATTAACCAAACTGAATAAATCAAGTCTGCCTTGGAAATGGGGTTCTGGAGGAAGGTGAGACAGGCACACAGGAGCGTATGAAATCAGAGAGAAATGTGTCAAAAAACAAATTACAAACCTTCCTAGTACAGAATTACACATGAATGGATGCTAATAATCACCCATCAGTCAAACCCAATGTGTGTATTACATCTTGCATTTCATCAACCGCCATTAGCTCTCGGGTCATTAATTAGCAACCTGGGTTCTGGAGGCCAGAATGGGAGACAGGCCCTGCAAAGGGTGCCTGTTCTGCCTCAGTATCAGGATCCATTTCCTTATCTACTTCTCTTTCTCTTCCCTCCTTCTGCTTAAAAATGACTTCTGAAGAAAAACAAAGAGCCTTCTTTTAAGAGGAAAACATGCAAGTTTCTGCTCTCAGCGTCCCCCGTTAATGAAAAGAGGAGATGGCTTCCCTCAAAGTTGACTTAATTAATTTACTGACTCCCTTATGTCTAACACAGAAAGAGCTCTAAGAAGTCTTTACGCATTTATATCATATTTTTCCTTACTTGTTTCCTCTTGGTGATGGAACCTTTCTGCTTTATGAAAGGTGAACCACTCCACACAAGGAACAGTTTACTCTGATGCAAAGGGAAATTACAGAAAATATAAAAAATCTCACTAAACCTTTAATCTCTAACTTTCCGAGCAGGTGAATTAACGGAGAGGACATTCGAGACTTATTTTCTTTAAGCTCCAACAGTAAAGAGTGTTTCAAAGTCATTCTCAAAGCTCTGGAGATTTTTAAAATCCAAATGAACCAAGCTTAACTCTGTGGTGTGATATACAATAAAATCCCACGCCAGGACTCACCTACTTAAAGATACACGGTATACTAGGGTAAGAAAAAAAAAGGAAATTAGAGTGTCTAAACATATAAGGCTCTAACAGTTAAAACTTGAAATAAGGGTTTCTTCCTTCAAGTAGTAAACGCAAGTTTCTCAATGGATGATTTCAATCTTAACTTTAAAATGAGCCCAAGGAGAAATTACTCAAGTGACTACTGGGCGAAGCAAAGAGATTACCTGCACGTTTCTCTATAAGAACAGCATCTCCAGCCTGTAACTCTGGGCGCTGCGTCATGATCCACATGCTAGTTTAGAACTGCCATACAGGGCCCTTGATTCTTCTTGGTCCTTGTCACACCGCCTCCTGTAAATTGCTTTTCTTGTTAGAGAGGGTGTGAGTGGCTGTCATGTCCCTAAATGTCTTGTCTTACATAAGAAGACATGAAGCACGGTGCAAACAAAAATGTGCAATTATCAATAGCCATGTCAGAGATTAAATACCCAAGCTGAGATGGCTGAGTGTAAAGAGATGATGAAATGGAACAGAAAGCTTTGATTTTCTAGGTATGATCTGAAAGGATGCTGCTGAGAAAGCAAAAGAACAGTCAGAAGGCCCTTGGGGATTACTCAGTAACACAGTTATGACCAGAAAAAAAAAAAAAAAAAGCACATCTGTGAGATATTTGTAATACACTTTAGCGAGTATCCAAACTGAATAAACAAGCTTGGACTTGAAATGGAGGTTTCAGAAGAAGGCAAGAAGTAACTGCATGAAATGAGATCAGAATGATGCAAGTTTAAAAGCAGAGACATCACTTTACCAACAAAGATCCGTATAGGCAAAGCTATGATTTTTCCAGTAGTCATATACCAGATGGACCATAGAGAAGGCAGAGCACTGAAGAATTAATGCTTTCAAATTGTGGTGCTGGAGACGACTCCTGAGAGTCCCTTGGACAGCAAGGAGATCAAACCAGTCAATCCTAAAAGAAATCAACCTTAAATATTCATTGGAAGGACTGATGCTGAAGTCCAAAACTTTGACCACCTGATGCGAAGAGCTGACTCACTGGAAAAGACCCTGATCCTAGAAAGACTGAGGGCAGGAGGTGGGTGGGGGGACAGAGGATGAGACAGTTGGATGGCATCATCAACTCAATGGACATGAGTTTGAGCAAACTCCAGGAGACAGTGAAAGATAGGGAAGCCTGGCATGCTGCAGTCCATGGGGTTGCAAAGAGTCAGACACAACTTAAGTGACTGAAAAACATTACTTAAATGGGAGCATCCATGACCTAACTGGACTGTGGACCACATAAAATTTATATACATCCCATAGGAGGCCCAAGGAATGAATTTTCAACTCAGACAAAATTCCAACACATTCTAGGCACCACGGGATAAAGAATTTGAGTGAGTGTCCTGAATACACAAACTTTAGCAATCACTGGGCATTACCTTACACACCACAAAGGGTAACCGAAAATTAAATTGATTTTGAATTCATCAAAATACACTTTACAAAGGAATTTCACTGACAATGATTCAAGGGACAGTAATACTATATATCTCTCTATATATATACAGAGAGAGAGAGATATATCTCTCTCTGTCTATAATATCTATATATATGTATCTGTCTATATATATGTATCTCTCTATATGGATATGAGTTTTACTGAGATAAATTAGAAGTTTGCGTTTAACCGCTATACGCTACTATATATAAGGTAAACAGCGAGGAGCTACTGTATAGCACAGAAAACTATATCCAATTTCATAATAGCCTATCATGGAAAAGAATCTGAAGGATGTACATACTGTATATAATTGAATCACTGCACTATATACCTGAAACTAACATACCATTGTAAACCAACTGTACCTGAAAAAAAAAAAATAAAGTATACAATTAATTGGTCTTAGCATATTCACAGATAAGCGCAACCATCATCACAGTCAAGAGAAAACAAAAGAGAAGGGAAGAGAAGAAAGAGGGAAGAGGAGGAGGAGAGAGAGACTCGGAGCTGCCGCCTCCAGACGCGTTCCTCTGCACTCTACTGTAGGTTTTTCGCCATTTCCCCACGCGATGTGCGTGGCTGCCAAATAAACTCTCTTCCCAAACAAAGTGAGAGAGGAAGCAAGAGAAAACTGTTCATTCGCAAAACAGAGATGCACCGAGTTAAAAAATTAAGTTGTACAGATCAGACACGTAATCACAGGAGACAAGCTCTGAGAGTTTTTCAATCACTGTGGGGCTGCATCAATTTGAAGTCATGTTACATTAAAGAGAAAAACGTCTGGGAGAGTCTCCCCGTGTCACTTTAGATTAGATTTGTTGTTATCGGGCTGTGCATTTCGCTGGCTTTACTTTACATTATAAAGATACTGCTTGATGCCCATAAATAAGAAACACAATCTATGACTTGTTCTCAGTTGCCAGGAGATTAGGAGGCAGCACAAATTAACGTGACGTGTGAAACACAGTGTCCGACTAGATCCATATTAACACATTAACTAACTTCCTCAGAGTAAGCAAACATAGGGCAACTTCAGACCCTGCAATTTTTGGCTCCACTCCACTTAGTCTGAGAGTTACACAAAAATCAATCTGTGGTCTGCCTCCCTCCACCTACTCTGCCATGTAGCAGGGAACTGGAAAATCCCATCCGGTTTGTCTCCACGTCTCCTCGAGTGTGACTTCTTCCATCTCACCAAGATCGGGTTAAACTGCGTATGGGTTTAGTCCTGGGCTCTGAGGGCTTCTCAACGTCAAGTTGCATAAAAGTGACACTTTGCCAATTTAAGTGATAAGTTTTCAGATTGTGAGGCGTCTAATTGTAACGATAAATTCACCTTGCTTTCCTCCATGGCCAAACATCCATATCTTTAACAAACAGAAGTGGCAGCTAAAAAACAATTAGGCTCCCCAATGCTAGTGGATAAAAATCACTGTCTCTGCAGATAGCACATGTGTGTCTACCCCACATGGTGCACACAGGCTAAGTACCTTCAGGGCCGAGAGAGGCCCTCACCTGGAGCTAATGCCTTCCCTACTTTGCTTCCTACTATGGAGACCACAGTGGACATCAAAAAACTAGAGGAAACAGGAAAACCCCACCGTGATGATCATCAGTGTGGAAACTTTATAATGATAATGTAGTTTTTCCTCAGAAGCAGAAGAGTGGTTTTCATACTGGTTGACAGTACAATTAGATAAAAGCCTGTCTGCAGCCTCATACAGTCCAGTCTTGACACTGAGCAACACACCGCCTCTTAACGACAAGGACACCAAGAAAAGCGAAGACAAGGAGGAACAGAGACTCTGAAACTCAAAGGGGCTGGACAGGCGTGGGCCTCTGCTTCCTACAAAGGAGGGAGCTACTGGTGAAATACAAGAAGCCGTGTGTCAGCTTCCAGAATGGCTCTGAGTTTCTAAGGGTGTGAAGTCTGGAAGGGTCTTTGAGGGTCACTTGACGATGCTCCACTTCAAGCTTATATGCTGACTTCGGAACCTGACCTCTGCAGATGAGTCTCCGCAGCCTCCGGGGCAGCCAGAATTATTTATCCCTGTCTCCCTATATTTTAAACACTCTTCCCCGGTAGGTGCGATAACTGTTTGCTGGATGAATGGGTGAATCTTAACATTTAATGTTTCAACCAGGTGTGAAACACTCTGCAGGACAACCTGGCATGTAACAATCAGTGAGAGGTTTCTCTCCTGAGCCTCTGCTTGAGCTTTCTGGTCTCTGTTAAGGTCGGAAGCTCAGAACCCAGCAGAACAGTCTAGGAAGGCTCTGCTCTGGTGAGGAGGATCAGAAAACAGCAGGAATTTATAAGAAGCAGTGTGCTGTCTCTGGTGCTATTCAGGGCTCTTTCGTCATTGCCGCTTTTATCTTCTTGTTATCTTTACCTTTTTTTTTTTTGGCTGTGCCATGTAGTACACAGGATCTTAGCTCCCCGACCGGGGACTGAACCTGTACCCCTTGGAGTGGAAGCACCAAGTCCCAACCACCAGACCACCAGAGGAATATCTAGCTTTTTGTTTTTCCCACCAAGGCTGTACCTATATAAACACTGTTTCCACCAGCCAGAAAGGAGTCCAGCCTCTTGCCCTCACTTCGGGGACCACCTCACTGCTCCACCCATCCTGAAAGGCAGGGAGGGAAGTAGGACAAAGTGGGAAGGGAAGACAGCCTGAGGGGCAACGTGCTGGCACTGGGGCAGAGGTGGTGAGATAACTGTTGGCTGGATGAATGGGTGAATCTTCTCGCTCCAGAAGACGTCCACGGCCTAATCTTTGGGACCCGGGGACACGTTAGGTCATGTGGCAGAGGGGCTTTCAGGCTGCTGATGAAATTACGGTTGCTCATCAGCTGAACTTCGGACAGAAGGGTTACCTGGGATTATAGAGGAAGGCCCGACACAATCACCTGGGTCCTTAAAGTGTAGAAGAGGGAACAGGAGGAGAGAGTCAAGGGAAGGTGCCAAAAGGAGCGCCACCGGCTTCCAGACAGGGCCACAACCGAGGAGCGCGGAGGGGACGAAGGCAGGGAGAGGCCCCGCACTAGTCTCGGAAGGAGCACCGCCGGCTTCCAGACAGGGCCAGAGCCGAGGGGCGCGGAGGGCACGGAGGCAGGGAGAGGCCCCGCACTAGTCTCGGAAGGAGCACCGCCGGCCGGCAGCCAGCTGCAGCGAGACCTGCGTCAGACTGCTACCCGCAGGGCCCGGAGGTGACGCGCGGCATGTGGCCGGCCGCTAAGTCCGTGTGAGTCTGGCTCAGCGGCAAGAAGAGACCAGTACACTGGACACGGTGGGCCTAACTCATCACTCAGGCCACTGGCTTCCGAGGTACAAGTCTCCTGCTGACCTGCTCTGAGGTCAAGAAAACAAACAGGAAAACTGTGGTCCTGACCTTCATTGCTCTTGTCACGGCTGACGGTGATGGCGACACCGCTCACGGCAGCGCACACCCCGCGAGGGCCGGTGCCGCGCGCTGTGCTGGGTGTTGACGGGGGCTGTCATTCAACCGTCACAAACGCCCTGAGAGGTGAGAACATCAACCAACCGCATCCTAAAGATGCGGAAACAAGGGTCAGAGGGGCTCAGGACGTGGCCAAAGGCCACACAGGTGGGAAGGGGCGGGACCTGGATCTTGAAAACGGCCCCCAGCAAGAGGCACAGCAGTGAGTCTGGGGGCCAGCCCGCAGCAGGGACAAGGGTCCTGAGCTCAGAAGCCCGAGAGGTCGGGCTGGGAGTCACAGGAGGCGGCAGACGGGCAGGGCGGCTCTGATGAGCCAGGTGACCTGCTCCAGGGGCTGAGGGGGCACACACCGCACATGGGTCAGGCCTCACGGCCGCACTCACAGGAGCCGAAGACAGGCTCCCGCGGAGCATGACGGGCCAATCCCCTCACAGCCCGGACAGGTCTCACACAGCCTCCTGAAACCGCCCTGGGGGCCCCAGAGGCCCTGAGGTCTCCAGAGCTTGTCACTCGGGCACCGAATACGCTTACTCTAATTGGGTATTATTCCTTCTTTATGAAGCCAAGCAGGCTGTTACCTAGTTCCCTGGGTAAGACATCTGCAGCTATATTTTGCAATTACACCTCCCTGGTATTTGTCAGGGCACAGGAGCGAAATCTCTGTGTCGCTGGTCCCCGGTGTCATTTTTCCTTCTGTTTAAAACGTAGGTGCTATGCCAGGGCATTTCTAATCGGTAAGCGCTTTCCCATGCTCTACAGGAAAGAAAAAAACCTGCATTATCTGACCGATTATTTTCTAACCTGCATTAAAAATAGATGCCATTTCCACGGCCACTGTGGCCATCATTAGAGCTGCTCACAACTGTCCTGGTCCTTCCATTCTCTGGGGGGCACACAGTAGGACTGCACTTCCCTGTCCTCCTGAGGTCATCCACGGCTGCAGACTTCGGCCAGTGGACTGTGGCTGGAAGCAGCTCTTCTGGCTGGAAACTTTAGAAGCCACTGATCTGCCACACCCACTCCCCCCACTGCAAAAACAACAGAGGCGCGTGAAACAGATGGTGCCCGGGTCAGCCTGGAGCCCCGAGCTGACTCTGACGAGCAGAGCGCCCCTTCCAACCCTCTTTGGTCAGTTACCGAGAGGGAAAAATAAACTCGGTGTGCAAAGTCACTGAGATGTGGCGATGCTTGTTACTGCAGCATGACCTGGTGCGGACTGACTGGTAAAGGCCATTTTAAACAGTTCCAGCTTTCTGCCCCACACCTCCCTGTCATGAAGTTTGTTTTCATTTTTACCTCCAAACATGAGCTGGGAAAGGTGGGTCAGGAAGGCCCCAAAGTGAAAGTCACTCAGTCGTGTCCGACTCTTTGCAACCCAATGGACTATATAGTCCATGGAATTCTCCAGGCCAGAATACTGGAGTGGGTAGCCTTTCCCTTCTCCAGGGGATCTTCCCAACCCAGGTCTCCTGCATTGCAGGCAGATTCTTAATACCAACTGAGCCACAAGGGAAACCCAAGAATACTGGAGTGGGTAGCCTATCCCTTCTCCAGTGGATCTTCCCAACCCAGGGATCAAACCAAGGTCTCCTGCATTGCAGGCAGATTCTTTACCAACTGAGCTAGGCTACCAGAGTCCTGCCTACCAGAGTCCTCCTACCAGAGTCTACCATAAGTCCTGCCTTCCCTCTCTCTCTCTCTCTCTGCACCACACAGCTACTTCAGATTCATAGAACACGAAAATGGATCTCACTCTTTCTGCCACCTCATCTTGAGAGGGGCTACAGGTGGACTCACTCGCATTTCCATTACAAAATGCAGGTCCAGGTAGAGTCAGCCTATTAGGCCTCCTGGGCTTTCTAGGATTCATGAGTCAAGGAAGGGGTCATTCCTCCAGTCCCTGGAAAAATCACAGGTCCAAGCACTCTCTGAATGCCTTAGCAACTATTTCCCCTAAGATTTCATTCTTCCCTCTCCCTGCCAACCTCTGCCTTCAGAGAAGCAATCAAGTGGCTCTTTCTCCATCCAGTGAGCCTTTCTTCTACAGCAGCATCTGATGGCCAAAGCAGCAGAGATGAAACCATCCCAGCCACACACTGCAGAGCCCAACCCTGCTCTCTGGAATAAGAAAGATCAAATTCCCGCTGAGTGCTTGCCAGGAAGGGCAGTGCAGAGCCCTGCACTCCAGCCAGGATGCACACCTGCCGGCTGCTCGCACACACCTTTCCCAAACAGACCCCCCAGAAAGAGAGCGTGATCAAATACACACAAACACCACAATTACATGCTAGGGACCGAACACGCATGATCTCACAGGCCCACAGCGAACCAGAGCTCAGAGGGCTGAATGGCAGTAAACTGCAAAGCGTGGATCAGTACTGGGTTTGCTGAGGCCAGCTCCGCGGCCCTCGCACTCAGCCAGGCTTCTGCCTCCCGTGCATTCCTCTGTCGCCTTCTCCCTGCCAGGAAGGTCCTCTCCAGTCACCGTCGCGCTGCAAAGCCTTGCTGCTCTTTCCCCACCAGCCACTCCATGTTACTGACTCGCCCTGAGCTCTTCCTCCTGGAACCTCCTTCCTTCCCACAGGGTTGGGGTCTGGACAGCTCTAAGAAAACAACATGGACTGGGAGTCCTCACCAAGAGACAGATGTTCCTCATGGTCCTGGAGGACTGAAGTCCGAGATGTAGACGGCATCGGGTCCCACCCTGGTGGGGGCTCTCCTCCTGGCTGGCGGACAGCCGCGGCCTAGCCTCAGTGCCACAGAGTGAGACGCCGCCCTCTTCCTCTTCTTACAGGGATGCCAATCCCGCCAGAGCACTCTCCCCACCTCACCTCTCCCCAGCCCCCTTCCAAAGACCCCACATCCACACACAACCACACTGGGGCATCAGGGCTTCAGTCGTGACCTGGGTGGACGGGGCAGGGAGGGCACCAACACTGAGCCCACAGCAGTCAGCACCAGGAGGAGTGTGCTGATTCCAGGCTCACAGCTGAGCTGCCTATTTCCTTCCAACTTCCCAGGGCACCACTGCCTGTGCTTCACAACGGGAGACGACGAGAGAGGCCACGAGGGCTTCTCAGACGCCAGGAGACCTGTGTAACCACATGTCTGCACGGCTCCACCTTGCACTCCACCCATGTCTCTCTGCTCGAGTCACCTCACTAACAGAGCCTTCACCCAAAACCCAGACAGCAGCTGTGCTCAGCACACACATCTGATGAATGCATGACTGAGCAAGGGAATGAGTAAATGGAAAAAAGCCCTTCAAAGCCATGTCCATGTTCATGGACCCCTTGCTGTATGTGTGTGTCCCTCGCAATGGCTCTGAAAAGACCCAACTGGTTCCATCACTGCCTTCCTGAGAAGTTACACCTGCCCCAGACTCAGGGAAGACTGACAGCGCTGGGTGGAGTTCACGCTAACCCAGTCTCCTCCACTGAGCCAGGTCAAGGCCAGAATCAGAACCCCAAATACATTCCTTTCAGTCCTCGAGCTTCCCAGTCCTCCTAAGTAACCGCAGTGTCTTTAATCAAACTTTAGAGGCTCAAATTCCCCACAATTCTGGAAGCTGCCTCCAGTTACCGTGGATTTATCAGTGAAGAGAACGAAATAAAGAAAATTTGCTCCATAGTTAAAGCCAAGGCCACTTTATCCCAGATGTACTTACACCACGTAGCTCTTAACAGAATCTTTAACTAGAAATATAGTAAATTTGGTAGCGGGACAGATTAACAACAAAAGGAAATTAACACTGCCTTAGAGAAGGGAGATACCATATTAAAGCACTGATAGGCTACTTTCGAGAATTCTAACTGGGGAGACCTAACATTTTAAAATGGATATTAGAGATGATGAAATTCTATTTGGCCATCTTCTGAAATGAAGTGCAACTGAATTTACACTGATTAGGAAGAGGGGGAAAAGCTCTTATACAGTTATTGATTAGGAAAAGGGGAGCAATCTCTTATAACAATTTTATAAGGGCGGAAATTAAAAACTTTAAACAGGCCCCCAAATGACTTCATAGGAAATACGTTTCGGTGACCCAAAGGCAAGAAGCTACAGGGTTTCGTTCCATCGTGAACACACGTGTGCAGGCTTTTACTTGTGGGTAAGTGAACACTCTCGCCTTCCAAAGAGACCGGCAGAAACCACTCAAGTTCTCGGGGCTTTGTCATTAGCCCTGTTTGCGTTCTCCAAAGCAGGCTGACGGCCTCCCGACGCAGTGCATTAAAAATCCTCGGCGGGATCGACTGCCCAAAGTCCACGCTTTCCCGCTAAAGACAGCACAGCTCAATTAACAGCTTTTCAATACACAATTTACTTTTTCTTTCATCTGGATCCACAGCCTGGCTCAAAATGAGGAATGCTGGAATAGATGTACTTTGAATATAGAAGCGAGTCTTTATAAATAAACCTATCACACTTGTAATGATTTCTGTCATAACATGACAAAACGGATGAAGCTCAGTGTCGGGCACTTCTGCTCGCACGCCATTTTTCCACCATCACCAAGCCTACGATTCTTTTTTTTTTTTTTTTGGCTTTTCTCTAATACTTTTTTCCCAGTTCTCTCTGAAGGGCATTCTGCTGTTTGAGAAAAGCTTATCGGTTTTTTTCCCCCCTTCCATGGGTAACAATTCTCCAGGAAGAAGAAAATTACTATTCTGTTACTTACATGTAAGGTAAGGAGTGTAAGTCATAAATGAATTATGAAGGTCCTACCCTTGGAAAGACATACATATTTCATCATAAATATGATCCATAACACTTACTCCACATACAGTATTTATATTTACACATGATTATTCAAGGTTTTTTTGAATCCCAGCAAGCCTGTACTTTCATAAGCAAATCCAACATTTTCCTTTCACCCATAAGGCACAAAACAGAACGTACAAAAGGCCCTCCTGACTGACCCTGCACAGACTCTCTCACTGGATGGAAGGTATTATGTTTACAAAGAATACTGTGGATCAAGTAGATTTCTCAAAGGTGTACAGGCCCAGTATTCAAACAGCTCCAGGTGCTTGTTGCTGGTCAAAGACGCAGATGTTTGGATCAGAGACACAGTCTTCTGTTTAAATGTATTCATAAAAACAGACTTGCCAACATTTCATGCCTCGGACAGAAGCAGACTGCCACTGCCGTGGGTTTCTCAGAGTATTTTTTTAGCTGGGTGAGGAAAGAAGGGGGCCTTTCCTCCGCACGCGAATAGACATCAGGGAAGACCTGGCTACAAAGCCCAGGCCCTTTCTCACCATGTCGGTCCAGCTGGTCTTTGTCAGGCTGCAGACACAGTTTTGTTGCCAAGTTGAGCTCTCGGGTAACATCACGAGTATGCCACAAACATTAAAATTTACTAGTTTTTATCTCAGAGCATTTGATTTTCACGTTATAATATATAACCTATTTTAAAAATTCAAAATACATTTCAGATTTTTTCAGCTCATTCACTGCTTATGTCGCCTGAAGTAGAAATTATACACAAATGTGCATATATACAAATACACACAGATACACACATACATGTGTGTACACACACACACACACACACACACACACAAGAACAATCATCCAAAACAGTGATAAACTATCCATATTTTAAAGACCCTCCCTTCCATTCTTACTCTTCGTTCTCTGATGTTGTACTGCTTATACAATGCAGTTGGAACTACACAAAAACTGTGGGAGACTTTTTAATTGTCAGAGATAGAGCACTTAGAATTTATAGTAATTAACTAGTCATTACTTCAAATAAGAACATTAATTGGTATGTTCGGAAAACCTGCAGCATTGCAAAATTTAAAATAAACATTACAAAGATATCATTTGCAATTAATCTATATTTACCACTGAAGTAAGCTTCAAACTATATTTCTTTCTATTATGCTTTTATTGGCTACAGCACACAGTAAATGGGGTGTGTTATGCACAGCTTCCTAAACACCTAAATTTATAAAACCCAATTACATAAATTAATTAGGAACGAACACACACATTTATGCCTTTGTTTGCAACTGTAACATATTAAACATGACAAAATTAATAAGTAGACCCTAAAAGAAAAAATGCTGCCACGTATTCATTTTCCGTAACAGATTTTTATGAGATTTAATTTGACTTATCTAGTCCTAAGGGTCATGATTCTTAATAAATATGCAGTTTCTCACTATTTCATATATATGTAAGGGTATGTTTTTATGGTTCCTAAAGGACCAAGAATATGTAAATTCGAGACCACTTATAGCCAGATTCAGAGGCAGAAGAGCAAAGAATTACTCAAACCTTATTCTCGTTTACCTCCTACGTTGTTTTCAAAGACGGCTTTTTGGTAATTAGAGTAGTATATACACAAAATTAAGAGATCTGCCATCATCTAACATTATTTCCAATATAATTTTATTTTTAAATTGCTGAAAGCCTAAACACATGTGGTTACAACAATGTTCCCCAAACCGGAAGCTGACCTGACAAACAGACCAACAATTATTGTCGATGAATTTCAGAGTTACAACCGAGGTCTAGAGAGCTTCTTTGAGATTCAGTTCATGAAAACTGGACAAACTAACCTGTGTTCCAACACCTAAAGCTCACGATGGACCAAGCTCGCGTCCACCAGGAACGTAAGTGACCTCACCAGCTAGAGTTCATGATGGACCAAGCTCGGGTCCACCGGGAACCTAAGAGACCTCACCAGCTAGAGCTCACAATGGACCAAGCTCGGGTCCACCGGGAACCTAAGAGACCTCACCAGCTAAAGCTCATGATGGACCAAGCTCGGGTCCACTGGGTACCTAAGAGACCTCACCAGCTCAGTTCCTGGAGAAAGCAGGAAACAGAAGGATGAGGTGCAGTGTGAGAGCCCCCCAGACCCCGCAAGGGCACCCAGTCATGGCCAACGGCGCCAGCACCAGGCACCAGCTTCCCTCCTGAGCCAGCGCTCTGAGCCCAGACTGGGAAAGAAGATGGGGCCTCACTGTGCCCAAAATGCACCCGGTCTGACCTGTCAACCAAAAGCCACCCAGGTTTGGGTAACTGCTAGTTACTCAAGTTCAAAGAAATTGCTAGAGACCAAGAGAGCTAGTAAAAATTCAGGAAATGAAGAGTGAAGAGCTTAGAGAGGAAAAGCAGAAAGAATAATGAGGAAAATACTGAAGAATAAGTGGAACAGAATGCCCAGTGAGGGATGGAGTTTAAGAGCAGCTCTGAAATAATTCCACATACACAGCCTGGCCCGCAGGGCTGGACCAGGACTCTTCCAAAAAGAAGCAAACCGTGTTAGAGAACTATCCAGGCCGACTTCTCTCTTGCATGTTTTTCAACCTGCTGTTAACCACAGAAGACGACTGCGGCCTCGGCAAACGTCTCCCATTTACTCTGAGTTAGCAACACTCTGGACTCAAGCAGAGACAGAGTAACCGACCTCAGACCACAGGTGTGTTCTCATTACACTTTCTCGTGCTTTCTCTCTTCGTGCGTGCTTAATAGGGTTTCTTACGCCCTCGGCCTTTCCACGTTCCTTGTATGATGACTCTGTATTAGTTTTCCTTCACTAAAGCTGTCTTAATGTTTTGATTCCTAGTTGAAATTCCTTCCCTACTCCAGCAGTTGCAGAAAAGAGGGAAAACGCTGTCAAATTGGTGGGTACACTCTTACACCTTACGATAAAAACATTTCATGTGTATGCTGCCCAGCAGCAAGTCCCCTCCATGCTGGAAATGATCACATTGTTTTCAGCCCAATTTCCCTTCTAATGGCTTCGATGAGAGTGAGGACGCGCTGTCTCTATTTGGAAGGCTGGAGTCAACATTTGCCTTTTCACCGTAAGCTTCTCTTCTGTTCGCAGTTCGCTGAGCACTCAGACCTACTCACAAATAAAAACGGGGTGAATTTTTAATGGCCTGAATCAGGGAGGGATGCCTGCTTTTCGCCCCCAGCACAACCCATCACAAGTGCACAGAAGCAAAACGTCCCATTCACAGAAGGAGAATGCCTGTACCACCGGAGGTAGGTCCCAGACCAGCCAGCTTGGAGGCTCTTTATACAGATAGACAGGCTCACCTTGGGGAAAGGCCACCCCGCTCTAAGATTAACCCAGTCCTTACAGAAGACAGTGTCCCTCGGGTTGTGAGCACCAAAGTCACATCTCCCAGTACGTGGAGGAACAGTGAGAAAGCGCCTGGTGGAGACGCACCACGGGCAGCCACCGGAGAAGCCAGCGGCCCGGAACATGAGCTCGGCAGTGAGAATGACGACAGGACAAACCAGGGGCCATCTGCATTTCAGGGCAACTCTGTGAAGCACGTGGGAAAACGCCTCACACCCTCAGAGCAGCCGTGCGAAGCAGCTAGGAGACCCTGCTTCACACAGGGGAGGTAAGGCTCATGGAGATCAAATGCTTGCACCAAACCTTTGCTTTCCACCCCCACCCTTTGCTTTCTCTTCCTCTTTGTCTCTGCTACAACCTGTACAGAAAGCCCCGGAAAGGAACATCAGCCATGTGAAAGGAACAAATCCCACGGGAGGTAAAGAACCGGCTTGCCAATGCAGGAGACGTAAGAGACAGGTTCGATCCCTGGGGCGGAGAGGTCCCCTGCAGATCTCCAGGGCAACCCACTCCAGCACTCTTGCCTGGGAAATCCCACGGACAGAGGAGCCTGGCAGGCCACAGTTCACTGGGCCACAGAGAGCTGGACACGACTGGAGCGACTTGGCACACATACACGTGAAACAGAGAAGGAAGAGAGGAGAAGACGAGAGAGGGCCTTTTTAAAGGCCTACTGTGCAGAGCGGGTGCGCAGCCAGAGGCCAAGGCAACAGTCAGCAATCAGGCTGCTCTCCAGCCACTTCTAACAGCGACTCAACATCTCGCCTGAGAGGCCTCCTGGCAGAAAACCCCGGAGCAGCCTAGCTGTTCACGGAGAGAGGAGCGGATGAAGAGGCAGAACGTGGATGCAACGGAATGTCGCTCGGCCATAAGACGCGAAGTGAGGCCGCGTGCAGCACCATGGGTGGGCCTAGAGGCTATCACACTAGGTGAGGCGAGTCGGACAGGGGAAGGCAGAATTTACGTGGTAGCACTTACACGTGGGGTCTAAAGGAAATGGTGCAAACAGACCTCTTACAGAACAGAAATGGACCCACAGAGGGAGAAAGCAAACCTACACTTGCCCAAAAGGGGAAAGTGGGGGAAAGGATGAATTAGGAGTTTGGGATTAAAAGATAAACATCACTATCATATAAAACAGTTTACCAGCAAGAACATACTGTATAACACAGGGAACTTAACTCAACGTTTTGTATGGAGTTGGCCAAAGCATTTATTCAGGTTTTCAAATCCCCCCCCCAAAAAAGAGCCCCAATGAATGGTTTGGCCAACCCAGTAATATCCTATAAAGGAAAATAATCTGAAAAAGAACAAACGTATGTATATATATGCATACACAAACACATAAAACTGAGTGTGTATATATATATATATACACACACACACAACTGAATTACTTTACACAATATTGCAAACCAACGATACTTGCATTTGAAAAAGGAAATCTCATGGTGATACTAACTTTAAAGGGGAGACTCTAAGAAATGCAGCATTCATCCCTTCCTTGCTGTCCCATGAGGCTCAGAAAGCAAACCAGGCTGCACGCTGGCCGCCAGGTCACTGGTGGCCTCTCTGGGAGCCGCTACCTTTGTAAGCCCATAAATAATTTTTTTCCCTACTAGGAAATGCTCCTCTCACATCTATTAGTGTTTCCCAATGCCACTGATCATTTTATCCAACAGGCCACTTGGTTTGTCAAGGACTCATTTACAATGAAATCTACATATGGAAGTGCCATCAGCTGCTTGAGAAGAGAGACCTTTACTTCTGAAAATCAGCCTGAGCAAGACACTTCCGCAGGTACCTCGGAGGGACGAGGGGTAGATGGCAGGTACACACGAGTCAGACACCGGATGCAAAGGTCACTCATCGGGCTCAAGACTCCAGGTGAGTGGCAGTAAGAAGACTCGGAACCAGCACCCCTTATGCTCTCATGAGTTAAGGGCAGACCGTGATGATAGCTTCCTGGTAGCTCAGACGGTGAAGAATCCGCCTGCAATGTGGGAGACCTGGGTTCGATCCCTGGGTCAGGAAGATCCCTGGAAGAGGGCACGGCAACCCACTCCGGTATTCCTGCCTGGAGAATCCCCATGGACAGAAGAGCCTGGTGGGCTACAGCCCATGGGGTCGCAAGGAGTCGGACACGACTGAGGGACTAAGCATAAGCCTGTGATGAGGAAGACAGACGTGAACACCGGCTTCACTGTCCGAGGGTCACGACAAAGGACCCTTGGAGGAGGAAATGGAACGGAGGCACCTTAAGTGGTCCTTTGGTAAGAACATTTCTGTGGCCCTGAGGACGGAAATGTTGTTTTTCATGTTTTAGAATCAATTCACAGGTAGTGCACTCGGGGCTTTAATTACAGGCACAGAGTGGAATATAAATGTTATTAACCATGACGAAGTAGAAGCGTAAGTGGCAAAGTTAGAAAGTCAGGGGAAACGGGCAAAGAGGGGCAGGGGTGCCCAGAGCCTCATTTAACAACGTACAGCACTGAAGACGCTGTCCAGAGCAGAAAACGAAACACACAGACGCTCATCTGAGGGTGCGTCAGAGTGCATATTGTGTGTGTATACGCATATATGTGTGTATATACATAATACAAAATGTTCAAGGTCATTCCCACAACGGCTATGAGCTTGTTGTAAAGAGAAAGGAAAGTAATTAAAGAAGAGAAAAATTACCAGTATGGGGAGGGTCTATGACCTTGTCTACGACCCCAGGAGGGGTCTATACCGCATCAGTTTATTGTGTGTTAAAACATCCAGGCTCTGTTTTCAGATTCTGCTTCTCAAGTGCAGCCTGGGCTAAGTCACTTTCCTCTCACTGCCGTGCGGGCAAATGTGGCCACTGACATCTGTTTCGTGGTGTTACTGGATGACTCAGCCAGGTTACACCTGCAAACTTCTGCACGCAGTAGATCCAGAGCTCCCCTCCCCGTCCCCTTCTCCTTGCATGCACGCTGGGAGAATCCACAGTACTCCATCACAGAGCTTCCTAAAAGCAGGAGGCCATTCTTTCACAAGACTTGTTAAGCTCAGATTCCCATAACTTAAAAGCGTGTGAAAAGCGTTTGTTAAATCCAAAAGATAGTTTGATGTAAGAATAAAAAACAAAAAACCCACTGAATATAAATCCTAGTCAGTAATTGGCTGAAGTTTTTAAAAAACTGTATTTTAAAAAACTACACCTGCTGTGAAGAGTGGGCTAATTTAATCACCGCTTATGGTGCCTTCCACTTGGTATGTTTCTACGGAAGCTAGAACCTCAGTTCCCTTTCTGCAGAAAGCCGGTGACAGGTCACAGGTCAGTGGTCACATGCCGCATAAGGTGCCTGACGCAGGCTGGCCCTCGACTCACCCTGTTTTCTGTTGTACGAGATCACCTTTTCCTTCTGCTCAAAATTACGTAACACGTGAGCCGTTTTCTCTCCAGCGCGGGCAGGATTTCCCGGGGATGACGAGGAGATGGGATTTTTGCAACTGAAAATGCTCAAGCCAGGCGGCGGTCCGCAGGGGTGATCAAACTTGCCTTGCGGGCTCTTAGCGTGACTTTTGTCCAAAACGATCAGAGAGTACATTAAATCATTAGCAGAAACTTTGCTGCCTGCTGATTTTACAATGCGGGCAATGAAATTCATTGCGGAAGCAAAACAGGGCCAATAATATAATTACGGCGCTCTGCCGAGGCAGTCAGAGCTAATGCTATTATTTGACATTGCAGGGCTGTGTTTTCTCCCCTGAGCCTCCGTGCAGACAAGGTTCACCCTAATTGGTTCCAACGCACAGCCTCCCCACCACCATCTTTCCTCTGGACAAGCGATGCTAATTTCCACACGACTGTAAATAGTATTTGCAAACAATACAAACATGGTAATAAGAGGCTAGGTGGGTAATTAATGTGGTTACAAAGTAGCTTATTTGCATTTTTATTTAAAAACAGCCTTCTTTAAAAAGCTGCTCAGATTTTCACTTTGCAGAAGGAGCCTTGGTTAAGGAGTACAGCGGTAATTACTCTCTTTAGGGGTTCTTTTTATACGTCCTTCAGGGAATTAGAATGAAAAGATAAGCAGAATTATAAAGGAAATCATGTAAAATATGAAATGTACTATAAACACTTAGTAGTGTATTTACCATAAGCTGGGCCTACCTTTTTCATTAATGGAATATTTTAACCAACTTACAATACACTCAAATTAATTGTATATATATATGGCTAAGAGGTACAATCATTTAGTCAAACTTTTTTTTTGAAAGGTTTAAGTATCAGCAGGTTTCTCTGGGCCCTCACGGAAACTCCCACGGGGCCACCTCCTCCTGAAAAGTGCCCTCAATAAGACAAAGGGCCCAGTGCTGTGGCCTGAGACACACGGAGATGGTGTGTGCCCTCCCTGAGCAGAGGAGACCAGAAGGCGGGAGCAGGCTCAAAACGCAGGAGCTCGCTCTTTCTCATTCCTTTTCCAACTGTGACATGTGGAAACTTCCCTGGGTCAGGACCGTCAGCATTCGAGCAACCTGAATGCACTGGGAGACCGTCTAATCATCACCAGTGGGGGGTGAGCCAGGAGCTGTCACAGAGATGAAAAGGTGCATCTCCGCCCCTGGAGGAGCTCAAGGTCTTTTTGCAGAACTGTCACGGGGAGGCGCCTGTTGGGTTGAATGACGGAGCAGGTTCCGGTCAGCCCACTGGCACGCAGAGAAGTTTCACGCAGGGCACAGGGTTTTCAGGGGAGAAAGAGGCTGAGGACCTCAGCAGTGGATAGGTGGGGGCTCTGCAGGTAGGACTGCCAGCACTTCCCAAGGTCCTGGGGCATCAAATAGCTCGACGGTCCTGGAGAATCTCATAGGGGCAGCCCAGAGGGACCACAGCAGGTGGAAGGCAGGAAGAAAGCTGCAAATGTCAGCCAGGGAACAACTCCATTCACTTACCACATCAATGAGCATTTATTAAGGATTTACTTGCTTTGTGCAAAATTATGTTCTACGTCAGAACTCACATTCTTCTTGGGGGGGCAGGCAGTCAAGAATCAATAAATATAACACATGAGAATATTGAAGAAAATGTTAGTGTGCTGTAAATGCTAAAAATAAAATAAAGGAAGAGGAGTTTGGAAGGATCAGGGGTGAAGGTGGTTCAACCAGGCAGGAGTGAGCAACATTCCAAGGAACAGAATGACGGCTGCTGCGCGGCCCCGGCTAATCACTGTCAACTCTTCCAACATGTTTAAGAGAAGCCAGAAATTTGGATTCTTGAGTGAATCTCACTTTCCTTAACTTAGAAAGCAAACATGTCACTCACTGTGTGCATGTGTGTGCTCAGTCATGTCTGAGTCTTTTTGTGACCCCATGGACCCCTGGTGACCCCACGAGCTTCCTTTATCCAGGGATTTTTCAGGCAAGAATACTGTCATTTCCTCCCGCAGGTGGTCTTCCTAACCCAGGGATCAAACCCACGTCCACAGCATCTGCTGCACTGCAGGTGGATTCTTTATCGCTGAACCATCAGGGAAGCTCCTCACCCACTGCTGCTGCTGCTGCTGAGTCGCTTCAGTTGTGTCCGACTCTGTGGGACCCCATAGACGGCAGCCCACCAGGCTCCTCCGTCCCTGGGATTCTCCAGGCAAGAACACTGGAGTGGGTTGCCATTTCCTTCTCCAATGCATGAAAGTGAAAAGTGAGAGTGAAGTCGCTCAGTCGTGTCCGACCCTCAGCGACCCCATGGACTGCAGCCCACCAGGCTCCTCCATCCACGGGATTTTCCAGGCAAGAGTACTGGAGTGGGGTGCCATTGCCTTCTCCAACTAAGTAGCTACAATAAACCTTATCTGCAGAAGAACAGTGTAGTAAAATTCCTAACTTGAAAGGGTCGTTCTATCTGTTTCTTAAAAACTACATCTTAAAAAGACCCATCTTTACTCTTATTAAACCAGACCTCCAAAATTTATCCCCTCAAATGTTATTCTTGGCCAAGACTGCTCTTCCTCATTTAAGCATCTCTATTCATGCAAATTCCATATGATGCTGACATTCTGTCACTTCCCCCCTCGCCATCCTGTAAACATTCAGAGCATATTTTTCATTGGTTGCATAATGGTGCTGCCACTACATGAGATGAGATCTGAATCAGACCAGCTACTTGGTATTGTTTTGAGAAGATTCACCCGGTAAAATTTATTTATACTTTGGATAGAATTCAGAGGCTGTAATGATGTTTTAAATATGATTTCAAAATACTGGAGAAAAGCAGAAAAGCAGTGAAGTGGAAGGGAAGGATAATAAGTTTATGACATTCACGTAAATATATCCAGAAAACTGGGTCATTTACACCACAACTGCAATCTTTTCTGTTAAAATATGCAAACGGCAATCTGAAAAGCGGTTTGTGATTTTAAAGAAATAGGGCACTATCAATGTCAGCATGAGGGAACTCAATAACACTCAATCAAAGTTTGGATTTCAAATTAATTACTGATTGACTAAGACATCTGAAGGGAAAACAGTCCAGATGAGAGGAGGCTGGGCTGGACTCGGAGCGGTTTTCCCTACTCAGACCATTCATGCTGGGTCCCTGCAAAGACCACTGGTTTGATTCTCAGAGGTATGACTGGCCAGTGTATTCCCGACTTTCAGAAGTACCTCTCTTTTCTTCACTCGTGCATTTGTGGTTTTAACTACTTAAAGAAGCCCGAGATAAAGGCTCAGCGAGTCTGTGAAGTGGGATTCTACTGGGAGACAAAGTGTACCTAGACTAGGGATGGGCTTCTCAGGCGGTCCAGAGGTAAAGAACCACCTGCCAACACAGGAGATGTAAGAGACCCGGGTTCAAGCCCTGGGTTGGGCAGATCCCCTGGAGGAGGGCATGGCAACCCACTCCAGTATTCTTGCCTGCAGAATCCCACGGACAGAGAAGCCTGGCGGGCTACAGCTCACAGGGTCACACAGGGTCGGACATGACTGAAGCGACTGGGCACACGTGCATGTTCCCTAAGAAACCGTCTTTGGAGGAGCATGGCCCTGGTTCGGTTACTGTCCCCCCGCCCTTGCCTCTGTCACACTTTCCTGTAGGTGGGATACACTTTCCTGCCCCACTGACCTTGGTCTTGGCCCTGAGACTTGATACGACTATCAGAACGTGAAGCAAACACGAGCCTCTGCTTCTGGCGACTTCTCCTGCAGCCTGGGCCAAGTCGTAAGAACCAGCCCAGGGAAGCCCAGCTAAGACAACAAGACCAAGGCCAATCTCCAGCCCTGGTGGGGCATGAACAGAGAAACACACACTGCTTCTGCGAGTCCTTGAGGGTCTGGCGCTGCTTGCTACTGCAGCCAAAACTGACTCATACATGACCCTTCCTCATTAGCTAAGAACTTTCCTTCCACAACGTTTAAGTCTTAGCTGTTTCCTACCGACATTATATATTTCATAGCCAGCTATAACAGCCCTAGATTTATAATAAAGACATTCTCAGCCAGGGGATAAAAGCTTTGACAGTCACTATTACAGAACAGACAGGGAAGAGAATGCATCAGCCACCATCCAGCTCAGTTCAGTCGCTCAGTCGTGTCTGACTCTCTGCAACCCCATGGGCTGCATCCACAGTAAGAGCTTCCAAGTAACAAACGGTCACCAGTCAGAAAACAAGAGCAACGACGGGAAACCGGCAGCATCCCCAAGGGCTTCCTGTGTGCCAGACACCGTCCTGAGCTGTCATAAACACTCACGTTTTTCCCAACAAAAATTCAGGACGTGGGGCCTATTTTTTATCTCCCTTCTAAGTACAAAGAAATGGAAACAAAGAGGTTCGCTAACTTGCCCCAAAACCATGTTGTTCTCCATATAGTTCTGAGTTATTCCTTACCAACTTCTAGTGTTCTCTGTGTCACAATTTCAATACAACCAAGGCAGATTAAAAATATTCCAAGCAGAAGCATTCCATCATTCTTGAGGTATAAGTCACGCCTGTGATCAAATATCCCGTAAATTCTGAGAGTGGCTCTAATAACGATTTCAATTCATCTCCCCACCAGCTGCACCTTCCAGCCGACTGGACCACTCCAAAATACATTCTCAAATCCCAACTTCAGAGAAGGAGCCTTTCCAAGGATGAAGAACCTACCTTGTTGGAAATCCCCACCTGAAACCTTCTCTATGTAGATAATCTATGTTAATTCCACCAAAATATAGCTATAAAATAGCAATCATGTACAGGGGAGAAGAGAGAGACCGGAAGTAATAAAGTGGAATTAACATATTCATGTGGATGCCATATATAATATGTACAAAACAGGTATCCAAGGTTTTTTTTAAATGAAACCTGCTAAAATGTGGGGGCCATGTGATAAATGTTTGGAGCATTTTGTTGAAAGCTCAAACAAATGTATTAGAAACTCATGATTATGCTACTTCTGACAGGCGGGAGTATGTTTTTCTTCCCTCTCTGCTGCTGCTGCTGCTAAGTCGCGTCAGTGGTGTCCGACTCTGTGCGACCCCATAGACAGGGGCCCACTGTCTCTGGGATTCTCCAGGCAAGAACACTGGAGTGGGTTGCCATTTCCTTCTCCAATGCATGAAAGTGAAAAGCAAAAGTGAAGTCGCTCAGTCGTGCCCGACTCTTAGTGACCCCGTGGACTGCAGCCCACCAGGCTCCTCCATCCATGGGATTTTCCAGGCAAGAGGACTGGCGTGGGGTGCCATTGCTTCTCCGTCTTCCTTCCCTACCTGTGAGCAAGTCTCACCCATTGCAGTCAGCTCAACCCAGTGGCAGCAGTGCTAGGGGTGAGGCGGTCCCAGGACGCATCCAGAGTGACTTCCTGCCCACCCCCACACCCCAGAATGACTTCCTGCCCACCCCCCCAGCCCCCTGCACCCAGAATGACTTCCTGCCCACCCCCCACCCCCACTCGCCTCCTCTGTCCCGTCCCCTCCTCGCAGGATTCAATCTAATCTCAACGTTAGCCAAGCACAGAATCCTAACAGAAGATGCACCTTATTGCGTCAGATGTAGGTTCCATTTTCTCCAGTGGCCCCAGGGAAAAACATTTATTTGATTTCAAAAGGCATGTCCTTCCCCCACCCTCACCCCACCAAGACCCACGAGGGAGCTTAACCACCCATAGATCTTGGAATATCCTTATGTAAGCCAATGAATCTTCAGCCTGGACCATATCATAATAACCCATAGTTTAATGCCCATTCTATGAAGTATAAGATTTACTGGGTTGTTTTTTTTTTTCCTCTTATTTTAGCTCCTCGAAACTTCCAAATAAAACTGCTACTGTTCTGGGATTTTTCAAATATGACCCTTTACTCCAATCTGTAGCCTTGTAACTTTATTTTTCCCAACTGAGGCAAGAGAACTATTCTTCTATGTTTGGATGAAAGCACTTCTCAATGCTTTGATCATTTTAGTTGTACTGATTTAATATTCAGGGACAACTTCTGAATTCCATAGAAAATAGCTACTTAGAAAACCATAGAAAGTACCTTTTAATCAACTGAATAAAATACTAAACACTCCCAAGTTCTCCTAACCCTGGTGAGGAATTACAATGAACAAAGAGATGTTATATTAATTAAATTCTTGGAATGCATCCATAATGCTTAATGGAAATGGAGGCCTTAGGAGGTCTTAAAATGCCTGGGAAACACCCACCCCATCATTTAAATCCCTGAACCCCAACCACATCTTCCAAGTTCATTTTAGTCACTCAGTCGTGTCCGACTATTTGCAACCCCATGAATTGCAGCACGCCAGGCCTCCCTGTCCATCACCAACTCCCAGAGTTCACTCAGACTCAAGTCCATCTAGTCAATGATGCCATCCAGCCATCTCATCCTCTGTCATCCCCTTTCCCTCCTGCCCCCAGTCCCTCCCAGCATCAGAGTCTTTTCCAATGAGTCAACTCTTCGCATGAGGTGGCCAAAGTACTGGAGCTTCAGCTTTAGCATCATTCCTTCCAAAGAAATCCCAGGGCCGATCTCCTTTAGAATGGACTGGTTGGATCTCCTTGCAGTCCAAGGGACTCTCAAGAGTCTTCTCCAACACCACAGTTCAAAAGCATCAATTCTTCAGCGCTCAGCCTTCTTCACAGTCCAACTCTCACATCCATACATGACCACGGGAAAAACCATAGCCTTGACTAGACGGACCTTTGTTGGCAAAGTAATGTCTCTGCTTTTGAATATGCTATCTAGGTTGGTCATAATGTTCCTTCCAAGGAGTAAAAGTCTTTTAATTTCATGGCTTCCAAAGAATCTGTTTAAACCTGAGCATTTGCATCATACAAAAATACAGCCTTAGATTTTTAAAAATGGAATAATAAGGGAAACAAAAACTCAACTGGCTTCCATGCATTGTTTTATGTTTTCTGATTTGGTTCTCCAAAGTTGGTCAAAATTATTTAGTTTCTTTCAACCTTCAAGAAGAAAGCTAACTGTGATGGGGGAATTCAAGTCCATTCATTCATTCATCCATTCACTCATTCATTCAACAAACAGGAGAAACCAACGGAAATGAAGTTATTCACTGAGTACACAAAAGTGCAAGGTCCTATGCTTAGAGGCTTTGTCTCTTTTTACTACAATTACACAATGGACAGTCAGCTGTGGGCCTCATGCTACATCAAATACAATATATTCAAATATCAACAAATCACATCATAGTCATCACTATTAGTCTCTTCAATTTATACACACTGAAACTGAGGTGCAAACAAATTAGATTTCTTTTCCATTATCACATGGGACTCTCATAGTCACTGATTTTATTTTTAAAACTACCTTTTGCTTAAGATTTCCAAAGTCATAACAGATCCTGAAGTTGAAAATAAGCATGGCAGATACGGTTCCATCCTGGAGGGGTTAAGGGAACAAATTCCTGGATTAATAAAATGTAGAACATGCCACACTGATATGTAACCAGTATAAGCTGGTAACAAAAACCTCTTGTTTTTTCAGGAAAAGGTAAACAGAGGAACAGAGCATTTGTGTCTAGACGGTATGTTCAGTAAGGATGCAGGAAGGCAGAACCAGCCATAGAGGCGATTGATCATGTAGGGGTCTGCTCCCTGGGCTGTTTAGCCTGAAGAAAGTGCAGACGGGTGCCTCTCTGTGGCCTCTTGAGGTGTTAAAAATTAAGATAAACTGTACTTGACCTTAACAACAAGAAATGGATACAAAGCTCAGGACACAAGTATCAAGAAAGCCTACTTTCAGTAGCCAGAGAAGCACATACCTAGTTAACCCTCCTGTTTAAAAAAAAGCTTTCCAATACAGCAAATAATACCTATTTCCAAAATCACCAAATGCAACTTATAAGGCACTTTCTTTAAAAAAGAAAAGAGAAAACCTGCAACTCTGGGAGTTAGATTCAGCCAGAACACCTGGCTCACATGGGTCACAGAAACTGCCCGTTTAAGGGGACGGCATTCCTGTCGCCTTTAAAACTGGGTCAGGAAGCAACTGCCTCCTCAAGAGGTGTGCACTGCTCTCACTCTGCTCAAGGCGAGGGATAACGTCGTGCAGAGCTGGGGAGAACTCGGCCACGCTCTAGGGGCAGGATGGGCAGAAAAAGCAATGGACTTCGGAGCCAAGAGCATCTTTTGCTACTAAGTTGCCTAGAAGTTTTTCACCCTAAGTAACAGACCTAGTTAAGAAATAACTCAGCAAACCATTATATATAGAATGGATTAACAAGGTCCTACTGGATAGCACAGGGAACTATATTCAACAACCTGTAATAAACCATAATGGAAAATAACATGAAAAAGTGTATATATTCACAAACACACACACACACACAAACATCTTTATATAACCAAATCACTCTGCTGTACATCAGAAACTAACACAACACTATAAATCAACTACACTTCAATTAAAAATTTAAAAGTAACTCAAAGAACAAAAACTAATATAAAGAGTGTTGGTTGGGAGATGAAAGAACAGTTCAGTTTTTTTTATTATGGTGGTGGTTACACAAACCTAAGTAGGTGATAACCTTTCACAGAATTATATACACACACACAAATAAATACATGTAAAAACCTATTAAATATGACTAAAATCTTTATAAAATACTCTACCAATATTAGTTTCCTACAGTTGACCATTCTAGTATTGTTACAAAAGATGTCATTACTGGGGGAAGCTGGGTGAGGGGTCCCCAAGGAACTCTAGCTCCTAGTCTCTGCCACTACTAGGAGAATTTGGAATTATTTTAAAATGTTAAAAAAAAAAAAAAAAAAATTAAGCAGAAAATGCCAACAAGGATATAAACTGTCAGGTTAAACTGTGAGTTCCAGCAATGAGGAATTTATGAGAAAGGCATCAAATTATTTTCTCTCTCTCTCTTCCTGATGCTTACCCTTTAGATCAGTCCTGTTCAATAAAAATAATGAAAGTCACATATGTAATTTGAATTTTCTAGTAGCCAAGTCAAAAAAGACGTGAAAAGAAACAAGTGAAAGCGACTTTAATATTTCAACACAGTATCTAAAACATCATCTCAGCATGGAAACTAATATAAAAAAATTAATAAAATACTTCATATGTTTATACTAAGTCTTCAAAATCTGTAAAGTATTTTATTTCACACTTACAGATTATTTCAACCTGGACCAGGCACATTTCAAGCCCTCAATTACCAAATGTGGCCACTGGCTACCATACTGGACATCTCAGCTCCAGACACCACCTTCAAGTATCTGTGAAAAGTCGCTTCATGCTGATTTCATAAGTACAGTTTTCATTTCCTTTGGGTCACTGGTTGTCTCCAGCGCTCCATGCCTGTGTGACGGGGGCAGTGTACACCACTTGAGAGCAATAGTCTTAAAGAAGCGCAGTCTACTGATGGACCTCCAGGCATCAGCATTTAAACGCAAACACACTCAGACAAAGTCACAGCTCAACCTGTGGATCTGAAACCTCTTCCTGCATGGTGACCTATTCCTGCGGACGGCTGCGGGTCCCTTCTATCCAGGTCGTGGCAAAATGAAGACAGGAGTCTCATCAACTTTAGGGAGACGGGGGTGGTCTCTCATGCCTTCTGTACCCCGATTTGATTCAAAGCTGGACAAGACACAGACTATCAGTTGAAAGTGTGAAAGTTGCTCAGTCATGTCCAACTCTTTGTGACCCCACAGTCTATACAGCCCATGGAATTCTCCAGGCCAGAGTACTGGAGGGGGTAGCCTTTCCCTCCTCCAGGGGATCTTCCCAACACAGGGATCAAACCCAGGTCTCCCACATTGCAGCTGGATTCTTTACCAGCTGAACCACAAGGGAAGCCCAAAAATACAGGAGTAAGTAGCCTATCCCTTCTCCAGCGCATCTTCCCAACCCAAGAATTGAACTGGGGTCTCCTGCATTGCAAGCGGATTCTTTACCAACTGAGCTATCAGGGAAGCCGGACTTACAGTTAAGTAACAACAAAAAGGGGCTCTTTCCAGGTGGCTCTGTGGTAAAGAACCTGCCTGCCAATGCAGCAGACGCTAGTTCGATCCCTGGGTCGGGAAGATCCCCTGGAGGAGGAAATGGCAAAAACTCCATGGACAGAGAAGCCTGGCGGATGACAGTCCACGGGGTCCCAAAGAGTCGGACACGACTTAGAGCCTAAACAACAACAACAAACCCAGAGAGGCTTGAGGTGGCCAGAAGGGTCCTGCGGGCGGCGCTCTGCTATGCTGGCTGTGCCCTGCCCTCCATGCATGTGGTGGGTGTGCCCCCCTCTGCACCTAGAGGCTGCACATGGCTTTGGCCCTTGGAACGTGAGCCGCCTCTGAGCCATGAGCCCGAAGCGCAGCGTGTGGTCAGCAAGCCTTTCTCCTCCTCGGTCACAGCCTCCAGCGGCGCACACTGACTCCAGGCAGCTAAGGCAGGTTGCATCTAGCTCGGCCTTCCCAGCAACTCCCGATGGAGAACGTCACTGGAAGGAGAAATAAACCTCAGTTGCTTTAAGCCCCGGAGACTTTGAGGTCGTCTGTTATTATAGCCTAGCCTGGCCTGTCCTAACACATCGTTCAGTCGTTGATGCCCTACTTGTGACGTCAACCATTCCATCCAGGGTCTCTCCCTGAATACTTGGGCCTTATCGTATCTACTATATAACCCAGGCTGGTTTTTACAGTGGTTTCATTACCAACCATAAAAACTGTAACAGTGGAACTGTATAAACAAACCGAACAGTGTTTTTACTGTAAAACATGAATGTAATATAAATATTTGTCTTTGCCTTCTCTCAGCATCTGTAAAGAGGGCAGAAAATCCGCGCCATATGTTTACAGCATGAAGGGGGAAGAAACATGGATCCCGAGGATTCCTCCCTGTGGGGGCCGGCTGAGCCCATTAGTATCTTTAATTCATCCATTTCCTTTCGTGGATAAATTCTCCACAAATCCTAAAACCTTTACGATTCTGAGTTGCCAGATTCACAACTGCCTCTACAGGAGGGTCCCTGCTAAGGAGAACATGAACGTGGGGCTATGAAGTCGGCGTTTCTGACAAAGACGACGAGAAACCGAGTGAGTCGTGACAGCTCTGCGGCCTGTCCCGAGTCCAGCTCCACAAACGTGGACAGGACGTCACTGCTCTGAGCTTCAAGTGACCCGTCCTGCCTCAGGCTGGAAGTGCGTCTCGACGTTTCGGGTCCTGGGAACGCCTGCTTTTGTTTTTCTTTTTGCATCCTCAGGGGAGCAAGCATGCCGCTGAGCGTGCAGAGTGGCCCCTGGCTGCCGCGGGGCCTCCTGATCGGGTGGGAGCGGGGCTAGTGACGCTGCGAGGTCTGGGCCATGCACAGCCTCCAGCTCCGCACTCGGGGAGCACCGGGGCATGTTTTCATTCCAGAGCCGTAATGGAGGCCTTGATGCATGGTCGCTGAAGCCTGCCCAGAGTGTCTGTGCAGCCTTCTAGGATGCGAGCCGAGGCACAGGGAATGATTCCACTTCCTCCCGGCTGGCACACGGACTGGAAGCTTCTGGAAACTGTCACCGTCCCATGGGATCCAGTACCGCAGCGAGGAGGCTTCACCGGGGCAGATGTACCCAGGAGAGGCACTGGCTGGCATCTGGAAGGAAGAGGGGGACAGGAAGACCCCGAGGGGCTGGAGCCAAGACAGACAGGCGTGGGGAAGAGACCCCAGAAGCTGCACCAGCAGGTGGGCCGGAGTGCGGCCAGGAGCCGGCACTGTCATCCCTCTCCATCCTGACGAGCACCCTGCAAGGGGAGCAGCGCTCCCACCTCCCCAGTCAGCTGGAGGGGCGCCCGGGCTGAGAACACCCCCCGCCAGCAGATGGAGAGCCAGGACGCCTGTGCAGGCCGGGCTGACTCCATACTGCAGGCTTGTGGCCGTGAACGCGGTGGCCGGAGTCAGAGAGAAGCCCACGGACTTCCGGCCGACCGCTCCCACAGCATCCACCAGCGACGGGACACGCGGCACGCGGCCTGATGCTGCCTGGCTATTACCCAACCTGGGCTGGCAACTTGGGCCTGCCCGACTCCGGCCCAACCCACACCCGCACCCCTAAGTGGAGGGTTAGTGACAATAATACTATTATTAATGCACACGTCTGTCAAAACACCTCTACTCCTGGAAGGCAAGCACAGAACCTCAGATACTACACAGGCTCGCCATCCAGTGGGATGCCTGGCATACAGTAAAGTTCCACCAGGTATCTCTGGCTTATTCAGCCAACGCTCAGTGTATGATGTGAGCAGTGCTGTGACGGACACGTGTTTAAAACCAAAACGTGGACTGTAAGCTCCTTGGAAGCAGGGACCTTTGCTTTCTTCATCACTGCCACGTCTCTCAGAGAAAAGGGGGTGCTAAGCCTCTGCTACGAGAAGGGGAGGGAGGGAGGGAAGGCGGGCAAGAGTGGGCAGAAGCGATCCTCGAGAGCTCTGGGGAGAGAACGCACATGGGCAGAGACCCACAGCATAAGGAGGTGCCCATCAGTTAGGTGGATGACCGTGGCTGAGGCTGCCCTAAGCAAAGGAAGTCCTCTGGGCCGAGAGAGAGAGAGAGAGACAGAGAGTCTGGGAACAGCCGTGGGTTTGGTACAGCTGGGACAAGGAGGCAAGCAGTAGGGGGGGAACCTGGAGAGGCAGGCAGGGGCCAAACCGCACAGGGGACTCAAATGTCTTTTTTTTTTTTTTTGATCTTGTAGAGCACACACCAGGTACCCAGGTACTGTGCTAAGTATCCAGGTACCATTCTAAGCACTTTCTGTGCAAGAGCAGCTAATCTTCACAACCCTGTGACTCAGATACTGTTAGCATCCCATGTTACAGATGAGGAAACAGGAAGTGAAGGTCACCTGGTTCGTAGAGAAACAGGATTCAAACTGGGGCAGATCAGAGCCCGAGCCAGTTATTTATACTGGTAAGACCTCGCTTCTAGACAGATGACGCAAGCACGTTTCAGCATCCCCTCCCACAAAGGTGCCTGGCCCTGAACAGGGACACACTGAGGCCAAAGGAATCCTTTCTGACTGGCATCATGCTCATTGGGGGGTGCTATCTACTCTCTTTAAATAAAGTCTTGATATACCCTGATCTGTCCACTTTTAAATTTAAATATATATACTTAAAAAAAAATCTATATTTAATTATACAGCATCAGTGAAATTTCACTTGGGGAATAATCTAACATAAATGAATGCTTTCAATAGAAAAGGCTGTAATTTAAAATAAATTATTGTGTTAGTCAGAGAAAAAAAATTTACTCTCTTCATAGGAAAAAAAAATGACTATCCAGTAGTAGGGACTCCCGCTCAATTAGAAAAATCGCGTCCATAGCAAAGAACCAAATAAGCACCCCAAAGCCCTCCCCTCCCCAGGGCCTTTCACTGGTGGTCCCAGCCACCAAGCCTGTACAGCCTGCTCCAGCCTGAGTCTCATTAAGGCTTAGAGTCATTAAGCCACGGATTGGAACAATCATTCCTCCTTTGCAAAGTATTGATATTTTTCTTTCCTGGCCGCTTTAGGGCTTTTCCAGCACTCACGGGGAGATTTATGTTAGACAATTTCTTTCTGATTAAAACAAATCATAGCTCAACAATTCTAATTTCCTCCTTTCTGAGCAAGAAATGATCAGAGAACTCTGAAAACAGTGATCAAACCCATCGTGCAGAGGCTGGCACTAAAAAGCTCCATAAGAACACTCAGGAGAGTGGTTCTCTCCCTCCCTCCCTGAAGGCTCAGTTACCCTCTCTGGGCCTCAGCTTCCCCATCTGTCGAGTCGGGGGTGGGAGGTAAACGGGATGATCTCAGCAAGTCCTTTTCAATCCCCGAATGCTGTCACCATTTGATGACACCAGTCTACCAAAATGTCATCCTGTAATCCAAAACTCTCCCTACAATAGACAAATGACCTCACCAATCCATGACTGGATCTCCCACTGTATCACTCTTGCACAAACGAGCTTCCACCTTTGCTGGACCCTCTACAAGTGACGGCTAGAAGAGTTACCAAACCCAATGGGTCATGTATGACTAAAAAGAACTTTTTTTTTTCACATATGCCTTAAGGAAACGTAGAATTATTTCTGCTCTTCTTTGACGTCTCCCCAAAGCCATTGGCAGGCATGCAAGGAGGCCATCAAGCCTATCATGACTCTGATCACCAACCTCGCTGCCAAGTGCCCCAGCATCTTCTCCAAGGTTGCAAATTTAAACAGAGCTGAAAATAAACACTTAACCAGCTCTCACTTACCCACATTCCCAGACCAGACAAGCCATGAACCACCCCGAGTGGAAGGCAGTTCTGATGATCGCTGTGCGTTTCTAAATGGTGCTGCATGAATTCTGGGTAGATTTACGTTATGGAGAGTCGGGTTCAGTCCAACATCAACACTGCATTTCTGCTCCTCAGGTGCACAGCACTATCCACAAGAAGGCGGCCTCTGGAAGGGTCCAGACGATGGGAGAAGCTGCATGAACGGAAGGGTGTCTGCAGCAGACACTCTGCAGTGCTGGGACGTCCCTGGGGGCCCAGCGGTCATGACTTGGACTTCCAGGGCAGGGGTGTGGGTTCAGTCCCTGGTCAGGGAACTAAGATCCCACACACTTCGGGCCAAAAATACCAAAATATAAAGCAGAAGCAATACCATAACAAATTCAGTAAAGACTTAAAAAACGGTCCCTGTCCCATCACACAGCACTGAGCCTGGGCGCTCTAGAGCCCGTGTGCCCTGGAGGCTATGCTCTGCAACAAGCAAAGCCCACAGACCACAACGAAGCACCCACGAGCCCCAGCAAAGACTCGGAGAGGCAAGAAATAGGAAAAGAATCTCTGCAACTTTGACAACGAAAGATCTGGAGTCACAGTTAGCTTTGCAACTGTCCAAGGAATGGAGACAGTCTTGGGCTGGAGGCTGGCCAGGCTTCTATGGGAATGAAAACAGCAAGTTCTTAAAAGGTAAGGCCAGGAGAGGGCCCAGAGCTGCAGGGACGAAGGCCGGTGCAGGGCTAATCAGAAGCAGACTGCACCTGTGCCATATGGAGCCCGGCCAGGGTGGATGGCTGGTAACTACAGTTGACAGGGCTGCTCGGAGGTCCCCACTGCTCTCCTGGCCTCTGCCTCTCCTCCTGGGATGATCAGCATGACCCTATGGCTCTCAGCATTTTCTGATTTGAACAATACACTGTCACCCTACTCCTCAGAGAGGGCTGCACATAAGGGAACGTGCTTTTCTCTATGTTCACAGTTTCTAAGCAGCAGGAACCTTCCCCCACACCGATCTGGTAAAGGCTCTCAGAGCAGGAATCACAACAGGGAGAATTAAACGAGGATGCACGCACTTGACGCTGCACGTCAGACACACGAACTAACTGCGTGACTGGACACGCGAACACACGCAGCTGCTTTGGAAGTTCACAACTTTCAAAACTTTGCACAAACTGGGGAAGGTGTGTATGTAGGGGACGTACTGTATACTAAACTGCCCTAGAGCACCCACTACTTATAGTACAAACAGATGTTTAATAAGCAGCTGTACAGGTTTTTAAACAGTCTAAGAATCTCCGGGTTAGCTGGTGAATGAGGTTGTAAGAATACCACCTGATTTTTGTAAAAAGAGGTAAAAATCCAGCCAGGGCTTTTATTTAAAAACAAACAAGCAAAAAAAAAAAAAACAAAAAGGCACACAGCATGAGAACTGCAGAGCAATACATCGCAGCCTCCTGGAGGGGCCGCGAAACACACACTGCTGGGCTCCACCTCCAGAGACTCTGACCCAGAAGGTCTCGGGCAGGGGGAGCCCAGGAATCTCCATCGCAGCCTCCTGGAGGGGCTGTGAAACACGCACTGCTGGGCTCCCCCTCCAGAGACTCTGACCCAGAAGGTCTCGGGCAGGGGGAGCCCAGGAATCTCCATTTCAGCCTCCTGGAGGGGCTGTGAAACACGCACTGCTGGGCTCCCCCTCCAGAGACTCTGACCCAGAAGGTCTCAGGCAGGGGGAGCCCAGGAATCTCCATTTCTAACAGGTTCTCAGGTGATGCTGACAGTGGGGTCAGGGGCCGGGCTCTGAACAGCACTGTGTAAAACCCTGCTCCACTGGAAACAGGGACTAATCGACGAAGCAGTACTCAGATCACTATCAGACGTGCCCTCTCCTCTCCTCCCGTAAGAGCAGCACCCTCCCAGCCGCCCCTTTCATTTTTGTCTGCATGTTGCTCACAACTTGATGTAGATTTCAACATCCTGTAATTCATCAACTAATTCTCTCCTGGCTAAAACATTCCAGGTAATTAAAGTTCAGTAATAACTTATTCTTTCTGCTCCAGCACCTGCATTTCATCTGTTTATTTTCTCAGAGTCATAAATCTGAAGGGTTGTCAAAGCGCCATAATATTAGTGCAATAATCAAAGTTAATTAGTCCCTCTCAGTAAACAACAGCAACGCCAGTACAGAGATGCACTGAAGTTTCTCCCGGCTACCCACTGTACAGATCACAGCGTGGCTGGAACAATCAGAACCTGAGAAACACCAGGTAGATGCGGACAATGTTCTACAGTCACTTAAAAGGAGACTCTGCGCTTGGCTCACGGTGATGCGTTAACTCCAAGGAAGGCCCAGCAGGTCCGGGCTCTGCACCTGGTACCCGCTGAAGGGCACTAGAGCAGACGGGTTCTCCCCAGCTGCTGAGCCTTACCACATGAATCCCAAACTCCAATTAAAAAAAAAAAAAAGGGCCACAGGATGCAAAGAAATGAGAGGGGCCAGCCTCTCAGCCAACTTTCAGTAACCTGGTGTCATCAATAACTTTGGATTTATTACTTACAGAATTTGAGAGATGTGAGTGCTCGGTAGGGTGTGATGAGAAGTCTGGTGGGAAAAAGACAGGAAAGATTCTGCCTTCAGTCTTTGGGAGAACTGTCTAATTACAAGATGCATAGAAACAGGATGGGCTGCCCTTGCAGCGAGAAGCCTAACCACCCCCGTAAGCATTTAAGCCAAATGCGAGGGAGCTCTATTCAGAGAAGCTGTGTAAGTGGTCTCCACGGTGGGAGGAAGTGGGACACGGCAACTGAGACAGCTGACATCCCCCTACGAACGTAAGGCCGCCTGCACTCGGAGGCCATCTCTGGGCGAGTACCCACGTCTTGTCCTTTGCACCCACCGTCCAGTTTCTAAGATCCTATTCCCCTGAGGCCAGGATCCCTTATTTGTTACCCACCGCTATGTAACACGTTTCCCAAGGTGTAGAGGTTTAAGGCAGTAAGCATTTGCTGTCTCACCGAGATTCTCTAGGTCAGGAAGAGACGGTTCTGACTCAAGATCTCTGGTGCGGTTGCCATCGACCTGTCAGCCACAGTGGTCTGCAGGCTTGACGGGGGCAGAGGAGGCCAAGAGGGCTCCCTCGGGAGGCCTGTCACATGGGGCTCAGTTCCTTACCCCAGGGGCTCTCCACAGGGATGCCCGAGCAGCCCCACAGCACAGCAGCTGGCTTCCCCCATACTGAGCAATCCAGGACGCCAGGCAGGAGGAAGCCACCAGCTTCTCACGATCCTTCCTGTGAGTCACACTCCATCATTTCTGCCATACTGTATCCCTGAACAGTGAATCGCTATGTCCAGCCCACACTGGAGGGGAGGAGAATTAGGATCCATATCCGAAGGGAAGGGGCATCCAAGAATGTGTAGGGACTTCCCTGGTGGCCTAGTGGTTAAGAATCCACCTGCCAATGCAAGGGACGCCGGTTCAATCCCTGGTCCAGGAAGATCCAGCATGCTTCAGAGCAACTAAGCCCGTGAGTCACAGCTACCTAGCCCACGCGCCCTGGAGCTGGTGTTCCACAGCAAGAGAAGCCAGCACGACGAGAAGCCCGTGCTCGATGCAACCAGAGACGGCCTGCACGCAGCAACAGAGACCCCACGCAGCCATAAGAAAATGAAAATAAACATTAAAATAACACTAAAAAAAGAAGAAAGAATGTGTGGACAGATTTTAAAACTACTGCGGCCACTTAGTTCTAAAGTCTTCAAACTCCAGGCACATCTGTGTCCCCAGCTGACTAAAGGGGAGGGGCTTGGTCCCAGCTGAGCTCCCGAGGAACGGAGCCAGTGCCACACCAGGGCGTGGGCGCCAGCAACACGGCCAGTCACTTCCCCACGCCCCTCCTGGCCCCCGGAGAAGCACGGAGCCCTCGCCTCACCTCAGCTCATCTCAGTGTGACCTGACACTCTGACGGGAAGAAGCAGGGAGGCCAGGCTCCTTCCGAGGGCTCTAATCAATTTTTTTTTTTTTAAAGATATAAGAGGAAACACATCTTCCAACAAGATTTCTGAGAGTGTGCCTACTTTAGGGATCTGTATTGAGCAAGCCGGCCTCTCCAGAAACTACCTTTTTTTTTTTTTCTTCTGAGTCTTTACTACGTGCTGGGTTCTGTGCAAGAGTGTGCATAATGAACCATTACCAGGACCATTCCCCTTCCACAAGTAAATAAACCAAGGGCATAACCAAATGTTCAAGGGCATAACCAAATGCGCCCAGGGAGACGCGGCAAACTCACGTCCGAATCAGGACTGGTTCCCAGGTCTGGATGACTCCAGAGCCGGGGCTGCCTCCACTCCTCTGGGCTGCCTCCCTGTAACTTAAAGCTCAGTCGATTTTAAATGTATGCTCACAATAAACCTTAACCTTTGGTAGCATGAGCCACCCCACCCTGAGACGCTGCCTCGTGTACAGCTGTATCTCTGGTTGGCCGTGCATGGAAGGTTTCACTGGCTCAAGGGCTGTGTCTCCTCTGTTTCATCTAACAACGGCTATGTCTGAAACTCTCTGTAGATGCCCCATAATAAACATGAAACTCAGTCTCACACGTACTTTTTTCCTCTTAAGTGATGGAGCCTAAATGCCTAGTGGCCAGAAACAAGACTTGTCGACCACTGGCTGAACGTCATCTGAAGGTGAAATCCATCTCTCCCCACTATGCCGAAACTGTTTAACAAGAACTCAGGGGGCCCGTATTGATGAAAGGATGCACCTGCGCTGAGCTCCACGTGGTTGGGAGCGGTGGTTTCGAACTCTCCGTCTATGGCTTGACTTTGCACTCTTTAAAACTCAGCAGTAAATCATAGCCCTTGTTATGCAAAGGTTACAATGGATGTAAAGTCTGAAATATTCAGTTCAAGACTGAGTGAAAAAACCAACACATGCAAATGCAGACAAGGAGATGGTGATCAAAGACAATGAATAACAGGCAAGATTAATAAGTCAATGCAAAAATTTCAGAATGAGACACGAAATGGAAAAACTTAGGAGGAGGAGAAGAACCAATCACAAGTTTTAGGCATTCTGGAGACAGAGGAAACTCAGAATATTTTAGCAACCAATTATGTCTATGAGAGGGATGAATAATTTATTATCTGATAAAGAATCTTTCCTGAGCCTGTGACAGGGAAGGGCAAAGAGGCAGCTGAAGTTCAACAGTCAATACACTGTGTACCACTTGAAATGCAAGTCTGAGAAGAGCTTCCTTGGGGAGGGGAGGCTCAGCAACTGGGTTTCAAAACGCCACCAGTAAGGCTCTCTTTGCTGGAGAACCACAGGGACCCTTACATCATGGACAGAGAAATCAAGCCCACAAAATAGGCCCGTCCTCCGCCACAACACACACCAGTCATTCTGGACTGGGTAATAAGATGGGCTTTGGGGTCGGGAGACACGGCTTCACACCTTGGGTCTACCATGTAGCTCCCAGCTGTGTGAGCTTGAGCAAAGTCCTCCCCCTTCTTCCAGCCTCTAAAGCCTCATCTGCAGGATGGGTTTCACACATACACAAATATCTCACTGCTAAGTGCCAATAAGCAGAGCGCCGAGTACAGAGACAGCTATGACTACCCAATCCCACCTGCAGGTAACGATAAGGAGATGACATTTTGTAAACAAAAATGTCCCAAGGTAGAACCTTTCTGCCTGTGTGTGTGTGTGTGTCTGCTGAAGTCAGACACGACTGAGCGACTAGGCACACATTGATTAAAGCAAGTGGTTTATATAGTTCTTGCTGGTGTACAGACTTGTTTACACCATACTTAAATTTATTGAAAATTCAATACTATACATAAAAACAATTTTTAAAGCAAAGAAATGAGGAACAAACCTAGTGGCTGATGTTGGATGAACTTTTCCCAACAGTCCATAACTATTATAAAGATTAAGAGTTTTTATATTTCTGTTTAGCTAGAGATCACTCACAACAACGGGGAAGAGACTTCCACTCTGTGATGCATTCAGTGATGATCAGTTTCTCCAAGCCAAGCTGCCTGACTAGACAGACATCAAGCTTGTAGATTACCCACCCCACATGCCTCCCCTCAACATACACACATGAAAGAAGGCGTCACACCCAAGGCCTTCTGTCTGTAACGGCAAATGATCGGATTTAAGCTTCTTCTGTCACAGGAGAGTGGGGGAAATGCCCACGAACACTAAAGCGCACAGGACCATGAAGTCGCTGAGCGGATGAGAGCGCGTCTAGAAGCAGCTAGATTGCTCCGGAGGCTCTCAGAAGTCCGAGCAGTGTGTCAGGTGGCATCCTGCCCCCCTCATCCCTTCCTCCCACGTCATGAAGACAGGCTGTCAGCGCCCATTAGAAGCACAGCAAACTGCCTAGCAGGTAGGCTGGCGCTGAGCGTTCCCTACCTGGCAGAGACCGTGAGATCACTATCTCCCGATGCTTGTCAGTGAGGCTGCAGCATGGCACAGCACTGTCAGCTTTCCACCCGACTTCACTCCAACTAGACAAACAGACCGAGTACCAGCTCCACTGACAACTAGAATAATTGCAACACTTCAGGCCCCGCAGCATCAAACTGCGTGGCGACACCCAGCCGAGCACGCACGCTCTCCCCGACACGCACACATTCCATTGCCTCCGACTAATAAACCTTTTCTCTGAGCCCTCGTCTCCCTGCTTTCTCAACAACCGTTCTGAGATAAACCACTGCGTGCCGTTCCTGATGACTGATCCCTTAACAATCTTTCCCAAATATATGCAAAGTGTGTTTCTCTGTAAATACAAAAGAAAAAGCAATCACATCAATAATTAAGATGGCTTTTCAAATGACAGTTGAGTGCTAATATGAGCTCCACTGGAAAATACTCATCAACAAACTAAATACGCATCTATTAAAACATAGGAGTCCAGACATATGGAGACAGGAGAAATTCACTGCAACTCCACTGGAGTCACGCTGATGAACACACTCCCTACAGCTCCTCTTTCGGCCACTTGGAGAGGCTAAGAAAAGTACATCCCCTTGTACTTTCATGTATGAATAAGAAATTATTTTATTATTATTACTAGCAGCAGCAGCTAACTAACATTTAACTGAGTACTTAAGCCCAGCAATCCCACTTCAGGGCATATATCCAGAGAAAACAGTAACTCGAAAAGCTACATGCACCCCAGTGTTCAACGCAGCACTATTTACAACAGCCAAGACGTGGAAGAAACCTACATGTCCATCAACAGAGGGCTGGATAAAGACGAAGTGGTACTTAAACGCATCGGCATACAGAGAGAGCAGCATGGAAACACTACCACATGCAGAACAGGTGGCCAGTCCGCTGTGCCACTCAGGGAGCTCAACCCAGGGCTCTGCAACAACCTAGCGGGGGAGGGGCGGGGCGGGAGGCGGGTGGGACGGGACATACGTTTACCCATGGCTGATTCATGCAGACGTACGGCAGAAACCACAACGCTGTAAAGCAGTTCTCCTTCAATTAAAAATAAATAAATCTAAAAAAAGAAGAATGGTCCACTGCGGCAGAGCTGAGAGCCAACTGTGGATGGAAATGTGAGGGACTGAACTTCACAAGAGCATCACTCGGAAGACCAAACCAAGTAAATGACAGCGTCGGCACGTGACGGAGGGCCACACACAGGTAAGAGCAACGAGGCAGCCCTGTGCCCCGAGAACAAAAGGCTCCCTCTAGTAGCAAGAGGGAGAGAAAAGCACCAAAGTGCAGGGCAGCGCGCAGGTGTGCTGGCTAGTACACACAGCCTTTTCTGGAAGAACACGCAGGCGCCAGTCAATGCTCTCCACCCCCGAGAGAAGAGCGCACAGGACTCCCACTTTTCATCGTATACGCTTTAGGAAGATCCAAACCATATGCACATATGACCATTCATTCTCTATGCATCTCTAAAGATTACTCTATGCCACCTCAGTCCAGCTCAGTCGCTCAGTCGTAGTAGCGGTTAATACATTTTTCTAACTCTGGAGTTAGAAAGATGCTAAGATAACTGAGGGAAAAAATGGGCCCTGTTTTTTAATTTAACTCAAAATAATGAATCCAGTGAGATCAAGACAAGGGTTCATTTGAAATCCTGCTTGAAAAAGCAGAAATAAATCTCCCTTTTCTTTACTTTCATAACTTCTCAGTCCAGAAGGCCGGACGTTCTCTTTAACAGACCATGGTCTATTTCTTTGGATGGCAAGAAATCTTCCATGGTGTTCAGAGGATGAAGACAGTCTTGGCAAGGACTATCCAGCCCCCTCCACACCTGGCTCCAGCCACCTGTCTCCCTCGCCCCAGAGCCACCATACAGACCACCCCCTCAGCCCAGGTTGACCCTTCTTCCCAATTCCTCTTGATCCTCCTGAGATCTCAGCTCAGCCACCTCTTTCTCGGGGACTCCAAATGCCCCCTGCCTCTCAGGCGTTGTTCACCATTTTGGAATACCACTTTGCCTCATTTCAAGTTTACACTGATGTTTATGTTTCTTTGGCTTGATCTGTCTTCCACCCTCTGCTGAAAGCTCTAGAGAGACACTGGCAACACCTATTTTTCCCTTAACGCTAGACACCCAGTACCTACGACAGTGGGGCACGTCACAGACTCGTGAATGAATGAGGTCTGTATGTCACTTCAAAGCCCGGTGATCATGTTAAAAAAGAAAAAAACCTCACTCAACAGTTGTGTCACTCTGGCTCAAACCCTCTCACTTCACAGAGACTCTGAGCCCCTCCCTGCAGCCTCCTCACCCCCGACTGGGCTCCAGGCACAGGAGCGTCCCCACTGAGCCTACAATCCCCCAGGCACATTTCCACCCCCTCTGCACGTGCATGCGAAGTATTGCCCCTGACGTTTGCACAGCTTACTTCGCTGTTTCATCAGGGCCTGGACCAAATGTCACAGCTTTAGAGGGGTCTCTGCTGACCACCCAAGCTGAAATGGTCCACGCTGTCCACTCCTGACCCCTCACTCTGCTTCACTGGCCTCCACTGCATTTATAACCACCTGACATCACGTTAAACTTTAATTATCCCTTTATGGTCTGCTTCTCCTACCCAGCAGCTGATGAGGGCAGGGATTTTGCTTTATTTGATGCTATATCCTTAATCCCAAGAGCACTGACTGCTCTCAATACATATTTGTGCACACAGGCATATCAACACCCACATGTGCACGGAGGAAAGCTAAGAGGAAAAACTGAAATGGGCTGAAGTCTGCTCCTTGTCATTCTAAAAACCACATACAACCTCTTAGTCACACTCAAGGGCGTCAACCACATTCGGTTTTTCTCAATAAACGAGCTAAATGAGTAAACATGCTCGAACCTCTGACTAATAAAGCAGATGACATTGACAGAGAACTATAAACAAGACTATGAACGGCTTGCCTGTCCTTCCATTCATAAATAAACAAAGAGAGTATGACTTTAACAACAAAGAAAACATTATTCCAAGAGCAATAAACTTTATGAACTGTACTAAATCCTTCAAGTGTTTATCCCGGCATGTGTATTCGACAATTAAAAAGAAAAATGTGAGCGCTCGCTTACCCATTCTCCTAGAATGCGGGACACGGCTTCACTGGCTCGCGCCATGTTCCTGCAGGCCAGGATCACGTGTGCACCATGGAGGGCGAAAGATTTGGCAGTTTCAAACCCTGTGGTTTAAAGGAAAGTCCGCATTAGAAAACACGAGTGCAAAAGCACCAAGCCATGACGCTGAATGGCCTTTGCTGAGCACCTTATGCGTTACTCTAGTGGTTCTCAGCCAGCCAGGACGTGCCCCCTAGAAGAAATCTGCAAATATCTTGAGACATTTTCAGTAGTCAGCAAATGTCTACTGACTTTACTGTGGGGCAGGAAGCGGGGTGTACTACTGGTACCTAGCCTGTAAAGGCCAGGCATGCTACAGAATATCCAATACGGCCCAGGACAGTCCCACAGCAAAGAATCATCTGGCTCAAATGTCTACAATGTTGAGGTTGAAAAAACTTTCCCCAGGAACGAGCAATTTCAAAGGTGAAGGCCAAGCCTTAGCAGAGCTTGCGGCACAGCCAGCCTTTGAACCACTGCTTGACAACAACCAGGTCCTGTGCTGAATACAAAGAGCAAGGATATACAAAGACTGAGACGTGGTCACTGTGCTCAGGAGTCCAGAGTCTAACCAGAGAGAACAAACCTGGAAAGTAAAGCAAGCATCTGGTAATAAGTCCCGACAGCGCGCTCTGGACTACTTTAAATGTTTCCAGCACCTCTGCTTCCAGCAATGGCAGCTCGGTTTCCTAGACCCACACACGCGCTGAGAACAATCAGAAAGCTGGACAAAACAGCACACACGCTCACACAGACACACGCACACACACCCACTCTGAGGGCATCAGAGGAACGGTATGACTGAGAATCGGGGGGGCGAAGGCCAAGGGAGGCGAGCCAGCATCTGGTGCTTCTCTACCCAACGAAAATACTCTTCAAAAATAAACGGAAACAAGATTTTTAAACAAACAAAAGCTGAGAGAATACATCCTCAGCATGTCTACAACAGAGGAAACACTAAAGGATGCTCTTCAGATGGGAGGGAAAGGACCCTAGATAGAAGTCAGGATTGCAGAGAGTGACAGAGTAATAGAAGGGAAATAGATGAGAAACTCTACATGATAATAGTGACAGTTCGCAAATTTAACATACCTAGTGAGCATTACTATATTGACAATAATGACACGTAACCCAGGAGGTAAGTACTTGAGATTCAAGTATTCTAAGACCCCTGCACTGCCCAGAAAGTGCTAATCTATATAAGAACCTCAGTAAGTCAAAAATACAGGATGCTGTCTCTACAATTACCACTGAAATAACAGTAAAACAATACAAACTTAACCAGTTAAGGGAAGGGCAAGTAGAATAATTTTTAAAAAGAAAAAAACAAGGAAGAGGAGAAAAATGGAATATAAAAAAGTTACATAGAAAGCCAATAATAAAGTAATATATTTAACCCCAAATATATCTGTAACCCCAGTAAAGTGAACTAAAAACTGCAATCATTAACACAAAGACCGTCAGACTGAATAAAACATATATATACACACACACAATACACTCCTTACAAAAGTGCATATGTTTTGTTTTATATCCTTAAATATAAGGATAAAATATTGAAAGAATGGAAAAAGACATACCATGTAAAGATGAACCAAAAGAAGTATAAGAGAAAAACCTGAATACTTCATAATTTTAAGTTCTAATCTATGAGGAATATGTGACCATTCTAAATTTATATACATACACACATATGTCAACAGTTGACAGAATTAAGAGGAGAAATACACAAATTCACCATCAGAGTGAAAGATTTTAACATATCAGTAACATAAAAATAAGTCAATAAACCGGAACGAATAGAAGACTTCTGACTTTAACTGATAAACCAGAAAATATTAAATCACTGATAAACAGTGAAAATATTAAACACTAAACACAACAGCCAAACGTACACTCAAGTACTTCAAGGATATTTACCAAAACTGAACATGTGCAGGGCAACAGTCTCAAATTTCAAACAAACATTAAAACTGTAAAAGATGCCCTTTGACAATAGTAGAATAAAATTAGAAATCAATAAAAGATCCTAGAAAATTCCCAACTGGAAACTAAGCAACACACTTCTAAACAAAAAATTATGACTCAAAAATTTACAATGAAAATCAGAAAATACTTTAAATGATTATAAAACTCCTACATATCAAAACTTATAGAATATAGCTAAAGCCTCGGAAAAAGGACACTCTATAACCATACATACATGTTGGAAGAAAACATGAGTTCTATCAGGCATCTATTGAGTTAGAGGAAATTTTAAAGCAGCTGATTACCTAAAGAAAGTAGAAGGAAGGTAATAAAAATAAAACAAGCATAAAATGCAGAGGAACAAAGAATCCAAAAGTCACTGCCTTGGGGAAAAAGCGAATAAAGCTGACAAAGGGCCAGAGAGACAGACAGACAGACAGACAGCGGCAGCACACACACTAGCGCAGACACTGAGTGAACAAGTGAGCACACAGGTGGCAGACATCGGGGTGAGCAACAGCAGTCAGACTCACAAACCCCAGAACGGCCTTGAAGAGACACAATCAGCAACCTTACCCCAACAGACTCAATACACATGGAAAACACAAGTTCCCACAAAGACACAACTTAAAACCCGCTGCAAGGGCAAAGAACAACTGAAGAAAATCTGGATGTTTTTAAAGAAAACTCCTCTGAAAACTCTGGATCCATTTGCCTTGAACAATAAAGCCTACCAAACATTTATGAAAATAAAAATGCCAATCTTACATAAGCTCTTCCAAGTAATAGAGAAAATTCAACTATTTTATGAGGCTTGAATTCATCGGTCCTTGAAAGTTGAAACTTAAGTCGCTCAGTCGTGTCCGACTCTTTGCGACCCCGTGGACTGGGGGTCCTCCATCCGAGGGATTCTCCAGGCAAGAATACTGGAGTGGGTTGCCATTTCCTTCTATAAAGGATCTTCCTGACCCAGGGATCGAACCCAGGTCTCCTGCATTAGAGGCAGACGCTTTAACCTCTGAGCCACCAAGGAAGCCGGTTGCGTTGGTCCTTAGGGAAATGCAAATTAAAGATACAATGAGATGATAACGCTACATCTCAGTAGCAGTAGACGATATCTACTGCTACAATGGCTAAAATTTTTAGAAATTAAAAAATAAATAATGACCACACCAAATGCTGGCAAGGGTGTGGAGCACCTAGAACCCTTACATGCGGCTGACACGAAAGAGAAAGGAAGCAAGGGGAGGAATTTAATCTCAGAGCTTGACTATCACCCACTATTCTAAAGTGTAAAATACCACACTGCGTGGAAAATCACACAGAATATGCCGCCACGACAAAGAAATCAATTCTACTGGAGAAGGCAGCAACGTAATTCAGCCAAAGCCACGTCAGATGATCACAGATTAGTGTGTCCAAGATAATGTTCGTATATATGAACAATCAGAGCATCGTTATCTTACTGAGACTGCCACGTGAAAGAGGCAAGCATGGCTAGTTCACTCAAACCACTTCCGCGGACCTAGTCTTCATGGAGGCCAGACTATTCATATAAACTCTCCATGGAAGCCAGCACAGCACAGTGGAAAACTCAGACTCAGGAGTCAACACATCTGTGTTGACCCAGCTCTAGCTATTTATAAGCAGTCAGACATCAGGCTGTGCCTTTGACCCATCAGAGACTCGGCCGTCTTTTCTTAATAAAACAGGGAGTGAACAGTAAACGCACACTAGGAGTCTAATGCTAACCATAGTCAGTGGGGAACCAATGTTAGCGGCCAATCCTTTCCAAAATCCACTTCAGCAGGAAGTCTGGAGCTTTCTCTCTGATTTGTATGAACTAGCAAATATAGCTGGAGAAGGCGATGGCACCCCACTCCAGTACTCTTGCCTGGAAAGTCCCATGGGCGGAGGAGCCTGGTGGGCTGCAGTCCATGGGGTCGCCAAGAGTCGGGCACGACTGAGCGACTTCACTTTCACTTTTCACTTTCATGCACTGGAGAAGGAAATGGCAACCCACTCCAGCGTTCTTGCCTGGAGAATCCCAGGGACGGGGGCCTGGTGGGCTGCCGTCTCTGGGGTCGCACAGAGTCGGACACGACTGAAGCGACTCAGCAGCAGCAGCAGCAGATAGAGCACAGCCACCATGGCTGGAGACTCTGAGCTGCTCCCAACAGCAACCCATGAGTTAACTAGCTTCAACACCAGCTCGAACTTAAAGAAGTTAGCTAGAGACTTCCCTGGTGGTCCACTGGCTAAGGCTCCATGCTCCCAAGGCAGGGGGCCTGGGCTCAGTACTGGTCAAGGAACTAGATCCCACGTGCCGCTACTAAGACCCAGCACAGTCAAGTAAATAAGTAAATATTTAAAACAAAGAAAGAAAGAAAGAAATTAGCCACAAGATCTCCCACTCCACTTGTCTAAGTACTGGCTTAAGAACACACTTGACCTCCGTTTATGCCAAGCTCTATAGCCCAAAATATAGTCATTTAGCATTATATCAGTCCTGGGTGTTCACTGGAAGGACCGATGTTGAAGCTGACTCTCCTGATGCGAAGAGCTGACTCACTGAAAAGCCCCTGATGCTGGGAAAGATTGAGGGCAGGAGGAGAAGGGGACAACAGAGGATGAGATGGCTGGATGGCATCACTGACTCAATGGACATGAGTTTGGGTAGACTCCGGGAGTTGGTGATGGACAGGGAAGCCTGGCGTCCTGTGGTTCATGGGGTCAAAAAGAGTCGGACACGACTGAGCTGAACTAAAGGACAACCTCCTATACCTGAATCTGAGGTCAAAATACACACAAAAAATTTCAAATCTGAGATATCATACATCTCAGTCTGCTTGCCTCCTCTATGGTGCATGTACTAAAAGGTGCTCAAACCCGTATCTTTGAGGCAAGAAACAATAACCTGAAATTCACTTATTTGGATCCATGACACCAATTTCACCCCTTGTCAGCAGTGAGCAAAAGGTGCCCAGACCACGAGGGAAAGCAAGAGAGGTAAAACACCAGGGAGCGCAGCCCCACCACTGCAGAGCTGCACGGGCCCGAGCGTGGGACAGTCTACCTGACCAACGCGCCGCGCCCCTCGGGTCAGTGCCACACTGGCGGCCGCAGGGAGGCCTGCACTTGCAGCCGCAGGACCTTTCACACCCACATCTTGTTGGAAAGGATGGACTGTGTCCCAATGAAGTCTCCAGGTCAGAGCAATCCAAAGAAATATTTCACATCACTTTTTCACCCAAGAGTATAAAAAAAGTTGGCTTCCCTGGTGGCTCACCAGTAAAGAATCTGCCTGCCAATGCAGGAGACACAAGCTCAATCCCTGGGTCAGGAAGATCCCCTGGAGAAAGAAACGGAAACCCACTCCAGTATCTTTACCTGGGATATCCCATGGACGGAGGAGACTGGTGGGTTACAGCTCATGGGGTCACAAACAGTCAGATACAACTTAGCGATTAAACAACATAAAAAATATTACATGGGGAGTGGGGGAAGATAGTGGAGGCAATGCCTCATCACTCATTAGCAAAATTAATTAGTTGATGTATTTATTTATTTGGCTATGCCGTGGTTTAGATGTAGCATGGGAACTCTGCGGCTAATACTGCAAGCTCCCAGTGGATGGGGCCCAAGAGTTCACATGCCACAGCAAACTTATTTTTTTTAATGGATTGAGGAAGCATCAAAACAATGCAGGGCCAAGCAGGTCCTAGGGCTTTATTTATCTAGTTTACCAGGATAACTGCAAATTCCTTAGAATCAGTGCCTTTTCCATCTCTGTGTCTGGTTCAATAAATACCTGCCAAAGAGACAAATGTCCTTACAGGCTGACTAACAGGCTACAATTCTGGACTGTTTGAAAACAACCCAAGTTGTGAAAACACAGATGGCCCTCAAACTTCCTTTTAGACCACAAATAAATACTGAAATCCTGCAAAAATACCAATCATGGCAGTTCTGAATGACACTATCTAGAAATCGGGAGGGTGGGTGGGGGGTTACAGGATTAGCGGGGGGAGAAGCATGCCCTTATTCTATCAAAATTTATTTTCCCAAACATGCCATCTCAAGGTGACAAAATAAACAATGGCAGATGACTTTTTATTACCAAAAACAGCACATCTGATGCTGAGGCAGCAACAGGCTGTGGATACCAGCCTGCACCGTCTCTCCCTCAGACGACTCCTGACTGCAGTCCTGGTTGGACTCCCTGCCCCTGCATCGTGTGAAATTACCCTTCCATCTATCTTCCTTTATCTAAGCCGTGCGTCACACATCGCAAGCCGACTTTTAAGAGCAGCAGTGGAAAATTCCAGCTTCTTACCCTGTGCAACTGCCTTGGGAGCAAAAACAAAGCAGGGATATTTCAAAAGACGATGGTTTAACAGGAAGGACAATAACACTTTTATGGCAAACCATATCTCTTGCGTGTGGAGTTTTATAAAATAAATTTTAAAAAAAGTTTAATAATGCTACCTACTGCTCAAGTCCAGGAAAAGCCCATGAGAATAGCATCCCTCACTCCGGTAATACCAAAGCTGATGACCAGTTTAATTAGCTAAATGCAGTAGCGCTAAGCCAATTCTGCACAGCGCCAAAGTTTGTGCAAAATAATGAAGGCAATGGTTTACTAAATTTAATAACCTGATTCATCTTATAAAAAATTAACTTTATGACAATGTTTAAATTGAACCAGCTTAACTGCGTGGAGGTGGCAAGAGTGTGTCCAGAGGAATATTTAAAGCTAATAACATCAAGAAACTAACAGAAGACATTTTAAAGCAACGGGCAGCATTGGTTTTCTAGCACTTGTTATGTCTGATCCAATTGGGAAAATCAAGTCGCCGCAGGGGTTTCATATCCCCCTGACCTAGGTTTCACGCTTTGCATATGAACATTAAAGGGAAAACACACTTCAAAGATATGAAATGCCTGCTTATTTTACACGAGGTTTCCTTGTCTAGAATCAAGGTTCAAACTGGTGACCGTGGAGTAAATCAAGCCCACGGACCTACTTCCTCTGGCCCACATTTTGCCTCCCTTCATCCCTGTTTCTCTGTCCTGCACTCTCTTCCATCCTTCTATGCTCCCTTCCTTCCTAATATGAATCACTTGCTGGCATTAAAAAATCAGGGAGATTATATATCAATATATCCAATGGCAGATGTCCAGGTTCTCTGTAAAAGCTTACAATCAAACCACACTGGGCCCCCGATCCCACTGGTGACGAGCAGGCCCAGGAGCCACGGTGGGCTAGACACGGGGTTCAGGCTCCCTGTTGCCCATGGTCACCCCAGAAGGCTGGCATCACCCGCCAGACCACAGTAGACATCGGATGCTCAGATGCCCATCGTACAGGGAAGAGCCCTGCTGGAGACAGGGGCTCAAGCCTGACCACGAAACTGCCTCAGTCAGAATCTTCATGCGTGATCTGCTGAATCTCAAAGGTGGCTTCACCCTGAGCTGCTTGAGATGCTGTTTAAGGTCCGTCAAATCCCACTCCATCAAGCGCGAGAAGGATGCTGGCAACGCCTTCAGACCAGCAGCAGCGCTCGGCTCTGCACAGGCAGGTGCGACGGCACCAACGCAGGGGTTTGGGTCTGCGGTCCCGGTTCCTTTACCCGGCTGCCCTGCCATCCCCTAGAGTCCCTGAGTGGTCACAGGAATGCTGGACCCAAAACTACACCGGGACCAAGGAGCATAAAAAGGAACCAATGGAGCCAAAAAAAAAAAAAGACTGAGTGCCTGGCAAAACGAGATCAAAGACTGGTGAGAATTTAGGAGTAGAGGAGCGCTATGAACTACACCGACGCTGCTGCTATCAGTGTCCAATCCACTGAAGATACCTCTGGGGACTCCCTGATGGCCCAGTGCCTAAGACTCTGCTCCCAATGCAGGGGGCCTGAGTTCAATTTCTGGTCAGGGAGCTAGATCCCACATGCCTCAACTAAAGACCTGATACGGCCAAACAAATGAATAAAAAAGAAAAAGACGCCTCTGGTTGTCATGCAAAAGATGGGCTACTTGAGGATACTGAAGCCTTGTAACCAGTCAGAAGGGATGAGGTACCTTCTTATGCTAGACAGCCAAGGGGAAAATTAGAAAACCATCAGGAAGCAGAAAACGTACAAAACCTGAATCTAAGTCTGAGGCAGGATCCAGGGTTGGCAAACGGTATACCCAGACAGGGAACACGGGGAGCGGCGGGGGGCGGTGGGTTGTGGCTGGGGGGACGGAGCAGGGGCCACAGCCAGGGAGGCTCGCCGACAGGCTGGGGACAGAGACGGAGCCGCAAATCCCCCAGGGAAGAGAGCGAGCCGCAGGCTGGGAAGCCAGGCCACAGACACCGACAGAGCTCCCGCTCAAGTCGGGCCACGGACAAGGCCCTTTTCCTCCTCCAGTGCTATGAAGCTTCCTTCCGGTTTGAGTTTTTTAATTTTCTCCATATTGTGGATTTACTTGGGCAGTGTCCCCATTTACTGTAAATTATGGTTTTAATTATCATTTTTATTAAGATGCCCAAAGGAGCTTGGGGCTTACAACACCAGTAATTTCTAATGGGTTGTTATTATTAATTTATAATTGTGAAGCGCTGGAGACAAATGTTACTTGTAACGGTACACAATTAAAAGGCCACAGAGATGGTGATTCCTCTCCTCCACACCGTCCCCCACCCTCCTATCCTAGAACATACCAGGACACTGATGTGGAGGAACCAATCAACAAGTTACAGCATCTTCCAGCACAAGCCGGCTCCCTCCCTGGAGAACGACCATCGTGTACGGAGCAAAACGACAAGCCTCACGTCTTTCATCCTGACTTGGATTTTGGGACAATTCAAATCTGGGGACAATGCTCACGTTAAGAAACCACTAGCTTTAAGGACGTGGGTTTCGCCTACATTCTCCTAAATGCACAAGGACCGTACTGTCCTCACCGACCTGACGACTGTAAATGAAGCTATGGCGGTACGACACTGACCAGGATGCTGAACTCTAGCGCTCCCAGGCCACTTCCCATCAAGCTCGATATGCAGTCATTGCAGCTCTGAGATCACAAATGCAGTGAGCAGATAACCCTGAGAGTTTAGAACTCATGCTCGCTAAACACTAACCACACTCTCCAACTCCTAAGACATTATAAAACTACAGCGACCTCTCCGGAAGCAGTCAAGTCACACGAGCCCTGCTTTTACACGTGTGCGTTCTACACTGCCACACACAAGGACCGCTGGTGACTCTTCCACACTCCTCACAGGCGGGCCTAAATACAAACATTCACCAAACAACAAGGCCGACTCAAGCAGTGAGAGCAGAGAAGCAGGGAATGGCTGGTTCACTGGGAGCATCTTTCTGAAGCGTCAACTGGCTGTGTTTACGCGCAGTAGTGTTTTGTAAAGCTGTATTATCAATTCCAGTGGACTGCCCAAGATCCCTCAAGAGGCTGCCACTGAGCCGGATGAATAAGTTCTCACCTGACCTGCCAGGAACAGTCCAGATCCCAGTGTGTTACGAATCACAGTGAGAAAAGCACCCAGAGATTACAATTAACACGGTCCTCAGCAGCCCAACGAAGACACGTTCTGTAAGCACAGCTAAATCAAACAGCATCCATGTCAGTAAGGATGCAGGACTAACAAGCACCCTCACAGATCGAAAGGGGAGGGGGCTTGGAAAGGAAGACAGAATGGCTCAACATCTTTGGGGGTGACTGGACTATATCCAACTGTTCGTGGACAAGCCCTTTGGCCCAATTATTTCATAAGCAGAAATGCAGCCAATAAATGTCCTTGCCCACATGAGCTAGAATGTGAGAGGAATATTTAACCAGTCTTGTTTGTAACAGCCAACAACTTGGAATCCACCTAAATATCCATCAATTAGGCAAAATAAATTACACAGCACGCACAGCAGAGAACAGGGTGAAGGGAAGAGGAGAAACCAGGAAACGTGCCCATGTTCTGTCAGTAAGGAAAAAAAAAAAATCAAGGTACAGATTAGCAGGTATGTATGGGCCCACTGGTTGAAGCCAAAATAGGGAACGTTCACGCTCAGATGTATGATAATGTTGATTATTTCAGCAAAAGAGCTATTACTGGTCAGAGGTGAGGAAGACTTATTTTCCATATGATTAACATCTATGCTACTTCTGTTTTTAACACGTGTGTAGAGCCTGTTAGGATAAGAAACTCAAAAAACTGAATGGTATCTAGTGGATCATTTCTAAGTCTTCATAAACTTTGATAAAGAGAACTCAACACAAGGGAGAAAGGAAAATCTATTCTTACTCCAAATGATGCATTTTCTGGGCATCCTGATATTCAGAAGACTGCAGCAGAGAAGGTGTGGAAAGGCCGGCCCTGGGCGGGGGGGCGGGAGGGGGGTGTGATTTCATGCTGGGTGCTGTGCCAGGTGCTTTTGGAGACTCAGCATCTCATTGAAGGTGCATTTCACAGAAGCCCTAAGAAGACTCAGCATCTCATTGAAGGTGCACTTCACAGAGCCCTAAGGAGCATCACTGTCCTCACTGCCTACTCGTGAAAACCCACAATCCCAGAGGTTAAGGGACTCACGAGATCGGAGGGTGAAAACCGAGATGGTTGCCCAAGGGATGAAGCCTAAGCTCAAGGCAGGTGAGCCTTCAGACCACCACACTTGCCACACGGACTCAGGTCACAAACTAAGAGCTCCCTGAGGGCAGGAAAAACCAACTGTCTGCTAATGGCACCTGTTAAATATGACTCAGAGGGACGTCCCTGGTAGTCCAGGGGCTAAGGCTCTGCACTAACAAGAAACGGGGCACAGGTTCAATCCCTGGTCGGAGACCTAGATCTCGTGTGCTGCAAGTTAAGATCCTGCCTGCCACAGTGAAGATGGAAGATGCTGCAACTAAGACCTGGTGTGGGCAAATAAAAATAAGTACTGAAAGATAAACATGTCTCAGGAAAACTGAGGTATGTTTACATTTTTAGCACTCGCACAATGTAAGCTAAATGAGCAGCTGTCCTGAAAGCAACAGAGATCATCGAAATGCCATGGGCTCCCACGTCAACCAGCCTCCTGACGCTCATTTCTTTCCCGGGTCATCGTGTTGAGGCAAAGAGTTTAGGCCTTGTCAGCTACTTTGTTACATCAAAGTACTTACTTTATGGAATCTGTCCCCAAACCGTGAGGCATTATCAAATTACCTTCTCTCATTTATTTAATATTTCATCACAGAGCTCAGAATTAACACCATTCTTGGCCTTCACAAACACTTCTCTGTGTATAGGCCTGTGGGCAGGGAAAACTAATCCACAGAAATAAACCTCCTCTCCGTGTTCTCCAAGGTCAATAACGTTAAAGGACGGACTTCATTTAACTCCGCCTCTACGCTTTCAACCAGTGAGTTGCATTGCAAGGGACCATCTTAACACCAAAGCCATTAGAGGTCACACTCAAATTTTTCCTTTACTTTCTAAAAGGCTTCCGAGTCAGACTTGAAAGGACCATCCTTGTTAAAATCAGAGATAAAGACCACCCCCCTTTAAGAAAGGCATGCCATGTTGGATTTTTTTTTTTTTTTAACAAAGTGTGGCACTTTTACAAACTTGGCCCAGGTTCTTAGGAAGAAAAATAAAAACAGGATAAAACAGAAGAAGCAAAAACAAAGGCTTCCCAGTTCAAAAAACACTTTTTTTCAAGTCTAGTTTATTGGACATGGAGACCTCTAGGTATTAAAGGCCTTCAACAAGATAAAGCATCTTTCACTCACTGCCACTAACACAGCTAAGTACACTGGGCTCTATAATTCCAAACCCAACATACCCTGTTTGGTTCAAGTTTATGTTCATTAGAAGGCAAGGCTTTTTTCTGTAACAAATCACACACACACCACACTCAATCACACATACACCACACACCTCATGGTGTCAACTCTTTTAATTCTGCAGTCATAGCAGTATCTACCAAGAGAAGCAAAGTGTTTCTACGAGGTTACAAGTGGAGAGATCTACCCTGAAGTTTGGCCTTTTTCACTTTGATGGGTGAATTTACAGCCACTTCAAGAGAAAAGAGCCCAGCTCTGCATGGCAAGCACGCCTGTATTATATTACTGAGCGGTTCGCTGTTTTCACAGCTGGGCCGGGATTTCCTTTCATGACACTGGCCGCTGTTACCCTGGTCCTCTGCTCAAGACAGGGTTCTTTACGATTTGAAGCAAACAGGGCAGCTGCCTGGGTTCTGCATCCACACTTGTCCAAAGACAGACCCCTTTCTGTTACTTTCTTAACGAACAAAGTGGCTGCAATCAGCCCGTCTGCCAACTCCTATCTGTGAAGAAGTGGTCAGGACAGAACAGTTTAAAAGAAAAAAATGCTCCTTTTCTCCAGTGAGAGCTTCCAGAGATGAAGTCTCCTCTATCCTACACCTTCAATGTCGCAATGTAACTAATTTTTTTTTTTAATTTCTGATCAACCTTAGCTCTCACCTTAAAAAAAAAAAAAAATGGTGTATGCCTTCCTCTCTTGAAAAGATTAAATTCTTTATGCTTCCAAAGTCATATGGAGGTGCTCAAAACACCATTCTGGGGAAATTCAGCACTTTTCTGAGGCTGACTTTTAAAGGGCCCAAACTGACTTTTCACTCTCCACCGCCTTTAACTTTGTTAAGATACAGCTTCTCAGAAGCATGACTTAAATTCAGGCATGAGAGCAAGATGCCCAGGAAGAGAGTTCTGTTCACTTTCTGCTCTCCGGGTCTATCAACAGCCTGTCCTAAAACGGGTTGCTCCTACAACACCCTCTTACACGGGAAGAAAATCTGTAACTAGACATTTGCTGAGACAGGTTAAGAAGCAGTAACTCCTAAAATGAAAGCCACACTAAGGAGACGAAACAAACAGCACACTGAACCCAGCTGAGTGTGATGCAAAAGCACCCACCTGAAGGGCAACCCTGAGGAAAGAAGGATCTCTGATCACCCGTAGAACCAGACGCCCTCTCCCGGGACACCTTTAATATAATCATTTTAAGTTTTATAAGATCTAATCATAGCTCAGCTGTGTGTGTGTGTGTGTGTGTGTGTGTGTGTGTGTGTGTGTGTGTGTGTGTGTGTGTGTGTGTGTGTGTGTGTGTGTTCTGTTATTGCTTGGTTTTTCTAAAACACAAATGCTATTATCATTTCAATCCAACTTGAAAACAGAAAAAAAAATTAAGTTTCTGCTTCAGCTGAGCTCTCTTGTAATAGACAGTCCCCAGCAGTCCTGGGTGGGACGCACCAGCATCATCAGCTTTCGAGGGGAGGAAGTCACAGAACCCTTCACTTCCCTTCACCAGCCAAGGTCTGAACGAGACACAGGAAGTATTACAAGTTTATGCTTACCTTTCCGATATAACACAAGCAGTGATTTTATGGTGGCTGGGTCCCCAGGGGCCATATAATTTGGAAAAGAAACTCTCCATAGCTTTTTAAGCTAGCTAAGAAGACCTTCCTAAACAAAGTCGGACTCACTGGGAGGAGAAGGGGAAAAGGAGCTGTCTGTTTCCTGGTTGAAAACATTCTGTCTCAGCATACCCTGATGGGGGACTGGCGAAACACACCGACTTGCTCAGGGAACACGCAATCTAACCACCGTGCTTGGCATGAAGGGCACTGATGCACGCAGTGCCTCCCAGGGTGGGGAGGGCTGGTTCGGCCTGGCGGGCCAGCTGCAGGTCTGCGTCTGGCTGCCCTCACGCTGCTGCCGCCTCTGGGCCAAGCGGGCTACCGTAGGACCCCCACGTGCATAACATGCATGATTAGGGATGAGGCTTAACTTGGATTCAAGGAGGAGGGAGCGCTCTCGGAGTCCCCTAACAGAGGACTCGGGCTGGCGCAGGGCTTCCGCTCAGCCTCCAGGCCTGCAGGGCTCCCTGCTCTCAGCAGTGGGAGCCCAGGTGGCTGGGGAAAAGCCATGGAAGACCCCCGGGGAGACCTTCCTCCCAGATCAGTCAGCCCGAGAAGCAGGCTCAGCTCAGGTTTTCTCATTTGTCTCAAGCATGCAGGCTGCCCCTCAAGCATGTTCCATTTCAAGAGTCTCCAAAGGTGGACCCGATTTTCTTCAGCATTTTGAGAGAGACATAGAATTGGAAATGAACACGTAATCAAAGAACTTCTTGGAGGAAAACCAGATCAGGAGTCATACTGGTTGTCATGGACCAAACTGTGTCCCCTTGAAAATTCGTATGTGGAGCTCTAACCTCTGATGTGGCATTAGGAGCTGGGGCCTTTAAGGAGGCGACGAAGGTAAAAGAAGTCAGAAGGGTGAGGCCCTGATCCCATAAGACTTGTATCCTCATAAGGAGAGAGACAGGGATGTGGGCACGCAGAGGGAGGACCACACGACGACATGGCGAGGCGGCGGCACCAGCAAGGCAGGAGAAACCAACCGGGCAAACACCGCGACGGGAGACCCTTGCCTCCACAAAATGTGAGACCACACACTGCTGTTCGAGCCACCCACCCTGCAGAGTGTGTCACAGCGGCCCCAGGAAGCTAGTACGCTTGACTTCGACCAGCCTCGAAGGGCGAGAGTGAGGAGCTGTGTTCTAGCAGGGCTGTCAGAAACATCCGATGAAATACCCATGCAGAGTCCTGGACAAGTAGCAAGTTTCAATGCAACAGCGTCCTTACTAACACAGCATCAGCTAAAACGCTCTCCCTGTGATTTGCGTCTCAGAGTCTCCTCTGGAAATCTAAACATCTGTGCAGGACACCAGACAGAATAAATGAACCTTAGCTTATCTAGCAGCTGAGCTATTCAAACACTCACTGCTGTTGCCTCAACTTCTCCCAAGAAGTATTTACAGTACAACGTGATAAACACCCACATACAACCCAGAAATTAAAAACAATGTGAAAATCAGGGCTTCCCTGGCAGTGCACTGGCTAAGACTTTGCCTTCCAACGTGGAAAGGGCAAGTTCCATCCCTGGTAGGGGAATGAAGATCCCCCATGCCTCATGGCCCAAAACACTACAGCATGAAATAGAAGGCTGTAACAAGCTCAATAAAGACTTTTGAAAATGGCCCACATTAAAAAAAAATCATCTTAAAAACCCACAAACCTGTGAAGACTGGGACTTCTCTGGGGGTCCTCTGGTTAAGAATCCCGCTTCCGCTGCAAAGGGCACGGGTTCAATTCCTGGTCAGGCACCAAGACCTGCCCCTTGGTGAAGCCAAAATAAATAGAAACGCTTGCAAATACAGTTTCCAGGGAAATAAAAAGGGCAAAATAAAGGAAGAGGAGCATAAAAGAGAAAACATAACAATGAGTGGTTGCCTGGGGGGAAAAATGGGGAGGAGACTGACAAATTACCTGGGGCAAAGAAGCAGGAGGTTCCCCTGGAGGCTTAAATGTGGGTCTGGGTTGGAGGCAGTGGATTCCTAGGTGCACACATTTGTCAAACGTCATTCATGTATACAACTAGAACATATGAGTTTTATTAATATGTAACTTATACTTTTAAAAAGTTGACTTTTTTAAAAAGGGGAAAATGTGCATCCATATCTTTAATATTAAAAAAAAAAATCTGATCTACCAGAAACCTGAAGTAGGCTAGTTTCTTGAGCATTTAAATGTTAGTTCTGAGCTCCCTGGCAACCTTGGTAAAGGCAATAAAGTGCCTTCTTTATTACATGAAAAAGAGCATACCAATTCTTTAGATGGGATGAGCTCTGTTTTCTCAACAACTCTGAAATTTTATCAGAGGAATCCTTAAGTGAGAAGCATGTGCTAGAATAAACCAGGTGCTGTAAACACTTGTAAATTTCTGTGGCCCCGCAAGCCATGTGGCCTCTGCCTTCGCCTGTTTAAACGTGAAAGCACCCGGAGATGGTAAGTTAACGAGTGAGTATCTCTGTGTCCCAATAAAACTTTATTTACAAAAACAGACAGGGAGGGCCTGTAGCTGAGCCCACGCACCACAGTTTGCTGACCCCTGGAATAGACAGAGTGCTTTTAATATTCAATTCTAAGCTGACCTGAAGCTAAACAAGGAAAAGGCATGGGAGGACATGAAGGTGACCTTGACCCACAGATGTTTCTGTGAAAGAAAATGTTAATATCGAATAGTCTCAACAGCCAAGTTCGGAACTCATTTGGATAACAACCATTGAAAACTTAATTTTAGACAGTTTACGAGATTCTATAAAAGCATCTGTAAAAAGAATCTCATTTCAACAAATAGAAAAGAAATTTTTTTCAAGTATTCAATTTGTCTCCAGATCTTATGGCGCTGTTTGTTTCAACCTGAATGTCATTCAACTTACTACAACTACATCGGCTTTTCATTGCAAAGCTGGATGTTTGACTACACCCTGCCTCTCTCTTTGTGTGTAAAATTGACAAATGTGTTGTTTTTGGATTCCAGAAATGTGGAGAAAGCCAACCTAAATGAATTAAGATGACTAATGTGTTGATTCTGCTTCCAATCCAACAAAATGTTAATGTAAGAACCCGTGTCATATGATGCTCTTTGTTTTAGTTCAAATTTAACATCAAATATTGAGTAAGGCAGTTTCTAAGTAAATTACTAAGCTGAAAATATTCCTTCAGCGTAGCAAGAACTCCATCTTGCTTAAATAAATGGAAATTTGAACATCTTTGCTCAGATCAGCCTAAATAAGAAGTTAGAAAAATGCAAACCTCCATTACAGGGAACAGTATTGATTTCATCTTTCCGTGGAAAGTGACATAATACTGTCTATCGAGGAAAAGGATTCATTTCAAGTGATTCACCCATAATCGTGACATTAAGGAATACCCTAAACACAGCCATGCTTAAGCAAGACTGTTTCTCTGGGGGTGCCAGGGAATTAATCACATCCAAGGTGAATGCAAGGAGGTCCAACCAGTCCATTCTAAAGGAGATCAGTTCTGGGTGTTCTTTAGAAGGACTGATGCTAAAGCTGAAACTCCAGTACTTTGGCCACCTCCTGCGAAGGGTTGACTCATTGGAAGAGACTCTGATGCTGGGAGGGATTGGGGGCAGGAGGAGAAGGGGACGACAGAGGATGAGATGGCTGGATGGCATCACCGATTCAATGGACGTGAGTTTGAGTGAACTCCGGGAGTTGGTGATGGACAGGGAGGCCTGGCGTGCTGCAATTCATGGGGTTCCAAAGAGTCGGACACGACTGAGCGACTGAACTGAAGGTGAATGATGACCAAGGTAGTAGGAATACAGGGGCCAGACAGACAACCCACGTGTCTCTGAGCATCCAACTAGTAACGCGGTATCTGGCACAACCAGTTCTTCTGTAGAATGATGATGTTTTTACAAATGTTTTCACTGCATTTACTTAACATTTGGCTGAGGAGTTCCGGTGGCTATAACACACTGCTACACAGTTTTGTTCTAAGTAAACTAACATTAGTTTTTCATCACATAATATTTGAGCAATTTCTATTCCCACGGAGGCAGTAACTATTACATTTCTAAAAGCTCTGCTAGAAGTGCGGCAAAGCCTGAATTCAATTCCCTAAACATTCACCACAGACCGTCCATGGATAAGACGCTAAATGTTGCATCCTGGATGATCAGCTAATTCTGGTATCAAATCTTTCCAGTTTTCTTAAATTAATTACATTTACTGACCACCAAAAGAATGATTTTAACTTAAGTAAAACTTCAGTGTGAAAATCAAATTTATGAAGAGATTATTTAAAAAAGGAAATCAATAATTAGGGGGGCCCAATCTTTCACAAAAAAAAAAAGTAAGAAATTTAAAATTTTATAAGGAAGAATTTAGAAACCCGGGCTCTAGAAATGGAAACTACATAGAATATATGTATTTTGCCCCTAGGTTTTAGATTCAACTATGACAGGCTGTCACTAACTGAAATTTTTTTTCATTACCTGCCAGGTATTTAGGAAATTTCCATTGTTTAAGGGTAATTCTGAAATCAATAATACTTTATTAATCACATGCTGATAAATTTCTACCAGAAAAGCAATGTTACAATAAAAACATCAACCTCTCTAAACATATTTTTACTTTCTAATTCTATTCAGTTCAATAATTTTTTTTCATGAATAAAGCACTCTCTAAAGCAAGTATGTATATTTAACTGCTACTAATGATTATAATTCCTGAAATCTATCAGGATTTCTTAATTCAGGATCCAGGGACCATCCTCCCCACCTTCCAAACCTGCACAGAAATGCCAGGCTATGAAGACACTGATTCCCTCCCTGTGCAGAGAAGCCAGAAATCCCATCATAGTCTCAAAGAAGCCCAGAATGCCAGGAAAAAAAAAAAAACATTAAAATTCAATAGCCTGGAATTTAAAAAAAAAAAGCTGAAAGCTGTGAAAACATTTTGCTTATTCCTCTGAAAGATAGACAGAAAGAAGTATTGTGTGCTTGACAAAATAGGCGAAATCTCAGAACAAGTCCATCCACATGAGCTGAGCATCCTGGGGTCAGAAGGGGACTCAGCCATTATGAGCCCAGAGCCCTGCCCAGCTCTCAAGTCATTCCTCCAGCATCCATGAGCTGACCATCCTGGGATCAGAAGGGGACTCAACCATTACAAGCCCAGAGCCCTGCCCAGCAGTCAAGCGATTCCTGCAGCATCATCAGCAAGCGGCTGCCCAGCCTACACTTCGACACCTCTGAGACGGGGAAAGCGCCTGCTGGAGGCAGCCTGCTCTATTTCTGGAAAAGAGGCAATTTCCTGCTTGCTTCCTAACGGGTCATGAAGACCAGACGAGAAGAGCTACTTCTGAGGACCACTCACCATGGGGAAGTCCGTTCCAGGCAGGGTGCGGATATTTTGTTCGCCACTGTATCCCCAGGCCCTAGAATGGCACCGAGTACACAGCTGAGCACTCAGTGTTTGTTAAAGAACAGCTTGTTGGTCAACTGGTAGTACCACTGATGGAAAGGAATGCCTCTCTCACAGCGTGGTTCTTAGCAGTTGAACTGTGTCACTCTTTAAAAAAATGTGTACTCAAGCTATGACCAACCTAGACAGCATATTAAAAAGCAGAGACATTACTTTGCCAACAAAGGTCCATCTAGTCAAAGCTTTGGTTTTTCCAGTGGTCACGTATGGATGTAAGAGTTGGACTATAAAGAAAGCTGAGCGCTGAAGAATTGATGCTTTTGAACTGTGGTGTTGGAGAAGGCTCTTGAGAGTCCCTTGGACCACAAGGAGATCCAACCAGTCAATCCTAAGGGAAATCAGTCCTAAATATTCATTGGAAGGACTGATGCTGAAGCTGAAACTCCAACACTTTGGCCACCTGATGCAAGGAACTGACTCACTGGAAAAGGCCCTCATGCTGGGAAAGACTGAAGGCAGGAGAAGGGGACGACAGAGGATGAGGTGGTCGGATGGCATCACCGACTCACTGGACATGAATTTGAGCAAGGTCCAGGAGTTGGTGATGGACAGGGAGCCCTGGTGTGCTGCAGTCCATGGGGTCACAAAGATTTGGACATGACTGAGAGACTGAACTGAACCCCCAGCACCACAGAAGGTGGCTTTATCTGAATACTGGGTGTTGACAGAGGTGATCGAGTTGAAATTAGACTGTCAGTGTGGGCTCCAATCCACTGTGACTGGTGTCTCTACAGAAGGGGGACATGTGAGCACAGAGACGGTCACACGTGGAGGGAAGGCGGTGTGACGACACGCAGGAGAGCCAGGCAAAGGCGGGAAGAGACGGGGGTTAGGGCCTGCAGGCAGCTGAGGAGGCGAGGAAGGGCCCTTCCCTACAGGCCTCAGGGGGAGCGTGGCCCTGCCGACACCTGCACTTCACACTGCAAGCCTCCAGAGCGCGGACACGACTAATTCCTCTCCTCTGATCCACCCAGGTTGTGGTCCTTTGTTACAGCAGCCTGGGCAAGTTAATCTGACAGTGGATGAGGTCAGAGCCCTAGAATTCACACCAGCTGGGGCTGATTTATACTCCGGACAGAGTCTGCAACCCTTATGGGAACCCTGGGACTCACGGGTCACACCGGGGCAGAGTGCCGAGTGACGGTGCCGGGGCGCACGGCCTGGGTACCCCTCACACCCACGGTCCCCTTTCCCGGTCCTGTCTCACTCTGGCCACTGCTGCTGCTGTGGCCACCAGCTCCGTGCAGCTGTCGAGCAGCTTAACACAAAGGCAACCAGACAGCCTGACTTGGGGCTGGCTGCGGTGTGCACTCCCCCCAGTCCTCTTGCGGAGCATGGCACACCCGCAGAAACCCGCGTGGGAGACACAGCTGCACAACCCCAAAAGGCTGGGCATTAACACTTATGGGGCCGCTCCGGTCTCATGGGATGGGAGGTCCGTTCCCCTTCACCATGCAGGCTGGCAGCTCTGAGACGCACTTCACAAACCTCCTCAGAAAGTCCACGGACAGAGCGCCGGTGGTGCCCCATGCTGCCTGCACGGTAACACACCCTGCCCTGCTCAGCCTCCTTCTGTGTTTAAGCCTCCATCCCACACCCGTGCTCTCTGAGCACATTCACAAATTACCTGCAAATAAGACTCTGTCTCCGGTTTTGCTTTAAGGGGAAACCTAAGCTGAGATGAAAACCTCTTAAAACACTTTCGATACACAACACAAACTCACTAGCTTAGTTTTTTATAAAACCTGACTCATTACACAAGCTTCCACCCCTCCCCCTGCCATTCTAACTGTCCGAACTGTGCTTCCCTATAGAACTCAGTCCACTGGTCCACCTCTCTCCAGCAGGACTATCACAAGGACTAATTAACGCCAACCTCTTCTGCCACCAGCTAACCAATGGGCACTCTGAGGATGTGACTCAATTTGCCAGCCCGTGGCTTGTCCGGGCTCCAAGCAGAAGTGAACACAATATTCTAGCTGCGGCCTGATCACTGGCACTGTTTACCTTTCTTGGCCCCCCAAACCACGAAAGCTTCAGCCACCCAAATGCACAAGCAGGCTGTCTAGCCTCAGAGGCTTTACTGCTGCAGATGCTGAGGGCTACAAGGAACGCTGCCCAGTAGAAACTTCTAAGCAGCTGGAGGTAACAGAGATGCCCAATGCCGGCTGCAACTGAGAAGGCCCACCTTTACCACCGGCACCCCTCACGTGGTGGGGGGGCATTAAGCACTTCCACCCTGCTCCCCCAGCCTGAGCACATGGCCTGTGCTAGCTGAGCACAGGGGGGACTGCAACTGAAGGCAGGCGGCCGTCCACTGGCTACTCAGAGGGGGCGCCCCCAGTGCACTCTCCTTCTGGACAGCTGTCGGCACGCGGGCCCCTGGGAAAGCTGAGCGGAGCAAGGTATTTCCATTTCCCTGGAGCGAGGCGCACTCTCCCTGCTCTGCGCTTTCCTCTCCTACTTGGGTCGCGATGCTCACTCGCCACGGGAAAAGCTGAGGCTTGCGCTCAGGGGATGTGGAACGAAAAAGGCCTACCTTATTCTGTCTCTTCTGCTAAAAGCATGGATGCTGTCCAAGTTGGGCACGGGAAACCAGGGCTTTGCAGAAATCCCTTCTGCAATCCACTGGCGGTTGCGCCCACTGCCCAAGGGCAGTCGGACAAAATCAGCAAATATTTGTCAAACTCCCAAAGCGGGACAGAGACTGATGGATAAAGGCATCCCGCAGCAAGTCAGTCAATGAATTTAAAACGTGAGTGACTTTTCTTCTCTGTCTCGTACAATAGTGCGCCCGACACCAGCTCCTTTTTTAACCTCTCAAGAAAAAACCGAGCTCCCTCTGTGCTGGAGTCCACACGGTCGTGCCCAATGGTCACTGGATTCTCTCGAGACCACCAGGCTGGTGTCACGGCACCCGCTTCATGGTGAGGACACTGAGACTCGTGGGTTGAGGACGAGGTGCAGGGCTTGAGCGTCAGCAAGCTGAAGAGCACAGAGATTTTTTCTCTTTTTTTTTCTTTTTATTAACAAAAAAAAGCATATCTAATTACCTAAGAAAGAGCGAGGGCTCACAACCCAAAATAAAACTGGGCAGTGGACACGCGTGTATGCTGCGGTCCTGCTGTGCCAAGGCTTCATTCCTGAGGCCGGGTTCCCACTTCTGACACGTCTGTCTGGGTGCAGGGACCCCAGCTGTGTTACTACCCCCTGCCCTCACTGACCCCGGCCCTGGCAGCCGGGGCAGCCACGTAGTGGGCCCACAAGCCCACCTCTCCTCTCCTCCCATGCCCCATGCCTGCTGCAGGGGTGGGCTCCGGCCCCAGGATCAGAAAGCCCACAGCCCCCCGGAGAGGCCGCCAGCCTTCCGTTCGCCACACCGAGGGTCCCACTTCGCTCTCGGTGCAGAGCTTGGAAAAGGGGGTAAAATACGCCCTTCGCTGGGGCCTGCAAAGCCCCACACCTCTCTGTGGGCGACCTGACCAATCTAAGCTCAAATTCCTCTCGTTTAGAGTAAGATGTTCTACGCACCTCGAGTCACCGTGATTTTGAAGAGTGCGCCACACACTTCAAATCAGTGTGGACTTTATAAACAGATGGGGTGTAACAGCGCACCATTAGGGTCTGTCCTCTGGACCCAAAGAGTTCACAAGGCTCGCTCCAGTGAGGTCTTGGCTATTTGCCATGTTTTCAAAACCAAATGCTTCTGTGTTTTTAACCTTCAATACTCAGTGTGATAGAAGTGGCAATGATGTGCCATTCTGTCTATGAAATGGAGCTCTGTATACCAGTGAAGAAAAAAAAAAAAATTAAGTTGAGAGCAATATGAAAACCAACCCTGAAGTACACAACCAGGAGACAAGACCGGAAAATCTGCTCACCGCGTCCTGGGAGTCGCAGGAACCTGTCCCAAGCCTGAACCTATTCCACAGGCTGATCCTTTTTCTCAGCTCTGCAGCATTCCTTGTCTCACTGTATCACTATAATTTTTAAAAAGCATAGGCATATCGTGAAATCCCATGCTTTGTAAAAGATTCCATTACAAGAGTAATCATTATTGAACCTTTTAGCCCAGATGTAATTTCTTACATGTTACAACAAGTTTGGCACGCATTGTGAATTTCAGCCAAGGTTGATAAAGTTCAATAACTTGGCTAACCAACCATGTGTACTACTCATTATAGAAGTAATAAATAGATTCATCAAAACGGACATGAAAAAGCCATAAGAAAATCGGATCCCATTTCCAGCCTGACGCCATAAAAGCACCTCTTGGACTTTAATATAATTTTATATATAGTTATCACACCTACCCATCATTCAATGGCAAGCACATATAAGACAATCAGCTACCTGCATTTGCATGCTGGATAAATTCCAGTTACAGGGGCGAATTCTCTATCCTAGAGATCTTGAAAGTCACACGAATGTACACACACTTCTGTGTTCAACGTCTGTGTGTTAAGTGCTAAGTCACTCAGCTGTGTCCCACGCTTTACAATCCCATGGACTATAGGCCCTCAGGCTCCTCTCTCCGTGGGATTTTTCAAGCAAGAATACTGAAGTGAGTTGCTATTCCCTCCTCCAGGGGATCCTCCCGACCCAGGGATCAAACCCACATCTACTGAGTCTCCTACACTGCAGACAGATTTTTTTTTTTTTTTTTTTTGCCACGAAGCCATCAGGAAAGCCCGTATTCAACTCCTGAAATAATTCAAATCAAGTAGAAAGGGAAATCAGACAGACACGCCTAGAAATGTCATTTTCCTTCCTATTATCTTTTGGGGTCAGTTTTAGCAGAAGCGGTTTAATTTTTATCCCCCAGTAATACTTTCAGTCTAATTATTCTTTTAGCTTCTTGATAATTGAAAAATTTAGTAGAAAGAAAAGAAAGCCTGATTTAGATCAATGTCATGGATGGAAGAAAGTGTCTCAGTTCACAGAATGAAGAGTCTCCTGTGATCCAACGTACAGGAGTCGAGAGAGATGGCCTCCAGGATCAGAACACAGTTCACAGAATTTCCTTTATGGGGTAAGAAAACCTGAGCGAGTATCGAGCTGAATGTCCAAGCTCTCCCTGCTGCCTCTCTCTCGTGCTTCTAAAGAGAAATGTGGACACGATTTCAGACGTTCACGTTCAAGGAAACAAAATCCTTCCCCTCTCAGAGAGAAGTCCTCCCCAACACCTGGTCAACCACACTGGACCTGTCCAAAGCAGACGTGGGAAAATGGTACCAGGGAGCCAAACTGCAGGGCAGGAGCAGAGACAGAGCCGCAGAGGACAGGCTTGTGGACCTAGCGGGCGGAGAAGAGGGTGGGACCAGCCGGGAGCAGCGCCGAAACATGCGTATCACAACAGCACTGCAACCTATCTATGGGATGTGCTGCACTGCAACGCGCGCGAAGCTGCCCTACAGCACAGGGATCAGCTGGGGCTCTGACCACCTAGGGGAGTGAAACGGAGCGGGAGGGAGCCTCACGAGGGTGGGGCCAAGTGCCCACTTATGGCTGGTTGTATGGCAGAAACCAACACAACATGGAAAAGCAATTATCTTCCAATTAAAAATGTTGAGAAGTCAGGCTGCGTGCTGCCCTGTCCTTGCTAATCCTCTGCTGGAAAAACTAGAGCGCCTGGAGGCAGGGCACCTCGGCTCCAGGAGGTGCGCCTGCGGGGGCACTCTGCACCCTCCCCACCCAGCAGGGCCTGTCCTCCTCCCCCAGGACAGAGGAGCCCGTGGGGTCCACACTGCAGGGTCCTCAGTGTGCAGGCGACACCCTGCCCTCGCTCCATGCCTCATTCTTGCCCTCTTCTCTCTTGCTGCGCCCACAGCATGCACACCAGAAACGGCCTCTCCTTGCAACTGAAGGCTTTCTTCTGGATTTTCTCTCTTGTACACATCAGCACAGCAGGATCAGCATGTGACAATATTATAAATATCCTCATACCCTCCTGGTTCTTTTCACGTCTACCGTGGAGGGGAAAAAAAAAAAACACAATCAAGCTTTCCAAAATCCAAGTTATGCTCCTCAAAACAAGGAAGATAGTCCCTACTATTAATTAAACAAGCAGCACCCACTCATCACGACCTTCGCCAAATACCGTGGAGTTGTTAACTCAGCCTAAGCAGGACATCACAACAGCAGAGTGCTTTATTTTCTCAAAAAGTTGGCAACCACCGGACTCTTCCAAGAGCTTAAATACCATAATGACAGATACTGATGTTCAGAAAGATTAAAGTAAAATATGAAACTAAACAGAGAACACAGAGATGAGCCAGAGACAGGCTCTGAATCACAGAAGAAAAAGAAAACTCTCACACTGACTGTCATGATGAAAAAAAGCTTACAGAAACTAAAGAAGAGGGCTTAATGGTTCCCCAAAGACTCAAGGGATGGGTAAAATTCAGCAGGCTAACGTTACAAGCATTCTGTGCACAGAAAACCATCTTTGCAACGTCCACATGATCATTTACGGCAACGCCCAGAATTAGGAAAATCAGTAAATTTCTAAGCAGAGATTCCTGAGAGCTATGCAGAAATGCTAGCAGGAAGAGTGGAGAGCTTCCTATCATGGACTTCATTTAAAACAAAGCCAGCCTGCGAGCATGTTGACTCTGAGATTCAGTACTAATATTTAAGCCAACAGTTGAGTCAACATGAACAGTGTTTGCTGTTTCTTACTTGTCACAAGAGTTGCTTCTCCCCACTGATGCGGAAGGGCACACACGTGCACACACACAGAGAACCATACAATATAGAGCCCAGTTTCCTAAAACGAACAGTCAAGGGGCACTGAAGAAAACACAGAGAGCCCCCTAATACCCAAGCAACGTGCACACAATCTGTTAGGAGGGCAGAAGCGTAAACCTGGAGTCACTTGTTTGTACCCGTGACAGCTCTGTCCCTACCCAGCTCAACTCACACTCCTGAGCACACCGCTCTCTTACGTAAGCTAGCATCCCTCGGGTTAACCTCCTAGGACGTGCAGTCTAGAAGCTTCGGGAGTTCAGCTTCCACATTCCTGTAAAGCCACTGGCATTTCTTCTTTGGGAGCTAGTTCAAAACTATTTCACTTTCAGGTACTCCTCTGTGGACCCATGAGGATGACTGCTGGGCCCTTTAAACAGTATTCAATTATTCAGCCCAGGACAGACCAGCTTTACAGTCACCGAAACATGAAATCTGGAAGTCACTCCTGAAGACTGCGTGTGCCACCCGAAAATTTTCAAAAGTCTGCAATTCAGCTGATGTTTAAGTTTTATATAATGGATAATAAAAAAAAAAATCTGCTTGGAATTTGTAAACCCAAATACACTCTCTGAAAATGCGACCACTTTCCCTGAAGCCTCGACAGAATATAAAATTCAAAGTCTGGGAAACGATTCTCCACTTCGTGGTCAAATACTATGCTTTGCAGCTGCCATACCATTTGAGGAACTGAGAAACTGAAAGGAGTAGAGAAGAATCGCGGCAATTATAACATCCCACTGGTATACACGTTGTCAGATTAATAACAGCGTCAGCCGAGCTCCGCTATTCGGTCGGCAGCGCAAGGAAGGGAGGGCTGAGAGCTCCAGGGCCGAGTCCAAACGTGGAGGGAAGCACAGATCACAGAGACAGGAGAGCCAGCCAGGACCGGGAGGGCAATCTGCCCACAGACGGAACGAGGAAGCCTGCCATTCAGACCAACCTCGAATTTTTAGCACACGCTATCTGAGCAGTATGCCGAGCTGCTCAGACTATAAATACAAACATCAAAAGGCAGAGAGACGTCTGTTAAAAAAAAAAAATCCTAATACAGCTGTACACTTATTAGCACAAGGCAAGAAAAGAAAGTGTGGATTAATACAAGTGACAGGTAAAAGGCATGGCAACAACCACAGATCCACACTTTGTTCAAGTTAACTGTGACTTCGCTCACCCTGCACTTATTCACAGGTTTTCCTTCCCTTCACAGTTACCCAGAAGAGGCCAAAGTGGAGATGAAGCTTAAGAGGAATCAGAGACTGCCAGAAAGACTTAAAGAGCATCAGTCAAGCCAGCGAACCTTATCGTTCGTTTATAAGAACCTACCTGGTGATTCACTTGCAGACATATCAAGAATTAAACAAAAAAGGCTTTAGTATCCTGTGCTTTTAAATACAAACAAAGAATTACAGAAGTAATTAGAAACTACATGTGTACATGTGTACAGGGAAATGTATGGTTAAAAAAAAAAAATTTTACCCTAAAGCAAACCGATGCAAACGTCCTCTAGAAACAGAAAGGCCAAGTGGCCGAGATTCTGGGCAGCCTCCAGCTCTAAAGAGGCACGGTGGCTCGTCTGGATCTGCGCTGAAGACTTGGCACCCAGTTCTCAGCAGTCAGTTTGCTGACGGCACGTGTGAGGGAACTGAGGATGCATCTGTTGCTGCCAGCCAGCCAGCCGTCTCTCTACACAGCCCTCACGGCAGACCCCACACCAGGGTTCCAGCCTCGAGAATCCATACAGACCGGGCGGGCAGCAGCACATGCTCCCAGGAGACAACCTGGGTGCGATTCTGCTTGCAGGGCACAAGGCCCACTGGGGCCTGCTCTTGTGATCCTTCTGAGAGTCAGAACTCAAAGATTTGTTGTTGAGTCACTAAGTCGCGCCCGACTGCCACCCCGTGGACTCTAGCCCAGCGGGCTCCTCTGTCCATAGGATTCCCCAGGCAAGAATACTGGAGTGGGTTGCCAATTCCTCCTCCAGGGGATCGTCCTGGCCCAGGGATCGAACCCACCTCCTGCATTGACAGGAGGATTACTTACCACTGCGCCACCAGGGAAGCCCCAACTCAAGGCTACTATTAAGCCAACTCTCCTGATTTTAACATGTTGGCAATTCATTTGAAACAAAACCAGCAAACACCACAGGTCTTTTCTACGCAGACCAAACCAACCACCTGAGGGCCAGATCCAGGCCACAGACCCCCGTTACCCCTGCGTCCTAGCTGGGAGGCTCTACTCGTGACCAAACGAGCACGTGGGAGAGGGTCCCCCTCCCTCAGCCCCAGTCACACTGGGCCAGAAGTCACTCAGCAGCACTACAGGCATCAGCAACATTTAGACACCACCCTGTCCTGGACAAACTCCGACCAGAGGACAAGGGGGATCACAGGGCTACTCCCAAACTCAGAACAGCCGGGCCCCGGGCCGGACGCAACCTAGGAAAGACAGCCACCTGGCACAGAGGAGCCGGCAGGAGGGGAAGAGGCGCGGGGCAGAAGACGTCGGTGCTGCAGGAGAGGAGGCCCTGCAGACGGCCCGCCTTCTGCTGCGGCACCTGAGCAGCGGCCCCCAAAGATGCCCACATCCGAGCCCCGGACCCTGAGTCAACCTACGGCAGAAGGGACTCTGCACGTGAGGACGATAACGGTCTAGAGACGGGGCGTCCTGCTGCTGGCCCCGGTGGATCCCAGGTGACGGACGGTGTTGCTCTAAGAGGGAGATCTGTCTTTAAGAGGAGAAGGGGACGTGACGGGAAGTGACACGCGTTCAAGGTCAAGGAAACGTCCACCGGCCAAGCCGCTCAACAAGCGAGGAGGAGACTTCCCTGGTGGCCTAGTGGTTAAGAATCCACCTGCCGACCCAGGAAGATTTCACGTGCCATGGAGCCACCAGGCCCGTGAGCCACGAGAACAGAGCCTGTGTCCTGCAGGGCCCGTGCTCTGGAGAAGCCACCGCGATGAGAAACCCGCGCACCTCAACCAGAAAGTAGCCCCCGCTTGCCACAACCAGAGAAAGCTCCTGAAGAACACAAAGACCCGGCGCGGCCGCCAATCAACTAAACAAACAATTAAAAAAATAAAAAGGTGAGGAGGGGACGTCCAAACGTGGTCCAGTGGTTGAGACGCCATGCTTCCACTGCAGGGGGCGCAGGTTCGGCCCCTGGTTAGGGAACGAAGATCCCCCAGCATGCCACGTGGTGTGGCAAAAAAATAGAAAAAAATTAAAAGGTGAGGAAAGAGGGTCTCCTGAAGAGCCTCCGGAGGGATGTAGGCCCTGCCAGACCACCTGACTTCAGCCAGCAAGACTGATTTCAGACTTCTGACCTCCAGGGCTGCAGCTGAGCAAGATGGCACTGTTAACCTGTAAGAACATGGCGACAGATGCGCGTGCACCCTGGGGTGAGTGACAGGGCCCCAGGATGACGCGCAGACACCACGGGCTTCCGCTGGTCACGTCCCTCGCTGGTCAGGCCAACCGGAGCATGAGAGAGAAACACCAGCCATCGGCCGTGGCCAGGTCGGTACAGAAAGGCCCTCAGGCACAGAGACCCGCGGCGCCCAAGTCAGCTTTTTAGGCTGAAAGCAGGGTATCCTCTGCCAAAAACCTGACTCCGCTCCCTGACTGAGACGTCCCCTGGATGCATCTGTTAACTCTCCACCTCGTCACACACTCAAGCTGGTACGAGCACCTGGAATGGAAACTTCCTTTCCTGAGAAAGCTATAACAGCATTCCTTCTTTTTTTTTTAACCTCCGTAGTAATGCCACTTGGAACACAGTGATCGTATTTCAGCTGATAGAAAGAAGCTTCTCAAACCCAGCTGCGGAGAGGAGACGCCACAGCCGCCCCCCTGTATGATACACCAGGCAGAAAAGCGGAAGGCAGTGAACAGACCTGAAGCGGCAAGATGCAGAGAGTTTTGAGGCCCATCCTTCCGGCCACCGGTGGCTGACACGGCAGAATTTGCCCGTGTGAAAGAGATTGACTATTTTCATCCTCTGGCTTCGTGCGATCACCGGGAAAACAGCTTCCTCGATGGAGGGGCTGCTGGCGAATTCGCCGATGTTACATAGGCCAAGAGCACCCCATCCTCTCTCCCCCTGAGCCTCTGTCTTTGCTCAGCACTTCGAGGAGAGGTGCAGAAGGGCCGGGAGGCTGCAGCCTACAGCAACCAGAAAACATGCCGTCCAAGGACCAGCAACGCTTTCACCTACGGAAACTCGGCATGGTGACAGCCTCCTCAGAAACGCCCTTCTTACCCCAGGCCTCTGCTCGAGTATCCAGCTAGCATCACACAGCCTGTCTACCCTGGGCGGCACAGCCCCCCTCGAAGTTTCCTAGTCATCATCACCAAATCGAGGGTCCAGGGCTCAGCAAAGGTACTTGACGTCTGGTTACCTTTCTGAACCCGGAGAAGATGCTTGCCGACACCTCTCGGCGGGTCCTAACAAAAAAGGATCCACGCTGATGGGTTCTTCCATAGTTTCAAGTGAATGGGACAGCTAAGCTGGGCGTTTATACTTGATATTCCAGGCAGCCCTGAAAACCATCACAAACTAAAATGAAGCAGAGCTCTGATACTAGGCTTTTAGAATAAAGATGTTACTACAATGCATCCATTTAAAGTTTAATAGTTTTCTGTCCTTTTTCCTCCCAAATTTAATTGATCTTTTTTTTTTCTTCCATGCCTGCAAGAAAAATAACCTCATCCTTCTCTTGACTCTTTTTTTCTGGATGCATCTACCATCTGACCTCCAAACAAACAAACAAAAAATAACTCAAATGTTTCCCTTCATACCAAAGACAAGTAGATGCCTAAAACAGTTTATTGAAAAAGGTCGTTTTAGGACAAACTCACAGATATGACAGCAGCCTTTGGAGTATCCAAAAACCAGGAAGCCAGGAAAATACCAAACTAATCTCAGTAACTTGATCGCCCTGCCTCCCATTACTGAAATGACTGCAGTTCATTAAGCCCCTGCAGTGTGGGGCGGACAATTCCCTGGGCGTTCTGGAGTTCCCATCTTTAACAACTCTGCAAAGCAGAAAAAGTGCCCATGTCTCCCAGATGCAGAACCAGAGCTCAGAGGAGAGGAACTGGGCCCAAGTCAGTCAGACAGGACGTGGCCTAGGCTGGGCTTGGAAACTGGGTCACGTCTGCTTCCCGCGTCCCATGCTCTTCCCTGGCACCCTGCTCCTTCTCCAGACAGAAACCCGCCACCTATCTGTGTGTTGTCAGCACAACTTTTCTCAGCAGTGCTATGATTTCACCACACGGGAGCCAGGCTCATCAAACGAGAAGACGCACAGTAAGGCTCTGAAAAGGGACTCCGGCCACGAAGAGATGCTTTGGGGGGAGATCTGCAAAACCCAGAGGACCGGATGTGACCTGTGCATCATCGTGGGATTCAAGGTCCACTGCAGGCTGGGCAACCTTGAATTTTCTGGGTGCCTCCATCCACACACACAGGTGCGAAGCAGGGGTGCCTGTGATGGGAGCTGTAGCTGGTGTGAGGGATAAGACACAGGCTTACAAGTCATTAGTGAAGCCAGCTGGGGGGTGAGGCCAACTTCCTCCTCATGAATTACCTCTGGATCCCAACACTGACTGTGGACTGAAACAACAGGCGCTTTGAGATAAATTAACTTCTGAGACGAAGGGACATTTTGAAAATTAAATTATGCCACATGAATCAAGCAATCAATTAGCAATCAATACATATTCAACAGTTACGCCTGTAAAGGCAATTCATAAAAGAGTGCATACAGGGACGTCCCTGGCGGTCCAGTGGTTAAGAACCTGCCTTCAAATGCAGGGGACAAGGGGAGCCCATGCCCCACTGGCACAGCCACCGCAACGAAGTCTGCGCGCCGCAACCGAGGAGCCATCCCCGCTCACCACGACCAGGGAAAAGCGTGCAGACAGCAAGACCCAGCACAGCCAAGACAGCTTAAAACCAGAAGTCATAAAAAATAAACACCAACGGCCAAACACAGGGAGAGCTGATTAACCAGAGACGTGCAACTTCAAGTGACATTGCTAAAAAATGCTAAACGCCCAAACTGACAAGGATGCAGAGCAAAGGGGCGTTTGGACTGCTCCAAGCTTCCGGGGGTGTGGCTTGACAGAACAGACCAAGATTTTAAGGTTAAGAAACACTTCCCCTGACTCAGCAATTCCACTTCCAGAGAATAAACCTATTAGAATAGTCACTGATGGGCAGAAACATTTAATTACAAAATGTTCATCTCCATTCCACAGCTATCCAAACGCTGAAATGCACCCAAATGTGCCATAGAGGAGAGACGGTTAGAACCATATAATGGCTATGCGGACCCCTTATGACGCTGTAGAATATTCTATGGCAGGGAAAGGTGCTCATGACCACAGTTTAAACAGAAAAATCACAGAAGAAAAGAAGCGAAGGAAAAAATGCTGGGAGTCACAGACTACATATTGACAGTGATTCTCGGTTGGTAAGGATGTGAGGTGATTTTTTTTTTAATCTGTATTTATTTTTCCTTTTACTTATCTGCATTTTCTAAGTTTTCCATAAGGAACACATTTTACAACAATAACAAATAATTCTAGGCCAGCGCCTGGCGCGTGTTTGAGTCTGATAAATGCCAGCTCCTGTCCCCTGCAGCGCTTTCCCCAAACTAACTCTACAGTGACAGCAAAGGGGAGTTCTTCCGACAGGGAAAGTGTCCGAGCACCACGATCGCCCAGCAGGCCCGAGGTCTCAGGTCTCCACCTTCCCTTCAGACCCCACACTCAGCACACACCTGGCACAGAGCAGGCTCTGGTAGATGTTTAAGGACGGTAAATTTGTTGACTTCAGGTAGACTGGATAAGCTGCTGGGGAAGAGCGTGGTCAGGACTGAGCAGTTCCTCGCAGGAAGGGAGCAGCAAGGGGAAGAGGGCCCAGGCACGGACTCGGACGTTCTCTGCTCTGCTTTTGCAGGCACCCATGGCTCAGGAGCTGTGTGACCTTGGGCAGGTCACCTCACCTCCCTGGGCTTTCAGCCAGACACAAGTTCAGGAGAGCTTGGGAGCACTGCCGCGAGAATTTTAAATAAGACAAGCAGTACAGAACATCCGCAAATTCTAAAGAGCTGTTAATATAAGACAAAACGACAGTGATCAATCAATACTAACCTGGAATAATGAAGTACGTTTCAGAGCTAAGGGTGGGAATGAAAAATATCGTTTGTTTTCACTTCCGTTTCCATACAACTACACCAGAAACTTCTGATTCTGAACTGCGTCCTTCTTTCAGGAGGTCATCTGTTCCTCTGGAAGGCCTGGGTCCACCCACCAGTTGGTGCTCCCAGCCTACCGAGGGAGGAATATTACAGACACCAGGGAGACTGCCTCCCCCATCACACACACGTCAGCAGCCCCACCCAGCCCACACCTCTGCGCCTCGCTGGAGCACGCCGTCTCAGTCATCCTCTCGGGGTCTAGCGAGGAGAACCTGCTTTGCTTTCAGTGACAACACTGTCTCAGTGAGGCTTCTAACAAGAAGGATCCCGAAAGCCAAGCAGCACAGCCTGGTAAACACGTAACACTTTTAGGGCCCATCCTTGTCAGGCAACTCGTTACATAATCAGGAGGATGCTTCCCGCTCAGTCCACCTACGGGGCGCTGTGCAGACAGACACTGGCCCTTCAGGAAACGCAGTGTTGCTTACTTACTAAGCTGAAGGGAGAATCAGAATTCAGGTAAGAACCGCTTAAGTTTCTGGAATTTGCTCTTTCATCAATCTATGGACTTAATTTAAGAGATCTTTGCATGAGGGCCCTTCTTCTACTGACCACACCCCACCCTGAGAAATTACTCTAGAAACGGCAGAGGACTCGGATCCAGGCAGGGGGGGTGTGTGTGTGCGTGCGTGTGTGTGCGTGCATGCGTGCGTGCGTGTGTGTAACACTGCAGAGAATGAACAAAGACTGTGGCCGCACCATCCTGTGTCATCCTAAACTAGCGACGGTCAAGGGGCTTCCGACAGCCAGCAGGCCTTTCATCGTCAAGTCTGGAATGATTCCCACAACTGCCACAGAGTTATAACCTTTTTTACGGGACAGACAATGGAAACATCTGCAAAGCAATGAGCAGAGCATTCTGAGACTGGTGAAGGAGCTTCCCACCATTACAAGTATATTCGCAGTTCTTGCTGGCTCTTTTCATTTTGGAGCGAGAAAAAGGTTGCTGAGAGAAAGAACAGAAATAAAAGCATGTAATATGGTGTATTCATTTTGTCCCCATTTAAAATTTGAAAATAAGTAGTTTCATAAAGCCAAAAGGATTTTCTCTTCTGGGTCAAATTTCTGTTTGAAGCATACAATTAATGGGTTGCCTCCAACTTCGGGTTACAGAGCCAAAATAAAAACTACCCTCCTTAAGATCTTGTACGTGAAGATATAGGCCGTCTGCTTCATATTAAGTATTTGGTTTAACATGGCCTCTCTTAGTTAAGAAGCATATACTAAGCCCAAAAGGACACATTTTCTTTCTACTGCAAAAACATATCATTACTAAGCAATCTAATTACAATAAATTATATAACACTGAGTAGGCTGGGGGAGGGAGGCAGAGAAATTCTATATTCTTAGAAAAAACTGTAAGATCACCAAGGCCTTCTAAATGAACCTTAAACAGGGGTAGTAGTATTTAAATATTACAATTTCCACTTAGAAATAAAAAACCACATTACTGATAGGCCAGCACACTCAAAACCAATAATGTCACAAGAACACATGCCCTGGTGTAATCTGGCAGAATGGGCTGCTCCCTGAACACAATGGGCCTTTTTCTAAATGGATCTCTTCATCCTTGGAATTTCATACCGGGGGAAAAAAGGGGGAGGCAAGAGGAAGGGGTGAGAAAGAAAGAGAAGCAACAGTCTTCAGTGTGAACTCTTTCACCAGAACATACAAAACCTGAAAGATATGTTAGGAAAGTAGAAGTCGTTATTTAACGAAAATGAAAGCAAGACCCCACTGAGAGGAAGAAAACTACTGAGATGCTACCGCTTTTGTTTAATTGTCTCAAAGGGCAACAGCGCCCTCTAGTGGAGAGAAAATATAAACCTATAGGCAGACTTTTCTCTTAGGTAATTCACACAAAATACACAGAACCCTTTCTTTCCTCACAACTGCTATGTCACTGTACTATGCAAAAGCAAAAATCAAGTATCTTATATTCGGGGTTAAGTAAAATAACCGTCAAGTTGTCAAACCTGATAAAACATTTGTAATCTTAATTAGGGTGGAACTATTTTTAAATACTTCTTTTTAAGTGATGATTTTAAACCACTTTGGCAATGAAGAGCAGCTTGTATGAATTTCGTTTGTTATGCTTATTTATAACAAATAAATTAAAATCTCAACATACATGCAAGTATGAAATTCAACTGACCTCATCTGACAAGAAAGCTTTAGCTGACATCTGAGGCACATATATCATTTACATATTACCTATGGCATACATTTTTAAATAAGTTTTAAATGTGATTACCCAATTATGAGATGAGGCTCATTAGAATATTTCAGCTGACCTCTTCCTTTAGACATACGGCTTCTCAAATATTCTGATCGTGTGATTCCCACATCTATTCAATGTCTAAGAATATTTAAATGTAAAAAAGGTTCTTTAATTTGTAAGTACTAATTCTCAATTTTTATGTCATATTATTCAAGGACTTCTTCCAATACTGTCCAAAATCTCAATAGTTTCTTGGAATAACTGCAAAATCATTTCACTTACATGGGTGTATTTGATCATAAAATAGTCACAAATGTTTTTCATTTAAAACGGGGGTCTGAATTCCCAAAAGATCATTTAGATTACTTCAAAAAATTCCCCTCCGCTTAACAAGCACCAGGTTCTTAAAAAGGAGATAAACGTCACGATCCCACTAGTTTAAATCTTGTTGACAACCGGGAAGGAGACTGTAATCAGGCATTTCAAGATCTCAAGTGTAATGTTCCCACATGAGGGAGCTTTAAACAAGAAACTGACTCCAAGGCACCCTCTTGTCCTTGAACATACGGGATCTTTTGGAATAACTGGGACAGGGGGAGTCAATGGCGTGATTTAGGCCAGAAGGCAAAATTTAGTTACACTAGGTGTGGAAAAGAAAACTGAAGACCTGAGGGTGGAGAGAAAGAGGCTCTGGTGGGTTTAAACCTAAAGGATGGACACACTTTTCCACGTGAAGAAAAGCACTCTTCTGGGATCGATGCACAACTGGTAGCATTTACGCCAGAGATGAATTCATCGTGCCGATGATTTGCAGGATAAAAGAACACAGCGACTATACGTCACACTGGAATTTCAACAGATGATTTTGGAACAAGACCCCAAGCTCTAAAACATGGGCTCTCTAACCAAAACAACCAGTTTCAACATTCAACTCCAACATTCTGGGATTCCAGGCTGGAAATCTGATACCTCCATTTTGTTTCAAGAACAAATTTGGGGTTGACTTTGATAGTGTGAACATACACTTTTTTTTATCTCAAAGTATATAAATTTTGGTATATAAGTATGTGCACACATGTACACACATTATTAGAATTCTTGTAATGAACCTTAAGGAGATTTATCATATATAACATAAATATCTACAGAAAATTGAAGTGTTGGTCCTAAAATATATTTTACTGGTATATTCTGAGGTGATCAGCTTGTATTTGTTCAGGGGGAAAAAAACAGTTTTGTTTTTGTTAATGGGTCACCTGACTCAAAAATCAAATGCAAGCCAGGCTATTCCAGACCTCAAGTTACAACTTTTGAGACAGCCCAGCGTTATCAAGGCTCAGAAGGTCAAAGAAATGTTTCATCCTGACTACACTCCAAAAGGGATTTAAAAACCAAATTTTAGCCACTGTTGGTTTTAAGACTGGACGTTGGGGACTCTCCCTGGTGGCTCAGGAGTAAAGAATCCGCCTGCCAGTGCAGGAGACACAGGCTCGGTTCCTGACCCGGGAAGACCCCGCACGCCATGGAGCAACGAAGCCCATGGGCCACAGCTCTCAGCCTGCGCTCCAGAGCCCCAAAGCCCCAACGGCTGAGCCCAGGGGTCTAGAGCCATGCTCTGCGACAAGAGAAGCCACCGCAATGAGGAGCCGCGCGCGCAGCTAGGGAAAAGTCCACCCAGCAATCAAGGACCAGTAGAGCCAAGAGGAAACGGATCTTCCAGAAGCTGGAGTTGGGAAGAGCGTTTCATCACCATCGCCAGTGAACAGCAGGCTGAGAACAGCGGCGTTGCACGCACATCCTTGTTAACAGCTCTTCAGTGGATGTCTGACAGGAGCTGGACCTCCCTCCTTAGGCGCCGTGATGGTAACTTTGCTCCCTGCAACATCTGCACGATTCCCAACCGACGTGCCTGCTCACAGCAGACAGCGCACAGGGCAGGCACGGCCCCACGCTGAGGCATTCAGGCAGCCCTGCGCTGAAAGGGTCTGGCCTTTGAGGAGCACGGTCAGCCCTCAGGTGTGAGAGGGCAGCAGTCTGCACTGAGCTATTGACAGGCAGAGGTCAACAACCAGCTCAGCCAAAAGGCCAGAGTCCAGAGAAGCGGCTATGGGATCTTCCACGATGGGAGATCCCCAGTCTGCGAAACCCCTCTCCTGGGACTTGGCGGGAGACTCCGTCTGCGTTTAACAGTCACTGTGCTGAGGCCACTTCCATTCCTTTCTCTTACCAGATCATTTCCGTCGCACCACGGACTCCAGGGAGCTACGGACACCTGCCCCTTCCTGGGCAGTGCTACAGCGAGCACAAACAGAACTGGCCTCCCGCCTCGTCTCTGCGGGTCGGCGGTCAGGACCAGGTTCCGGGCCACTCAGCCTGTGAGCAGCGGCTCTGGTGCACAGGGGGGACTGGCCCGGACACTGCGATGCTGAGCTCCAGAGAGAGGTCCGAAAGCTACAGCACTCCATCTACAAGGTCCTCCGGGTTCAGGATGTGCTCAGACAGAGGTCAAGGGAGAAGGCGAGTTTCAGAGGAGGTGACGTCCCAAGGCCTGCAGCCCCCTGGAGCCGGGGGAGAGGGCGCTGGCGGGCCGTCCCCAGCAGACACGCGGTATGCCGTCAGCACCCTCCTATGGCCGGGGGCCTGGGTCCCCGAAGAGCAAGTCGCACAGAGCAGTGCCCCGCCAGGAATTCAACCAAACCATCACGGGAAAGCACCGGGCTTGTAAACCAACCTTTGTAGAGCCGATCAGGTTACCTGTGTTTCCAGCTGTGGAGTCACCACTCTCAACATAAAGGCTGGTATGTTTTGTGATGGCCGCCTCTGCTCCCAAGAGCACAGATGTCCAGGAGGCTGAAGACGGCAGTTCCCACGTGGGTCACAGGCCCCCTGAGCGGCAAGGGCTGGCCAGCACGTCCAAGCTCCCCCAGAAGGCGAGTCCTGAGTGCCCGGGAGAGCTGGAAACAAAGACGCCTGGATTGCTCTGCTCCCAGTAGTTCCGTGTGAAGCGGCAGAAACAGAGCGGTGATAGCAATGTCTAATCCGGCGTGTCACAGTTCAGGAGAAGGGAGGGCTTCACCTGGAAGCCACAACCTCCTGGGGCAGGGACACTGTAAGGCCACGGCACAGGATGTCAAAGCCGCCTTAGAGACGAACAGAAAGCCACAGGCCTGCCTTCAGCTCTTCTCTTTAAGCCTGCTGGCGGGGCTGCAGTGTGACAGTTATTTGCAAGGATTTGATTACCTGGAATGTTCGGTCTGATATTATTTCACAAAATTAAGGAAATAAATCTCAGGAGCTCCCCCAGACTTGGGCTTCTCAAGAGCGGAGGGGCCCCAGGGTGAGGAGGCAGAGCTGAAGGCAGCTGAGGTCAGAGCCGGGGACAGGGGGGCAGCGTGGTGCCCTGAGACCCTCCCACCTCCCTCCCAGCCTGAGCGCAACTACGCGCCACCACATGCCACTGGACCACAGGCACGCCTGGCAGTGTCCACGAGACAGCTCAAGCACAGTGACGGGGGAAGAAGTCAGGGCTGTGACGAGCCAGAGTTCCCTGCAAGAGGCCTGAGGCCCACTCTGACCACAGCACGTTTCTCCTCGAGGCTCCAGGACCTCCTCCCCACTTCCAAGCGCAACTCGATACCCCACCGCACGGAGCTCTCTGCGTATTCTGGACCAACCCCTTTGGTCCCGTATTACAGCTTCCCAGGTGACTCAATGGTAAAGAATCTGCCTGCCAAGCAGGAGACGTGGGTTCGATCCCTGGGTTGGGAAGATGCCCTAAAGGAGGACACTTCATGGGAAGGATCCACTCCAGTATTCTTGCCCAGGAAATCCTCTGGACAGAGGATCCTAGCAGGCTACAGTCCATGGGGTCTCAAAAGAGTCGGAAACGACCTAGCAACTCGGAAACGACCTAGCAACTAAGTGACAACCATGCTGTAAGCCTCCCATAGCAAACGTCAGCAGAGCTTCCCCCAGGCGAAGGCGTGCCATGTGTCAGACAGAGCCAAGCCTGACCACTTACGCAGACCATCAGAAGTCACATGTCTTACTAACCAAAGGGAAAGACTGTCCAGCCACAAGATTAAGGGAATGAGATCTTTTGGTTACTTCTCTGGGTAACTGAGTGTTAGATAGAGAGATCTGACTTAAGTCCTTATTTTTTTCCTTAATTATTCTACACTTAGTCCACACCCTCACAGAGAGTGGTCAACACATCAGCACGACATTGTTTCCGAGATGACTGAGGATCTAGCAACTATTTTTAATACAGCATCATCAGTTTTTTCTATCGATGACAAATACACAGAATTGATGCCAATGTGATTCAGAAAATTGGACTGAACATATTCTCAGTCCAGGATGAGGTCTGAGAGTTGATTTTTAAATAAATCCCTTTCAATTAAAAAAAAAAAGTCAAAAGTTCTGCTCTGGGGCTTCCCTGGTTAAGAGCTGGCCTTGTAATGCAGGGGACACTGATTTGACCCCTGGTCCGGGAAGACCCCACCTGCCACGGAGTAACTGAGCCTGTGTGCCGAAACCACTGACGCCCTCACGCCGCAGAGCCGGTGCCCCACAACGAGAAGCGCGGCAGAGAGACACCTGTGCAGCGCAAGGAAGAACAGCCCCCGCTCATCACAACCAGAGACAGCCTACACGCACGCAGCAACGAAGACCCAGGGCACCCAAAAAGCGACTGAACAAATACATAAAACCACAGATAAAAAAGGATGTCTAGTCTTAAAAAGAAAAAAAAGACAAGTTCTGCTCTGGGACTGGAGCTTGCTAGATTTTTGACACTGCACTCTGAAACAACTGATGCTCTAAGAAAATGTCACCACCTGGACTTGCCCTGCTGATACCAGGAAATGTCTCTGTGAGTTCAAGAAGGAGTCACCAAAAATTAACAAAGCTGGAGAAAGAAGGCCTGGAGGGGCACAAAAGGCTGAGGACCCAAAGCTGGTCAGAGGGGCGGCTGGGAGCGGGGATCAGGAAGGGGGCTGGTGCTGCAGAGGGACAGAGAGCTTGCCAGAATGCAGCCGAACACGACTCCATGTTTTGTTCCTGTAAGTAGACCTGAGGACGCGCATCCTCACTCCAAGCAGCTGGTTCCTAGACTCAGATGCTCACGTCACCGGAACCAAGCGAGACGAGAATGGAACCATGTGGAGCGGCCACAGGGCCATCTGCTTGGCCACGGTTTCTCTTCCAGCCTGTGGCACCCCTGGAGCCCCCAGCCTCGTGACGGTCACCATGGGAAACACGGGCCACCGAGAGGTCAAGACAAGGACCGATTCTGCCACCCTGCAGAGAAACCAGATCCTGCTCTCTAGGGAAAGTGACATTCTCGGCGACCAGCGGACAGCCGCTGTGCCCTCTGTCCTATAATCACCACACACTGCTGCTTCCGAGAGCCCACTACCAACCAACGCTGGGCTCGAGGGGCCAGGCGCCCGGACTATGTCTGCACCGCATGCAGACCAGCTCAGAAATCCCAATCGGAGCCTGCCAGCTCTCTTCCTTAAGAACCAAAATAACCACTGTCCCCTGTGACTGCAGCATTCGGAGGATTCCGGGTCACCCCCTCCGCGGCCTTCCTTCCACGGCAATGCAGGGACCGAAAAAGCACCCGGGACTTTAATGACCCGAAGGCTGAAGAGCCTACAAGCATCTTCTAATCAGAGAATCACTGAACAAAACCTCCCCCGGCTAGAGTGGATCTCATCACGCACGCCACGAGCAGCAGCAACAGCCACGACTGCCGGCTGACAACCCACCGATCCCTGAGTTTGCCCCGGTCACCACGACCACTTTGCCGCTGAGGTCTCGACCCTGGAGGATCTCCATGGCCGTGGTGCTGCCGTCGTATCTCTGTCTGGTGGTCGGCTTCGTGGGATTGTCGTCCACAGTAAACGCCAGTCTTGGGTCCAAGTAGGTGGTTCTTTTGTTTATGTGGCTGCAGAGAAGAGAAAGCAGTGAGCCCACAGCAGTGGATGGAGGCGTTCATGCCCACAGACAATCTTCTGCTGCAGGCTAGGCAAACTCCACTTTCCAGGGCCTAGAAAGGCTCTTTCTTAACCCTGGAAAGACCTGGGGTCTGTTTGATCTATGTTCTGGGCTCCAGAAGGATTACTATCCTGCCTAGGAAAATGGGCATCCAAGCTTTTTCTTCGGAACTGCCTGTAAAAGAGGTTGTAACGTACAGTAAGCACTGCTCTGTATCCTCAGGTCTCAAAAACGCAGCAGGCTTGGGGCTTTTTAATTAAGTCATGCAAACATGGCTGTAAGATTTGCCAGTCACTCTTGTCGGCAGATTTCAGTTAAATTTCTTACGTGCAAGGGCCTAAGAAGATTCTGAGTAGGAAACTCAAAGTGATAAAAGTTGCAACAATAAATATGAACGCGGTCAACTACTAAACCTTCTGAACATTTTCATTTTAAGACTATACTCACACTCTAATTTTGACTTGGAACTGATCTAAATCTTGCAGAAACAATAATAAAATATACTGATACTGTAAACAACGTATTAAAACACACTGGCACATCCTATTCATACAGAAAGACCAGTTGCTCCCACTGAATAGGATCTGCTTTTCACATTTTAAATGTAACCTTGGGATTTGAGGTACGCCTCAACGTATCTTGAAAGCTATGAAGAACTCTCCAGAAAGAAAGATTTCATGATTGAAAATGTATTTGTGGAAGTTCCCTCGTGGCCCAGCAGCTAGGACTCGGGGCTTTCACTGCCCTGGCCTGGGTTTTGATCCCTGGTCCGGAAACTAAGATCCCAAAAGCCTTGCGGTACAGCAAAGAAAAAAAACAAACAAACATATATATATATATGTTAAAAAAATGTATCTGTAATGTGTATCTGTGTATAAAACTAGATACAGATTAAAAATCTATACTCGTCACCCCATAAACACTAAGACCCAAGAATAACCCGACTTTCATTTGACTTTTAACCTGTTGCCAGGTAAGCATTCTGACTCCAGTCATACAGACAAGAGCTCCCTGGAGACACGGTGACCCTGGCTCACAAACGTGCACCTCTCTCCCAGCCCCTCAGTGGCTGCACCATGGTAACCAGAAATAACCTATGGCAAAAGTCCTTACACCACGGCAACACACCCAGGCTCTTCCCCCAGGCAACTGCTGCTAAGCTCACCAGCACTCTAGCAGGATCAGAGCGGGCCGTGACTGGCCAGGCAGCTGAGCACTGGCCTCCGTTAGAGCACTCTGGGGACTGAGAGTTAACCCCACAGGCATAAGGTAGTTAGAAGCACACCTGGCTCATGCTAGGTGCTAGACACATGGTCACTATTGCTGTTTGCTATTGTAGTTTATTCCAAAGACAGTGTTCCAGACAAGGATGCTCAAAACATCATAATTACGGGCACACCTTGGAGATACTGCATTGTGGGGTCAGTTCCAGACCAAAGGAACAAAACGAACGTCGCACGCAATAAACTGAGTCACACAAATTCTGTGGCTTCCAGTGCATGTGAAAGTTACGTTTACACGACAGTCTACTAAACGTGCGATGGCATCGCGTCTAAAAAACACATGCATTCCTTAGTTAACAAACACTTTACAGCTAAAAAATACTAACCATCATCTGTGTCTTCAGTGAGTCGTAACCTCTATGCCAGTGGTGTGTGTGTGCGTGAAGTTGCTCAGTCGTGTCCGACTCTCTGTGACCCCGTGGACTGTAGCCCGCCAGGCGCCTCTGTCCATGGGATTCTCCAGGCAAGAGTACTGGAGTAGGTTGCCATTTCCTTCTCCAGGGGATCTTCCTGACCCAGGAATCGAACCCAGGTCTCCCGCACTGCAGGCAGACGCTTTACCCTCTGAGCCACAGGGAAGCCTCATGCCAGTGGAGGGTTTGAAATATCACAAAAATCACCAAAATGTGACAGACACAAGCTGAGCAAATGTTACTGGAAAAATGGCGCCAGAAGGCACTCAGGGTAGGGTTGCCACAAGCCTTCAATTTAAAAAAAAAAAGTATCTGCGAAGTGCAGTATGCCAAGATCTGCTTGTATGGACGCCACATCACAGAAATGTAACAGCATCAACGCCCAGCAGGTAATTTGATAAATTATAGTATATCTGTACAAAATGATACCACTTAGCTGTTAAACATCATTTTCTGGAAAACTTTCTAAGGATATGAGAAAAACCTCACACGAATTATGTGCCAAAAACAGTTAACCAAACAGTTCACCCAATACAGTCTCTCTTTTTAAGTATATGTACAGAAAATACAGAAGAAAAAAATACAAAAATCGTTAACAGCAGTTACTCCTGCTGGTAAGATTACACACTACATAATGTTTTTCTATACTGTATACACTTATCACAAAAGCAAGAAGCCCGAGAATAGTCTGTAGACAACTTACTCGACAAAAAACACCTGTCCATTCTCATCGGTTTCTTGTTCCCATCCGTAGGGCAAATCTGAAAAACAGCAAGACAGCCACCTGGAGGAGGGGTGAGCCGAAGCCCCACCCTTTCGGCCACAGTCCCAGCCTCCCACCCGACCAGCAGGGTGCAGGCTCCAACCACGGCAGGTGGGAAAGGCCTGTTACCCCAACCAGACTCCACACTTCTGTCTCTTGCTTGGGAAGTAAGACTATTTCATTCTTTTAGATTTACTGAAGTATAGCTGAGTGACAACATTGTGTGAATTTCTGCTGTACAGCAGAGTGGCTCAAGTTTGACATATATATATTCTTTTTCCTATTCTCTTCCATCATGGTTTAATCACAGGATATGGAATATAATTCCCTATGTTATACAGTAGGACCTTCTTCTTTATCTACCTTATACACAGTAATGTGTTTTTGTTAGTCTCACACTTCCCCGTGGCAGTCGCAAGCCTCTTCTGTCTGTGAGCCTGTTTGTTTCACAGACACGTTCATGCGCCGCACTTTAGATTCCACATGTCAGTGACATCAAGTGGGGTTTGTCTCTTTCTGACTTCCTTTCCTTAGCACGGCTCTCTCCAGGCCCACCCGTACTGCTGCAAATGACCCTGCATTCTGTTTATGGCTGAAGAGCACGCTACTGTATACACACACCTGTGTCCACTCATCTGCTGGTAATCATTTAAGTCGTTTCCATATTTTGGCTATCGTGACTGGTGCCACAGTGAACCCAGGGCTGCATGTATCTTTCCAAAAGAGTATTATATGGGTATATGCTCAGGAGTGGGACCACGAAGTCATATGGCAACTCTATTTTTAAAACTATTTCATTCTTGATCATTCTTCAACACTCCCTTCAGCTCCTGCTTTTCACAAAACCCTTCCCGGTTGCTCCAATCAACATGAATTCTCCCTGGGAATTCTGGTGAACTCCCAGAACGCATCCGCACTGCAGCAGGCAGCCGGTGCCATTTGTATGCTGACTTGTGATGACTACCATCACAGAGCAGTCTCACTTGACAGACCCTCAACCTCTTGAAGGCACGGACCTTCTTACGTTTCTACGCCGCGGATGACACACGTGCTCAGAAACACCTACGAGTCACCACAAGCGTCACGGAATTCTAACACTGGTATACTTAATTCCAGGATAGGAACCGATGACATTTTCACAAACAGTGCAACTATGGGAAAACCTAATGAACTGTGAGTTCAAGAGCCCTATTATTTTAATACTTTATTTTTAAGGCCAGTGAGAAATCAGCATTTCACTCAAAAATCTCGTCATCTTCTTCTACCGAATCCTACAAGCTCCCGAGAGGGAAGGTCCAGTTCCTCAGCAGACCCTCTGCCTGTGACCGTCTTCCCATCTGAACCATGCCCAGCGTACAAGGTTCACCGCTTTATGACATCGGCATACAAACCTCCTGCGATTCGCTTTCTTTTCCCAGTCTTCGGATGCTCCCACTGGGTCTTCTCCTCCGTGTGACTGTGTAAAAAAAAAAAAAAAAAGAAAAGAAAAAATCCAGAGAACAATAAGAAAAGTTACACGTCTAAAATTCTAAAATACACTTCTAAAATTAATCCCTGGCATGAGATTTTTCTCTCCCCAACATAATTCTCCCTCAAGACTAGTCAAGTCAGACATTCACAAAGAAACATTCAGAACATAAGATGGCTGTTTGCAACAGGTCAAACTCTCTAGGTTGCAAGCAGCAGCAGTCTGGTAAAAGCCCGCATTTATGAACTGACGGTGAAGCCAGAGGAAGAAGACGGGACCCCAGCTGTGGGTCAACTCTAGAAATCTCGCTGAATTTCTCAAAATATCTAGAGAGGAGTTCTGCTTTGTACCTGCTTCAGTTTCACTCCAGGACAGACTGAAAATTCTCAGTCTAATTTATAATGCCGACATGTAGATATAATTTAGATACAACCTTAATCTTAGTGGTTTCCCTGGTGGCTCAGACAGTAAAGAATCTGCCTACAATAGAGGAGACCCAGGTCAATCCCTGGGTTGGGAAGATCCCCTGGAGAAGGGAAAGGCTACCCACTCCAGTATTACTGCCTGGAGAATTTCCTGGACAAAGGAGCCTGGTGGGCTACAGTCTATGGGGTTGCAAATCTTCTCAAATGTTTTATTCTTTTCACAAATTTAACTTCAAAGTGTTTTTTAAGTACTGATTCCTAATTTCATCCAAGAGGAAATTAAGCAGTGGTAAGACAGCCCCATAGCTTAAGTTACTTAGCTTTGGAGCCTTAACTTCCTCATTGGCAAAATGGAAATAATCTTAGTACTGATCTCAGGAGAATGTTATGAGGATACTGTACATAAAGGGTTGGACACAGTATCTGACATATAAAAAGCCCTCAAAAGGTCTACTATTTTGAACAAATCAAATATACAAGCTGGTCTGACTTCCATGCCAAACTAGCCTTTCATCTCAGGAGAGCATATACAGTTACCATTCAAATTCAAACCACGAGCCAGTAACAGACTAGAGACACCTGTCAACAGGTGACCTATTGTCAAGAAAAACATAAAATTACTTAATGCCAGAAAAACCTGCATGTTGCAAGAAGCATTCAAAGTTCACATGCTCAGGCCAAAGTAGAAAATAACACAAAATCACTGACAAATGGACGACAGAACAGCTCTTCCGGAGCCATTATTTTAAAGAGAATAAATACAGAGAGCAAGCAAATGCTCCTGTAAGACATTGCACGTAAAAGGCAGGGTCTTTTTAGGAACTGCCGGCTTCTGGTGTTTTGCAAACTCCCAGTGGCCAGCGCAGGGACACCGTGGACTGTGGACTCGGAAGGCCACACACCTGAGCTCCCGCACTGCCCGCATCCAGGGAGCCGGTCTCCCCGGCAGCACAGGGAAGTAAGAGACGGGACCCGGGACGGGACCCGTGATGGATGCGATCCCGCACAGACAGAGGGCACGGGCAGCCCTGAGAGGAGAAAGGAAGCCCCGACGCCCTGGGAAGGGTAACCCTGCTCCCGCCCCGGCACTCCTGAAGGGGGGTCACTCTCTGCAGCGGGGACCATCCTGGGCACTGCAGGGTGATGAACAGCATCCCTGCTCTCTACCCACCAGGCGCCAACACAGCTGTGGCAACGGCAAGGCTCTGCAGACACTGCCCCCGTCTCCCGCAGACTCAGGGTCCCGGGCCTGAAGCCCTCAGTTCCTGGTCCTCCCGCTCACCAGCCCTGTGCCCTTGGAGAAGTTACTAAACCTCCCTGAGCCTCACTTTTCCCATCAGTACAAAGGGAGCAATAACGGCCCCACTTCCTGGGGTCAGAGAAGAAGCCTCAGTCAGTCTACATGTGTGAAGAACTAAGAACTGTGCCTTTGACAAAAAAGGATTATTTGAAATAAATTTCATATAAAAGTTAATTAAAAGCTGTTCCCTTTCCACTGTAACCTAAAATGACTTTTTAATGAACAGAAAATTACAACACGTCCCCGCTGTTATCTTATTCTCCTTCAAAAAGAAGTCCTCTTTTATTTTTCTTTTCTTTCAGCAAGCTTTCTCTTTTTCTTTTTGTCATTTAAAGAGATAATTAACAGTGATCTTAATGTAAAACAAAGGGATCAAAATTAAATTCACACCACATTACATGGCTATCGTTTTCAAGTATGCTCTTCTAAGGTTTGGGGGCTTTTTCTGAAGCTCAATAGGGAGACCCAGAGCCTCCTGCAGACAGGGACCCGCCTCCCACTGGGCAGGCCAGCCATCCCCCTTCAGGCCCATGGGCTTCAAGAGCACAGGGGGGCAGGGGCTGAGGCCCCGAAGACCCCCAGGACTGCACCACGGCCCCCAGCACCAAGCCCTCGCCCCTCAGTACCCACCCCCCCACCCCGCCGGTTAAGGCAGAGGGACTGCCCTGGGTGGTGTCAGGGCAGCGAGAAAGGCCCCCCAGCTCACGCTGGTGACCAGTCACCCTCCGCCACAATACTGGGCCTCCCTGGGGGCCCAGCCTGGGGGCACTGAGCCATGTGCCCCTTTGAGTTTGCTTGTGGGGAGGCTGAGGGGCTGACAGAACCCATGTGGGAGAGGAGGAGCGAGGCTGCGAGGGGGGTTCCCACGAGACCCCAGGGGCTGCAGCCTCAGTCCTTGGCCGGGGTGGGGCACCCCACAGCAGTGGGAGGAAGGCCTTGGAAGGAAGGAAGGACTCCAAGGGCAACCTTCTGAGAGATCGGTCAGGTTCCCCAAACCACGACGGACGAGTGACCTTCCAGAACTGGGAGTGAACAAAGGCCCGCGATGCTTGCAGGTCGGCAGAGCTCAGGGGGACTGCTGGGAATGCAGGGCCGGGGTCATTCTGGGCATCCTTCACCTCGAGCAAAGACCAAGGGCTGGGAGGAGAGGAGAGCGTCTGGGGAGAGGCACCCACCACCCCAGCTGGGAGCCTGCCAAGCTCTATCACCACAGTCAGTCAACAGGGCCAAACACCACTGGGGGGCCCTAGGGTGTTTCCCATGGACCACACAGGCACCACGGAGTCCCCCAGCCGCGGGCTCCCGGAAGCCCTCAGTGGAGCCGGCGGGAGCCCGCAGGCCTTACTGAGCGCGCCTTCCAGGAAGGGAGCGGAGGGAAGGGTCGCCCAGCAGAAGGCGAGGCGCAGGGGGTGAGAGGTGGGCAGGCAGGTGGGCAGGGGGCCCCAAACGGAGGGAAGAGGCTGCAAGGGGCAGACATTTTTTCTCTCTCCCTTAAATGGCAGGAAGAAATAAACTACAAGCGTCAGATGCTTTTTCTCTTAAAATTCTGTGTTGCCACAACGACACCTGGTTCCACCTGGGCTTAATTTTTCTCAAACCTTGAGGTCACCAAATGCATTTTTCTTACAAAATGTTTTTCTTAAGCTATGTTAATGAAACTATGTATTTGCTGTGGAATGTGCCTTTCTTCAAAATGGTTCCACCTAGACTTTCTTTTCTCAAACCTTGGGCTGATAATAGCTCAACAAATCAGTATTCATATTAATTGTTTTATGGCTGGGGGATGACACACCTCGTGCCATCCTATCTCAAAAATGCGTATTGTGGGAGAGGGGCCAGTGAAAGTCCCTCAGCCCTGAAGTGTCTCTCTTATCTGAGTCGTGACGGCTTAGTCGCTAAGTCGTGTCCGACTCTGGCAACTGGAGCCCACCAGGCTCCTCTGTCCATGAGATTCTCCAGGCAAGAATCCTCGAGTGGGTTGCCATGCCCTCCTCCAGGGGATCTTCCCAACCCAGGAACTGAACCCAGGTCTCCTGCGCTGTAGGCAGATGATTTACTGACTGACCTACATATCTGATTAATAGCTTTCTAACAGACATAAGAACTGATGCTTTTGAACTGTGGTGTTGGAGAAGACTCTTGAGAGTCCCTTGAACTGCAAGGAGATCCAACCAGTCCATTCTGAAGATCAGCCCTGGGATTTCTTTGGAAGGAATGATGCTGAAGCTGAAACTGCAGTACTTTGGCCACCTCATGCAAAGAGTTGACTCATTGGAAAAGACTCTGATGCTGGAAGGGATTGGGGGCAGGAGGAGAAGGGGACGACAGAGGATGAGACGGGTAGATGGCATCACCGACTTGATGGACGTGAGTCTGAGTGAACTCCGGGAGCTGGTGATGGACAGGGAGGCCTGGCGTGCTGCGATTCATGGGGTCGCAGAGAGTCGGACTCGACTGAGCGACTGAACTGAGCAGAACAGACATAAAACATCTGGCTAAAGACTAGCAGGGGACACTCTTTCTGCCCCCTTCTGATGTCTATGTCAGAAGCTTTCTCTATCTCTTTTATACTTTAGTAAAACTTTATCCCACAAAAGCTCTGAGCGATCAAGCCTCATCTCTGGAGGCCAAGAATCCTGGTGTCCTTCACGGCTCAGCAACAACCTTCTGGGGGACAGCAGAGTGACCACAGCCACAGGAGCCTCCAGACGAGCATGAGGCCACAGGTCAAACCTGAAAGGGAGCCAGAGAGCTCTGGGGACAGCAGCCAGAACAGGGACAGGCCCTACCCACAGCAGAGGCGGCCCTGGAAGCCAGGAAGCAGGCCCTGCGCATCTTCACATCCCCAGGGCCCAGAAGGCCACCCAGCCAGAGAGGCCCAGGAGACCTTCGCTTGATGAGCTAACTTCCTTACTCCCCATGGACTGATCTTACAGCTCCGTGATGCTAAGCATGGGGGATGGAGGGGAATGAGGAACGGTCCCTGTGCTCACGACGCTGACAATCTGGGGAGGGACAGACAGCAGGAGAGGCCGAGTGGCATGTAGAGAACTACGGACGGGGGAAACGCAAAGTGCTGGGAGGAGACGGCAGGGCCCATGCACGGGGACGCCCTATTGGGCAGAGACACTGAAGCTCAGCTCCCAGGGATCAAAGAGCCCTTCAGGCAGAGGCCTCGGCCACAACCAATGCCCATTCAGAAGCCACCCGGAGCCCCTGGCTCCATCTACTCCTCCAGAGCAGAAATCATCCTTCTAAAGACACGCAGCTGACATGAATAGATGGGACTGGATGCCATGATCTAAGGTTTTTGAATCCTGAGTTTTAAAATGAAAATACAGTGAAACACAATGATTCCAAAATCTCTATCTACTTACCTACTGTATATCTGCTCATCTTGCTTACTCTATAGCTATTTATTTATCTACCGACAATGGGGTATTACTCAACCATAAAAAAAATAGAATCTTGCCATTTTCAGCAAATAAATAAGTAAAGACACAGAGCTGAGCTCACTGCCTGGCTGCAAGGCTTCAGCGGACCCCAGCCAGGGTCCTGACCATGGAGCCCAGCTCCTCTGAGGCACGGCAGGGCCCTTCCTCCTCACAGGTGTTCAGCTTCCTGCACCACCACAGCACAGGCAGGGCCTCTGTCTCTTCTACCTGAGCTGCCCCTGGACCCGCCCACTCCTACCTGTGCCCTAAGGCAGGGCTCAGGGGCCAACCACCCCAGGCACCTCACCACCTGCCCACACAGTGCACGTTGGGCACGCTGCCGCTCATCACCCAGACTGTGTGAGGACCACCTCTTTCATTTTTTGGCCAGAACAGGCATCTTGCAGGATCTTAGTAGCAACCACTGGACCACCAAGTGGAAGTCCCACCAAGCTGGTCTCAGTAAAACCAGCGCTCAGCAAAAGGCCTGGCACAGGATACCTTCCCAATGTGTCTTCAAAGAATGCAGCAAGAACTTTTCCTCCTGCCTTTCTTTCTAGAAAGCCACCAAAGGCAGCCAGCCGTGGCTCACAACCTAGGGCAGATCAGAATCACCTGGGAAAGATTTCACAAACTAGCAATAGGGGCGGGAGGCACAGCAAGCAAATGAAGAGGGAAGAATAACCTGCTGGTGGAAGCCGGGAGCAGAGCCTGGTCAGTTTCCCAAGAGTAGAAAACCACTGATTTACTTCCGTGTTTCTCAAAGCCATAACCTGCCTTAGTTTGGAAGCTTAAAAAGTAGAGTCCCTATGTGGGGTGTCTGCTGAGACCCCAAATCCAGTTATGACGGTCCTCAGATGATTCTAGTGTCAGGCTGAGACGGTGCCGAGAGTGGGACCCAGCACAGTTGGTTCAGGCCTCAACTAAGCCTTTACTACAGCACCTCAACTAAAACTCTCCAACCAACCCTCTTAACAGATGAGTAACCCCTGCGAGTTCTCCCCCCAGCCCAAGCGCACACTGTAAGAGGCGGGAGAGAGGGCCTCCTGGGGCTCTCAAAACTTTCCCGACAACTACAGTAAAGCTGTATTAGCTACATTTTACATACAGGCATATACATGCACACATACATATATACACACACAGCTCTATTAGGACGTCTGTTACAAATACACACTCCCAGGCGGCCCTTCTAGACCTCCGAGAAAGGAGCAGGGCGTGCTCGTTTCTTCTGTTGATGGGGAAAGGGGATGCAAGCGGGCGCGTCCCCGCACCGCCGGGCACTGCCGCCGCCTGGGCAGCAGAGGGCGTGTGTGGGCGCCGCCAGGTGACCCCACGCTGGACAGCAGGGCCAGAGAGCGGGAAGCGGCCCGTCCTCAGGAGGCCGGCAGCCTTCACGGCGCGGGCCTTCCCCGCGCGGGCAGGGGTCCGGAGGCAGCACGCGCCCCGGGGCGCGGAGCGGTCAGGGTCCTCCGCGCGCCCCGGACGCCCCCTTACTTGGCATAGTAAACCCAGCCGTCCTTAGTGGTCCTCTGCTCCCAGCCGGGGGGCAGCTCGTCCTCGCTGTCGGTGTCGTCCAGGCCCGCGTAGCGCAGGGCTGCCATGGCTGCGGGGGAATCGGCCGCTCGCCCGCCGCCCGCCGGCTCTCCGCGCCCAGGAGCTCACTCCGGCTTCAACCGCGCGCCGCGCGCCCCGCACGCTCGCGCCTGCGCACCGCGCCGCCCGGGGCCCCTCAGCGCCCGGGCCGCCGAATCCGAGGCCCGCACTTTCGCAGCTGCCGGAGCAAAGGAGGGCGGGGCCTCGGGAGAACGCCGGGGAAAGCGCGGAGCGACACACACGGCCGCTCGGCTGGGAGTAAAAGCCGGAGAGCGCCCCAGGGCTCCGGAGGCGGGGCCGAGCCCCTAACCCCGCCCCGCCCCAGGCCGGGGGCGTGAGTATCCAATCCTGGGCTAGGGCTCCGCCCCCGTTGCTGGGCGACCCGTAATCACTTCCGCGTGGCTCTGGCCTATCCCGCAGGAGCTCCCGCCACTGGGCATCCTGGGAAATGTAGTCCCGGGCCTGGCCGGACTAGCGCACCGCGCGGAAAGGGAAGAGGCAAATGAGGTTGGCTTTCTACGGCTACACGGCCTGTCCGGTGTTTACGGCAGGAAGTGAAGGGTCTTGCTCAGAAGACTTCCAGAACTTTCCCAGGCTGAGTCACAGATTTTGTTATGCGTGTAAAGTCAACGCTGTACCACGCTATAAAAAAGCAAATTCCCACGCACCTGCTGATGGAGGTGTTTTTTCATGGAGAAGTTTCTTCCAGTCCCAGCATGGTTCTATTGGTTACAATTGCCTGCCGTTTATAGACTTTTCCAGAACATTCCCTACTTAGAACTTTCTTCTGAGCCTTACAGGGAAATCTGTAACCTCTCTGGCCCTAGTTTACAGAAGAATGCAAGACTCCACGTGTTTTAAAGTGAGGAAAATGGGAAGAAGGGAATTTTATCTTTTATCTTCAAGTCCTTTTATCAGGACTTTTATCTTCAAGTCCTGGGATTGATGTTGCTTTGGAATTTCTGCTCTGCCTGCTCTTTAGAGGAGAGACTTGCTTTCCTGGGAAGTTACCCAATTGAAAGCTAACCTAAGGTAAGCATGTTGCAGTTTTGACAGACCCACTATTCCATCGCAGATCCATCACATCACTCTTTCCAAATCCATGTACATTTAAGTGACTATTAATCTGCCAGCTTCTGCTCATCCCAATTTAACCCCTTGCCCCTTTCACCCAAGCCAACTTATTCCTTTGATGTGAATAGGAAATTAGATCCCCAAATCCCTTAGTGGTGAGGAAGGAGATGAATAGAGTCCATCTCCTTAGCCTCAGTTTCTCCAATCATCATCCATAGCCTCTGCTCAGCTTCTCAAGGACCTGCTGCTTAGACTTATCTCAGGTTACCTTCATCAGACCCTCCACTGGCACCTGTTGCCCATGACTTGGCATCTTCCACAGATGGTGATATAGTATGGTGTCTTCCCCAAGCTGGGTAGTACTCCCCTTGGCAGGATTCTCAACTTCTCGTTCGAACCTCTGCCCTTCCTACCACTTTAAAACGGCCTCTAGGCTTCTCTGCCACGGACACCAGGGTTCCTCAACCTCAACACTGCTGACATTTGGGCCCCGTAATTCTTCGTTGCAGGGTTCCCCTGTGCACTGTGGGGTGTTCAGCAGCAGCTCTGTCCCCTACCAACTAGATCCAGTAGCAGCGCCTTTCCTGCAGCTGCAACAACCGAAAATGTCCCCGGGCATTGCCAGCTGTTCCTGGAGTCAAGAACTGCTGATCTGCACTGCCGGTAAAGCTGGAAGTTACTAGCCTGTGAATCAAATGCTGATTTGATGATTTGATGAGATTTACTGAAGGCACTGAAGAGCCCATTTCTGGCCAGAGATTCACCAGGTGGTACCTAGATCCTACCGGTTCTGATTGCTGAGTTCTCTAGCATCATCTGAGGGCATCTGCCTCTCTAATTCCTGGCCCATCCTCAGGTGAGAGACAGGAGCTGACAAGTCTGACTGGGTGACCCAGACTTCCCATCATGGTCCCAAATGGTTATGATGACCTCATATTATTCCTCTCTTCCTGCCTCTTAACTGTTGGCCTTGATCAGAGGTCAGTGAAGAAAGACATTCAGGCCTTTGGGGAATTGTGCAATTAAGCAAGTCAGATTTAGTATTTGGACTAAAGTCTTTGGACTATTTAAGTTTTTGGACCTCACTGAAACTAATGTTTTAGTTACGCTTATTAGATTGCAAGCAGCAGAGACTCACTCAAAAGTTTATGATCAGGATGTAGATGAGCTAAATTAGAACATTGTCATGACCTGCAGGAGCCCAAGGACAAGCCTGATTTTCTCTCTCATGGGTTTCACGGTCTCTTGCTCCTGCTCTTTGTTCATGGGCAAGCTTTTTTTTCCCCGTTTCCTTACTAGCTTCCTTTATTCATAGTTTCTGCTCGCTTTGGACTTCAACTTGGATGTGATCTTGACTTGGGATCTTGTCAGAGGGTGAACCCTGTTTGGCTTGCAAGATTATTATGGGTTTGCAGAGTCTTAAGCTTGGGAATGAGCCAAGATCCTCAGCATGTGCTTACAAAAGCCTAAAGAATGGTGTCTTATTGTAAAGCCAGCTGAATCAATTGATTATTACATTGATTTAAAATAAAAAAAATTTCACCATGTAGTTATATAACTGCACACCAGATGGTGCTATTACCCACAATTTTAGGGCTAAAGCCCAATTTGAGACATGGTTTTCTACATTTGAAGTTTTCTTTCTGACTTCTGCGATAACACAATGTACGAACAGAAGACTGGTACATTTTCTGCCGAAAGCAATTTGGCATTACTCATGCAGTGGGCACAAGTTTCAGTGAAACATTCCTGAGAGCCACATTTCTCTAGCTCATTGTTATTACCAGGATGATGGGCCTCTCCTTTCCCTTCAGACACACAAACGGCCCAACAATTCTGCAAACCTGCTATAATTAATAAGCAAGAATACTGAACAGGATTCTCAGGGAAAACTCTCCTGGTTAATGTGGACTTAGTTAGAGTTTTTGTATTTTGACTATTCATTCAAACACACAGGTAACAAAAAATTGTATTAGATCTCTTAGAAAAGTCAAGAAAAATGAAATACCCCTTGCATCCAGAAATCAGTTGGTCAGAATAAAACCGACAGACAAAGAATGATGAGGGTTCTGAGGGCAGTTCCAACCAAGACCTAGAGGTATGCGGAGATGGGGGAGAGTTTTGGTGACAGGCTTTCCTATCATTTATCCTGGGAACCAAACTTAGTTACTGTCACTTGCAAGCTGTCTGTGACAGTGGCCAAGTCACTTACCTGATTCCGTGATTATCAGCCCAGTTTCTACAGAGGAGGCAAATGGGGCACAAAGAATCGCAGCAGCATGTGCACGGTCACTGGGTGAGCAAAAGCCAGCAAGGTCTGGAATGGAGCACAAACAAGGTCACCTACCCCAAACCCATCCTCTCAACCCACCACCCCACGAGCTGCCTTTCCAGAACAGGGATCCCCAGTGCTGGTTCTCAGGTGGATGCCCAGGGGGTTTTGATCCTCCATGGGAAAGTGAGAAAAGTGTATAAAAGAAGTGAATTCTTCTTAAAGGTAAATACGTTCCAGTTAAAGTACTGGGTTTTTCTTTCTATGAGATTACGTCTGTTCTTTTATTTTTTTGGTAATCTATTCTTTTCCTTTTTTCCAACATGTTTTATAATGACATTTTTCAGACATCCAGAAATGTTGAGAGGTGAGCACAATGAATACCCATACTACCCCACCCCTGACACACACACATAGGTGTAGTCACACTTAACCTTCTGCCGTATTTGTTTTAATCAGAGGGAACTTGAGTGCCTGTAACTTTAGGAGAGAGTGATTTTGCATTGTTTTGGAAGTTCTCTGGAATAAGTACGAATGGACTAAGAAAAATCTCCTGGGCCACAAGTAGGCACTCTCCCCTGGAGACCTCATCACAACCACTGCAGTGACTTCCAGAAATTAGACCCTTACATTTGGAAACATCACTCATCTAATTCATGTGTATAGGCCCCAGGTGTCAGTGTGGCTGTAATTGCTAACTTGCCAATATTCACAAAATTCTATTTCAGCCTAACTTCTTCCCTGGCTCCTTTCTGTCCTGCAGAGAGAAGGGCCCCCTCTGGGGGCAGTCATGTTGCCATAAGAAGTCCATTCTGTTTAAAATCTTCCACCATCTGTTTAGAATGTCTTATTTTGACAGCCAGAGCTTCCTAGATGTGGCTCTGATCCACAGCTGTCATGAACTTGCAAATAATTCTTCCAAAGCCTTCGTGTCCTGGAGCCCAAGATTCACCCCATATCCTGCCAGACTGTGCACGTAGATATGCCAGGGGAAAATAAAAACAAAAAATAAAAATTATTGTGTGTGTATATATACATACTTCCCTGGTGGCTCAGATGGTAAAGAGTCCGCCTGCAATACAGGAGACCCAGGTTCGATCCCTGGGCTGGGAAGATCCCCTGGAGAAGGGAAAAGCTGCTGCTGCTGCTGCTGCTGCTGCTGCTGCTGCTGCTGCTAAGTCGCTTCAGTCATGTCCGACTCTGTGCGACCCATAGATGGCAGCCCACCAGGAACCCCCGTCCCTGGGATTCTCCAGGCAAGAACACTGGAGTGGGTTGCCATCTCCTTCTCCAATGCATGAAAGTGAAAAGTGAAAGTGAAGTCGCTCAGTTGTGTCCAACTCTTAGCGACCCCATGGACTGCAACCCACCAGGCTCCTCCATCCATGGGATTTTCCAGGCAAGAGTACTGGAGTGGGGTGCCATTGCCTTCTCCGGCCCACTCCATATTCTTGCCTGGAGAATCCCATGGACAGAGGAGCCTGGTGGGCTATATATACACAGGCATACCAGGGGCAGAGTTGGAGGGGAGAGGCATAAAGAAAAACAAACAACAGAAGTGATGACTCCAAAGCACTAAGCGCAGCGCCAAGGGCAAAGCTAGCTCTTGTTATCAAATGTTATAGCATTAAATGTTTGCTACTATCATTGTTGTTACTGGTCATTAAAACTGGACCATGAGAGCTTTAAAATCCATCCACTAAGCACAACTCTGATTTTAGGTCTGACCTTCATCTAATGGGTCTGATAGTCCCCACTGTATAATAAGAGCTAACATTCACTCAGCATTTACTATGTTAAAGCACTGTGCTAAGCACTTACCAGGAATTATGTAACTCTACCTCACACTGTAAGGTAGGTGCAATTATTAACCACCTTACAGATGAGGAAATTAGGGCTTAGGGAGGTAAAACCTGCTTCCAAATCAGAGAAGCAGTGGTGTTGCCATAGAACCTAGTTTTCTATGACTCTTGGCTATGGCATTGTATACATCGCAGGGTCCAAAAGAGTGTGGTTATGAACTTGGCAATTGTAAAGGACTGTTTCAAACAGACTCCTTTCTGCCCTTGGCCAACGTGCTATACTCCCAGGAACCCCCTCAGAGGGTGAAGGAATGACAGGAAATTGAGAGTTGGGAGCCACTGATTAGAGAAGGGTCTTTCTGCTCTATTATGCTAACTAAGGAACATAAAACAAGTGCCCAAGACTAAGGAAATAAAATCGCATGGCTATGGTTCTGCCCCCCATAGCCTCATTCTGAAGTCCTCACTCCTAAAAAGTGCTTAGCACAGTGTGTTTCATACTCCAAACTTGTACTCAGATACAGCATTTGTTTAATAAATGTCTGTTCATTGTGGCGGCGACGGTGGTTCTGTCAGTGTCAGTTCATTAGGCTTGGTTAATCATAGAGATAGATATTAAAACAGCTTAGTAAACCTAGACAACATCTATCTCTAATAGAGATTGCTATTGCAGGTGAAAGACGTGTGTTAAGAAAAACCTGAACGAAGTGTCTTTAAAGTGATGCGCATACCTCTTCCACCCAACTTTCCTCCTTACTGCCATCTGGAAAAAATGATGTAATGCACGGAGCTCAAGCAGCCACATTGGACCATGAGATGAGAGTCACACCCAGAGACTGGGGAAGGCGGGGGTGCTACAAAGTTGCTAGGTCCCTGGCAGCTTTATGGAATTCTCATATTTACTCTTTACTCCCCAAATCCCATACTTACGTGCAAGAAAGAGACCTCATGTGTTTAAACCATTGTTGAGTTGGCTGTACTGTGACTTCAGTTGAACCTAATCCCAAAGGTGATGCCTTTTTTACTTTTTACTTTCCTTTATATCTTTTTACTTTCCAGATTTCAAAATGCCCTTTCTATAAACTTTTCTCCTGTTTTCCTTGTTCTTAAATATTTCTTTACCAAATGAAATAAAAAGTACTGCTTTTTGACATTTTGAGCTTTGGGGAGAATGTGGCTATAAATAGGTGTCTGGTCTACCATCTTTATTCAGAAGTCTGCCCGCATGTTTTTCAGACAGTCAAACAGCATAGTGAATAGAAAGTCCCTCGTCTAGCGCCGAGTACAGGGCAGACACTCAATAAACAACAGGAATCACTGTGTCTCTCTCATCATCACTGTTACAATTGCTGTTATTTGAAATGCTTTATCTAAAGGTCCCACTAAAATGCCGACTGAAAAACAAATGCTCTGCCCTGTATGTATTTTGTAGCTGTGCTAATCTAAATCTCACATTTATTGGACATTTTTTCATAAATCAAGAGAATATTTGTAGTGACAGGGGATTTAAACAGCCTGATTTAGCTCCTCTAGGCAACAAAGCATGTTTTGTTGACCTAGCAGAAAGAAAACGTATCGTATGCCAAAAAAAAGTCGTTCCCCGGCCATCTCATTTCCTCTTGGGCTAGGTTCTTGAAACTACAATCCAATTCTTACGATAAAGTTCAGAGAAAGAGAGGCATGCGAGGTTAGGTCTGCTCCTCACTGCTGTGTGAGTTTGTGCACACGTGTGTGAAGGAGGAGGTGATGGCGCCGTGAAGATGCCATGGATTGATAGTCTGACGGAAAGAACAGCACTTGAACTTTCATTTCACCTCCTGTGTCCACTGGGTGCTTGGGAAAGAACCTTAACTTGGCCCTCCCGTTCAGGAGCCACGTTAGGGATTACTGACAAACTAGAGACACGGCCCTAAACCCCCTCCCTTTGTTCCATAGGCATGGACCCGGAATGAAGGAGTTAGGCTTTGTGATTCTGACTTCTGTTTTCCTTTCCTTGGCTGAGTTGACTGAAGAGAATATTAAGGTGCTTATTGTTTTTGAGAGGAGCAAGAGACGGCATAAAGCCTTCCGCAGCTATGCTCAAAGAATAATTCATAAAGTTAATCACTGACATTTGTTCAAGGACTTTTACAAGAGAGTGTTCCAGGGTGAGCACAGAGGCCGCAGCTTGAGACCATGGGAGGGATTCCTCTCTGAGGCCCATTTGTGAGAAAAGTGTTTATGGCAAAGAAATTTGCTGAATTTAGGGCTTAGGAATAATTAAAATAGTTAGAAGCTAAAGATTTAAAGATTTCTGTAATGTTACAATATTCTACTATAGCTTATAAAAATTAGGGACTTTAGAGATATTATTAGCTAGAAGCCCTTTTTAAAAATAGTGAGCTTAGGATACTAGGGGCAAACAGGACTTAGAAAGATAAGAAATAAACTGAGGAATGCGGTATGCAGCCCAGACATTAGCGTGAGTTACAGTGTATTCACAAGGACACATGAGAAGAAGTAGATACGAGAATCGCTGAGGAAGGAACTCCTTTTGAGGGGCAACAATGATTTTTGGGAAAAAATAAATCTGGGTCAGTGGGAACTAAAAATATCAAACCTCTGACCTAATGCTTTTGTAAAAGTATAAAAGAGAATCATACGCTTGAAATAAACAGGCAGTCCAGAAAAACTGAGAGGCTGCCTCAGTTTCTCTCTCTCTCTCTCTCTCTCCCGGGCCGTCCATCCTGAGGGTATCCCTGGATCCTGCTGAGGTGGATCCTAGCACCCTCCAGTTCTTCAGCTCAGAGTATGAGGACCATTTATTATTCCTCTCTGAACCTCTAAGTCTCTCTTTTTTTAGAATGTTCTGGACTTCAGTTCAGTTCAGTCGCTCAGTTGTGTCCAACTCTTTGCGACCCCATGAATTGCAGCACACCAGGCCTCCCTGTCCATCACCAACTCCCGGAGTTCACTCAGACTCACGTCCATCGAGTCAGTGATGTCATCCAGCCATCCCATCCTCTGTCGTCCCCTTCTCCTGCCCCCAATCCCTCCCAGCATCAGAGTCTTTTCCAATGAGTCAACTCTTCGCGTGAGGTGGCCAAAGTACTGGAGCTTCAGCTTTAGCATCATTCCTTTCAAAGAAATCTCAGGGCTGATCTCCTTGCAGTCCAAGGGACTCCCAAGAGTCTTCTCCAACACCACAGTTCAAAAGCATCAATTCTTTGGTGCTCAGCCTTCTTCACAGACCAACTCTCACATCCATACATGACTACTGGAAAAGCCATAGCCTTGACTAGACGGACCTTGGTCAGCAAAGTAATGTCTCTGCTTTTCAATATGCTATCTAGGTTGGTCATAACTTTTCTTCCAAGGATACTTACCTGATGGTTAAGAATCAGCCTGGCGATGCAGGGGAAACTGATTCAATCCCTGGTCCAGGAAGATCCCACCTGCCCCGGGGCAACTAAGCTGCACCTACTGAGCCAGAGCTCCAGAGCCCGCACCCTGAAACAGGAGACGCCACCGTGCTGAGAAGCCTGCGCACCAAAGTGCAGCTGCCACTTGCTGAAACTAGAGAACAAGCCCGTGGGCACTCATGATGACCCAGCACGGCCTCAACTTGAGTAATTAATTAGATGTTCAACAAGGACTTCCTGGCGGTCGGGTGGTCAGAACTCCATGTTTCCACAGCAGGGGACATGGGTTCGATCCCTGGTTGGGGAACTAAGATCCCACAAGCTGCCCGACCAAATAGAAAGCTGAGCGCCAAAGAATTGATGCTTTTGAACTGTGGTGTTGGAGAAGACTCTTGAGAGTCCCTTGGACTGCAAGGAGATCAGCCCTGGGATTTCTTTGAAAGGAATGATGCTAAAGCTGAAACTCCAGTACTTTGGCCACCTCATGCGAAGAGTTGACTCATTGGAAAAGACTCTGATGCTGGGAGAGATTGGGGGCAGGAGGAGAAGGGGACGACAGAGGATGAGATGGCTGGATGGCATCACTGACTCGATGGACGTGAGCCTGAGTGAACTCCGGGAGATGGTGATGGACAGGGAGGCCTGGCGTGCTGCGGTTCATGGGGTCGCAAAGAGTCAGACACGACTGAGCGACTGGACTGAACTGAAAAGAAAAAAACAACACTGCTCTTACAGCGATGGTCCCTAACCTTTTTGGCACCAAATACCGGTTTCGTGGAAGGCAATTTTACCACAGACAGGAGGGGAGAGGGGGCGGTGGGGGCGGTGGGGGTGCTTCAGGTGGTGAGGCGAGCTCCGGAGCGTGGGGGGCTGCAGAGGACCCCAGGCTGGCTCGCCCGCCGACCGCGACCGCCGACCGCCTCAAGAACCAGTCAGCGGCGGGGTGCTGGGGCCCCGGCTCCCCAGCATTTTCTTCTATCCTTAGACTTTTGGATTCAGTTGCTAATACACTAACTCCCGCCTAGATCACGGTTCCGTTTTCCCAGGTGCGCTTACCTGCAGTCAATTGAGTCTTCTGAAAATATTAAATGGAAAATTCCAGAAAGAAACAACGCCTGAGTTTTAAACTGCTGCACCATTCTGAATAGCGAGGCGAAATCTCGTGATATCCTGCTTCGTCCCGGGACGAGAATCCCATTTGTCCAGCATATCCGGATCCACTGTTCCGGATATCCCAGTGCTCCTGTTCAGATAATCCTCATTTTACCTAAGAAATGGCCCCAAAGTGCACAAGGAGTGATGCTGGATGTTCTAATATGATAACGAGAAGCCGTGAAGTGTTTCCTTAAAGAGAAGAGGCGGAAGTTCTCGACCTCTTGAGGGAAGAAAACAATCCTATGCTGAGGTTACTAAATTCCACGGTAAGAGCAAATCTTCTATCCATGAAATTGTGAAGAAGAAAGAAATTTGTAACAGTTTTGCTGTCGCCCCTCAGGCTGCAAAAGTCACGGCCGCAGTGTGTGTTAAATGCTTAGTTAAAATGGAAAAGGCAGTGCTTTTGTACAATAAGGTATTTTTAGAGAGAGACTGCATTCTCATAACTTTTATCACAGTATATTGTTATAATTTGTCTTTTATTATTGGTAATTGTTATTCTCTGACAGTGTCAAATGTATAAGTTAAGTTTTATCATAGGGATGTATATACAGGAAAAAAAGTGTATATGTACCTAGGCCTGTACCAGCCCTGGTTTCAGACATCTGTTGGGGGCCTTGGAATGTATCCTCCATGAATAAGAGGGACAACTATATATATTTCCACCCAGGGCTGCAGAGATGAGGTTTTAATAATATTTATCAAATATTCAATAGGTACTGCTGCACTGGCCAAGTCTTTCACACATATTATCCAACCTATATTTTGACACAGGTACTAATATCAGTGAGAGTTACAGTGAGGAAATTGAGAAGCAGTGGAGTAAGGTAAACAATATTGAGTAATTAGTATGAATCAAGAATGATTGTTCAGGACACTTCCCTGGCAGTCCTGGGAACCGCTGGAACTAGAGAAAACCCTTGCACAGCAACGAAGCAGCAGCATAGCCAAAAATAAATATTTTTTAAAAACCTAGAAAAAAATTTTTTAAACAGGGAAAACAACAGCTAGCATTTCTGCATTTTTGCCACATGCCCAGCTCCGTCTCGCCCTTTATAAGCAATGACTTTGGCTCGTTTAATTCTTGCTAGAACAGTCATGAAATAGGTAGTGAGATGTTGAATACACAAGCAGACAATGGCCGGACCATCTGTGACGGTAGAACTCTGACCCACAACCTCTGCAGCAGCCAGTCCGGGAAGCCAAACCACAATGTCTGCAACAATTGAGCCAGACTGGCCAGGATTTGATGAATAACAGCCAAGTGTCCTATATGTTGTTTCTACTTCCAACTCAGGACCAAACAGAGAAAGCCCAATATGAGCTGAAAACCCACAGCAAAGTATGCCCCGATTCTAGTTAGCCACACTCCCTCCACTTTCCCAGTCAATACCCTGCAATCAGACCGCAGCTGACTCTCTTTTCTTACTAGAAAGTTAACCCAAGTGGTGGTCCTGATTCCCCTGCGTAGCAAGCTCTGAGTCAGTTACTCTGCTCATTCTCACTGGGGTCGGCTCAGCTCATTTCTACCGAAGGACAGCTTAGGGCCCTTTTGCAGCAGACAGGAGGCACAGAGAGGCGAGGAAGCAGATACCTGAGTAACAGGGATGGTAATTATCAGAGCTGGGATCCCATCGCTGGCCGCAGACTTCCCTGGAACTCCACTTACTGACCAAAGGCAGCCCTGGGAACCCGAGACGGAAAGTGGGGAGGGATCATCCAGAGCGCTGTGTGTGATGTGTGATGTGTGATGCGTAGATTACGCCAATCCATTTACCTAGAGGCTACACTGAGCTGTTGCTGTTACTCTTTTTCAGGAGTCAATCTGATCCTTTAAAGAAACTACATGAAAGTCACTCAGTCATGTCCGACTCTTTGCGACCCCATGGGCTGAACAGTCCATGGAATTCTCCAGGCCAGAATACTGGCGTGGGTAGCCTTTCCCTTCTCCAGGGGATCGTCCCAACCCAGAGATCGAACCCAGGTCTTCCCCACTGCAGGCAGATTCTTTACCAGCTGAGCCACAAGGGAACCCTTCCTTAAAGGAATGGGTCCCAAATTGCTAGGGCAGAATGATCACAATGCCGGGGGAGGGTGTACAGACTCCAGGCTCCAGCTCCACTTGGAAGGGATCAGAATCTCCGAGGTATGTCTGAGAGGTTAAAAAAGGGCTCTTCCCCTGAGAGGAACTTAATTGCACTCTGGGAAAAGGTGAGCTCCCTGCCCTCAGGCCTAGGGTACTATGAGGTAATTTAAAAGCAATTGTTCTATACAAGCCTAAACAGAAAGGGGGTGCGGGGGTTGGAGCGGGTACTTATTGGGATGTACTACAGAAGAGATAACTCCAGGTTATTCCTGAAGTCTGAGAGAGGACACCTGACTTTTGAATACTGCCAAGGAAATATGCTAGCCCTCCCACCCCGTATCTGAGGGGAATGAATTCCAAGATCTCCAGTCGGTGTCTGAAACTGCATATAGTACCAAGTCCCAAACAGTCTTCCTTGGTATTCATGAGGAACTGGCCAAGGACTCCCACCCGCCAATCCCCAAATCTGCCAATGCTTAAGTCCTTCATATAAAATGATGTAGAAGTTGCTTTCACGTGATACGACCCTGTATACTTTACATCACCCCTAGATTACTTCTAACATGTAATACAATGTAAATACTATGTAAATAATAGCAAATACAATGTAGCAAAAACTGTTAGTCACTCACTTGTGTCCAGCTCTTTGCAACCCCATGGACTGTAGCCCGCCAGGCTCCTCTGTCCATAGAATTCTCCAGGCAAGAATACTGGAGTGGGTTGCCATGCCCTTCTCCAGGGGAACCTGGGTCTCCTGCATTGCAGGTGGATTCTTTACCATCTGAGCCACCAGGGAAGCCCAAATACAATGTAAATACTATGTAAACAGTTGCTGGTGGGTGGCAAATTCAAGTTTTGTTTCTTTGGAATTCTCTGGAATTTCTTTTCCAGAGTGTTTTGGATCTGAAGTTGGCTGAACCCAAGGATGCAGGCTTCACAGATATAAAGGACCTACTACTGCATACGCTGTTTTTTTCTACACTGTGGGTGGGTAACGTGTATAGCATGGATTGGAAATGGCACAACTTAGATCGGGACTTGAACCCACAGGCTGGGACTCAAACCCAGACAAAACCCAGACTGAGACTTAACCCACTTTTTTCTTTTTTTTGGCTGCGCTGAGTCTCCATTGTGGTGCTCAGGCGTCTCTTGCTTCAGGGCCTGAACTGTAGAGCACGCAGGCTCCGTAGCCCCCGCAGCATGTACGATCTTAATTCCCCAACCAGGAATCAAACCTGCCTCCCCTGCATTGGAAGGTGGATTCTTAACCACTGGACCCCCAGGGAAGTCCCGAACCCACTGTCTTTTAATTGAAATCACCCATCTGGCTTCAGGACTTAAGGAAGCTTATATTCTTTATGTCCAACCACAGAAAGAATTCAGTGAGAGACAAAGTGAAAGATAAGAAGTGGATTTCTTTAGAGATACTCCATAGAGAGGATGTGGTCCATCGCAAAAGGTGAGTGCGACCCTGGGAGACACATCCACCAGCAAACAGTGTGTTGGACATCTTGGAAGGCAAGAGGCCTGGAAATATGGGGTGGTTCGGTTTCATGGGCTGGGAAATTTAATGGGCTAGGTAATCTAGGCTAATGAGTGGGAGGATTATAGCAATTGTCTTGGAGAAGGGGTTGGGATTTTCAGGAGTCCGGCCCTGCCCACCTTGCGGCCTTTTATGCTTGGTCTCCGACCGGCCTTGGCCATGGCGGGCGTGTCCTCCAGCTCATGCTAATGTATTACCACGTGCGCATAATAAGGCGCAGGCTCCTGGAAGCAGGCTCCTGGAAGCCGGATCCTCCGCCGTCTCGGGCCAAGCCTGGTTCAAACGGGTGTTTAAGGTCTGCAGGGTCTGTCGTTCCCCTCTGGTTTCACGTACGCTGAACAAAGGGGTGAGTCACCACCCAGGACGGAGGGAGGCAGTGGGAGTTTTCATCACACTCCTCAAAACGGCACCCAATTTAACACTCAAGACTTGTTTACTTCTGGAATTTTCCAATGTAATGTTTTCTGGCTAAGTTTGACCATGGGTAGCTGGAACCTTGGAAATCGAAGTTGAGGGTAGGAGGGGATGACTAGAATAGTGTGAAATTATGAACCCCCTGTTTACAAACAGCTCTGAGGCAGCTCTGCCGCAGAAGGTAAATATTAGTTTACAGCAGGTTAAATGAGGACAGGGAGAGTCTAGGGGAATAAAAGAGACGTGGTATTTTCTTTGCTCTTTGGACTTGTTCTTTAATTGGTTGTTATTGGGCATATTTGAATTTTTCTCCCTCCCTCCATCAACAGCTGTTACTTTTTTTTTTTTTTGGCCATTTGCACAACATGCAGGATCTTAGTTCCCTGATCAGGGATTGAACCTGGGGCCCTGGTAGTGAGAGCACTGAGTTCTAACCACTGGTCTGCCAGGGAATTCCTGGCTTCTGAAGTTTTACAACTGCCCAAACTTAAAAGATGTACACCTAAATTCTGAGCAGTACAAAGTTATCTGGCAGCAGCAAAAGGGTATTGGCAAAAAATTAACCGGTCAATCTAAGAAAGAATTGGTATATTTTATTCGAACCACATTTGAGGACTATAATAACCTGAGATCTCTGAGAACTGTTTCACCCATTAGAAGTCAAGACACAGTTTCCATAAGTTTGTTTCTGTTTTAAACAGAAGGCTGTACATTGATTTCTTTCTTGGAGATGGGGCCGCTGAGGCACACAACTTGCAGGTTCTGTCTTAGTCCCCTACCAGGGATTGAGCCCGGGCTCTCCGCTGTGAAAGTGCAGAGTCTTAGCTACCAGGAACTCCCAGAATGAGCTGTCTTGTTGATGCTAGGAGAATGTTGCTGTTTATGGTTGAGCAGCAGATGTTCCTGCTGATGGGGGAGGTTTTGTCCAGTGCATGGTGTGGATATCTGCATAGTTGGAGGAGAGAAGAAACTGAAAGAGAATTTTTAAATTGTTTAAATTTTTCTTAGTTTGCCATAAAATGCAAATTTTATTTCTCAAAGAGAAAAGGGCACATCCTAAGACCACTCCAGAAAACCAGCCAACTCCCTGGTAACTTCCACTAATAAAAGATGAGGGGAAGGAATCTTATTGGAAATGATTCCTCTGACAATGTGTTTCTTTTAGGAAGGGTGCTTATTGCCTTCATTCAGTATGGCCCCAGGGATCGAACCTGGGCCTCTTGAATCTGCAGGCAGATTCTTTACCATCTGAGCCACCAGGGAAGCCCATTCAGTATGGTCAAGGAAGATAATTAGAAATACAACTTCTCAGACCCCATCCCAGTCAGAATCTGAATTTTAGCAGGATGCCAGGTGATTTGTCTGAAGTTTAAAGTTTGCAGGCCACTGCTTTAGAAAGCCACCACTGTTTTCCAAAAAAGCAGCCTACTCTAGATATTTATAAGTACACTTTTAATTGTAGAATCATTTTAGATTTACAGAAAAGTTACAAAAAATTTGCATACATCTGACACCCAATTAATACTTTGTATTAACATTTCCCCTGTTAACATCTTACATTAATATGGTGCATTTATTTTATGATTAACAAATCAATATGGATATGCCATTATCACTGAAAGTCCAGAGTTTTTTCCCTCAGTGTTCCCCGATGTCCTTTCTCTCTCCTGTGATTCCACCAAGGACAGTTTAGTCTTCATGTCTCCTTAGGTCCTTTAAATTGTGACTTTTTGTTTTAATGACCTTGAGGGTTTTGAGGAGTGCTGGTCAGGTGTTCTGCAGGATGCCCCTCAGCTGGGATTTCTCTGCTGTTTTTCTCATGATTCATCTGGGGTTGTGGGTGTTTGGGGAAAAGACCACAGAGACACAGTGCGTCTCTTATCACGTCAGATTAAGGGTGTCTGACATCCCCGTGACTTATCAGCATCAAGGCTGACCTTGGTCATCTGGCTGAGGTCCTGCTCATCAGCTTTTAATTTTTTTAGTATGCCCGATTTAGTGCATATTAACTAAAATTGGTATCAGGAAGGGAACCGAAGGAGACCTCAGATGGCTGCCAGGAGCCTCAGCACGCAGGAGCTGAGCCCTTGGAGGTGCTGTGCAAGTCCTCCCAGTCCTGCGTCCCCAGCTTCCACCTCATGAGCTTCCAGACCATCTGAGCATGTGTTTTTCTGGCCTGGGTCCAGAAACCTGCTGGAGGCCACTTGGGTCCAGAAACTGGATCGGATCTGGAGCCAGACTGGGTCTGACTTACGCTGGGATGGAGTGAATATGATGTTGCTGGTGAGTAAAATTTTTCAGGCTGAGCTAATAGGTTAAAGTTACTAAAGATAATCGAGAATTGCAGTGCCCTCGGTGGGGTCACGTAACCATCTTAGGTAAGCTTATCCATCTATGAGATGCCTAGAGAAGGGGTTCTCAGCCAGGCACTCTTTGTAACAACCAGAGGAATAGGCACTTCACCTCCTCTACAATTTCTGGTGACCAGCATGGAAGCCTCAGGGACACCCTACTCAGTCCAGAGCCCACAGACAGCAGCCTGGGAAAGCTGGCAGAAGCTGACAAAGGGTAAGAATTGTTACCAAAGTCAGCCCCCGCGGTGTCTGGTTGATCCAAATTCAGTTGGCAGGACAAACATTGGTTACCATCCTTTCTTTCCCAGGAGAGCTACTGCCTTCTTGTCTCATTTTGTGTCCTGAGAACTTGGCTTGACCACCACCAGGTTGGGACCCCCAACATATGGCCAAAATATGGTCTGCATTGCACCTCAGTTAGTGGCTGGGGTCCTACTGACTGTTGCCACCTCTCGGGGGAATTGTCTAAGTCCTTCTTCCTTTTGGCTGTCTTTGGGAGTGACTCTGGCTCTGCAGAGGGCAGTAGCTTTTGCCCTCTCTTTGAGGACGTCTCTTGTATTCAAGCAGTTATTCAATACTACCAGCCATATTTACTGCTCTCTCAGCTGAAACCTGACAACATATTTGAAAAGATTTTTTGTTTTAAAGTAACTCTGTGGTCCTACAGGAGTGGAAAACTTCTTTCTTCCCTTCTAATTTCTTTGACTAATCTGATAATTAAAATGACATGAGACAGATTAACAGAAGAAAAACAAATGCCGTCCATCAGGAAGCCCCACAAAAATGTGAGGTTCTCTGGCAATCAGGTAGCTGAGGCTTACATACCTAGCTAAGCAGAAAGGGGTAAGGGCCAGGAGCTTCAAAGGGGTGCAAGATGGTTCACAAGAAGATGAGAAGAACAAATGTTTGGTAAACAAATGTTTGCCTTGCCATGCTGGTAACACTTTCTGATGTTGACTTTAAAAAGTGCACAGTTTGAGAGGTGTGAGTTAAGTTTTGTTTGGGACAAGATGGGGATTGCAGATAGCGCTGAGAAACTGCTCCAGAGAGGCAGGAAGTAAGGTGGTGCAGGGCAGCAGGAGGTCAGTACCCATGTGATTTTGGTGAAGGGGGGATACGTGCAATCAAGCTCATATTTTTTGCAGAATATTTCTGCTAGTCATGAGGACCAGTCATCACCATGAAGGAATTTAGTGCTTTTCTAATTATGAGGAGATACAAGAATTGGGCTCATAAAATCAGCTCCTGAAAATACCTAACTATAAGAACCTGTCCGGCCTATTTTTCCCTGGAGCACAGAGCCCCTCATTTCTGCTCTCTACTCTGAACTCCTTTTGGAGATGTTGAAAATCAGCAGCTATGGAAGCATGTGATTTAATCCTTGTAGAGGTAAATGGCAAGTGCCAAGTTGTGGTTGACACTGTGTAAAAAGTTATCTCTGGTGATAGTTCTCTTCCTGAGACCAGCCCCCTATCTAAACTCTTTTTAAGGCAGTTGAGAGGGAGGGGAGAAGGCCAAAGCCTTTGACTGTGTGGATCACAACAAACTATGGAAAATTCTTATCTTGGAATACCAGACCACCTGACTGAGATTCCTGAGAAATCTGTATGTAGGTCAAGAAGCAACAGTTAGAACTGGACATGGAACAACAGACTGATTCCAAATCGGGAAAGGGATATGTCAAGGCTGTACGTTGTCACCCTGCTTATTTAACTTCTATGCAGAGTACATCATGAGAAATGTGGGGCTAGATGAAGCACAAGCTGGAATCAAGATTGCTGGGAGAAATATCAATAACCTCAGATATAGAGATGACATCACCCTTATGGCAGAAAGTGAAGAAGAACTAAAGAGCCTCTTGATGAAAGTGAAAGAGGAGAGTGAAAAAGTTGACTTAAAACTCAACATTCAGAAAACTAGATCATGGCATCCAGTCCCATCACTTCATGGGAAATAGATGGGGAAACAGTGGAAACACTGAGGAATTTTATTTTCCTGGGCTCCAAAATCACTGCAGATGATGACTGCAGCCATTAAATTAAAAGATGCTTGCTCCTTGGAAGAAAAGCTATGATCAACCTAGACAGCACATTAAAAAGCAGAGACATTGCCAACAAAGGTCCATCTAGTCAAAGCTATGGTTTTTCTAGTAGTCATGTATTGATGTGAGAGTTGGACTATAAAGAAAGTTGAGCGCCAAAGAATTGATGCTTTTGAACTGTGTGTGGTGTTGGAAAGACTCTTGAGCGTCCCTTGGGCTGCAAGGAGATCCAGCCAGTCCATCCTAAAGGAAATCAGTCCTGCATATTCATTGGAAGGACTGATGTTGAAGCTGAAACTCCAATACTTTGGCCACCTGATGTGAAGAACTGATTCATTGGAAAAAGACCTGATGCTGGGAAAGATTGAAGGCAGGAGGAGAAGGGGACAACAGAGGATGAGATGGTTGGATGGCATCACCAACTCGATGGACATGAGTTTGAGTAAATTCCGGGGGTTGCCGATGGACAGGGAAGCCTGGTGTGCTGCAGCCCAGGGGGTCACAGAGCTGGACACAACTGAGTGACTGGACTGAACTGAGGGAGGGAAAAAGTTATTCTTAGATCTGCTGGATCTAATTGTTTCAGCTCGAAATAACCCCCATGCCAAAGTGGCACACACTGGGATAGCATCTTCTCCTCCCCTTAGTCAGAAGTTGCCCAAATTGGAAGCTCATATTCAGAGACTCAGAAACTGTTTTTTAGGTCTTCTCTCTTACACTAAAGTGAAACTAAGACCCAGAGAAAAAGAAAAATATCCCAAAGCCTTCAGGGAAGTTCTTACTAAAGGATTCTAAAGACACACAGCTCTAAGGTCTAGAATATAGGGATTTTTTGATGTCCATCTTGGTAGAAGGTCTGGGCTTTCCTGGTGGCTCAGACTGTGTCTGCCTGCAGTGTGGGAGATTGGGGCTCAATCCCTGGGTTGGGAAGATCCCCTGAAGCAGGAAATGACAACCCACTGCAGTATTCTTGCCTGGAAAATCCCATGGCTGGAGGAGGCTGGTAGGCTACAGTCCATGGGGTCACAAAGAGTCAGACACGACTGATCGACTTCACTTTCACTTTCGCTTGGTGGAAGGTCTACTTCCTGATAAGAAAAAGAGAGGATAATGTCTTTGAATGGCTGGGTCAGCATCATGATATGGTATCATTCAGGTTGCAAGGCAGTTCTTTGAAGAATTAAAAACAACTGTGTACTTGTCATGGGGCTTCCCTGATGGCTCAGATGGTAAAGAATCTGCCTGCAAGGCAAGAGACCCGAGTTCATTCCCTGGGTCGGGAAGATCCCCTGGAGAAGAGGATGAAAGTGGGCTGGTTCCTCGGTATTTTATTGTTACAGAGACTGAAGGAAGTCTTGCTGCTCAGGTGCTTTTGTTGGGGGTGACTGAGACACCCCAGGACTGCTATTAAGACAAGCACAGAGGTTAGACTGACACATCCCCACCCCATCTCCCTCGGGTGGTGTGAACTCCTGCGATTCCTAGAAACTCGTGAGGCTATAAAAGGGAGGTTTCAAGAGGGAGACTGTCAGATAAGGCAGGTAAGCTTAGGTTACTCGTCCTTGGCTTGAAATGTTGGCTTTCTTCGGGTCATGATTGGCTGTGTGCACTCTGTCTCAGATTAGACCACTCTGGTTACTGTGCGTAAGAGGATCAGTCCGTTCCTACAAGAGAGGGTCATGAATTCTCTGACCAATATTATTTGAGATAATCAGTGTTTTGCCCAAAGACTGATTGTTCTGTTTTTTTTTTAGTTACATGCTTGATTATCTATTTATTTAATTGAAGTACAGTTCATTTACAGTGTATTTGTTTCAGGTATGCAGAAAAGTGATTCAGATATATCTACATATATGTATACAATGTCTATACAATCTTTTCGGATTCTTTTCCTTTATAGGTTATTACAAATATTAAGTATAGCTTTCTGTGTTATACAGTAGGTCCTTGTTCATTATCTATTTTATATATAGTATTGTATATGTATTAACCCCAAACTCCTAATTTATTCCTCCCTACCCCCCTTCCCCTTTGGTAACCATAAGTTTGTTTTTACGTCTGTGAGTCCATTTCTGTTTTGCATGTAAGTTCATTTGATTTTTTGTAAGATTCCACATATAAGCCACATCACATGATCATCATCTTTCTCGGTCCAGCTTACTTCACGTAGTATGATACTCTCTAGGCCATCCATGTTGCAGAAAATGGCATTGTTTTATTATTTGTATGGCTGAGTAAGATTTCATTGTAGGTATGTAGCACATCTTTATCCATTCACCTGTCAATCAACATTTAGGTTGATCTAGGCCTTGGCTGTTGTGAATTGCACAACAATGATACATGCATAGTACACTGGGGTGCATGTATCATTTTGAATTATAGTTTTCTCCCCAGATATATGCCTTGGAGTGGGACTGCGGCATCATATAGTAAACCTAATTGTAGATTTCTTTAAGAAAGCTCCACACTGTTCTCCATAATGGCTACACCAATTTACCTTCCCATTAACAGTGTAGGAGGTGGATGGTCGCTCCTTTTTCTCTGCGTTCTTTTCTGCATTAATTATTTGTAGACTTTTTGATGATGGCCGTTGCGATTGGAATGAAATGATACCTCAAGCATTCTGGGTCTATGTCAGGTCATGTTCATTGCATCATTAGCACAAGTTGATTAGAGAAGTCACAGTCCCTAACACTCCCGATGCTGATTACTCAGCCGTGGAGTTGCCATTATGCAGCCCAGTAGGACAATCACTTGGACAATGTGTCCTGGAAGCCATGCACAAGTATTCTTTGTAAACAAGTTTCCAGAGGCAAAACAGACTAGTCTGTAGACAATAAATGAGCTAATAATCAACATCCTGTTTTAGAATGAGAGCCTCCCTGGTGGTTCAAATGGTAAAGAATCCACCTGCAATCTGGAGACCTAGGTTCAACCTCTGTGTCGAGAAGATCCCCTGGAGAAGGGAATAGCTACCCACTCTAGTATTCTTGGCTGGAAAATTCCATGGACAGAGGAGTCTGGCAGGCTTCCATGGGGTCACAGTCAGACATGACTTAGCAACTAACACTTTCACTTTTACTGGTCTGGATTGAAATGAGTGGGGAAAACAAACTGTAAAAGACCGTCCCAGGCTTACCCATCTCTGGTCCAGTCTTGTGGTGGCAGCATTAGCCCCACAAGCCTTGCAGAAGGCCACCACACAGTCTCTACTGAGCCCCAGCACATAGCCGGTCTCCCCAAGGGAGCCATCAACCACCAGAAAGATTTGGGGTCAGGCTGGTACTATCACCATTCTCATAAAGTCATCTGGAAACTAAGATCATGCGGTGGGACAACTAAGCCTGGGTCCCGCAACTACTGAGCCCACAGGCTGCGACTGAAGAAAGCCCAAGCACCGCAACAGAGACAGCACAGCCACAATTTAAAAAAATAAAAGAATTAAGGAAACATAATTTTATTTGTCACAGTAATTGTATTAACTCTTAGGATTATAGGTACAACTTACAACAATGCTAGTTATTATCCTAGGCATTGTGCTAAAAGGTTGACATGCATTCTTGCATTCAGTCTCCGAAGTTCCATGAAGTAGGTATTATTACTAGGCCCATTTTACAGATGAGAAAGATGAGGATTGAAGAAGTGAAGTGACTTGTTCAGTGTGAAAGGACTAGTTAAGTGTCAGAGCCGTAATGGAAGCATAGGTCTCCTCCTGAAGGCAGTGCTTTTGTCTCTCCTTCGGTAGGGGCTGGCGCTGCAGAAAGCAATAAAACACAAGGTTTGCCCTCAGACCTGGAAAGCTAGATGATGCGTGTCCAGAAATGATTGCTGAAGTAGAATGTAATCTTCTGCCCATTTTAGTTGGATGATATGTCTATTGTTGACTCGTAAATAGATCTCTGTGTAGTCTAGATACAAACCTGTTATCAGATGGATGACTTACAAATATTTTACCCCACTCTGTTGGTTGTCTTTTCATTTTTTTTCATAGTGTCCTGTGAAAAATCAGAAGTTTAAAATTTTTTTTTAATTAAAAGTTTTCATTTTGATGAAGGTCAACTTATCTGTTGTTTTCACTGTTGCTTGAACTGTTGTCTACTCCAAGGCACAAAGATTTGCACCTATGTCTTTTCTAAGATTTTTATTGTTTTAGCTTTTCCATTGAGGTCTTGGATCTCTTTTTAGTTAATCTACTATACAGTGGAAAAAAATGTTTCAAATTGATTCTGACGCATGTTGACTATCCAGTTGTCCTGGCATTGTTTATTGAAAAGATTATTTTCCCCCATTGAATGATCTTAGCACTCTAGTCAGAAATCACTTGCCCATAAGTATACAAGTTTATTGCTGAATTCTGTTGCACTGATATATGTCCATGCTTATACCAATATCACACTATCTGGATTACTCCAGCTTTGTAGTAACTTTTGAGGTCAAGGTATGTAAGTTCTCCAGTTTTGTTCTTTTTCCAGATTGTTTTGTATGTTCTGGTTGTGAGCATTGCCATATGCATCTTAGAACCAGCTTGTCAATTTCTATATGTCTTTTTGCTTCTGCCAAGACGCCAGCTTGGATTTTGATCCTGATTGCGCTGATTCTCTAGATCAATTTGGGGATTTGGGTAGGGGGAACTCAGTCTATGTCAGACTCCAAGCTAAGCAGTCTACTGGCATTATTTCATTGCATTCTCCAAGAGCCCTATGATGTAGTGATTACCATGTGCATTTTACAGATGAGGACAGTGAGGCTTTTAGAGTGTCAGAAGTCATGTTTCTCAATAAAAAAATTCATAAGTGAGATTTTTCATGCTGCAGTTTTGTTGGGGGCAGGTGAGGGGGATGTCTCCAGGACCAGCACCAAGAGGGGAGAGGAAGAAGCTGAAATGGAATGCAGTTACAACAGAGGCCTCAGCTGACCCTGTGCAAAGAGCTAAAGCTGGGATGTCCCTTCAGCAAGGCCCAGAATTAAAGCAAGGGGCCAGGTGTCTGTCTCTCCTTATCATTATGAGCTGCCCCAGGACATGGTGTAAACCTGAGTGAAGCAGCTCCCTTTAGCGGAGGGCAATTGCTCAGGAGGGCTTCATCTATGAGCAGCTGGGAGCCAACACTCACAGCAGCCTGCATCCCAGAAGGGAGTCTGGGTGCACCACTGTATCTACTGGAAGGCTGTTCTCTCTCATCCCAGGCCATGAAGATAGTCAGTGCTGAAGGGTAACATCGGAAGTCCACCAACCTCACTCCAGACTGTGAACTGGAGTAAAGACTTTGTTCCCACATATATTAATTTACTATCATTTGATTCCATAATCAGCCCAGTTAACTTATAGTTTGGACCTAAGAATATAAGTAGATTTTATAAGAAGAAATTTAACTCAAAAATTACAGTATTATTTTAGACTGTTTTTGATATCATGCTAAAAGATAGCACATGTTAAAAGTGAGTGTTCACTGTTAAAAAGGAATCTCTAGGACTGATTTTGGTTGCTTATTCTGGCTAAATCTACACCTTGGGAAAAAAATTCTGTCATTTTAATCTTCTTCTCATTGTTCTCTGAATACTCAGGAAGTTTATTTTCTCAGAGCCACCTGATATTTGAGTTTTGAGTACTTACCTCTAAAAAGATGAGGGCCCACCCATCCCCAGGTCTCAGAGCTCGGTTTGCAGCTGATGGTGATGCTTTTCATCTTCTGAGCATCTCCTATGAGCAACGAACCTGGGCAGTGTCCTTCTGTCTGCACTATCTGATGAAATCATCACAAAACTTCAATTTAGTAGGAATGTTAATTTCATTTTCTAGGTGTCCTCAAATGTTATCTGCATTTTACAGATGAGAAAACTGAGTCAGCTTGTGGGTTGCTTCCTCCCTGTCAAAAAGGTGGCTTGATAATCAGCTTTGCCATTACAAGGCAAGGGGAGAAGACAGTCATGTCCATCACCTGTCACTGGACCCCTGTGGTCAGCTGGTGTTGGCAGTCGAAAGGGTAAGACAAGGAGCAGTGGATTTTCCCAGACCCCTCCTCCCTCACCTTGGTGCCCAGAAGAAGGCAGAAGCCAGGCCGCTGCCCTTTCCTTCCCAGGAAGCAGGTGCTCCTGGAAGACTTCGACCTGGATGAAAAAGTGGCCTGGCTGTGGGACCAGCAGCCCTCTCTGTCGTTGAAGTTCACTCCCAGTGGCCGGAGATGCCGCCGAGAGATGCGCGCTGCGCGGGCGTTCTGAACTATCGGCTTCAGCACCCGGCACAGGTGGACAGCGACGAGCGCAGCAGCCCACCCCACCCTCCCGGCGCGACCACTGCGCGCGCCTCGCCTCTGACCGTCGCCAGCAGCGTGTCCAGCGCCAGCACCTCGGCGCTGTCGGGCCACGCGATTGCCTTGCGCATCGCCCTGTGCCTCCTTGCCCAGGCCTGCCAGGGGCTGTGTGCGCGTGTCCAGAGCTGCAGCTGCTCCCCAAGGCAGGGCTCCCTATGTGGGGCCCCTGTCGCCTCTCTCAGGGCTTCTAGGCACGTCCGTGGGGAGGGAGCCAGAACATGTAAAAACTTCCCCAGGCGGGTGCTGATAAGTATACCCCTTCACGGCCTAAAGGGCTCTAGTCCCCGTTGAAGTCTGTCTTGCTTCTGGAGATTTTCTAAAACCCTATTTTGTTTAAAAATGCATTCATCCTGGTTTGTGATTATATGTATTTCTGGTAACTTTTTATTTCATGCTGGTCTCCACTCCCAGTTTTTAGCGCAGTCTGAATTTGTGTAACTCAAATGAATATAAAGTGAAAGTGAAAGTTACTCAGTTGCGTCCAACTCTTTGCTACCCCATGGACTGTATAGTCCATGGAATTCTCCAGGCCAGAATACTGGAGTGGCTAGCCTTTCCCTTCTCCAGGGGATCTTCCCAACCCAGGGATCGAACCCAGGTCTTCCACATTGCAGGCAGATTCTTTACCAGCTGAGCCACAGGGAAGCCAAATGAATATAACAAATATAATAATACTACCTGGTACCTGTGAGGCTTCTTCCAAGTACTTCTCTCACTTCCACCATCCCACTCTTAACTGAATAATTAATATATCTGAAATCAACTATTACAAACTATTAACTCTGTGTTTATTTTTAATCCTAACAATTTTCTAAGGTAAATATTAAGACTCCCTTCACGTTGTTTTACTTTTATTGTTTATTCATAAATTAGGAATGTATTCAGCCAGGTAAAATGATTTGTTCCAGGTCACAGAGCATGCATGCTAGTATTCAAACCCAGGACCAGCTGACTCCAAATTTAGTGGTGTTACAGGGCACGCTGCCTCTTCAGTTTACATGATCCTTTTGGAAAGCAGTTTCACACCGTGATCCAAAGTGGCTAAAATTATTCCTATCCTTTGATTTAATAATTCCACTTCTGGAAATCTGTCTTTCTTTGCTTAGGTTTATTTTTATTTTGTTTTTGGCTGCTCAACACTGAATGTGGAGATTTTAGTTCCCCAACAAGGATCGAACCCTTGCCCCTGGAGTGGAAAAGCGGAGTCTTAACCACTGGACTGCCTGGAAATCTGTCTTAACAAGGGAGAAAAATCTACAGTCAAAGAGAAAAAAAAATCGCCAAAAAATATTCATTAGCATTATTTACAGAATAAAAATGAAAAGCAAAATTTCCATTTATTTACACAAAGACTAAACGTTTATATTTAGAAGTTTAAGTGAAATTCCACTCATAAATGGTGAAATGGTAAAGAATCCGCCTACCACTGCAGGATATGCCAGAGATGTGGGTTTGATTCCTGGAGGAGGAAATGGCAACCCACTCAAGTCTTCTTGTCTGGAGAATCCCATGAACAGAGGAGGCTGGCGGGCTACAGTCCATGAGGTCGCTAAGAGTCAAACAGGACTTAGCGACTGAGCCTTCGTTCATTCATTTATGTGCTCAATTAATAGCACATTGGAATGTTATGGAACCATAGAAAGTGCATTATGGAAAAGCTAGGAAAATGGTTATGAGTAAAATAAAGCAGGCTATAACATTGCCTAGTGATGTAACCTGTACCTTGCATGGAAGGCCATAAAAAGATACTGCTGGATACATGTGCTCAATAACTATTAACTACATAAATGAATGCAAACGACCAAGATAAATGATAATTTCTCATTTTTTTCCCCCTACTCTTCAGATTTTTCTGTCATGAGATGTTCTGGTTATTTAATGGGACAAAGCTCTTCATTTTCTTAAAGATGCGATATCCAGAGTGCTTGCTTGCTCAGCAATTATATTTTCAGATTTCTGTGGATGATCTATCATTTCCGTTGAGAGAGGAGGAAGTGAGGACCCAAACGTCTATTCTTACCTGAAATCACACATGTAGTGAGTGTGGAGTCTAGGTCTTCTGACTCCAAGTCCCTTGACCTTAACTGACCTTGACCTGGGCTGGCACTGGGAGACGGGAAATTGAATTCCAGGCCCTGCTCTGTCCCCAGCTTGCTGGGTGATTTGAGGTTAGTCACTTCTCTTGGGGTCTCTCTTGGGCTTTTGCCCTGAAGATTGACGGATCGCTTTCTTTTGCATCCTCTTTCAGCGGGCGGGGGAGTGTATTACCAGAGCTGCCTGTGCTGTCTGGCAGCACTCCCTCACGTCACTCCCTCTCTCATCTCCTTGTCTGAGTTCCTGCCTGTGTCATCTCAACTGTGTCATTTGTGTCAGTCCTTGGACATCTCGTCATATTTTCTGAAATGATCTTGTTTTCTTGCTTGTTTACGGTTTGTTTGCCTCTCTAGATGTGAGCTCGGCAAAGTCATAACCTAGGCTCTCCTGGTCGGTATGCCAGCTCCAGCTAGCTCAAATGCAAAAGGAAAGGGATTGTAGAGTAGCTCAGAAAATGTGCAGAAGTGAAAACCGGGGCTTTAAGAATGATAAACTCAGCATTTTGTGAACACACACGCACGTTTCCTCTCTCTCTCTCTCTTCCCTTCCCTGTTTCCTCTCTCCACCCTGTCATCTCTCATCACTCATTATCTATGCTGGGCTTCATTCTGCACCTTGCATCCAACTGGAAGGGAAGAGTTCTGTCAGAACCCTGTATTCTCTTTGATCCTGTTTAATGTTTCTAGCAAAAATAAAATAGCAAAAAGCGGTTTAGGACTCCCAGTGGCATTGGCAGTCACTGGGAAAGATTCTGAACGCGTTTCCCTGGAATATACATGCCTCTCTGAACCAGGAGATGGGTTAGCTCTGCTTGTTGAATGTGGGCACATTTTCTCTTACTATTAGTGTATTTCAATGTGGTGTTTCTTTGTGAGAATCTATTTAAATCAGTGCGCATTTTGTGGGTTTCTTTTTAGGTTAAACTAGATAGCAATATCTGTAAATTCACAATTTTCATATGTAATTAGAGCTAATTTTTTTTTCCTGGACTCCAGTGGCAAGTCCTGCTCTCCTCCTGTGAGCTAGTATAGATACCATCACTTACTTCCTTTCTTTCCTTACGTATTATGTAACGTGGTGCTTTATAGTTAGTAGTTGTCCTATGAATCTCCAACATCAGATTAAATTAATAACTTAAATAGCTAAAATTAGTGGGATTCTCTATCTGTTAGATGTACTTCATTTGGTGAGAATACGAAACTTCTCTGTAATCAGAGAGCAGGAAAGACTTCGTATCTTTATTTTTAGTGTAAGAACTTCTATTCAACTTAAGCCTTTGAGCCTTGAGATACATTTTCCTTCAGATCACTAAGTTGAGTCTCAATTACTGTTTCTTTTAACTACTTGATTTTTATTTTGTAGATCATATAATGACATGGCAGGAAGCATCTGTGATGGGCAGAAAAATTGCTCTCAGCATTGTTCTTCACACAGATTAACTGCAGGTCCTACCCTTGACTTGAGTTAAAGGGGAACAGACCTGCCAGAGTCAGCAGAGACTGTCTCTGGGCGAGTAGTTGCAGGTTCAGACCCTCGCTCTCAGACTGTGGTGTGTGGTCCAGCCCCGTTGGCTTCCACGAAGTGCCTTTAGAAGTGAAGAATCTGGGGCCTCAGCGCTGCCTGTGGGATCTGCAGTTTGATAAGATTCCCATGCGGAGACTGCGGTTGCATTGGAGGAAGAAACTGATCGGGGTCAACCAAAAACAATGGCAGGTTCAACTTTTGAAAAGTCTTCTTCCTCGTCTCCACTCTGCTTCTTTATCCTCAAGTGAAACTGTCCTTATAGCACAACTAAATCACCAGTTTGATCAGATCTAGTGCAATTCTCCCCCAGTTTCTTCAAGTCTGATATAAACCAGCATAGTTTCAGTAACTGCAGACAATACCCATATAGCCCCACATTGATCAGAATTCAGGCTTTATTATTGTTGTGCAGTGTGAAGAACTGAACCTTAATTCCAAGCATACATAATTAAGTTTATAAAGAAGGATTTTGTTCCCAAAACATATCCAACATTTAAAGGGAGAAAAAGATGTTTATTTGAAGAACAGAATATACGTAGAATTGTTTGCTTCTAAAAAACCCATTTCCACCAAGCCTTAACTTCATAATTTCATACGAAGCAATGGCATTACATTACCCAATCTAAACAGTTTAGTGGGGGCAGCACTTGGCAGAATAAAAAAATAGTATATAGATGTACACGTAACTCAAAAAATATTTTTTAAATCCAACTTCCAACTTTCAATCTAAATATAGATTTTTCTCCTAATAGACTTAAATATATGATTGTTAAAACATATATAAGTGTGTAAAATATATTTTTATAAAGGGAAACTAAGGTGTATAATATCCGCTGTTGATTTCATAAAACTAAAGCAGGGAAAAAGGAGACTTTAAAAAGTTCCTCTCTTTCTGTGCAGGCTGCTACTCTGTTCTGCCTTAGGTTTACCTATTCAGGTTGGAAACTGGAATGCCATACCGGGGTGGAAACTGACCAAATACGCTGCCTTAACATCTCCTTTCAGACCTTTACTGGGAACTTAAAAAAAAAAAAAATGTGTATATCACTGGGGGCAGGGGCAGGAGTGGGGGGGGGTTTGAGAAAAACAGTTAAACCAGAGCTTATCTGAGACTTCTATTTATCCATGTGGCAGAGCAGTTACATGTCCCACCAGGGGATGCTGCGACTCAAGGGAAGGCTGACGGCTAATAAGACGCTATCACTAGAAGGGAGCAGACCCAACATCAGACTGAAAAGATTTTGGATTATGTAGCACCTCATCACTCAGATACGTACGAAACCTTTAACAGAAAATCTTCCAGGCAGCCTACAGCTTGCCTTTCTGGCCATTGTCTTTTTAATGCATACCTGGTCTATACAAGGAAGAGGGACCAGGAATGAGAAAGGTCTAATAGCCCATTTTTGCAGAAGCTATTTGAGCAGTGTGTACATGATGGAATGATTATTTTCTGATCCCCCAACCCCCGTGGAGGGCAAAAATCACAATACAATGTGGTAGCAAACGTGGCTGTCTCTCGTATTGCTAGGGACATAGCCTCCCCTATGACAATTTTGAACCATTCTTGAGAACCATCAGCCTGTAAATCATGTCCGGTCTTTCTGGGAAGATGTACCTAAGAAGGGACTATTGAGGGATGGTGAACTCACACATGTACCTCTTGCTGCTGCTACAGGCCTCATCACTCCACTTGCCCTGAGCTGACTGGGAGAAGAAGGCACAGTTTTCCCGCTTGCCACCATTAGGCTGTGCCTGGTCCCAATTGAGGAAGGAGATGGCAAGCCCATTGACGTCGACAAACTTGCCTTCTGCGACCATGTCGTTGATGCCCAGCCAAAAGTCATTGACCCCCGGCAGGCTCCTTTTACCATAGTCTCGGAGGGCGTTGATTTCATCGGAGCTTCTGGGGACAACCAGGGTCCCGCCCTTGGAAATGCAGTCTTCATTGGCTTCGTGGAAGTGCTTCGAGCCTTCAGCGGCAAGGTAGCACTTTTTGTGAAATTTTGTGCCTCGGAGACAGACTGTAAGATGTGAGATTTGACATATTAACATTCTGTGGCAGTATAATAGTCTAGAGCTGGCCCTGGCCAACAGTGGTAGATAGCTGTGGCAAGGACGATGCATAGAGATAATGGTGAGTCATTGTGTAATGAGGACTCTGTGCACAGAGTCAGACACTGTGCCAAGCATTTTACATAAATGAACCCATATCATAATCACAACTGTCCCATGATGTGGGATGCTTATGACATCTGTCCTTACATATCAGGATAGTGAAGCTTGGGGCTTCCCTGTGGCTCAGTGCTAAAGAATCTGCCTGCCAATGCAGGAGACACGTGTTTGATTCCTGGGTCCCGAAGATGCCCTGAAGGAGGAAATAGCTACCCACTCCAGTATTCTTGCCTGGAGAATCCAATGGCCAGAGGAGCCTGGTGGGCTACAGTCCATGGGGTCACAGAGTCAGGCTGGAGCAACTAAGCACACATATAATGAAGCTTTAAAGAGCTGTTAGCATATAAACAGGTGACTTGCATTGCATGGAAGATTACAGCAGGTAACTGAGCCCACAGCAGATAACAATAAGCTAAATATTGTTTATCTTATCCAGGATATAACCCAAATATAAAGACAGTTTTAAGGCATAGCATTGGAGAATCAGGCTTCAGGGCTGTACTGCCTCAGCTTAGGTGTCAGTTCTGATATTTATTATCTGTGTTAGCCTTAATTTCCCTGTGCCTTAGTTTCCTCATCTGTAAACTGAGAAGAATTATAGCAGCATCTGTCTCATAAATTATTGAAGGATTAATGTGTTGATGATGGATATGAGTCTGAGCAAGCTCCGGGAGTTGGTGATGGACAGGGAAACCTGGCGTGCTGCAGTCCATGGGGTCACAAAGAGTCAGACACGACTGAGCAATTGAACTGTGTTGATGTTTATAAAGTATCATTATAGCCCCCAACTATGGCTGAAGGGTTAACCAAGCCCTTTCCCCTTCTGCAAACTCATTTGACCTTCTTTTAACTTTCTAATTCTGTTCCCCAGGAAACTGGATAAAGGGACTTGCCAGCAGTGTAACTAGGCAACATTGCTTATGGTGAAAATGGCTCAAGACCGGTAACATAGAGCTGGGCTGGGAGCTATCAGTGTGCTGTGCTCCATCGCTCAGGTGTGTCTGACTTTTTTGTGACCCCATGGACTGCAGCCCTCCAGGATCCTCTGTCGGTGGGATTTCCTAGGCAAGAATGAGTTGCTATTTCCTTGTCCAGGGGATCTTCCTGACCCAGGGACTGAACCCATATCTTCCATGTCTCCTGCACTGTAGGTGGATTCTTTACCACTGAGCCCCCAGCCCTGGGGGCCGTAAGTAGCTGATGAAAAAGCCCTCACTTTGGTCTTCCTTGAAGGCATTAACTCTTGTAATTGGGAAGCTCTCTTCTGGGACCCCTGAAGCTCTGCCTTTGGAGTTGCTATGACAGTATCCCTCCCTGAGGATGTGAACCTTGCAAGCCAGGGGTGTTGCTGAGTCTGCCCAGCGTGGCTCTCATTTCCTCGCCCTGGGAGCTTCATGGGCTGCTGGGAGCTCTGCTCTCTGATAAAGGAACACTCACAGCTGCCCTCTGCTGGCAAGCTCTTCTCCAGAGGATCTGACCCACTCAGTGTGGCCGGAGCCAAGTCCTGCGACCCTGGGTTTAGTTCCACCTTGGCTGAGCTCTCAGTGGATTATTTTGTTGTCCTTTAGTTGCTAAGTCACGTCTGACTCTTGTGGCCCCATGGACTGTAGTCGGCCAGGCTTCTCTGTCCATGGGATCTCCCAGGCAAGAATACTGGAGTAGGTTGCCATTTCCTCCTGCAGGGGGTCTTCCTGACCCAGAGATCAAACTCTGGTCTCCTGCATTGGCAGGCGGATTCTTTACTACTGAGCTGCCTGGGGACCTAAACATCTTAGTAAACAGCTAAGGAATGCTGGTTATTTTATGTAGTTAATACTTGTTTCAATTTTGTTCCACTGCCAAATAAAGAATTATGAGGACTTCCCTGGTGGCACAGTGGTTAAGACTCTGTGCTCCCAAAGCAGGGGGAAAGAGTTCCATCCTAGGTTAGGAAACTAAAATCAGGCATCTCTCATGTCGCACAGCACAGCAAAAAAAAAAAATTAAGGATGGACTTCTAAAATGTATTATTGACATGCCTGGTTTGATTTTTATTCCACTCATTGAGAGGCGAAGGAAGTGGAAAATCAAGCTGATTTCCCAAAACATTCATCCTCCCAGCTTTTGAATCCTTTGTCCTGGACACATCTCTGCCTTGTCAATGTCTCTCTCTCTCTCCTTTTTTAAATGTCACCTAGAATGACATGTACTCTCGATGTGGTTTGAATTGCTGGCTAATCACAATTTCTTTTCCTATCTTGTTGAGGTAAGACGGGTCTCACCTGTCTGCAGGGCTTGCATTTCCTTCAGGGCGTTGACTTCTCGCCAGAGCTTTTCCACTTGAGTCTTCAGGTCTCCATCCTTCTCTGAGGATTTTTTAGAGTGGGGTGGGGTAGGATGGATAAAACAACATATGATTAAAATAAAGTGCAAAGAAAACAAAATAAGATCAAGTTTCGGAATACAGAATGTAAGCCCAGGGTGATTTTGATGAAACTGAGCCCGGAGTACATGAAAAACAATGCATGGAAGCAAGTTGTTCAGGAAGATTTGTAAGGGTTGGGTGGGGGTAATGATACTGAGAGCTGCTTCTGTGAGCTGGGGTGCCTGTCTGTCTCTCCAGCCCTATCCTGTGGGACTCACTGTCCATCACTAGACTTTAGAATGGTTGATTTTCGATGCATTCTAGAACAAGCTGCCTCATCTCAGGACCCTTTGAGTGTGTTCTTTCTGCCTGGAACACTCTTGGTCCAGGTTTTGTCCTTTTTCTTTTTCTTAAGATTTCAGTTTTATTTTTATTTTGGCCCCACAGCATGTGGGATCTTAGTTCCCCAACCAAGGATCAAACTCCCATGCTCTCCATTGGAAGCATGGAGTCTTAACCATGGGTCTGCCAGGGAACTCCCTTATCCATCATCTTATCAAGCTTAAACATCTCCTCTTCTGAGAAGACTTTCTGGGCATCCTCTCTACATCTCTCTGGCTGGTCTCTTTCCTTGAACCTTTGTTTTCCTTCCACACACTTTCTCCAGCCTACGATCATGTTTCTTTACTTAATCTTCTCTCTCTGGTTGTCCATGGTATTCCTGGTGTTTCACATGGTGCTCAGCACATCATCAATCTCATAATGTTTACTGAGTGAATAGACGATGGCATACAAAATACTTTCATGTTATTTTCACTTACTCTTCAAAGATAGTTAGGAATGGAGGAAAACGAGATTCCCACTGAAGAGTGAGAATGAACTCAGTAAGCTAAATTGGCAGGTAAGTGGTAGAACTCATACTCAGACTTAATTGGGTCTCCAAGTCCCCTGGCCTCAATACCCCTACTCAACTGATGCTCCGGGTGTAAAGGCTCTTAGCAGGGCTAAGTGATTTTCATGGAGAAATATGGAAAGGCAGTGATAAAGAGCCCTATAAAAATATTTCTGTATTAAGGACTAGCAATTTACTTAGTCTTGGATGTCCCCTGATTAGGCTAATCTTCATGGCTCTCCTTGGGTATAAGTAAGGAAGTTAGGAAATTAGTAACTTTGACTAATCAAAAATCCAGACCTGATGGGCAGTGTCTTAGAAACAGACAACTTGTGAGCTCTTCAAAAGCAGGAATTATAATAAATCTTAATACACATTTAAAAATATTAAAGGCACCATACACTGTGTGCCAGGAGCTTGATTCTTTCAGTGTTACTATGAAATAGACAATATCATTTCAGAAAAAAGAGAGGCACAGGAAACTGAATGAACCTGTCGAAGACCACCCAGCTGTAAGGTGCAGAGTTGGGAGTCGAATCTTGCTGTCTTCAAATCTGTTCCCTTTCCACCCCTCCCATCTGTTTCTGGACAGTGATCACCTTTACCTGCTTGGTCCCTAGCACGTAGCCTCGAGCAGCTAAGATGCTTAAAGCTTGATATGGCTGTTCCCGGCTGCCTCTTTGCGGGGATACCACATGGAGAATCTGTGTTCTCGTCTTGGCTGTTTTCAGGACAGGCCAGTATCCAAACATGGCAGACTCAGTTTCCCCTTAAACATGTGCTTTACAAGTCAGGTGTTTCCACATTCGGGTTAGGAAATGCCTTCTGGGGTGTCCAGGTGCGGACATCCATTCTCAAGGCATCCAATAGCTCAGCTGAGAAGCACAATAGCAAGGGTTTCCTCAACAGGACCATTCGACCCAGAATAAATATAGGGGTACATTCAGTATGCAAAGCCAGTGGCTGTTGGGGGCCAGACTTGCAAAGACTGCTAAGTTTTCCTCCAGGTTACAAGTTGTGAGCCATACAGATGTCACCCCAGTTCCTCTCAGCTTCCTGCTCCACACTGTTTAAGTAAATGGCCTCCACAAGGGAGCTGCAAACATTGTAATTAATGTGAAGACACATGGATTAATATTAGGCTCCTGGGAGACCATTATGGAAATCGTTATCCAGGTGGCTTGGAGTCTGCTTCTGTCCTTTGTGAGAAATGTGGTTGTGTTTTGTCAAAATGAATACAGGGAACAACTATTTCACTAAATAGAGATTATATTTAATTCATTACTACAACATAACTTGCATTGCTCAACCTAATCTGTTGAGGCCTGTGAAGTGACTGGCAGGGGAAACTTGGTTTTGGAGCTAAATCACTGAATTACCATTTTAAGTTTTTTTAAAGGCTCCCTTTCATTTTATTATTGTTGTTCTTCAAAAATAGGTACCAGATAAGAATGCAAAAATAATTGCTGGAAGAAATGACCAGTAAATACACGAAAAAATATCTCAACCTCATTAATAAGCAAAGAGATGCAAATTAAAAGTCTTTGGGGGTTTTGTTAAGCTGGCACAGCTTAAACTGGTGATAGGTCAGGTTGTCAAGGTGTGTGTTAGTCACTCAGTCGTGTCTGACTCTGAGACTCCCTGGGCTGTAGCCCACCAGGCTCCTCTGTCCATGGGATTTTCCAGGCAGGAACACTGGAATGAGTTGCCATTTCCTTCTCCAGGGGATCTTTCTGAACCAGGGATTGAACCTGGGTCTCCTCATTGCAGGCCGATTCTTTAACTTTTGAGCCACAAGAGAAACTCAGTGGGTGCTCTCATATACTGAAGTTGAGAACACGAGTTCATGCTACCGTTTTAAAAGACAGGTGGTGTAACTAACTTACAATTTTAGTTCTAGAGAACTATCATCACGATATTCTAGCATGGGGATCAATATCTGTGTACAAAGCAATTCACTGAGACATTGGATCAAAAAGAGATAGATTTGATGAACATAAAAGTTCACCAAGAAAGAACAGATTAAATAAGCCATAACCCATCCACACATGGAATGTTACACAGCTTTTAAAAGGGCTGAAGAAGGCCTTATATGTGAGGTTTTCCAAGAGTTAACAGATAAAATCAATTAATTTGTCTGCCAAGTACTTTAGACAACCAACAATTATTTTGTTAAAAGTAGGGCTTCCTGGGTGGCAGAGTAGTAAAGAATCCACCTGCCAAGTGGGAGACTCAGGTTTGATTTCTAGGTTGAGAAGATCCCCTGGAAAAGGAAATGGCAACCCACTCCAGTATTCTTGCTTGGAAAATCCCATGGACAGAGGAGCCTGGTGGGGCTACAGTCCATGGGGTCCCAAAGAGTCAGACACGACTTAGCAACTGAACAGCAACAAATCAATTTTTAATTGGACATTAAAGAAAACTCTGGGAATATTATCTCTTAGCAGTTAATCATGGTTAATTCTATGGAAAGAATTGAGAGAGAAAAAAAATGACTCTTGCTTTTGATTTCATAAGATTTGGTATTATTTCCAGGCAGTTTAAAAGAACTGTTTAACAGGTTTAGGCTAATGGCTTCACATATTGTAGAATCTACTTTCTTGGATCTCACAGCAAAAAATGAGCAAAACTGCTTTGGAAGGATGTTATCTAGGATTGGACCCAGTCAGTTAAAAAGCAAACAAAAGCATGTGTGTGCACTTGTGTATGTGTGCCTTGGAGGATAGAACATAATGCCCAGAACTGCAGTTATTTCAGAAACACCCACAGAGAACACACACACGCATTCACATACTCACACCCCTCCCCACAGCCCTGCTGGGTGGTCACCAGCTGACCACTCCTTCGTGGCAAAGAGGTGCTGGCGGCAAAACACGCCTCATCACCCAGCAGAAATGCCACCTCCCTCCCCTTCCTTTCCCTGCCTTCGTCTTCCACAAGATACTTCATCGCTCATGAGGGATATTTTCATCTCTCTTTAAAGGAGGTAACAGAGAAGTGTAGTATTTCATTAGGAAAAAAAAAAAAATTCTATTTAAGAGGGATGGGCTGGGGTGGGCCATGGGAGGGGAGTTCAGAAGGGAGGGGACATACGTATACCTGGCTGGTTCATGGTGATGTGTGGCAGAGGCCAGCACAGTTATAAAGCAATTATCAAAAAAAAAAAAAAAAAAAACCCAAGAAAGAAAGAAACCTTATATCAGACCTAAAGTTGGGCACTTCATAATCTCAAAAACATGGCACAACAAGAGAAGCTCCTTCTCACCAGCCAGCCATTCCTGTTGTGTTAAACAAGACTTCAGCTTTGCTGGTATTATTGTTTGTGTGTTGCTGCTAATGAACTGAAATTGATGAGGAAATAGTGTCAATATTTACCTTGAAATATCCTATGAAAATACCTCAGAATGAGATACACCTCACACCACGCCTTTCTCGATGAGGTAGTTTTGATTTAGCTTCAGTGTGTTGCGTGTACATTGCCATTATCTCTGTCCCTTGCAAGATTTTTCCTCTCTCTTAGACCAATTCAGGGCTTCCCTGGTGGCTCAGTGGTAAAGAATCTGCCTGCAAAGCAGGAGACCCTGGTTCGATCCCTGAGACAGGAAGATCCCCTGGAGAAGGAAATGGCAAGCCACTCCAGTATTCTGGCCTGGAGAATCCCAAGGACAGAGGAGCCTGGTGGGCTACAGGCCATGCGGTCATAAAGAGTTGGACACAACTGAGCGACTGACACTTTCACTTTTTCAACCCAGTTCAAGCCACCCCACATTGGGATTGCTTGGAGATTGTTTTGCATTAACGTATTTCCAAATGCTGTATGACTTGTGTGTTGAAATATTTTTAAGTGAAAGACATAATACTTCTCTATGACATGAAGAAGCTTAAACATATGATACAGACTGTCCTTATATTCCCAGGGATATGGAAATATAGCTATTGACGGAAGCCACATTACCAATAGCTCTATCCTCTGCTACACATTGAATAGGATTATAATTGTCTTACAGATCAGTTTGAACAGCTGTATAATATCTATGAGACAGTATACTCTATTAATCGATTTGTTCTCCTTGATCCCTCATTCCAAATAGCAGACGTTGTATCCAGGTTGTCACACTCTAATGAGCATTCTCTTGCCTAAGCTCACCTGATGAAGGATATACAATACAGAAAGTCTTTTTGCAAGAGCCTTTTTTATCCTACGAAACCAGAATCCTAACATATGATTCCTTTAAATGTCAAACAGTCCCAGAGAATTAAGAGGTCACTGGGTCCCCTGAAAATGCCATATCTGCATGAAGACGTGGTAACTGCCGCCAGAGATGGTCTCCTGGGGGAGTCTGGAAATGGATGTTGTCCAGCTCCTAACCCACCCTGAGCAAGCCTAGAGTTCTGCTGGATGGAGGCACCCTGTTACCTTTCACTCGGCGTTTGCTGTGCTTCCTGGCTTTGAACTTGGACGCGTGGCAGCTGGTCTGGTCCAGGAGCAAGATGATAACCAGGACGTAAATTACAAGTCCATTCTTTGCCATGGCTGTGGGGCGAGTCTGACAGCCACCGTGCCAGCGCCTCTGGAGTACTAAGGGCAGAGTAGACTTCACAGCCACATCTTGCCCTGAGATGCCTGGGGCCAGCTTTATAAAAGCGTGCTGTGCAGCTTGGCTGGGATCCTGCTGACGGAATGTTTGAGTGCCTCTGCTGGCTGCAGCATAAGGTGGCCCCTGTTCTCACGTCTCATTTAGGCATTAAAAAAAAAATTTCCTGCGAAGAAAAATTTTCCTACTTGACTTGCCTTTTCAGAGCATATCAGGGTTTATAAAGGGACTGAAAAGTGTTGTCTTTCTTTTCTTTCCTTTTTTTTCAATCTAAAGTCCAGGAAGCTTGGGGTCTCTCTGTGAAGACTCTGATGAAGTCTTTGGTTTGGAGCTCTGAAGTTCACTTAATATTCTGAGAAGTGCATTCAATGACATACACGTCTAGGAAAGTTAGTGTGTGGGAGTATGTGCATGTTATGCCAGAGCACCACCTGTGCGTCTACACACACTCATGCATCTGTCTGCACAGCTCATATGGAGCTTGGGAAGGGTTTATTCACACGGAGTCATGGAGATGGTCAAAGGGCCTCCTGTTAGGATTTTGTGGGTTTAGCAAGAGTTAAATTCTTGGGGAAACACACCTTAGAAAGAAGACAGTGAATTTTTTCCATAAAAATTAATGTAAAATAGCAACCATCACTATCTCACAGGTCTTCACCAGCTAACACTGTATTCCTTTGAAATTATCTCAAACACTTAAAAAACACTTTGAAAGGAAATACAGAAATAACAGAGAAATATAGTGAAAGACTTGCTGTAATTATTCTTACCTGGACAATAAATGGGCTTTAGGAAAAGTACTGAGAACCAGGGACTTCCCAGGTGGTAAAGAATCCTCCTGCCAAGCAGTAGACTTGGATTCAATCCCTGGGTCGGGAAGATCCCCTGGAGGAGGAAATGGCAAGCCACTCCAGTATCCTTGCCTGGGAAATCCCATGGACAGAGGAGCCTGGCAGGCTACAGTCCATGAGGTCGCAGAGAGTCAGACACGACTTAGTGACCAAACAACAGTAGCAACAACTGAGAACCAGGCCGACTCTTATGGCAAAATAAGGAACTTCCAGGAGTGTGTCCAAGGTAGACCCTGGGGAAGGACCTCCATCCTGACCAACTTACATCACTATCTGGATGACCAGGTCCGGATGGAGGGCAGGGTTTGTAGATTTTGGAAGGTCCCAAGGACCAAACTCATTGTATCTTTTTTTTTCTTTTGGAGACAAACAGGAAGAATCAAGGGGTGATTAATTTCTTCTGAATCTTAGTGAGCAAAGCCAGCCTAATCCATCTTGATTTCCCTCCTGCTATAGCCACCTTGTAGACTGCCTACAATATTGACGTCGAAGTCAGACCAGTGACGTAGGAAAGTCTAACGTAATGTAACGTATGAAATGAAAAATAATGTGTGAGTTTAAAAATAAAGATTTTATTTATAATGTAAACTCGTACTGATGTGGGCAATCTATATATAGGCCATTGAGAGCATCTTGGACACAAACTTGAGCTGGGTTCCTATTTTACTCTCAACCGTTTAGCAGCTGTGTGCTCTTAGGCAAGTTACTGCACCTCTCTGAATCTTTTCTCATCTTAATAATGGGTTAGCTAGGGATGCTAACTTTACAGGGTTGTTGGAAAGAGCAACAAAGTTATGACAATAAGCATTCAGTGTGAAGTCCAGTGCTTAATAATAATAGCAATGATGATAATAGTAATAATACCTGCAATTTCCTTAACATAATTTATAATAGTACAGCAGTGCCAGGTGTTTGTAGTCTTCACAGCAAGCCCATGGTATAAACATTCTCTGCATTTTACAAATGACTGAAACTGAGCCTCAGAAAGTTGAAGTGGGTTTGGTCAGCGTCACTCAGGTCCCAAGAGTGGGACTTGATTTAAAATCTAGGTCTAATTGACCCAGAAGATACTTCTTTTGACCTGGGAAACATGTGTTTTGATTTGAAAAGGGAAAGAGGATCAATGTTTTACAACTATCTTGTGATTGATGCAAAAGCTTTCTGCCAGCTTCTCAAATCCTTTACTCTGAGAAGAGATTTCAAGTTACAGACAGTGGTGGATAGCTAATGAGCCCTCTCAGATCTTTGGTCTGTCCTGTGCTAAAGCTAGGCTTATCTTAAAAAAAAAAAAAAATCTGTATTGTTTTAAGCTGTTTTCCCTTTCTAGGAAGGCCTCTGAAAGCCCCTGCTTGCTTCTAAAATTAGCAAGCTATTTTTAGCGCAGTTTTTTTTTCATAAATCAGGTTTATTTTTTATCATCCATCTTTTATTTTAATTGAAATATAGTTACTTTACAATTCTGTGTTAGTTTCAAGTGTACAGCGAGTGGTTCAGTTATACACGTTAGTTAGCGTTAGTCACTCAGTCGTGTCTGACTCTTTGTGATCCCCATGGATTGTAGCCCACCAGGCTTCTCTTGTCATGGGATTCTCCAGGCAAGGATACTGGAGTGGGTTGCCATTCCCTTCTCCAGGGGATCTTCCCAACCCAGGGATCGAACCCAGGTCTCTAGCATTGCAGGCACATTCTTTACCATCTGAGTCCCCAGAGAAGCCCTCAGTAAATGTACATATATTCTTTTTCAGATTCTTTTCCATTATAGGTTATTACAAGGTTCTGAGTATAGTTTCCTTTGCTATACAGTAGTAATGGTAGTTATCTATTTTATATAGCATAGTATGTGTATGTTAATCCCGAAGTCCTAACTTATCTCCTTTTCCCTTTGATAACTCTAAGTTTGTTTTCTATGTCCGTGAGTCTCTTTCTGTTTTGTTCATTATATCTGGAGCAGTTTTCAATTTACAGAAAAATTGAGCAGAGAGTATTGAGAATTCCCATAGATCTCCTCTTCCCACCCTGCCCCACAACCCCAGTTTCTCTTATTATTACTGCCTTGCGTGTGTGTGTGTGGTATGGTTCCTCTGCCCATGGGATTCTCCAGGCAAGAATACTGGAGTGTGTTGCCATGCCCTCCTCTAGGGGATCTTCCCAAACCAGGGATCGAACCCATGTCTCATTATATCTCTCGCTTTGGCAGATAGGTTCTTTACACTAGAGCCAATTGGGAAGCTCATGTTATTGACTGAAGTCTGTAGTTATATTAGGATTCACTTTCCCACTTGGAGAGTCCTGTGGGTTTGGGCAAATAGTGTAGAATGTTGCAGCCACCAGTACAGTAGCATGGAGGACAGCTTCGTGAAAGCGCACAGTTTTTGTTCTAATTAAATGTTCGGGTATTCACCCTCACTGCTGTTGCCTGAGACTGCTTAGGACTCCCTCCTGTCTGCCCTGATCTGCACACTCTCCTGAGACGGCCGAGTTCCTTCTCCAGGCTTCAGACTCCGTCTGGGACTCTCCACTCTGACCTCTCCACCGGGAACTCCTCCTTCAGCCTCTCAGCTCCACTGCTCATGCGATGCTTCCAGCTGGATCTCAGAAGACACCTTAAACTCATGATGCTTTAAATGCAGTTCTGCATTCTTCCCCTGCTCATGTCCTGTGGTTCTGTAAATGAAAATTCACTTTCATTTATTCATTTTTCTGTGTGTGCTGCACCTCATGGCTTGCAGGATCTCAGTTCTCAGATCAGAGATTGAACCCAAGCCACCGCTATAAAACTGCCAAGTCTTCTTCACCCCTGGGCCACCAGGGGATTCCCCCATGAATTTTAAAAGGTCCCATTCTTCCTGAGCCCCCCATATCAGAGTTAGCGTTCCATCGTGCGCCAGTTCCGAAACCTGGGTGCCATCTGGGAGCCATTGGCAGTCACCATCGCCCTCCCCACCCCTCTCCACAGCCTGGCCATCAGCACACGCCGCTGTGGTTCCTGCCTCCGGATGCCTTTGTCATCTCGCCTGCCATCATCCCGCCCCGAGTCACTGAGAGCCCCCACGCGAGCCCGCCTCATCCCTGAGATGGAGCTGGGCTCCCACCCCACTCACAGGAGCTGGCCACAGGTCACCGATATGATCGCCACTCTCCTGCTGAAAACGCTCCGCATCTTTCTACGGAAGCTTAGACTTCTCGCTGTGGTTTCCAAGGCCCTCTTACCTGGCAAGAACTTACCTGGTTCTTCCTGCTGACTTTCTCCAGGCATCGAGACCTTTTTTCAGCCTTGACTCATTTTCGATTCCTCCATCGTCCCCACCATTCCTTTCCACATGTTTTTTTTCCTGCCACCCTGTCTCATCCCTAGGGCTTCCCAGGTGGCTCAGTGGGTAAAGAACCCACCTGCCAAGGCAGAGATGGGGGTTCAATCCCAGGGTTGGGAAGACCCCCTGGAGAAGGGCATGGCAACGCATGCCAGTATTCTGGCCTGGAGATTCGCATGGACAGATGAGCCTGGCGGGCTATAGTCCATGGGGTCACAAAGAATTGGACGTGAATGAAGCCGCTGAGCATACACGTACACGTGCGTACCATCCCTTCCCAGACTTGACATGTGCCCAGATCGGTAACGTTTAGCGTATGGCTTCCTGTTTTCAGGTCTGAACTCCCAGACACGTCTTCTCCAACTGCACAGTCTAGGAAGGTCCTGCCCTGTTTACTCCACCAAAGGACTCTGCTTCCTTTATAGCCCTTATCACACTTTGGGGCTTCTTTCTAAATGTTTTTACTTCGTTGATCTCCTGCAGGATGTTAGTCTCACCAGCTAGGCTGTAAGCTCCCAGAGGGCTGGGGCTGGGTCGAATTAACTCGACTTTGCACATGGCGTAGTATATGACACGTAGTATTTGCTCAATAAAACATTTACTCATGTGGGGCAGGACGGTTTTGCTTTGTTTCCCTGCCTTCCCACCTCTCCTCTGAGGCTCCAATAGCAAGCCACTTGACCCAGGAAACAGCATCTCAACTCATGGAAGAGCAAAGAGCCCGAGGCTCTTATTTGGAGGAATAACACCTGGAGTCACGCTAGGAAACCACCCGTCTCAGCACTGGGGACGTTGCAGGTGCTTGGCCCTGAGACCAGACAGGGATGGGAACTTTCCTTTCCTCCTGGAGAGACGCCTGGTCCAGGGAAAAACAGTGGAAACTCAATGTCTGCACAATCGGCTGGAAGAGGGGGGAGGGTAGAAGTAGAGGGAGAGTCGGATCTGAGGGTATTCTCAAGGTAAGGATTTTTGTCCCTACCCCCAGTGTGATTCACATCAGACATGGCCCACCCCTTGAGGTGATCCCCCACCCCCCAAGACTGCCAAAGGAAAAGCAGGAAGAGAAATGACAGTGATCTGGAAAGAAGCCCGTCGTGAGCCACACACACATCAAAGTAACCGGGTGGGCGGGGTGGGCGGGGCGGACGGGGAATCTGGCCCTCCCCGACCCGGCCCTAGGGAAAGACGGGCCTCGCTGGGTTTTCCTGGAGGCCGAACAATCGCTCTTTTATAGAGCAGCATGTTGTCATCAGCTTGTCCTCTGGGCTGCACCTGGGCCTCTGAAAGGGCTATTTAAGAAAAAGCCGACATTTACAGCCAGGGAATAGGAGCTATAAAAATATTGCCTTTAGTCCCAAAATGTTTGGTGAGGATTTTAAAACTGTCACCAGGGTTTTATTTTCTTTATTAAGTTGCTGTTTACAATAGGTCCCCTGGTCACCCAGTGTCACTGGTGTGTTGCTATTTTAAACTCACTTCAGGCTGTTTTTCCGAGGATTAGATTCTAGCAAATGTCCATCTGGCCCCGTTGCTGTTTGCTGTTCATCCTCAAGGGGGAACACACGCGAGGGCTGCATTCAGAACCTGGGGCAACATTCAGGGGGAAGTGATGGAATGAACATGGAAATCGCAGGAGCAAGGCTGAGCTGTTTGGAGGGAAGACTGGTGATGGTAGATGTGCAAGCCGCCTTCTTCCCATGCAGGGCTCCTAGCTGCAGCTGTGAACCATGGGCCTGGAATTTGAAGAGAAGGCTGGGGACAGCTCTGGAGACAGTAAAGGCTCCAGCATTGAACAGAGATAAAGAGCAAGGGCGCTAATAGTTTTGGGGTCAAACCTTCAGATCTGGGACTTCCCTGGGGGTCCAGCAGATAAGACTCTGTGCATCCGCTGTAGGGACACAAGTTTGATTCCTGGTCGGGGAACCAAGATCCCACAGGCCGCCTGGTGCGACCAAAAAAAAAAAATTCATATAAGTTATTAGTTCCATGACAACAGTCAGACTTTGTCAACTCTCTGAACCTTGGTTTCTTTCTTGTGGAATGGTTGAGAAAACCAGAGCGTGTGTATAAAACATAGAAGCCACAACTTATCACAACAGGTGATGGATGAAAGAGCTTCCCTCACTCACCTCATACAGATGCTTGAGGCACCAGCCCTGTCCCACCCCCAGCCCTACAGATTTGGTCCCATTGGTTCTTGCCAGGACATACTTCTATCTAAGGGCTTCTACACACTTTATACTTACCTTGTATTTGTCTCCCCGACCCGTGTTATCTCGGACAAGGGTCCTGTCCTATTCCCTTCCAATTTCCTAGACCAGCGCTGTCCGATACAAGTGTTCAGCGGCCACTTGCACCTAGCAGCTGCCAGGTTGGATAGCACAATTCTGGAGCTTCAAAACTGGCTGATGCTTAGTGGACACTTATAAACGTGTGTTGCATGAAATGATCCAACCAAGAGGGTTTGGAGTAAAGAGATGAGTAATTTGTATTCCTTCAATCCTATCTAATCCCTGGGTCAGGAAGGTCCCCCGGAGAAGGGAGTGGCTACCCACTCCAGTATTCCTGCCTTGAGAACCCCATGGACAGAGGAGCCTGGCGGCCCATGGGGCTGCAACAGAGTCAGACACAACTGAGCGTGCAACCCACAGTCTTGTCTGAACTGCTGGGCTAAGGTTGTCTTTTTAACCTAAATACAGTGAGAAAGGGCCTTTTCAGGTGGCGCTAGTGGTAAAGAACCCGCCCGCCATCGCAGGAGACATAAGAGATGAAGGTTCCATCCCTGGGTCGGGAAGATCCCCTGGAGGAGAGCATGGCAACCCACTCCAAGATTCTTGCCTGGAGAATCCTGTGGACAGAGGAGCCTGGCGGGCTACAGTCCATGGGGTCACAAAGAGTCGGACACGACCGAAGCGACTTAGCACACGTGCATGCATGCAGTAAGGAAGCGTTGCTATCCTTGTCTTGTGGAAGGTGAGACCTAGTCTTAGAGAGTGAAACGGTTTTCCTTAGAATCCTTACTTTCTAAGTGTCCATCACACGGGGGTCTCCCACTCAGAAATTAGCAGGGAGGTGAGGCCTGTCTGGCGGTGAAGGAGGATTGGGGGCTTCGTGGGCTTACCTAGGAGATCAGTGTGAAAATTCCTGGTAAAGTTGCGGTAGTGGAATCTCAAGTTTAGGAGACACTTGTAGTCATATATTTGACCTTGAGGCGTGAGTCCCTGTCCAATCTACTTTGAATGCTTCTCATGATGGAGGGCTCACTATCCAGCAGGGCAGCCAGTTCTTCCACGAGAAAGTCCTGCCATTCCTTCCTCCGCGCCTTCTCCCAACTTGCTTTCTTGCATGCCAGCCCCAGTTTAGTTCATGAAGGCCCCTGAGGTTGCTCTGTCTCTCCTGCCCATTTTCCACCATTGCCCCAAGCTCCTCGGGTTCTCCCTGACATCGGTTGCATGGCCCCTCCCGAGGCCAAGTCCCTCTGCTCTGCCCCGGGCCTGTGGGAGTCACTCCTCTGGGCCAGAGTGTGATGTGTGATCTCATTTTCAACGAGCTCCCTCCCCTCTCGCAGGACTGAGTGTTCTGGCCCTATCCACCCTGCCTCCGTGTGGAGCCTCTCAGATGGTGGCTGAGGCTGCCGTATCCCTGGCCCCAAACAGACACCTCACTGTGTCCTTGCTTCCCACACCGGTGTGCAGTCGTGGAAAGTGTGCAAACGACATCATCCCGACCTGGGGGTGAGTCGTGGCGGCTCGCTCATTTGCTAGCTCTGTGATTTGGGCGAGCTCATTAACCTCTCTGATCCTCACGCTCCTGTAATTTGGGGACCATAATGACTATATGCCAACATGATTGGGAAGATTAAAAAGATGCCCTAGAAGCAATCAACAGGGTGGCTGATACAGAAGAGAGATTTCATATGTGGGCTTGCTATTAATCAATTATTCATCATTATTACACTGTCCCAGCTTTTAACGACTTCACCCTGAAGTCGCCCGCCCTGCCCCCTGCCCTGGCCACCCCCGCTGTCCCATCCTCCAAGTACCCACTGTAGCAAACAGTGCACTTTTCATGGAAGGCAAACACTGGTCTGTCGGTCTGTTTTTCTTAGGCGTACCGATGGTCCAGATTTATTGTGAGCTGTGCCTGGCCCTGCTGCCAAGGTAGTTTGAGAACACAAATAAGTCAGTCTTCACCTCCTGTCCACCGAGAACAAGGTGGGTCCACAGTGGGAAAGCCTCCACTGCTCCTTTCTGTGGGTGTCCCGGGGGGCTCCATGGACATCGTGCTGAGCCTTCGGGGGGCAACAGTGAGGCCCTTGTTCTCCCTCGGCGTTCAGGGGGTTGTGACCCCGCCTGTGCTCTAAGCAAGGCGACAGCAGGCTGCAGTGACCCACTGAGAAGGCCCGCCTCTCTGGAAAATTAGCTCAGTTTCCAACTTTAGATCCGTGACAGCTTACTGGCGGAAACAGCGACAGAAGTCCAGTTGCCTCGTGTTCCCCTTCAGTGGGCTTGAGTAAACAGTCAAGCTATTCCTGTTGGTTGAGGTGACATAAAGAGGGTGGCATTGGGGTCACTTTTCCAGCACATGCTTCCTGAGACTGAAACCCTAAGTGGGTAACCAGAGGAAACTAGGTCCATGGGACCTGATTCTCAGAAATGATAGGAAAAGGAGAAAATGCCGGGTGGGATATAGGTGCAAGGCATTACTTATCCTTCTTTTGACTCTGAGTAATTCTGAGGAAGAGAAGCAGCAGATGGGGAAGGCATGAAAGTCAGCCGTGTCCGACTCTTTGCGACCCCATGGACTATACAGTCCATGGAACTCTCCAGGCCAGAATACTGGAGTGGGTAGCCTTTCCCTTCTCCAGGGGATCTTCCCAACCCAGGGATCGAACCCAGGTCTCCTGTGTTGCGGGCGGATTCTTTACCAGCTGAGCCATGAGGGAAGCCCAAGAATACAGGAGTGGGTCGCCTATCCCTTCTACAGGGGATCTTCTCGACCCAGGGATGGAACCGGGGTCTCCCGCATTGCAGGCGGATTCTTTACCAGCTGAGCCACCAGGGAAGCAGATGGAGGGGGTGAAAATCAGTTTGATGTTGGACGAGTCAGTCTTAATTAAGGTTTTCATGGGACACTCAGCTGCATCTGTCTCACTGATGATTGGAAATAATGGTTAGACACTTAAATGAGGTAGAAAAACAAGAGTTCCATGAACGCATCCATCATTTGTTAATAGAGAATCAATGACATGTTAATAGTGGGAAATTGATGATGGGGATGAAGCAAGGATACTCAGATGGTGAAAAGAGTAGAATCAGAGGCAAATCCACTGGGTCGCAGATGCTGAAGGGGTGGGAAGAGGCAGGAAAGGGCTTCAGCAGCCAGAAAAGCCAGACCTGCATTTCCCTCTACTGAGTCAACAGACCGTGTTTTAAAAATCTCAGATGAAGTTTCCTAGGGAGGAGAGAGAAAGAGCTGGCAAATAGGCCAAAGAAGCAAAATAGGAAAAAGACTAAAATAAACACTTGTCTTGGGAGTAAGAGAATGACTTGAAGCAATTTCTGTAATACATTAGACATGGAAGGCAGACTGCAGCTAAGTAGAGATTAAAAAGTTAATTTTTTAAACAGAGTTTTTATGAAAGAGGAGTTTTAGGTTCATAGCAAACTTCACTGAAAGGTACAGAGATTTTCTGCACCCTGCGTAGGTCCCCGCTTGTGTGCTGGGTCAGATGGGGAGGACGTGTCGGTGTGCAAGAGGACAAGGGGATCTGGCCCCCATCCACAGGCTCCCACCCGGGCCCGGCTTCTCCCTCGTCCCCTGCGCCACCCAGATCCAGCCTCACAGTCCTGCACAGACCTCACTCCTGGTGCCAGAATGTGCTGGCCACGGCCACACGCATCCATGCCCACAGGCTGCTGACCAGGGGGCGGCCCCCCTGCAAGCTCTGTGCTGGGAGGGCCCGGGTAAGGCCACAGACTCGGGAACCAAGCGGCCTTGGATTGAGTCCCAGCTTTGACTTTTCAGTTGTGTGTCATTGATGCAGGAGAAGGTGGAACAACAGTACCTGCCTCTTAGGTGGAGACTGAATTTGTCACAACACAGAAAATACTTAGAATAGTGCCTGCCCAATGGCAAGTGCTAACAATGCTTATTAAGTAGGTGGGAATGTTGAGTGATTCTAGCCCTGGGCTGAAGTTTTTGTCTCAGAGTGAGGCGGATTCTCCATTTAGTGAGTTTTCTCAGACCCTCTGCGGGAACTTGGCCCCTAGATTCTCCCCTAATATTATAAGGGCAGAAGGAGGCTGGCTGATAGCTCAGAGAAACCCTGAGAAGCAGGTTTGCAGGTGGGTCTGCAACAACACGATGACCCAAGTTATTACACACTGTTTTAATGGATACATTAAAATGCAAAGGCAGGAAGTCAAGAAACACCTGGAGTAACAGGCAAATTTGGCATTGGAGTACAGAATGAAGCAGGGCAAAAGCAAACAGAGTTTTGCCAAGAGACTGCACTGGTCATAGCAAACACCCTCTTCCAACAACACAAGAGAAGACTCTACACATGGACATCACCGGATAGTCAACACCGAAATCAGATTGATTCTATTCTTTGCAGCCAAAGATGGAGAAGCTCTATACAGTCAGCAAAAACAAGACCAGGAGCTGACTGTGGCTCAGATCAGGAACACTTTATTGCCAAATTCAGACTTAAATTGAAGAAAGCAGGGAAAACCACTAGACCATTCAGGTATGACCTAAATCAAATCCCTTATGATTATACAGTGGAAGTGAGAAATAGATTTAAGGGCCTAGATCTGATAGATAGAGTGCCTGATGAACTATGGAATGAGGTTCGTGACATTGTACAGGAGACAGGGATCAAGACCATCCCATGGAAAAGAAATGCAAAACAGCAAAATGGCTGTCTGGGGAGGCCTTACAAATAGCTGTGAAAAGAAGAGAAGCAAAAAACAAAGGAGAAAAGGAACAATATACCCATTTGAATGCAGAGTTCCAAAGAATAGCAAGGAGAGATAAGAAAGCCTTCCTCAGTGATCAGTGCAAAAAAATAGAGTAAAGCAATAGAATGGGAAAGGCTAGAGATCTCTTCAAGAAAATTAGAGATACCAAGGGAACATCTCATGCAAAGATGGGCTCAATAAAGGACAGAAATGGTACGGACCTAACAGAACCAGAAGATATTAAGAAGAGATGACAAGAATACACTGAAGAACTGTACAAAAAAGATCGTCATGACCCAGATAATCACATGGTGTGATCACTCACCTAGAGCCAGACATCATGGAATGTGAAGTCAAGTGGGCCTTAGGAAGCATCACTACGAACAAAGCTAGTGGAGGTGATGGAATTCCAGTTGAGCTCTTTCAAATCCTGAAAGATGATGCTGTAAAAGTGCTGCACTTAATATACCAGCAAATTAGGAAAACTCAGCAGTGGCCACAGGACTTGTAAAGGTTAGTTTTCATTCCAATCCCTAAGAAAGGCAATGCCAAAGAATGCTCAAACTACCGCACAATTGCACTCATTTCACACGCTAGTAAATTAATGCTCAAAATTCTCCAAGCCAGGCTTCAGCAATATGTGAACCATGAACTTCCATATGTTCAAGCTGGATTTAGAAAAAGCAGAGGAATCAGAGATCAAATTGCCAACATCCACTGGATCATCAGAAAAGCAAGAAAGTTCCAGAAAAACATCTATTTCTGCTTTATTGACTACGCCAAAGTCTTTGATTCTGTGGATCACAATAAATTGGGGAAAATTCTGAAAGAGATGGGAATACCAGACCACCTGACCTGCCTCCTGAGAAATCTGTATACATGTCAGGAAGAACTGGACATGGAACAACAGACTGGTTCCAAATAGGAAAAGGTGTACGTCAAGGCTGTATATTGTCACCCTGCTTATTTAACTTATATACAGAGTACATCATGAGAAACTCTGGGCTGGATGAAGCACAAGCTGGAATTAAGATTGCAGGGAGAAATATCAATAACCTCAGATATGCAGATGACACCATTCTTAGGGCAGAAAGTGAAGAAATAAAGAGCCTCTTGATGAAAGTGAAAGAGGAGAGTGAAAAAGTTGGCTTAAAGCTCAACATTCAGAAAACGAAGATCATGGCATCTGGTCCCATCACTTCATGGGAAATAGATGGGGAAATAGTGGAAACAGTGGCTGACTTTATTTTTTGGGGCTCCAAAATCACTGCAGATGGTGACTGCAGCCACGAAATTAAAAGATGCTTACTCCTTGAAAGGAGAGTTATGACCAACCTAGACAGCATATTAAAAAGCAGAGATATTACTTTGCCAACAAATGTCTGTCTAGTCAAGGCTATGGTTTTTCCAGTAGTCATGTATGGATGTGAGAGTTGGACTATAAAGAAAGTTGAGGGCTGAAGAACTGATGCTTTTGATCTGTGGTGTTGGAGAAGACTCTTGAGAGTCCCTTGCACTGCAAAGAGATCCACCCAGTCCATTCTAAAAGAAATCAGTCCTGAGTGTTCATTGGAAGGACTGATGCTGAAGCTGAAATGCCGATACTTGGGCCACCTCATGCGAAGAGCTGACTCATTTGAAAAGACCCTGATGCTGGGAAAGACTGAGGGCAGAAGGAGAAGGGGATGACAGAGGATGAGATGGCTGGATGGCATCACCGAGTCAATGGACATCGGTTTGGGTGGACTCCAGGAGTTGGTGATGGGCAAGGAGGCCTGGCGTGCTGCGGTCCATGGGGTTGCAAAGAGTCAGACACAACTGAGCAACTGAACTGAACTGAGTGTTTCATGTGCCCTACTTTACTAAAACTTCTTCACTTATTTTAATTTCCTATTTTTCCTTTATTGTAAATAGTGATGAGATGAACATCTTTGTGTTGTAACCTTTTTTTTTTCCCTACATCCAGTACTTGTCTTAGGACACACGATTCTGCAAGTGGATTTACTGAGAGGCAGTAGACTGTGATGCTTAACAACATGGACCAGAGCCTGACTGCCTGGGCTCACAGCTGGGCTCTGCCCCCAGCTCTCAGGTCATGAGCAGTTTTCTGAGCTGTTCCACGTCTTTGTCTCCCGTCTTTAAAAAGGACAATGTGTGTGTTAGTCACTCATTCGTGTCCGATTCTTTGTGACCCATGAACTGTAGCCGCCCAGGCCTCTCTGTCAATGGAATTCTCCAGGCAAGAATACTGGAATGGATTGCCATTCCCTTCTCCAGAGGATCTTTCCAACTGAGGGATCGAACCCTGGTCTCCTGCGTCTCAGGCAGATTCTTTACCATTTGAGCTAAAAAGGACAATAGTAGTGCTTAAAATACAAGTTTATTGTGGCGCTTAAATAAGTGAGCACTTTTAAAGCCCTTACTTAGAACGATGTCTAGCAATATTGCTGGACTAAAGGGAATGACTATTCTAAGATTCTTAATACATATTGCTAATTATATCCCATGGGAAAGAGGAGTAGGTCTTAGCTTTTCTCCTTCCCAGGAGGTGGGGACAGTGATTGGATCCGGTCAGCTTCAGGACAGATCAGGCCGCCTGGATCAGCCCTCAGGGTTGTTAGTTCTTGGAACGGTCCCACATAGAAATGGCTAGCTCTTTCTTTTTGCCTCTTCCTATGAGCTTCCTTCTCATTGTACTAAAGTCCTGAGATGTGGATCTAGCCAAAGGGAGACACAGAGGCTCTTAAATTTGGGGTAGGTTTCAGAGCCCAGGACACTGGGGTGCTCTGTAGTAGAGTCTGAGCCTCAAGCTCTGTTCTAACCGAGTTAATTCTTGTATCCATTCCCCACTGTCCCTCATGCATGGGGGAGGAGGGATGGGTGGGTCAAGGCAGGATGCAGGTATTTCTATGCTCTCTGACCATAATATCATCTAATAGTGCCCCAGAGCCATCATCTTTAGCTCTGTTTTAAAAGGCTGTGTCCATTTTCCCACTAGGAAAAAACCTGTAAGAGGTGGATTTCAATTTTATATTTTTTCTTAATGGTGTGGAGAGGTCCTTCAAGTTGGGGAGCAAGATGGCTGGGCATAATGGGGAGTGGTGCTGGCGTGCAGAAAATACTGATCTTATTTTCAGAGTCAGAGATTTGGGGCTTTAGAATATGAACCAGCTTTTCTTTCCTTTCAGGAAACCACTTGCACATCCATTCTGAGAGTCTGGTAAACATGAAGGAGTCAGTGTTTTCTGAGTGTCTAGTTTTCATCTTGGGACATCCAATTTGCATTGGGTGCCGTTCCTTGCTGAGGGTTCCTTCCAGTGGAAACCAGACAGGAAATGTTCCCAGAGCCTGGCCGCTTGGGTGTGGAGACAGCAAGTCCAGGGGACAGTCTGATGGTTTTGAAAGACCCACATTCACCACGCCTGCTTCCTTCTGTAATTTATTTCTGCCCAAAGCAACCAGGCCATCCTCCAAAACATATAACAAATAGCTGGAATTGTTGTTGAAAAACCCAGTACTTGCCTTGAGTATCCCTTATTGAAAATAAAGGAGCAAACAGTCTCTGGCGTGCGTCTATTGACGGTAGTTTAGAAGGGTAAACAAAACAATCTTTTCTAATGCCCCAAATTGAAAGGGGATTACTCAGAGGGGAATTAGTCTATTGGACTTTTAAACCATCATTAAAATTCTGCTGTAAAAAAATATTGATCAACATGGAAAATTCCTATGGTATATTTCTGAAAGGGAAAAGGCAATTATAAAACAGAATTTACAGGTGCTGTAATTTGGGTGGTTTGTTGTTTAACAACACGTGTATATCTTGTTAGATTACACATCTCCTGGTTCGTACTCATGGATGCAGGTTCTGGAATAAGTGACTCTAGAAGCCCATTCTTGCCGGGGGCCAGCGTGAGGAACTCCGCCCATGGCAAAGGTCATGAGGAAGGAGGCTTGGCATATGCAAAGGCGTGATCAAGCCTCAGGAAACCCCCTGTTCCCGAGCATCTACCCCAAAACCAGAGTCTGTTTTATGCTCTCCCCCATAACCGTTTCTCTCGGAGAAGGAGTAAACGTGCAGCTCTAAGGCAATAAAAATTCCTGGGCGTGACAAGATTGTTTCAGCTTACAGACTCCTCTGAAGGTTATCTAGCCTGCCTGTATAGGTTCGTCTGGCCACATGTGATTGTTTACAGCCTCCCAATCTGAGAGGCATGAGATGTTTTAGACTTACTAAAGGCAAATTCTTTTGGGGAGTTAGAAATTATTAGTATAGTGGGTTGGTTAGGAATTATATTGGTGAAGGGTTTTTCATTTGTTGTGCCAATAATTGCTGCTAATTCCCTGCCCTGGATGTGACAAGGGTGTCTCAGGTCAAATCTCTCTGCTGACAGACTAGCTTGTGTGACAGGATTATCCATACTCCTGCCACTACACACATGATTGTTTACTACCTCTCAACCATAAACAGCACGGAGAGTTTTGGAGTATTTTGAAGTCTTAATTAGCATAGGGCTTTTCTCATTGTTGAGTCAATGATTGCTGCCAGGCCTCCATATCCTTAGGCACCTGGGAATATATTAATCAATGTATTTGGAATATAGAAAAGGAAATATAGTAGTTTTTGATGTTAGCAATACTAGACTTTTTGAGTTAATGAATTTTCTCTTTTGTAATAGATCACTGTACTTTGTTATAAATCACTGTGTCCTTGCTATGTCAAAATGTAACTTTATCACTATCTTAAGACTAAATAGATCTTAAGGGGAACATTGGTGAAAGGATTTTCATTTGTTGGGCTGATGTTTGCTGCTAAATCTCCATGTTCCCTGCCCTTATAATGAATATAACTAACATATAAGAGAAATAAGTATTAACCTTTAAGATTAATCATGTTAACCTTGGGTTAAATAAATTCTTGATTTTCTTGATTTAAATAAATTTTCTTGATTGTAACTCACTACACCATCACCCTATAGGAATGTAACTTTATTTGGAGGGTGGTGCCTGGTTTAAGAAAAAACACCCTTGGAAGAAATAGGTTTTTTGGTTATCAGAAAGAAAGGATCATAAAATGTCAGCAGGTCTCACTCATGGCCAGAAGATGATGTAAAATCCCTAAGACCTTTTTATGTGAAGCACCTGATTTTGATAAAGGTCAGGACTGCTGACCCCCAAGTGACTCTGTATTCATCCCTATGTATAACGAAAGGTATATAAGCAAACCCAAAAATAAAGAAATCGGATCAGTTTCCGGAAAGACTGATACCCCCTTGGTCGCTTCTTTCTTGCTCCCCATTTCTCTGGCTGAATTCCCATCTGGAGCATGGATGCTATTCCACATAAACCAAGTTATTCAGCCTCTTTTTCTCCACTAATTTTCCTACTACACTATCCGTTTCTAATCTCTCTATATATGTAATTAAATATGTATTTCTCCAAGGACGCCGACGCCGTCCCCACCTTCGAATTCCCTGGATCCACCGGGGCTGGACCCCGGCACATTCTCATGCCTCCACAGTCTCTCTTGTTTCTTTCTTTCTTTTTTTCTTTTTTCTTTTTTTTTTTTTTTTTTGCAATTTCTGATCAATAGAAATCACTGTAAGCAGGTTATTTTTCGGTTTTCCACTGACTCTTATTTGTAAATCTGTCCCAGGGATGTTCAATTGACTTGTTGGGCATAACCGCTTAATGAACCAAGATGTTGGATATTTAGCAAGTGGAATGTCCTGCTATGAATGACAAATCCCACGACAGGGGGATTGTGCTTCTCCTTTCTTTTATTTAACTGACAGGGCTCGATTAAATATTAATTGACTCTCCTGGAAACAGGGCCAGAGTTTAGTGCTATAATTGAGGCTCATCTTCATAACTTAGGATTCATGCTCCTTACTCCTTCCTCTGGAATGATAATGCCATTTCCCTCAAGGCTTGCCAAGTCAGGGAGGAAAGCTAGGGCAGCGAGAGGAAGGTGACACGTGTCACACCTAGTTTGCTGGGACCACTGATTGGTTTTGGCTGGAATATGGTGCCACTCTGCATACCTCTTTCAGATTTGTCCACTTGTTAAGTAGCAGTTGAATCTTTCCAGGACAGGTTCTAGGTACAAGGATACAAGAGTAAACTCAGAGACAAAACCTCTGCCCATGTAGAACTTAATTTCAATGTTTCCTGATGCCAGCTATTTTGAGAACTATTATGTTTCCTCAGTTAAATGCTCACAGTTACTAAATAAAAATTTTAAATATGCTAGTTAGCCGCTGGCTAAATAGGATCAGTCCTCTAATCTTGGCCTCCCGCATCTTCTTGTCCAAACAGTGGTCCAGGGGCAGCTTAATATAGCAGAAAGCAATGGAATCTGGAATTGGTCAGAACCTGGATTGGGGGTCCCACCTTGCCACTGCTGAGCTACGTGACCCTGGAGGATTAACCTGTTGAGTCCGGTTCCCTCATCTGCAAGATGGAGATTATGCTTGTACCGTGTTGTGTGATGATCAAAGGCAAGAATGGACTTGAAGGGAGTTTGTAAACGGTAAAGTGCCACGTAAACAATGATCATCATCACACGGAAAATTGGGTTAGAGCCTAGTGATCTAAAAATGTTTCCAGCTTGGTGTGTGCATGTGTGTACATAAGAAATAAATATCTGTGGAGCTTAAAAAAAATATATTCACAATGAGGGAGCCCATCCCAGGCTTTTAGAATCGGAAACTCCAGGATTGAGCCCCTCCTTGGGCAGGTGAGGGCTTCCCTAGTGGCTCAGACGGTAAAGAACCCCCCTGCGATGCGGGACACCTGGGTTCCATCCCTGGGTTGGGAAGATCCTTTGAAGAAGGGAATGGCTACCCACTCCAGTTTGCTGGCCTGGAGAATTTCATGGACAGAGGAGTCTGGCAGGCAACAGTCCATGGGGTCACAAAGAGTGAGTGACTTTCACTTTCACTGGACAGGTGTAATGTCAAAAGGCCCCGTAGGTGTTTCTGATGTATATATACCCTGTATCATATGGAGTAAGGAATGCTGGAGATGAGCTACGAGAGGAGTTGGCATGGGATCTTGTGTAAATCACTCCCCTGCCTCTGGGGCCTCAGTTCCATCACTGGGAATGACCTAAGAAAAGGACTGCTAAGGTTCCTTCCAGCTCTCCAAGACAGCCCAGCAAAGCCTCCGTAGGAGCCTGACCATGATGCTGGACCAGAGGATCAGAGCTGAGTGGAGGGTGAGATAGAGTGTGTGCATGTCTCTGATGACCACTAGGTGGCAGGAGTACCAAGGGCAAGTCCAAGCCGAGTGCCCGCTGCTTGGGGAAGGGCGGGGCAGGAGGCGGGGCTGGGGCGGGGCTTGGGGGCTGTTCCTTGACCAGCCTTGCATGTCCTTCCAGGCTAAAGCTTGTTATGGAGTAGTGCGTGGGGAGAAATGGAGGAGGCCTCTTTCACAAAAGGCCTTGCACTTAGACTTTTCACCTTATCTTCAAATGCACGTATTTCCACTGTCATAGAAATTCATAGATAGGATTGGGGGGAAAAATCCTGCAACTACAGATCTGGAGAAGACTCTTGAGAGTCCTTTGGACAGCAAGGAGATCAAACCAGTCAATCCTAAAGGAAATCAACCCTGAGTATTCATTAGGAGGACTCATGCTGAAGCTGAAACTCCCATACTCTGGCCACCTGATGCGAAGAACTGACTCATTGAAAAAGACCCTGATGCTGGGGAAAGTTCAGGGCAGGAGGAGAAAGGGGTGACAGAGGATAAGGTGGTTGGATGGCATCATTGACTCGATGGATATGACATGAGTTTGAGCAAACTCTGGGAGATGGGGAAGGACAGGGAAGCCTGGCGTGCTGCAGTCCATGGGGTTGCAAAGAGCAAGACACAACCTAGTGACTGAACAACAGCAACGTCAGATCTGTGTATTTTTGTAAATGTAGCCTTTCTTACATTCTTAAAATGAATGGATAGTCTCAAAAACAGGAGTGGCCAGCTTTCCTTTCTCTCTTCCTACACTCTCCCCAGACCACCGCACTTGAGAGATCCTGCGCCCCTGACCTGCCGAGTCAGGTGTGGACAGGGCTTCCCGGGGGTGCGATGACACTGGACGCTCCAGCCTCAGAGCTCCCTTCCTTTGCAGGAGGAGCACTATTTGGTGACACTGAACTTCAGCCCCTTCAGGGCCCTGGGGCTATTTGGGGGGCCATTTGAAGGCTTCTATCTCCATCTTGGGTCTGCAGGTGCTAGGAAGGGGCTGTCGGGGTGGCTGACAGATGGTCTCTCTTTCCATCTGAGTGTTCTGGTGTGGAGGAAACAAAACTTCTGTTGATGAGTCACTGCTGAAGCTGGCCGTAGCCAGCATTTAAGTAGGAACAGCTGGCTGTAGAAAATATCGTCACCACCCAGAAGTGAGATCTGGTTTAAAACTGTTGTGAGCCAAGTGGATATCCCACTGGCGACACCAGGTGTTCAGTTACACGCACTGGCCCATCTTCTCAGTCAAGTGCTTGCAGGAAAGTCAGACCGCCCCAGCGCCCCGCCTCCAAGGCCTCCAGCTGCTGGGCAGACCAAAGCTGCTACAGACCTTGTTTACAGACAGCAGGCTTCCCTGCAGTTTGGTGTGCAGAGCGCTGGGGCGCATGCATTAAAGAATGTCGGATGACACAGTAGGAGACGGCCATTCCCCTTGCCAGCTAGCTCCCTTTCCCTCTTGATGATAGTGTCCAGCAGTCTAAATCTCATGTCAGTCTGGCTTATAATTCTTCCAAGAATTGCTAATCTTTTTTTTTTATTAACTAGGCACTGGCCTCAAGTTCAGAGACTTAGATGGACTGTAGTTTCTTTCTTTCTTTCTTGACCACAAGGCATGTGGAATCTTAGTTCCCTGACCAGGGATCAAACCTGTGTCCCCTGCAGTGGAAGTACAGAGTCCTCAACACTGAACTGCCGGGGAAATCCCACATGGACAAGAGTTTTTAACCAGACTTTACTAGTATGTATTACTATGTTAATCTTGTATTATTCTTTGGGTCAATTTTTATTTTGCTATAATTTCCAACTTAGAGAAAAGTTGCAAAAATAGTGTAAGGAACTCCTTTCTACCTATGATCCAGTTTCACATACTGGCTACATTTTGCCCCACTGGCTTTGTAATTTTTTTTTTTTTCCCTCAGGATATTGTTTTGGAATTTTAGAGACATCATTTCCTTTTACACCTAAGTCTTTAAGTGTGTGTTTCCTAAGCCCAGGACACTAACATAGACACAATACAACTGTCAAAAGCAGGCAGTGTGCTGTTGGTGCACTGATATTGTCTAACCTGCAGTTCACAGCTGACTTCATCAACTGTTCCAGTAGCATCCCCTCTATACCCAGTGCAGAGTCCAGTGCAGGGTCACACACCAGCCGCAGCTGTTCTGTTATCCCCTCTCAGTTTGTAATAGTTCTTCAGCTTTTCTTTGACTCTCTGGCCATTATTGAAGAATGCAGGACACGTCTTTCTTTTCTTAGAACATTCTTCAGTTTGGGGTTGTCTGAGTAAATTCAGTCTGCACATGTTGGCAGGAATTCCATAGAAGTGATCCTGTGTCCTTCTTAGTCCATCCTGTTTGGAAGCAGCTGTTGTCAATTGGTCCCTTTGGATGAAAATGCCTTTGATCACTTGGTTAAGGTTATCGCCTGCCAGGTTTCTCAACTACAAGGTTATCACTTTTCCCCTCATTTGGGGGGAAAATATTTTGAGACTAGGTAAATAAACTGTTTCTCATCAAATTTTCACCAAGTGGCCAATTTTCTAACTCTATCGTTTCCTTGCATTCATCTGTTGGCATTTTATTGCAGTCAACACATTGTTTATTGATGGACTCACAGATTTTAATTTTATTCATGGCTTAAATTGAATTACTATCATTATTTATTTTGAGGTTCAAATTACTTGATGTTTGGGCAGTGGGAGTTCGTAATCTGGCTCCATGTATTAATGCTTATGATTGCTCTCTCTTTTCTATTTTTGGCAAGCAGTATTGATTTTCCATTTATGGTAGGAAGGGAATTTTAAAATACATATTTGAAATCATCAAACGGTTGGTATGTAAATAGCTGAAATTTGGAAGATACCGTTCTTGTATTAGGAGGTATGTTGGCTCTATTTTTTTAAATTCTGTACTTTAAATATTTGATAGTTGTGTCCCAATTAAGAGCTTGTGGCATTTCCCAAGTGGCTACATTTGGACATATACACTCTGTCCCATATTGTTTATCCCCAGGTTCATCTTATCATTTGCCTTTTACAGAAGGGGCAACAGAGGCCTAGAGATGATCACCTGTTCGAGGTCATGCAACTGTGAGAGTCAGGATCCTGACTCAGGGTGTCTGTCTTCAGGGTCCCTGCCTTTGGCCATCAAGATACAAGTAGGGTGGAGTCAGTTCTTGACAGGCAAAGCCTAGCATGTCCCTTTACTCTCACTGCATGGAGACTGTCTTACCCCCAGGACAGACGCCCCCTTTCTCCGCTCCATACCGTGCAGTCCCCTGCATCCCGCCCTCCGGGCCGCTAGCCTTTCTTGGTCATTGCTGTTCCTCTCTCATTCCGCGAGCTCTTCGCCTGGCAGTGGCCAGGCTGTATTTACCTCTGAATCCTTCAGAACACAAAGAACAGGGCCATGCACGTAGGCAAAGCTTGGTAAATATTTGTAGAATTTAATTGAGTCACCTTGGTAATTTTTACCTTAGCAGAGTTGGTTTGATAGATAGAGAGACAGCAATAGAGATCCTAAGTAAGAATGGGCATTCTGATGTACTCCTTAAAAAAAAATCTTTTTATTGTTGCAAAAGTCACATAAAACATACTGTTTTAACCATATTTAATTGTACGGTTCAGTGGTACTAAGTGCATTCATGTGCGTGTGTGTGTGCTAAGTCACTTCAGTTGTGTCCAACTCTTTGCAACCCCGTGGACTGTAGCCTGTCAGGCTCCTCTGTCCCCGGGATTCTCTAGGCAAGAATACTGGAGGGGGTTGCTCTGCCCTCCTCCAGGGGATCTTCCCGACCCAAGGGTCAAACCTGGGTCTCTTATATCTCCTGTGGCACTAGTGGTGAAGTACACTCACACTGTTGTACAAAGCTAGTTAATAATTAGAAACTCAGTGTCGATTGGATGGTGCACTGGCTTTCTGCCTTGCTAGCTGACTAATCTAAGAGAATCTTTGGAATTTTCTGACTTCTGCCCCTTAAACAATAGACAAACCAGCTCTTAACATCCGTAGTCAACCTGAGCCTGAGCCTTGGCTCAGAAAATAGTGTTTGTGCTTGTTTTTGTGAAGGATGAAGAGATCAGCTTGACTGCCATTGTGGGATGGTCTTTCCTCCGCTTCACAACACAGCCCTTTAACTCATCAGGGTGGCTGGGCACTATCCTGCCGACCTTGGATAGAATGCCCCAGACTCAGGGAGACAGCACTAATCCCTTCTTACTCCCTGGGCAGGCTTTTGAAAAGCTAAGGAAGGCTGGCCCCCAGAGTCTCTCTGATTGTCACTAGCTGTGCTTTGGAATAATTGTCTCCAACTTGTTAAGCATTTTCAATGACTTGAGCGTTAGAGAGAGCTTAGCTTGATTTCTGGCCCAAATTCTGGAAATTCAGTTGCTCTATGTAGTTTGGGGCACTGTATTTAACTTCTCTGGCTTCATATCTGCCTGCGTGAGTGTATTTATTTATTTATTTATTTTGTGATGCCATGCAGCTTATGGGATCTTAGTTCTCTGACGAGGGATTGAATCTCAGCCCTCGGCAGTGACAATGCCTATTCCTAATCACTGGGCCACCAGGGAATTTCCTGGCTTCATTTTCTCATCAGTAAGGTGGGGATAGTGTCACTGACCTAGAGTTGTTATGAGTATTTGGCCAAGTTAATACATGCAAAATGCTATTTTTATTTGCGTTCCCCCAAAGTAGCCCTTTGGTGCAAAGAATAGCAAGGAGAGATAAGAAAGCCTTCCTAAGTGAACAGTGCAGAGAAATAGAGGAAAACAATAGAATGGGAAAGACTAGAGATCTTGTCAAGAAAATTAGAGATACCAAGGGAAAAGTTTATGCAAAGATGGGCACAATAAAGGACAGAAATTGTACGGAACTAACAGAAGCAGAAGATATTAAGAAGATATGACAAGAATACACAGGAGAATTATACAAAAAAGATCTTAATGACCCAGAAAACCATGATGGCTATCTAGATGATCACTCACCCAGAGCCAGACATCCTGGAGTGTGAAGTCAAGTAGGCCTTAGGAAGCACCACTACAAACAAGGCTAGTCGAGGTGATGGAATTCCAGTTGAGGATTTATCTCAAATCCTAAAAGATGATGTTATGAAAGTGCTACACTCAATATGCCTGCAAATATGAAAAACTCAGCAGTGGCCACAGGACTGGAAAAGATCAGTTTTCATTCCAATCCCAAAGAAAGGCAATGCCAAAGAATGCTCAAACTACTGCACAATTGCACTCATTTCACGTTGCTAGCAACATAATGCTCAAAATCCTCCAAGCCAGTCTTCAGCAGCATGTGAATCAAGAACTTCCATATGTTCAAGCTGGATTTAGAAAAGGCAGAGGAACCAGAGATCAAATTGCCAACATCCGTTGGATCATAGAAAAAGCAAGAGAGTTCCAGAAAAATGTCTACTTTTGCTTCATTGACTATGTTAAAGCCTTTGGCTGTGTGCTGCTACTGCTAAGTTGCTTCAGTCGTGTCCAACTCTGTGCAACCCCATAGACAGCAGCCCACTAGGCTCCCCCGTCCCTGGGATTCTCCAGGCAAGAACACTGGAGTGGGTTGCCGTTTCCTTCTCCAGTGCATGAAAGTGAAAAGTGAAAGTGAAGTCGCTCAGTCGTGTCCGACTCTTAGAGACCCCACGGACTGCAGCCTACCAGGCTCCTCCATCCATGGGATTTTCCAGGCCAAGAGTACTGGAGTGGTGTGCCATTGGCTGCGTGGATCACAACAAACTGTGGGAAAATCTTAAAGATATGGGAATACCAGACTACCTTACCTGCCTCCTGAGAAATCTGTATGCAGGTCAAAAAGCAACAGTTAGAACCATACATGGAACAATGAGCTGGCTCCAAATTGGGAAAGAAGTACTTCAAGGCTATATATTGTCACCCTGCTTATTTAACTTATATGCAGAGTACATCATGCGGAATGCCAGACTGGATGAAGTACAAGCTAGAATCAAGATTGCAGGGAGAAATATCAATAACCTCAGATATGCAGATGACACCACCCTTATGTCAGAAAGTGAAAAAGAACTAAAAAGCCTCTTGATGAAAGTGAAAGAGGAGAGTGAAAAAGTTGGCTTAAAACTCAACATTCAAAAAATGAAGATCATGGCATCTGGTTCCATCACTTCAAGACAAATAGATGGGGAAACAGTGGAAACAGTGACAGACTTTATTTTCTTGGACTCCAAAATCACTGCAGATGGCAACTGCAGTCACAAAGTTAAAAGACACTTGCTTATTGGAAGAAAAGCTATGACAAACCTAGACAGCATATTAAAAAGCAAAGATATTGCTTTGCTGACAAAGGTCCTGTGTATCATCAAAGCTATGGTTTTTCCAGTAGTCATATATGGATCTGAGAGTTGGAACATAAAGAAGGCTGAACATTGAATTAATGCTTTCGAGCTGTGGTGTTGGAGATGACTCTTGAGAGTTCCTTGGACTGCAAGGAGATCCAACCAGTCCATCCTAAAGGAAATCAGTCCTGAATATTCATTAGAAGGACTGATGCTGATGCTGAAGTTCCAATACTTTGGCCACCTGATGTGAAGAACTGACTCATTGGAAAAGACCCTGATGCTGGGAAAGACTGAAGGCAGAAGAAGAAAGGGACGGCAGAGGATGAGATGGTTGGATGGCATCACCGACTCAATGGACATGAGTTTTAGCAAGCTCTGGGAGATGGTGAAGGACAGGGGAGCCTGGCATGCTGCCGTTCATGGGGTCGCAGAGAGCTGGGCACGACTGAGCGGCTGAACAACAAAAATAGTCCCCCAGGTGAGGACTTGGGTGCAGTTTATTTGGTGATCTCAAGAAGGAGGAGTCGGGGGTGTAGGGAGTAGGAGGTAAGGAAGGAGAAAAAGCCAGTGCACTTGCTAATGAGGAAGTCACAATTGTGACAACTGGGGGCTGACCCCCACGAGGGGGTCCATGAGGGGACCGTGTGGAACATGGAAAGGGAATCTGAGCACTGATCTACTGGCTGCCATTCTGCATGGCCGAGGCTGCCCCTGGGGGTGTGACTCGCCTGCCCCCAGTCGCCACCACAGTAATTCTGGCTTACCTTGGCGCACTTGTGCCCTGTGGCACCAGAGTGGAAAGAAAGCGTAAAGGAGAAAGACGTGATCCGCTTGCTAGGAACTGTCCACAGGCGTAGTAGACTCTGGTGTCAAGTGAACCAAGACAATACAGTGGGGGAGGTGTCAGTGGTGGTTCCCACAGGGGCTTAAAAAAGAGTCCAGAAAATAAAACTAGTAAAACTCCAACACAAACAAACAACCCAGTGTCAGGTATACAATCAATGTTCAATAGACTGGAGCTACAGTAGACCCAGTTTTAACTGCCCAGCCTCCTATCCCCTGAGGATGTAACTCTCTGTGACTTGAGGTGGTTCTGGTAGGACTGTCAGTCGGGTTGTCTGCACCTATCATGACCAGGTACAGGGGTGGTCACATGACCCAGACTGAGCAATCAGAATAGCCACCCCGCTGCTTCAGTGATTGGTTGATGGATGGGCATGTGACCCAAGCTGGCCAATCAGGACCTTCCTGAGAGTGCTTTGGCTCACACCAGAGCTAATGGAGAGGAAGCTGTGCTTAGGAGCGGGTGGTGAAGGGAGTGTGGAGGAGAATTGCAGGGGAGGAAGGACCACCTCCCCAGGAGGCTGTGAGGTTGGAACTGCTAGTCCCCATCTTCCCTAGCTTCTGGGAAGAAACCTTTCTGTTATATGGAGTCCTGGACGCTATAGACAGAACTTTGTGACTGAGTGAGCATGAGCAAGCTACCTCTCTGGAATTTAATGTCCTTGATCTGTAAGCAGGAAGGCTATCTAGTTTTTGAGGTGATGTTTTGATTCAGTGAAAACATGTGTAAAATGCCTGGCAAGGAGCAAATCCTCAGTAAATGTGTTTCACTTTCATGCTTCCTTGATTTGATTTCACTCTATGAAAATCTCCAAACTCTAAGGTGGGATAGTATTTTGAAAATGATCCCAAGCTTTATGCCCATGAGCATTTGTAAGTGTGCCACCTGGGTCATTGTCCTATGTTGGTTTTGACTCCCGGCTCCAGTAGTGATTTACATTGGAGGGGGCACCTCTGGACAGGTGGCGCCCCTCTTGAGGAAAAGCTTACATCACCAGCCCCTCTTTGTTTCACTCCTGAAAGGAAGGGGTGTTTGGGGTTTTTTTTCCCCCACGTTCATGTCAGTTTAGTGCTGCTGAAATTCGTGACCAAATGTGTTATGGATGGACTCGGGGAGGGGGGGACTTGCCAAAGAATCGTGATTCTCATAGGATCCCTGCAATCTGATCTGCCTCCCAAAGCTAGAAGAAGCTCTGTGCGTGCACGCTGTCGTGTCCGCCTCTTTGTGACCCGTGGACCGCAGCCCACCAGGCTCCTCTGTCCATGGAATTCTCCAGGCAAGAATACTGGAGTGGGGTGCCATTCCTTCAGGGGATCTTCCCGACCCAGGGATTGAACCCGTGTCCCTTGCATCTCCTGCATTGGCAGGTGGATTCTTTACCACTCGAACCACCTGGACCATATAAATAATGGTGTTCTTCTGGGGGAGATTTCTCGTGATCTCCTCTTACTTGAGAACATTCTCCATTAACCCCTGGGCTAATCCCTTTGTTTAGTACAAAATCCAGAATCTTTGAAAGGATATTAATGTATTTCTATGATTCAGCCATATTAATCATTTGTCTCTTCTCCTGACGCATGCAGTAGCTGAATGGACCATTCCGTGAACTTGGCCTGCACTTTCCCACTAATGTGCCTAAAGATAGTTCCTTCTCCTGGACCACTCTCTTCCCCTGTTCCTGATGAACATGGTTCCTCAAATATAGCACTGTTGACTGCTCAGACCACGCCGCCTCCCTGTACCAAGGCAGGCTCTACAAATAGATGACTGTTTGCAGTAGTGAGAAAACTTATTTGTTGTTACATCATTCAACTGTAAACTCCTGAAGGGCTGGAAGAGACTGTGTACTTCTTATTTTTCCTGCTAAAATACTAAAAATACTGTGTTGAGAACATGTTTGTTGAATGAATGAATGAAAAAAAAAAACAACTTGTTTTGAAAGCATCTGCCATCTGATTTCCAGATTGGAACATGTGGGTCATGGTTTCAATCTCGTTATACAAACACTTTACATTTCACCTTCATAGCAATTCCAGGACACAGACCATGTGATCATCTTCATTTCAGTAGGGGAAAGCTCAGATACCAAGCATTTTACCCAAATTTGATTCTTGGTTTGCAAGATGCCGGGGCGCATGCTCTCGGCCGCCGCACATGTGGGAGCATATGCGTGTGGTGTGTTTGGGTTTCTCTTGCTCCCATCTGAGTCACTCCTTTGTTTGGGTGTTTGGGAGCCAATTTGAATAACTCATAGGACACATTTCCCAGCATATTTGATTGGCTCATAATAAGAGCTTTGCTCATTCTGCTCAAGACAGAGAAGGTAAAACATTTACGCTTTAGAGAATTCAAGCTGCTATAGCAAAATATCATAGACTGGTAGCCTCTAAACAACAAAACTGTATTTTTCAGGGCGCCAGCATGGTCAAGTTTTCGAGAGCGAGTGCCCTTCTGGGTTGAGCACTGCCAGTAACTGAGGGAGCTGGGGAACCAGTTTTCGCATGACTCTTTTATCTGTGTTGGTTTTCAGTCTTGTCTGCTTCTTTGCAACCCCATGGACTGCGGCCTGCCAGGCTCCTCTGTCCATGGAATTCTCTAGGAAAGAATACTGGAGTGAGTAGCTATTCTCTTCTCCAGGGGATCTTCCCAACCCAGGGACTGAATCCTTCTCTCCTGCATTGCAGGCAGATTCTTCACTGTCTGAGCCACCAGGGAAGCCCCTCATGACCCTTATAAGGACACTAATCCCATTCATGAGGTCCACCCTCAAGACCTCACCTAATCCTGATTACCGCCCCAAAGCCCACCTCCTAATACTATCACATGGGGAAAGGGAAGGATTTCAAACTGTGAATTTTGGAGGGACACACTGAGCCTATAACAACTTCTTTCTATTCCCACAAGCAAATCTGGAAGTGAAATAGTGAGATCTATGTATTACCTGTTGTTTAAGAAAAGGAAGCTACTGAATATTTCCTAATCACCCCATTTTCCCAGCCCTTGTCATGCTCACTAGGTACGCTTACTCCTTGGAAGGAAAGTCGTGACCAACCTAGACAGCATATTAAAAAGCAGAGACATTAATTTGCCAACAAAGATCTGTTTAGTCAAGGATATGGTTTTTCCAGTAGTCATGTATGGATGTGAGAGTTTGACTATAAAGAAAGTTGAGGGCTGAAGAATTGATGCTTTTGAACTGTGGTGTTGGAGAAGACTCTTGAGAGTCCCTTGCACTGCAAGGAGATCCAACCAGTCCATCCTAAAGGAGATCAGTCCTAAGTGTTCATTGGAAGGACTGATGCCGAAACTGAAACTCCAATACTTTGGCCACCTCATGTGAAGATCTGATTCATTTAAAAAGACCCTGATGCTGGGAAAGATTGAAGGTGGGAGGAGAAGGGGATGACAGAAGATGAGATGGTTGGATGGCATCACTGACATCATGGACGTGAGTTTGGGTGGACTCCAGGAGTTGGTGATGGACAGGGAGGCCTAGTGCGCTGTGGTTCGTGGGGTCGTGAAGAGTTGGACACGACTGAGTGACTGAACTGAGCTGAACCTAAGGCACCAAGCTCTATGCCATGTGTTTTTATACTCATGAACCACACTAAGTCAGCTTAAAAGACTGCACTAGGGCTTCCCTGGTGGTCCAGTGGTTAAGACTTTATACTGTCAATGCAGAGGGCGTGGGTCTGGTCCCAGATCAAGGAACTAAGACCCCATGCTCCCTGGTACTGTCAGAAAAAGAGAGAGAGACTGCACTCAGCCGTCACCTCCCCCGAGTGCACTTTCCTCAGCGTTGTCTTCCATCAGAGTCGGACCCTCTGCTTTGCCCCACCCTCTGCCCCCTAACATTGCCTCTTTAAATCTGTGTTACGTGTCTTGGTGTAACATTTCTTTTTAAAAAACATTGCATTTCTTCTTTTTTTTTTTTAATATTATTTACTTGGTTGCACTGGGTCTTAGTTGTGGCACGTGGGATGTTCATTTGCCGGCCGTGGGATCTGGTTCCCTGAGCAAGGGTTGAATGCAGGTCTTCTGCATTGGGAGGATGGAGCCTTAGGCACCGGGCTGCCAGGGAAATCCCTTGGTGTCCATTTCTGCCCTTCCTCTAGACCTGTTGTCCAAGATGGAAGAGCATCAGGGAATCAACACACTTGTTAGGAGCTGCTCTCATCCAGTGATACTTGGAAGTTAATGGAGAAATGCATCCTCTTCCCCAGGTGAGTTAGCTGTAGGTCTCCTCCAGTAGTCACTTGCTCACAGACGCACCCGAAGTGGCTTCTCCTCTTCCAGTCTTATATCCCTTCCCCCCATCTGTGCTTCTTGGGGTCACCTCCCAGAGCGTCTGCTGACTTTCAAATCCTTGTTTCAGTGTCTGATTCTGGAGGACCCAAACCAGGGCAAAGAAATCAAGGGGCTTGCTATCCACCTCTGGATCACCTTTAGGCTCCTCTCCTATCCCTCCTCCCACTGAGCCCCACGTTTGCCCTTTGTAATCACCTCCCACAACCCCGTGGCCGGGTGCACAAAGCGCGCCGAGAAGTTACGCGGGTAGCAGAACTGATGCTCGCAGCTGGGGTGTGGCAGGGCCACCGTCAGGTTGTGGCGCTCGGCGAAATGGAACAGGATGTTCTGCACCATCGTGCCTGCAGTCTTGTGTGTCTTCAGAAAGGCCACGGTCATGTGCTTGGGGCACGGCGGAGAGTCCTGCCGAGGCGGGCAGCTCAGAGGGAACAGCTTGGGTAGTCATGCATGGATGTGAGAGTTGGACTATAGAGAAAGCTGAGCGCTGAAGAATTGATGCTTTTGAACTGTGGTGTTGGAGAAGACTCTCGAGAGTCCCTTGGACTGCAAGGAGGTCCCACCAGTCCATTGTAAAGGAAATCAGTCCTGGGTGTCATTGGAAGGACAGATGTGGAAGCTGAAACTCCAATACTTTGGCGACCTGATGCGAAGAACTGACTCCTTGGAAAAGACCCTGATGCTGGGGAAGATTGAGGGCAGGAGGAGAAGGGGACGACAGAGGATGAGCTGGTTGGATGGCATCACTGACTTGATGGACATGAGTTTGTGTAAACTCCGGGAGTTGGTGATGGACAGGGAGGCCTGGTGTGTTGCGGTTCATGGGGTCGCAAAGAATCAGACACGACTGAACGACTGAACTGAACTGAATCTGCCTTTCTACAAGATTCAAATCAATCGTTTTATGGCCCAGGATGACTCGCCTGGTGCAAAGATTATCTCAAAATACATCTTGTGGGTGAGGGGCCTGGTGCCATTCTCTGATTTTTGAGACATTCCTTTCTTTCATTAACAGACAGCTAGTAACTTCTCTCCTGGAGAAGGAAATGGCAACCCACTCCAGTATCCTTGCCTGGAGAATCCCATGGATGGAGGAGCCTGGTAGGCTACAGTCCACAGGGTCGCAAAGAGTTGGACACGGCTGAGCAACATTTTACTTTTTACTTTTACCCACACCCCCAGGCTTTCATGTCACTCCACTGCACACCCTTGTTCCCTCCCCTGGAAATCCAAGATTATTCATCTGGCATTCAAAGACCTCCGTGCCCTGTTTGGACTTTGCCTCATGCCTTTCTCCAGCCGCACTCCAGCCCCACACAGGGGAGCATGTATTTCAGCTGCAGGGTTCTGTTCCCCATCCTGCCAAAATGCCCTTCAGTGATCCCACCTCCTTGCTTTTGCACCGATGTTTTCCTCTGCCCCAAATGGCATGTGAAAGTTTTGCCTCCATTTCTGGTCTACCTTCGTCCACGTGGCTGAAAAGAGTTTTGTTCCCAGCCGCAGGTCCTGCTCCCCACTCTCAGATTTGCAAGTGAAGACTCGGGTTCTCGTTTATGTTGCCGTTTTTTGCTGAACTGGGTTTCCCTGTGACGGCACACCAACGCTGGCTATGCGAGGCCATGAGCCTTACGCGGACAGGAGCATTAAGTGAGAACAGAATGAGAAAGTCCTTTGCACACTGATCTTGTAAGACTTCCACGCACAATGTGACTAACTTTTCTGCCTTGTTAACTCAAGTTTATGTATGTGGCATTTTATTAACATGCGACCTAGCTCCAATATTTTGGGCTTCCTACCAAGAAGGAAGGAAGAAGCCTCCCTAATCATGAATTCCTCCTTCACAAAACCTTTGCCCTTGGAGATTCACTTCTGTGCATCTCTTTGACAACCTTGAGGATATTGATTTGATCATGAAAATGAAAATGGTTGAGATGTGTGAGGTTTAAAATAGCACTTCACTGTACACTTGGATCATAGGCTGGACCACAAAAATGCTTCTCGATGTGCATATTATTTGCTGCAAAACAAAACAAATGGCCAAATGTATCCTTGAAGTCAGAGGAAAGGGAATCCCTGAAGAGTTTCTAGTGAGAAGGGACGGTAACTTGAAGCGCATTGTATGTTGCTGCTGCTGCTGCTGCTAAGTCGGTTCAGTCATGTCCGACTCTGTGCGACCCCATAGACGGCAGCCCACCAGGCTCCCCCGTCCCTGGGATTCTCCAGGCAAGAACACTGGAGTGGGTTGCCATTTCCTTCTCCAATGCATGAAAGTGAAAAGTGAAAGTGAAGTCGCTCAGTCGTGTCCGACTCTTAGCGACCCCATGGACTGCAGCCCACCAGGCTCCTCTGCCCATGGGATTTTCCAGGCAAGAGTACTGAAGTGGGGTGCCATCGCCTTCTCTGACATTGTATGTTACCGCTTATTTAAGCCAGGAAGCATATGGGGCAGGTAAGGGCAAGCATTCTACTGTGGCTTTAAATCCTGGCTCCACCACTTCCTAGCTGTGTGATCTTGGTGCAAAACCTGTCTTCAGTTTTTCCACCTGTAAAATGGGCATAGCGAAGGACTGCACTGCTTAGGTTGTTGGGAGGGCAAGAGAGTGTATTTATATATACATACATATACAAGTTGTGTGTGTGTGCGTGCGTGTGTGTGCATGTATATATACTCATCATGAGGGGAGCTAAATGCCTTTTTTCAAAGCTTGTGCTTAGTCGCTTAGTTGCTCCGTCGTGTCTGACTCTTTGCAACTCCGTGGACTGGATTCTCCAGGAAAGAATACTGGAGTGGGTTGCCATTCCCTTCTCCAGGGGGCCTTTCTGACCCAGGGTTTGGACCCCAGTCTCCTGCATCACAGGCAGATTCTCTACCATCTGAGCCACCAGAGAAGCCCCTTTAAAGGCTCGTCTCATCTCAACTCCTATTTTTTTCTATGTAGCCTTTAGTTCCCTCATCAGAGGATTCTTCTCGGACATGTTTTGTTTATATATATGTATTTTCTTTTTTAGCCACTGGTGCCTTGTGTTTAATAGCAGGACTGTTTTTGCAACAACTATGTATGTAGAATAACCGATGCCAGGCAAGGTTATGCTATGCTGAATACTTTTATTTGTGTTTCTTAATGTAAACATGATTTGCTTTGTAGGCACAATATAACGAAAGCTCTAAAGCCACAGATACGTTAGACAATGCTTCAGTTCCCTCATATCAAGCTGACATTACGGAGAAGCCTGCACAGTTCCTTTAAGGCAACCTGAGACATTCTGTACACTTCCTTCAGGAAAACAACCACGTGGCAGCAAAGATGCTTCAAACAAGAGTGTTAAACGGTTAATTTTGATACCTTAGTTTCCGCCCCCCCACCCCGCCCCAGTCTTCACGGCATTAGTTGATCTTATTGGTCAAACACTAGTTTTCTCTTCTCCTTCTGTATTTCACGGAGACAAAAGGGTTTTCTTTAACTCACCAGCACAATTTGTGATTAAAGTTGAAAACACAGACTTGGGGAAGAAGGTCTTTTCATGCTAATCCGCTGGACATAACAAAGGGCATTTGGCTTCTGAACGGACAGTTCTGTTTCCCCAGCCAGAGAAGAGGCCTGGGATGCTCACGGGTATCTGCTCCCCCAGCCCATGCAAATGCCATTTCTGTCTAGCTCACCAGGAATGTCACTTGGGTAGCTGCTCTTCTTAAGACCTCATGAAACACTTGGCTGTGGCAGAAACATGACCAGGAGCACAGCATTTAGCAGAAGTGTTGGGAGAGGGGGGAATACAACCTCTATGTTATCTTTCTGAAGTGGCCAAGACCTGGAATACTGGCGTGTCCTGGGGTAGGAAGAGAAGCTGATGTTGGCATCTTCTTTTGAGATACACGTGTCCCTTTGCTCATCAGATGGCATCACCCTTTCTCATCTTCATAGCTTACATGTACATACAATGAGGAGACACTTCTTTCAGATAAATATTTGGCATAAATAAGTCATCAGAAGCTTAAGATAGGGGGAAAAAAGCACATGTTCAGGGAGGTGACCTTTGTTACAAAGGGACCTAGAGAATAAAACAGGTAATTGCTGAGATGTGTTCAATGCCATCACTTGAGGAAAGAGTGGGTTCTACCCTAAGGCTCAGTGGTGGAGAGATCGGGCAATGCGGGAGCCCTCTGGTGTCTTGCAGAATGCAGGTGAGTTGGGGTGCTAACCGTGCGGGCTCCTGTGTCCCCAGCTTAGTTTGCTAGTGATGAAATCGACCCCTTAGGGCGACAGGACTGGGAGAAGGTGATGAGGACCCCCCCCCCCACCCCCCATCTCCCTGGATTCACTGATTCTCTTTCTCTTCCTCCAGAGGAATTGTTCACCTCAAGCCATGTCAAGTGGGGTGGGGCTAGGGGTGGGCTCCTTAGGAATTTGGGAGCTGGAAGGTTCATCAAGGCTGTGCGATCAAGTAGTTTGGCCCCTGATTTCTGAAAAGCAGGGTCTTGCAAAGAGTCTGCACCATGGTTTTTTATTTCAGAGGAGAGGAGCGCACATTTGGCATCAGATAATAAACATCAACCTTTTGTATCACTAGAGTTTGTTACATGTAGGAACATGCTTTGGCAAGAAAAAAAGATACTCATTGATTTTTCCCCCCAAATAGGACTCAAGAAGGGGGTCTTCCCTGGGGAAGAAGGGGAATCTACGGTAAAGGTGGTTTTCCAGTACCTGGAAATGAAAATAACAAGAAGGGCAATGCCATGGCAAGTGTGCAAAGAGAGGCAGGTCTCAGGAGTGACTTTGAAACAGTCCTGCACCTGGGGCACTTTCTTCAGATGGAATCTATACAGCAGGGAGAGGGTTTTGCTCTTGTGATGGGGTTTCAGAGGAGGAATCCCTGTGGCTGGTCCTCACACTTTGCTGTTGACCTATCTCTGTCCTGAAAAATGCACATCTCTTTCCCTGTGTTTGTGGTTAAGAACAGGTGAAGGGATCGAGCATCAGAGGCTGGGAGGAGGGTCTTCCAACCTTTTGACCATGAAACACCTGAATGAAGGTGAAGAGGCTGCCTCTTCAGTGGGAGGAAGGAGAGTACGACTTGGGGAGATCCTACAGTTAATGGGCTCGTGAAGACATCTCCCGGCCTACCCTCTTTCTGCCGGCCAAACTGTCAAGTGCTCCTCTTGGAAGCATGGGCGGCTGGCAGCAAAAAGGATCACTGGCCTGAAGAATTCTCGGATCTGGACGGTGCTCTGAGATAACACCTTTCAACCCAAACTCGTCTTTGCCCACGTCTGGCCTCCTAAGCGACGGACCTGTGGGCTCGTATCGATTTGCAAGGCTGTTCTAGAACTGTCGAGAAGGACCCAAAGATGATGGTTTTGAAACAGAGAAGAGGGCAGAGTGTAAAATACACAGATGGGGGAGGGACGTAATACTGTGTGATATGGGCTTGGCACTTAATTTCAAAAACAACAGTGATCAACAGCTTTTTTTTTTAGCTCGGCTGACAGCAGACAAACACAACACGCGCTGGACTACAGCATTGGTTCACTGGGGCACAGGAGGGTTTTCTCAGCTGGATCCTCTTCTCCCAAAGCATCCCTCCGTCCTCCCGCCTGGGCCGCGGCTACTGAATGAAGGGCATCCTCTCCTTGTTCTCGCCGTCTCCCTCGTGGTCCTCCTCCTCTTCGCCCGCCTCGCTGGTCTCTGTGCTGTCGTTGGCCATCTGTAATCCAACAGAAACAGCGATCGGCCTCTGACTCTCAGCACCGCCCCCTCCCTCGTGGTCTAACCTGGAGCTGGACTTTCCCTCTTGGCCACTGACAAACGCAGGGCCTTCTCCCTGAGCTCCACCGCTCCACCCTCCTGCCCGCGCAATGCCCGCTTCTCCTTTAGCACACAGCCCGCCTCCTCAAGGAAGCCTCCCCAGACTTCTCGAATGGGAACCATCCCCCTGTAGGGACGGCTCCTCTGTGGCCCGGGTCCACGGCTACCGTGTCCCATTCATACACCTGGCTTGTGGACAGATGACACCCTGCCCCACTGTGGGGACTGCAGGCGACAGGGCCGATGAGCCAGGCTCCTGCTTTCTTCTGTTTCCTCTTCTGCAGCTGGCGCAGAGCTGGCACACGCAGGAAGGCAATGCACACTTCAGAGCAGCAAGCACACAGTGGTGAGAGTTCTCCCTTATTACTGCGTGCTCCACATTCCCCAGTGCCAGGTGCCGCACGTCCATCACCCCGCCTTCTCTCTTCTCAACAGCCATGAAGTAGTAGCTGTAGCAATAGCCACTGCTGGCGGTTTTGCAGCGGTCCAAAGGGAGACTCAGGTGACGTGTAAGCGGGAAGTCGTGAGGCAGCGGAGGTCAGCAGGCTGCAGAGAAGGTCACCAGCCCTCTCTAGGGCCGGGGCAGATGCCAGGCCTGGGGCGGGGGCGCCGTCTGATGCCGCGGGGTGTGCGGGCAGCAGCTCCGTCTAGGCTGCTGAGATGGAGCCCCGCTGTGATCGCGCGTCCGCATCAGGAGAAGGCCCCCACAGAACAGATGCTCCCGGTGCTTGCAGGCACGTCTGCTTCCACACCTCTGGCCCGCCTGCTGCCCCCACGCCTTGTAGCCCAGATGGTTTCGAGTGGCGGGTGTGCGCCCTGCAGTGGGTTCAGTGGGGCAGACTCAGGGCCCTTGATGCCCCCTGAGCTCTGACGGTGGCTGTTCCGCCAGGAGAGCGTGCCCCTGGGCGCCCTTTGCTGCACCCACCCCCCAACACACACACACACACACACACACACACACACACACACACACACGTGCTGCGGGGCGGTGATGCGGCCCCACAGAGCCCAGACCCTGTGCCGTTTGCTCTCCCTAGAAATACCCTCACTGCTGGCTGCCTCTCCTTCAAGCCTCCTCTCCATCCAGGAGGGACAGGCCCCTCCCGCCAAGAGATGCTCCCCGGGCCGCAGGTCTGAGGTGCCCATCTGCCATCAGCTCAGGTCCCAGGGGTGAAAGCCCCCCTGAGCTCCAGCAACGAGGACAGCGACACCTGCCACGGCCAGCCTGGGCTTTCACTCAGAAAGGTGGCTTTGCAGCTCCTGTCCTGTTGAGAATCTGCCTGTGGTCAAGCAGGCCTTCCTCCCAGCCCCACCACCCAGCAGGACCTCAGGTATAATGGACGGGCAGGAAGCCAGGAACAACTCCGGTGCTTGAGAGCAATAAGTGGTCCAGCCAGGCGCTAGACGCCCTCCTCTGATGGGACTGAAATAGACTGAGTCAAGGGTTTAAAAAACAACCCAGGTGCACAGAAGACCTGCGATTCTAGCCTAACCGTGACCACTTATCTGCCTCCAAACACTTGCTGGCCCAGTCCTGGGACCTAGAAAGCATTTTAAAAGTTATATCCAGGTTGTTATCAGTCACTTCCATGTTGTAAAATATCCTCTCACAAAACTGTCCTTCATTGTGTGAAATGGCCATCATACCCAAACCACATTCTGGTTCCAAAAGCAAGGACACAGTTTTTAAAGCATGCACATTGGACTAAACATGCCAGGATTTTACTTCTTCTTTTATCAACCACTGATGCAGCTCCGAAGCTAAACATGTGAGAAAACAAACCAAAAATCTTCCCGAGTATGTTCTCGGTTAAGTCTTCCCTAGAATTTAGTTTGTATGCGACAAAAGTTTCACGCATGTCATCGTAACTGACTTATGAGGGCATATTCAGATCCAGTTTACAGACAGTGGCGCTGAAGCCAGGGTGACAATGACCGCCTAGGTCATGCAGGGGTTCAGAGCAGGGCTCAGGATCCATGCAGCCTGGGGGCAGTCTGCGTGTTGACCGCCACACTGCAGAGCCCCTCAAGGGACCCTTGCATGAGAGTCTGGGATGTGTGTGTGACATGCTTCACTCCTTAGGGACAGGGTGTGTGTGTGGGGGGGTCCCCACATGTAAGGGTGTGGTCCTGGTAAGAGAAAACAAAAGCCCTGGGGCCAGCAGGAGGCTGCTCGGAGGCAGGTGGCATCACTCTGTTGGGGGTCTGAATGTGAGTTTATGAACCTTTACCAGGAATTCCTCCCACCTGTAGCCAAGAATGAGCTCGGGTAACAGGCACGGGCTGTGGTTTCTGTCCTCTCCCGTCTGCCCTCGGATGGCTCTGGAAATGTTCTCCCCGAAGCCTTTTCCTTTCCTTATTGGCGTTCATCTCATCTGTGCCTAACCCCTCACTCGATTACCTGGGGTCTCCCCCACCAGCCCCAGCAGAGAGCTGAGAGCGCTGAAAGCTGAGAGCAGAGAGCTCTCCCCCACCCCACGTGTGCCTGCCTCTGAAAACCCTCTCCTGCCGCAGCGAACAGACGCCTCTCCTTTGACTCACCAGTGGAGTCGGGGTCTTTTCTACGTCCAGAATTAACTTGCCGATGTTCCCTCGGTCGTGGATCCGCTGCATAGCCTCCTTCACCTGGGAGACAGGGAGACAAAGCGCTGGTGAGGTGAGACGTGACGTTCAGTTCAGTTCCGTTCAGTCGCTCAGTCGTGTCCGACTCTGCGACCCCGTGGACTGCAGCACGCCAGGCCTCCCTGTCCATCACCGACTCCCGGGGTTTCCTCAGACTCATGCCCATCGAGTTGGCGACGCCATCCAGGTGACAAGAGGGCCTGGACAGGCCAAACCACTCGCTGTCCACCAGGGGGAGCTGCAGGCCAGGCTTAGCAGCTCAACCGGTGCTGGTTCCCAACTTAAATTCTGGTTGTCATTCACACTCTTTGTTGTTATGCAAGCAGTTTGGTTTCCTCCGTCTTAAAAAATGAGAGTGCTAGCTCCGGAAATGAAAAGAGGAACATTTCTTTAAAAAAAAAAAAATGGGGGGAGGAAAGGCCTGTGGAGTTCCAAGAGTTACATGCTGCAGAAAGTGTCAGGGCCCATTAACAAGAGTTACATGCTGCAGAAAGTGTCAGGGCCCATTAGCCTGAGCAAATTTTGACCGATAAAACTGTAAGATTATTTTTCTAGGGTCATTTGTCCCCAGCTTACTCAAATGTTACATAATCTGATTTGCAGTTTGGCTAAAATGGCCCATGACCCAGGTTGAACTACATTCAGGAAGATTTTTCCCACCCAAGTGGAGACTTCTCCAGAACTAGCATTTTCCCCAGTGAGGGGGCTTCCTGTTTCTCCTCAAATGATGAAGGCTTGTCAGACAAGCACACAGACACCTCCCGGGGCCCCCTTTGCAAAGGCAGGTGTGGACGGAGTGTGATGGAGGCTTCCAGCATTTCATTGTTGCTGTATGGAAAATTAATACTTGGGGGTGCTGGGAGGATGAAATAAAAGAAGGAAATTGCAACAACGCCAAGCTTGGTGCGGATAAATCCTCCACATCTCTTAGTAAAATCTAACTGGGAATGCAACATCTCTTGATTTTTTTTTTTTAAAGAAACAGATCTAGTTAAAATATTTTTCCTGAAGTTTCAGTTTTAAACAAATTTGTTTAGGCATTCATTCAATCCACAAATATTCACTAGTTGTTTCTTATAGGCTAGGTGCCATATCTTAAAAAAATTTTTTTTAAATAAATTAGGGTGTCTCTCTGCCTTTGAGGAACTCAGTGTGGGGTTTATGGAGCAGTGTTTGCTTATAGAAAAACCAAAACCAGCTTCCGGTTTGAATGAAAACTTGACAGAGCCATTAAAAGGTGCATATTCTAATTGCTTTTCTGGGACTTTTGTCCTAAAGACACAATTCAAATTATGGGGAAAAAATTACCACCGAAAAGATACTCAATTGCTTTCAATGGCAAAACATTGGAGCAACTTATATGTCACAGAATAAGGGAGTGGTCAAGTAAATCGAAGTTCTGACATACATCTACCGATTGGAAATGTTTCGTGGCTGTTAAAGTGCTAGCTATAAAGACTGTGCAGCAGGGTTAAATGCCTTTATAATACAGCTAAATGAGAAAATCCAGGTGCATAACTTTACATCTCCATAAAAACACGGGCACCCTACAATAATTAGAAAGAGATTTAGATATGAAACATCATGTAGGGGAAATAGGCGCCTTTCATTCCTAATGTCCAAACCCTGTTATCTGGTAACCTGTTGTCAAACCAGTGTTCATTATAAATTCAATGTATCTTTAAATGCGTTCTTTGGACAAGGAAGCGCTGGTTAGAATCATACTCTTTTGCAGACTGATAGCATCATGTGATTGTTGAGTTCCCTGTCCCTGATATATAATCCAGGAAGTTTCTCCTATTTCTGTGATGAACATTGGTTTCCAAGTGCTGTCATATTTTGGTGCTGACAGCTACTGTTTACTAAGAATCTTTAAGTATTGTGGCAGGCAGCTTCTAAAACTGCTCCCAACCCCCGCCTGGGACTCACCTTCGTGTGTATCCCCACAGCCCCTTCACCCTCAGCATTAAATTTGAGCTGGACCCAGCAACCAGCTTCTAACAAACTGAATATAGCAAAAGTGATGGGATGTCCCTTCCTGATTAGGTTATAAAAGACTGACTTCTGTCTTGTAGTCTGTCTCTTTCTCTGACTCTTCTCGCTTTCTTGTTCTGATGATACAAATTGTCATGTTGTGAGCTGCTCTATGGAGAGGGCCCCTACCCCTCCGCCCCCGCCCCTCATGGTGTCAAGGAACCGAGGGAGAACTCCAGCCAACAGCCAATGAGAAGCTGATACGCTCCATCCAAAAACCCCCAGGCTCTGGATCCTGCCGACAGCCAATGAGAGGGCTTGGAAGCAGATCCTCCCTCAGTCCAGCCTTGAAATGAGGCCACAGCCTTGGCTGACAACTTGACTGCAGCCGGAGGACCCAGCTAAGCCCTGCCCAGAGTCCTCACCCACAGGAGCTGAGATCATGAAGTTATTTTAAGTCAGTAAGTCTTAGGGATTGGAGAAGGCAATGGCACCCCACTCCAGTACTCTTGCCTGGAAAATCCCATGGATGGAGGAGCCTGGTAGGCTGCAGTCCATGGGGTCACCAAGAGTCGGACACGACAGAGCGACTTCACTTTCACTTTTCACTTTCATACATTGGAGAAGGAAATGGCAGCCCGCTCCAGTGTTCTTGCTTGGAGAATCCCAGGGACGAGGGAGCCTGGTGGGCTGCCGTCTATAGGGTTGCACAGAGTCGGACATGACTGAAGTGACTTAGCAGCAGCAGCAGCAGCAAGTCTTAGGGATAATTTGTCATGCAGCCACAGATAATTAATACATTGTTACCTCGAATGTGTAATTCTTCCCTTGCAAGACACATATTATCCCATTCTACAGATCACTACCTTGGTGCTCAAAGACATAAGCAATTTGTCCAAAGGTTACATGGCTATGGGCGACAGAATCGTGTTTCCGACTCAGATTTGTCAGACTTCAAAAACCAATGCTTTTCCCCAGTTCTGCCCAGAACACGCTGCTTCCTTTGATGCTCACATAATGGTTTCCCAGAATTCAGCTGTTTATTACCCAGGCAAGTTATTAAACACCTGGAAACTCCTTGGAGATTAGGAACGGGTTTTAAACTGCTTTTCCAATAAGGTAGAGCCCAGGGAGGCAGAAAAGCTCCTCCTGAAGTCAGGTGGTGCTAGGAAAAGAGCTCCCTGCCGGGCTGGCTCTAATCTGCATATTTTTTGTACGTTTCTTTCTGAAATGAACTGACGCCTTGAAGTTCCGTACATGGGGGATGGAGAAAGGATTAGGAATCTGATCCCCAGTCATGCTGTTTGAGTTTACAGTCCTTCTGGGCTGCTCTTGGGGGTGGGAAGAATCTTTTATGACAGCTCTCAGAGAGAAAGAAACTCAATACCGTTTTTTGATCAATTCTTTATGAAGCACAGCGTGAGGCATTTTACACATGTTGCTTCATTTTATCTGCACCTCAAGCTTCTTAGGTGACCATAGGCAGGCATCAGAGTTTCAACAGAGGAGAAACCCAAAGATGAAAAATCGAAGGGGTCCGTGGCAAGTCATCATCTGAGTGGTGTGGGAACCACGTGGGAATTGAGAGTGCAGCTTGCCCTTTCTAGGACTCTGGGAAAACCAGAGCAGATGGGTCTCTGCTGTGTGCACCTCAAAACTTTCCTCCAACGACATCATCAAAAGATAAAATCTGCAAAGAGAGATGTTGCTCCCAAGTTGCCAGTTTATGAACTGAAGCACCTGCATGGGTGACAGTGCCCAGAAGATGGAAGTGGCAACATTGAGAAAGCTGCTGATCTCCCTGTGGCTGCCAGGGAGCTTTTTCTAAAGCACGCCTCTGCTTGGACCTCTCCCCACTGCATTCAGGAGGAACATCCAGCCGCTGTGGCACAGCCTGTCACAGTGACCACTAGCTGCCCGCGACACTGAGCACCTGAACCACAGCCGTCCCAGCTGTGATGTGCTGGGGCTGTGACATGCACAGAGCACTTCAGTGATTCCATCGTAATGAAAAGGGGTGCAGGCTCTGCTTCATGTCAGGAGACGGCCAGGCACGTTCAATGCATGGAGCAGGGCACGGAAGCCAGTGCTCTGGGACAGCACAGAGGGATGGGTGGGGAGGGCGGTGGGGGGCTCAGGATGGGGGACACATGTGTGCCCATGGCTGATTCGTGTCGACGTATGGCAAAAACCACCACAATATTGTAAAGCAATGAGCCTCCAATTAAAATCCTTAATTTAAAAATACTGGAACAATAGCCTTTTAAATATCTTGGGTAAAGGAAAACATGATTAAAATTAATTTCACCTATTTCTACGTTTCTGCCTGTGAAAGTGAAAATGTTAGTTGCTCAGTCGTGTCTAACTCTTTGTGACCCTATGGACTGTAGCCTGCCAGGCTCCTCTGTCCATGGGATTCTCCAGGTAGGAATACTGGAGTGGATTGCTGTCCCCTCCAGGGGATCTTCCTGACCCAGGGATCGAGCCCACATCTCATGTCTCCTGCTTTTTTTTTGGCAGGAGGTTTTTTGGGTTTTGTTGGGCTCTTTACCACTAGCACCACCTAGGAAGCCCCAGTTAGACCCAGTTAGAAGTGTAAAAAGAAGCTGCTGAGATTCATTTTAATAATATATTTTCTTTAACCAGATTATTATCTATTATATTATATACCTTATATCTATAACCTTATTATCTATTATCTATCTGAAATATTATCATTTCAATGTATGCTAATATAATAAAAGTTATGGATGAAATATTAAGTGTTTGGAATCCAGGGTGTATTTTACTCTTGGAGCATGTCTCAGTTCAGACCAGCTACGCTCCAGTTGCTCACATCTGCCGTATTGGAGAGTGCGCCTGGATGGCAGGACAGTGGCACCAACCTCAGGGATCCCAGTGCAAAGGAGCATCTGGCATATGACAGCTTCCAGAGCGAATGAATGAACGAGCAAGGGAGTTGACTTGTGGGGAGAGTAAGACATCGCGTGGCTGAGCCGGCCCAGAGGTTTCTGTCTGGTCCGTGCCACATCCCTGAGCCCCCGGCCCAGGTGGCCCTGCTTGGTGGTTGCCGGGGTGGCCCAGTGCAGTCTGCTCACAGTCAGGGCGTGGTCCCCGCGCCCAGTCTGACACACCCCTGCCAGCTGCGGAAGAGATGGACTGACTGCAGCCAGGATCCCAGCTGTGGGGCTGGCCAGAGCTGGTCTCAGCAGCTGGATTCTCCAGCCCACGTGGATGGTGGCAGGAGGCAGGGGTGATATCCCCACTTCCCAGGCTCCGCTTTGACTGAGCAACATCATTCCAGCACCTCTTTGCTCCCCATATTCTTGATATGTTATTCTGTCCACCTGTCCGTTCGGTCTGTCACTCATGCAACAGTGCCAAAGCCCTTTTCCAGGAGCTGTGTGCGGAGCAGTGGTCGAAACAGACGCACTCTCTCTGTCCAGAAGGAGTCACAGTGTTACTTACTAAGCAGGCTAATCGTCATAAGAAGAGTTTCATGATCTGAAAATCGTTTATTTCACCCCACTGGGTGACAACCCGTCAGAGTTGATTGCGTGCCCCCAGTTTGCATTTCAACCAAGTCCTGCAGCCTTCAAGCTGGTGTTCATGCATGACCCCTGGGGGAAATGTGATTGGCTCAGACTGTGTTCACAGAGGAAGACTAGCTGTGGTCACTCTTATTTCCTCCTGCAACGGATCTCGGAGAAGGGGTTTTCTGGAAGTTGTGGGAAATGATGATGAGCAAACCCACAAGATCCCAGCCATCATGAAGCTCATGGTCTTACAGAGACACAGACTTAACCAAAATGAGTCAAATAAGTGCAGGCTTGCCACTGGGTAATTCTGAGATGGTGTTAAGAGAACGTGGATAGGGGAACTGACCTCGTTAGGAAGATCATGGAAAACTCTGAAGAAGAAGGGACAGTTGAGCTGGGTTTTAAAGGATGAGGAGAACATGACTAGGAAAAGGAGGGAGAGAGGACCATCGCAAGAAGAGGGGGCCAAGTATGAAAGGAGAGACTGCAAAGAGGCCAGGGACATGAGGACAGAGAACAGAAGTGAACATGGAGCAAGATGCTGGGGAAGCTGGCTGGGGGTGTTGGCACTCCGTTCCAGAGCCTGCCCGGGTGCAGTTGCCCAGTGCAGCTCAGACAGACCTGCACCCTCCAGTCATTTTCAGAGTGGTCAGTTCCTTCATGCTTGAGCAATGAGGGTTAATGATGCTCCATCTTTGTTTGGGGTCTCATTTAATGTTTCACAATATTTCATTTCCTTTTCAATGTTGTGAAAGGCACAAATTCATTAGAGTACAAATGATACCACTTAATAACCAAAGCATTTGGCTTGTGCTATGAATAGTAATAAGCCTAGCCATCTAAAAGAGGAAAAAAATTAAGATGGATTATTCCATGGATCACTGTGTCTATTCGGTGATAAATTAAAAGCTTTGAAAAAGAAGAAATGAGTAATACCCTAATTAAGAAGCACATCTACCTAATTCGTATTTGGAAGATGACTCCTATTAATGACATTCATCTTTGGGGGGAATGGATGATTGCTTAAAATCCAAAGTGGGTGTGGAAAAGTAACACATTCATTGCAGGTAGACTTGAAATCTGGGGCTTATGTTCTGTCGAGAAGCTGTGAGGATCTGAAGTGAGTGAGCCGTGAGGTTTTGACCTATGTGGAAGAGTGACCGAAAAAGTACAATGTCCAGAATCATGGACTGACCCACTGGGAAGGCTGAGAAAAAAACACAGTTCATGTTGGGATTAGATGCAAATGGATCTGTGCAATGATGCAAGGCGTGGGTTAGGGCGGGGCATTTAAAGGGATGGTCACTCCCAAGGTCATTTGAGTGGTGGTTTAGCACCCAAGAGTGAGTGCTTCCTTAAATTTTGCACCCTGGTCACCTACCTTGCCCCATTCTAGTTCTGGCACTGCACGGAAGCCAAATACTGTTAAAAGAAGGAGACAGCAAGTTGTCATTTTAAAAGAAGTGTCTGCTTGGCCACAAAATAGTGTGGCTGGTCCAAGAAGATTTTTAAAGGGCCATTGGTAGGATCACCGGCTTAGAAGAGGGACAGGATATTTGGAGAGTGAGGAAGAGGGAAGAAAAAACAGCAAGACAGTAGAATCAGATGAAGCAACTGGTCCTTTTTTCCTGGGGAACCTAGATGCCATTGACACTGACGATCAAGTATGCATTGCGGTCATGAGGAGTTCAAATGAAGTAAACATTGAGTTGAAAGCCAGAATTGGTCTGCAGAAATCTACAACCCATAATCAAGCCGCACTGTATATTCTAGTCCTGTTGTATTTTGAACTAAAGCAAAAGATGTAAAAAATATCTAGTGAATTACCTCCAACATTTCTTTGATTTTCTTTAACAATGCTCCCCAGTGTCAAATTTGGATGGTGGAGTAGAATTAAGCTGGACACTTCAAGGATGCTTATTCCAACATATAAGTGAGGTCTGGGGGGAGGATTAAAAAAAAAAAAACACGTGAAATGATTTTTGTTCCCTGCAGAAAAAAAAATCTGCTGTACAATCTGTAAGAGAGATGTTTGAAGTGTGACGGGCACAGAAGAGGAAGCAACTGGGGTTAGGAGAAGGAGGAGAATCAGGGGGAAACTCCTGGTAGGAATGAACTTACAAACTGAGACTTGAAGGTCAGGTGGAAGTTTGTCACTCAGCCAAGGAGAAGGACATAGAAATATTAAGAGTTTAAGGAAATATTGCTCTACTCCGAGGATGAGTCATTGACAGCCACCAGAACTCTGAGGGCGATGCTGGTGATGATGCTTTGAAAATCCTCTTGAATTAAGATTCTCAAGTCTGCTGCAAACGGGTTACATCATCGCTTGAGCTCCCGCCACTCCTGAAATCCCACACAACAGTGGTAGAACTTATAGAATATCGTGTCAACGGATTCGTGCTTCAAATCCTTTAGCAAAATCCTCCAGCCAGGAAGAGAAACTCTTATTCCTGCTTGGAGGACTCTGATGCTGCTGCTGCTAAGTTGCTTCAGTCATGTCCAACTCTGTGCGACCCCATGGACGGCAGCGCATGAGGCTCCCCCATCCCTGGGATTGTCCAGGCAAGAACACTGGAGTGGGTCGCCAGTTCCTTCTCCAATGCATGAAAGTGAAAAGTGAAAGTGAAGTCGCTCAGTCGTGTCCGACTCTTAGCAACCCCATGGACTGCGGCCCACCAGGCTCCTCCGCCCATGGGACTTTCCAGGCAAGAGTGCTGGAGTGGGGTGCCATTGCCTTCTCCATGGAGGACTCTAGTTCCTCACTAATAATGTCATCCCCTTGCCTCCAGATGATACTAGTTTTATTCATTCCCTGATGGATAATGACACCTGAAGGTTTTCCGTTCCACGACACCTGAAGGATTTCCCCTGGAACAGTGTAACGTGGAAGTTATGGAAAAGGGTTAGAACTAAAAGGAGGCCAAAGACCCTTCAAAATCTTGAAAGTTCTCATCTTTCCAAAGGGATGACGGCCAGAGCTGCTGACATTTAGGAAACTACAGTTTAGAAGGCAGAGGTGACCTTTCCTTAGATTTCCAGAGAAAGAGCTTGTTTGCAGGCTGTTTGGGGAGCATTTTTGTACCTAAGGGAACTGAGATAACATTGACTGTGTCATCTAGACATGGCTGTCATTTAGATAAGGGTTAGGATGTCCAGGGTGCAAAATGAGCGGTGGCCAACAGGGGCAGATATGCCTGGGACAACTTGTCTGGGCACTGTAGGATTCAAGGAGTAGAAATAAAACAGTAATTGTGTTTGTAGAAGAGGCATTTGCAAGCAAAGCACTCCAGTGGAAAGCTGATCCTCCACTACTTTGAAGGGGATCTTGTGGATCCTCCACTAAGAGGAAGGCAGAGAAGGTTTCAGGCTCTGGACTGCAGTAATATAACCTGCCCTCAAGTTGCCCTAGGAGAAGGTGAGAGTCTCAGGGCAAGAGCCAAACCTAAAACTCAGGTAACTGTCAACGGCAAGGCAGTGGCGGTGCATCCCCCGGGGGCTGTGGGGGAGGATGCTCGTTCTCATCACGGCAGCAGGCATGTGACAAACGCTCAGCAGGCGCTTCACCAAGCAGAGCACTCTCTACGCCTGATCTCTGCGAGGTGAGCAGGAGCTTGTCAGACTGTCAATCAGGGGTACATACAAATAGCCTCTCTTTTCTCCTGGAGCCCCTGTTGCTTGCGGAGGAGAGCTGAGATCACACAGGTTTGGCAAGGTGACGCGGCTTGTCCCAAGCCAAGCTGTAGGTTGTGACGATGTCAGCTTCAAACCAAGCCCTGTGAACCCCCAGGGCTTGGTGCACTGCTGCCGAGTGTGGAGCCGAGAGGAGGCAGGAGGTGGAGAGGAGGGGCCATGGGGCACCCTGTAGGGTGTGGTATTTCCTCTGCACTTCCACACGCACCCTGTTGCCCCTGGGTTGTAACACTTAATTCCATTCTCTCTTGAAGAGTTTTTCAGCCTAGGAAGCACCGACTTTTGGAGTCAGAGAATTCTTGGTTGCGGGGGCTGTCCTGTGCATCACAGAACATTTAGCAGCGTCTCTGAGCTCTACTCAATAGATGCCGGTAGCACACCTGGCGTGACAAAGGAAAATGTCCCCAGGCACTTGCCAAATGTCCCCTGGAGGGAAAGAATCAGCTCTAGCTGAGCTGGTGTGAGGTCTCAGTCCACTCTCCACACCTCCCACTCAAGGGCAGACTCCTGCCTCCGCACAGTACGCACAGGACACCGTGGCCAGGGACTTGCCACCAGAGACTGGTTTCTGCTCCATCCTCAGGACTCGGAAGAGAATGTGGCACACCGCGGGTGCTGCGTGGTCTCTGACCTCAAAATACTCATTGGTTAGGTCAGGTGTTTGTAAAATGTGGACGGAAGACAACCTGTATCAGTGGGGTCACCACTGCTGAGCCTATTTGCAGGGCAGCAAAGGAGAGGCAGACACAGAGAACAGGATTGTGGACACAGCGGGGGCAGCAGCGGGGGCCGGATTGGCGGAGTAGCATGGAAACATGCACTTTACCACGTGCAGAAAAGACAGCCAGTGGGAATTTGCTGTTATGACACAAACTGTGTGCTCTGTGACAACCTAGAGGGGTGGGGTGGGGAGGGAGGTGCGAGGGAGGTTCCAGAGGGAGGAGGGGACATGTGTATACCTGTGGCTGACTCATGTTGATGCATGGCAGAAACCAACACGATATTGTAAAGCAATTATCCTCCAGTTAAATACATTTTTAGAAAAGTGTGTTGGCTTCAGCTTAGACTTGTTTGTTGAGAACGCAGAGGCACGCCACTCTGGGCGATCCTGGGCCTCTGATGTTTTAGACTCTTGACCTAAATGGTGCTTCACGTAACAAATATCCACTGCCCACCACAGCTGAGGCTCTGGGCTTGACTGACAGCGAGAAATAAGAAAGACCAGACCCTCCCCAGGAGGGCTAAGATCTCTCTGTGAGGGGTGGGGTCTGGTGTACCATGTTTTAATATCTGAATAGGACCTGTTTGGCACTTGGCTTAAATGTAGGAAAGTAGCAGAGAGTCACAGTTAGAGCCCTTTTCATTCTAGGGCAACTGAGAATGAATTATCTCAGCTTTGATTCTGCACACCTGTGTGGACATCAAACAACTTGCTTTCTGCTCAGCGCGTGAAGAAAGCTTCAGGAAAGCTAAAGGCCTGAAATCAAGGTGTCAGAAGGTGGCTTCCTAGCAAAGGCTCCGAGGAAGAATCTTTTTCCAGCTTCTCTCCTAGCTTCTGGGGGTTGCTGACACTGCTTGCTGTCCTTGGCTTGCAGCCACAGCATTCCAATCTCTGCCTCCGTCATCACGTGCCCTTCCTTTCTGTGTTTCTGTGTCTCTCTTCTTATAAAGACAGCTCATATTAGATTAAGGGCTTATCCTATTCCAGGATGACCTCATCTGAACTCAACCCTCTGCAGCTCAGCTGTGTTGAAATACATCTGCAGTGAGCCTAGCTCCACACTCATGTTCTAAGGTTCAGGGAAGGACATGAATTGAAGGACACACCTACCCAAGCTGAGACAGGTAGTAACACCCTTAAGTTTTTCTTTTTACACTTTTTAAAAAATTATAAAATAAAACACATGCACAGACAGCCACACATGTACAGTTTGTAAGCACGCAGGTGAAGAAACAGAACTTTGCTGGGCGTCCCCAAAGCCTCTCCGTCACAGAGCCCAGTCAAGCCTGCTCCGTCACAGCCCCAACTCCCTCCGCTTCTCCAGATGTCACCACTGCATCCCGACTCTTAGAGCCATCACTTCCTCGTATTTCTTTTGGTTTTCACCTAACTGTACATCCCTAGGCACCAGCGGTTTGTTTTGTGCCATTTGAAGAAACATATGCCTCCAGGTCCTTTACATCTGCAGGCTCTCCTGCTTCGTTTCTGCTGCTGTTGCTCCTTGCAAGTCGAAAAGTCTGGGTTGCTTGGTGGTGGTTTCCTTCCCACGGTCTGGACTCTGTGGACTGCAGGCAACCAGGACTGTCCAGCGGGGCCCCCTGTGCTCTGTATTTCCTTCAGGTTGGTAGGAGGTCTGATCAGACTGGGACGGTGGGCGCCATTGTGTCCTCTGGGAGATGCACGTGGCTGGTTGGCCCTCTTTTCCTGATGTTCAGCGCCCAGACCCGTTAATTTAGTGGGGGCTGTGAAATTCTGATTCCAAGACTCTGTGGTCACTTATTACCTGCCTTCATTTTATAAGGAGCCACGCCCCTGCATCTATTAGCTGATTATGACTGGTGAACAGCTCCTATAGGAGTGGGAGGATAAATACTTGATTCTTCCCTTGGGTTTACTGGGAGCAGCAGCCTTTTCAAAGAAGCACAATGAAGGAACTTGAGTACAGCTTTATGAGTAAAACATTCACTCAGATCAGTCGCTCAGTCGTGTCTGACTCTGCGACCCCATGAATCGCAGCACGCCAAGCCTCCCTGTCCATCACCAACTCTCGGAGTTCACTCAGACTCACGTCCATCGAGTTGGTGATGCCCTCCAGCCATCTCATCCTCTGTCGTCCCCTTCTGCTCCTGCCCCCATTCCCTCCCAGCATCAGAGTCTTTGCCAGTGAGTCGACTCTTCGCATGAGGTGGCCAAAGTACTGGAGTTTCAGCTTCAGCATTCACTAACTGAATGTTAATAAATTTTTATTTTATATTTAAAAGGAGAAAATTGGAAGCAAAACATGTCTATCAATGTCTATCAGGATGGTTAAGGGAATTACAGGATAACCCTGAAAGGTCACCTCATCCCATTTCTTATTGACATGCTAAGGAGAAAGAGTAATTATATCTTCAATGTGGTCATACCTTCATTGAATACATATTAATATAAAGAATAAAGGAGAGCTTATATCAACCCAACTACCCTGGGCATATCTGTAGTAGGATTATGGCTAGTTTTTACTTCCTCCATTATACTTTTCCTGTTTTTTATCTTTTTTTTTTTCAATTACAATGGAGTTTATGCTGAAATAGTAAGAACGCAGATACAGTGTTAAGGCTACAGATCAAGCGGAAGGTAGGTTAGAGATTTGCTGTAACCACCAGAGAAGTGCTAAGAGAGAGGCCTCGGTGAGGGGCGCAGTGGTGAAGAGAAGGGGTCAGAGGAGCTGGGGAAGGCTTCGCAGCGGGAGGAAGACTCCGGAAGGCGCGTACTACTGGGACGACGGAAGAAAGAACCCCAGAGGCAGCAGCGTGAAGTAGCAATGAAGCCGGTGTGAGGCGCGGCCCCGCCCCGCCGGAGCAGCGCCCGGGCCTCGAGACGCCGCGAGCTGCGGGTGCAGCGGCCCCGGGGACGCGGCAGGGCCGGCCCGGGGCCTGGCTGCGCTTCTCCTCCACAGGCTGCACTTGCTGACACCGGACAGGCTTTCGTGGCACTTGCAGGCTTTCCCACGCACCGTACGTCCATGCAGCAGGCAGCAGAGCCGCAAGCCTCCGAGGGCACAGAGGCGGCGGCAGGCCTGCGGAGGGCGTCCCTCAGACCCGCCTCGGCCCTCGGGGTTTGAAAGTAAGGCCGTGTGTCAGGCTTCCAGTCTGAATCCCCATCTACTATTTCTAGGCGGCATGAAGTTCTACAAATGGAAAGAATGTGGGGAGATCCTCCGATGTAACTCAAAGCTCTTTCGGCACCGGAGGAGCCACACCGGGGAGAAGCCCTTCAAGTGTAAGGAGCGCGGCAAAGCTTTCGAGTCCAGCTACGCCTGTATCGGCCTTCCCTGGTGGCTCAGACGGTAAAGAACCTGCCTTCAATGCAGGAGACCCGGGTTCAGTCCCCAGGTTGGGAAGAGCCCCTGGAGGAGGAAATGGCACCCCACTGCAGTACTCTTGCCTGGAGAATCCCCATGGACAGAGGAGCCTGGTGGGCTACAGTCCATGGGGTCAGAAAGAGTCAGACACGACTGAGCGACTTCACTTTCACTTTCACAACTGTATCATACGCAAGAAAAATTCCCGGGGTTTCTCCCGGGCGTGGATGCGCCGCTGGACAATAAAAAAAGTGACCTACCCCCGAAAGCTTTCCAGCACTCCTCCCATTTAGTTTCTCCCCCGTGCATGGCCTCGGTGCTGCAGGCAGGTGGCGCTCCGACAGAAAGCCTGCCACACTCCTTACACGCACAGGGCTTCTCCCCCGTGCGGATCCTCTGATGCTGGGTCAGGGTGGTGGAACGCAGACCTTCGCCAGGCTCCTTACATTCGTAGGGTCCTACCGCCAGCTCCTCTGTCTTGATGCCGGACTTGCCACCTGGACAGATGCCTCTCAAAACCTCTGCTTCCCAGGGATTGGGGTCCCCTGGAGCTTCCCCTCTCTCCAGCTGGGAGACCAGATCGGGTCTGCGGGATGGAGGCACCAGGGAAGGCACATCTGTATAATTCTCCCGCGTCACCTTCCTGCACAAGGCCCTCTGTGCAGAGTCCAGACTGGCCCACTGGTTCTGAGTGAAACACACAGCCATGTTCTCAGAGGCCACTGGCTCCTGAGGCCAGGTGGTTTGGAGCATGGCTGCTGTCCATGGCTCTGTGCACTCTTCCCAGTTTGCAAAAGCAGGAATCTTAAACGCCTCTTCCCCTCTGAACCCCAAGAAGCGGGTCTCTCAAAGATCATGCGGACCCGAGTGCTGGGGCCCAGAGCACATCTCGGTCTGTCTGTTTATCTTTATTTTTTAAGCCACGCTATTAAAGTATAAGTGCCATATAAAAAGCTATATAGTTAATGGTTACAACTCAATGAACTTGAGGATAAGTGTACACCTGTGAAACCATCACCACCCTCATAGCCATAAACATATCCATCACCCCTCACCGTTTTCTCTCACTCTTTTTATCACAGTTATTATTTGGGGGTAAGAACAATTAGGAGATGCCGAGGATGCGGGTTCGATCCCTGAGTTGCGACGATCCCTTGGAGAAGGAAATGGCAAACCAGTCCAGTATTCTTGCCTGGGAAATCCCATGGACAGAGGAGCCTGGTGGACTGCAGTCCATGGGATTGCAAGGAGTCAGACACGCCTGGGCAACTGAACACGCAGACACAAGAACAATTAATATAAGCTCTACCCTCGTAGCAGATGTTAAGTACATTATATAGTATTGTTAGCTATGGGCACTACGCCACATTAGCAGATCTCCAAAACTTACATATCCTGCATAAAACTTTGTTCCCTTTGACGACCACCTCTCCTTCTCCCCCGCACCCAAACCCCTGGTACACACCCTTCTGCTCTCTGCTTCTGTGATTTTGCCAGTTTAGATTCCACATACAAGCGAGATCATATTTTTGTGTGTGTCTTTTTTAAAGGGTCCACGGTGAGCATGTATTCATGGAGAATAAGTTTTAAAAGTGGTGGTGGGTAAAGCACCACCTCCACTTTGATTATCAGGTGAAGGGAGGTTGCAGAGGGTGGGGGAAGGAAGCTCATGGGAGTCTGGAGCCTTTCACAGAGATGTGTAAGTGGCTTCAAAGTGAAACGAACCACCAGCTGCACAAGGGAAGCCATGTGCTGCCATAAACAGCAGCCTCACGTGCCGCGCGCCTTTCCCAGGATGCCCATCAACCAGTGCAGCAAAGACAAAGGCTCTCAGAGGAAACTTCACCGTCTCACCCCTTCTCCCCTCCCTTAGCCGATACCTAAACTCGACCTTAGTTGCAGCAAGCGCCGCCCGGAGGTCTCTGCTCTCCTCTCCCTGTGTGTTCTCTCCACCTCCATCGCTGTCTAGGTCAAGGCCCCATCACCTCCCTCCGGGATGACTTTTCCAGCCTCCTCTGTGATCTCTGGGGCTCCAGTGTCTCCACGTTCCAGTCTGTTCTCCTTCAACTGCCAGCGCTACGATTAGCGGTGGATACATTTGTATGTCTCTTGTGTCTCAAATGCTTGGGACTCAGGCCATAGATTCAGTAAGGATAATGGTAATGATGGTGATTTTAATGGCTAACACCAACCACTTAGCACACAAGCTGGGCAAATGCCACCAGCATCGAGTGTTTTTTGCAGAATTGTCCATTTGCTCCTCATTGTAACCCTATGATGGACGAGCCATGATTATTCTCATGACACAGAACAGGAGGATCAGGGAGGTTAATTAATCTGCCCAAGGTCACAGGCAGCGTAGGCAGAAGGGGTAGGATTTTCACCTAGACGGCTGATGAAATATTGTTAGATGAAATGACATCATGTCTGGGACGTACTCCAGAAAAGCCGTGGGGGAGGGGAGGCAGCAAAGGAGACAAGCTGACCAGGTGTCCCTCACGTGGAGCTGCCTGCCTGGCTGGTGGGGTGGAGGTGGCTCAGGATTTGCTACTTGTTTGAAATTTTCCAAGAAAGTTTCTAAAGTATGAACTTGAGTTCTTTTCCCCAAACAACAACTCTATCAACAGATTCAGCACCCAAACGCTCAACTGTGTGTGTTGGATGCTGATGTTATGAGTGAGGGGTTTGGGCTGGAGAAGGTGGAGATCTTCGCCCATTTCCCCAGAGAGAATAATGTTATTCTTTGCAGCAAATAACCCAGCTTTGTGAGGGTAACAGATTTCAGTATTGGATACCTACCTCGCGCCAGGCAGCACTCAGCGAGATGAACACACACAGGCAACGCCTTTCCCAGACAACGCCCCCTGCCCACCGGCTGCTGCGGTGGGGACTCCACCTACACAGTCCATCCAGGACAGCATGGGGAGAGCTACATTCTGGGCCTGAATGAAGAGCCCAGAGGGTGGGAAATGATGCCACTTAGACAAAAATGGCATTTCCCCGAGGCTTGTAAGGGTGGGAGGCATTTTTCCTGGAAGAGAAAATTCATGCACAGAGTCCTGAAAGGGGAAGACGGCTCGTGCAGGGACCCGAGAGTCAGTGACGGGGACGCTGTGCCGAGCTGTGTCGGTGGGGCTGTCTTCGGTCGGGGCTGGGGGGCTTGGACCTGACTGGAGGTGAGTCTTGAGAAGATGGCCCGGGAGGGATGCCCGCAGGTGAGGCAGGGGACGAGGAGAGAGGGGGAGACCAGTGGGACCTGGGAGTCAGGGCGGCTGTGAGGTGGAACTGACAAGATCCATGGTGGGATACTGCAACAGCTGTCCATCCCACTGAACCTGTGCGATCATTTCAGGCTCTTTGGAAGTCATCTAATTCCCCAAAGGGAAGAAAGAGCCTCTGAAAAGACTTATGCTTGGAAAGGTTCTCCATCAAAGCAGAGAGAAGAGCTGAGGTCATCTGTGATTTATCTTTGTGCATTTTAATCAGCATTGGAAACAGATGACTCTGCTAAGGCCTGGAACCTTCCTTCTGTTGGAGTCTGCATGACCCTAAAGTCGAATTTTTAATTATCTCTGCTGCTTCGCTGAGGCGTGGAGGGGCATCTGGGGCTAACCTGTTCTTTCCTGCATTGTTCTGGCTTGTCTGTCAGCTGAGTTTTTTTCCTCTAAGCACCAAGGAGTACCTATTAGCCTGAGGTTGTGTTGCTATGGCAACGAGACAGAAAACAGGCTCAATACGGGGGGGGGGGGGGGGGGGGGGAAGTCAAGGGATGAGGGAGGTTCTGTCTTCCAGACATGTTCCTTTCCCGCTCAGGGGCCCACTGTCTCAGCTGACAGGGCCATGCCTTGGGCCGGGGTCACCAGGCCACTCTGAATTCACAGGTGGTCACAGGGACTGAAACCCAGGGGACAGCTTTAGGGCAGCAGTCAGACCCTCGGGAGTCATGGGATGAGGGTGGATCTGGGAGGTGCCCACAGCTGGGAGCTGGGTAGAGGCTGGGCAGGTGGGTGCCAGTTCACCCACATTTATACAAAACAAGTCATATTCACACCAAGCAGCGTAGAGAATGCTTGCAGAGTCTTTACACAGTCTTCAAAGCACCTTGTAAAGTATTTAAAATTCTGTGACCTAACAATTCCACTTTTGAGGCTATGTCTTAAGGAAGTAGTCCTACATTTGGAATAACAAGAATAGAAAAAAAAAACTTTATAAGGTTGCAAAGAGCCAGACATGATTTAGCAACTGAACAACAATAAAGGTTAAAAATGCTGAAAGGGTCTATTAGAGCGGGAAAAAAGCAGTCTGTAAAAACTTTTACAGTGTGATTATCATTTCTAAAAAAATGTCAACCCCCCTGAACAAAAGAAAATCAAAACAAACCTCCAAATGCACAAAAGAAAAATATTAGAAGGAAAAAAAAAAAGGTTATTTTGGATGATGGGAATTAGTTTTGTCAGCTTTTCTTTTCTTTTCTTTGAAGGGGTATATTTTTAAATGTCTCCACTGAGTATGACATTTTTCCTACTGGGGAAAACAGTTCTTCAGTGGCTTTAGCGCTTTTCCTCTTTTACCTTATTTTTTGCTGAAGTATAGGTGATTTGCCACGTTGTGTTGGTTTCTGGTGTAGAGCAATGTGATTCAGGTAGAGAGAGAGAGAGAGTTCATTGCAGGGTATCAGCGTTCCCTGTGCTCTCCGTGGGTCCTTACTGTTTCTCTCTTCTATATATTACAGCATATGGCTGTGAATCCCAAACTCCTGAGTTACTCCTCCCTCCTCTCCCCTCACAGCCACAGTCTGTCCTCTAAGCCTGTCAGTCTGTTTCTGTTTCATAGATAAGTTCATTTATGTCAGACTCCACGCTTAAGTGATATGTGGGACTTGCCTGTCTCTTTCTGGCGTACCTCACTTAGTAGGAGTGTCTCTGGGCGCACCCGTGTGGCTGCAGATGGCACCATGCCGCTCTCTGTCTGGCTGAGCAGTAGCCTGTTGTGCGTACGTGCCGTGCCTTCCATCCACTCCGCTGTCAGTGAGCTCTTGGGTTGTCCCCGTGACTTGGCTGCAGTAAATAGTGCTGCTGAGAACTTTGGGGTGCATGCATTTCTTCAGTTTTGTCTACATATATTCCTGGGGGAAGGGATTGCTGGAGCTTTTAGCTTTTTGGTTTTTTTTTTTTTAAAGACTTCCCTGGTGGCTCAGATGGTAAAGTGTCTGCCTACAATGCAGGAGACCCAGGTTTGATCCCTGGGTTGGGAAGATCCCCTGGAGAAGGAAGTGGCACCCCACTCCAGTACTCTTGCCTGGAAAATCCCATGGGATGGAGGAGCCTGGTAGGCTGCGGTCCATGGGGTGGTAAAGAGTCAGACACGACTGAGCAACTTCACTTCACTTCTTAGTGTTTTTAAGGAACATCCACACTGTTCCCCATAGCAGCTGTAGCAATTTACATCCCAACCAACAGAGTAGGAGGGTTCACTTTTCTCCACACCCTCAGCAGTATTTGTTACTTTTGTACGCTTTTTAGTAATGGTCATTTTGACTGATGTGTGGTCTTTGTAGTTTTGATTTGCACTTCTCTAATAATTAGTGATGTAAAGCATCTTTTCATGTGCCCGTTGGCCATCTGTATGTGGAAGAAAATAACTTTTTAAAAAAGTTCTGCAGTCTGGAATTGGTCATGCTTCCAAGTGAATATAGTCTCACCGAGTACAGATGCCAGAAGCCACTTATTACACTATTTTTTAGACGCTTCTATTGTCAGCACAATCCTAGGCATTGCTGCAAAACCAAACGATACAGTATTTTGGTCCCCATGGACTTGACAGAGTAGGTCTACTCACTTCCTGATGCTCTGGAATTGAGCACTCCGAACAGACCCTGACTCAACCCAGATCCCCTGTACAAACCAGGGCAGACAGGCCTGTGTCCAACGTGGAGTCTATACAATCAGGCTTGTCGGTTTTCATTGCTTGGGATTCCTCACAGGTTTTAAGGAAATCATTGCATGGAGGAAGAGAGCTTGGGAGAGGGTTCAGCTCATGACTGCGTGTGTGCAGGTGGGACTGAGCAACCCGCCCCGTGGAGGACCCATCAGCCTGGGTTGCTTTCCCCTCCTGCTGCTCATCAGGGTACAGCCTTGGCACAAAGAAGAGGTAGGCATACGCGCCTCTCAGCCACCCACGGCTGTTTAAAACACTGAAACAGATCTAAAATAATGTGGATGAAAATAGCTACTTCAACTCTGATTATTGCAGGCAATATAATAGTAAAAGATAGTCATGATTATAACGGTTATGTCTATTGAGTGCTTACAACATGCCAGCAGTAACACGCTAACTGGCTTGCAGGCATCATCTCCCTTAATCTCTTCATTGACTCTGTACATGGCGGGTCATTATTTCTACTTTACAGAGGACAAAACTGAGAACCCTAGAACTTAATATGCTCAGGGTGACACAGCTGAAAAAGAAAGAAGAGCTAGGATATAAAGATGGGAACTAGAGGACTTACAACCTGTTCCGTCGTGACCATTTAGTCATCTAGCTTCTAGCAAGTCTGGATGTGATGCAGCACTGCTGTTTTAAAGGGTGAGAAATCCGAAGCTAAGAGAGGGTGAGCAGCTTTCCCAGCATCGCACAGCTAGAAGGTGGTGGAGCTGGGATTCGCGCCCAGCCAGCGCCTCCACAGTCGGCTTCCCTCCCCACTGCGACTGCATTGTGGCCCTGGCACCCAGCGTGACAAGTAATGTCAGGCCAATATTTCATTTCTAACACTTACCATCAGACGTAGTACAGAGCAGATGCTTAAAAAGATTTGTGGAAAGGATGAATAACGGACAGGTAAGTGTCGAGACACTGAAAGCCAGACAAGGCGCCTCTATCCATCTCAAACCACACAATCAACTGGCGACCACGCATCTTGGGATCACTACTGAGGGAGTGTCCTTCCACACCTGACTGCAGAGGTCTAAAGAAATATGTCACCCCCTGAGTGATCGGTTTTGCTCTTCCACAAACTGGGTGCTCTGCTCCATGGGGTTGCCTTGCTGGGAGGTGTCTGAATATCAGATAGGAAGCAGTCACCAGGTAGGAGAAAGTGAGGTGGGAGATACAGTGGAGAGATGAAGGAAGCCCCCTTGCGATCCCAAGTAGATGGTCCCCAACCCTCCCGAGGGAGCTTGAGATTTATTTCCAATGCCTGGAGGCTGTGCCGGGCATTCCTTCTCAGGATGGAAGCTGAAGGGACGTCTCTAGGATTAGTAGACTAAAATCAGCCTCCTGAGTGGCCCAGCTCTCTAACTCCTTACAGGGGGGTTTTCAACCTCGACATTGGTGACATTCGGGGCTGCATGACTCTCTGTTGCATGTGGGGCTGTCCTGCCTGTTGCAGGTGTTTAGCACCGTTCCTGCCCTCTGCTCACCAGACACCAGCAGTGTCCTCCCAGGCATGAGGATCCAGAGTGCCTCCAGACCCTGCCAGTAGTCCCTGGAGGACAGAATCTCTCCCAGATGGGAACCGCTGCCTTGCAAGTAGGCGTTAGAAACTAGAAGCTGGAGGGGAGCCTTTCAGTCATCCTGGGCCACCCCTTTAAATGGATCTTTCTAAGCCAGGAGGTCACTAGGTGGAGAAGGGGAGGGAGAGGGCTGTGGATGCAAGGCTTCTCTTCCCCCAAGGAATTATCTCTCCTTCAAAGGTTTCAAGCTCCCAGATGGCTCAGTGGTAAAGAATCTACCTGCCCACGTAGGTGATGCAGGAGGCAAGGGTTCAGTTCCTGGGTTGGGAAGATCCTCTGGAGAAGGAAATGGCAACCCACTCCAATATTCTTGCCTGGAGAATCTCATGGACAGAGGAGCCTGGTGGTCTACAGTCCATGGGGTCGCAAAGAGTTGGACACGATCGAAGTGACTGACTAAGCACACACACATTTCACAGGTCACCGCTGTCATTGCCACTCTGACCTCTAGAGGGCGCCGATGTCCTTCACTGTCTGCTGCAAACCTGGCGCTGTTCAGTTCAGTTCAGTTCATTTCAGTCGCTCAGTCGTGACCGGCTCTTTGCGACACCATGGACTGCAGCCCTCCAGGCTTCCCTGTCCTCCACTATCTTCTGGAGCTTACTCAAACTCATGTCAGTGGAGTCGGTGATGCCATCCGACCACCTCATCATCTGTCACCCCCTTCTCCTCCTGCCCTCAATCTTTCCCAGTATCAGGGTCTTTTCCAACGAGTCAGCTCTTCGCATCGGGTGGCCAAAGTACTGGAGTTTCAGCTTCAACATCAGTCCTTCCAAAGAATATTCAGGGTTGATTTCCTTTAGGATGGACTGGTTTGATCTCCTTGCAGTCCAAGGGACTTTCAAGAGTCTTCTCCAACACCGCAGTTCAAAAGCATCAGTTCTTCGGTGCTCAGCTTTCTTTATGGTTCAACTCTCACATCCATACATGACCACTGGAAAAACCATAGCTTTGACTAGACGGACCTTTGTCGGCAAAGTAATGTCTCTGCTTTTTAATATGCTGTCTAGGCTGGTCAGTGCTTCCCCGGTGGCTCATGGCAAAGAACCCGCCTGTGATGCAGGACACGCAGGAGACTCTCATTCGATTCCTGGATCAGGAAGACCCCCTGGAGGAGGGCATGGCACCCCACTGCAGTACTCCTGCCTGGAGAATCCCATGGACTGAAGAGCCTGGAGGGCTACAGTCCACGGGGCTGCAAAGAGCTGGACACATCTGAAGCGACTGCGCACACAGGCATGGACACACTAGGTTGGTCATAGCTTTCCTTCCAAGGAGCCAGTGCCTTTTAATTGCATGGCTGCAATCCGAGTGCTGACTGAGACCTGGGTTTAAATCCCAGCTCCATCACTCACCAGCTTTATAACTTTGGGTGTGTTCTGTAATCTCTCTGCCCCAAAGCTGCTTATCTGCAGAACAGTGATAATAACAGTTACCAGCAACTATAGCCCTGGGGGCCAGCATGAGCTGGCATGAGAAGGCATCTGGCCTGGAAAGCATCTTTGCGACCCCAGGGACTGTAGCCCACCAGGCTGCTCTGTGCGGGGGATTCTCCAGGCCAGATACTGGAGTGGGTTACCATGCCCTCCTCCAGGGGATCTTCCCAAGCCAGGGACTGAACCCAGGTCTTCCACAGTGCAGGCGGAGTCTTCTTTACTGTCTGAGCCAGCAGGAAGGCCATCTTGCCTGGTGCCTTCCACATAATCCCATAGCGACCGTAAGTGGTGGCCACATCCAGCGCATGCTGGAGGCACTCTTACTGGTCCAGGGAAGTCGACTGTGCACATTTCTTCCCCAATCTCAGTTCAGGAAAGTGACGTTGGTGGCTTGAAATAAGCCATGGCGGGAATATTTACATCAGAGAAACAGGCAAACAGCAACAAATCAACATGATAGCGCACACGGCTTGAGCCTCAGTGTGTGTGAGTTAGACGAAGCGAGGCCAGTGCTCCCACAGACAGAGTACCTGCTGAGGCACCCAAGCTGCCTCTGGCCCATTCTGCCTCCAGAGGGCCCCGCAAGCCGACCCCATGAAAGGCCAGGTCTCATTTCAAGGTGCTCAACAGCCAGTGACTTTTGCTTCATCCAGGTACCTCCTCCTAAGTACAGGGAGCATATTTAATAACACATTGAAAAGAAAACTCCATGCTACTTCCGTAAATGCGGGGGTTGGGGGGAAGATCGGTATTGTTTGCCATTAAAAGCCAAACAGGTGGCACAGATTCTTTACTGTCTGAGCCACCAGCGAATCCCTAAAGAGGTTTAAACAAGCTCAAAATAGCATGGAAAGCGTTAAGGGAAGCCACCTGCCAATGCAGGAGACACAAGAGATGCAGGTTCGATCCCTGGGTTGGGAAGAGCCCCTGGAGAAGAAAATGGCCACCCGCTCCAGTGTTCCATGCCTGGAGAATTCCATGGACAGAGGAGCCTGGTTGGTGGTCTACAGTCCATGGGGTCACCCAAAACTCAGACACAACTGAGTGGCTGAGCACACATGCGCACGCTCAGGAAAGCCAAACATAACGAGAAAGACAAAAGGAAACATGTTTGTCACACTCTAGCTTGATGCCCTTGCCTCCCTGAAGACGAGAACCCAGGCTCTGTTCTCTCTTGGTTCAAAGAGGAAAGGACACGTGTCCTAGAGTTGTGGAAGCACACAGGCTCCCTGCTGACTGTTCTCCTGATGTAATCTGAGTATTGAGAGAGGAAAGGTCATCGTCTTCTCATTACAAGATTCAGTGTGAAGCTGCTGCTGCTGCTAAGTCACTTCAGTCGTGTCCGACTCTGTGCAACCCCATAGACGGCAGCCCACCAGGCTCCTGTCCCTAGGATTCTCCAGGCAAGAACACTGGAGTGGGTTGCCATTTCCTTCTCCAATGCGTGAAAGTGAAAAGTGAAAAGGAAGTCGCTTAGTCATATCCAACTCTTAGCGACCCCATGGACTGCAGCCTACCAGGCTCCTTCGTTCATAGGATTTTCCAGGCAGGAGGACTGGAGAATGTGAGGCTAGTCTACGTCAAAGCCCTACTCCACTGGTGAAAGGAGAGCTTTCTTGGGGAAACACGGTGTTAGATGATGCTAGAAGATTAGGAGACAGAAAAAAAATGATCATTTTTTAAAAAATGAAGCATCATTGAGCCAAATGCAAAATTCATATTAACTTTAAAGCTAACATCAGTGGCATGTTGAAGCCAGCTTGTACTGGCTTGTGGGGCTCAGCGGTTAAATTTTCAGGGCTTTAATCAGTTGACAGCGCATCCGTTGCTTGAAATTGGCCAGGGGGGAGCTTTAACATGACGGAAATTAACAAACACTACAAATCAGAGCTTCCCACAACCCCAAGATCTGATTATGAAAACATTCACAAGTGTGCTACTCGCTAACGCTTTCCATGCTATTTTGAACTTGTTTAAACCTCTTTAAGGCTTCCCTGTGGCTCAGACAGTATAGAATCTGCCTGCAATGCAGAAGACCGTCTACAATGCAGGAGACATGGGCTCAATCCCTGGGTTGGGAAGTTCCCCCTGGAGGAGGGCATGGCAACCCACTAACCCACTGCAGTGTTCTTGCCTGGAGAATCCCGTGGACAGAGAAGCCTGGCGGGCCACATCCATAGGGTCTCAAAGAGGCGGGCACAACTGAGTGAGAAACACAGGGACACACACACACACCCCCCTTTAGGCTATGGCCTTAGACGGCCAGGAACATCCATTTCTTCTCTTACCTCAGACTTTGTGTGCAACAACTTGAGATACACAGAGTAACAAACATCCGTAAAGTCTGATGAGCTCATTTCCATTATGGCATCTTAAAGAAGAGTGATGGAAACCACTGCTCAGAAACTGCCATAATTGATTATCGTATGGAAAGTACACTGACAATCCTCCTTTCCAACCCACACTCTTTAATGAGCTGTTTTAGTGCTGGTTCTGTAAATGCTTGGAATTTACAATGCCCTGGAAACTCATCAATTTCTAAGGGTGCAATCAATGACTGACTATTAGGGGAAAACTCCAACAACAAACATGCAAGATACAAGACGATAAACTGAGTGCAGAAAGCTTTCACCCTTGGTAATCGCTCATGTCACCACAGTGGGTTTCATTCCAAGCCTTTCTGCGTACGTTTTGGCCCAGAACCTCGACTCCTCTGGTCTTTACTTGTGTGTATGTGCGCGTGTATGTGTGCTCAGCCATGTCTGACTCTTTGCAACGCTGTGGACTGAAGCCCGCCAGCTTCCTCTTACCATGGGATTTCCCAGGCAAGGATACTGGACTGGGTTGCCTACTCCAGAGGATCTTCCTGACCTGGGGATCTCTCGAGTCCTTGAGATCTAGAGATCTCTTGAGTCTCTTGAGTCCGCATTGGCAGGCGGGTTCTTTACCACTGTGCCACCTGGGAAGCCCTGATCTTTATTTACCCAGGAAGCAAAAGGGAGACACACCCTGGTCACTTCATGTTGGGAGAAGTTACCACTGTGCCACCTGGGAAGCCCTGATCTTTATTTACCCAGGAAGCAAAAGGGAGACACACCCTGGTCACTTGATGTTGGGAGAAGTGGTTGGGCTCTGGAATTTAGCTTCTATGTGACTCTATCCCCTTTGTAGTATTACTGATGGTGAATGTGCAGCGATGCTTTTGTTATGGATCTCACAGGTGGGGAGTGGGTGCCCTGCTGATTTCTGGTGGAACTGCTCCCAACACAGCTGATTTGAATCTACTAGGTATCATCACGGGGGCAGAGCTGGAAGCCTTCAGGAGCTGGCGCACACAGGCTTCAGCACTCACCGCTGCTGAGAGCAGCTCCAAGAAATCTCCAGTCCTTCCAACATTTCGGAGACCTGGTAGGTAGGTGCTCTTTCCTGCAGAGAGCTGTGGACGACATTGACCTCAGAAATAAGCCAGCCAGTTGCTTCATCAGCAAAATGTGTTTATTTGGGAATAGCAGGGACAGGTGAGCTACAGAGAAATTTGCAGGCAAGCTGGGAGAGACAAAGAGAAGGTCGGCTTTTCTCTGGCTTTAGGAGGAAACTGGGGAGAGTTTTGAAGGAAACATTCACTGGAGAAGAAGGGTTGGAGGCTGTGGCAGTTTCTCATTGGCTCCAAGTGGTTATTAGAGCGTTGCTGCTGGGGGCAGGGAGGGAGCTTCCTTTTTCTTACAAGCAGGGGATAAAATTCCACAGGTAAGAAATGTCCTTCCTTGTCAAAAGAATTCCAATTTTCCCTTTGCCTGCCGGTGAGGCTGGCTGAGTGGCACTCACGTGGGAAAGCCCCCTTCAGGGCTTTCTGACTCCATTTAAAATGAGTTTTCCTTCATTTTCACAAAGGGTAGTTCACCATTTATAAGCTTGGAAAGGTGATGGCAAATGCCAGCCAGCAACGGAGAGATTACTCCACTGTCCAGGGTTTATTGTTCATTATTTTTCTCTCCACTCACTCACTCACCTCCCAGCTCCCCCACACGCAGTAGAATGTGAGCACTGAAGATTTTTTGCGGCGGGGGCGGGGGGGGGGGTCCATTTTGTTTACATGTAGCCAAAGTGCCTCAAACAGCCTGACAAATAAATGGCATTTCAATAAATATCTGTCAAATTAATATCCAGTAGGCCAAGACATAAGACAGCTTAGAGCAGCTTCCCAACTTGCAGTGGGCTTTAGGGTCACTGGGAAGCATAATAAAATGGAAGACCCCAGACCTATCTCTAGTGTCCTCTAACTCACTGGGTTGGAGGCGGGGCTCAGAAATCGGCCCAAGGAGTGCACACCTTGAAAAACCCTGCCTGTCCAAGGGAGCAACTGTTAGCAGAAAGGCTTCTGGCCGTCATTTCAGAGTCACCCTTCCCAGGCAGTGGCTCCAAGCCAGGTGGCTGCACCAGTAGGTGCCTGGGCAGAGGGGAAGGAGCCGAGCTGTGTGGTCTCTCTGGGTGGGTTCAGACCCACTTCAGTATTGGCATTTTTCCGGTGCATGGCTTCAGCATCCAGTAGGCTTGGTGATGAAATCAGCACCCATCCCACCTGCAATTCCTGCTGATGTCTGGAACTGCATGTTTTCCCAGTCCCTAAGCTTTCAGTGACTTAGCATCTTCCTTCATAAGACTGCCGTTCTGTCTCACACCTCTGGGCACATTTTCTCAGGTGACTGTCGACTCTATCCCATGGGCTTAATAGCCTCTTTTGAATTTTCACCTGGTAGCGGCATCGGCTTGTCCCTCAATTTGTGTAAATCCAGAGACCCACCTCTCCTGGTCCGAGAGGCTTTCTCCTGGTGTCAGAACTTGGCCCTTCCCTTTGCTGTTGGCTTGTACCCAAAGGTGGGTACCCAAGGTGGAGGGAGGGGGCAGGTGTGATGTGGCATAAAGAGCTGCTTGTGTGGTGATTTGGGAAGATTCAGGCTCCTCTCACTGGACTTTGTAATCCTGGGCATATCAAGAAGCCACTCTGAGCCTCTATTTCTTCAGCTTGAACATGGGCAGTATATTGCTTCAGAGGTACAGAGGGAATTTGGCTACAGAAGTACAAGTGTTCTTTAACCTTAAGTCTCAGGATATTACAATCATCAGGAGGATCCAGAGTTTGGAAGCACCTACTGTACCATGAGGTCTTTCCCCCATCAGTCTAGGGAATTTGTAAGATAAGTCACTGGTGCTATGATCTCTTTACAACCTTATCTTGCCTCCCACCTTCTTCCTACCTGCTTCTCCCCACCCGCCAGACATATGTCACTGACATTTGGAGGAGGAAGTCGCGAGGTGTCAATAAGGGAGGGAGGCAGGATGCTCTGGAGAATGAAATGATTATTCATTAAGTAACTAGTATGCTTTAGACAGTGCAGAGCCCTCTAGATACACATCACACCACAAGCCTAACAGTCCTGCAAACAGATGTTATCACTTCACTCATGGATGGAAGCACTGAAGCTCAGAGGGAGTGGACATCTTATCCAGGGTCCCCCAGGTAGTTTATGCCAGAGGTGGGCTTCAAATTCTGCTCAGCTTAACTTCACGCCCAAGTATTGATTTTACTGAGCAAGTCCGTCTCTGGCCATAATGGCTGGAGACACAACCCAGGAAGTCTAAACTGCTTTCTCATGCTTCCCGCTTTTCTTTTAAATAATTGTATTGCTTTCTTTCTCTCGGCTGTGCTGGGTCCCCGTTGCTCCCGCTTGGGCTCCTCTCTCGTTGCGGCGAGCGGGGGGCTCCTCTCTGGTTACGGTGCGTGGGCTTCTCATTGCAGGGGCTTCTTGAGGGCACTTGGGATTCCACAGCTGCGGCTCCCGAGCTGTAGAGTGCAGGCTCAGCAGCTGTGGCACATGGGGTTAGTAGCTCCGGGGTATGTGGGATCCTCCCAGACCAGGCATCGAACCCACGTCTTCTGCATTGGAGGGGAAACTCTTTACCACCGAGCCACCAGGGAAGCCCTTTCTTTTTCATGTTATTTACTAATTTTAATTTCATTTTATTTATTAACTTTTAAATTGAAGTGTAGTTGGTTTACAGTAGTTTCAGGTGGGCAGCACAGTGGTGCCTACACACACACATATTGTGTTTTTCAGATTCTTTTCCCTTACAGGTTATTACTGAGCATAGTTGGGTATAGTTCTCTTGTGCTACACAGTAGGTCCTTGCTGTTTAGTTTACATACTGTAGAGTATATATGTTAATCTCACACTCCTAATTTACCCCTCCCCCATCCCTCTTTGGTAACCAGAAGCATGTTTTCTATGTCTGTGGGTCTATTTCTGTTTTGTAAATAAGTTCATTTGTATTATTTCCCACTTCCCTTTCTGATCTTCATTCCCCCCCCCCCCCCCCAACCCCTTCTCATTCTCTCTCTCTCTGAAATTTGGGGTAAGGTGAAGGTTTTCTCTTAAACATTACTGAAAGGTCAGTGAAGAAGGACAGGGGAAAAGGTCTCTTCTGACTGGGAAGGGTTAAAAAAGTCTTGATGCCCTGAAGAGGTAGCTTTCCCCTGATTTCCCAAAGAGTTGTAATTCTGTAGAATATCAGTTCTGTTACCTGCACTGCCAATTTATTTCATTATCTGTAATAAGCAGTAATGACATTTCTTAATTGCATTCCATAAAAATCTCAATTATCACTTTAGAATTACATCAGATTAGATGAAGCGACATCTCCCACAACCAGAAGGAAATTTCACTCTTCAAATGAAACTTTGATTATTTTTTTCAGAGATGCCCTACACTCTAGAATCAGTCAGCTGGTTTCAATTGCAAGGAAGAACCAAGTGAAATAAACTACTTTTGGTGAGGCAAAAGTAAGAGAGAAAACAAAAATTGCCTGAAGAAATGTTTTTTGGGACCATAAGGAAACAGAGCATCTTGATGCATTTCTCTCTCACTCAGAAATGAGGACTAGATCAGAGTCCCTATTGCTGGTAGTGTGAGAGGCAGGTCCATTAAGCTTCCATAAAATTGTTCCCCAGCCTGTGTTTCTCCATGAGACCTGGCCCTGCTTCCTTACACTTCCATTGCTTATGCAGGACGTGCCATAATTGGCACCTCCTGCTTGACTTTGAAGCTCTAAGATAGCACCCAACTGAGTACTTTTCATCTCACAGTTGAACCATAAACTAGCCTGTCTCTCTCTGTCCTCTCTGATGTCATTCTTAGGTTTTCATGGTGCTTATTGTTCAGTGTTTTTCAAAAGACTGTTCCATACCATCGTAGTTCCTTCTGCTGCTGTAAACAATTACCACAAACTTAGAGGCCGAAGTCAGTTCAGAATATCTTACGGTTCTGGAGATCGGAAGTCCATAATGGCTTCACTGGGGTGAAATCACGGTGTCGGCAGGGCTGTGTTCCTTCCGGATGATTTAGGACGGTCTGTTTCTTTGGATTCCGCCTGCATCCCTTGGCTTGCGGCCCCTTCCTCTATCTTCAAAGCCAGCAGCATCTTCAAACCTCTCTGAACCTCATGCTCCGTCTTCCAAGTACCCTTGTGGTTACAACAGACCACCCTGGACAATCCAGGAAAATCTCCTCGTCTGAAGACTTATACCTGAGTGACCTCTGTAAACTCCCTCTTGTCACATGACATACTCACAAGTTCCAGGGGTTAGGACGTGGGCATATTTGGGGGGCATTATTCTACCTACAGGGCTCAGTGGTAAAGACTCCGCCTGGGGTACAGGAGACGCAGAAGATGCGGGTTTGCTCCCTGAGCTACAGTTTCCCCACTGAAAGAGGAACTGAGATATATTGTAGGTTTTTTACAGCTTCAAGTGAGACAGAGTAGTGAAACCACAGGCGGTGATACCTGAAGTAAGCTATCAAGTGAATTTCCATTTCTTCCTCTGCCTACTGAAATTGGCAAGAATTTAGGGGCTTGAGGTAGGGACACTTGTGCTGCCCACATCTGGTTCCCCTCTCCTTCCTGGACACCCAGGAAAACTACATTTCCCAGCCTCCTTGCAGTGAGGGGGACCACATGACCAGGTTTAGCCAATGAGATTTGCATGGGAGGAATGCCCCAAGTCCTCGGAATCTCACTGCCTCATCAACCACGTGGAGACTTAGCATGCACCATCCTAACATTCCTTCTCCTGTGTGCCAGTTCAGCATTCCTGGTTAAGAAAGGCCCCCTTTGTCTTTCCCCTTTGGATTTCTGTGAATTCACGGAGGCAAATAAGAATGCAGGTTTGTGGGCAGAGCAAAGAGATGAGCCTGGGGGTTCACAAGCCGTGAGCCATGACGTCTCAGCCATTGCTTCACTGATAGGAGGCTATGTCCTCCTCCCTGACACTCTCTGTTTCTACTGTGGGTCCCAAACGATGAAGCACCGTCGTGTTCTTCCCCTCGACTTGGAATCTCTGCATCGCTAGGATCTGACAGTCTGGTGGCAGAGATATCTATCTGTTTGTAAAGAAATTAGTTTTCCAAGCTGTGTTCCAGGGAACACCTGGAAATTGCATTAAGTGAGCTACAAAGAAAAAGGCTTCCACAGTCAAATAAGGACAGTGCAGTACATTTTCTGATCAAGGAGTCCTGCAGGAAAGAAATCTGTTCAACTTTCTTTCACCTAGCATTTCTTAAACTTTCTCAAACTGTTTCAAACTCACAGGATACATTCCTTGATTTCTCCTCTCTTCAGTTCAGTTCAATTCAGTCGCTCAGTGGTGTCCGACTCTTTGCGACCCCATGAATCGCAGCACGCCAGGCCTCCCTGTCCATCACCAACTCCCAGAGTTCACTACCTTGCAACAAAAGAATAAGAATCCCAAAACTGCCTTGCACTCTATGTTCAGGTATGGATGAATAATGACAACCCAAGGCAAAATAATATATTGGTAACTCCATTAGTGGTGAAACAGTTAGACTAAAACATGAAAGTCACGATGCATTCTGCACCCTATCCCCCCGCCACCACATTCAATCAGAAATTTTCTTATCAAAAATACCAAGTTAAAAGTGTAGAAGTTGGGTTTTTTCCCTATATTTAAATTTAAACGATGACTACTAAGCCTGCCAGGTGCCAGCATTCACATAGTTGTGATTTCCATGCCCCTCAGGGCTTTGTAAGGTGTAACTACATAGCTAGACTTTGCAATTTCCAACTAGGATTACAGTCTACAAATAGTGGAATGTAGAGTTTTTTTGCATGTATAATTGTTATCCCTCTGTGAAGTCACTTTCTAAAAAGTATAGTTAAAACTGTGATTTTGCACAAAATTTATGGCACTGCATAGCAGTTCCATAGCTCAGATGTGTCTGACTCTGCATCCCTATGGACACCAGACCAGGCCTCCCTGTCCATCACCAACTCATCACCATCATCAGAGCTTGTTCAAACTCCTGTCCGTTGATTCGGTGATGCCATCCAACCATCTCATTCTCAGTCGTCCCCTTCTCCTCCTTCCCTCAATCTTTCCCAGCATCAGGGTCTTTTCCAATGAGTTGGCTCGTCCCATCAGGTGGCCAAAGTATTGGAACTTTAGCTTCATTATCAGTCCTTCCAAAGAATATTCAGGACTGATTTCCTTTAGGATGGACTGGTTGGATCTCCTTGCAGTCCAAGGGACTCTCAAGAGCCTTCTCCAGCACCACAGTTCAAAAGCATCAATTCTTCGGCGCTCAGCTTTCTTTATGGTCCAGCTCTTACATCCACATGTGACTGTTGGAAAAACCATAGCTTTGACTTTGGAGTCTCAGGCGGAGGCGTGGGTCGGCGGTGGTCTGCTGCAGGGTTGGGGGCACTGAGTGTGGCAGTGTGTGCATAGGACCTTCTGAAGGAGGTCACCGTGATCTTCATTACCTCCACCATAGTTTGGTCTCAGGTTAAACCACAGGGAGGAAACACAGTCCCGCCCATCAACAGAAAACTGGGTTAAACATTTACTGAGCACGGCCCCGCCCAAGACACAATTTTCCATTCAGTCAGTCTCTCCCATCAGGAAGCTTCCATAAGCCCCTTATCCTTCTCCATCAGAGGGTAGACAGAATGAAAATCACAGCCACAGAAAACTAATCAAACTGATCACATGGACCACAGCCTTGTCTAACTCAATGAAACCATGGGCCACCCCAGAGTGGTGGAGAGTTCTGACAAAACATGGTCCACTGGAGAAGGGAATGGCAAACCGCTTCGGTATTCTTGCCTTGAGAACCCCATGAACAGTATGAAAATGGTATTTCATAGGTCTCATAGAACTAACTGGTGAATTTTGCACAACAGCAAATGTAGTATTTGACCCCAGAACCCTTTTCTTTCCCTCCGCTGAGTTACTTTCTAACATTTCCCCGGCCGTACTCTTACATGGAACGCACCTCAGAAAATCTGATGTAAAAGTTAACTCTATGTAAACTGTTGTCAACTGTTTCACAGACAGAAAATGTGTGACTTTGGCAGAATTACTTCCTACCTCTGGGCCTCAGTTAGCTTCTCTATGAAAAAGGAAGCTACTGAAATAGTTAAAGCCCAGAATCTTCCAGCATGCTCTCATCGGTGTACAACAGTGTCATTTTGTATGCAGCTAAGCTGCTGAACGGAGGCCTCCCTGGTGGCTCAGTGGTAAAGAACCCGCCTGCCAACGCAGGAGATGCAGGTTCGATCCCTGGCTCGAGAAGATCCCCTGGAGAAGGAAATGGCAACCCACTCCAGTATTCTTGCCTGGGAACTTCCATGGACAGAGAAGCCTGGTGGGTAGAGTCCATGGGGTCGCAAAGAGTTGGACACAACTTAGCGGCTGAACAACAACTGGACATGATTCATCAAGGTGTCATCCATATGACGCCCCCAACCCTGAATATGTCTCACAGGCCATGGCAGAGAGTCATTCAAAGGACAAGGTCAGACGCAAGTCCTGCTGGTCCTCCTCGCTGTGATGAGACAAGAGGAGGAGGCCCTTGTGCAGGGAAGCGCTGACCCCAGCATCCCTAAGAACGCCGGGAGTGGTAATAGTGGGGGATGCCTAGTGGCTGCCGCTGAACAGGAAACAGAAGGAATAGAGGCTAGGGGTCGAATTCGGGGGCTCATCCCAAGAATGATGAGTATGTGCATGGGGGTGGCTGAGTGATTCACCCCCAGGAAGTATGAGGAATACACGCCAAGCACAATCAGAAATTGGGCTTGTGGGGGGAGGTGTCGGTGGCCCCTGCCAAGAAGGATAAGGGGTGTGGGTTGGAGGAGGGGCTGGGTTGGTGGTGCATTCCGGAAAGGGTAAAGAGCTTGGGCTCTGGATGTGGCTTGGAGGTTCATTTGGAAATATGGGGCTTTTTTTCTGGAAGGACATGCAGGAAGCAGAGTGCATTGTGCTGGGTGGGACAGGTTTTGGATTCATTCTGATGGCTTCAAGTCCCAATCCTATCACTTACCAGCTGAGCCTTCACAGATAATTTGCATAACCTCTAAGTATTACCTCAACTATACTGTGGTAATTACAGTCCCCTACACTACGTCATCTTATGAGGACTAAAGCGTTTGGGAGGGATGAGGGTGGCCTTGGCGTCATTCTGTTAGGGGTCTCCGTCCCACCAAACAGTTCTCTTCTGATCCCCTATCTGCCACCCTCCCCGCTCTGCAGACGTCAGTGGTTTGAGATAACGCCGACTGCTTGGGAAAATGGGGCTCTTTTCTTCCATTTGAAATTTACTTTTATATTTTAAATATTCTCTGGAACACATCCACGATCTGCTAGAGCTGAGAATTGCTGCCAAGGCTTTATTTATGAAGTATTAAACACTGAAAGAAATTCAGCATGCCTTGAAACTCCTTAGGGGATAATACAAATAGATGGCCTTAAAAACACATGCATGGAGCGATCGTATAACTCCGGTTTCTATCAAAGCAGAAAAAAATGTTGCCGATCCTTCCCTTACTAATGACCCCCATCTGGAAGACAATGCCCCACTGCTGAGGTGGCCCTGAGAGTCTAGCAAATGATTATTGATGGAGAGGGAGGAGGATTTCTGGAAACAGAAGGATGTCATATTCCATCCATCCAGAGAAGTCAGAGCTCAAATAAGGAGCAGAGTATGTCAGTACCGTGAAGCTTAAAAGTAACAAGGGTATCCTGGTACAACAACCGGGACGTTGCAGTCACTCATTTTAAAAGAAAAACAAACTTACACTTCTGACTCCACTATTAATCAACTCCTCTTAATGAAGATAAGATGTTTTGTGCAACTGGTTTTATAACTGATTTTGGTGAGTAATATCAAGCAAGTCATTCAAGGAGCACTTGCTTTCACATCTTATTTCCTTGACCATAACTGGTGTTTTGTTTGTTTGTTTGTTTTTTTACATGCGGAGAGAGTAAGGGACAGACGATTTAAGGGGAAAAGGTCGGATGTAAAACCCAAGATTTTCCAGGTTTCCGAGATGTCAGCGACGGAACATTTGTACATGACTTTTGTCTCATATATAACGTGGTGTTATAGAAAGGCTCAACACTTGATGGATGAACTTTTAGAAGCCGAGGGACAACCTCCCTCCATTTTTGAGTCCTGCCCCACCCACGTTGGAATAATTGTTGTTGTTCGGTCACAAAATTATGTCTCTTTGTGACCCCACGGACTGCAGCATGCAGCCTCCCCTGTCCTTCACTATCTCCTGGAGTTTGCTCAAATTCATGTCCATTGAGCTAGTGATGCCATGCAACCATCTCATCCTCCGTCACCCCCTTCTCCTTTTGCCCTCCACTTTTCCCAGCATCAAGGTCTTTTCCAATGAGTTCAAATAATAGCAGAGAGAAAACTAGCAGGAGCAGGATTGGAATGAGTGAACAATGAATGAGTTTTCATAAGCGCGCGGCACTGTGCTAGGTGGCTATATAGCTTTTCTCATTGGAAATTATCTGACGCTCATTCGTCAGAAAGGAGGCTGGTGATCACAGAAAGGATGATTTCCCTGGCATCTTAAAGGTAACAAATGGCCCACAGTCAGGTCTCATTGTCCTCACACCTTCACAGAGGGAAACCAACTCTGGGGTCTTTGATTGGGCTCAACATTAAAATGGCTTTGCCAGTAAGTCCTGCTGTGACAATGTTCTGCTTGAGCCAAACAGACACCAAAGATATGAAATTTTGCTCTATTATTCTGACAGTGTAAAGAGGAGGCATCTCATTGTAAAGGGAAGGATTGAACTGGAGGTCAAAGGACTTGATTTTCATGAACAAAAAGGATCAGAACCAGGGGTCAGAAATGCCAAGAATTTGAAAAGAATTTTGAAAACTTGATGGCTATGGCAATTTTATTTTCTAAACTGCAGATCAGGACAGCTGGCCTGATGCCAATTAATGGGCAACCAGAGGGAGACAGCACAGATTTGTGGCTAAGAGTGCAGCCTCTGGACATGGACTCACTGGTTTTGATCCTGGTTCTACCTCTTACTAGCTGTTCAACCTCCATCATATTACTGAAACTTGCTGAGCCTCAGTTTCTCTAGCTGTAAAACAGGCACAATAGCAAAACTCACTATATGCAAAGCCCACCAAACCATGCAATGGGCACTAAGTTCTGCTCTCAATAAATAAATAAGACATTCCTAACTAAGCAGACAGGGTTTCCCTGGTGGCTCTGTGGTCAAGTTGGGAAGATCCCCTGGAGAAGGAAATGGCAACCCACTCCAGTGTTCTTGCCTGGGAACTTTCATGAACAGAGGAGCCTGGCAGGCTACAGTCCACGGAGTTGCAAAAGACTCAGACACGACTTAGCAACTGAGCACTCGTGAACTAGGCAGACAGCCGAAACACGTAAACGTGTAGAGGACTTTAAAGCTCCAGAGGAAGTGGCTGCTTGATTTCTAACTTCAGGGGCTGCCAGGGTGGAGTGGCCTACGGAGACAGAGTCCCTTTCCAGGTTACATGCAGCGGGAGGGGTACCCCTGCACGAGAGACGCAGGAAGCATGAGACAGGGTCGAGTCTCTGGGCCGAAAGCAAAGGCTCAGTCAGAGCTGTAGGTTGGGAAATTGCTCAGTCAGAAAAGCCACAGGGCGTGGGAGGAGGAGGGGCTGGGGACAGCTGTGGAGCCAACTTTCTTTCTATTCTGAGATACGTAAGAAAAAATCTGGCCGCATTTCCATGCACTTAATCAACCACCGCATCTCTGAGTGTTCTATTTTTTTTTTCCCCATTATTTTTTAATGACGAATCATTGGCAGGAAAGGATCAAATGAACACGTACCATTGATCATCAAAGGACCAAATAAAGCATCTAGTCAATTTCATGGTCAAGGACTTTCAAAGCAAGAGGTGGGGGAGGGAATTAAAGATGATGCTTCCGGCGTTTTGTGTTGTTTGAAAGATTTCTCAAAGGGCACCCATCTTGTGCTCTAGCAATGACTCCCTAAGTCCACGATCTATTTTATTCTTTCAATTTCCTTTAGTCTCCCCTCTAGACTTTACATCATTTGCAATGCTGGGGAAAAAGCAAAATTGATTTCAGGAAGGGAAACTGTGAAAAATGGTATGGGTTAGTCTCATCTCCTGCTGAGTTCATTTTATTAAACGAAGCAGAAAAAACACCAGAGTCTGGGAAGCTGAAATGGTCCCTTTTTCTTAGATTAGTTCTGGGCAGAGATGAGCAGCATTTACTGAATGAAGAATTCTGCATTTATGGACCCCTTTCATCCCCTCAACAAGCCTTTACCTTAAGGGGGTCTGAGCCTGATTTTCTAAAGAGTTCAAGCAACTTGATCGAGTTCAAATAATAACTATTTGGTTAAGCTGAGATCAGACTCAAATCAACATAAGGGACAGAGAGTGCTGTAGCCAGGGCTAGAACCAGGATGAGGCGAGATGTAAGGAGACTCTCAGAGGCTCAAGGCTGTACCTGAACCCAGGAGAAAGTAAGCATCTCCTTAACTTTTGCTCCCTGTGTGCTTCACAGCACCAACCCAGTCCATCCATCCACCCTGCTCACCCATCCACCCAGCTGTCAGCATTGATTGATGGTGGGGGGCGGGGAGGGCAAATGCACCTCCTCTGAGCGGGACATTGCTGGGGACTTTATGCACACAAAGGACCACCCACCCTCTTACACATCTTACCTGCAATGTACACCTGCTTGTGAAAAAGTGCAAGTTAGTCGCTCAGTTGTATCTGACTCTGTGTGACCCTGTGGACTGTAGCCCACCAGGCTACTCCGTCCATGGGATTCTCCAGGCAAGAATCCTGGAATGGGTAGCCGTTCCCTTCTCCAGGGGAATCTTCCTGAACCAGGGGTTGAACCCGGGTCTCCTGCATTGTAGGTGGATTCTTTACCGTCTGAGCCACCTGGGAAGCATGCTTAGGTAGAAACAGTTGTATGCACCAGAATGCCTCTTCCAGCAAGATGGCCGTATATTTGTAAAGAAATCCTTTAATTAAAAGAAACAGGACAGAGAACGAGCTGGCCTTCTCCTTGGTCCAGAGCTCAGGTATTTGCTAAGACCAAGTCCAAAGGGAAAAAAAGAAATTACTCTGCCAGCCAGAGGGAAATGAATGTGATAGTCTGGGAGGCAGGCTGAGAGGAGATAGAAGAGGGATTGGGTGGCAGCTCAAAGACTGGGGGTTCTTGCCCCTTGATGTGACCCCTACCCCCATTGTCAAATGCTCCTGAATTGCCAGCACATTTACTAAGGTTCAAAATGTGTGTGTATGTGTACAGTGGGGGCGGGGTGGCAGGTGTATTATGGGACTCAGTGAAGGTGCTGTGTTGGTGCCTGTGTGATCCCAGGTGAAACAGAGACCCTGCCCATAGACACAGGGAAGACCACCAGATCCTAAGCCCCAGGAAATAGCAAATGTGGAAGGAAGAGTTTCAGGCTGAGTCAATACAGCTCTTTAAGGGGAAGTGGGGGCCCTTGACAGACATCTGAATTATGTAGAGATGGAGACAGTGAGGTTCAGAGAGGCTGAGTCAAGTGCTTGATACCCCAGAGCAAGTCGGAGGTGGGCTGCAGTCTTGGGCATGCCCGTTTCACAGCTGCAGAGATGGGCATCATCACCCACGATGGGCAAAGGGCAAGCGGGGCCGGGCCCCAAACCTGGAGGGGGACGGCAGGGCTGGCGGCGAGGGGCCAGCCTGACACACAAGCCCAGCGCGGGCCAGCGTGGGCCTGGGAAGCCCGCAGCAGCTGCCCCTGGACAGCTTTCTCCACGGTCACTTTTTTTTTTTCAGTGAAGACCGTGTGTTTTCAGAAGCTGCGACCCCAACTTGGGTAGAATCTTCGGGCCTAAAGGGTGCCCTGGCCCGTCTGCTTTGTTTTACACATCGAGAAATCGAGGCCCAGAGCAGGAAGCCCCATGCCCGGGTGGGAGGCTGGCTTCTGAAAAGTTCCAAAGGGATTCTACAGAACACAGAAGAAAAAGCCCAGCGAGTGAGGAAGTCTGCTTAACCTGATAAAATTAACCCCTCAGGGACAGGGATTTGAAGACCTGATTCCAGGCCCCTGGAGTCGTTCCTTTGGGGGGGGTGCTCCTTTGGGGGACTGTTCCTTTGGGTGGGTGCTCCTTTGGGTGGGTGCTCTTGGCTGCCCTGCAGGTCCCCAACCGCTGCTCCATACTGCTGCCTGAGAACCGCCCCCACAGCCCCCTGGCCATGGAGCTGCCCTCTGGAAGCTGAAGACCTGGGGGTCTTCAGGCCCCGCCGTGGCGGACGGCATGATGAGCTCGGGGAAATTTCCAAAGCCCCCCTCTGTGGCAGGACAGTGCTGCCTCTGAGAGGCCACCAGGGCTGGTGCGGGGTTCTCAAGGTGGAGTGCGTGTAGAGACTGCCCAAGATTCTGAGCTGAACAGATCTGGGCGGGGCCCCTGAATCTGCATTACAAAGCTCCCGGAAATTCCCCCTTGAGTGGTTCACCCGCCACACCTGGAAGGGCACTGGTACGGGGCAGGCTGGATGGGCTGGGAGCTGGGTGGCTGCGTGGCTGTCGGAAGGGGCTGGTCCCCCTCTGTGCTCAGTGAAGCATCTCCTGCGGCGGCTGCTGCGTCTTTCTCCTCTTTTTCCTCCTCTCTCCCTCCTCTTCCTGTTCCTCCCCTTCTCCTCCTCCACCGTTATGATCCAACTGGAAGTCCAAAATTCATTAACAGAATTTCTACTACAAAACATAGAATAAAAGGCTGCTGATTGCGCTTAAGCTTCCTCTCTCATCACACGGGAAGTGTGTTAGGAAGTCGAAAGAGACTTTAGGAAAAGTGCCCAATAGGGCCTGGCACACAGTAGGGAGGCACTTGGAAACACACAGACCCTTCTCTCTTTTGGCCCCTATTTGAGAGCTGAATCCTTTCCTGCTTTTCCCACCTATGACCCTTCCCTGCCAGCAAAGGCCATATCACTGCTCTTTCCATGGCGTCCCAGCCGTGATGAGCCGCCAGTAGCCGCCTGTCTTTTCATCCTAAGGAAAGAACTGCTTCCCCTTCTGAGGCCAAGGCGGGAGAACGTTCACTTGCAGTCGTCAGTAGGCAGTGCGTTTCTAACAATGGTCCAGGCTCTCTTTATTCAGTTGAAACCTGTCTTAGCTCAGCTGCCTTGAAGGAACTGGCCTTGGTAATTACTGTAATTCTGTGGCTCTGAGTATCTGAGCTTGAAGACGATGCCTTTTAATCCCCAGACATTTTAAGAGCCGCATATATTTCACACACACACATACAGAGTTATTCTTTTTAGCAAATGCAATGTTCCACATGCTTGAATTTTACACACACACAGAGTTTTTCTTTTTAGCAAATGCAATGTTCCACATGCTTGAATTTTACACACACACACACACAGAGTTATTCTTTTTAGCAAATGCAGTGTTCCACATGCTTGAATTTTCCAGGTAGTCACGACTTGTCTCAATAGATGCTAACCTGAAAACAGTTTCTCTAAAGTGTCCACAATTCCCTAATTGTTATTGATTTCATTAGGATTTTGCGAGGGCTGAGAAAAATGCATATGCCCAAAAGTCTCAAAGTGATCACATTAGGACAAAGGAGCGATATTAATAGAGAGATAAAATTAAGTCTGGGGTTGGATGGGCAGGTAAAACACACAGAACAGGCCCTGTGCAGGCTTACAGGGCAGGCTACATCCAGGTCTCACCAGCACTGTGAGAGGGGGACACAGTTCATCACAGGACTCGGGGGTCCCCCGATGACCGGCGCCAACCAGCCTCTTAAGAGAAACACAGTTCCATCTCCCGCTGGATGGTTTTCTCCCATATGTCCTCATAACTGGAAATCTCTAGAATGGATAAGTCCTTAACATCCCTAGGAGATACACAATGGAATTTCTTCTTATTGCTATACCTCTGGCTACAAGATGGGAAAAATGTCAGCACAGCTGAGTAAAAGCAGCTCCAGGAGGGCTTGGAGCAATAGGGTTTTGATTTATAACAGTGTTCTTGGGCTCTGACGTGCTCACCAGAAAAGAGTAGAAAGACTGTCACCACTTGCTTCCCTCCCAGGTCCCATGACACACGTTATCACCTCTAAGAAGGAGCCTTTTTTTCTTCTAAGGTAAGTTTTGGCCTCAGAATCCTTCCTAGCAGATTTTCAGGTAGCTACTGGCAACCTACTGACATTGGTATATGAGATAAAATTTATTGGTTACTGCTGGTCTAGAAGGATGGATATTTGTGTTAACTTCTGATAGATTCACTTTGTGTGTGTGTGTGTATACACATTATATTTATGTACATCCATCCTGGAGTGGGTTGCCATTTCCTTCTCCAGGGGATCTTCCGGACCCAGGGATCGAACCTGGGTTTCCTGCATTGGAGGCAGACGCTTTAATCTCTGAGCTACCAGGGAAGCCCATATATACACATATTATATAATACATAAACAGGCTTTCCAGGTGGCTCAGTGGGAAAGAATCTGCCTACCAAGTAGGAGATTCAAGTTTGATCCCTGGGCTGGGAAGATCCCCTGGAGAAGGAAATGGCAACCCACTCCAGCATTCTTGCCTGGAAAATTCCATGGACAGAGGAGCCTGGTGGGCTTGCAAAAAGAGTTGCAAAAGAGTTGGACACAACTTAGTAACTAAAGAACAACAACAATACCTAGCCAGACATATTAGATATACACACATAGAGTTAGACACTCAGTCTTCTGAGAAGCGAATTTGGATACATTTGGATACAGCATTCAGTCTTCTGAGAAGATACAACACAAGGTCATCATTGATTGTCAGGTAATGTCTTCAACTCTAATAAGTTAGTGGGGATTTTCCGAGCACTAATTAGGCACATGGAATTAGTGTAAATCACTCAGTCATGTCCGACTCTTTGTGACTCCATGGACTATAGCTCGCCAGGCTCCTCTATCCGTGGGATTCTTCAGGCAAGAATACTGGAGTGAGTAGCCATTCCCTTCTCCAGGGGATCTCCCTGACCCAGGGATCGAACCCAGGTCTCCTGCACTGCAGGCAGATGCTTCACCGTCTGAGCCCCCAGGGAAGCTCTATGGAGTTACTTTGCTCTCCCTATAAACAGCGGCTGTGTTTGGGGGAGGGCTTTGGGCAGCTTTTTGGAGGTCTACTCTGCTCTTCCCTCCCCTGTTGCTGGGCTACTGGCTATCGCTCTGGAGCTGGCTCCATCAGTTTCCTCTACCTTCTGAAACTTCGGAGAGCATAACAGACCCAGATGTGCAGCAGTGAGAACTGGGTGAAAAAAGTACACGGCCCCAGGAGCTGAGCTAGGCCTCACCTGACTAGGCGGATGCTTTTGGCCCTCTCTGTGGTCCCAACAGCAGTCACTTTGCCATCCCATCGGGACTTCTGGCTGCATTATTCAGAAACAGTTTCCTTTTTAGATTAATGACGTATATTGAGCCTGTCTTAATAGTTCCAGGTATTTCTTCTTTCTGAACTCCTGCCCTGCACACCCAAGAGCCAAGGAGATTTAGCTAGTAAGGGATATCTTATAATGCTTCTCCCTTTCCCTGTCACAGTGGCCTTTCCTCTTTCCTGCATAGAGATTCGCTTTAGCTCATGCTACCTAAGAGCCATCACTTGAAGAAATGGGATCTCAGAAGGCGGCTCAGACTCCCCCAGGAACCCTCACATAGCCCCACAGCCTGTTTCCCAAATCCCAGCCCTGAGAAGCAGGGGATGGGGTGTTCTGGGGGCCACATATTTGCATCTCAAATTCATTTTAAACCCTTTGCCTGGCAACACTGTTGCTGTTCCCATCCCAGCTCCAGACTCTTATTTCTGTTAATTAGGGAGTGTTTTGTTTCCACTTATCAGCCCAGCATCCTTTCCAATCGAAACAGAATTCTGGTCTTGGTCCAACACCCATCACCGAGGGGCCTCGTTGGGTTTACCAATCAGGAAGCACAAGCAGCTTTGTGTTTCTCTCTGGGGACCCAGGTTGTCAGCAAAGCGTCTGGACACACACAGGCACACACACACATGCTCATCTAGAGCTCTGAGAAGACTCTTCATTGGTGGCTGGTTGGTTTCAATGCTCCTTTCCTTCTCCATTGGCACAGCCTCTACTGTGAAAGAAGATACAGATGCCTGAGCATCGCTTATGTAGCCAAGGCTCTCTTAAATAAACAAGAAGATAGAGAGAGAGAAATACACATATTCCAAACATTTACTCGGACCCTGTCCTGGCCAAATATTGTGTTATGCATTCTGAACCCAGAGATGATTAAAGGAAGGTTCCCCCTCCAAGGAGCTCAAAATTGAAGGCAAAGTAGGAGCTATGTCGACTGTGGTAAGAGGTAAGACAAAGTAAATCAGGGGTCCCAGAAACATGGTGGAAGAATGGTTGACTCTTGGGGAGTAAACAAGGAAGGCTCCCTGGAGGAGGTGATGTTTGGTTTGAGTCTGAAAGAATTCCTGGTAGAACAAGATTTTTTTTCTCTCCTTGTGCCCTTCCTCCCTACCCTCCTCATCCATGGTGTGTGTGTGTGTGTGTGTGTGTGTGTGTGTGTGTGTGTGTGTGTGTGTGGTGTGAGGGGCTAGCCTCTGGGTAAGAGACTAGCAAGCAACAGGCGCCTTAGTGGAACAGTGACATACTGAAGTATTCTATGGCAGGCACCAATGTCAGTAAGGGGAACTGTGCATGCTATTCTGTAGTGCACGCAAGGCAACGTGCCTCTCTGGTTACACAGCAGGCTGAAGACTGGACTGATACGCAGCAGTGCTACTCCAGGATGCAGCCAGGGCCCTGCAGGGTGCCAGGGGAGGAGAATGACCCAGGAGATGGTGGGGTGGACAGAAGATGAGGAAGCCCTGGAGCTCATGCCTACTAGACCATTCTCGGTTCAGTCCCTCAGTCATGTTGTCCGACTCTTTGCGACCCCATGGACTGCAGCACGCCAGGCTTCCCTGTCCATCACCAACTCCTGGAGCTTGCTCAAACTCATGTCCGTCAAGTCAGTGATACCATCCAACCATTTCACCCTCTGTCGTCCCCTTCTCCTCCTGCCCTCAATCTTTCCCAGCATCAGGGTCTTTTCCAATGAGTCAGTTCTTCTCATGAGGTGGCCAAAGTATTGGAGCTTCAGCTTCAGCATCAGTCCTTTCAATGAATATTCAGGACTGATCTCCTTTAGGATGGACTGGTTTGATTTCCTTGCAGTCCGGGGGACTCTCAAGAGTCTTCTGCAGCACCACAGTTCAAAAGCATCAGTTGTTCAGCACTCAGCCTTCCTTATGGTCTGACTCTCACATCCATACATGACTACTGGAAAAACCATAGCTTTGACTAGACCATTGACGGACTGCAAACTCAAGGGGCCTTGTTTGCTGTCCTGGGGGAGGCACGCTCATGGTCAGCTTGGGGGTAAGGGGGAGGATAGAGCACAGATATACTTCCTTCCCCTTTTAAGCCTGTATTTTCAGGGATGGAGCTGGATGTTGAGGAATAATTGGAAGAGGAGGCTTCCCATCCTCCCCACAGCTCTGGTTGCCCAAGTGCACCATGGGTAGCACCTAGACTCCCAGCATGCATCTGGCCCTGATGTTCTCAGGCTGGCCAGGGCAGACGGGGGGTCCAGGAACAGAGGCAGGGAGAGAGATGGCCAGTGAAAGCATCTGATGAAGGGAAAATGACAGGGGGGATGACAGCAGTGGCTGTTAGGAGTGAAGAGAAAGTACTGGATTCAAGAGAAACGCAGAGGGAGGAAAGGACCAAACAGTGTTTGCATAGGTGTGTGCGGTGGCAGAGACATTTCTCCCATGGCCGCTTCTGTGGACGGTAGTACCATTAAGAGGGATGTAATGGGAAAAACATTTCCAAGCTTCTGGGACTCACTGCATCACCTTTTCCTGAACTCTGAGATGGCATCGAATAAAACAGCCTGCTGGGCCAGCTGCTGTGGGGTCAGCGAGAGAACCTTCCAGCTTCTTCAGCCAATTAGCAAATTCCTCAATGCATCCACTTTGCATTCCCATAACTTCCCTGTTCACATGCTTATTGGGCCATGAAATTCTTCAGAGTGCATCTTTGGATAGAAAAGATTTGGGCTTCTGTCTCTGCCCTTTACTTCCCTGCCTCATTGAGGGACAAATAACTGATCATTTCCTAGGATGATGGCAGGGGGCTGCCTAGGTTCTAGAGGGTCAAATCAGCCGATTTCTCCATTCCCAAGGCTCCCTTAAGTATGAAGATGGGGAGACTGGAAATTCAGAGTCCTTGCAACCCGCAAGTCTCCCGCTGCAAGGCAGAGCAAGTCATATGCCTTCCTCGTCACTCCTTAGTGTACTTCTATAATAATAATGTCTCATGTGTGCTCAATCGTGTCTGACTGTGCAACCCCATGGACTGCAGCCCACCAGGCTCCTCTGTCCATGGGATTTCCCAGGCAAGAATACTGGAGTGGGTTGCTGTTTCCTCCTCCATAGGACCTTCCTGACCCAGGGATCAAACCCTCATCCCTTGCGTCTCCAATACTGGCAAGCAGATTCTTAACCATTGTGCCACCTGAGAAGCCCATTCCAAGAAATTCACTGGAACCAAAAAGCAAGGCAGCGGAGTAGAAAGACCTTCAGATTAGACAGAAAGGACCTGAATCCCCCTGCACGCCATCTGTGTCTTTCAGAGCCTCAGTTTTGTCCTATCCAGCCTTGTAAACTGCCTATTAATAGAAACTACAAACAAAACATAAAGAAAATGTGGTTAAGTCTCTGAGCTGCACTGAAAATTGCCTTCTTTAATGCAATGATTTGAAATTGAACAGGGGGGTCTTTGGGATTGCTTTGGGATGAATTTCATTATCTCTGTTAAATCTGGAATGGGATCCAGCCGAGTCCCTTTAGCAATTTTTATTACCCAATATTAAAGGTGATACAGTTAAAGGAAGTACTTTAATAAAAGGTAATATCACTGAAATTATAAAGCACAGATATGTCTTTCCCCTGTAATAGCTGTATCTTAGCGCTCAAGATAGATCACCCCTCTCTTTTTCATCTTATTCGATTCTCCTCCCCTTCTGAGTCTACCTCCCATCTTAATACTTCTTAGCAGATGAGCCTAGATTTCCTCCAACCTCCTTTATTTTCCTCTCATCCTCTTTCCAAATTGGCCCTCAATTAATGAAGTGAGTCTTCCAAGATGACTCTGACAATCAGGTTATTTTTCAGAGGCTTCGTTAGGCCAAGGAGATGATCACTCCTGAGTACCTCTTATCTAAATCCTTCAACCGCTGGTGGGTGAATAATAAACTGTGATTCACTGGAGTAATACACAGAGACTTTTTTTTTTTAGTTTAATCAAAGCAGCATCTGTTAGAGCCACTGCTCGCCTGGCTATAACAGTGAGAATGACTAATGTCACCAGAGTGCCATCATCATGAATCAGAGGTCACTCTCCGCACAGGATGCCCACAACAAAGTGGAGGGAAGGCTGGGGTCAGTTTGAACATATGCCTGCCTTAAAAGAAAAAAAAAAAAACGGAACAAAATTCAATATGTCCTAAGAAGGATCCTCTTAGGTGTAGGTTTTAAAAAAGGAAAACCTCTGCTATAGAGTCTTTTGCACACCTCATTCTTTCTTTGAAATTTTGACAAGTGATAACTATCAAAATGCCAGTTTATAAATCTCCCCTCACATGTGTTCTTTTCACTTATTTAAATCACCTTATTCATGGACATTTGGGGCCCAAACAACAAAAATATGATTTAGAGGAAACTCTTGCAGTATTTTTAAATCATTTTTAAAAAATTTAATTGGAGGATAATTGCTTTGCAATGTTGTGTTGGTTTCTGCCACACAACAGCATGAATCAGCCGCAAGTATACACGCATGCGTGCGAAGTCGCTTCAGTTGTATCCAGCTCTTTGCGAGTCCATGGAGTATAGCCTGCCAGGCTCCTCTGTCCATGGGATTCTCCAGGCAAGAATACTGGGGTGGGTTGCCATGCCCTCCTCTAGGGGATCTTCCAGACCCAGAGACTGAGCTCGCATTCCTTATGTCTCCTGCATTGACAGGCAAGTTCTTTATCACTAGTGCAGCCTGGGAAACCTCCTATATTTATATACATATGCTTACTAGAAACATTACTGACATGAAATATGTATAGTCCCCAATTTTAAGTGATCATAAAATATGTAATGTACTCTTTATGAAATCTATAGAATGAATTGAACCCCATAGAAGGCTCTCATTGATTTTTGCCCACCCATGGTGGCCCATCTGTAACCAACCTGTGGCCGCAATTCAATCATGATTTGACAAACTGATTTTTGCCCTACCGTAATCCAATTACTCACTGCCCGATAGATTTGTTGTTGCTGAACCTGGTATGTGATTGATCTCTGATCTGCTGCTGAACTGTTTCTTACCCGCCTGTAAATCGGTACTGAATCCCCTGTACCCTCTTTCCTAGTCCGCCCTAGACGTGACACACTTTAAAAGTTTAACCCGCACTATTCACATTTTCTCCATTCCTTTCCCAAGTTTGGACAGTCGACAAAACGATAAATGATAAATCAAGCCCTGATTTCTGTGGTGTAAATACTCCCAACCAGGCTGTGTTACAAGCTTCCCCAAGTGATGTCACTGCAGGCAAGCAGGGAGCAACGCACACAGCCGGCCACTGTGCAGTACGTTCCCCGCACAGATAAAACAAATGTGAAGGAACCCCAAGCGCATACAGAGTCAAACGTAGTACAATAATGAAGAACTGATGAGTTTTAAGTATTTGTGACCTTTGTCTGCAATAGAATTTTTTATTGTAAGTTTACATACTTCAGTATTTCATATAACAGTTGTGTTGATTGACCGGCTCACAAAGTTCCTGAATGTCTGACAACAGGCTCTTGTGAGCAGGTAGAAGCCAGCCTTGGCACACCACGCCATTGGTGTTGTAATTTCGAGTGCTGAGCTTGGTCTGGGCAGCCATCAGAGTTCTCAGTGCTTGCTGTGTGAGTGGCTTTTTAGCTCTCAAAAGGGCCGGTGACCAAAGGGTTTGAGAAAATAAGGCTACCATCAGACATTTTCTCACTGAACTGCTCCAGGCACCAAGCCGGACGAGGGGAAGGGATGGTCCCTGGGCTAATAGTGGAGACACGAGTCAAGTGGAAGCTGCCCGTCGCCTCTTGGTTCCTTCCTTGTTGTATATAACCAAGAATCTTGGCTGATTAGCAGCTGGATTCCCCTGTTTTCTCCTCAGCAGAGACACGGGCCAACCAGAGCTACTGTGTGTCTGAGACTGAGGTTATGTTTCTCACGGTCAGTTAACACACTGGCATTCTGGTTTGGACACTGGTCTTACTGGGTGGCACAGCCTGAGTTAGGCACTGGCTGGCCACTGCAAACTAGCTCGGGGCTTCTGTCCTATCGCATGATAGCAAATGTGCACAGATAACTGCTACCAGCAAGGCTTCAGAGGCAGACTGCTTGCCTTCAGATGCCAGTGGCTAGCCATGTGCCCCCAGGAAAGTTATTCAGTTTCTCTAAGGCTCTGCCTCATCATGTATAACGTGGGGTAATCACTGCACCTTATAATCTTGGAAAGATTCAACATGAAATTGCACATTAGAGCTCTTTGCACAGTGCCGTGCCGATAGTATGAGCTCAAATGATGTAAAATGATGATAATAACAGTACTATAGTCGTATCCTAACAATTTTGGAAAATGGTAGTTCAACTACTATTAATGAGCTTTCTTTAATACAGGACTCCAAAAAGTGTGTAAGATCTCAGAATGCCTACTGTCATACTAAGAAGCAATATTGCAGGCTCCGTTTCCAAAACCACTAATATTGGTTGGCATTTCTGAAACACTCCCTGAGATGTCCGTTTTTAGCATTTGTTGAAATTTCCCTTCAGGAGAAAAGAGGGGCTGCTGTTCCCCAGCTTTTCATTTTCTCTCCCTCGAGGCAGAATTCTTGTCGATCCCTACACCTCAGATGCAGAGAGTCAAGCAGAGTTATAGGGACCCTCATTTTTCCTATTGAAAGAATTCACATGTCTGCAAAGACTCTTCCAACTCAGACTGAATTTCACCTTGTTGGTCCTTCTTGGCTTCCAAAAGACATCAGAAGAGGAATCTCTTAAGACTGCCCTCTCTAGCAGCTGGGTTGTTGACATAATCTTGATGTGGCTTCCATTTGTTTTCTTCCAGAAGCCTGAGACGTTCATGTAGGACGGCACTCATGATGAAGGAGGGGAGAGTGAGCTCTGGAGGTTGGGCTGACAGTCAGAAGTAGCATGCATGCATGGAGTCAGAGTTCTATGGCTGGGTTCACACCCACCTCCTCCACCAAGCAGATAGGTAGTCTTACACCAGAGGCTGACTCTTTCTAAGCCTTCATCTCCTGAACTGCCACAGCCGGACTGGTTGTGAGTAGACTGCACAAGAAAATACAGGTTGAGTGCTCAACACTTGGTAGCTCACAAGTCTTCACGAGTCTTAATGCAGAGAAGTAAGGAAAAGAAGTGCAGAAGGGGATGTCCCTGGTGGTCTAGTGGTTAAGAATTCACCTGCCAGTGCAGGGGTCACGGGTTCAGTCCCCACTCAGGGAAGATTCTACCTGCCGCAGGACAACTAAGCCCAAGCTCCACAACTACTGAACTCGCATGCCCTAGAGCCTGTGTTCTGCAACGAAGAATAGCCCCCGCTCACCGCAACTAGAAGAGCCCGTGTGTACTAACCGAGACCCGGTGCAGCCAAAAACAAATACATGGATACTTTTTAAAAAGGAGCGCAGAAGGAGGCGCGGATTGGAGGCAACAGGCAATTTGATAAAGAACTGTCACCACCTAACTTAAAAAAAGCCTCTCTAAAAAGAAGTGATTTGTCTTACCTTTCATGTCTTATTGTGTGACCGTGGGCAAGTTACTGACCTCCTCTGTGTCTCATTTTCTATCTGGTTGCATATCGATAGATAATACCATCTACTTCCTGTGGTTATTGGTAGGATGAAATGAGGTACGGAGCACACAAAGGGGTTAGGATGGTGCCCAGTTTGCAGCAAATGCTCACAGTGTGTTCTCCACCGTCATCATCACTATTACTATTATCAGCATCCTTTGCCCGGCTCCTCTTGTTTGCCCTTTCTTCTCCCTCAGCTCTACTTTCCTTTTCATCGGTTAAGCCATTAACAGAGCATCACTGTCAGAAGATGAACATCCATCCTCCTGCAGGTTCCGCAAGTGTTCTTGACTTTTTCCAAGCTCTGACAGCTCCTGTTATCTGGGCTTTCACTTGGCAATTAATCACAGAGAGCCTTCTGACGACTCCTCTGTTGTTGTCTGAGCTGTCGTCCCAGTCATTCACTGCAACTCTGTGCTTTTATTACCATTCTCTCTACACAAGCACTAAGCAATGATTCCAGGCCTTGTCTTTAATCATCAATGGTGAGAAACAGCTTTCCACAGACCTAAACTGCCCAGCTCAGGGGCAAAGAGCACGTACTCTCCTCAGCACTTTTCCTCGAGGGAGACGAGAGGAGAGGAAAGAGACAGGTTCCAAATCAGGAAAGGAGTACGTCAAGGCTGTATATTGTCACCCTGCTTATTTCACTTATATGCAGAGTACATCATGAGAAATGCTGGGCTGGAAGAAGCACAAGCTGGAATCAAGATTGCCAGCAGAAATATCAATAACCTCAGATATGCAGATGACACCACCCTTACGGCAGAAAGTGAAGAAGAACTAAAAAGCCTCTTGACGAAAGACTGGAGTGAAAAAGTGTACTGAAAACTCAACATTCAGAAAACGAAGATCATGGCATCCGGTCCCATCACTTCATGGCAAAAAGATGGGGAAACAATGGAAACAGTGAGAGACTTTATTTTCTTGGGCTTCAAAATCATTGAAGATGGTGACTGCAGTCATGAAGTTAAAAGACACTTGCTCCTTGGAAGGAAAGCTATGACCAACCTAGATAGCATATTAAAAAGCAGAGACATTACTTTGCCAACAAAGGTCCGTCTAGTCAAGGCCATGGCTTTTCCAGTAGTCATGTATGGATGTGAGAGTTGGACTGTGAAGAAAGCTGAGCACTGAAGAATTGATGCTTCTGAACTGTGGTGTTGGAGAAGACTCCTGAGAGTCCCTTGGACTGCAAGGAAATCAAAATTTCCTAAAGGAAATCAGTCCTGAATAATCATTGGAAGGACTGATGCTGAAGCTGAAACTCCAGTACTTTGGCCACCTGATGCAACAAACTGACTCATTGGAAAAGCCCCTGGTGCTGGGAAAGATTGAAGGCAGGAGAAGGGGATGACAGAGGATGAGATGGTTTGATGGCATCACTGACTCAATGGACATGAGTGTGAGTAAGCTCTGGGAGTTGGTGATGGAGAGGGAAGCCTGCCGTGCTGCAGTCCATGGGGTCGCAGTCAGACACGACTCAGCGACTGAACTGAACTGAACTAAGCAAAGATTAAGGAAGTTTCAGGCCCTGTGCCAGTAAATCCAATGCCGGAACATCGATTCAACACAGTGTCTGCCCCTGTCTTTAGGAAGCTTAGGGTTTGGTGGGGAAACCGGAAGATAAGACAGTGTATCTGGAAGCACAGGGTGTGTACAGGAGCTGGAGGTGGGAGTCCGCATAAGGAGAGCTTAACAGAGGCCCGAAGAAGAAGGCAGAAATGGACCTGAGGCCTGGCACTGCTGAGGGAGGGAGCTTCTGCCTGGATATTGACTTCTAAAATATTTATTTGATTTCCAGTATTTGTTAGTTTCAGGTATACAGCACAGTGATTCAGTTACACTAAATATATGTACGAAGCGCACGTGAAGTGAAAGTTGCTCAGTTGTGTCTGACTCTCTGCGACCCCACGGACTATCCAGCCCATGGAATTCTCCAGGCCAGAATACTGGAGGGGGTAGTTGCTCCCTTCTCCAGGGGATCTTCCCAACCCAGGGGCGGAACCCAGGTCTCCCACATCGCAGGCGGACTCTTTACCTCGCTCCAGTGTTCTTGCCTGGGAAATCCCATGGGCAGAGGAGCCTGGCGGGCTACAGTCCACGGGGTCGCGTGCACGACTTAACAACTGAACAACAGCAATACATGTCTCCTTTTTCAAGTTCTTTCCCCTTGCAGGGTATGACAAAATATCAAGTATACTTCCCTGCTCTAGCCAGTAGGTTCTTGTTGGTCGAATGTCAATTTTTTTATACAGGCTGCTAGTAAACATTCCGGAATGTTCTGAGATGATTTCCCTAGTTGCGCTGCACGAGGTGGGCGAGCCGGCATGGAGCCAGGGTTCCTCCACACAGAAGACCAGCAGAAGCAAGGTCTCTGCCTGACAGTGCTTGAGGGACCCCACCCTCCAAGCCCTATCCTATCATTGGCCAACCCGCGGACCTTGGTACCGGGAGATGTGTCTTGGGGGAGTCAGCTCTGACTGCTGATGGTGTGTGCATCTCTCCCCAGCTGTGCACTCCTGATGGTAACTCGATCCCAGTCCTGATAGGGAGCATTTGCAACAGGGAAACTTCTCCCCGTCAGGGAGTTCTTTTCCAAGGCTGGCTGTTAAACAGCTTCCAGGGCACCACTCTGAGCACCTTGCCCTCGAGTGCTGCCTCTCACAAGGCTACTGCTTTCCAGGTCTCCAGATCTTATTCTGCTAAAGAAACTGTCCATCTGTTGGATTGGACCCCTTTCACACAGCACTTGAAATCTTCCGGGTCCCCTTCATTCTCCAGCTACTGCTGCTGGGACCCGTCCCACGCGATGCTGACCAGCTTCACGCAGGCACAGCTGACAGTGCTCTGGGCCCTGCCCGTACCTGGCCTTCACCCGCAGTGTCCCCGACATGCAAGCAGGGGAAGCCAGCCTCAGACACGCACAGTGCTGGGGGCGTGGTGCCTGTGGGGCCGCCTGACTGAGGGGAGTGACAGCCAACACACACCCTGTGGTTTCCCAGGGAGACGGCTCTGAGATGCACTTCCTAAGTCTCCCTAAGAACCCGGCCATCTTCCTGCGTCTTCTCATGCCATCCACCCATCGCAGCCGGTCTGACTAAGGCAGGTAAGGAGACGAAGGCTCAGAGAGTCAGGGACTTGTCTAAGATCACCATTCTCGGTGGTGGAGGAGGTAGGATTTGAACCCACTTCCCGGGTTCAAACAACAGCAACACATATCTCCTTTTTCAAGTTCTTTCCCCTTGGAGGGTATGACAAAATATCGAGTATACTTCCCTGCTCTATCCAGTAGGTTCTTGTTGGTCGAATGTCAATTTTTTTTATACAGGCTGCTAGTAAACATTCCGGAATGTTCTGAGATGATTGTCAAGTTGGTCTTGCCAGCTCACCCTCCCTTTCTCCCTCCTGAGAGTGGCTCCTAGGGGAACACGCCAGGCTCTAGGAATTAGGCGGTTGGAAACCACTATAGCAATAGCTGCCTCTGATAACAGGCTTTCCTTCATGTCCTGAATGCTCCGCATCGCTTTCACTTTTCCTCCTTGCCATCGTTTCTCACATAAATTCTTGCACCCAAGCCTGTACCCCAGGCTCTGCATTGAAGGGATCTCAGCCTAAGACGTCGTCTGAGTCTGTTGATGCCTGTCCGTCACTCACGGGACTCTCCCCTTGTGACAGCAGTCATAAGCAGGAAGTGGCCTGGTGATGGAGAACCAGGTCAAGATGACCGACCTCCTCTTTGAAGGAAGTCTTACCTGCTTCCCCCCAAGACCTGGTCACACTCTGTTCCCATGGGAACCACATTGCACTGGAATGAATCAATTTACACATCAGACCTCTCTCCCTAGAGACTCTGGAAAATGAAACATTTTCCATTATTTTCATCTTACAACATCCCCTAGCACAGAGTAGGTATCAATAAACGTTTGGGGGATGTCCCTGGTGGTCCAGTGGGTAAAACTCTGCGCTTGGGTTCAGTCCCCCGTCAGGGAACTAGATCCCACAAGCTGCAACTGAGAGTTTGGGTGACACAACAGAGATCCTGCGTGCTGCAACGAAGGGGAAGATTTCACGTGCTGCAGCGAAGACCTCGCTCTGCCAAATAAATGTTTAAAAATAAATAAATAAACTTTTTGAAGAATGAATCCAGAGAGCATTCCCCCCCCCCCCAACCAAAAAAAAATGTTTACTGTTGAGCACAACTAGGGAAAGTCATTCATTTGACACTCATTGTTGGTAGAAAGTGGGGAAGGGCATTCCTGATGTGAGCCAAGGCCATCCAAACACCACAGAGCGATGGTGAGCAGAAACTCCAACTACCAGCAAGGAAAGGTACAAAATTAAACCTGCAGCAAACAAGAAAATAGCCAGCACGACCTAGAGCCAATAAAACGCGTGGAATGTCAGCGCGAGAAGCAGCCATCGCCTAGTTTGCGGAAGTATTTTTTTACGTGTATCGCTGCCTTGGGTCTTTACTGCTGTGCAGGCTCGTCTTGGTTGCAGAGACCGGGGGCTACTCTCTTCGCTGTGGTGCGTGCGCTTCTCGTTGCCCTGGCTTCTCTTGCGGTTCCTGGGCTCCGGGGCGCAGCCTCAGTGGCTGTGGCACAGGAACTTAGTTCCTCTAAGGCAGGTGGGATCTTCCCGGACCAGGGGCTGAACCTGCGCCTCCTCCACTGGCAGGAGGATTCTTTACCGCTGAGCCACCAGGGCAGACCGATCGCTCTTTTTTAAAGGCATGTTTCTCAACACTGCAGGTGTGTGATAAGTTTATAATCACTCTGGGGGAAGTACAAACATAGGTGATGAAAGCTACAGCGAGGGAGTCCTATTTGCAGCGCTTTGAGGATGATTCCCATCACACCCCAAACCTAAATTGCAGCTAATGATATAAACAGAGAATAATGATGTGGGGAAGCCTGCCAGCCTAGGAACGAGAAGAAAGAGAGTCAACTGATGGGTAAATAATAAGGCAGCAGAGGACACTGAAAAAATGGCAGCCACGTGGAAGCCAGGGGCAGGAAAACAACTTAAAATGGGTCCAAACAGGAAAACCATCGCAGCAGGGGTAGCAGAGGCTACTCAGTGCTTGCCCTTAGAAGCATCCTCCAAGGAGGAGCTGAAGAAATCTCCTCGTCACATTTTTAAACCAAAAATTAAGCATCTTGACCAAAAAAAAAAAAAAAGAGAGAGAGAGATGGCGTAATTTCTTCTTCTTCTTTAAAGACAATGATGATCTGCCAACGTACTGAATGCACCTTTTTCTTCTTTTAAAACACTGGAAAATTACTTCAAGATTGAGAGCACCTAAACCTTCAGCTGTCTAACAAGTTGCCAACAAGGGGTGGATAAATAAAGCCTTCAATCCTGACAGGGAGGGTGTGGTTTATAAAGGGTCTCACCACCACCAGACCACTCAAGCAGAGCTGAATTCCTGCCATCTGCCACCAGTATTTCTCATGAATGTTCTCACCCGTGAGCTTGCAGTGAAACATTGTAATTGTATCTACCACCAGCTGGTGTTTGCTCCTTGAGGGTACCTTGCTTTTCTGTCTCCTCAGGGCCTAACTCTGGGCTTTGGTAAATAGCAAGTGCTCAGTAAATGCAAGCTGGTTTGAAAAACTATCATGTGCAACTATATGGATATTGAAAAAAAAACACCTTAAATGAAAAACAAGTCAAGGAAGGAATCCAAAGGCACATAAACAGTATTGGAGGCACATTTCTTTACCCCATTTTTATATTAGAAAGAAAAGAAGGATTAAACTAAGCCTCTTTAGGGAAATCAGGGAGTGTTATGAACTGAATGCTTGTGTCCTTGCAAAATTCCTATGTTGACGCCCTAACCCTTCAATGGCCCAAAGCAAAGACCGCCACAGACAAGCATCATGATATTCTCCTAACGTGCTCACACAGGCTCAGGAGGGCATCTGGACCGCTTACAGCTGTCAGGGTGGAGGGGAGGAGATGTATAGGGATAAAACCGAGAATGGAGCACGTTAGGACAACAGCAACGGTTCTGTTGGTTGTTGCTTAGTTGCTCAGTCGTGCCCAGCTCTTTTGTGACCCCATGGGCTGTCGCCTGCCAGGCTCTTCTGTCCATGGGATTTCCCAGGTAAGAAAACTGGAGTGGGGTGCCATTACCTTCTCCAGGGGATCTTCCCAACCCAGAGATCAAACCTGCATCTCCTGCCTGGGCAGGTGGATTCCTTACTGCTGAGCCACCAGGGAAGCCTTAGGTAGCACAATTATGGGTGACCTTTTTCTCTTTCTTCTGTTTCCTAAATGGGTGTTGTGGTCATATGATCTTTATATCATTTAATCTTTTAATTGCAAGAAAAAATTATGCTGGCAAAGTAGGCAAAACACAAATAATCACAGCACACATACAAATACACAAACATACACCTGACACACAAGGACACACATATTCACAAACACACAAACATACGCAGACAAACACACACACAAAGACACACACATCACACACATATAAACAAATACACACACATCACACACACATATAAACAAATACACACACATCACACACAGACACACGTATAAACAAACACACACTCATGAACACACAAAGACACATGAACTCCAAAGTAAGAAACCTTGCTTGGATTCCTGGTTCTGCTACTTTGTACCATTTATCTTCCTCAGTCCCTCTTTATAAAAATCTGTATAATGGGCACAACTCCTGACCTGCCTATCTCTGTGGGATAGCTGTGGGGCTCAGTGCCCACAAGGCAAGTAAAATGCTGTGTAGATAGAAGGGGTGTGGTGGGTAAGCCTCTGTGAATCGCCACCTTTACTTCCCACCACACCCTTGGACACGGTGACTGGGATGGTAAGGAGGGTCATTTGGAACATGTCCACTTGCCAAGAATAGAAGTGCAGTGATCAGCCCGACTAGCTCATAATTCACGGCCACTGGGGCAAGGCAGAGAGACCCAAGCTGGTGAGACCCAGGCGCTGGCCTGGGAGTCACGGGAGTTTGTGCCGTCACTCAAGCCTCACGTCTCGGAGGAGGGTCAGCGCCCCTCCCCTGAGTCTTCTCATCCGAGACGTGTGCAGAGCAACACCCACCCCAGAAGGCCGCGGCGGGCATCAGGTGCCTGAAGCCGGTTCACCACCGCCCCATCCTCATCCAAGAGCTGTTTGCCAACGCGTGTGAGGTGATATAAATGACACGTTTGGGAAGAGACAGGGACAGGAAGCAGTGAAGGAGAAGTTAGAGGACGCCCCCACCCGAGGCATCTGTACACAGCACCTCATTCACCGCTGCCGCGTGGCCGCCCCAGACTTCACATGGGCAGGAAGCGTGAAGGCCGTCGGCCCCATCTTACAGAGGAAGGAAACCAAGGCTTGCAGTCCAGAGTCAACTGTTTGCACTCACAGAAGCTCGGCATGGATGCACAAGGGCTTTGAAAGCCAGTCTCACCCCTGACTCGGGAAGCATCCAATTGGGGAGTTGGGGCAAGCAGGACGCAGGGCTGGGGTAGCCACCCCCTTCCAGGAGGGGCTGAGCCTTGGCTGTGAGATCAGACAAAGGACAGAGCCAGCCTGGGAGGCGAAGTTCGGCTCCACCGCTTCTCCGCCGTGTGACCTCGTCTGGGCCATGTAGCCCTCTCTCCGAGCCTCGGTCTCCCCATCTGTAAAACGGGCGACATCATGTCTCCTTGCAGGACAGTCGGGAGTCTAGGCGAGTGAAGAGCTCAGTGCAGACAGCCACCTGCAGCCACCGCTGCTACTTTGTCCCTTGTCCAGGACTTGCAGCTGCACGTTTAGATTTTATTGAATGACTAACCAGAGCACGGCACTTCCCTGGCAGAACCTCCCCCAGCAAGCTGACAGTTAGAAACCCGAGAGGAGACGGGCGGAGGTGCCGAGGATCCGAACAGCAGCATGTGTTTATCGTTTGTGCTGTTCTGATCTTATGTGCCACGAAGCGGCGCCCGTGGGAATAAAGGGAAAGCGTGAGGCTAGGGCCCCAGTTAGCCTGTCTGTGTCATGTCGTGGCAAACGGAGGGGGAATCAGCCCGCGGGCTCACCTGCTGAGGGACAGAAAGATGGGAGCCCCCCATCCCAGCCCTTGGATATGGTGACAGAGGCTGACTCAGGGCTGGGTACTGCCCCCCTGCGTTGCCCCGACAATGAGCCCACAGAGCAGGCACTGCTATTACCCCATCTCACAGATGGAGAAAGCGAGGCCTCAGGAAGTGAAATACCTTTCTCGAGAACTCACAGTTATCACTGGAGGACCTGAATGGTTCAGGAACCTGCCCTTTTAAGCCGAATGCGGAATTTTGCGTCTTCAGCCCTTCATAGTTGACAAAATATTTTTCTGTTTGATCTTATCTGACTCACCATCTGTTATGGATTGCATTGCGTCCCATCCTCTCCCACCCCCTGCAAGTTCACATGCGTGCTCAGTCACTTCAGTCGTGTCCGACTCTTGGCAACCTGTTGGCTTGTAGCCCAGCAGGCTCCTCTGTCCATGGGGTCCTCAGGCAAGAACACTGGAGTGAAGACCTCCTGCACTGGATCTGCCTGGCCCAGGGATCAAACCTGCATCTTGTACATTCCTGAAATTAGCAAATGGGTTCTTTACCACCAACGCCAACTGGGAAGCCCTCAAAGTCCTAACCCCCTAGGACCTCGCAATGTGACCTTGCTTGAAAACAGGGTCGCTGAAAATGAAATCAGTAGGGTTCACCCTGGAGCAGGGTGGGCCTGCATCCAATATGACCGATGTCCTTAGAAGAAGGGGAAACGTGGACCCACACACACACACACACACACACACACAGAACCCCATGTGAAAAGGAAGGCGGAGAGGGACAAGGATGCTTCTACGAGCTAAGAAATACCAAAGACAGCTAGCAAACCACCAGACATGGGCTGAGAGGCCCGGAACAGCCTCCCTAACAGCCCTCAGAGGAAACTACTTCTGTTGACACATGGATTTCCGACTTTTGGCCCCCAGACCTGGGAGACAATAAATGTCTATTGTTATTCAGTTTGGGATACTTTGTTATGCCAGCTCTAGGAAACAAATATATAACTCTTCTGAGAAACAGGGCCAGTCGTTCCTATTTTATTTTATTAAAAACTTTTTTTATTTAAAATATTTTGGCTATACCTCGCAGCATGAAGGATCTTAGTTCCTTGGCCAGGTATCCAAGCCTGTACTCCATGCAGTGAAAGCAGGGCGTCTTAACCACTGGACCACCAGGGAAGCCCCCAGTTGTTCCTATTTTATAGGTGAGGAAAAGGAGACTCAGAGAAAAGAAGTGTCAGAGGCCAAACAGCCAGCAGTGCGAGGGTCAGGAAACCCAATGCGTTTGTTTACTGTCCCAAAGCTTATCGCATCTGATTGGTGCTGCTCTTGCGTATTATAATACGAAATTAAAAGGCGCTTGCTCCTTGGAAGCAAAGCTATGACCAACCTAGACAAACCTAGTATTCAAAAGCAGAGACATTACTTTGCTGACGAAGGTCCATCTAGTCAAAGCTATGGTTTTTCCAATAGTCGCATGTGGATGTGAGAGTTGGACTAGAAAGAAAGCTGAGCGTGAAAGAATTAATGCTTTTGAACTGTGGTGTTGGAGAAGGCTCTTGAGAGTCCCTTGGACGGCAAGGAGATCCAACCAGTCAATCCTATAGGAAATCAGTCCTGAATATTCTTTGGAAGGACTGATGGTGAAGCTGAAGCTCCAATACTTTGGGAACCTGATGTGAAGAACTGACTCATAAGAAAAGACACTGATGCTGGGAAAGATGGAAGGCAGGAGGAGAAGGGGACGACAGAGGATGAGATGGTTGGATGAGTCCATCCATCACTGACTCAATGGACATGAGTTTGAGCAAGCTCTGGGAGATGGTGAGGGACAGGGAAGCCTGGTGTGCTGCAGTCAGCCCATGGGATTGCAAAGAGTAGGACATGACTGAGTGGCTGAGCAACATATTGGCAGAGTGCTTTACAGTTTGCATGGATTCAACATATATCCTTTGATGGCACAAGAACCACAGAATCCTTTGCAATTACAGGGAACGTGGTAGCAGCCCCACTTCCAGTGGAGGAAAAGGGTGCTTAGGCAGGAGGATGGATTTCAGAAGGTGAGATTGAAATCAACATCCACAGTGTGTTCCCCTGCTGTGGTGTGGCCTTTATTCCTGCATTCCCTGAGTTAAATGCCTGTTCTGCTCACACGATCCTGGTCTGAAGAACAGTCATTTATCCCTCTTCTCTGGTCTAGCGCATAGGCCAGAATCTGTGCTGAACACATCAGGACAGACACCTCGAAAAATATTTGAAAACAGTCCTTTGATGCCCGCTTGCAAGTAAGACATGTACCCTGATTCCCCCACCTCCTAGGAAGACAAGCAGAAGCAAACGGACATGTTCCTGTCCAGCCTCTGAAAGCAGGAGAATCTCACCCAGGTCTTGGAAGAACACAGCAAAGAGCAGCCTACCCTGACTCCATCCCCGGCTCGCGAGGAAATCCAGTTCTGTGACTCGTTTTCAGCTAGACAACGGGCGTGAAGGTGAGAACAATCATTTTCTTCACAACAGACGTGTCTTCGGAGCTGAGCTCCCAGACCTCTTAACAGGGAGCACCGGACTGCAAATAAACCTAATCCTGCAACACAGCGGGGACTCTGGCAGAGATGAGTTTGTGTGGCTGGGGCCTGAGTGGCAGGGGTTGCTCTGGTGGATGCCAACCTGCCCTGAGCCCCCAGGCACCTTCTGCACTCCATCCTTGCTTGATACCTTGTCTGAGAGCCCCTGACTGCAAAGACCGCGACCCCACGGGGAACACACTTGTGACGGCGCTGTAATAACAGCTTGCCCGCTCTTACTCTCCATCCAGATTTGCGTGCAGCGCCTTTTGGGACGGAAGGTACTGTTATCATCACAGGTGACTGTCTGTGAGCGTGTCAGTGAGGGCAGCTAACCCCTGGGACCTGAAAGCAGGGATTGCTAAGTGGGGGCTGGGGTCAGGGCAACGTTACGGGATGTTGGGGGTGTTTTTGCAGAGGAGTCAACAGTGCCCCTGAGTCTCGACAGGTGAGCAGGAGCTTTGCAGGACAAAGAAGAGGGGAGGGCATGGCAGGTGGAGAGAAGAGGAGGGATAAAAGCAGGGAGGCAACAGCGACTTGGGTCTCTGAAGAAGCACCATGGTCCCGGAGGCAGCACCATGGTCCCGGAGGCTGGAGTGATGGGGGAGCTGGGCGGTTGGTGGGGATTTCTCCCTACCCCGCCTTCTCCCGAGGCTGGCCTTCCTGGCCTCCCCATCTCTGCGTTCCGCCCAATGCACGCTTTTCAAGGCTTGGATGCTCCCACCTCCATCTCTCTCTAGCTTCCAGGCCCTCCTCTGGGCCAAGGTGTGCACCTGGTCACGCTCCCATCCAGCTCCACCCCTCGAGGGCTCACCTCCCACTCGTGTAATTATCTGACTGCTCCTCAGCTTTCAGAGCCTGGCCCCTGTTAAGTATCTGTTGAACGGATGGCGTGCTGATTTCCAGTTGTTGCTATGGCACATTGCCACAAACTCACAGTTTACACAATGCAAACGTACTCTTCTATAGTTCTGCAGATCAGAAGCTTGAAATTGGCCAAATGCACAGAGACCAAGGCGTCCGCGGGACTGGTTTCTTCTGGAGGCCAGGGCTTCACTGTCCTTTCCAGTTTCCAGAGACCACCTGCCCTCCCTGGCTTGGGTCCCCACATCACATGGCCCTTCCCTGCCCCACTTCCTTGCTCACGTCTCCTCCAACTCCCCTGACTCCTCGTGAGGACTCGGGATGGGATCAGTCTCTCCCAAACAGTCCAGGGAAGTCTCCTCATTGCAAAACCCTTAATTTCATCACCTGAGTAGGGTCCCTTTGCTACATAAGGGAGCATACTCAAAGACTTCGGGGATTAGGATGTGGACATCTTGAAGGGGCTGTTATTCATCTTGCCACGGATGAGGATGCTAACTCAGGGGGCTTGATCTCACTCCAACTAGAGTGGGGTGAGAGCAGGTGCATGGCAGCGCTGGGGGGCATGATGGTGCTGACATGTTTGAGGTGCAGAAAACCTGTGAGGTAGGACTTCCCTGGTGGCTCAGAGGGTAAAGCGTCTGCCTACAATGCGGGAGACCCGGGTTCAAGCCCTGGGTTGGGAAGATCTCCTGGAGAAGGAAATGGCAACCCCCTCCAGTGTTCTTGCCTGGAAAACCCCATGGACAGAAGTAGGCTCCTCCATCCACGGTATTGCAAAGAGTCGGACATGGCTGAGCGACTTCACTTTCACTTTCACACCTGTGAGCAGGACATGCCGAGAGAATGCGTGTGGAAATTGGAAAGCTGTGCATGGGGGACTGATCATGTTAAACTGAACAGTCTAGGGTTTCACTTGCAAGAAAGGGGGACATGCTGCAAAAAAAAAAAAAAAAAAAAAAGTAAGGGGGGTAAAGCAAACCGACTGGTTACTTCTGTGGCCTTGGTTTCCTTGTCTGAAAACTGGGAGGATGGGCTATGCTGAATGTCTGGTTCCATCAGCCCATGCAGCTAGGATGTTAGTAAGGCCAGGGATCTGACTGCCCAAACCATAGCTCCTTCCCTTCTCTCCTGCCCTCTTACCCCATCCTTAAATAGCCCTGCTCTCTCTCCGTCCTCCTGTGTGTGTCTGTATTGAGATACACTTTACATACCACACGATTCATTCAGAGGGTGCAGAGCAATGGTTTTTTAGTATCTTCACAGGCTTGTACAACTGTCATTAACTTTAGAACATGTTTATCTTGCTAAACAGAAATGCCCCCGAATGCATGGAACCCATGACCTACTTCCTAAGCAGCCCTTCTGTGGGTCCTGCTCTTCCTGGCTTCTGCCAGTCCTTTACTCTGCTCGCTGCCAAATGGGAGGCTTAAACGCTGGCTGTCAGCCTGTCCCACCCACGCGTTCACTTCCTGACCCTCTGCCTTCAGACTTCTGCCCACATCATTCTACTGAAAGGCTTTCCGAAAGGTCGACAGTGACCCCCGGGCCAGATTCAAAGGCTTTTCCTCTGCACCTCCTGACTGGCAGGCAGTCTGGACACTAAGGACCTGCCGATGGCCATGGAGGTCCCTTTACCGGCCCCCATGCCCTCCCCTGACTGGGACGCCTCGTCTTTTATGGGCAGTGTGAAGGGTGGGGATGGGGTTCCGGCCTTACCCTCTTCCTCTTCAGTAGAAGCTAATGCCTGTGATCTGAATGCCAGCTTCACCACACACCAGCCATGTGAGCCTGGGCAGCTGGCTTCATCTCAGCCCTTTTTCTTTATTGGTGTTTCAGGAAGAGTAACAGTACCTACCCCTTGGGGTTGTCGTGAGGATTAAGTGGGTTAATTCATGGAAAGTGCTCACTTGGAGAATTCCTGGGGACATTTGTTCTTGTTCAGTTGCTCAGTCATGTCCGACTCTTTGCGACCAACCCCCTGGACTATAGCCCGCTGGGCTCCTGGCTGTCCATGGGATTTCCCAGGCCACTGGGCACATACAAACATGCTATGATAAGTGTTTGCTAATATTATTTTGCTCCTTCTTTTATTCAATGAGTTTATTCATAGTCATTTTTTTTTTTTTTTGCAATGACTTCTATGCATTGGACTTCCCTGGGGTTCAAATTTCCATTACATTCAATTGTAAGCAAGGACTTTGGGCATGGATAACTCCCCCAAAGCCTCACTGTTGCAGCCTGTAGGCTGAGGATCATAGTAGCTGGGTCTTAGGCTTGCTGCATGCTCACTGTCTGGCTTAGCGGTGTCTGACTCTTTTGCAACCCCACGGACTGTAGCTCACCAGGCTCCTCTGTGAGAGTTTTCCAGGCAAGAATAGTGGCGTGAGTTGCCATTTCTTTCTCCAGGGGATATTCCCTATCCAGGGATCCAGGGACATGTCTCCTGCATTGGTAGGAGGATTCTTTACCACTCTGCCACCTGGGAAGCCTTAGGGATTTTGGAGAATTTAAATAAATAAATCCATGCCAAACCCCCAAGGAGTATACAGTCCATGGAATTCTCCAGGCCAGAATACTGGCATTAGCCTATCCCTTCTCCAGGGGATCTTCCCAACCCAGGGATTGAACTCAAGTCTCCTGCATTGCAGGCGGATTCTTTACCAGCTGAGCCGCCAAGGAAGCCCCAGAACAATGCCTGGAATGTAGTAAATCCTCCAGAAATGTCAGCAGTGGTGGTAGTTGTAATTATCCAGCCTTCTCTCGAGTTCAGGTGCGTTTGATTTGCCCGTGGACCTCACTTGCTGTTCTACCATCACTTTAAACCGATCCCACATCTGAGCGCGTTAATTTTCTTACAGCAGCTTCCATCACTACTAACTCGAATCACACTGCTAGCAAGCTCAGCCCTGGCTTCCCAGACTGACGGGCCATCGGTCATTTGCTGCCCCTTCGTCCTTTATATCGGCTCTCCATCCTTCCCAGTGACCCAGATTCGCTCATCCTCTCCCACTCCACAGCTTCCACTTCTGTCTGGGGCTTGTCCACCCAGGCGTAAAAATCTGCAGTTACCTCCTGCCCGCCCCAGTCCATCCTCCAAACCAGTGTGTACATGGCATACATGCATACATTATGCTTCAAGAGGCCGCTTCTAAGCACTCTCCCTACACCCAGCTGGGCCTCTGAAGGAGCTCCTAAATCTTTTTATTCACTTATTTTTGGCTGCGCGCAGTCTTCGCTGCTGCATGCGGGCTTTCTCTAGTTGCGGCGAGTGGGGGCTACTCTGGAGTGGAGCGAGGGCTTCTCTCGTTTCGGGGCACAGGCTCTAGGGCGCTCGGGCTTTAGGAGTTTGGGCGCACGGGCTCAGCAGTTGTGGTGCCCAGGCTCAGTTGCCTTACACACGTGGGACTTCCAAGACCAGGGATCGAACCCATGTCCCCTGCATCGACAGGCGGATTCTTAACTACTGGACAACCAGGGAAGTCCCAGGAGCTTGTAAATCTTTAAAAGAGGTCTGCACCAGCCAACTGCCATCTGCCATAATTAAGTGGGACTTTCCGTGGTTTCTTCTGCAGCCTTTGCCTCTTGGTTTTGACTTGGGCATCTGTTTCAGATAACTGGCTTCATCCTTTTTTACCTTCCTAGTCTGGTATTGGAGTTGAAGTCTGGGAGTTCTTTAAAAGTGACAACCACACCCACACCCATCCTTGTCTCTTGAGCCATTCCACCCTCCCTCTCACTGGTTCAACAGCAATCTCCCTTTTATCATGTCAACCTCTTGCTCTGTGTCAGATAAGGGTCCCTAGTCAAACTCAGCATCACATTATTTTTCCTTCATTTATTCTTTTAGGCAGACCTCTATCTTTGTAGGTTTCATGATGTCACAGAATGAAAGACACATGTATAATTAAGCCACAGTTAATAACATGAAGGGAAAAATGCCAGGGACCCACAATGAGAGATTGGAGCACTTAGATCAAATCAATGACTGCATCTGGGCAGTGAACTTCACTATAGCCAAGGCAAAGAGAGATATACAAGGAAGGGCATAATTAACATAATTTACTAAGGGTAATCATACCAGACTGCTAGGGAAACAAATTCCTTTCCTACCTTCAAACAGGAGGATGACATCATCTCACAGACCAGCTCCAGGAGAATTTCTGCAGTGATGGATGGGAACGTCCTTCCATCTCTGCACGGTCCAATAAGGTAGCCACTAGCCACATGCAATTACTGACCACTTGAAATGTGGCCAAGGAACTGAATTTTTCATTTGACTTAATTAAATTAAATTTGGATAGCTACCTGTGGCTAATGGTACCATAATTAGAGCGCAATCACAGACTTATATGTAAATAATGTTATAAAATATCTTTAATGGAATATTATAAAATTGTCAAGACCTTCCTGCAACCCTGTATCTGTTTGCTAGGGCTGCCATAACAAAATATTGCAGACTTGGAGGTGGTATTAAATAACAGAAATGTATTTTCTCAAATCCTGGAGGCTGGAAGTCCAAGATCAAGGTGTCAGTGGGGTTGGATGCATTCTGGGCCTCTTTCCTGGGCTTGCAGATGGCCATCTTTTCCTGAGACCATGTCCTCACTTAGTCTTTATGCAAACATCCCCCATGTCTCTCTTCAACCTAATCTCTCTTCTGATAAGGATACCAGTTGGATTGTATTAGGGTTACTCAAAGGTCTTATTTTAATTATCTCTTTAAAGGCCTATCTCTAAATACAGTCATATTCTGTGGTACCGGGATTGGGGGCTTTAACATGTGAATTTCAGAGAGTACACAATTCAGCTCATAACAGTTTCCTCTGTGTGCTATTAAATAGCAGACAGGTAAAGGCATTCGTGATCAGAAGCCATAGCTGTATACTCCAGGTGTGTATCTTTCTAGTGCCATACTTGGGGCCAAGATGTGCTTCCGGGAATTGAGAGATGAAATGATGTCATATCCCTTAGGCCACAGTCTCTAAATAGCAATCTTCTCATCCAGAATGTCAACTCATTCTCTTTTAAAGTGAAGTGTCTCAGTCGTGTCCAACTCTTTGCGACCCCCTGGACTGTAGCCAACCAGGCTCCTCCATCCATGGGATTTTCCAGGCAAGAATACTGGAGTGGGTTGCCATTTCTTTCTCCAGGAGATCTTCCCGACCCAGGGATTGAACCCGGATCTCCCGCATTGTAGGCAGACGCTTTACCGTCTGAGCCTGGCAGCAAAGGCAAGGCCAGTTCAAATGGAAGATTTGAACTCCATTGAGCAGATCAGCCTTATTTTCTCTCATCCTTTGTTCCTGTTCCTCTGCTTTGTTCAGACTTCTCTACCCCAGGTACCCCATACTCATTCCCACTTCTCTGATTTTCTTCACACGGTCCCTCCTGCTGGCAATATTTTGTTTTTATTAACCCTAACATCATCCTAAGAATCTATATTCTGCTAATCTCAACCAAGACCTAACTCATTCTCAAAACTATCTCTGAACATTCATTCTTCCTTAACACCATTCTCCTCTGTTTACAAATCCAGTCACTCTTGAAACTGACATCCCAGAATTGAAAATGCAGTTCTTCTGTTTCATAGGTCTTAGGGATTGCCTCAGGAATGAAATCATAAATGTAAGGGTCAGGGAACAAGTGACCTATCCCTTCGTAGATGTGACATCTTAATACAGTGTGAGCACATAGTAGGTGCCCAATAATGTCTCTGCTGCTTGATTGACAGATGTATTTTTTTCTCCCTTTCCCATCTCTGAACTGTTTTTCCAGTTTTATGTACAGCTGCACATTTAGTATCTACAGCCAAACCTGAGGCTGCAGCACAAAGTTGAAGATAGATGGCTAAAAAGGAACCCTAATCATCTCTGATATTATTAAATCCTCTAGTTTGAGTTCTCAGAGAGCCCAAGAAAATTTTCTTTTAATCTCTGTGGGCTTTCTATTCCGTAGATGAAGTTGTAGAGCTGGCCTGAGAAGTAAATTTCGTGAACTCATTTACCAAAGGGGATGGGGAGACTCATTGTAGTCATCCCTCAGAGGTTTGCAAGTAATAAGCATGCTCTGTTCTCTTCAAGCCCAGAAGAGCTGTGTGGGCTTGATAAATAGCCAAGCTTGGCCCAAGTGCAGCTTCTAAAATGCTGTCTGTAAATACTGCTGAAGAGACAGTGCCATAAAAGTTGGTGGGTGTTGCTGATGAGTGACTGTGGGTGCTTTTGTTAGCAAACAGGGCAGCAGGCATCTCTTTCCACTCTGTGAATGACTCGCCTGCTACAGGGACGATAATTTCTTTGTTTTCCTGGTGACTGTCTTAACCAACATGATGTCTTTGATTTTTTTAAATCAAATCAAATTAATTAGTTATTTTTGGCTATGCTGGCTCTTCACTGTTGCGTGGGCTTTTCTCTAATTGTGGTCCTCGCCTTCTCATCGCAGTGGCTTCCCTTGTTGTGGAGCACAGACTCCAGGGCACATGGCCCTCAGTGGCTGCAGCTCCTGGACTCTAGAGCACAGGCTCAATAGCTGTGGTGCAATGGCCTGTTTGCTCTGAGGCATATGGGATCTTTGAGCAGGGTTCGAACCTGAGTCTCCTGCACAGACAGGTGACTTCTTTACCACTGAGCTGCCAAGGAAGCCTCAATACAGCTTCATATAAAGTGGAGGTCCTCAACAGGGAAGGGTTTGCCTTCTCTCCATCCCTCTTGGGGAACATTTGACGATGGCTGGGAGCAGTTTTCATTGTCATAGTTGGCAGTGGGGGCGGGGTCCTATTGGTTTAGTGGGAGCAAAACTACCCCCAAAGGGGGGAAAATTGGTTCTTGGAGGATTTTTTTTTTTTTAAGTCATACACTTTTAATATGTGTAAAACACAAACATACATACAGGACACAGATAGATGATGGGTGGGTAGGTACAGAGATGGTATATCTGTGGGACTAAAGTTTCATGAAGAATTGATGCTTTTGAACTGTGGTGTTGGAAAAGACTCTTGAGAGTCCCTTTGACTGCAAGGAGATCCAACCAGTCCATTCAGAAGGAGATCAGCCCTGGGATTTCTTTGGAAGGAATGATGCTAAAGCTGAAACTCCAGTACTTTGGCCACCTCATGCGAAGAGTTGACTCATTGGAAAAGACTCTGATGCTGGGAGGGACTGGGGGCAGGAGGAGCAGGGGACAACCGAGGATGAGATGGCTGGATGGCATCACTGACTCGATGGATGTGAGTTTGAGTGAACTCCAGGAGTTGGTGATGGACAGGGAGGCCTGGCGTGCTGCAGTTCATGGGGTCGCAAAGAGTCGGACATGACTGAGCGACTGAACTGCACTGGAAGTTTCACAGAGGAGGTTAATTACGAAAAAAGTATTTTTTAAAAAAACTCCATATGGGACAATAATTTTAAAAGGTTGAAAAGACTGCTTTGTAGAAACTTCTCCCCCACCTTCACTTACTTGCCAACATATACCCTAATTTCTTCCTTCCAGAACTTACTGCAGTTGGAAAATACCCTACTTACTTTTGTTCACTTGGGTTTTTCTTTTTTTGGGGGGTGGTGGTGGTGGTTATTTTTTAAATTATGAAAGTGTGATAACACATTCACAGGAGACTTGGCAAATGTGGAGCAAGGCTACATATAGTTCCACTATACATTACAATTATTTTTTAAGTAGATAAATTAATATTTTTAGTTGGTGTTTCAATATCAAACTCTCAAAAATTAATAGAATGAATATATAGAAAAGTGGAAGGATACAGTAGACCTGAAAAGCACTGTGAACCAATTCAACATAATTCAGATCGATACAATTTTCACACAACAGCAGGATACAAATTCTATTCAAGTTCTGATAGGCTGTAAACTAGGACTATAAACATCCAGGGACGTAAAACAAGCTGCAAACATGTCATGTCTAAAGGTGGCACTTGAGTTGTTCCTGCCCCTCCCCTCTGAAAGTGAGCTTGAAACTGAGGGCCCTTGGCCATCTGCTTGCCACTGTGACCCCCAACAATGCAGTGTTGGGCATGCGGGTGGTACTCAGTTCACATTTGGTGATTCAAGAGCATTGTAACCAAGGAATGATTTCCAAGACCAGACCAAGGACCCACTGGATCAACCAGACCCGTCTTCAATTTTAAGCCTCACTTCAAGGCTACCAGATACGTTGGATCCCTTTTCGAAACTAAGCTGAAGTCCCCTTCTTTGCTCCACGGTCAAGTTAATCTCTTATACCTGGTCTCAACTAGCCCAAGTTTACTCTTCTCCCCAACCTCTGAGACCAGTCATTCTACAGTCTAACCCTTTTATCCTCCAATGAGAGACCACAGTGAATACCATACAGATGTCTGACCCATTAAATTAAAACATTTTCAAGAAAAATATAACCATAGGCTAACCATCCTGGAAATTATACAGCAGAGGAAATGTATGATTATCTGATTTGACTTAGCAATCAATGAAATTACAATGAACATGGGCAGAAGGGAAAAGACTGGAAGGAAGTAAACCAAAATATTAACAGTGTTACCCATCTCTGGAATGTGGATTTTCAGTTTATTTTTTCCTATGTTTTTGGATGATTTAGGTGTTTCTTATACTAAGCACGCATTTCTTTTACCATAAAAGAGAAGGGGTTTTGGTGGCTGGGTTTTTAAAGCCATGATAGTTTTTAAAGCTATGATAGTTTTTAAAGCACCGTTTATGATAGTGCTGTGTCAAGTAGGCATATTTAGGCATCAACCACGGATCCAGGACTAGCCCTATTTGATTACATGGTGATTCCCACAAAAATATTTTGGGTGGGAGGGGTTTCTGTGCTTAGGAAAGCCATTGGATTTTGTCCAACCTAGTCCATTAGGCAAACAGCACCAAGTTTCTTGCCAGGATGACAGCTACTATTTGTCCCACAGAATATTTTATATTTGTTAGATTTTTCATAAGTATCCATGACTCCCCAAAATACAAGACATTCATTCATGCTATACGCAAAAACCAACCAAACAAACAAAAGAACACAAGCCCACATCTTTCACAGTATTTTCCAAGGGCTTCTTGGCTGCCTGAAGCCAAGCTCATGACATCCGGACCAAGGAAGATTTCTTAATGAAATGTCTCTTGAAGCCTAGACCACATTTCTCCATTTCTTCCTCACGGGTAGCTCCCGTGACTGACTTCCCAAATATCCAAAACCACTCCTGTCCTGAAGAATTTTCTAGATACTCCCTCCTCCTAGCCCATCTCTCCTGAACCATTGCAGCCAGTTCACACTTCAGTATTTGAGGAGTTCTTGTTTTGTGTGATCAAGGAATGCTTTCAAATACTAGAACTTTGGCAGATCAGTTAATAAGAAGACTCGAACACTAGATCTAGCAATTCATGAATAATTACAGTGCCCAGGGTGAAGCTAATGACGTCTGGAAGGGGATCCAAGGACCTGGGCTTGGCACACAAATTATTTCAGCTCTGAGTCATTGTCTGCTCTGACCTCGGTCTCATAAACCCGCAAGTGAGGATGTAATTGATGTTGCAACATTGTACACGCTCTTTTGGAGTCAAGACGAATGGTACATACCCATCAAAACTTGACCTGCTGGGAAAGGTTCATGGCACAAGAGGCATACTGACACATTAAGAACCACTACGAAAACTTAAAGTATATCTCACATCCATAGCACTCCATACTCGAGGACAATGACGTTTAGGATCCTCATTTAAAACAAACGAACCTGGGGGTGGGGGCAAGAATCCCTTAATAAAAGACTGGGTCTGGCTACCCAAATCTGCCAGAATCAAAAGGAAGGGACTACCTGCTGGGAAACATCATCCTTACCTCCTCCAGGGCCCACAGAGAGTCCACCACGGGCTTGATCTTCTTCTGGTTGTAGAGTGCAATGAGCTTGTCCACCACGCCCCGAATGAGGCCAGCACGGCCCTGTTTGAAGAGCAGGTTTAGAAGGGAAAACCCAGCGATGACTTTGTTCTCTTCGTATAGCTTGATGGGGTTCACCTTCTCGACTTGCCACCACTGGAAAGAGAGAAGGTGTGGGTGACAAGGAGTCAGTGCTGGGCAGGCCGGGGGGATTCCAGCTGGCCAGGAGGTACCCCTGGCTGGTGTATATTCGTAAGTGTCTCCTAGGCTGGGCACTGCCATGAGTGCACAACGATGCTTCTGAGATGCTCAGGGTCTAGGTGGGGGAGAGCCCTTTACGAAGACAGCTCCTAGGCCACACGTGACCAGAATGCTGAGTCACACGGTTGGAATCGTGACCTGGAGCTGGATCCTGTCTGACAATCTGCTCCCAGTTACTCTGCAGGCTTCATTTTTCTCAGTGATAGACCGTGGCAGGATACTGCCTCTGAGGTTTCCTGGGAGAATTTAGCCTAAAGCACTTGGCTTGGTGGATGGTGGTGGTGGTGGTGATGGGCTGGTGAAGGGAGCAGGGTGGCAGAGAAGTCCAAGCGAGGTGGGGGTGTGGTGGGGTGCCTGTGGAAGCAGCTTTCCTTGCGGGGACAGCAGCAAGGCTGGGGTGGGTGTGGAAAACACCAGATAAAGAAGAGAAGAGAAGCGTAACGGAGGAAGAAGGAACAGCATGCTGGAGCGATGAAGCCAGAGTGCTGGGACTAAATTGGTGGCTCTCAGCTAAGGGCAGCTTCCCCTTCCCCCCTCCAAAGGACATGTGGTAAATGTTTGGGGATGACTCAGGCAGGGAATGAACTGGCATCTACTGGGAAGAAGCCAGTGTGTGTGTGCTCACTCGGGTCCAACTCTTGACTACTCCTTGGACTACAGCCTGCCAGCCTCCTCTGTCCATGGAATTTTCTAGGCAAGAATTCTGGAGTGGATTACTGGAGTATTTCCTACTCCAGGGATCTTCCTAACTCAGGGGTAAAACCCATCTCTTGCATCTCCTGCATTGGCAGGTGGACTCTTTCCCGTTGCACCACCTGGGAATTGGGAAAAAGCCAGGGATGTTGCTAAAATCCTGCAACACACAGCACAGGCCCTTGAGACAAAACTATCCATCCGCAAATGTCACTAGCACTAAGGTCCTAAGTGGGAAACCCACACCCGACAAGCACGGCTGCCGTATTTCCTGTCTCCCGTCTTCCACTGTAGACATGAAAAATAAGTGAGTGAGTGAAAGTTACTCAGTCGTGTCTGACTCTTTGCAAATCCATGAACTATAGAGTCCATGGAATTCTCCAGGCCAGAGTACTGGAGTGGGTAGCCTTTCCCTTCCCCAGGGGATCTTCCCAACCCAGGGGTTGAACCCAGGTCTCCCTCATTGCAGGCGGATTCTTTACCAGCTGAGCCACAAGGGAAGCCCAAGAATACTGAAGTGGGTGGCCTATCCCTTCCGCAGCAGATCTTCCCGACCCAGGGATCTAACCAGGGTCTCCCGCATTGCATGTGGATTCTTTACCAGCTGAGCTATGAGGGAAGCCATAAGTAGGAAAAACAAGTAGATAACCCTTAACAAACCACAGAAATATTTATCCAATTGCTTTTCTCTGTCTTGATTATGTCCCTTTTGGTTCTTGTTAGACTTTCGAAATTTGAAGTTCCAGTTTCCAGAGGACTCGAGATTAAAATGGTTACTAGTTTAATACAGAAGGCAAAGAGTCATGTGATGGACACTTAGGAACATTTATAATTTAACATTTATGTTATGGTTTGTTTCCTTTACATCCTGCCTCCTTCCAGGAGTGAGGAAGCTCAAAAAAGTAAAATACCTTGGCTTTTAAAAGTGGGGACATGAGATGGTTGAAAAATAAGTCTAAGAAAGGTTGTCAACAAGGGTAAGGTTCATGCCCAACATTTTCGCCAAAATCCAGTCCCCAGGGGCCCCAGGGGCCCCAGGGCCGGCTCTAGAAGAGACGTGTACTTGGCCTGGGCTGCTTGCCACAGAGGCGGAGGCAGAGAAACGATTAATAACTTGATTCATGGTGTATACTTAGTGCTTCCAGCAGTGTTTGTGAAATGAAAGCTTACTAAACCTATAATTGCTGCCCAGTCATGGTTAAATGAGTTCCAGAGTCAAACGCCTGGTTTTGAATCCCAGTTCTGTCACTTACTAGGTGTGCAACTGTAAGCAAATTGCTCAACCTGTCTCTGTTCAGTGTCCCTACCACACCACGCAGGGTTGTCATGGAATAAGTGTGTTAATACATGCAAATGACTTAGCTCAGCATCTGGCACGTAGAATGTGGCCTATAAGTATGAAATCTTTTTATCATCAGAAGTTGGAGAGATATTTTGGATTGAGTGAGTAAGAGTTTTGGATCTGGAGTCAGACTGCTCTTGAAATGTTGACTTCAATTGTTATTATCAATACCATTATGATTGAAAGACAAATGGCATGTGAATACAAACTCTGTAAGAGTTTTAAGTGGGAACATCAGTAGGATAGCTGCGTGAGAAATTCCCGTATGAGTCCAACTATGCCTTCAATTTCTAAGCTTTTCTCCAATGTACAAAAGAAAATGCCTTTCTAGAACCTTCCAGAACAAAGCCATCATTTCACTGCCTCAGCATGCCCTACCTTCAACTTGCTTCTAACCAACCAACTAATATTGAACCCGGCCTCTGAAAGGGAACAAACTTTGTTCTTGACCTCCAACTATAAAGTCTTCTGGTAATCAGAAGCCTTGTTCTGGGCAGGAGAATCTTACCCTCCATCCTGGCTGTTTTTACAAGCGCCTTCATCGAACCTGGGCACACTGCAATTATTTCATTAAAACTGTGTGTTGTGATTGTGCATGTAGGGGAGAAAGGGAAAACACTTCTTACAATCGTATGTAATTTCAGAGCAATTTGGTTCCCCACAGCAGGCCGTCAGCATCACATTAATTACAGCCACAGCAATGAAACAGCTGCCAGGGACACAAAGCCTGTCTTCAGGGGACATGACCCAGACAGCATCCTTCATTAGGCTCCATTCTTGCTCCCCTGTTTATCCCGTGGCTGCGTAATCCTTGACCTGAACTTTAAAGTTCAAATGCAGGCAGAGGCCCTTTCATTCCACCCTCCGGGCAGGAAGTATTGATCATTCCAGAATCAGGGGGCATTTGTGGATAAAGCCTTTGGCAATCAGAGTTGGCACTTTGAGGGCATCTGGATACCTCCACAGTGTCGTGCTGAGAGTAAATTCTAAACCCCTTGCCCCGGCTTTGTCTGACTGCCCTATTCATAATGCCTCCACCCCATCCTGCTCTTTTCTGTTGCAACACCCTATCTTCACCCCTTTCAGAGATGTTCTGACAAGCATCTTATTAATATGTGTTACTTATTTCAGCTTGTCTCCCTCCCTCCCAAGGACATCAAGTGCACCAGCCTAATTCACTGCGGTACCCAGTGCTTGGCACAGTGCCACAAACAGTAGGTGCTCAGAAGATGCTCACAAAGCGAGTGAGTCCATCAGCACCTCACTGGCTGCTGGGGAGGGTAGAGGAGAGAGGATGAAGGCAAGTTCTGATGAGACGCTGCGACTCCTTGTCGTGGGTGTGGGGGTAAAAATGCAGGTTCAAGTCCAAACTAGTTTAATTCTAGCAACTGTAGCCCTAGGTGGGAATGCAGACCTGAGTAGGCTCGAGAAGCAGTGAATGTGCCCGGAACGTGGCTTCTCAATTGCAGACACAGTATCCACTGTATTCAGAACAAGAGCATCTAAGCTAGTGGTTCAAGCACTTGCCCCTATTAAAATACTGCCCCAGGAGCTTGCGAAAATTTGAGGTCCCATTGTATATCCAAGCCAGTAGAATAAGGATATGGAGAGATGTCAGGCAGTCCTGGAGACCCGATTAGAAAGAAGCCAAACTGAAAGGCTGGTCTCTCCATGGACCAAAACAAACTTCACTAATGCTAGGTTTATTCTTTACCAGTGATTAAGAACACCAACAATCTCTGTTGAAATAAAAAAACAAAGCTTTCTGGAGTTTCTCTGACTCTCTCACCTCTCTGCTTCATTTGAACAAAAGCGCCCCAAGTCAGTCCTGACCGTGTGTAATGAGCAGGGTGGGAACACAGGCTGTCTTGCAAATGAATGATGCAGATGAAAGATGAACAAGAGTTAGCTATCAGGTCCATGTCCTTAGAAGAGCTTACAGCATGCCAAGCACCGCACCACCCTCGTACATTAGACGCACGGATACTTACTGATTTTGCGAAGCTGAAGAAGCTCTTGGTCTCTCCAGTCACCATGTTGGATGAACCTGCAAAGGGAAGACTCCTAAGTCAAGCTCATGAAAATCAATCTCTTGGTTCACATGGAAGAATGGCAGTTGTTTGGCCCTGAACTGTCAAGAGCTTGAAAAGAAATTTAATTCAGCCTTGGAAAAGTGAGGGAAATGGAGGGGGTGGGTGGTGTCAAGTTGACAATTTTAACTAAGTATCACTGGATCAAAGAGGAAGTAACATTTCTCAAGGAGACCGTTTCATCACTTGGGGAAATTGGTCATGTGGCAAAAATGTGATTTAAGCCAACATTCTAATAAAGTGATGGGCTGCCAAAATGTCTTGCTGGCTCTGTTCTTGGAGACTGAAAAATGAACTCATTTGTGAGCTTCCTTTATGGTTTTAATTCCATTCCTTGGTGAGTGAGAGGCTTGGGGAGATGACATTGACTGGGCATGTAAGTGGTGGGGAGAGGCAGGCTGGGCTAGAATTTAGATGGATGGAAATATAGGCTACAGAGCAACAGGTGAGGGTGAAACAGGCTCAGAAGCCAAGGAAATGGTGTGACTCATATGTTACCTCCAAAGAGGTCTGGGCAGAAAGGAGAAAACCATTTGGGACCAAAGGTGTAGGTAACCGAGCTTTGCTAGTGAGAACAAGTGATATTCAGAGGGAAGACAGGAAGCTGAGTTAGGGAAGCTTCCCTAAGATGCTCGTGCAGAAAGAAAAGACCGCCTCCTGGGTCCTGGCTTGGGTGGAGGGTGAGAGATACTATACAATATCGGTGCCTCTTCAACAATGCCTCTGCTTTGTCCCCACAGATTTGGGACTAAGATCTGCTCAGAGGACCGGTAAATGAAAAAAAAACGATGTCTATCTTAACTCACTTCTTTGGCATTGGTGAACTTGCTTCTCCTTTTCTGGCCGGGCTTTGATGGGATACAAACATCACAGAACCAGGCTTTGATTACTTAGTAGTCAAGTAACTGATATAATGCATTAGATACTTGTGATACGATCAAGCTGTATTTCACCAGAATGACATCGTGAAACTAAGGCGGAAAAACAGAACTAGGATGTGGGCAAGGATGGATAAAGTGTTCATCTGCATTTGACTCACACGTCAGTCATAGCCAATATCCATAGAGTGTACGTTGACATTCTTAGCTTCTCTTATCAACAGTAATAATTTAAAAGTTATGCATCCGCCTCCGAAAACTTTCAGCTATGAATACATGGCCACTACTAATAATGCCAGAATACCCCAGCAATGAAAGCTTCTTCCTTCTCTTTCTGTCACAATGATCTGATGATGACAAAATGATGCTTGACTTCTTATACCGCTCACAGATCTCTTTTATAAACTTCTCAGCAAATAGTACAGAATTCAGTATTTTTTTCCTGAGTTGTACACAACTAAGGCTCAACTTTCTACTCTATTCCCATGGGACAGAGTGCCAAAAATCTCACACACTGGAGAACCCTAAGATCATCTGGCTTTGGAATGTGACATCTGGCTTCAGATATGTTTTTTTTTTCCTTTGTGGAGACTAATATTTAAATTGTTTTCTATGCCTATAACAAAGAGAAGAAGGGGAAGGGGAAGGAGGAGAAAGAGGAGGTGGTGTTGGAGGAGGAAGACAAGGAGGCGAGGAAGAAGAGGGAGAAAAGAGAGAGAGGAGGCTCTGGGGTCTCATTCTGCTGGAGGAAACCTCTCCCAGATGTCCTTCATAAATCCCCCCAGACCCAAGAGCATGTAAGTGAATGTAGAGGCAGACGTGGACTTCATCACTTCGGAGCTTCTGTCTTGACTGGGATGTACAGGAGTAGTTTAGAGGAGGGAATTCTGTACTTTGCAACTTCATCGTCAGTAATGAAGATCTTCCCATTTATCCCCACCCCCATCCCCACCTGCATCCTATCCACGCCTCTCCATCCTCCTGTGGGTCCCTTATTGCTTCATTTTTGGAACTTCCTTTGAAGCTATTAGTATTTCCCTCCTGTGCCACCTACTGTGGTCAGGTTCCATCTCGTCACTACCTTGGCTTGGCCTTGCTTTATTTTTCTAGAATGAGACATGTTCATAGGATAATAGTGCAGTAGGCACTTTTATAATAGAAAACAGTGAACGGCAATAGCAATATTACAGAAAACATGAAAAAGTTGAGAGCACCCCCGTCTTATTCTGCCAACATATCAGCACATCTCATCTTTCAGAGCTTTTGCAAGCACTCCCTGCCCCCCGCTTCTGTTGAGCACTCACCGTATAAAATGTAGGTCCCCAGTGGCTTGAGAAGGCTGAGGCCTTTCCCGGTGTTGTCCCCACAGAGGCAATCCAAAACAATGTCCACTCCTTCCGCAGAGATTCTAAGGGCGAGACGACAAAGTAAAATATTGTAACCTGTCAGGGAACAAACTGTCAGTCCCTCTCCCCTCCCATGTCATACTGTTGACTCTCAGGAACACAGAGAGCCCTGTGGGCATCAGAACGTACAGCAGAAGCCTTGGAGGCAGAGGTGTCCTCCTGAGTCCATCTCTAAGAATTTCACCAAGCTGGAGGATGCTAAGAACCCAGCTGGTGGTGCCAGCGTGGAAGGTCACAGTCTGTCTAGCCACCTCACTCAACGTCTCCGAGCCTCAGCTTTCTCCTTTGGAAAGTGGACCTAGCATGTCTTTCTGTGCTAGGAATGAAGTGAGATGGCAAACGTGATGCTTGGCCCATTGCCAGCCACAACAGTCACTCTGGAAGTCAACCAACAATTCATATTTGTGGAGCTTGGGTCGCGTGCCCGACTCTGTCCAAGGTGCTGAAGACAGAGTGGTACAACCAGCAAGTTCCCTGTCTTCATGGGCTTCCAGTCTAGCAGGGTTTGCCTTTTTCCTTCTGCGCCTCCCTCCTCAGTGAATCTATAAAGGCACACTAATTTAACTTGCAAACTTCTGTTTGTCAATCTCCACGTTCAACTTATAAATACACTCTCAGAGGAAGAGAGTGAAATAGAGGGGATCTTCCTACAGTGATGGAGGGTTCCAGCATAGAGGGCATCCACATCCGTCCTCTATTAGGAAGATTCCTTCATCTGTTTGTTTATTTAACATTTAGCAATTCACTTCCTCGTGCACTTAATAAACACTGGGCTTCCTGGGATAAAAGAGGTTATGCAGGAGGGGCTATAGGACTGGAACTCTCTGGAGATGTGTAGGGAAAATATTCTTGCCCACGGAGTTACCAGTTGTGACAGGACCCTGCTCTGGTCAGACAAGAAAGGCATTTCCTCAGGTTTGAGTTTGCAGGGGCTATCTTGTCTTAGCACGTCACTCAGTTTTTCTACCCCCACCCCCACAAGCTGATGTCACCAGCTATGTCCACAGAGTCACCAACTAGGAAATTACACAGGCACCTTCAGGGTTCAGACGCGAAGGTGACCTCATGCCCGCAAGAGCTGAGTCTTAACAAGAGTGCACCCTTTAAAAGCCCTCAGGCCTTGTCCAAACCCCAGCCCATTAGAGGCCCTTCCAAGGTGATCAGCTTTGCGTTCTACACAATAGAGGGCTTATCTCATGGGTGTGTCTGTTCAAGTTCCATCTGTAAATTAGCAATTGATGCTTTTGAACTGTGGTGTTGGAGAAGACTCTTGAGAGTCCCTTGGACTGCAAGGAGATCCAAGCAGTCCATCCTAAAGGAGATCAGTCCTGTTCACTGGAAGGACTGATGTTGAAGCTGAAACTCTAACACTTTGGCCACCTGATGCAAAGAGCTGACTCATTGGAAAAGACCCTGATGCTGGGAAAGATTGAAGGTGGGAGGAGAAGGGGATGACAGAGGCTGAGATGGCTGGATGTCATCACTGACTCAATGGACATGAGTTTGAGTAAACTCCAGGAGTTGGCGATGGACAGGGAGGCCTGGCGTGCTGCAGTCCATGGGGTCGCAAAGAGTCAGACACAACTGAACGACTGAACTGAATTGAGAAAATTAGGCCAGTGGATCTCAAACCTCAGTGTGTCAGAATCTCCCTGGGGGCTCTTTAAGACACAGATTGCGATCCGCCTCCTCCCCCACCCCAGCTCTAGGATTCACTTGGCCTGAGGTGGGGCCCAAGTATTTGCATTTCTAAGAAGTTCCCAGCTGCTGCTGCTGATTTCAGTTCCACACTGTGGAAGCCCCTGGTTTACTGTTTAATTAGTAATTAATTTGTTCATTGAATATTGAGCACTGGTACTGCCCTAGGCATGGGGGATGTCGTGGTGAACCCGAACAGATTCGATTTCTCCCCCTTTTTTGGAGCTTACTTTAGGCAGATATGAATCAATAACTATACAAATAAAAATTAAATTGAAATCGAATGGGGTCCAGTGCCGCAAAGGTGCCATGAGACCGTCTACACTGAGGGTCTGCCTGCCAGAGAAGACGTCCCTGGGGAAGTGACAAGTGGCAAGTGGAGCGGATATGCGGGTGAAGAGAGGTGGTAACAGGGTCCCAGGGAGAGGGAACAGCGTGAGACAGGGGCGCAGGGCCGGTGCACTGGGATGACCCTGAGGATGGGAGGGGGAGGGAGGTGGGAGGGGCGTTCAGGATGAGGGACACACGTGCACCCATGGCTGATTCATGTCAATGTATGGCAAAAACCACCACAATACTGCAGAGTATTTAGCCTCCAATTAAAATAAATAGATTCATTTTTTAAAATCTTAAAAAAATTAACTCTCCATAATGATCAAAACTGGTTGCTTCATGTGAAAAAAAATGCTCAATGTTGCTAATTATTAGAGAAATGCAAATCAAAACTACAATGAGGTATCACCTCAGAGCAGTCAGAATGGTCATCATCAAAAAGTCTACAAACAATAAACCTTGCAGAGGGCGTGGAAAAAAGGGAGCCCTCCTACACTTTTGGTGGCATTGAAAATTAGGCAGCCACTGTGGAAAAACAATATGGAGGTTTCTTAAAAAACTAAAAATAGAACTACCATAGGATCAGCAATTCCACTCCTGAGCATGTGTCTGGAAAAAACACAATTCAAAAAGATACATGCATCCCAATGTTCATCGCAGCGCTGTTTACAATAGCCAAGACATGGAAGCCACCTAAATGTCCACTGACAGAGGAACGGATAAAGAGGATGTTGTATACACGAACAGACACACAATGCAATGTTGCTCAGTCATGAAAAAGAATGAAATAACACCATTTGCAGCAACATGGACGGACCTAGGAATCATCATACCAGCTGAAGTAAGCCAGAAAGAGAAAGACCAGTATCATATGATATCACTTACATGTGGAATTTTAAAAAATGGTGCAAATGGATTTATTTACAAACAGAAACAGACTCACTGACTTATTAAACTACGGCTATCAAAGGGGAAAGGGTGGGGGAGGAATAAATGAGGAGATTGGGATAAAAAAAATAACAAGTTGTATAAGGGCATTTCATTTCATCAAACTTTTATTTCCATTTACATATTTTTAAAATATGTGAATGAGGGTGTGTGAGTTTACATAAACATGCAGAAGTATATGTGCATGAAACAAATGTGTATGTAAATAAGTACTAAGTCTGAACCACTATAAGATGAATTTTTCATGGTGTGTAATAATAGAAAAAAGTGGTTACAAACTTTCCTTGGTAAATGTTCTTTTCTTCTGGTTTGTACACTAATTGAAATAAAGCTGTTTAGAATGTTAAAAAATTAAAAAAAGGGGAGGGGGCCTGCTGCACAGCAGGGCTGGAGAGGCCGCAGGAGGCGGCACAGACGCTGCTGAGGCCGGGCTGAGCCACCTGCTGGGGAGCTGCGCACCTTCGTTTCTCACGTCCACCGGTCAGTTTTGCTCCCTCCCGTGGAAGTGAGAGCCTGCCCTGCCTCTCCTAGCCCGCCCTCCTGGACCAAGTCCTCCCCGTGAACTTCACTTCCCTAAGACCCTTCCCTCGGCCTGCAGGATGCCACCCAGGTGCAGGAGAGGCCTCCCCGACACAAGGCTGTTCACACCTTCTGGGGCATCCCCGCTGGCCCTGCCTGTCCTCTGCTCCCCACTTCCTGTCCAGGACTCCTCACATTCACGTTCTGCTCGTGGGCCCACAACCTCCCCTCTGCCCATCCCAGTTCCTTGCACTGGCTGCCTGGCCTCGGCCTGCAGCTCTAGCCTCTGGACTGCGGTTCTGCAGAAATGCAGGGCACGCCCACAGAAACACGTGACCATATGCTCTGCCCACTTCCCCATCCTCACCTCCGACTCACCACCCTAGACACCCTGACTTTCTAGCTATTCCTAAAGCCCCACATTCAAGAGCACCTACTGTGTGCCAGGCACAGCACTAAGTCTCATCTCATGAGGCCTCGTGTCAATCCTGAGACTCAGGGCCACTGTTATACCCATTTGATGGATGAGGAAACTGAGGCTCAGTGGAGTCAGTTGACTGTGTGGGAAATAGGAGGGCCCTGGTTGGAACCAGACGCCAAGTGAGAGCCCCAGAGATGGAGTAGGTTTCGTCGGGTGGGTTGTGGCCAGCCCGGGGTGACTACCACTGCCACTTCTAGTTCCCAGTGGAGGCTGAACAGAGTCGGGCAATGCACAGAGGTTGAAATAAGCCACAAATTCGCTGCACATTGCTGTCATCACATCCTTTTGAAGGTCAGTGGTGCAGCGGGGTGAAGGGAAGGGAGGAGATGGATTCTGTGGATGAGAAGCTGGGTACAGGCTGGTGTCATTCCTGGGGGCCCTGACCCAGTTTGGTTATAGAAGTCAAACCTGCAAGCAGACATGGCTCCTTTAAGGGCCAGCAGTGTTCCTTCAGGTGAGAGCTGCAAAATGGAAAAGCGCTCCCTCCCCTTGTTTAGCCATGAGAAGCCCAGTCAGTGGATCAGACTGAACTCTGGGTCTAGTTAAAACGCTCAGGCCCTGCAAGTAGGGACTTCCCTGGTGGCTCAAACGGTAAAGAATCTGCCTGCAATGCAGGAGACCCAGGTTCGGCTCCTGGGTTGGGAAGATCCCCTGGAGAAGGGAATGGCAACCCACTCCAGCATTCTTGCCTGGAGAATCCCTCGGACAGAGGAGCCTGGCAGCCTGCAGTCCACGGGGTCACAAAGCGTCAGATATGACTGAGCAACTAACACTGAACAACTTTCTTTCCACAGGGAGGCTTAAGTCAGGTCCTCCCTTGCTCATCCTTCCATTGACAACCACCTTAGCAGCATCTTTTAATGGAACGATCATGAATATCACAAGCAGAGCTACGCAGCCCGTCAGAGGCACAGAGACCACCCTCATTTCTGAGCCGCCCCCAGGGCCCCAGTTTCTGGGAATGTCCACCTTGCCTGCATAATTACATAAACACAGAGAGGGCAGAGAGTTAAAGGCAGCACTTCCTACTCTGCTTTCTCCTGCTGTCATAAGTCTCTGCAGACTTAAGAAGCAAACAGAAATAGCCCCAGCTCAGAGATTCTCTGTGCCAAATTCAGCAGCAAGATATTTTGGGATTGCTGATCCGAGATTTTCCTGCCTGTCTGTCCGTGGTCCCCAGTCCCTTGCTCCTTTCCTGAAAGTGACGCCTCTTTGCTTCTCGCCCACTCGGATCAGTGGGGGATTTCTCCTGAGTGGTGGCCTTTGCCATTGAGTCATTACTGGGTAAGCGGCCCTTAGACTTTGTCAATCAAGAGATCAATTCCCCTTTATCATCGTAACTTCCATTTCCAGCTGGGTCCTTGGCTCTCCTGCACGTCTTCTCGTTCAGAATCCCCTTTTCTCTGAGAACTCATCCGTGCCTCGGCTTTAACCATCACCTCTGAACTCATGACACAGGCATGAGGCGATTTCAGCGTGCCTGGCGCACAGTAGGCTGCTTAGTAAAAGTTCACTGCCGATGCCTCCCACCTGCACTTAGCAAAACCACGTCTAGGAAGGAACCCTTTCTCTATTGTTTTCTCTCTGCTCTCTCCTGCTGGCTAGGCTTTTGTAAATTTCCACTTGGCCTCAGTTTCTTTATCTGTAAGATGTGGAATTTCCGTCTTGCTGGATACACATCAAGTGGTCTCACTAAGATGCTCAAAAGAGCGAGAGGACTGACGGAGACCTGGTGTGGGACTCACTCCCCACCTCTCTCTACGGACTAAGAGACTTCCCAGTCTTCGAGCTCCCACGTGGGGGCTGTCCACCTCTGTGCTCCCTCTGGTCCTTTTTCTCTCCTCTTTATTTTTAAAGCCCTTACAGTCAGATGCACATAATTCAAAGCTTCGAACTCTTCCACTTTGTTTCATCTCCTGAAACAAAGAGCATACTCATCTCTCTCCTGATAAGAGAAGGAGGAGAGACATAAAGGCTAGGTCTGTATTATAAGTATTTTCCCTCTATTCCCTTTAAAATGTCTGGTTCTAGGCTGTAGACATGTTCAAAAGAAGCAGACTGACGGACTGGTTGATAAAAGAACTTCCGTCCCAAGAAATTTTACGCTATTATTTTTTCTAGTTGACTATACACAACGTTGTATAACAAACAACATCCACGGATCAGAAAAGAAGGGAAAGTCACTCTGCATTCCACTCCTGTCGCATCTTAGTGGGTGGGTTTTTTTCCCCTTTCATTTTATGTCCTTACACGCCAAGGATTTATACAAAGCTGTGATCACAGCGTAGCTGGAATTTGGCATACTGCTTTTTTCACTCAATATGCTACTAGGGATATTTTTTTCATTTTCTGACAGAGTCTTCATAACTAGCATTTTTTTTTTAGGGGCTGCATAATACTGAAGTGTGTGGGTGTAGTGTAATCTACCGAGCCATTTCCCTTCTGTTGTTGATGGGGGCTGGTTCTGAATTTTCACTATTACAGACGATGCTGTAATTCACCCTGGCGGTCCATCCTGGGCGCCTACAGCGAGGCAGAAGCAGCGCTTGGCTCTGCAACAGGCGATATGGACCTGTGGCTTTTATCTTCTTCAGGATTATTTCCTGAGGGTAGGATTCGTGGGACAGAGAGTTTAAATGTACCTGTGACTTCTCAAGTCATTTCTAGGCTAATCCTAGGATCTCTACTTAAAAACTCGAGGACGTGTTGGAGGTCACGTTTGCAGGATGGTGGTCGGAGGAGATACTCTCAGATGCTGTTATCTTCCCCTTTTCTGACATCAGCAGAAATCGTCGATTCGGGGCTAATGGGAGCAGGGCACGTGCAGGGAGGGGATGAGGGGATGGTGCAGCTCCTGGGGTGTGGGGGCCACAGAGGCTCCCTGGTATGGACTGTCACCTCTTCAGAAGAGCTGCCATCCCCTGCTTCTCCTCTGCTCCTACCTCCCAAATCCCCTGACCACACCCTCCAGCCGCACTGGTCTTGCAGACTCTGGAGCTGACCACGTCTCTCCTGACCCTGGGCCTTAGCACACGCCGCTCCCCTGGGTCACAAGTGCTCTTGCTTTGGCCCGACCCGCGGCCCTCAGCTCTCAGCCCACATCTCACCCCTTGGTGGATGGCGCCTCGGATTTCCCCCTGTGCCTGTGCTTATTTCACTAGCACCGTGCACTTCTCCGCCAGAGTGCACACCGGAAGAGTGAAGCAGTGAACCTCTCAATACCTTTTGTCCTGTCTTCCCCACTGAGACTCTAAGCCCCTTGAAGACAGTGGTTCTCAGGGTGGTTTCTGCTGGATCTGCTGCCCTAGCCGAGTACCTGGCCCACCACAGATACTTGGTACTTACTAAGTCAAGTTGGTCAGGGCAGGAACAGAGAAAAGGATGCTTGCAAAAACATCACTTCAGAGGATGAAAGAAAAGAGGACGGAAGGGATCAGATCACAGCTTGAAAGACGCAAGTTAAAGAAAGTAAGGAACTTCCATGGTGGCTACTCAGTCAAGAATCTACCTGCCAAAGCAGGAGACTCAGGTTCAATTCCTGGCCCGAGAAGATCCTAGATTCCACAGAGCAGCTAAGCCCATGTGCCACAACCACAGTGCCTGAGGGCTGCAACTCCTGAAGCCTGTGCTTTGACCCAAAGCCTGTGCTCCACAAGAGAGGCCACCACAACGAGACGCCCAAGAGCCACAACCAGAGAGAGCCACTCCCTCTCGCAGCTAGACAAAGCCTGCGAGCAGCAGCATCGAAGACCCGGCGAGCCAAAGGGATAAAAAGGAATAAAGAACCACCCGAGGGGTAAAAGAGTAGGCAAAAACATATTCTGAAAGTCTTTCACAATACTATACATAAAATAATAAGCAACGAGGATTTACTGTAGAGCACAGGGAACTCTATTCAATATCCTGTAATAACCTATGCTGGAAAATATAATCATCTATACTTAAATTTTTTATAAAATGCCTGCGATCTCTGGACATCTGAGAAATGGATGGTGAAGTTCTAGTATCTAGCTTTTAAGCTCTCTTTTCACACCTCATGGGAAATACTGGGGCAACCTTAAATAGCATGTAGATCTCCCCATTCAAAATCTAAAAACAAATCAGGGAATTCAGACCATCAGAAGGCTTTCCTTTCCAAGAAACTTACCAGGTTTCACCTAATCTGGTCCAAATCTACCACTTCAAGCAACCAGATCTCCTGTCTTGCAGAGCTTCAATTTTTCATCTTAATCAGGGATGTGGAGAAAGTGGTTTCTTTGTTATGATGCTAGCTAGACAACCTAATCTTTTGTAGCTTACAATTTTGTGCTGGAGACTGAAAATACATAAACAGTGGCTCTGGGACCTGGCTGCATCCTCCCAGGGGCTGCGAGTGGAGCAGAGCCTGGGAATCAGCCTTGAATGCTGAGAATCAGCAGGGGGAGGCCCATAGATGATCGGCAAGTGTGGCAGCAGCTGAGTGTGCCATCTGATTCCCTGTGTTGGCGTGCACATGGCCGTGATCAACGGCTTCAGGATCATAGGTAGAATACAGATCCGGTCATAAACCAAAGTCTCCCCCGTGGAGATGGCAACAGCCAGCAGACTGACGCCTCTGCCTTCAGACTCCCGTCTCCCATTCATTCTACCTGCAGCACCAGTGACTGTGCCAAACCCGCATCCCATTTGTACCACCGTGGTCCTTTGGTGGCTCTCAGTCACACCCAGGTTGGAGTCCACATCCCCTGGGGCTGTTATGTGAATGAATGAGAAATAAACTTCTCTGTGTTGAGGTCGTGTTGTAGCAGCTCTCACAATTCAGCTTGCTGAGTTACTTAACTTCTCAGTTCCTTGGGTTTATCTCCAAAATGGGGATAATGATAAGGTTGTTCAGAGGATTAGATGAGCGAATTACACGTGAAATAGCCCGGAGCTAGTAACATGCATGTTCACCATTATGGCCTTATGACACTGAGAGCGCGTGCGTGCTCAGTTGCTAAGTTGTGTCTGACTCTGCAGTCCCATGGACTGGAGCCCGCCAGGCTCCTCTGTCCATGGGATTTCCCAGGCAAGAATACTGGAATAGGTTGCTGTTCCCTTCTCCAGAGGATCTTCCCGACCTAGGGATGGAACCTGGGTCTCCTGCGTTGGCAGGCAGATTCTTCACCACTGAGCTGATGACTATTATTAGCGCTCCTCTAAATGAATGCTCCTGTTCTTTAAGAAGGGGCTTCCCTGATAGCTCCGTTGGTAAAGAATCCGCCTGCGATGCTGGAGACCCCGGTCTGACTCCTGGGTTGGGAAGATCCCCTGGAGGAGGGATAGGCTACCCAACTCCAGTATTCTTGGGGTTCCCTGGTGGCTCAGCTGGTAAAGAATCCGCCTGCAACGCAGGAGGCCCAGGCCTATACAGTCCATGCGGTCGCAAAGAGCCAGACACGACTGAGAGAAACTCTGTAAGAGAGAAGTGCAAGGACCATCCTGGTGCTCTTCGGAACAAGCACCTTACCTCTTCACTTCCTGCACATAGTCTGCATTCCTGTCGAAGAGGTGGGTCACGGAGTCCTTGATAGCTTCGTGCTTGAAAGTAGAAGCTGTTCCAAAGACAGTCACGCTGGGGACAGTGGAGCACAGCTGAGCCACAGCTTGGCCCTAGAAGTGAAATATAACAGACAAGTCACACAGGAGCGCTACCACCCGACACCTAGTCTTGCTGGGAGAAAAGCAGGATTTCTCGGCCTTGGTGCTATTGACCTTTTTTTTGGCTGGATTGGTCTTCGTTGCAGGGGGCTGAACGGTGCATTGTGAGATGTCTAGCAGGATCCCTGGCCTCCACCTACACAGTACCAGCAGTATGCCCTCAGCTGTGACAGCCACAAGTATCTCCAGTCAACATCACTCATTATTAGATGCAAATCAAAACTATAGTGAGATACCACCTCACACTGGTCAGAATGCCCATCATCAAAAAATCCACAAATAAAAATGGGCCAAAGAACTAAATAGACATTTCTCCAAAGAAGACATACGGATGGCTAACAACACATGAAAAGATGCTCAACATCACTCATTATCAGAGAAATGCAAATCAAAACCACAATGAGGTACCACTTCACACCAGTCAGAATGTCTGCGATCCAAAAATCTGCAAGCAATAAATGCTGGAGAGGGTGTGGAGAAAAGGGAACCCTCCTACACTGTTGGTGGGAATGCAAACTAGTATAGCCACTATGGAGAACAGTGTGGAGATTCCTTAAAAAATTGCAAATAGAACTACCTTATGACCCAGCAATCCCACTGCTGGGCATACACACCGAGGAAACCAGAATTGAAAGAGACACATGTACCCCAATGTTCATCGCAGCACTGTTTATAATAGCCAGGACATGGAAGCAACCTAGATGTCCATCAGCAGATGAATGGATAAGAAAGCTGTGGTACATATACACAATGGAGTATTACTCAGCCGTTAAAAAGAATTCATTTGAATCAGTTCTGATGAGATGGATGAAACTGGAGCCGATTATACAGAGTGAAGTAAGCCAGAAAGAAAAACACCAATACAGTATACTAACACATATATATGGAATTTAGAAAGATGGCAATGACGACCCTGTATGCAAGACAGGAAAAAAGACACAGCTGTGTATAACGGACTTTTGGACTCAAGAGGGAGAGGGAGAGGGTGGGATGATTCGGGAGAATGGCATTCTATCATGTATACTATCATGTAAGAATTGAATCGCCAGTCTATGTCTGACGCAGGATACAGCATGCTTGGGGCTGGTGCATGGGGATGACCTACAGAGATGTTATGGGGAGGGAGGTGGGAGGGGGGTTCATGTTTGGGAACACATGTAAGAATTAAAGATTTTAAAATTAAAAAATAATAATAATAAAATAAAATAAAATTTAAAAAAAATCCACAAATAATAAATGCTGGAGAAGGTGTGGAGAAAAGGGAACCCTCTTGCACTGTTGGTGGGAATGTAAATTGACACAGGCACTATGGAGATTCCTTAAAAATACTAGGAATAAAACTACCATCAGTTTAGTTCAGTTCAGTCGCTCAGTCGTGTCCGACTCTTTGCCGTAGGACCCAGCAATTCCCATTACTGAAAAAGATACAGGTACCGCAGTGTTCACTGTAGCACTATTTACAATAGCTAGGACATGGAAGCACCCTAAATGTCTATCAGCATATGAGTGGATAAAGAAGCTGTGGTACATATATACAATGAAACATTACTCAGCCATAAGAAGGAGCACATTTGAGTCAGTTCTAATGAGGTGGAAGAACCTCGGGCCTGTTATACAAAGCAAAGTAAGTCAGAAAGAGAAAAGCAAATATTGTATATTAACACACATATATGGAATCTAGAAAGAGGCACTGATGAACCTATTTGCAGGGCAGCAGTGGAGATGCAGACACAGAGAACAGACCTATGGACCCAGGGGTAGGGAGGAAGGAGAAGGCGGGACACATGGACACGTGTGCACTACCACATGTGAAACAGACAGCCCGCGGGAATCTGCCGCATGACTCGGGGAGCTCAGACTGGGGCTCTGTAACAACCTGGAAGGTTGGGAAGGGGGGGGGAGGTGAGGCAGAGGTTCAGAGGGAGGGGACATATGCATATCTATGGCTGGTTCATGCTGGTGTATGGATGGCAGAAACCAATATTGTGGAGCAATCACCTTTCAGTTAAAGAATAAATGAATTAAAAAAATATCTCCAGACATTTCAAAAATGTCCCCTGGGAAACACGATCTCCCCCAGTTGAGAACCACTGGTATAGAGGAAGGAGAGCCAGCAAAACCCTGGTACCAAGACATAACAATGATCATTTAACCATCTGGACTTCAGGTTCTCCATCTATAAATCAACACTAATATTACCTTCACCCCAGGGATCTTGGAGGATGTCCTAGTTTGGATTCCCCAGAAGCAGACCCTGAGGCAAGGATTTTGAGAGCAAGTCCTTTATCTGAAATAGGATCACAGGAAATACCAGGGTATTAAGACAGAAATAGAAGGCAGTCAATAAACAAATCAACCCTGACTATTCACTGGAAGGACTGTTACTAAAGCTTTAATACTTCGGCCACTTGATGCACAGAGTTGACTCACTGGAAAAGACCCTGATGCTGGGAAATATTGAGAGAAGGAGGAAGGGGGCGACAGAGGATGAGATGGTTGGATGGCATCACTGACTCAATGGACATGGGTTTGAGCAAACTCCGGAAGATAGTGAAGGACAGGGGAGCCTGGTGTGCTGCAGTCTGTGGAGTCACAAAGAGTCCGACATGACTTACAGACTGAACGACAAGCAACAACCTTTATCTGGAATAGGATTGCAGGAAACCCCAGGATATCAGGACAGAAATGGAGGCAGTCAGTAAAGGGTGTGTTATCAAGTCAGCAGCCACCGTGCCGCCTGGAACTGGGCCCCCCTGAGGAACTCCAGGAGCAAATGCAGATTACACCTTGGATTAGCCCAACCAAGTGGTGAGGAAGCTGGAGTATTTATCCATCAAATTTCCATCTGATATGGGTTCAGGGTTGCTTCTGCAGCAGTGACCCTTAGGCATGTCTGGCTTGTCCTTAGAGACCAAACGTGCTTCCACAGCCAGTTAGGAGACCTAAGTGAGCAAATTGTACCCCACCGAGTGCAGAGAAGGTGTGGTGTGGCTGACAGCCTCTGCTCCGGGCTGTGGAATGAGGTGACATGTGACGCAGGTCAGCGCCTGGCACAAAACGTGGGGCTCAGTCACTGCTAATCATCCGTACCCCACAGTGGCTTATTACACCCAGAGCTGAGATGTCCAACCACATGAAGGAAAAGCCAGTACGTGAGGTTTAAATACCAAACGGTTCAAGAGAGATCACAAAAGTAGTTAGAAATGGGTAATCTTGCCATGTCCTTTCTCAGTATGGCCAGAAGTTTGAGTCAGTGGACAAAATACTGTGATCACATGCATTCACAAACCTTCCGGTAAAACCCAATTTGCTAATTAAGATGCATCCTAAAACCAAATACTATCTTTTTCCAGTGTTCCATCAACCATCTTCATGAGGCAGAAAGTATTAAGGAGGGAAATTATTCCACCAAAGGCATCTGTGATATGAATTTCTGCCTCTCATTTTATTTATATTTTCATGTTGGTGGACTTAATCAGGCTGGCAGGTCAATTTGTGGAAATATGATTCTTCCCAACATTTGCAATGAAAGGCAACATTGAGAGCATCAGAAAATGTCAGATTTATAAGCTCATCCAGCTACCCCCTCCTCCTCATTGTTTTATAGAGCAGGGACAGGGGGACTCCAAAAGGTTAAGGTGACCCAGTTCTTCCAAGGCAGACCTGAGATGCAAAGCGAAGTCTCTTGACTTCCAGCTACTGCCATTTTCTATTATGACACGCTGTCTCCTTATTTTGACATTTCGCGCTAAGTGGACTTTTAAGTTGCTGTCTAAAATAGACACATTACTGACATGCTCACTTGGAGGTCAACATTTCAGAACATGGCCGTGAACCTGAGACTGGACGGGCTGTAGTTCTCTGCTCTAAGAATAGCTTTGGTATTTTGGTTAATTTCTTTTTTTAAACATTTTATTTATTTACTTTTGGCCGCGTTCGGGCTTTCTCTAGTTGTGGCAAGCGGGGGCTACGCCCCAGCTGCAGCGAGGGGCTTCTCGTTGAGGTGGCCTCTCTGGGTGCAGAGCATGGGCTCCCGGGTAGGCAGCACTCAGTAGCTGCACACGTGGGCTCTGGAGTGCAGGCTCAGTAGCCGTGGCACGCGGCCTCGGTGGCCCCGGGGCCACTTAGTTTCCCCGTAGTTGCCCCAACAAGGGACCCAAGCCGTGTCCCCTGCATTGGCAGGCAGATTCTTTTCTTGGCAGGAGGACTCTTAATTATTGAACTACCAAGGAAGTCTGGTTCATTTCTTTATCTCCTGATTTTAGAGAACAAAAAAGGTATCATCCTTCCTGTGCTTGCATCCTGAGTTGCTTCAGTCACGTCTGACTCTGTGCGACCCTGTTGGCTATAGCCCGCCAGAGTGTAAATGTCAGCAACCAATGTGACGATCCTTGAAAATTCGACAGGTACTGTTGGTACTGCTGGAGTGAGAGCTTAGAGCTGGTGCTCATAGCTGTGTAGTCCCTCCTGCCTTCTGTCCTTAAGCAAGTGAGTGAAAGTGTCCGGCTGTAGCCCTGTGGACCGTAGCCCGCTAGGCTCCTCTGTCCACGGAATTCTCCAGGCCAGAATACTGGGGTGGGTAGCCGTTCCCTTCTCCAGGGGATCTTCCCAACCCAGGGATCGAACCCGGGTCTCCTGCATTGCAGGCAGATTCTTTACCATCTGAGCCACCAGGCAAGCCTTAAGCAAACCTGACATTTATCCACTCAACTCCTTTTCAGATTCCTACTATATACACTGCCTCGTCACACTGTGTAAGAGAGGCTGGAGCGGCAGACTCCTGATACGCCTGCATCTCTCTAGGCCCACCAAGCCCCACGGTTGTGTACTGAACTACATCTTACCAGCTTCACCTGGCTCTCCGGAAACCACACGTCAGACTCAAGCAATCCAAACCATAGCTCATGGCTCTCTCCAAAAGAGTCACTCCTCGTATGAGCTTGCGAGGGCTGCCGTCACGGAATGCCACAGGCTGGGCGGCTTAAGCAACAGGACTTTGCTGTTTCACGGTTCTGAGGCTGGAGGTCTGAACTCACAGCGTCAGCAGGGCTGGCTCTTTCTCATGACTGTGAGCAAGGGAGCAGACCCGGCCTTCCTCCCTGGCTTGCAGATGGTGGTCTTCTCCCTGGGTCTCCTCACACTGGTCTCTTCCTGTGCTGATCTGTGTCCACAGACCCCCTTCTTGCAAGGACAGCAGTCTTGTGAGTATAAGGCTTACCCTCATGACCTCATTGTAACTCGATGACCTCTGTGAAGATCCTGCCTCCAAACAAGGGCACATTTTGAGGTGCTGGGGTTTAGGACTTTAATTTATGAACTGGACGAGGGCAGGGGGACACGATTCAACCCCAAACACTCCTCCCACTGCATTTCCTGCCTCAGTGGATGGAGCTGCAGCATCCATGCATTTCTAAAGACACAAATCAGTGCTGAACTCCTCTTCCGACTGGCACAGATGTCGCTTCCACTCACCATCTCTGGGGACTGCCACTCCCTCCCCTGGACTATGACAACACCCTTCTCACCAGCCTGGCTGTTTCCACGAGGACTTTGCACCGTGAAGGGCGATTTTCCTCAAGCACACCGCTGAACATTTCCTCGTGTGCTGCAAGGCTTCCCAACACTTGTCCCGCCTTCCGGATGAAATGCACACCCTTTACTTGACCGCACAAGGCCAGCCCCCGGGATCTGACCCAGTCACCTCGCTAAGAGACGGCCTCCGCCTTGCCAATATCCACTCCCTGGCTACACACCCTTGCGCCATCACTGACAGTGGCCCGGACCCTCATCCCAAGGTGTTCTCAGAATAAGCCTTCAACCTTCTCTTACTGAGGAAGGAGCTGAGGTTCACGGAGGTCGGGGCCTGGGCCAAGGCCACCAGGGTACGATGCGGCAGAACGTGACATGCTGTGCTCCCCGGCTGAGCGACCCTGAGTAACCGTCCACTCCTCTGCATTTTATAGTATATGCGTCATGTGGCATACTATGTAAATTCTAAGGCTGCCGCGGGGTTGTATGACAGAAAGCATCCACAGGCTTAGCACAGGGGTCACTCAATAAGCATTTGCACTCATTACCTCTAGGATGCCTATTGCCATTTTTCTCCATATTATTAGGTCGTACGGGCTGTGGGAGCAGATCCGCAGTCTACGACTACTCCGCAGCCCCGCATGCTGCTTGCAACAGTGCCGGTTTCCCAAATGCTTCCCCTCTCCTGTCACGACCTGGCTGTCCACTCCCTTCTGCAGCTCACAGTGCTTGCTCTGAGGCTGCCCGTCCTCGAGCAACCCAGGCAGAACCTCTCCCCTCTTCAGGGCCACCACTGAACGTCCTCCAGGACAGCAGCCACCACCGCCTTCTGTGGCTGCTCGCTGACCCGTCCATGCGCCTCAAGGGGTCAGAGACGGTGCCTCGTGGGCTCCACACCCCAGGGCCCAGGGCAGAGCCTGGCACGGAGCAGGTGTTTGGTAAAATGTGTTGAATCGATGCACAAGAAATAACAGGGGTTTGACGTAATGGGGAAGCCCCTTGTCACTTTGCAGATTTCTTTGTTTTTCAGCTTTGCAGAGCAGGAATAAAGCACAGATTTAACATTCAGCATTTCTAGTCTTTGGCCCAAGCAGAAATTTACCATTTCCATTTTAAAGAGAAAGATACATGTGGTAATAAAATGAAGTGACAGAAGTAACTGGGTTACCTACATATTTCTATTATTATGTAATATATGTGAGCACTAAATGTAATATATAATACATAAATATATTAGATAATATAATTACAGTCAGCGCTGACTGTAATACTGATTCTGCATCTGTGGAAGCAACAATTGGCGATTTGAAAATATTCTGGAAAAATAAATTCCTGAAGGTTCCAGAAAATAAAACTTGAATTTACCACATGCTGGCAACTATTTACATAGAATTTATCTTGTATTAGGGCTTATAAGTAATCTTGAGATGATTTAAAGTATAGGGAGGATGTGCACAGGTTATATGCAAACACTATCCCATTTTATATAAAAGACTTGAGCATCCTTGGATTTTGGTTTCTGTTGGGGGAGGGGTGTGGTCCTGTGGATACCAAGGGACAATTGTGTACATATAATTATGTTATACAATCTATAACTAGTATTATATGTACATACGTATGGGCTTCCCAGACGCCGCTAGTGGTAAAAAATCTGCCTGACAATGCACGAGACAGGAGAGATTCGAGTTTGACCCCTGGGTTGGGACCATACCCTGGAGGAGGGCATGGCAACCCGCTCCAGGATTCTTGCCTGGAGAATCCCATGCACTGAGGAGCCTTGTGGGCTACAGTCCCGGGGGTTGCAAAGGGCATGCATGCATGCATATATATAATATAAATGCACATATCATTAGCACAGTGTACAAGTAGCATATGTCATGTTACAATCTCTATTATTATGTGAATAATGATGAGTAGGAAACACAAGTTCAGTGCACCTCTATTTGCAGCACTCCCACCCCTCTTCTAACTCTTAATTAATTCACTCAGGCAATGAGAGGCCCTTGCAAGATCCTCAGTGACTTTCTAAAATAAATAATGCTCACTCTCCTGTACTTAAGCAGAAAAGTGCTCTCCCTCACATTTATAGAAAATCTGTACCCTCCCTTCTCCAACTCCCAAGGTGAACGCAAGATCAGCATCTAATTTATCCTTGGTTTCTCCCACGTACCTGGCAAACAGCATGGACTCAATAAACATTTGCGGAAGACGGAGTGAATTTTCAATAAAAAGGATTTTGCAATTTACCTGCAGACCCAGAACATAAAATGAACAAGACAATCTAGGCTCCCAGCAACAGCAGTGAATGGAGATTTGCATGTACTTGTTTCTAATTGATTCCCCTTCCCTTGTAGGATGTAAGAGTTCGCAGCAAGCCTCTGCCTCCCTTCCCTGCAGCTAACAGTGAGCAGTAACAGCGGCGTGGTTCCTGCCTCCCACCTTGTGCCAGGTACCGGGCTAAAGAGCTGCCTTAAATCCTTAAATCACTTGTAGGACACTTTGTTTCTCTTTTATACCTGAAAATGGGGGTTCAGAGAGGAAAAGGAACCTGTCCAGGGTTATGGCGCTTGTACGTGATAAGGCTGGGGTCAGACTCAGCTGTCCCTGACTCCATGACCGCTCTGCTATCAGTCTTTTTGTCCATCCCGCTGAGCACTCAAGTTGCTGACATGGAAATCTTAGAGAAAGCCATGGGTCCTTGACATCAGTCTGGAAGGCTTCATTGATCCACACTGGATAGCTCTGTCTCAGGTTGAGATAGGTGAACAGATTTCAACCAGCTTGGTTGAAATCCCAGGGCTGTTGAGGTCTCCTCAAGCAGAGCACAGACAGTGGGAAATCCTGGGCCAATAATTGTGAGGAAGTTGTTTGCGGGGGGCGGTTCTGCAATTCGACTCTTATCAATGGACTGGCAGTTCAAAGCAAGATCTTATTCCAGAAAATTTGGGCACAGTAGATGAACAACTTGAGGAGCCAGTTGCTGTTTCAGTTGCTCATTTGCGTCCAGCTCTTTGCAGCCCCGTGGACGGTAGCCCTCCAGGCTCCTCTGTCCATGGGATTCTCCAGGCGAGAAGGCTGGAGCGGGTTGACGTTTCCTTCTCAAGGGGATCTTCCCAACCCACGGTTCAAACCTCCAGCTCCTGCTTGGCAGGCAGGTTCCTTACCACTGTGCCACCTGGGAAGGTCGGAGGAGCTAGGCGCATCTGTGTAGCAGGCTTAGCACACGCCTGAGACATGTTCAGCTTGTTAAACGACAATTTTTAACACAGCTGCCCTGGAATTAGGACCGAGCTTGGCTGAAGTTCTGGTTACCCACTCAACCAGAATTTAGAATGGATGCCCTTATGTGTAAAATCTAAAAAGACATGCTACAGAGGAACTTGTTTACAAAACAGAAGCAGAGTCACAGACTTACAGAGGAACTTACGGTTGCTGCGGAGGAGCGGGAATGAGGGAAGAGAGAGGGAGTTTGGGATGGACATGTACAGACTGCTGTATTTAAAATGGATCACCAACAAGGACCTACTGTATACCACAGGGGACTCTGCTCAGTGTTACGTGGCAGGCTGGATGGGAGCGGGGCTTGGAGGAGAATGGAAACATGGCTGAGTCCCTATGCTGTCCACCTGGAACTATCACAACACTGTTACTTGGTCACATTCCAGTACAAAATTAAAAGTTCAATTTAAAAAAATCTAAAAAATATTAACAGACTTTTGGACACAGTAGGGGAAGGAGAGGGTGGGATGATTTGAGAGAAAAGCATTGAAACATATGCATTACCATACGTGAGATAGATAGCCAGCGTGAGCTTGCTGTATGACGCAGGGAACCCAAAGCTGGTGCTCTGTGACAACTGAGAGGGGTGGGATGGGGGGGTGGTTCAAGAGGGAGGGGACATATGTATCCCTAGGGCCAATTCATGTTGATGTATGGCAAAAACCATGACAATATTGTAAAGTAATTATCCTCTAATTAAGAAAAAGAAAAGAAAAAATCTTTGATTATGGAATAGGCACTCCTATCAGGGCACTGAGATTCAGGGTGCAGCATCAGATTCTCAAGTAAGTAGGAGACGATGGAAAGGTGGCTTCAAAGGGCCCCTCTGATACAGAGATTCTCTGCCTCCTCCTCATATGCCACAGCTCCAGCTTTGGACAGGCTGAGCATATGGGGAAATGCCAAGTCTTCCCTAAGCACCACACCCTCTTGCCACAGGACCTTTGCATATGCAGGCCACTGCCTGTAGCCTCTCCCCTGTCTTTTCTCTTGGCTGATTCCCAGTCATCCTTTGACCCTCAGCCTCTTTGTCACTTCTTTGTTGCTCATTCCATCATTAGAGGGCTATTTCATGACTGCCTCTAATAGGTTAGACCCTAACCCTAACCCTATGGGAGTTCCTGGAGATATAAAGGTGAACAAGTTATAAATGGTCTACCACTTTGGAGCTTGCATTCCTCTAGAGGCAACAGATATTAATAAAATAAAGATACTACTAAAAGTCCAGTCATACACTTGAACAGTGGCGTGAGAATGCCAGTCCCAACCACAGAACCACTGGGATAAGACCATGTGGGCACCCTGCACTCTTGCAAATGTGTGGCAAGTAAGGGGCGCGCACTCCAGTGCATGTGAACATGTGGAGGGAAAGACTAGACAAAATGGGAACTTGAACTTGATCCCCGTGGACTCTCCAGCACCATGATTTCTAGGACACATGGACTGGTTCTTAGCTGGTCTATAAAAAAATCTGTTTGAAAAGCCTCCCAAAGAGAATGATACTTTACACAGTATCCTACATTTAGTGAAAAATGGAATTTTCTACTGCTAACTTGACATTTCCGAGATCACTTATAGAAGAGAATTAGGGTTCTCTCTTCCACGAGTTGTTTTTGATTTTAAACAGCTCCTGGAAACTACCAATCATTCTTGTGGTCAAAGAATGGAAAAGAATGAGCTTGGGGGTATATAGAGGAGACACCTGGAGGAAACAGTGAGGGTGGATTGTTCTGTTCCCAGAACTGTCAATTTACTTTTTCATCTTTGTCACGGCAGAAAGGCATTTGGACCAGGAGAAATAAATGACTGTTATCACAAAATTTAGTACACTGGAGACCTGAGCCCTCCTTATGCTTTTCATATGACAATACTGACTCCCACACTGGGATTCAGACACAGGTTTAGAAACTCTTCTTTTCCCCCAGATCAGTGCTGTCATTTACCTGCTCAACAATCCACTTGACTCAATTGTTGTAAGAAGAGCACATTCACATCCCACAGCGTGGGCTGATCCATGTGACCCGCCATCAAAGGCAGCAAAGAACAGTCTATGTTTTCCCCTAGTACGTTTTCAGAATCAGCTCCTCTTTATCTTGTTCATTGCTGCAAAACTCGTGAACTACACACGACACTCCCTGTAACATGTATGTGCCGAGCATCTCTACAGTGAGAAGTTCCAGGGGACGGTGGCTGAGGGAGAAGACAGAGAAGGAGGAAAAAAGTGAAGATCAATGGAGACAGGCCTTTTTCAATTGCTCAAGGTCTCACGGCACTGGAGAGACGACAGGATGAGACGGTGGATGGCATCACCGACTTGATGGACATGAGTTTGATCCAGTTCCGGGAGCTGGTGATGGACGGGGAGGCCTGGCGTGCTGCAGTCCACGGAGTCGCCAAGAGTCAGACATGACTGAACGACTGAACTGAACTGAAGGTCTAAATATGGATTTTTTTTTTAATCCCCAAAAGCAGTAGACGCATTTCTCTGGGAAGACCTGGTAGATGATACCTGCGGTTGATGGTCGGCTTTGTCTATTATGCAGCTCAGTGCCTCTCCTTATGAGGGGCTAGTTGCACATCACTTCATCTGGAGACTTGCTAGAAATGCAGGTTCTCAGGCCCCTACCCTAGACCTGCAGAATCAGAGTCCCCGGGGGTGGAGCCTGGCATCGAGGTTTAACAAGCCTCCCAGGAGATCCCGATGCCACTCATCATTCACAGCGCCATTCCACTTGGCGTGATTCAGAGGCTAAGGCCCCCGGGATGCTCTGAATACCTCAATAGCGCATGTTTTATTTCAAGCCAGGATGGCGCCTAGTTATTTGTCTGTATTTTATAAGTTCCAGAGGGCAATTCTAATGTGCAGAGTCTGCTGAGATCCAGTGCTCTATAAAGCTTCCTTCTTCTAATCTGGTCAGTTACAGCCTTGACTATGCACCTCCCCGATGGCTCAGGGTATAAGAATCCACCTGCAATGCAGGAGGCACAGGAGACCCAGGTTTGATCCCTGGGTTGGGAAGATCCCCTAGAGGAGGAAATGGCAGCCCACTCCAGTATCCTTGCCTGGAAAATCCTGTGGACAGAGGAGCCTGGTGGGCTACAGTCCACGGGGACATACAGAGTCAGACACGACTGATGGCTGAGCACAGCACAGCCTTGCCTACAATCCACTTCCTCCCTTCTGAGTCAAGGCTGGCATCGGAGCCCATGGGTTTAGCGTGGGAGATCCTCTAGGTGAGGATATGACTAACAGTCTTCTGTAAGTCAGAGAGGCAGGAAGAGAAAACAGTCGCCCCTCCATCAGCATGGTCTGAGGCTCTGCAGGCCTGGAGACGTTCACCCTCCCTGCTCCTGGGGCCTCGATGAGGCTGCTGAACACCCAGGTCAATTTCACTGACTGGAAGTAAGAGGCACTTCCCGGCCACCCACAGCTCTGCCCATCCACTGATGGCAAGGTGAATATTTACATTTCTCCTCTGCTCAGGCTGCACTGAGCTCATGGAACAGGCTCTCAGGTGAGAAGCAGTGGGGCAAGGTGGTGAAGAGTCTGGATTTGTTCATCCAGTGTCATCTGCGCAGAGCTTCCTGTGTACCGGGCAGGGTTCTCTGCGCTCTGCAAACACCAGCTCATTCCATCCGCATCCCGTCCTCCATGAGAAGGGTACCACTTCATCCTCAACTTCCAGAAGAAAGAACTGAGGTGCAGAGAAGTGATGTGACTGCCCAAAGGCACACAGCAACAACAGAGACTAGATCTGAACCCACATAGCCTGGCTCCAGCATCCACAGCCTTAACCTCTGCCCTGTGCTGCAGGACAGTAGTGGGTCTGGGGGCTACGAGGAGAGAAGGAAGGGGAAGCATCTCTCACTGGCCGGGTGCTCTTTGCCAAGCACTGTGCCAGGACATTCCACACACATCTCATTTCACCCTCCCAGCAAAATACTCCCGGCATGAAGACAGACTCAGAAGGATCAAGGTTATCCTGCTAGTTGCTGGAAACTGAGGCTCAGAGAGGCTAATACTAGAGGCAGGAAGTGATGGGATCTAAACCCAAACCTCCTGTCACTAAAGCTCAAGTTCTTTGTTCTGACACCAAAACAATTGCATAGAAACGAGACCCATCCATGGCTGCAGAGCAAGCTAGAGCTCTTGGACCCCAAACTCACTTCTGTCCTGGAGCTGCTGTATAAGCTGGTTGACCCCTAGATTCTTCTTCTCTAATTCAGGGATGATAACATTTACTCAATGAGGTCAACTGTGGGTCAACTGAGGCAACATGTGTGATGTGATTCACCACAGAAGACTCAGGGCAGGTGCTCAATAACCAGGCTTCCAAAGCTGCCTCTTCCAGGAAGCCATCCTGGAGACTCCTAGTGGAGTTAATATCTCCTCATTGCTCAGTTGTGTCTGCTCTTTGTGACCCCACGGACTGCAGCATGCCAGGCTTCCCTGTCCTTCACTATCTCCTGGAGTTTGCTCAAATTCATGTCCATTGAGACAGTGATGCCATCCAACCATCTCATCTTCTGTTACCCTCTTCTCTTTCTGCCTTCAATCTTTCCCAGCATCTGGGTCTTTTCCAATGACTCAGCTCTTTGCACCAGGTGGCCAGAGTACTGGAGCTTCAGCTTTAGCATCAGTCCTTCTGATGAATACTCAGGGTTGATTTCCTTTAGGATTGACTGGTTTATCTCCTTGCTGTACAAGCGGCTCACCAGAGTCTTCTCCAGCACCATAGTTTGAAAGCATCAAATCTCTTGCTTTGCCCTAAAACTCACACACATCCCTCTTCAACCATCTTCCACTCTGTGCTGAGATTCTCCTTCCCTCCTCCTCCCTCCTGTTCCTGTCTCTTTCTTTTGAAAAATCTCTTTCTCTTGGATCTCCCCCTAGCCTATCAGCTCCTACAGGGGAGGACCATGTCTTGTTTACCTTTATCCACAGCAGTGAGTCTCACTGCACAGGTCTCAGTAGCTTCATGTTGAACGGATAAAGTGCAGAAGAGATGGAAGTTTGGTGGCAAAAAGCAAGGTGGTCACAGAGGACCCACGATGTCAGAGGGCAACTGAGGCTGGGACTTCACACCTATGCCCTTTCTAGAAGACGAGGCTTGGAAGGATGGTCCCAGCTGCTGCCCAGTAGGCTTCCTTGCTTTCTCCCTAGATGCTGATCTGGCCCACATGCCTTGGGCAGTTCTGACTTTACATCAATGATGGGAAATGGGCTGGAAATATGTGCTCACTCTACGGATGGGCTGTGTGACTGTGGAAAGATATTTCATTTCTTGGCACCTCCATGGTCTCATCTATAAAACAGAGAAAGGACTGTCGACTCCAAATGTTGGTCTGAGGTTCACACACAGACAGACGAGCACTCAGCCCAGTGCCAGGCAGAGAGGGGAAGCCCAGGACGTGTTTAATGCCCTTGTGCAATCAGCACTGCATGCTGTCTTATCTTCCGCCTCCGGTTAAGCCGCACGTGGACTGCAAGGCAGGGAGCTGAGTTGCAAGGGTTTAGTTTAGGGCCACCACTCTCCCCTTCTCTACCTCCTGGCAGGCACAGCTGTGGGCCTTGGCAACCGGAGTGTGGGCATCTGTGTTGTAAGTGTTTAAACTTTTCTGTATATCATGTGATATTTTGACATGTTAAGAACCTCACTGGCTGGGGAGAGGCAGGCCCCTCCTGGGCTCTCCAATTCAATAAAAAAGGCTCCCAAGGGAGCCAAGGGCATGCTTTGATATGCAAACTAACCAATCCAGAGACCCTTTCTTCCTCAGTGCGTGTAGCTGGTTCATACACCCCAAAGCAGCTCTCTTCTGCCTTATCTATCCGTCAGCCACATAGTTCAGTTCAGTTCAGTTCAGTCATGTCTGACTCTGTGCGACCCCATGAATCGCAGCACGCCAGGCCTCCCTGTCCATCACCAACTCCCGGAGGTCACTCAGATTCACGTCCATCGAGTCAGTGATGCCATCCAGCCATCTCATCCTCTGTCAGCCCTTCTCCTCCTGCCCCCAATCCCTTCCAGCATCAGAGTCTTTTCCAATGAGTCCGCTCTTCACATGAGGTGGCCAAAGTATTGGAGTTTCAGCTTTAGCATCATTCCTTCCAAAGAAATCCCAGGGCTGATCTCCTTCAGAATGCACTGGTTGGATCCCCTTGCAATCCAAGGGACTCTCAAGAGTCTTCTCTAACACCATAGTTCAAAAGCATCAATTCTTCAGTGCTCAGCTTTCTTCACAGTCCAACTCTCACATCCATACATGACCACTGGAAAAACCATAGCCTTGACTAGATGGACCTTTGTTGGCAAAATAATGTCTCTGCTTTTCAATACGCTATCTAGGTTGGTCATAACTTTCCTTCCAAGGAGTAAGCGTTTTTTAATTTCATGGCTGCAATCACCATCTGCAGCGATTTTGGAGCCCCCCAAAATAAAGTCTGACACTGTTTCCCCAACTATTTCCCATGAAATGATGAGACCAGATGCCATGATCTTCGTTTTCTGAATGTTGAGCTTTAAGCCAAATTTTTCACTCTCCATTTTCACTTTCATCAAGAGGCTTTTTATTTCCTCTTCACTTTCTGCCATAAGGGTGGTGTCATCTGCATATCTGAGGTTATTGATATTTCTCCTGGCAATCTTGATTCCAGCTTGTGCTTCTTCCAGACCAGCGTTTCTCATGATGTACTCTGCATAGAAGTTAAATGAGCAGGGTGACAATATACAGCCTTGACGTACTCCTTTTCCTATTTGGAACCAGCCTGTTGTTTCATGTCCAGTTCTAACTGTTGCTTCCTGGCCTGCATATAGGTTTCTCAAGAGGCAGGTCAGGTGGTCTGATATTCCCATCTCTTTCAGAATTTTCCAGTTTATTGTGATCCACACAGTCAAAGGCTTTGGCATAGTCAATAAAGCAGAAATAGATGTTTTTCTGGAACTCTCTTGCTTTTTCCATGATCCAGCGGATGTTGGCAATTTGATCTCTGGTTCCTCTGCCTTTTCTAAATCCAGCTTGAACATCTGGAAGTTCACGGTTCATGTATTGGTGAAGCCTGGCTTGGAGAATTTTGAGCATTATTTTACTAGCGTGTGAGATGAGTGCAATTGTGTGGTAGTTTGAGCATTCTTTGGCATTGCCTTTCTTTGGGATTGGAACGAAAACTGACCTTTTCCAGTCCTGTGGCCACTGCTGAGTTCTCCAAATTTGCTGGCATATTGAGTGCAGCACTTTCACAGCATCATCTTTCAGGATTTGAAAGAGCTCAACTGGAATTCCATCACCTCAACTAGCTTTGTTCGTAGTGATGCTTTCTAAGGCCCACTTGACTTCACATTCCAGGATGTCTGGCTCTAGGTGAGTGGTCACACCATCGTGATTATCTTGGTCGTGAAGATCTTTTTTGTACACTTCTTCTGTGTATTCTTGCCACCTCTTCTTAATATCTTCTGCTTCTGTTAGGTCCATACCGTTTCTGTCCTTTATCGAGCCCATCTTTGCATGAAATGTTCCCTTGGTATCTCTAATTTTCTTGAAGAGATCTCTAGTCTTTCCCATTCTGTTATTTTCCTTTATTTCTTTGCACCGATCGCTGAGGAAGACTTTGTTATCTCTCCTTACTAGTCTTTGGAACTCTGCATTCAGATGCTTATATCTTTCCTTTTCTCCTTTGCTTTTCGCTTCGCTTCTTTTCACAGCTATTTCTAAGGCCTCTTCAGACAACCATTTTACTTTTTTGCATTTCTTTTCCATGGGGATGGTCTTGACCCCTGTCTCCTGTACAATGTCATGAACCTCCATCCATAGGTCATCGGGCACTCTATCTATCAGATCTAGTCCCTTAAATCTATTTCTCATTTCCACTGTATAATCATAAGGGATTTGATTTAGGTCATACCTGAATGGTCTAGCGTTTTCCCCTACTTTCTTCAATTTAAGTCTGAATTTGGCAATAAGGAGTTCATGATCTGAGCCACAGTCAGCTCCTGGTCTTGTTTTTGCTGACTGTATAGAGCTTCTCCATCTTTGGCTGCAAAGAATATAATCAGTCTGATTTCGGTGTTGACCATCTGGTGATGTCCATGTGTAGCGTCTTCTCTTGTGTTGTTGGAAGAGGGTGTTTGCTATGACCAGTGCATTCTCTTGGCAAAACTCTATTTGCCTTTGCCCTGCTTCATTCCTCATTCCAAGGCCAAATTTGCCTGTTACTCCAGGTATTTCTTGACTTCCTACTTTTGCATTCCTGTCCCCTATAATAAAAAAGATATATTTTTTGGGTGTTAGTTCTAAAAGGTCTTGTAGGTCTTCATAGAACCATTCAACTTCAGCTTCTTCAGCATTACTGGTTGGGGCATAGATTTGGATTACTGTGATATTGAATGGTTTGCCTTGGAAACGAACAGAGATCATTCTGTTGTTTTTGAGATTGCATCCAAGTACTGCATATCGGACTCTTTTGTTGACCATGATGGCTACTCCATTTCTTCTAAGGGATTCCTGCCCGCAGTAGTAGATATAATGGTCATCTGAGTTAAATTCACCCATGCCAGTCCATTTTAGTTCTGTGATTCCTAAAATGTCAGTGTTCACCCTTGCCATCTCTTGTTTAACCACTTCCAATTTGCCTTTCTTCATGGACCTGACATTCCAGGTTCCTATGCAATATTGCTCTTTACAGCATCAGATCTTGCTTCTATCACCAGTCACATCCACAGCTGGGTATTGTTTTTGCTTTGGCTCTATCCCTTCATTCGTTCTGGAGTTATTTCTCCACTGATCTCCAGTAGCATATTGGGCACCTACTGACCTGGGGAGTTCCTCTTTCAGTATCCTATCATTTTGCCTTCTCATACTGTTCATGGGGTTCTCAAGGCAAGAATACTGAAGTGGTTTGCCACTCCCTTCTCCAGTGGACCACATTCTGTCAGACCTCTCCACCATGACCCGCCTGTCTTGGGTCACCCCACGGGCATGGCTTAGTTTCATTGAGTTAGACAAGGCTGTGGTCCTAGTGTGATTAGATTGACTAGTTTTCTGTGATTATGGTTTCAGTGTGTCTGCCTTCTGATGCTCTCTTGCAACACCTACCATCTACTTGGCTTTCCCTTCCTTGGACGTGGGGTATCTCTTCACGGCTGCTCCAGCAAAGTGCTGCTACTGCTCCTTACCTTGGACGAGGGGTATCTCCTCACTGCCGCCCCTCCTGACCTTGAATGTGGACAACATTTGGCCAGATAGGAGGCCTGTAATTGTTGTTGTTCAATAGCTAGGTTGTGTCCCACTATTTGGGCCCCCATGGACTGCAGCATGCCAGGCTTCCCTGTCCTTCACTATCTCCCAGAGTTTCCTCAAATTCATGTCCACTGAGTTGATGATGCCATCCAACCATCTCATCCTCTGTTGCCCCCTTCTTCCCTCAATCTTTCCCAGCATCAAGGTCTTTTCCATTGAGTCCACTCTGCATCAGGTGGCCAAAGTACTGGGAGTTTCAGCTTCAGCATTAGTCCTTCTGAAGAATATTCAGGGTTGATTAGTGACTGGCCCTATAGCCCAATCCCCACTGAAATGATTCAAAATAGCCAGTCCTTGACTGTCCACCCAGCCCAGCCTGGCCTTTCCCACAGAAACCCCAGTACAAGTCATAGCCAGTGTGTGCCCCGCTCCTTCCTTCTGCCTCCTGAGCACTCTGATGTCTTTCCTTCTCCTTGTGCGTGTGGTGTGCTCCTGTCTCTAGGACTAGAGAGAATCATAACCTTCATTTTCCTGAGCCTTCCTCTGTCTCCACCTGGGCTTGCATCGGACTGACCATCTCATAAAAGAATATAAGACAGCATTCCTCACTGTTGCCCCAGGGGTTGAGTGTTTCTGTGCAGTGTACAGCCTGCCCAACTGCACGTGGTAACTCTGCCAACCAGCCCTCCTGGGGATCCGTATCTTTCACTGGGACTATTTTCCCACAAACAACCGGGTACCCATAGGACACTCCAGAGCCCACACTGTCTGAGAACTGGACTCTGGGAACCATGTGGCTGGAATCCTGGCCAGGGAGCCAGTCCAGGCTGCCAGATGGCAAAGTCCCCTTCATAGGGCTCTAAATCGTGGTGGGTCAGAGCCACTTCCAGGCTGGCTGCCTTCCACGCGGTGCATCTGGATACATTTCCTGGATGATTATTGTTGCACAGTGGGATGCCGGATTCACGGTTCCCAGCCAAATTATAGTTTGTACTCACATTTCAGAGCTGTGGTTTTGATAAATGTGTCTATTTCAACCCAAAACTTGTTAGGTAGGGTGAATGCATCATCCAAAATGGGATAATCTTTGAGATCAGGGGATGAGTGGGATGCTGTTACTAACTTGGCTCACTCAACAGGCAGAAAGTGGAAGTGCCCTAGGTACACTGGGTGGCCACACCTATTACTGGGCTTCCCTAGTGGCTCAGATGGGAAAGCATCTGCCTGCAATGCAGGAGACTGGGGTTCTATTCCTGGGTCGGGAAGATCCCATTCTAGTGATCTTGCCTGGAAAACACCATGGACAGAGGAGCCTCCTGGGCTACAGTCCATGGGGTCATAAGAGTTGGACACGACTTAGTGACTAAAACACACAAACACACACCTATTGTGTGAGTGCCCTAAAATCAAGTCAAAGACTGGAAGGAACAGTGTGGCCGGGAGCGAAGGGCAAAGGTGTAGGCATACATTTACACTTGGACTTTGACCCTTGATCGACCACTTACCACCCGGGGGCTGTGGCCCAATGATTCTCAACTGACAGCTTGATCTCTAGAGCTGGGATGATAATACCTACCTCTATGTGCTAAATAGGGATTCCCAGGTGGTACTAGTGGTAAAGAACCCACATGCCAGTGCAGGAGATGCTGGAGACAAGGGTTTGATCCCTGGGTTGGGAAGATCCCCTAGAAGAGAGCATGGCAACGCACTCCAGTGTTCTTGCCTGGAGAATCCCATGGACAGAGGAGCCTGGAGGGCTACAGTCCACGGGGTCGCAAAGAGTCGAACACGACTGAAACCACTTAGCACACATGCATGTGCTAAATAGACAAACAGAGAGAAGCGCTGAGTTCAAGTACAAAGTGGGGGCTTAGGCAGTAACAGTTCACTTCCCTGCCCGACGACTACACTGTCTGCACCCTAACCCCAGGGACTTGTGAAACCAACTTGTGGCAGTGCCTGGGAGGCAGTAAGAGCCCCTGCTCAGGACGACGGTTTTCACGACTCAGTGATCTGGCTTTGTGCCTTTTTCTGAGTGTCCCTGTTTGTTGAAGACACCTCATTAGTCAGGCAAGTTCACAGGAAAGCCCCTGTCCCGGGCATGAAATACTCAGACCCTCAAAGCCCTGCTCCCCCACGCCAGCTCTCCTGGATCAGACGTCTGAGCTCTTTCTGCAACTGCCAATCCCTCAACTGAGGTTCTGAAACTGGTGTGGGTGTGGAGCCTGTGACGCCTGGAAGGTGGCATCGGATGCTTCCAGGTGAGAGAGTGTTTCAGGCTCAGTCCCACAGGGAAGAGAAGCACCATCTCCAGAGAGGAATTCCTGCTGGGGTGTTTAGCCCTGTCCGATCCACCTTTTCTTCCCCTCCATCCCCTCATGACCTGTTCTCTTTAAAGAGCAGCTCACTTCCCAAAACTTCGTCCTGCTGTTTCATACGAACAGCTGACTTTCAGAGTCCACTGACTTCCTTTGTAAATGCAATAAACGTACAGCTACTTAACTCTTAATATTGTTTATCAAGCCATCTCCCTTGAGTAAACGTTACCACCACCAGTTTCTACGTCATGTCTTGAGTCACTTCTTTATCTGGAGCCCCCGGCACAGCAATAGGCACCCAAAAGGCGTTCATAAAACGTGGGATTGAATGAATGAATGAAAATCTCTTTGCATTTTTTCCTTCTCTGACACATCTTGAGATCAAATTGCCAACATCCATTGGATCATCGAAAAAGCAAGAGAGTTCCAGAAAAACATCTACTTCTGCTTTACTGACTATACCAAAGCCTTTGACTGTGTGGATCGCAACAAATTGTGGAAAATTCTTAAAGAGATGGCCACCAAACCACCTGATCTGCCTCCTGAGAAATCTGTAAGCAGGTCAAGAAGCAACAGTTAGAACTGGACATGGAACAACAGACTGGTTCCAAATCAGGAAAGGACAATGTCAAGGCTATATATTGTCACCCTGCTTATTTAACTTACATGCATAGTACATTATGTGAAATGCCGGGCTGGATGAAACACAAGCTGGAATCAAGATTGCCAGGAGAAATATCAGTAACCTCAGATATGCATATGACACCACCCTTATGGGAGAAAGTGAAGAACTAAAGGGCCTCTTGATGAAGGTGAAGGAGGAGAGTGGAAAAGTTGGCTTCAAACTCAACATTCAGAAAACTAAGATCATGGCATCTGGTCCCATCACTTCATGGCAAATAGATGCAAACAGTGGCAGAATTTATTTTCTTGGGCTCCAAAATCACTGCAGATGGTGACTGCAGCCATGAAATTAAAAGACACTTGCTCCTTGGAAGAAAAGCTATGATCAACCTAGACAGCATATTAAAAAGCAGAGACATTACTTTGCCAACAAAGGTCTGCCTAGTCAAGGCTATGGTTTTTCCTGTAGTCATGTATGGATGTGAGAGTTGGACTCTGAAGAAAGCTGAGTGCTGAAGAATTGATGCTTTTGAACTGTGGTGTTGGAGAAGACTCTTGAGAGTCCCTAGGACTGCAAGGAGATCCAACCAGTCCATCCTAAAGGAGATCAGTCCTGGGTGTTCATTGGAAGGACTGATGCTGTAGCTGAAACTCTAATACTTTGGCCACCTGATGTGAAGAGTTGACTCATTGGAAAAGACCCTGATGCTGGGAAAGATTGAAGGCGGGAGAAGGGGATGACAGAGGATGAGATGGTTGGACGGCATCACCGACTTGATGGACGTGAGTTTGGGTAAACTCTGGGAGCTGGTGATGGACAGGGAGGCCTGGGGTGCTGCAGTTCATGGGGTCACAAAGCTGAGTGACTGAACTTAGCTGAACTGCCACATCTTAGTAAGGGAATGCCTTGTTTCTTTCCTGGCATCCTTTTCACTGTCGCATACATTTTGCTTGTTTATTGTTCTATTCAGTGAAAATGCATGTGCTGTGGACATAATTCAATGTTGTGCACAGAAATCAAGCTGGTTTGTACACATTTCCTCTGTGCCGCATGCTGCGCTGGGTTCTAGGAATCCTTAGTGGGAGGTTCTGACCCTTGGGGTGCCCCTGGCCACACTCACCAGCCATCTGGAAATGGAGAAGTCCTGGGAGTCCTCTGAACCCTAACCTCTCACGCATGGATGGTAACTGCCCTGCTTAAGGTGAGTGTGAGGAAGGAAGCATGTGACCCCACGGAGGGCTGGGCATCCAGCCTAGCACCAGGTAGCATGATGGTTAAGGATTTCAAAACCTGTTTCCCCGGCAAGATCTATGCCCAGGCCACGACGCGGCACTCGGGGGCTGCAGGTTGACCTGTGAGAAGCCTGGGGGACCAACGGAGCAAGGACAGAGTGGTTTCTGTCTCCCTCCCTCCTCCCCACACCTACTGCTTTCGGCCACCAAATATTTATAGGCTGCACTCAATGAACGCGCTTACAAAGGTACACAGCTCTCACAGGTCCAGAGTTTCCTAAGTACTTCCTCATTCTCTGAAAGCTCTGGATAAGACTGAAGCTAGTATTTCCCCAAGCACAGCACAAACTGATGACATTAGTCAATTCTCCAGGTAGGTGAGAGGACGCAATGGCACGTTTGGCAGGATCTATGCTGATCTCTACTAAGCTCTTTAAAAAACATATTATTTCAAAGCTGCACGTTTGTGTTCCTCATAAAGAGTGAAATTGGGAAAATACAGAAAACAATAAAAATGCCAACCATCATGTCAGTCTCAGAGATAGATATGCTACATAAAAAACTTTATGCTACATAAATTGACTCCTTTTGTTCCAGGAGTTGTCTGACATGTATAGATTACTAGCTGGTTGTCTACAGAGTTGAAATCACACTGAATATACCACTGTGTACCCTGATTATTTTTTTCTAAGCTTACATCATGAGCATATTCGTGGGTCATGAAACATTCTTTAACATCATTATGTTGAATGGTTGGGGAATATTCTATTGTGTGATACATTATAATTCCTTGTAACCAATCCATATCTTAGAGGAAATTATAATGCCGTATTTCAGTGACCATCTTGGAATGTAGATCTTTGATGGTAAGTTTCAGATGGCAGGGTCTGTATCTGTTTTGCCTGCCACTGCGTGCTTTGTGTTCAGCCCAATGTTGGATAGACTGTAGACAGTCAATGTTTGAATACAGACTTGCCACTCGTTTGACTAACTCCTTGATTATTTCCTTATTAGACATTGCCAGTAGATAGGGTTCCACCCTATAGTTGATATGGCAACCCTACCAGTATAAATTATGAGGTCCACCAGCTTAGCATAGTTCTAAAGAGGAGATGTGGGAGGCAGAGCAGGAATTCCAAACTCGGGAGTCCACAGACTGATGAAGCAGAGTCGATGGACTGATAAAGTAGAGCAAGCCGACGGCCGTCTCTGCTTTGAATAATAACATTTGGGGACTGGGAAATCCAACGTGGTGCCTGACTTAATAGCTGACAAGCTAGTTTATATAATGAAACAGTGTCTGCGTGTGGTTCACACTTTGACAACACAGTCATTTGTTAATTCCATGTACTTAATAAACGTATCCTTCTCTGTGTAATTAGGAATCTCATTATCATTGCACAGATGCTGTCTGCCTGGAACAGGTGAAGTTCATCAATTTAATTAGATCAAACAATTAAAAATGGCCAAGCACCCACTCACTCCAACTGGACCCTGCACTGCGTGCTGGAAGCAGAGAGTTGCCTAAGACTCACTGTGAACCTCAAGATCTAGATGAGAAGGCCGGAGAACGATTGCAGTACCTGATATGTGGAGGCAGCTGATGGGCAGATGGACGGATAAATGGACGGATGAGGACTGATGAAGGCATTATCCGTAACACAATTGTGAAACATTCTTTAACATCATTATTTTGAATGGTTGGGAATATTCAAACTGTTGAGGCTGTAGAAATGGAAAAGCAGGAAAGCCTTCCATGGGGAAGTGATTTTTAAATGATGAACAGGAATCTGTCAGAGAAATAAGGGGAGCTGGGAAAGGCTGTCGGGAGTGAAAATGCATGGTTGCAAGGGGAAGATGAGCAGATGAGCATGGCTGGAGATGAAGTTGGCGGCAGATGATGGAGAGAGGTGCTTGAGTTCATCTTTGGCTGATCATGACTTGTTCAAAGGTTTTGGGTTTCCCCCTAAGTGAAGTCGCTCAGTCGTGTCCGACTCTTTGTGACCCTGTGGACTGTAGCCTACCAGGCTCCTCCGTCCATGGGATTCTCCAGGCAAGAATACTGGAGCGGGTTGCCATTTCCTTCTCCAGGGGATCTTCCCGATCCAGGGATCGAACCCGGGTCTCCCACATTGCAGGCAGACGCTTTAACCTCTGAGCCACCAGGGAAGAAGATATGTGTGCACATGGTTTCTTTGGCAATTGATCCGGGAAGTAAGATGAAGCAGTATGGCAGTGAGGCAGGAGAGAGGAAAACCTATCAACCTATAAAACGGCTTACCCCCGTGATGGAGCACACTTCTAGTGGGGATCTTCTAAACCACGCAGGACAGACCTGGTAATTCTCCCAGTTCAGGTATTTATCTGCCAACTCCCATCATGCACTTGAGGACACTCCTGGGGCATTAACTGGTAGCACTTCTACATTGCGTCAAGCCCGGGCCAAGTTGCAAACCAGCAAATGACCTCAGGCGGAGAACTGCAGGAATCTGATGGCATGAGCTGGGGCTATGCACTGACCTCAGAGGGGTTGGCTGGGCAAGTGGGGCATCTGCGACAATGCCTAGTGGGTAACAAGCTAGATCTCGGCAAGACAACGCTGTGATTCAGTTCAGTTCAGTTCAGTCGCTCAGTCGTGTCCGACTCTTTGCCACCCCATGGACTGCAGCACTCCAGCCTCGCTGTCTATCACCAACTCCCGGAGCTTACTCACACTCATGTCCATCGAGTCAGTGATGCCATCCAACCATCTCATCCTCTGTCTTCCCCTACTCCTCCCACCTTCAATCTTTCCCAGCATCAGGGTCTTTTCCAATAAATCAGTTCTTCGCATCAAGTGGCCAAAGTATTGGTTTCTGCTTCAGCATCAGTCCTTCCAATGAATATTCAGGACTGATCTCCTTTAGGATAGACTGGTTTACCTCCTTGCAGTCCAAGAGACTCTCAAGAGTCTTCTTCAACACCATAATTCAAAAGCATCAAATCTTTGGTGCTCAGCTTTCTTTATAGTCCAACTCTCACATCCATACATGACTACTGGAAAAACCATAGCCTTGACTAGGCAGACCTTTGTTGGCAAAGTAATGTCTCTGCTTTTTAATATGCTGTCTAGGTTGATCATAGCTTTTCTTCCAAGGAGCAAGCATCTTTTAACTTCATGGATGCAGTCACGATCTGCAGTGATTTTGGAGCCCAAGAAAATAAAGTCTGTCACTGTTTCCATTGTTTCCCCATCTATTTGCCATGAAGTGATAGGACCAGATGCCATGATCTTAGTTTTCTGAATGTTGAGTTTTAAGCCAACTTTTCCACTCTCCTCTTTCACTTTCATCAAGGGGCTGTTTAGTTCTTCACTTTCCACCATAAGGGTGGTGTCATCTGCATATCTGAGGTTATTGATATTTCTCCCAACAATCATGATCAGACAAGAATACTCTTTTTCCAGCGACTTAATACCATCAGTAACTCCTGCCTTGGGTGTTCACTGTTCCCTAAAGCCTGCAATGGACTTCTTTCTTGCTCTTCATGCAATTGCAACCTGTCTCTGCTTAAATGTCACCCACTCAGCGAGGTCATCTTTGATGATTCAATCTGCAGAGCGTCTTCCTCCGTGATTATTCTATAACAGCATCTTGATCCTTTCCAGGGGTATATCATGTAGTATGCATGCATGTATGCATATATGCATATGTGTGCTTGTGTATATATAGCACATGTCCACGTGTGCATATATTCGTTTCATCTTTGTCTGTGTGCCTATCTCCATTATTTGCCATTGCATTCTAGACACCCAACACGTTGCCTGGCACATAGCAAGTGCTCAGTGAAGTCTGCTGGGTAAAGGAATTGGGTCAACAACCTGCCTCCTGTACTTTCTGGAAGAGGAAGTCTTCTCCTTGTCCTGGGGCTGGGGGGATGGGGAAGAGCCCTGAGTGGTGGCGGGTTTTGGGGGGCTGGGGTGGGGGGTGGTAGGTGGGTGGGAAGACTAGCCTCTGCTTGGCCCTGGGAAGGGAAGTCCAGGTCTCGGCACTGCACGGAGCCACCTTCTCATCATGGGGATGGGCTCTAGAGAACAGGGCTCCTTTCAGTTGCATCTCTTGGGGCTTAAAATAGTTGCCCTCCTTAATGCATTCCTGCCTAGATGCATCCCTTAATCGCCTCAAATCCAGGATTTCAGCCTCACTGATGTAATTAGCTCCTTGGAAGGTTTAGGAGTTTTTGTGTGAGAGCTTGGGGGCCCCTGGGAAGGAAGGATTGCCAGATCAAATCTGAATTTTGCTAAATCTGGCAACCCTACTGGGATTGACCTTCTGCTGGGGCCCTGGAGAGTTGGTGGGGGGCGGGGGGAGTGGCCATCCTTCCAGGCTGGCTTGGTGCATACCACGCCCCCTCCCCTCTACCCCCACAGACATCACTCCTGCCCCTACTGTCCACCTGGCTTCTCAGAGGCCAGTGTGACCCCATACACCGTCAAAAGAGACAGCTTGTAGCAAGGTCCCTTCAGTGTGCCAAAAATAAGCAGGTAGGCAGAAATCCTGAGCAGATGGGTAGACCTTACCTGCTGTCTCCTTCCTCATTTTCGGACCTGCCTTAGGGGTTTAAACACAGGCTTTGAGAAAGACCCTTCTGAGTGTGAATCCTGTTTCCGTCTTTGCCAACCATGTGGCGTTGGCTAAGGAACTTCACTTCCACAAGCCTCAGTATCCTGAACCGCAAAACGGGTTGATGATAACAGTAAACACCACATAGGGTGGTTGTCAGCACACATAAAATAATGAGTGCAAGGTATTTGGCAGCATGTGTTTTAAACAATTAAGCAACACATACCTTCCTGTGTTAAATTTATGTGTGAAAATGAACTTGCTCAGTTGTGTCTGACTCTTTGCTTGGGAGTCTCCTCTATCCATGGGATTTTCCAGGCAAGAATACCAGAGTGGGTTGCCATTATCATTCACAAAATTTGAAAAATTGAAATTTTATAATTAAATTCAAAACCTGCTACTAGGTATTATCTTGGATCTCATTTATTCATCAGTTTGTCTATTCAGAGTTATGAATAAAACTCAAATAGTGGTGCTGAGAGCATGGCGTGGGGGACGGTCTTGTGAAGCCAGCATGACAGGCAGTTCAGGGCCCCTGTGATGGAGCCCTCCTTCCTCACTCATCACTGCCCACTCACTGCTTGCAGCTCCATGTTTTCCCTGACCTTCTGTGCCATGGTTCCTGGCAGCCTGGAAAACTCACCTTTATCTGTAAGAATTCTGCTGACATAGCATCCCTCCCGCACAGAGAATTAACCCTTCTTTTTCCCAAGTGCTTCCATTAGTACAGACTCCACACCCTAGTTCACGTATGCCGTTGCTAACCCGTCTCCTCCTGAGAGCTGGGAGTTCTCACAAGGCAGGAACTGCCTCATGCATCTTTGTCTCTGCAGAGGCCTCTCCCGGACCAAGCACAGGCCGGGCACCTGTATATATCACTTTATTTCAATGGACCCCAGGTTTATTCAGCCCCAGGAAAGAGTTCTCTTTCCTTGGAATAGTGTGACCAGCCTGATTTTGAAAGCCCTTGATAGCATCCCCTGATGGACAGTCTTGGGTATCACTTTTTATTGCTGTTGTTTTTATTTAGTTGCTAAGTTGTGTCTGACTCTTTGTGACCACATAGACGGCAGCATTCTCCACTATCACCTGGAGTTTGCTCAAGTTTACGTCCACTGAGTTGGTGATGCCATCCAACTATCTCATTCTCTGTCATCCCCTTCTCCTCCTGCTCTCAATCTTTCCCAGCATCAGAGACTTTTCCACTGAGTCGGCTCTTCGCATCAGGTGGCCAAAGTATTGGAGCTTCAGCTTCAGCATCAGTCCTTCCAATGGATATTCAGGACTGATTTCCTTCAGGATGGACTGGTTTGACCTCCTTGCAGTCCAAGAGACTCAAGGTACCACTCCCGCTTTCCGCAAAAGCCAAGTCCAGCACTGAGCTGGACTGAGCCCAGCACTGTCACCTCCCAAGGAAGAAGCCTCCAGGCTCCTCCCATCACCAAGGTCCCCTGCCTCTACCTTCTTGTCAGAACAATGAAGCCCCAGCTCGGAAACGCAGGGTGTTCAGGAGACAGGCTGACGGCCTAATGGAGCTTTCTGTCCGCTCGCTGACATGCCTGGCGTCCCCACACCCCTGACTCAGCCTGACCAAGGCTCGACATTTATAGCAGAGCACAGGGGGCCCTTAGGTGGCCCTCCACTGCCCCCAGGACCACCACTGTTGGTGGGGGTGATGGTCCATGGTCAGCAAGGAGGGAATAAAAGGGCTACCACCAACTGATGTCAGAGCTGCACGTGAGCAATTAGAGATGCTTGGGGAAACGTGTCATCATCATGCAAGAGGGCTTTGAGTTGATGGTTAACTTTAAAAAAATTATGTTTAATTGAAGGATAATTGCTTTACAGTATTGTGTTGATTTCTGCCATACATCAACGTGAATCCATACAGCTCACTCCCGGTTTGAAGTGAGTTATCGTAACCCCGATTTAGCCTGAGAATAACAAGGCAGAAAAAAAAAAAGTACAAAAACAAGCACACTTATGTAATTTGAATATGTGTCTCCTTAAATCCATGCTGGACAGTCTAACATCATTTCCAACAGTACAGTTAAAAATAGCTAAGCGGGCGTCATGTGCTGTGTTGACTGCTTGTATAAATACTGAATGAGTTTTCTCATTTTACAAGTGGGAAAAATGAGACTTGTAAAAGAGATGATACATAATCCGCAAGTAGCAGGGCTGGGGTTTGAACCCACATCCAGGTGCCAAGGACAGAGCCCTAACCTCATGAGTAGACATGTTCTTTCCTTAGTGGCTGAGTATTTGGTTGGAACCTCTGTTTGGTCTGCACCTCTTCTGCCAGCTCACGAAAATGAATGCCTGCTCCAGGCAGAGGAACAGGACGTGACTGCCAGACAGATGTTATGGATACAAAGATAGCAATGAAGCCGAGGAGGATGAAGAGCATCCTTAGCGCCCAAATATTCCTTGTGGGCTCTTTTTCTTGCCATTTCGCACTAAAGTGCGTCCCTTGCTCTCAGCCCACAGACTCCCTCCCCTATCAAGAAGTCAGCCCTTCCACCAGGCGGGCATGCAGCCCAGCAACACGGGATTGAAAAAAGCCCGAAAGTGGAAGAGCTCACAGCCTTGAGATTTTGAAAATAACCATTCATTCCAGTGTGACACAGATGGGTACCATTTCATGAGGACTTCCCTCCTGCACACACAACAAGCTGGGTCCTACATCTGCTTTTATGAGCAAACATGGAAATGTTACAGGATAATTATGCCGTTACGTCTTCTCTCTGATGTAGGGCGTGACTTGGATAGGCTCACAGTCACCATTTACCGTACTCTCACTTGACGTTGGCATTCTATTAAGGATTCCACTCTCTTGTTAACTGCGTAACAAGCTGAGGAAGGTTGTGCTATGATGTGAATTTTACACACGGGAAAATTGAGACTTAGATGAAGTACCTTGGTTAAGATCATCCAGTAAATTGTCGAAGTTGGCATGCAAATACAGGATAGTTGAGTTTAAACCTCTGTGCCCTGCTGCTGCTGCTGCTGCTGCTAAGTTGCTTTAGTCGTGTACGACTCTGTGCGACCCCTTAGACAGCAGCCCACCAGGCTCCCCCGTCCCTGGGATTCTCCAGGCACCTAAACTAGCATACGCTAATACAGAAATGAATACTAATTAGTTCTTTAATGCCTGACATTTCATGTGCATTACACACTACAATGTAGTACCACTCAAATGACAGTGATATCTAATTCCTAGTGAATTCTTCTGAGTGTCAGGCTCTATTAGAAGTTCCCTGTATCACTGATTCTCAAACTTGACCTTTCATTGGAGTCCCCTGGTGGGCTTGTTAAAATGCAGGTTGCTGGCTTCCATGCCAGAGTTTCAGACTCCATAGCTGGTCTGGGGTGAGACCCAAGGACTTGCGTTTCTAACAACTTCCAGGTGATGCCAATGGTCCAGGAACCATGCTGTGGAAAACCACAGCTCTATATGAATTTACTCACTGACTACGCACATCTCCACTTTCATCCTCATTGTGAAGATGAAGAAACCAAGGTCCTGAGGGTTAATTAGCTTGCCCAAATAAAGAGAAATATGCCTTTAGCCTGAGCTTCTCTTCTTTAAGCCAAGCCCAGAATAGCTTTATCTCTCTCTTCTTGATACTAAAAGCAAACCCCACCATAAGAGCTGAAAGCCCAGGGCCCAGTTTACCCAGCTCGGGGCCATATTGTGAAGTTATTCTGACGTTTTGTCTGGTGTATATCCTGGGTTTAGTAATATCAAGTGGAGCCCAAATGGCTTAGGAAAAAGAAAGTGTGCACCAGCCCCACTGTGTACACACTTATTCAGCCCGCCAGCACTTATGAGCTTCTTCTGGGCACTCAGCAGCGCTCTAGACAACAGGAAGGATTCTCACAAAGGAGAGAAGATAAGCTTCCAGAACTAAGCACAGGGCGGAGAAGCAAGGTCTAAAGGATGATCATCGTTGGGAATTCAACCAAGGAACCAGGCAGGCAAGCAGGGGTATGATGCTATGATGACAATAACTGTCGAGAGCCAGGTTCTCTGAAAAAGGACTCTGAGAGCAGACCTGCATGCAGACTGCTTACTGGGAAGTACTCTTGGGGACAGCATCTGCAAAACAGTGAGGGAAGCAGAACTGGGCAGAGAGAGAAGCTGAGATGTGGCGCACCTGCACAAGATGGTCAGGTGAAAGGTGAAGTTGCTCAGTCGTGTCCGACTCTTTGCGGCCCTGTGGACTATAGCCTACCAGGCTCCTCCGTCCATGGGATTCTCCAGGCAAGAATACTGGAGTGGGTTGCCATTTCCTTCTCCAGGGGATCTTCCCGACCCAGGGATTGAACCCAGGTCTCCCACATTGGCGGCAGACACTTTAACCTCTGAGCCAAGATGGTCATGCCAGTCCCATAACTGTTTCAAAGATGGTTGAGTCCTTCAGAGCTGTCTCTGGTCCTTCAGAGCTGTCTCCATGGACAAAAGGGGGCCGGGTTTCTGTAGCCCTGCATCCAACAGTGATTAGACAGGGGCTGCCCCAGCAAGGGGCAGAAACCTTGAGCAAGGCATCTCCCTCCCCCTGACAGCTATTACTGGGGAGGGGACACAGCCGTGAGTCATCAGTAGCCACAGCTTCTGGCAGCTTGGGAAAATGTGTACCTCAGTTCTGAAGGGTGTTCGAGATGGCACAGCACAGCATCCCCTACGGTTTCATTAGGGAACGTTTGAGTACTTACTAGGTTTGGGGCACTGTTTACATGTTTTACATCTATTAATTTATTCAAGCCTCCCAACACTAAGAGATAAGTATAATAACTCTACTATACACAAGGAAACTAGCAAACAGCTAAGTGGTAAGTCATAGAAATTGGGATTCAAACCCAGGAAGTCTGTTCCAAAGACTGAACGTTTAACAACAGTTAACTGTTTCTCTGACTCTTATGAATTTAGAGAAGGGAATCATGGTGGGGGTGGATGAACAGGGAGGGGAGCTGGGGCTGGTGAGAGTGATAGGTCGGGAGGTCTTCATCTAGGAGGTGAAGATTGGGCACACCACAAGAGAGCACGGCGTCTCCAGTGAAGGTGGACAGGGCCTTAGAAACCACTGGGTCTATCTCAGTTTACAGGAGAAACATCTGGTCTGCCTTATTGTACAGAAGCAGCATTGCATCACCTCATTTTACAGGAAAACCTAAGGCACAAGATGGGAAAGGCTTACCTGGGGCTACATACACCGTGATGCTGTCAGACCAAAGGATACAGTCCTGGACGCCTGACTCTCTGGCACTCAGGTATCCAGAGCTCTAATTGCTCTAAAGAGAAGCTGAAGGACACTCTGGCCATCCCTCAACCACCCAGCTTCCACCCTGACCCACTCAAATCCATTCACCCTTCAGCAATACAGAATCTTACAAAACTGTCAACCACAGGCTAAATTTCTGCTCAAAACCCTCCCATGACCCCGCGTGGCTTTTAGGATGAGGATAAAATGGTCATCATGCTGCCATGTGGTCATCCACCTGCCAGTCACTCACTGTCCCTTCCTTCTCTCTTCTTCTCCTCTCTTGCCACACTCTGCTCAGTTTCTGGAACATATGCAGATTCTACATTGTTGATTATTCTTGTAACCTCCTAACCTCTTCCCTTCACTGTTTACACCTCCCCAGCTCCTTGTCATCCTTAAATAGCAGTCCTAAGCTTGGTTCCTAAGTACAGTCATCTCTGATCCCCTAGACCAGGTGCTTAGACCTCGTATTCTATAGCCACAGCACCATTTACTCCCCGCTTAGTGCCTATCACCACCGCCATTGATGATTGATGTGTCCCTGGTAAAGATGTATTATATCCATGAGACTGCAGGCTTCAGGATGAGGGCATCGGCTTTATGTTGCTCACTCTATAACACCCAGAGACTGACACAGTCACCTATCCTCAGGGCTTGTACTAGATAGATGAAGAAAGAAAGAGAGAGGGAGGGAGGGAGGAAAAGAGAAAGAGAGAGAAGGGAGGAAAGATGGAAGGAAGGACAGAAAGAAGGGAGAACGGAAGGGGAGAGAGAAAAAGACAAAGGAAAGAAGAAAAAAGGAAGGAACGAGAAAAAGATAAAGCAAGCAAGGAAGGAGAGAAATGGAGAGGGAAGAACAGAGACAGAAAGATACAGAGAAAGAAAAAGCCAGAGACAGAGATGCAGAGAGAGAGAGCCAGGCAAAGAGAGATGAGAGAGACAGGGGCTGGCGGCGGAGAGGGCAGGGAATTACGAGCAAGTGTGGGTTGGGGGGTGGGAAGCATGGGGGGCGGGGGTGGCTAGAGGAACTCGGGCTTGTGTGAGCAAAGGTGAGGCTGAGACTTATTCTCTCTATCCAGTCACACGGTTGAGGAGCCCAAGCGCGGTTTCAACAGGGGCTGCGTGGGGGATTCTCTGGAGTTTCTCATGGAGTGAGCTGCAGGATGGACACCGTCAGAGGGACCAGTGGCCAGCCGGGGATGGGTAGAGGGCGGGGACCACGGCTGACAGCCTGGTGGCTGCCCATGAGAACAGGCGAGGCTGCTTCTTGCTGTACATTGCACACTTTACCAGCTGAACAGTTGTTTTTTTTTCCATCTTAATATGGGCAATAATATTCTGAAAAGCAAGCGTGGCCTTTCAAGTGTGTTGCTGGGGAAGTGGATGGGTCCCTGGGGTTATATAAACTCAGCAAGATTAGTCTGTGTGTTTGGAGTTCTCAGCGTGTGCCCAAGGGCTGGAACTACAGAGGTATATTTTTCTTCAAGTCTAATTATGTCTTATGTGTTTGAGGAAAGTGATGCTTGAAAAGGGGCTCGTGTGACAGCCCCACTAATTCATGAGATCATTGTGCAGACACCTATCTGGGAGGGTGAACAAAGGATGCTGAGATCAGCTTTACCTGCCCCTTGCTCCAGGTTCCAACAACCAGCCACACACTGACTGTCTGATTTGTTGCTCTCTTGCTTCTGGCTGTTAAATGCCACAGAGGCACTGAGTAATATTTTCTAACCAGAGAGTGATAATAATAACACGATGATAACAGTAATAATAGCAGCTGACACTGGAGTTTCCTGTATGCCAGTTAGCTTGCAAAGCCCACTCCATAAACCTCTTTTAAAATGCTGTACAAAAACTGAGATCGATATTATATCCATTTTTACAGATGAAGAAATAAGATCCAAGGGAGTTAAAGCACTTATTCAAGGTCTCTCACATGGAAAACAGAGAAGCTAGGATGAAAACCAGCTCAGACTTTGGAATCTGAGCACCTGAAGTTCTGTACTGCCTCTATTCATGAGATCCAAGGTTAGAGAAACCCAAGTAAGACGGTAGGTGTTGCGAGAGGGCATCAGAGGGCAGACACACTGAAACCATACTCACAGAAAACTAGTCAATCTGATCACACGGATCACAGCTTTGTCTAACTCAATGAAACTAAGCCATGCCGTGCCGGGCCACCCAAGACGGGTGGGCCATGGTGGAGAGGTCTGACAGAATGTGGTCCACTGGAGAAGGGAATGGCAAGCCACTTCAGTATTCTTGCCTTGAGAACCCCATGAACAGTATGAGAAGGCAAAATGATAGGATACCAAAAGAGGAACTCCCCAGGTCATTAGGTGCCCAATATGCTACTGGAGATCACTGGAGAAATAACTCCAGAAAGAATGAAGGGATGGAGCCAAAGCAAAAACAATACCCAGCTGTGGATGTGACTGGTGATAGAAGCAAGGTCCGATGCTGTAAAGAGCAGTATTGCATAGGAACCTGGAATGTTAGATCCATGAATCAAGGCAAATTGGAAGTGGTTAAACAAGAGATGGCAAGAGTGAACGTCGACATTCTAGGAATCAGCGAACTAAAATGGACTGCAATGGGTGAATTTAACTCAGATGACCATTATATCTATTACTGCAGGCAGGAATCCCTCAGAAGAAATGGAGTAGCCATCATGGTCAACAAAAGAGTCCGAAATGTAGTACTGGGATGCAATCTCAAAAATGACAGAATGATCTCTGTTCGTCTCCAAGGCAAACCATTCAATATCACAGTGATCCAAGCCTATGCCCCAACCAGTAACGCTGAAGAAGCTGAAGTTGAATGGTTCTATGAAGACCTACAAGACCTTTTAGAACTAACACCCAAAAAAGATGTCCTTTTCATTATAGGGGACTGGAATGCAAAAGTAGGAAGTCAAGAAACACCTGGAGTAACAGGCAAATTTGGCCTTGGAATGTGGAATGAAGCAGGGCAAAGGCTAATAGAGTTTTGGCAAGAGAACACACTGGTCATAGCAAACACCCTCTTCCAACAACACAAGAGAAGACTCTACACATGGACATCACCAGATGGTCAACACCAAAATAAGATTCATTATATTCTCTACAGCCAAAGATGGAGAAGCTCCATACAGGCAACAAAAACACCAGGAGCTGACTGTGGCTCAGATCATAACTCCTTATTGCCAAATTCAGACTTAAATTGACGAAGGTAGGGAAAACCACTAGACCATTCAGGTATGACCTAAATCAAATCCCTTACGATTATACAGTGGAAGTGAGAAATAGATTTAAGGGACTAGATCTGATAGATAGAGGGCCTGATGAAGTATGGACGGTGGTTCGTGACATTGTACGGGAGACAGGGATCAAGACCATCCCCATGGAAAAGAAATGCAAAAAAGCAAAATAGCTGTCTGGGGAGGCCTTAGAAATAGCTGTGAAAAGAAGAGAGGTGAAAAGCAAAGGAGAAAAGGAAAGATATAAGCATCTGAATGCAGAGTTCCAAAGAATAGCAAGGAGAGATAAGAAAGCCTTCCTCAGTGATCAATGCAAAGAAATCGAGGAAAACAACAGAATGGGAAAGACTAGAGATTTCTTCAAGAAAATTAGGGATACCAAGGAAACATTTCATGCAAAGATGGGCTCGATAAAGGACAGAAATGGTATGGCCCTAACAGAAGCAGAAGATATTAAGAAGAGGTGGCAAGAATACAGAACTATACAAAAAAGATCTTCATGACCCAGATAATCACAATGGTGTGATCACTCACCTCGAGCCAGACATCTTGGAATGTGAAGTCAAGTGGGCCTTAGAAAGCATCATTACGAACAAAGCTAGTGGAGGTGATGGAATTCTAGTTGAGCTCTTTCAAATCCTGAAAGATGATGCTATGAAAGTGCTACACTCAATGTGTCAGCAAATTTGGAAAACTCAGCAGTGGTCACAGGACTAGAAAAGGTCAGTTTTCATTCCAGTCCCAAAGAAAGGCAATGCCAAAGAATGCTCAAACTACCGCACAATTGCACTCATCGCACATGCTAGTAAAGTAATGCTCAAAATTCTCCAAGCCAGGCTTCAACAATACGTGAACTGTGAACTTCCAGATGTTCAAGCTGGATTTAGAAAAGGCAGAGGAACCAGAGATCAAATTGCCAACATCCGCTGGATCATGGAAAAAGCATGAGAGTTCCAGAAGAACATCTATTTCTGCTTTATTGACTATGCCAAAGCCTTTGACTGTGTGGATCACAATAAACTGTGGAAAATTCTTCAAGAGATGGGAATACCAGACCACCTGACCTGCCTCTTGAGAAACCTATATGCAGGCCAGGAAGCAACATTTAGAGCTGGACAAGGAACAACAGACTGGTTCCAAATAGGAAAAGGAGTATGTCAAGGCTGTATATTGTCACCCTGCTTATGTAACTTATATGCAGAGTACATCATGAGAAACGCTGGGCTGGAAGAAGCACAAGCTGGAATCAAGATTGCTGGGAGAAATATCAGTAACCTCAGATATGCAGATGACACCATCCTTATGGCGGAAAGTAAAGAGGAACTAAAAAGCTTCTTGATGAGAGTGAAAAAGTTGGCTTAAAGCTCAACATTCAGAAAACGAAGATCATGGCATCTGGTCTCATCACTTCATGGCAAATAGATGGAGAAACAGTGGAAACAGTGTCAGACTTTATTTTTGGGGGCTCCAAAATCACTGCAGATGGTGACTGCAGCCATGAAATTAAAAGATACTCCTTGGAAGGAAAGTTATGACCAACCTAGACAGCATATTGAAAAGCAGAGACATTACTTTGCCAACAAAGGTCCATCTAGTCAAGGCTATGGTTTTTCCTGTGGTCATGTATGGATGTGAGAGTTGGACTGTGAAGAAAGCTGAGCGCCAATGAACTGATGGTTTTGAACTGTGGTGTTGGAGAAGACTCTTGAGAGTCCCTTGGACTGCAAGGAGACCCAACCAGTCCATTCTAAAGGAGATCAGTCCTGGGTATTCATTGGAAGGACTGATGCTAAAGCTGAAACTCCAGTACTTTGGCCACCTCATGTGAAGAGTTGACTCACTGGAAAAGACTCTGATGCTGGAAGGGATTGAGGGCAGGAGAAGAAGGGGACAACAGAGGATGAGATGGCTGGATGGCATCACTGACTTGAAGGACATGAGTTTGAGTGAACTCCAGGAGTTGGTGATGGACAGGGAGGCCTGGTGTGCTGTGATTCATGGGGTCGTAAAGAGTTGAACATGAATGAGCGACTGAACTGAGCTGAACTGAACTGTCTCTATAACTAACGTAAATGCTCCCTTTCCCCCTTCATTCTTTCTGCCCCTTTCTTCCTTCATTCCCTCTACAAATACTCAGCAAGTAACCCCAGTGTACTGGGCACTGGGCTGTGTGCTCAGGATATGGTGTTGAGGAGTTCGCACTATCCCTGCCTTCAGGGACACAGCAGCCTAGAGCTTATTTCCAGCTGGGAAATTAACAAGAGGAGAAGCTCCAGCACTAAATCCGCCTGCCTCTTGAAAGGCTGGTTGTATCAACAGATGGTTCCCTCTTCCTCCTGAAGATAGCTCAACTCTCCTGAGTAACCCCCCAGGCTGTCCTCAGCTCCTGGGGTTGGGGTGAAGCCTACCGACAAAACCCACAGAGAGGAATCCATTCCACTGCATTCTAAGCAGAAGCTGGGTTTCTCTGCACATGGCCTCCCAGTACTTAAAAAAGCATGAGCTCTATATTCAAAGATCCAAGTACACACGCAGGCCCATCCTCTCTGTGGCTGGGTGACCTGAAAGAGGTACCTGAACCTCTCTGTGTCTCAGTATAACAGGGATGAAACAGTATCTACCTCACAGCCACTGTATGGAAATTACTGAACTCTATTTCAGCTCTTATCCCCTCCTGATCTGATATATATGTTCAGCGAATATTGAGTGAATGAAGCCTCTGTCTCAGAGGCCAAATTTAACCTTTATAATGTTTATAATAAAGCTAGTTTCTTTGGCTCACTCATGACTTACTGTAAAGGAGTTAAAAGCAACTAAAAATAAAGATGAAGTGAGGCTTATCCAGACATAGAGCTAGCTTGGAAGAAATGTTTTTAGATATGTTTTTCTTAACCTAAGGTGTATTGCCGACTTGTGAAAGTCAGGCAGTGGCAGCCAGCATCAGAGGTTTTCAGAAGCAGGGAGGTGGGGCCTGGTGCCACGACACGTCTGAGGGCCTGTTTCTCAGGGTCAGCGGTTATAGAATGTGGGTCTTACACATCCCAGGGGTCCCCAGGCCACAGCCCTTCCTGCTGATGGCTGAGATACAGTTAATCATTATCTCTTCTATTATTCATGGATATGACATGGATATTCAAGGATATGACAGAGGCACTTTATCCTCTTAAAATTTTCAGAGATTCCGTTTCCAAGTATTGCAGGCCCCTGGGGACTCGGAGGTCTTGCTATGGTGTAGACCCTCTTATCCAGGGCATAGGGTAGGGGGCAGACAGAAGACAGAGGCGGTGCAGAGAGTTCTGAGGCCGCCTCTGTGGGGCAATCTCAAGGGCGATGGATGGGGGAGTTCCTGGCCCCGGAATTCCGAGTTCAGATTTGATCTTTCCATCTAAAGAACGGTTGTGGGCTTGGAAACAACTCTGAAACTCTGGATCTGGGAAATTACAATAGTTCATTTTTACTGGGTGTTTATTATGTGCAAGTATACTGCTTCAAGTTCAGAGGTACCGCCTGAGGCTGGCCATAGTGTCACCCTGCTTTACAAATGAGGAAGTCGACTCTCCGAGGGGTTGGAAGATGGAGCTGGGACTAAGCCCAGGGAATCCAGCTCTAGAACACATGGTCTGAAGTCTTCACTGCTCCGTACTTTCCCTCGGGGATGGTTGTTACGAGGGCTACATGAATTCTGTCTACAATGACCCTGGTACACAGCTGGTGTGGGACACAACTGGGTATCTTTGTCTCCTTCTGGCTCTAAGATCTCACGCACGTGCCCTCTAGTTGGGTGCCAAAGAGTACAGACTGGGCATAGCTGGACCGTGGGATGATGGAGCAGGGTATGGGTGAAACGGCCACAGGGCCTTGAAGAGGGGGCCTCATTCAACTAACAATGCACACCAGATGCAGAGAGGAAACTCGGAACAATATTCAAAATGTGGGACGGCATGACCTAGACCGCCAAAGATGGCTTACTAGGCTGAAATTTACAAGATTCCCTCAGAGTGATTTTTTTTTTCTGAGATTAAATCAAGGATGGGACTCTCCTTAGCTCAGCAAATGTTTTCTAGGCCATAAAAAATGGCTTGCAACAGCGTTTTGGTTCACAAGTGTTTACATTTACGATGTAGCAGTAACAAATCAGTGGCAAAGAATACACCTGCCGATGCAGGAGAGACAGGTTTGATCCCTGCATTAGGGAGATCCCCTGGAGAAGGAGATGGCAACCACTCCAGGATTCTTGCCTGGGAAATCCCGTGGACAGAGGAGCCTGGTGGGCTACAGTCCATGGGGTCACAAAGAGTCGGACACGACTGGGTGACTAACAAAGATTTGATTGGGGCTTCCCAGGTGGCAGTTGCGGTCAAGAATCCAGCGCAGGAGATGCAAGAGACAGTGGTTCAGTCCCTGAGTCGGGAAGATCCCCTGGAGTAGGAAGTGGGCAACCCAGTATTCGTGTCTGAAAAATTCCATGGACAGAGGAGCCTGGCGGGCTAGAGTCCAAGGGGCTGCAGAGAATTGGACATGACTGAGTGACTGAGTGCACACAGAGATTTGATTAGGTGTGTCACCTTCTCAGACCATCTGACTCTGCTGCTGTCAGAGGAAGGTGAACAGCATCTTCAGAGATCGGACAGAGCAGTGGAGACTCTTGGGCGGCTTCGATGAGAAAGTGACTGGCTCTGGATTGAATAATTTCCCTAAATGATATTGAAGTTTCTTTCCAAATCACGTTTAAGTTGGCATTTCTCACTTCCTGTCTGCAAATTCTGCTTCGCAGCCTCTGATAAAGTCAGACAGAAGAAGTCTTGGTACCATGAAGGCTGCACACTTTATATGAAGTAAGTTTAGGAAGCTTTATCCTGATTAGGGTGAATCTGCTTTGTCATCTGATCATCATCAAGTTAGAAACCATATGCCCGGGCCACAGCCTTCTTGCCTCTTAGAAATGTCTACAGCTGGCACTAAAGTAGAAGATGAACAAATACGTGTTGAATGAATGAATAAATGAAGGAATGAATGATTGAGTTGTTGAGTGGAAAGAGAAGTGTGTTTGAATCAGCCAGAGGAGGGTGTGAGTCCTAGTTTTGTGACTTCTTACTGGCTTTTCACCATGAAAAGGGAAGCAACCCAGAGAAAGTGGCTCTATGAATTCATTTCCTATTGTTGCTACAAAAAATTACCATCTAGTTCCGTGGCTAAAAACAAATAAAACCAATTTATTCTGCCAGTTTTATACTGTAATAGGCTATATAACAATGCAGTCTGTATTACATTATATACAGAGGTTTTATATTGCAGTTCTGGAGATCAGAAATCCAAAATGGGTTGCCTGAGGCTAAACTCAAGGTTTTAGCAGGGTTGTGTTCCTTCTGGAAGCTCCAGGGGAGTCCCTTTCTCTGTCTCTTTCAGCATCGAGGGGCTGCCCACATCCCTTGGCGTATGGTCTCTTCCATCCTTGAGGCCAGCAGTGTAACATCTCTGAATCTCCTTCTGGCTCTTTTTATCAGACCCACCTGGATAATCCGGAAGGGTCTTTCCATCTCAAGGTCCTTTCCTTAATCCCATCTGCACAATCCCTTTTGCTGTATAAGGGATTAGGACGTGGATGTCTGGGGAGGGGTGGGGGGAGTCAGGGATGGAGAGAGAATCACCCTGCCTACCACAGCTGTGCTGTGCACCAAGTTGCTTCAGTCACGTCTGACTCTTTGTGACCCTGTGGACCATAGCCCACCAGGCTCCTCTGTCCATGGGGTTCTCCAGGGAAGAATACTGGAGTGGGTTGCCATTTCCTCTTCTAGGGGACCTTCCCAACCCAGGGGTTGGACCCATGTCTCTTGTCTCCCCACAGCAGCTGGGCCAAATTTATCCAACGGTGATGGGCAACACCCTGTACCTCTCCAGAGCATCACAGATCATGCACGAAAAGTACTCCCCAGGGAGCCCTCCCCATCCTGAGAGCAGTGGCTGGCTGTCTTCTCAGGAGGAATCTACGTCTGCTATGGGGGCGGCCTGCTAGTCTTTCTACCATGGGGTGGTGACATGGTCTAGGCTCCCTTCAGAACCTGTTGGTTTTCATAAGACTGTGTCAAGTCCACCCCATCACGCTTGAGTGTTCACATACGTGGATGTACACTTGGCAAAAAGACTTTCCTCTCATGGTAACCTTGAACTCCATGCTGCATGCGTATTCGTGCATGCTAAGCCATTTCAGTTGTGTTTGACTCTTTGTGACCCTATGGACCATAGCCCACCAAGCTCCTCTGTCCAAGGGATTCTCCAGGCAAGAACACTGGAGTGAGTTGCCATGCCCTCCTCCAGGGCATCTTCCCAACCTAGGGATCGAACCCGTGTCTCTTGTCTCCTGCATGGGCAGGCAGGTTCTTTATCACTAGTGCCTCCTGGGAAGACCCCATGCCACATACCACCCATCAAATCTTGACTGGGAAAAATGCTATTTAGAGACCCAAGCACCTGAGAGCTGGGCAGTCCAACCCCACCCTTCAAGTGTCCATGGGTTTAGCCAGACCACATCCTTTTGGCCCCAGGCTATTCACTTTCACTAAACTTTGCTTTACTTACTGCTATTAGACTATGTAACAAGCACATCATAAGAAACAGCATCACAGAAGAAGTTGCATTTATTGTAACTCTTTTGTGGGTGGATGTTCATTACGTGTCAGCATACATTTCTTACGAGAAATGACAGATAATTTTCCCTGGTCTTAAAATCCAGCACTGGGATCTCCCTGGTGGCTCAGTGGCTAAGACTCTGGGCTTTCACTGCAGGGGCATGGGTTTGATACCTGGTGGAGGAAGTGAGATCCCACAACCTGCAGGGCCTGGCCAAAAACAAAGTAATTAACAACACCCCAGTACTGGTTATGGTTTCCCTAGTGACTGGTTTATTTCCATCAAATGAACACAAGTGCACATGGCTGATCATTTTTCCCCCTTTGCACAACCTACTATTAGGAAGCCAAGAACCTTCAACAAAGCTATAAGACGTCAAAGCCTGCGTTATATGCACCATTAGCTATCTACCCTCGTTGTCCCTTTCCCCCAGTTCCTTCCTGTCTCACATTTTAGTTCTTACTGTCCTTTAGTTTAGTTCAGAGTTTAGTCCTTTTGTGTCTGTGAGCTCAGAATAAGGCATGATAAGAACTTCTGTTATATCCAAAGACATTTTTTTCTCTTTTGTGAGACCCAGGTCCCTGATAAATTTCTCTTGGTTCCAAGAAGAACAAAGTCAAATGAAAAACAAAAAATCAAAACATATAGCCAAACAATGTCAATGCCGATGTTCCAACACAGACTCTCAGCAGAACTGAATCCAGCTCCACTGAAAAGCCTGGTACTGAAGTTGATAAAAGGGAAAACAGGTCTCCCACACTTCACATGCTGAGCACACCGAGCTCATAAATGCTAGCGTTCTAAATGGCCTGCTTGCTGTTAATAGATTCACTGGCACTGAGATCCATTTCTTTTCTGGGGGATATTTAACTTTTACTGTATCTTTACTCATGGTCAAAAGACATCGGCAAATTTGCTAAAGTGATTGAAGATATTCTTCTTAAAGGCATTCCTGAAGTTTTGCCTTCATATCTTTGTATGTGAGCTTGTCTTCTTGGAAAGGAAAACCAGAAATGAGTTTTACAGTATATAAGATTTTGGTAGTTGTAGAAAGCCAAGATTAAAAAAAAACAACAACAAAAAAAACCTTAGTAGAACCACCAATGAAAAAATCTTTAAGATATACACAACCTAAGAGTTCATCTCTGAGTTCATAAAATGACAGAATCCTCAACACCAAGAACCTCTCACACCCTACTGGATAGTGTATCCAGACCTTCTCTTTTTAATCTCTATCCCCATAGAGCCCAAGATGTAGTATGTATTCAATGCACAGTCGCTGAACCAACGAGTGACATCTCTCACTCTCCGTCGATGGAATTTCCCAGTCAAGACATGACTTAGTGACTCAGCACAAGTACCTCCCATTCTCAAAGGTGAGAGTTCTCCTCCAACCCCAAGACACCCAGGGGAACACAGTGCTTGCCATGGGGCAGGCAGGCAGTACATATGATGTGACTGGTACTGAGATCCAGCCAAACCATGGAAGAAATCTCTGCCATGCCTGAGCTCCAGGGCAGCAATTTTAATTTCCTTTATTTCCTCCCTTGTCAAAACACACTTTACAGATGACATTCCTACAAGCAACCACTCTCATGGGTAGACTTAGGTTAAAGTGTCATTCCCACTGTGCTGGTACAATCTCCGTCTACCTCCCTGCCACTCAAGAAAATATTTCAGAACACAAATGAACAAGGACACCATTAACCTGGGAAGTATCACGGGTTTGTGGCAACTTATTGAAAAGAGTAAATCATCCGCCGTTTTGGTATTTCAGATAATGTTAGTTGTACATGACCTACGGAGCATCTCACAGTGATTGACACGAAAGTTCACTGGGATGCCAAGACTGAGAGTGAGGGCTTCTCTACAGAGTCCACCACTGAGACACACCATCCAGGAGATCTTTCCAAACTCCAGAGAAACCATCTCTGAGGCTCACATTAACCCCAACACATTCGTCTATATGAACTCTGCCATGCACATAAGATTCAGGAGAACCACAGAGATCATCTCTACGAATGGACACAGCTCACAAAGAAACATCATCAACCACGTGTCACCCCACTCTCTCCACCCTGACCTCGGGGAGGAGGACGCACAGCAGCCCACTCACCACGCCGCCGCCAGCCGAGTGTATGAGCACAGACATCCCTTCTCGGAGGTTGGCGACTTCGAAGAGCATCATGTAGGCGGTGACGAAGTTCATGGGGAAGGCAGCGGCCTCAGAGAAGCTCATGTCCTCGGGGATCTTGTAGACAAACTCCACAGGTGTGCACACCACCTCTGCCCAGGCGTTGTAATTAACAAATGCCATGACACGGTCCCCGATCTGGCGAGAGGGAAGCACGGGGTTAGTGAGGTTCTTAGTCTCTTCTGAGAGGTTTCTCAGATACACTTAACGATCTAGCGAAAACTATACAGTCCTCAGCGGGGGAGAAAAGAAACCTCAAACCCTAAAATACGCACACCTTCCCCTCACCTGCCTTTTGAGGCATTTGTGGAGGCTCTGAACCAATCTCTGCAAGCTTCCCAGAGGCCATGGAAGCCAGGGTCTCCATCCCTTTTCCGGAGCATAAATACGCGGTGTGCACCATCGTGGGCCTTGGAATGTGAGTGTCAGAAGGTCACATTACCGATCCGACCTCTCATCTAATCTCCCTGTTTCAGGATGTGGAGGGTCAAAGGGGCAGGGCTTGGAGTCAGTCTCCTCTCTTTGGTTCTCTCCCAGCCCATATTGATTCCCTACCAGGCCAGTTCACTGCAGTATTTGCATCAAAGGTTAGCACCGGATTACCGATGGCATTAGATGTGAAACGTGGTGCGTCAGAAAAGTCATGTAAATCTGAGTGCAGGGAATTGAATAAAAGCAACCAGGCTCAGAGAGAAATAGGAGAATGCCAGCGGGTGTGAGGAGTGACCACCAACATTTATTGCACACGTATTATACGGCAGACGTCACCCTAAGGCTGTCACGTGTTTTACCTCCTGATCAGAGGAGGCAGGGCTGAAGACTGTGGTTTTCTTTTTTTAAATCAGTGGTTTACATAGCCAGACACCAGGCAGAAAAGAAAAGAGTGGTCTTCCTTTTAAAGTGGTTATAATCGTGTGCTAAGTTTCCCCCCACCCCCCCATAACATATCATTATTTAAGGGAAATACACTGTAAACCATCACGAACAGCTTATAAGAGTTGCCAAGTGCTAGTCCAATGGAACCATTCTGCTATCTGATGTTAGGCTTGTACTGTGACTCTTCACTGCAATATTCAAACTGTTACAGTCATAGTGATTTCTCAGCAAACTAACGGCTTTCGTATATCTGTGTTTTAGTTTACTTTTTTTTTTTAAGTAATTGATTCTACTGTTTTCTTCTAGTTTAGCCTTTCTCTTTTACCTCTGTTCGATTAACAACAACAAAAGCCTCCCGTGAGACTGTTTTTTTTTTTTAATAGCTCCATATTACAGATGAACAATGAGAGGTTTTTGCAGGCACTTTAACTGAAGCAAAGAGAAGGTCACATCACTGATCTGACCCAAAAGTCATGGAGGCTGAGAGCAGCTGGACCTGGATGTGAACACAGCGAGGCCGAGAGCAGCTGGACCTGGATGTGAACACAGCGAGGCTGCCTCCAGATAGAAAAGTCAGTTCATTACACCTAAGTGCTACAAAGAAGACACCGAGCTATATACGGGTGTGCAACGGGAAACCTACCAAGTCTGGGAATATTAGTCTAAGGTCTTTAAGTTTCCGTTTCCTTGGCTCTTACACGGGTTGAATATTAGGAACGGGTCCTTATGAGATTAGATAATATAACAGGCAAGCAACCTGCGTGGCATGGTGCATGTAAACTGAGTGCAGAGCAATCAGTGACCTCCCATGGAGTTCACAGTTTAATGATCAAAAGCTAATTATCGACCCACTGAGTTTCATGAAGCAGAGGAAGAGCTGTCTAATGAGGAAACTGATGGGTGGGAGAGGCTGTCTCATGGACAGTGAGTGCCAACCCTTGGAAGCATTGAAAATCAAAGGATGATGTCAGGAGCATCATGGCTTGGACCAGAGGACCGTGCAGCTCTAATACTGGCACCCTCCTGTTTCAGAGTCATGCGGACCTAGAGCTCTGTCATAGCACCACAGAGCAGCTGATGACCTGCAGTGCAAACAGAGTGTGGGAAAAGAGTATCTCAACCACCTTGACAGCGATGGTCATACCACGCCAGACCACCCTGACAGTAATGGTCGTGCCATCCCAGCAGGGTTGACCGCCCCAGGCCTCTCATTTCATTATCAAAATGTCAAAAAGGGGGTCAGCCATCAGATAAACCCTAATCTCAGAGTCCAGAGGTGGGAAACTTTTAAAAAAATATCTAATTCACCTCATTATTTGATTCTGTTAGGGAAAAGAAATTAGTTTTTGGCAACAAAGCCCAAATGATTTCTGCAATGCTCCCGGCAGTAATTTTTCAAGGCTTCCTTGTAATCGATCAAGCCAAGAGAGCTAGCTGTTCGTATGTTGCTGTGTGTGCTGGAATTCTATCTCCAACATGATTGAAAATCTTAAGTCAGACTTACAGAGGGCATATTAGTATTGGTTTTTCTCCCCAGTCACGCCCTGATTGGAAACCTGTAGGTGGCTTCTTTTATTTGTTTGTGCAGCTGAAAGTACTGGAGGAGGGGTGGAGGAGATATGATGGATCAATCCGACAATAAGCAAGCCAGGGCTAACTAGCAAAAGAAAGATCATACATAAGGGAAAATATATATAATCAAGCACAGTGATTCCTCCCTATAAACCAAGGTCAACCCATCCCTAAAATGGTGGGTTGTTTATCCAGTGCTCAGGATTGATAGAGCAAATGGTATGATCTTTTTCCTTTGGGACCACGTGGAGGAATGAAGAACAGATTGTATTTCTTATACGCAGCATTTTCAGGGAGAGACGGTGCTGCCTCTGGTTATATTGCCTACCTGGGGACAGAAAATGTAAAGTCATAGAGAAGAAAAGAAAAAGCACAATTACTTCTCTCTGAACATTTTTCTGCTGTGTTATCTGGAAACCACTGACAAAAAGACAGATGAGCTGGTTGAGGTGTCCAGACATTCATCATAACGAATTTGGAGCATATTGATATTTTCAAAGTATACTGAGGCTCCGAGGCACTGAGACCAAGCAGCAGGCTCAAAATCGATTCCAAGGGGATTTTGGCATTGCCTTTTACAGGATTTTTCTTCCTGTATTAACCATCCAATGCCACATTTGCAGGTGGGGAGGACGGGTAAAGACTGCGGGAAGAGTCAAAATTCTCTAGTGGTCTGAATTCAGGTTCACCTTCTACTTGCTCTCATTCTGACTCCGTGGAAAACTACCAAACCCTTCTGAACTTCATCTCTGAGGGGATAATAATCTTTACCTTGCAGGGTTGTGATGGGGCTGAAAAACAGTAACTTGCCCATGTTTCCGGGTATGGTGGATTCTCAGGTGTGAGGTCTCTTCGTCTCTCCATGAGGAAACACTAAAGTCGAGTGAGAGCTCTTATGCCTGATTTCCAATGGTGTTTCTTGCTCTCAACTACCACAGTTTTGTGTACTTGTGATTTCCCCATAGGTTTTCCGTTTTTATAGACCAGATCCTACTTGATTTGCATGGTAAAAAGTATCTTTTCAGTGATTAAAAATTTTGATATTGGGAGTTATGTACATGTACGAAAACAGAATTATATAATAACCCTTTGTAGATGTCTTATTCCCCAAGCCACCAACCCATAGCCAATTCTGTCTCATTGTCAGATACCTCTACCCTTTGTCTTTACATTTTTCATCCAAAAATCCCCTTTCTCCATGTCTGAAATAATGACTTATAAGTGATCACTTAAATGCATTGGTTAAATAGATATTTAAAGACACCAAATTATAAAACACAGAGGCTATTTCTCACCAACCTTTGCATTTTGTAATTAACTTCTGAGCCTGATGTGATGGCGAAATGGGAGCCTCAGGTAGAGAGAGGAGGGGTGTACGCTTGGTTAACCCACGGCCAAATCCATAGTTGTATTCATTTTAATCTTAAAAAAATTTTTTTTTGTTTTCAAAAATCTTTTTAATAGCTATAAAGTGAATAAAGGGGATGCTAGGATTTCCCCTGGCCACTTCACCAGACCGTTGCCAGGAGTTGTAACAAGATGGTCCCTGAGAAAGGCATGAGACATTGGGAAAGTCCTACCACTTATACGCATGTGTGTGAAATAGAGAGCTGCTGGGAGCTGCTGGCAGCACGGGGAGCTCCAGGCCATGCTCTGCGAGGGTGGGGCGGGCGGGGCTGGGGGAGGTGCAAGAGTTGGGGGACATGTGTGTGCCTATGGTTGACTCACTCGTATGGCAGAAATCAACACATGACTATAAGGCAATTATCCTTCAATTGAAATAAATTTTAAAAAGCAAATAAGAAGACACATAGATGATTTCAAACGCATTTTGCATAATATTTTGTTTAATCTTGTATTATTTCAATAGATTCCAGATAAATATCACCCTTCTAGTCAGAAGTCAAAACATTACCTCAAATCCTTTAACGCTGTCCCCTAGGGCTTCAACAATCCCAGAACACTCAAATCCTGGCACCAGGGGGGTCTTGGGAGGGTTGTCGATATTCCCCTGGCGCACCATCAAGTCAATGAAGTTTAAACCACTGTAAACAGCAAATGTGAAAAGAGAGAAATTCACAATGAGATGGAAAGAAAGCACTGGCTGGACTCTTCTTTCCTTCCCATCCCCTCCCTCCATTTCCTCCCCCAGTTCCTCTCTTCTTTCTGTTTTAACTTTCTGGAAAAATGTGTCTAATAGTAATGTTACTTAGCTAGATGTCACCAAGAAAGCAAAACAATGATCTCTCTAGACAACTTATCCTTTCTCAGCCCTTCAAATGGCGTCTGCAGCGTTCATGCTCTAATTCAAAAGAGAGCCTCGTTATCCCCACTCACAGCCCACTTACTCTAACTCTAAAAATGTATTGACCAGCCTGGTCATTAGCCATTCTAGCACTTAATTGAGGGTAAAAAAATACTAGGAAGAGCTTATAAGAAGAAACACAGAAAGCAGCCAGACATAATGGGCACCCACCAATCTATGAAAAAGAAAGAGAAAAAAAGATCTAACTTAAAACGTCTCAAAAAGACTGTCCCAAGTAGCTCAGCTGGTACAGAATCTGCCTGCAATGCAGGAGACCCCGGTTCCATTCCTGGGTTGGGAAGATCCTCTGGACAAGGGACAGGCTACCCACTCCAGTATTCTTGGGTTTCCTTTGTGGCTCAGCTGGTAAAGAATCTGCCTGCAATGCGGGAGACCTGGGTTTGATCCCTGGGTTGGGAAGATCCCCTAGGGAAGGGAACGGCTACCCACTCCAGTATTCTGGCCTGGAGAACTCCAGGGTCGCAGAGTCAGACATGATTGGGCAACTTTCACTTTCACTTTCAACCAGCTCATAGATTTACAAGAGTGCTGTGACACAAAGGCTAGTCGTAATGGTGACTGTGAGCCCTCACGAGAGCAGGCTGGGTGTGACTGCTGGGCAGTGGCTCGAAAGAGACAGGCCAAAGGCCAGTGGGTGTGGGGAGCCTGAGAGGTCTGTTTCCAAACCTGAGTTGTCTCTGGCCGAGAGAAATCTTTTGGTATTCTCTATAGACATATTACTTTTGAAATAAAGTTATCATTAAACTATATCAAAGTCATTGCCTTGGAAATCCACATACTTAATTCTAATGATGTTACTAATCTTCCAAACTATTTTTTTTTAAGAGCTACAATTGAGAATTGCATTTAACACCCGTGAAGGAATGAAGTGAGAAAGCATGTGTGTGAAATACATGAACGTTTATTTTTTTGCACCAAATGTGGCTCTAACGTACTTCCTGTTTTCACAAGCTGCCATCTAAGGAAGACATGGGTTGGAGAAACCAAACTCCTTGGTCTGGCGCAAGGCCTGTTAGCCTCTGACCACAGCTTCTCTCCCAAGCAGAAGCCCTGAACTCTTTCTTAAACACAGCTTGTCCGTTTCTTCCTCGGCCTCTCTGGAGCCAAGGACACATGGATGTCCACCTACCACCTCTGGTCTCTACTTGTCAGTCTCACCCATAAGCAATGGATAGGGGCAAGGAGGTGACTTCCTTGAAAGGTAGACTTTTCTCAAGGGTTTTCTAGCCACAAATGAGGCAAGATTCACATATTCCCCCCACCGAAGTATCTCTGACGTGTGCCCTTTCTGAAGACAGCTGCATGCCTCACACTTCTTGGCTCCCAGAATACCTGGCATGCCTCATACCCACAGCAACATAGTAGATACTCAAGCAACATACACTGAATGAAGGAATATTCATGAATATTCAGACACATGTGCTGCCAGGTTGAGTACTAATGCCTTTTAGAAAACAGCCAAGGGATGCTGGGTCATGGACACCCTTCTGAAATGTGTGTGTAGACTTCCAAAGATCCTGTTTTGATGTTTAATAGTTCTTAGGGCCACTTATCAGAGAAGGCAATGGCACCCCCCTCCAATACTCTTGCCTGGAAAATCCCATGGACCGAGGAGGCTGGTGGGCTGCAGTCCATGGGGTCGCTAAGAGTCGGGCACGACTGAGAGACTTCCCTTTCAATTTTCACTTTTCACTTTCATGCACTGGAGAAGGAAATGGCAACCCACTCCAGTGTTCTTGCTTGGAGAATCCCAGGGACGGGGGAGCCTGGTGGGCTGCCGTCTACGGGGTCGCACAGAGTCGGACACGACTGAGGCGACGCAGCAGCAGCAGCAGCAGCAGCGGCGGCAGGGCCACTTATTAACCAAAATGTTCTCCAATAATGTGGCTGAATAAAGTCTCAATTCCACAACTTCTCCCTGGGTAACCTTGGGTCGGTTATTCAACCTCTCTAAGCCTCAGTTTCCTCATCTGTGAAGTGAGGGTTATGAGAGCACCCATATCACCAAGTTGCTGGGAAAACTGATGAGAGTCAAGCATTGTGCCAAGTAAAAAGTACGCATTCAATAACAATAATATCTGTGTCTTCTATTAAGAAGGCTGAAGTGTGAGATATATTTTGGGAAGATTGCCATTAAATGAGAGTGAAAAATCGTTTCAGAGCTGAAATGGGAAAACTTGAGCTATCCGTAAGCTTTGCTTCTGTGAAATAGCCCATTTTCCGACACAATCAAATAAATAAAGCATCACTGTATAACAATAAAAGGAAGTTCTACGTGCCAAATCAAACACTCCATCTCATTTCACACATATTTCAGCTCCCCGTGTTATATCCTCCATGTGAAAACATGATTTCCCAAGACCCTGATGGAGAAATGGCAGAAAAGATGACTTGGCAGTTGTGTAAACACGCCAGCCCCTTGGACAAGGCTTCAGCCGGATGCCTGTCGCACTGCTCCGTAGGGCAGCCTTCAGTTTCCATCCAGCACGAAGTGGGTGCAGTGATTGTAAATGAGGAGGCAGCTACTCAGTGCCGGAGAGAAGGGCCAAGACTTATAGAGCCTTATATAAGGGCTTAGCCTCTATAAGGGCCAAGACGTTATAGAGCCAGAGCACCCCGTTTTCTCAGGGAGGCATGCAGTCAGGATCGTGGAGGAAGCCAACCACCTTCAGGATGGAAACATGAAGGAGGGGTGTCCCACGCGAGGGGGGATGGGTCAGCGTTGCTTATCTCAGCACAGAGAGGAGGTGACGAGGTGGTAACGAAGCACCTTTATGCTACATCAGACCTGTTTCATGGTGCCTGCCCATGCACCTCCGCCTCAAATGGACCCAGCCAGCATTTACTGAGGGCTTCATTTCGGGCAGAAACTGGGATAAACATTTTCCTTTTGTTATTTAAGACTCAACAACACTCCTACAAAGTATGGACTATCATACCCACTTTTCAGATGAGGAAACTTCGGCTCAACAAGTTACTTGCGTAAAGTCTCATCTTCGGAAACTGTCAAAGTCAGGACCCAAATCCAAGCCAAGTCCAGAACCCAGGACCTCACAGATGACATCCTAGTCCCTCTTTACGGGGACTTCATCCACTGCCCTTGATGAAGGGGGTGCACCCGGGGGCCACACTTATAACTTCCTATCTCTTGGCCAGCTGACTGGACCAGCGGCTGGACCCAGTGTTGGAGGAGTCGCCATTCCTAGTTTGAGCAGGAGCCCATTCAGCATAAAGTAAACGAGCTGGTCCAAGAACTGGATCTCAGAACCTATGAACTGGGAAACATGCATCAAGAGAACACCTTGGTACCAGAGAGGATGTCAAAAGACAGGACCAAGCTGGCTCGCAGAGCCAGCCCAACAGCTTCCACCAGGGCCAGCTATACACACCTCACTGCTGAATTATCAAGGGTGGAAGAGTCCACTCTCCACCTGTGGTGCCACCTAGCCCCATGTGCCCGCTGCCATCAGACATCTAAGGGGTCCTTGGATACTTCACATATGTGTTTATAACAGAGCTCTTCATTGGGTTATGTATGTGGTTTCTGCCTCATGAACCCCAAATACAAACGAAAACAAATACCATAATCAATATCCATAAATCACTCACTGGACAACCATTAATGACCTCATTTTTTTTTTTCAAGCAAAACAAGTAACATTGTTTAGAGATAATAAGCTCTTGCCCAAGACCACAGGCAGTGAATTGTAAAGGCATGGACTTAAACTTGGGTCTGTCAAACACATTTTTCTTTCCACCCCCTCAGGAAAAAACACAGGGGCATATCAAGCCACGCATCGTCATTATAATAGTTTCCAGTTTTCTCTAAGATTCCCTGGTGGCTCAGACGGTAAAGTGCCTGTTGACAATGCGGGAGACCTGGGTTTGATCCCTAGGTCGGGAAGATTCCCTGGAGAAGGAAATGGCAACCCACTCCAGTACTCTTGCCTAGAAAATCCCATGGACGGAGGAGCTTGGTGCAGGCTACTGTCCATGGGGTCACAACGAGTCGGGCACGACTGAGAGAGTTCACTTTCACTTTTGGAAATTCTGAGTGGAGGGAGGGGGCAATGACTATGTCTGATGATTCAGGCCCGCACCAGGGGTACCTGTCAGATGTCTTTCTTGCTGGCTTTTTATGTGGCTCTCTTAAATGTCAGAGAGCACTCCAAAAAGAATTAGTGCTGCAAGCTGCTTGATGCAAAACACAATCCTGCGTTTCTCCAAGACTGATATAGTCATAAAAGTAAGGCTCTTCTTCCCTCCCACATTAAATGATTAGTCAAATAAGAGGCTTAAAGTGTTATTACTGAGATTTACAGTGTCTCAGACATAACAGCAAAGTGATTTAGTTTTTTGTATATGTATATATACATATGGGATTCCCTGCTGGCTCAGATGGTAAAAGCATCTGCCTGCAATGCGGGAGACCTGGGTTCGATCCCCAGGTCAAGAAGATCCCCTGGAGAAGGAAATGGCAACCCACTCTAGTGCTCTTGCCTAGAAAATTCCGTGGATGGAGGAGCCTGGTGGGCTACAGTCCATGGGGTCGCAAAGAGTCATTTCAGATTCTTTCCCATTATAGATTATTAAAATATATTAAACATAGCTCCTTCGCTATAGTAGGTCCCTTTTTTAATCTATTTGATAGACAGTAGTGTATATCCGCTAATCCTAAATTCCTGAATTTATCCCTCCACCCTCCTCCCCTTTGGTAACCATATGTTTGTTTTCTTTGTGAGTCTATTTTTGTTTTTTAAATAAGCTCAAATGTGTCACTTTTCAGAGTGCACATATGAATGACACTGTACGATGCTTGTCTTTCTCTGTCTTGCTTGCGTCCCTTACTATGATGGTCTGTGAGCTCATCCATGCTGTTGCAAACGGCGTCATCTCGTTCTTTTTTATGGCGGAGTGGTCTTCCATCATATGTATGCATGTATCAGGCGTGTGTGTGTGTGCTTAGTCATGTCTGACTCTGTGCGACCCTGTGGACTGCAGCCTGCCAGGCTCCTCTGTCCCTGGGACTCTCCAGGCAAGAATACTGGAGTGGGCTGCCATGTCCTCCTCCAGGGCACCTTCCCGACCCAGGGACTGAACCCGTGTTTCCTACGTCTCCTGCGCTGGCAGGCGGGTTCTTTACCACTAGCACCGCCCGGGAAGCCCGTGTACGAGCCGCATCTTCTTTATCCATCCATCTGCCGATGGACATTTAGGTTGTCCCCACGTCTAGACTATTGTAAACAGCACTGCAGTGAACACAGGGGTGCATATCTTCTCAAATTATGGTTCTATGCCCAGGACTGGCATTGCAGGACCAAATGGCAACTCTAATTTCAGATTTTTAAGGAATCTCCTTAATGTTCTCCCTAGTGGCTGTACCCATTTACATTCCCACCAACAGTGTAGGAGGGCTCCCTTTTCTGTACACCCTCGTCAGCATTTATTATTTGTAGGTTTTTCAGTGACGCCACTCTGATACTTCATTGTGGGCTCGCGTTCCATTTCGTTGCTAATTAGCAATGTTGGGCATCTTTTCGTGTGCCTGTTGCTCCTTTGCATGTCTTCTCTGGAGAAATGCCTGTTTAGGTCTTCTGCCCACGTTTTGATTGGATGACTTGGTTTTTGATATTGGGTTGTATGAGCTGTTTGTATAATTTGGAAATCTGTTACTTGTCCGTTGCACCATTTGCAAATATTTTTTTTCCAAGGCTGTAGGTTGTCTTTTCATTTTGTTTATGGTTTCCTTTGCCGTGCAAAAAGCTTCTGAGTTATTTCTTAAAGGACACCAGTAAGTGGATGACTGAAAAATCAGCCCAGCTATAGTTTACTAATTTTCCAGTTCGAGAGAAAATTGGCCCAAAGAGGGATTTAGCAAAGAAGAGCAAGTAGATGTGGAGAAAGTCCCCTTTTATTATTTTCCAGGTGAAGGTAAGGTGAAGGTTGCTCATGGGAAAGGGTTTTGGACCTCCTGCCGTCTTGTTCTTCCCAGAGGCCATCAGCATCCTCGGCACTGACCACAGGAGTCCAAACACACAGATCACTAGACAAAGGACAGTGAGACGAAAATCTTGAAAATCTTCCAGAAGCCCACTTCTCTACTAGTGCAGCCCAATCATATATTTTGATCTCGCTCTCAATAGGAATCCCTAATCTTGCCCCATCTTTGGTTCAGTTGAGAGATACATGGCCACAGAAACCACTTTTAGAAACCCCCTGTTTTACTTTCTGAGGGATGCTGTTGAACATATCATTTGTTACAACAGACATTCTCTTCTTTATGAAGACTGGGGATTTTCCCTCAAATTTCAACACAGAGGTTTAGTTTACATGGGTCTCACAGGCCCAGTACAGTGTAGAAACTGATCATACTTGTTTCTTTGCAGTAGCGACTAGGAAGCTCCAGGCCAAATTTGTAGCACCCCTCCCTGAAAACAGCAGAGCTTTCTGGAATTCATCCTCTATGTCATTCTAACACTCACCATCATCTTAACTTTCTAAATACTTTGGGGTTTCCATTTTTAAATATCTTAGGCTCTATTGTCTTGGATCTCAAACTTGATTATACACCAGAATTCTGAGGAGTTCTTATTAAAACACAGATGGCCAGGTCCCACTCCTGCACGGTTGACTAAGCTGGTCTAGGGTGAGGGTCAAGAACCTGCATTTCTAACAAGCTTCCCTCGCTGCTGCCGCTGATGCTCTGAGAAACACACTTAGAGAGCCACGGCTGTACCATTTCTTTTAAAGCTATCTCAAGTTGTCTTTGGGATGAGACAAGGTAAAAATTAATAGGTGATGATTAAGTAGATAAGAAAATGAAAAGCTCTCTCATAGTCGTCTAAGGCAGCTGAATTTTTTGATCCTAGTCCAAAGAATTATATTTCTCTTGTTAAATGTGGTCTTATTAGATTAGGTTCATCATTCTGATTTGTCTGGCTCTTTCCTGGATCCTAATTCTTTCATCCAAAAAATTGGCTCTTCCTTTTGGATATGTAGCCTCCGAGAATGCAGTTATCAAGCCATTGAGTTTTCTGTCCAAATTGCTGATAAAAATTTTGGATTAGCTGTCACATTCCTGGTTACTAAGGGTATTTGTGAAGACCGCAACGAGATGTCATGGAGGAAATTCAAGATATAGAACCAGTTGACATGTTTTAAGTTTCTTCAATTCATGAACTCTATGATTCTCTGAAACGTCTCCAGGATACTGGCATGGCCAAAAAGTTCTTCCAGGGTTTTCCAGAGCGAACTTCTTGGCCAACCCAATGCTTTGAATTCACGTTTAACAAGATCTGTGTAAGTTAGTGAGCCCCACTCCTTGTGAGCAAAGGCAGTCAACCCCCTCCCCCGACAGCAGAAGTTGCTGACCACGTGGGCGCAGTCTGAGCAAGTGCCAGGCACAGCAGTTTTCTGGATGCATGTCACGACCATCATAGCTCCCCCCTCCACACTATAGATATAGATATAGATATCCGCCCCCACCCCAACCCGCAAATCCCCAAATGTGCACACTCTGGTCCTAACTCTGAGAGTGCTTTACCCAGGCACACATTCTCATGTGTGATCAGCACTGAGGAAAATTGCTCTGCTGCTGCTGCTGCTGCTGCTAAGTCGCTTCAGTCGTGTCCGACTCTGTGCGACCCCATAGACAGCAGCCCACCAGGCTCCTCCGTCCAAGGGATTTTCCAGGCAAAAGTACTGGAGTGGGGTGCCATTGCCTTCTCCAGAAAAGTTGCTCTAAGCAGCCTCAAATCAGCTGTTCCCACAAAGAAGACTTTTTAAGAAGAGATGGGTCCTTTCTGTGATGGGTTCTCATGTAGGGCTTTGCAATGGTTGGAGGGGCCCCCAAGAAACTAGTAGATCTCTAGAAACCCCCATTCTAATTCCTCAGATGATAGGGATGAGGAGAAAAGGAATTATTTGCGGCCAAGTCATTGTAATAGATAACATTTATGGGGTGCATACTATGTATCGGGCATGGTGTTCAATGTCTGTAAGGGTGATACTTAATTTTTAGAGCAACCATAACAAGGCTGAGACATACACATCACCCACATTTTACAGAGAACAATATGGAGACACATCAAGGTTTATAAAGCCAAGAGGTGAAGGCAAGTGATGTCTCCAGAGGCTACTGCCATTTGCTGTCCTTTCATCACTCAGTGGTTCCAGTTACAGGGAGGGGACTTCTCAACTCACATGTCACACTGAGCACTTACTATGCCCTGAGCAGATACTTAGTACTGGATGTCTACAGTTCACAGGGGGCTCGGTTTCTCACGGGGAGACAGAATCGTGAAAGCTGATCACAACACAGTGGGATGAGTGGTTCGACAGAAGTGTAGCCAGAGAGCTCACCTGGCCACCAGGAGATGGACTCACAGACAAGATAACCGTGGAGTCAAAACAAGGACCCTCAACAAGGTTTTCTCAAAGAACTCTTAGCTTTGGTGACACCCTCTGTGGAAGTGACGGCTCGCCTTGTGGCTCAGTTGGTAAAGAATCTGCCTGCAAAGCAGGAGACCCTGGTTCAATTCCTGGGTCGGGAAGATCCTCTGGAGAAGGGATAGGCTACCCACTGCAGTATTCTTGCCTGGAGAATTCCATGGTCTGTATAGAGTCAGACACGGGATCACAATGAGTCAGACACAAAAGAGCAACTTCCACAAGAAAGTGAAAGCCGCTCAGTCATGTCTGACTCTTCGTGACCCCATGAACTGTATAGTCCATGGAATTCTCCAGGCCAGAATACTGGAGGGGGTAGCCTTTCTCTTCTCCAAGGGATCTTCCCAACCCAGGGATTGAACCCAGGTCTCCCACACTGTTGGCGGATTCTTTACCATCTGAGCCACAAAGGGAGCCCAAGAATACTGGGGTGGGTAGCCTGGCCCTTCTCCAGTGGATCTTCCCGATCCAGGAATCAAACCGCGGTCTCCTGCACTGCAGGCGGATTCTTTACCGTCTGAGCTACCAGGGAAGTTCTACAGTCAGAGCTAAAGTTAAACCCTTGGCTATTGCTCTCTGGCTTCTCCACAAGGGGGTTGCTGCACCTCCCTGAACCTTGGTTCTCTCATCTCAAACATGCGAGAGTCACAGCCTCACGCTGTCGGGGTTGGTGTGGACCGCGCGTGACAGGACCGTGGGAAGCAGGGTGCCTCACACGCCGCAGTGCTCAGTGAGTGTGAGCTGCAGTCGTTGTCATCAGCACACAGAGAAAGTATAATCGGTCAGGCTCCCTGGGAGGCAGACTCTGAGACTCAGCTTTGCATGCAGGAGGGTCGATAGGAGGTGCCCCAGGGAACAGCACCTACCCAGCGGTGAGGGAAGCTGGACTGAGTGGATGGAGAGGTTGAAACACTGACGTGGTAGTAAAAAAGGACACAATTTATCCACGGAAAGTTCTAGAGCTAGGATGGGACCTCAAGTCATGATGAATCCAGGCAAGGGGCCTGGACCTTTTTGCCTCATGTCAACTGCTCATTGGATGAGAGCTGTCCCTGGGAGGAGCTCTGATCTCAGGCAAGGGCATTTCCTTCTGCTGAGGACAACTCCTCAGCAGGGACGAAGCTGCGAGCCCCCAGCAGCCAGCACTCGCTGTAGCTGAGGGAAGGAGCTTTTCAGCCCCAAAAGGGGGTCATGGGTGGTGTACCCCAGCATCCACCGTGAGAGGGGTGTTGTGGTCTTCCTTTGCAGGCTTTTATTCCTCTGCTGGCCCAGAGCAGCAGTCACCAATGGTGAGAATTTACAGAGGTGTCCTTTGCGTGGTGGTTTCCGAGAAGGAAAGGTCTAGGGTTCTTATGACCAATTCTGGGAAGGAAGAAAAGGATGATATCTTTAAACTGGGATCTGAAGGATGAGAGACAAAGAGGCAAGGGAAAGGGAGGACGTGAAGAGATCAAAGTGTCAAGGACATGACAAACTAAGAAGAAAAGAGAAAAGGAAAGGCGGACGAACTATCAAAACACACGCAGGAGTTGATCTTAAATGTTCTCACTATAGAAAAGAAACGGTGACTTTCTGATAGCATGGAGGCGGCTAATGGGACGGTGGTAATCATTTGACAGTTTACAACTGTATCAAATCAACACTTTAAACTCACACAATGTTATACATCAGTCATATCTCAGTGATGCTGGGGGAAAGGAAAAAAAAGTCTTTTTCAGGGTTTAATAGATAATTTTCAGCTATGAAAAATATACATGCAGGGTTACTAAACTGCTTGGGGAAATCCATGAGAAATAGTAGCTCGGGGCTTTCTCTGTGTCTACGGGAAGGCGAGGATCACAGGATACTGGTGGAGACCCAGACACCAGAGGGAACACGGTCAGACGCCACACAGGGAGTCTGGAATTCCCTCTGCTTGGTGAACTCACTGCCCAGCAGCCATCGCAGCCTGGCCCGGAGGCTCCCAATGTGTGGCTTTGCGCTGAGCCACAGCACCCCGGAAGCTGTGCCCTTGCTTTTATTTTATTTTTAAACGTTTTTAATTGTTATTTATTTGGTGATTACCTCAAACTGCTTTGCCCTTCCTTCACCTCTTGTCTGGCTGCTGCGATGTTCATCAAAGCACTGAATTCTGAACCCAAGGGGGTGGGGCCAAAGAAACACAGGTTTGAGTCATTCCCTCATTTCCCCAGAACTGAAGATTTTGGTTTTGTTTCTTAATCACAGCTGATAGCTTAAAAACGTCTAGGACTATAATCAGCAGAAAATCTTGCTCCCAATTCTTCTTCTTCTTCTTTTTTCACCCCTATTTTTTAGGCTTTGTTTAAGCAAAACGGCTGTCTGAGGAGGCCTTACAAATATCTGTGAAAAGAAGAGAAGTGTAAAGCAAAGGAGAAAAGGAAAGATATACCCATTTGAATGCAGAGTTCCAAAGAATAGCAAGGAGAGATAAGAAAAGCCTTCCTCAGTGATCAGTGCAAAGAAATAGAAGAAAACAATAGAATGGGAAAGACTTGAGATCTCTTCAAGAAAATTAGAGATACCAAGGGAACATTTCATGCAAAGATGGGCTCAATAAAGGACAGAAATGATATGGACCTAACAGAAGCAGAAGATATTCAGAAGAGGTGGCAAGAATACAGAAGAACTGTACAAAAAAGATCTTCACGACCCAGATAATCACAATGGCATGATCACTCACCTAGAGCCAGACATCCTGGAATGTGAAGTCAAGTGGGCCTTAGGAAGCATCACTACGAACAAAGCTAGTGGAAGTGATGGAATTCCAGTTGAGCTCTTTCAAATCCTGAAAGATGATGCTATGAAAGTGCTACACTCAATGTGTCAGCAAATTTGGAAAACTCAGCAGTGGCCACAGGACTGGAAAAGGTCAGTTTTCATTCCAATACCAAAGAAAGGCAATGCCAAAGAATGCTCAAACTACCACACAATTGCACTCATCTCATAACGCTAGTAAAGTAATGATCAAAATTCTCCAAGCCAGGCTTCAGCAATATGTGAACCGTGAACTTCCAGATGTTCAAGCTGGATTTAGAAAAGGCAGAGGAACCAGAGATCAAATTGCCAATGTCCGCTGGATCATCGACAAAGCAAGAGAGTTCCAGAAAAACATCTATTTCTGCTTTATTGACTATGCCAAAGCCTTTGACTGTGTGGATCACAATAAACTGTGGAAAATTCTTCAAGAGATGGGAATACCAGACCACCTGACCTGCCTCTTGAGAAATCTGTATGCAGGTCAGGAAGCAACATTTAGAACTAGACAAGGAACAACAGACTGGTTCCAAATAGGAAAAAGAGTACGTCAAGGCTGTATATTGTCACCCAGCTTACTTAACTTCTATGCAGAGTACATCATGAGAAACGCTGGGCTGGAAGAAGCACAAGCTGGAATCAAGATTGCTGGGAGAAATATCAATAACCTCAGATATGCAGATGACACCACCCTTCTGGCAGAAAGTGAAGAAGAACTAAAAAGCCTCTTGATGAAAGTGAAAGAGGAGAGTGAAAAAATTGGCTTAAAGTTCAACATTCAAAAAACTAAGAACATGGCATCCGGTCCCATCACTTCATGGCAAATAGATGGGGAAACAGTGTCAGACTTTAATTTTCTGGGCTACAAAATCACTGCACATGGTGACTGCAGCCATGAAATTAAAAGATCCTTACTCTTTGGAAGGAAAGTTATGACCAACCTAGAGAGCATATTAAAAAGCAGAGACATTACTTTGCCAACAATGGTTCATCTAGTCAAGGCTATGGTTTTTCCAGTAGTCATGTATGGATGTGAGAGTTGGACTATAAAGAAACCTGATCACAGAAGAATTGATGCTTTTAAACTATGGTGCTGGAGAAGACTCCTGAGAGTCCCTAGGACTGCAAGGAGATCCAACCAGTCCATTCTAAAGGAGATAAGTCCTGGGTGTTTATTGGAAGGACTGATGCTGAAGCTGAAACTCCAATACTTTGACCATCTGATGCGAAGAGCTGACTCATTTGAAAGACCCTGATGCTGGGAAAGATTGAGGGCAGGAGGAGAAGGGGAGGACAGAGGATGATATGGTTGGATCGCATCACTGACTCGATGGACATGAGTTTAGGTGGACTCCGGGAGTTGGTGATGGATAGGGAGGCCTGGTGTGCTGCAGTTCATGGGGTCACAAGAGTCGGATGCCACTGAGCAACTGAACTGAAGCACCCATTTTATGATCTCAAGACTATGAAAGAGATTGATACAAATCTGCTATGGAAGGAAAAACTCTTGTCTAAAGCAAGGAAAACTTTCACGCACATCTCAAATGGCACCATTTACTGGAGAACAGACAGAATTGTCCTGGGTGGACCTCAGGAGAGAGAAACCCCCTGAGCTCCATCTGAGGTTGGAAGGAGTGTGTGAGGACAGATTGCAGATACAATCTAGTGGTGACCAGTGGGGAGAGAGGGGGAATGGCAAGAAAGGGGTAGAGAACGAAGAGGAAAAACTACCATGTGCAAACAAATGGGCTTCCCAGGTGGTGCTAGTGGGGAAGAACCCATCTTCCAGTGAAGGAAACATAGGAGACATGAGTTCGATCCCTGGGTTAGGAAGGTTCCCTGGAGGAGGGCATGGCAACCCACTCCAATATTCTTGCCTGCAGGGTCCCATGGACAGAGGAGCCTGTCAGGCTATGGTCCATAGGGTCGCAAAGAGTTGGGAACGACTGAAGTAACTTAGCACACACAGCAGATAAAATAAATGAGCTACAAGTACATATTGTACAACACATGGAATACAGCCAATAGTTTACAGTAGCTATAAATGGAGGACACTTTTAAAACTGTGAATCCCTACGCTATATACCTGAAACTTACATAATACTGTACATCAACTATACCTAAATAAGAAAGGAAGGCAAAAATAAAAAAATATAGAAAAGAGGGAGTAACCTCCAAACAACTAGTTTTGCTTATGCTAAGCTCTTCATCAGTTAGCAGGCAGACTACTCTTCAAATCCTTCAACCAAGAATAAACAACTAAGAGATGACATTTGAACCGACTAAATATTTTCAAGTGAGATGTAAGCAAAAGAGACAGAAGGGAAATTTTCAACTACAAAAATGTTCAATTCTATCATATTTTCTAAACAGACTGTCATCTTTGATGCTAAAACATAGCATGGGATAGTGTTAAGAGTCCAAATTCTAAAATGAACTTCCTGGCTTAAAAATCTGACTCCTCTACTTAAACACTACAATGCAACGAAACCCACAGAACCGGAAAACTTTTCAGTTACGACTCCACCATGGTTCTTCTGTCCGCATAGAAAATAAATATAACGAAGATTTTTTTTTTAGTGTGTTATGGATCCTCAGGCTATCTTCTTCCCATCCCTGGCCACGGCTCCTGACAGCGGTCTCCTCCATGTCTGGGTCCACGTAATCCTCCCTACTTTGTTTAACCATTATTCTTAGATGTGAGACCTGAAGTTTTCGGACACATCTGATGTGTTTTGAGATCGACCGCTTACTAAGTGAACAATGCTGCTTTTGCCCAGCCCAGACGCCTGTATCTCTAACACAGGGACTGATGGTGCGCTGACGGAGCTTGAGCTGTAGTTGTATTGGTCTGTTGTTCCTCAGAGACAGGAAACATGTCCCCATCACAGGTCCACATTAGTATTCGAAACACATGTCGGTTTAATATTTCAAACGCAGAACAAAATGGCCAAGGAGATACACGGAGAATCTAAATATGAACAGCCATTCTCCGCAGAAACCAAAAAGCGTGGCATGAGTGTGTCCAGGAAAAATTCTCCCTGATGCCGAGACGGACCCCTTGATTTCTGGACCTGGAGGAATTTATTTACTCTCAGCCTGTCCTGGGAACAGAGCAGGCGTTTATTCCCAAGGAGATTCCCAGAAAGGTTAAGATCTCTGCGGTCTGGGTTAGATGTTGATGGAGTCACTGACTTCAAACAGGTGCCTGGCCGTGACTGGTTGTGCAGAGCATTCAAATGAATTTAATTTAAATTCAACAGACCTTTCACGATTTGGGGCTTGGCTCGGGACTAATGTGACTACAGTGACGATGGCACCTCTGCTTCCCAAGAGTTCGGAGACCAACAAATTAAGTGCCTTCACAGCATGGCAGTTCCCCTGCAGGCCGCAGGACGCAGGTCATGGCTAGCACAGGCCGGGCAGCTACAGTCCACCACGCAGCAGTCGTGCAGGCCCTACGGCGAAGCGCCACTCAGGTGTGGCTGCGCCCTCTGCTCCTGTTCTCCCGAGCTCTCCAGCGTCATCCCACCTCTCCATGGAAGGGAGACGGTATCACCGGACAGTGCAAACTGCTTCCTGCCTGACCTCTCACTGGAGCCCCAGAGGGGCTGGGAAGAGGGCTTCCCCAGAGAAACGCTCCATTTTTGCCTCAACATGACGGTTATCTCCTGTCACTGATCCTGATAAAAGCTTTGCTCCATGAAACAGTTATGTCAGTAGGAAAACAAGTAGGGTAAGACTAGAACAACACAGTCCAATAGAACATTCTACAATGGCGAAAATATTCTGTGTGTGTTCTGTTCAATATGGCAGCCACTAGCCATGTGTGATTACCGAATGCTTGAAATGTGGGTCGTGTGGGTGAGGAACTGGATGTTTAATTTTAATCAGTATTTAAATTTAATTAACCTTTATTAGAGACATGCAAATCAAAACTATCAAGCCTGTCAGAGTGGCCACCATTAAAAAGCAACAAGCACCGGAGAGGGGATTGAGAAGGGAACCCTCTCATGCTGTTTGCTGGGAATGTAAATTGGTGCGGCCCCTATGGAAAATAGTCTGGAAGTTCCTTAAAAATCTAAAAACAGAACTACCATATGATCCAGCAATCCCACTCCTGGGCATATACACGGAAAAGAGGAAAAATCTAATTTAAGAAGATGCATGTACCATAGTGTTCACTGAGATTCACAACAGCAAAGCTTTGGAAGCAATGTAAGTGTCCACCAGCAGATGAATGGACAAAGAGGATGCGGTACAGATATACGATGGAGTATCACTCAGCCACAGAAAAGAATGAAATAATGGCGTTTGCAGCAACACAATGGGCTTAGAGATTACCAGCCAAGTGAAGTAAGTCAGACAGAGAAAGACCGATACCACATGAGATCACTTATATGTGGACTCTAAAATATGAGACAAATAAACTTATTAACGAAACAGGAGACCCACAGACAGAAAACAAACTGCTGGATGCCAAAGGGGAAGGGGGTGAGGGAGGGACAGGTCCGGAGTTTGGCATTAGCACATACAAACTACTGTTTACGAACTAGAGAAGTGACACGATCCTACTCGAGAGCAAGGGAACTGTATTCAATATTCTGTAATAAACCAAAACGGAAGGATTTCTCTGGTAGTTCAGTAGCTAAGAATCCGCCTGCCAATGCAGGGAACATGGGTTCAGTCCCTGGTCCGGGAAGATTCCATGTGCTCCCGGGCAGCTCAGCCTGTGTGACACAAATCCTGAGCCTGTGCTCTGGAGCCAGGGAACTGCAGCCACTGAGCCCACGTGCAGCAACTCCCAAAGCCCGTGTACCTAAAGCCCGTGCTCCACAGCAAGAGAAGCCTCTGCAGTGAGAGGCCTGAGCTCCACAAGCAGAGAGGAGCCCCCCTCGCTGCAACTACAGAAAGTCTGCACGCAGCAACGAAGACCCAGTGCAGCCAAAAATAAAATAACTTCTAGAACCATAATGGAAAAAATATGAAAAAGAACATATATATATATATATATGCAAGACTGAACTGTGTTGCTGTATATCAGAAACTAATAACATTGTAAATCAACTAAACTTCAGTAAAAAATTGAATTAGCTTAAGAAAGAGACAGTAGCAACATCACTACCCTGCTGTCTTCCTGGTGGACTACGCACAACTCGAAGGGGGAGTCTCCCTTAAAATCCATCTTTCGATGTTCACAGCTTAGCCCAGGGCACAGTCTAGCCTTGCCAACAAAGATTCCTCTGCTGAAGGTGTTAAGTAGGAAAATACCGAGGCGTGATTCAAGCTCTTTCCTTCCTCCTGCTAAAGGGAGTTACTAGTTGGCAGCCTTGTCAGTAGTCAGGGTAAAACTGAGAAGATCAAAGACCTGCTTGATTGATGTGCTTTGGGAAGAGCAAATATTTATCCTAGAAGATAAAAGAAGAGATGTGAAAGGTGAGCAAAGATAGATGCAAAAGACAGAGAGAGTGAGGGCAGGGTTGGAGAGTCTGGGAGAGTTTGAAGAGCACGGGGAGAGAGTTTGGAGGGAGAGGAGGCACTGGGGGAGGCGGAGGATGTCTAAATGGGATGAGAAAGTTTCTAGATGTTTCCTCTGCAGCACGAATAGTTCCAGCTTTGGCATTTTCTAAAGGACTTGATAGAACTTGACAGTGCGTCTCAGTTATATTGAAAAATTGGGTTTCTACTCAAGAGTGAATCATCCCAGCTAGATGTGGGCTACAAAAGGGAAAACAGAATAGGAACAGGAATAAAACTGTTAAAAGAGCAAAAGGAAGGGTGTCCTGTAAGCACCATAGGCTGAGGGCAGAGACGGGCTTCAAGCTGGTGAGAGGCAAATTTGCCTCTGCATTTATTTCCTAGGAAGGAGCAGTCCCAGGCATGGACCAGCTCCTCTGTGATCAGAGAGAACGGTTCTCCAGGATCTGAAAGCAGATAAACCTGAACAGAATGTTTTGGGAAGGGTAGGGGGGGCACGATTTTAGCTGTATTACACATCCCAGGTTCTGGCTGCAGAAACACTGAGTCACAGCTTATCACAAGGTCCCCAGTCGGAACAATTTTAGTCAGTTTAGCTGGAGGATAAAGAGAATCCAATTACGAAATCATTGAGACCAGTCGTAGGAACGATGGATTTAATAGCTCCCCATTAGCTGATTGAACTAGGGATAGCATAGATAAATGAAAAGCAATTCTTTCTGATCTTAGGGATTTTTTTTTTTTTTAAGTCTGTTACTTGATGGATAGTCTGTTTTAAGAAGATGTGTCTGCATCGGGAGGGCGGGGAGAGGGCTTTGCAGTTTGCAAGCTTCATCAGAGCTTACTGTAGAATTTAGACTGAGCCACTGGGGTTGTCCCACTATGTATCTATTTGCATGAAGAGCAGATAAGCCTGGGAAAGAAGAGAAACACTCATGCTAAGGGAAATGCGAGTTGGAGAATAGGAGCCAAATGAAGAAGCCTATGGTAATGCAAGCGGGAAGCTTGACTCTGAATGTGGGCTTCGGTACAACTCAGATTGCCCTTCAACTTCAAGGGCTTGTGACGAGTGGGTATAAAGTAAGTGAAGAAAACCCTGGCTCAAATCCCAGCTCTTTGTCTCATGAGTTTTGTCATCTTTAGCAAGTTCTTTATTTCTCTGATCCTTTCCCTTCATCAGAAAATGGTTGGTATCACGCTAAGTCGCTTCAGTTGTGTCAGACTCTTTGCGACCCCATGGAGGCTCCTCTGTCCATGGGATTCTCCAGGCAAGAATACTGGAGTGGGTTGCCATGCCCTCCTCCAGGGGATCTTCCTGACCTGGGGATTGAACTGACATCTCTTGCGTCTCCTGCTTTGGCAGGCGGGTTCTTTACCACCAGTACCACCTGGGAAGTTTCTATAAAACCCTTAATGTGGTGCTGTGAGAAATCACTTGGTAAAGGTCTTTGTGATAATAACAATGATAAACAATGAATGATGAGAGTGTCATTATTATTAGCTCCAAACAGCAGAAACATTGATAAGGAGGGTGGCACATGCTGCTTTAGGGCCTGTACTGGGGAGAAAGGGGGCCGCATTCTCAGCAGAAGGCCAGGCTCCACCCGGGATGGAGAAGAAATGGGAAACACACTGGGTGGCTTCAGTGTGCTGGGAGGAGCAGAGCAGGGCAACGGGAGATGGTTACAATCAAGGGGAACCAGAACTGTGTTCTGAGAGTCCAGGCCACAGCAGCTAAGATACCCTGGCAACGATGTGGGAGGCATTGAAGGTGGGGGTCCTGATCCTACTAAGGAAGGTCAGAACAGAGTCAAAGACATACCACTTGTTCTAAAAGGTTATTTTCCCCCCAATAGTTTGAAATATTTATTCACTTATTTTCCAGTTGTACTGAGCTGTATTTGACACACTGTATTAATTTAAGGTATACAGCATAATGATTTGATGTGTGCATATCTTACACAAGGATTATCACAACACTGTTTACTTTAGGGAAACGTTTGAACAGCCAGGCTGGTGGACCCTCGGGTCCCCAGGTGTGCAAATGTTGCAGGGACACTTGAGTTAGTGCTCTTGGAGTAACCCTTGCCAGAAGCAGCACACTGGGCTCTTGGAGAGAGCCCTGGCTGCAGCCCCCAGTGCAGCCGCCTGACAGTGAGGAGGAAACCACAGAGCATCTTGAGAAGTTCGAGACCCACATCTCCCCGCCTCTGGGGAGTGGTTATGAGAGGGCTCACGAAGCGATCTTCTGGCTTCAAGAGACCAAACTGTGTCAAGGAGAAGTAAAACTCCCCCAAAACACAGCTCCTTTGGTATTCTTTCAAATCCCCATTCAAAGACCTGTATGCTGGAGGGAGGGAGACTCAGAGAAAGCTAAGATGACACAGGAGAGCACAAAGGAACACGGGCTCGGACGGGCCACTGTTTGTATTAGGAAAGTCACATTTACAAGTGACATAGCCGCTGCTGCCGAAATGTACACCCAACACTCTGGGTAACACAATCACTCACTCCCCCAAACGCTGATTGCATGCCTACTGTTACAGAAGCACCAGGCATGGTGTTCATCAGTTAGAGGAGAACAGAGAAAGCTTCTGGAATGTCCAAGATGACCAGAGATTCAAAAGACAATGGGCCTCAAAGTTGACATTATATATGTTATTTAATATGATTCAATGACTCAGTGCTGAGGGATGTCAAGTCCCAAGAGAGGGCATGGAGCTGCCTTCCTTCCCCAGTGCCCCCTCTGATTCTTCACTTTTTTCTGGACAAAGAAGCATCGCCTATCCACCATGATGGCTACCATTCTGATCAGTCCAGTGTTTCTTACCTACCTGCGTCATCTGATAACTGCCTTCCATTCCACTTACAGCATCTATCCCACATTCACCCCCCCCCCCCCCACACACACACACACACACACACGCACGCGCGCGCGCATGCTTCATGAGTTCCTGGCCCGGCTGTTGATCACAGTGCTCCCTTCCTTTAGGTCAGAACAGGCGGGCGTGAGACACCAACGTGGCCAGTCATTATGCCTTACTCCCTCGTGCCAGACAGAGAGAGACCCAAGGGCTGGTATGTGATTTATGAGGGGCCAATTAGATCCCTTCCCTGACGTATGAAAACTGGGAGAAGAAAGTCCTCTGCATCAGGGCTTGCTAAACTCTCAGGAGGCAGCTGCGGTGAAAGGCCTCCATCTTTCCAGGTCTCGGGAAGGCAGCTGATCGCAGTAACCCACGAGGAGAGAGAAGACAAGAGAGGGAAGGGGAAGGGAAGCGGAGCGCCGAGGAGCCCAGGGACTAATTCACCAGGGTGAACTTCCTTCAGCGTGGCTGACAGGAAGGACAGAGGGATCGGAGCAGAAGCGACTGGCCTCCCTTCCGAAGGTCCCTGAGCTTGGCCCGGCCCCTGCAGTGCCGCCGGAGCACCTCACGCTGTGGCCCCGCTCACACTCCTGTTGCCTCGGGAATGCACCGGGATGTCCGTGTTTACGTCATGCCGTGGTGGCACAGCCTGTCCGGGCTACGTTTTTTTTTTTTAATCTGACGGCATTTGGTCTCAGTTGCGGTGGGATCTCCTAGTTATGACATGTGGATCTCAAGTTACTTTGCGATCTAGTTCCCCGACCAGGGATCAAACCCAGGCTGCCTGCATTGGAAGCTCAGAGTCTTGGCCACCTGGACCTCCAGGGAAGTCCCTCAGCTACTTTTGATTTTAGGGTCTTATACCCTTTAGGGGAGACACGTGGAGTCTGAATAGGGACTCCGTTCAGAAAACTTTATGACTTAAGGAGGGACTTTCTAATATCCTATTTTTTTTCATCTCCTTCCCACCATTAATATATATTAGACACACACTATACAACAAGGACTCCATTCATTCAACAGATGTGAAATGTGCCAACATCATTGCTAAATACTTTAGACGCGATCTAAAATTACCCCATAAGGACTATAATTATACCCATATTACAGCTTAGCAAACTGAGGTTTCAAAAGAGGAAGTCATTTTCCCAAGGTGATAGAGGTTGCTCAAACGATCCAATTCAAGGACTTGACCACATCTGTTTCACTCCAAACATTAACCCTTTTATAATCCCAAAGCATCCTGCCTCCCATCCAGTTTGGATGTTTAGTCAGTGCCAGCCCAAGAAATGAATCATTATCAGTCTTTTCGCAGAAGAGAATTATCCTACAAGGGACTCTGGAGGAGGGGAGAAGTCAGGATTAAGAGGACTCAGTGCTGTAATTTGCAGAGAAGGCAGTGGCTCACATGTTTCTGCCCCCTGGACAGTGCTTAGGAAGGGGCTAAGGCTGAGGGGCCAAGGAGCTGGGGAACAGAATTCCCCCCACAGGCTCTCATTTAGAAAAACATCACGTTCAAAGAGGAAACAGCTCCTCTCACTGGAGCATCTATTTTGTCTCTTGGGCCTCCAAACATTAAACATTAAATTTACTCATTTTAATACCGTGGCTGCAACTGATGTTCTGTGTGAGATCACATACAGAGGAATCAGACTAATTCAAGATTACATGCCTGCCACCCTTTCCTAGGAAGAGCCTCTTCTTGTTTCTAATTAAACGTTTTCTTCTATGACAAATGCCAAGATGCCAAGAAAGGCCTGGACGAAGAAGAAGAAGTGGCAGGAACTTGGGGTCGTGAGGGCGTTCTTCCCCATGCCTGGGTGAGCTTTGTTGTTGGCATGAATGTCAGTGATCTGCCAAAAGGTCATGGGATTTTGGTTCCACTGGATGGGTGCAAACCAGACTCTGGATGCTGGGCCGTTCTGCATGCCCAGCTATCGGAGAAATCTGTGCTGTCACCCACGGATGGGTGTGCAGAGAGTTGGTGTCAGGCTAGCATACATTCACCCTAGCCCATTCCCAACCCTGGGCATAGGACTCAAAAGCCAGCACCCTACTCCAGCTGTGCATGTTGTTGGATGGGAGGTGATCAGGACAGGGCACCGGAGGGTGGGGGTCAAGTCCAGTAACAAAGGAAGGGAAATAACTGACTCACTATGTGCAAGGAGCAGTGAGGACGGTCAGAGACCCTCAGCCGGTCTTCACGGTAACACCGAAGAGAGGGTGTTCTTCTTACCAAGGGGAGGCTACAGGCAAGGTGTCGGTGGTGTCTGCTCACCATCACCCAGCCATGGTGAGGCAGGATTAGAGTCTGAACTCAGATCTGTTGTAGGTCCTTACTCTTCCCATTTCATCTCTGAGTCCCTTTTTCCTTACCTAGAAATTAAGGATGACAGCCTCATGGGTGAGGGTCGGATGGGAAATGACAAGGATGATAGGCTTTGTTGCTGCAAAGATGCTGCCGGTGGAGGGAGGGTGAACTTGAGTCCTCACTCCCGTTGCCCACCGTGAGTCCCCTGCCTTTGGCTTCCATCTAATGAAGATCAGGCTGCTGTTTATGGGAACCTGCTCTGTGTCAGACGTCCAATAAGATGTTCTGTGTCTCCTCTTTCTATGAAGTAGAAGAAACTCCGATCCTTGGCTTCCTTTCTTCCTCAAAGTGCTGGGGAGACGGGAAGTCCATTCTGTTATCGGGTCAGAGCAGACATTGTCACCATCACCAGCCCTCCCCGGGGAGGACACAGTTAACGGAAGAATGCAAACTCGGATGGACAAGAAAGACCCCTCAGGCAGCGCCTCCACCTTCTCATCCCCAAATGGGGCTCAGTGTGAGTCTGGAGAGTCAGCCTTTCCCATCAAATCCTGATGGCCCGTCCAGCACAGAGCACTTTATTCCAGTCTCTGGCACAGAGTGGCTCCCAGCTCGGGTACTGGGGCCCTCCAAACAATTTCTCGGTTTTACAAACATCGGCGGTGCTTAACCTCGCACAGTCCACTTATTTATTTCAATAAACACAGAGAAGAAAGAGCATTGTTGCTGTTCAATCGCTCAGTCGTGTCCGACTCTTTATGACCCCACTGACTGCAGCACGCCAGGATTCCCTGTCCTCCACTATCTCCCAGAGCTTGCTCAAACTCATTGCATTCAGTGGGTGATGCCATCCAACCATCTCATCCTCTGTCGCCCCCCTCCTTCTCCTGCCTTCAATCTTTCCCAGCACCAGGGTCTTTTGCAGTGAGTTGGCCCTTTGCAACTTGACCTCATACCCTCCACTTATTTATTCGGATAGACACAGGGAAGAGCATATTGGCCATATTTCACTGGCTTGACCTTTCATGCTGTGTTGTTTGACATACCCTGCACTCAAGTTGCTGGTGTGGCCACGGACCAGTGGAGGAAATGTGGCCGAGGAAGGAACTTCAACGTCTTGAGTGGTGATCACGTTTAATCAGCACGGGTATTCTGGGCCAACCGTAGTAATGTGATTCTAAGTGGATCCCAAAAGCACTCCAGACCCCAGAAATGGCGAGGAAGTGGATGCGGCTCAGAACCACGATGGCCGCTTTGGGAGGCAAGATGACAGCATGCAGCTTGAAATATACCTATATACACTTGTTTACTTTTGATCATTCTTGGCCCGCTGGGGCTTTGTGGCCGCTCACGGGCCTTCTCTCGTCCTGGCTCCCGGCTGCTCATTGCAGTGGCTTCTCTGGTTGCAGAGCACAGGCTCCAGAAAACAGGTTCCCCACTGCGGGGCATGGACTTAGCTGCTCCACCGCATGTAGGATCTTCCCGGAGCAGAGACTGCACTGGTGTTCCCTGCACGGCAACATGGAGTCTCAACCGCTGGACCACCAGGGAAGCCCCATCAGGCGGTTCTGAGTGTGATCAGCTATGCTTCAAGTCAGTCCAGTGCCTCGCATTTCTCTGTGTTTCCAACGCCAGTCTTTGGGTCTGTCCGCCTCTCTGAGTCTCTTGGTCTTTTTTCTGTCTCTGTCTGTCTGTTCTCTCTCTCTACTCTGCGTGTTTGCCACTGTGTCCCTCAGATCACAGAGTCCAGAGCAAGGCAGACTTGGATTTTTATGTCGCTTGTCCACCTAAAATTTGCAATCTTAGCATACCTCTGAATGCCAAGTCCCCCATCTTTAAAATGGAGACTGTAACACCGATGTTGTTGGTGCTGTTGAGTGGTCACTAGGATAAAATAACGCAAAGCATACAGCAGGCAACTCAGTGGCTGCCTCGTCCCCAGCGGCCAACGGATGGGCTCCCAGCCCATCTCCAGTGCACCTGACCTTCATGATGTATCAGGGTCCCACCAATCTCTTGGCTTTCCTCTAGCGCGGCCCGCCCTCGGCCCATTTGCAGATCAGCCAGTGGAGCCATGACTGGCTGCAACTATTTTTCATCCAGTTGGTCTCATTCCAGCAGCTTCACGTGGCCTCTTGCTGTAAATCAGTCTGGGAAAATAAACGTCCCCAGTCCATTAGAGCCTTTCCACCACAAGCCAATCTGGGCTGCAAAACAGACAGGCTTGTTAATGGCCACTTAAGTAGTTTCCTGCAGCCCAGTCTGGGGACCCTCAGCCTCAAATCCTCCTAGATCTGTCCAAGAGAAGCACCACTGTGGCAAGACCCCTGGGAGCAAAGGCGTAGACAGGACCCTGAGCAATTGCTGGGGACTGGGGGAGGAGAGACCACAAACCCTGCTTTGTCTAGAAAAGTCCCAGTTTGTCCCTGCTGTCCCAGAGCAGTTATTAACAGTGTCCCTTTCATTCTCCAAAGAGTGCTGGTATGATAACCTATAAGGGGAACCTGTGGAAACCAAGAAAGCAGTTTGAACAATAGCATCTAGCATTTGTTGGCCTCTTGCTCTGTGTCAGGCATCACCACAAAGGTCCGGATGCACCGTGTTATTGAAACCCCCTACAACACTCTACACTTGTTGTTCAGTTGTTAAGTTGCGTCTGACTCTTCGCAACCCCGTGGACTACAGCACGCCAGGCTCCCCTGTCCTTCACTGTCTCCCAAGTTAGCTCAAATTCATGTCCATTGACTCAGTGATGCTGTCTAACCGTCTCATCCTTGGCCACCCTCCTCTCCTTTTGCCTTCAGTCTTTCCCAGCATCAGAGTTTTTGCCAATGAGTCAGCTCTTGGCATCAGGTGGCCAAAGTACTGGAGCTTCAGTACCAGTCCTTCCAATGAAGTCCTTCAAGGTTGATCTTGAGGAATGACTGGCTTGGCTCTGAAGGGTGGTGCTATTATTATTTCCATTCTATAGACCGGGAAGCCCACGTTTAGAGCGGTAAGCGACGGGGTCAAGGTCAGCCAGTGTAGAGGACACTGTTCGCGCCTCACGCAGATCTCTTTCACCAGGCAGCGCACCCGTCCCCCAGCTGGCTGTCAGAGCTCAGAGCAGCCCTGTTCCTCCTTCCATGAGTTACAGAGGCTCCACACCCCCACTCAGGAAGCAGCCCAGAGCCCATCACCGACCGATGACAGGGTGGGGGGTCCAGAGGGCTCCCCCAACTGCTACAAGGTCAGATTGACTCTGTGGTACAACTTGTGTCTAGAACTCCTGGAGGGATCCAGCTGAGACCAACCCTGGCTTCACTCCTTCCCTTGCCCTATCCTGCTCCCCTTCTCCTGAAAGGACACCCCCCCACGCACCATCAACCTCTTCAAACAGCATTCCTGTCCCAGGCTGTGCCTCCAGGGGACCAGTCCTAGGACAGCTGGTTAGCAGGGGGCTGAGCTAGGCTCACGTCTAGGAAGGGCTCACTCTCCATCACTAAGCAGATGAGATGCAACACTGCCTGTATTATGACATACATGATTAGAAGGATGGCCTCCAAGTCATCAAGTTGCCAGCAGATGTCTCATACAGGCATCAGTGTGACAACAGGCACAACAACCACTGTTTGTTGTCGTTCAGTTGCTGAGTCGTGTCCGACTCTTTGCGACCCCATGGACTGCAGCATGCCAGGCTTCCCTGTCCTTCACCATCTGCCGGAGTACGCTCAAACTTATGTCCGTTGAGTCAGTGATGCGATTTAACCACCTCATCCTCTGTCGCCCCCTTTCTTCCCTTGCCCTCAATACTTCCCAGCATCAGGATCTTTACCGGTGAGTTGGCTCAATGCATCAAGTGGCCAAAGGATTGGAGCTTCAGCTTTAGCATCAGTCCTTCCAATGAATATTCAGGGTTGATTTCCTTTAGGATTGACTGGTCTGATCTCCTTGGTGTTCAAGGGACGCTCAAGAGTCATCTCCAACACCACAGTTCTTGCTGCTAACCTTGAGGCCATCTCTTTCTTGCATCTGAACCTCTGAACACTATAGTGTTCATCTTATTAACCCCATTTTGCAGTCGAGGCAGGAGAAGTTAAGAGAGATGCTCACCAAGGTTACACAGATCTGTCTTTCTCCAAAGGCCACACGCTTTTTTCCACTTGGCCAGTTAAATCACTTGCTATGCAAATTGTTCACTGAATGGCTGGTGAAATGGGTTCCCCATAAACAATGATGTTCTGGTAACAATTCAGATGGAAGACTGGGCTACCCTTCCCACCCTGTACGGCCCGCAGTGGTTCTTTCTGAGCCGTGTTTAACCATCAAGCTTTCACTTTAGGGAGAAAGCTGGATTACTCTGGGGACAGCCAGAGAACGTTTCCTTAAGCCAGACATAAACAGATTAAAAGGGCTTCCCGGGTGGCACATAAAGAACCTGCCTGCCGATGCAGGAGACATAAGAGATGTGGGCTCCATCCCTGGGTCAGGAAGGTCCCCTGGAGGAGGGCGTGGCAACCCACTCCAGTATTCTTGCCTGGAGAATCCCATGGACAGAGGGGCCTCAGTGTGGGCTACAGTCCATGGGGTTGCAAAGAGTCAGACACAAGCGATAGCACCCGTGCAAACAGATCAAAGCCACACTCCCCGAAGAAAGGGAAGAGAACAAGGCTATGTGTCAAAGGCCAGAGGCGCAAACCACATCCCTTCTGGCTTTTCAACAGAGGGAGACAAAATAAGAGGAGACGAGCTGCGCTTTAAGGAGAAATAAACTAGGATTCACACCCTAGCTTCATTACCTGTGTGGTGTTTTTAGCAAATTACTCAACATCTCCAAGTCTCAGTTTGCTTTACCACAATACCTACTGTGTTAGACCACAGATGAGAGGAGGGAAATGAGATAAAATATGTATCTCCCCCTGCCTTCTCTCTTCCATTTCCACAAAATTTATATGGTAATCAACTTGGACCCTCATTCCAGGTCTGAATGATACTAGTTCAGATGGACTGTGCTTTATTTTCCAGCAAAAAGCAAATCCTATTTGATGATAAAAGGTTTCCATTAAAAATAGAGAACCGAGAGAGAATGGATAAGAGGGGAACCTTCATCCAAGTGGCCATCAGCTGATTCATAAAACCACAGAATGAGTCATCCTGGCTCCCAAGGCTAATCTTACAATCAATGGGCATCTCCGGCCAGCCAATCCTAGCCCAGTGGAGAAAGAAGGGCCCAGGGGGCAATCCTCACAAACCTATTCCAATCCCTCCCTGCAAAACTGATTAACTCTGCTTCCAGCTTGGGTGAAACGAAAATCAACCTGGGCCCTTTGCAGTTCTGTCTTCCCTCCCCCATCCAGCATCATCTCCCACCCCTCATGGCTTGTTGGCTTTCTAAACAACTGGGGCGGGGGGATCTGCGGTGATTCTGCTCAGTGTGTGTGTGTCTGTGTGTGTGTGTGTCTGTGTGTATGTGTGCAGCTCCAACGAAAAACAGGTTTCTGTGTCTGGCTTTGAAAATCAATCTCCCAGCCTTCATCCTGACATTTATTATTTCCAAACCCTTCAGGTCCTCTTGGCATTTATGCAGTAAATGCCAAAAGGCTGGAGAACCCAGGTCTATTTGTCCTGCAGATGACGATCTTTTAACAAAAAAGTAGCTTCAACATTTTTACTCTCTGTATATACACTCTGACAAAGAGTCCTAGAACCCAGTCCTCAATTTGAATGGAGGGTCATAAATCACACACACACACACACGTAATATTTTTGATGGGTGGTTGAGGAAGGAGAATGAATCAATACACAGGTTTAATTTTACTAGGTAGACATACTTCCACCAGCAAGTGAAGAAAAAGAATGACTCAACAATCTCCCTCCAGGCACCTTTCCCCCATCCTTCCATCCAGCAATAACTGAGTCATTCAGCAATAGCATATTCAAGATACACTGGGTGCCAAGCTCTGTGTTGGGCATTGGGAATTTATCAGTGAGCGTATATCAGAGGCACGCTCTGCCTTCTGGATCAGCCAGCTTGGTTCAGCAAGAGTTAACAAGACGGAACTGTATAGGCTCCCCCAGTTGGCCAAAGCCGCCTCTGCCACCCTGAATTCCCTCGGGAGAGGCCCCTGTGTTTAGAGTCAAACTCGCCCAGCCCCCTCTGTGAGAAGTGGGCCAGAGACCAGTGCCTGCCTCTCTCCAGCCACCTTCCAGTCTGAAGAATGAAACCCACACCTGCTCTCAAAGTGGCAAAGCGGAGGGGAAGCTCCTCTGCACTCTTCCTGCCTCTAGACTGTTCCCAGATGCTGAGTTTGGGGGGCTAACCAGGGAGCTGGCTGCTGCTTTTAGGGAGCTGGGTCTGTTGGGGGCTTTAAAGAACGGTGATGGGAAGGGATGGGCCCATCTCACTGTGCTAAGAGCAAGTTCCCCGGGAAAGCTTTCCACGCTGCAGCATACAACTCAGAGCGCTGGTCCAGTGAGCCCTCCGGGGTGAGCCCTCTCCCTGGAACTCCAGGGAAATGACCATGCAGTGATAGCACAAGCGATGTTTAAACACTCCAGGAGGAATCCCAGCCCGGGGAGGGTCTGCCGTCCCCGGGGAGGGGTGGGGACAGGAAGGGTACTAAGCAGTTGGAAGCAGGAGTTACAAGATTCAGCTGTTTTGTTTGCTTGTGCTTTTCCGCTTCAGAGAAACACAGAAGACGCTGGTGGGCAAGAGGGGAATTAAGTAGCAGTGCTGGCCTTACCTCTCACCAGGCTTAAATGCTGGGTACCTAAAATTCTTCCTTCCCAGTTCCTCTCCTGGTGTGAGACCACAAGGAGGGAGTGTACAGCCGTGAGGAAGGACGCATTTCCCCCGCCCTGCTCTCCGACCCCAGCCCCAAAGGGAAAACTGCCTAGAGGTTGAAAAAAATGCCATATCAAATCCTGGCCATGCCGCTTAGCGGCAGCCGGCTGATCTTGGGCAAACCACTCTCTGAGCCCCGGCTGCCGCACCTGTGACAAGCGGACAACGATGATGCCTAACTCTCTGGGTCCCAGGAACTATTAAATAAGATCGCACACGTAAAACTCTTTTAAGAACCGATGGCAGGTGCGCAGTGAGCCGACGGTTATGGTTTTCTAACCATGTTACCATCAAACCTTCCTCTCCTGGCCCCTGAGCTGACCTACTCCACGGAGAGCTCCCGTGGCTCGATCAGCCAGACCCTGAGCGCTGGGCGCCACCGGCCACCCTTCCCCTCCCCGGAGCTCACCGTCTCCTCCGGTCACCCCCAGATCTGGCTTGGGGAGAGCTCCGAGGGCTTGCCTGCCAGCCTCCTTCCCAGCATCGGCGGGCCAAGGGGCGGCGGGAAAGGCTCGGGGAGCCGGCGAGGGCGCGCGGGGGGCCGCCCAGGGAGGCTCTTCCCCTCGGGCAGCGTGCCCGCCGAGGCTCTGCCAGCCGCTCCCCCGGAGCTCTGAGCGTGCACACAGAGAGAGAGAGAAAGAAAGCGAGAAAGGCGCGGATACTGGACCAGGCTTTGACGCGGATCTTGAGCTCGCCGTCCTGCGGCTCGGGCATGGCCTTCCGGGTGACCCGCAGCTTGTTGAGCCCCCCGAAGCCGGCCAGCACCACGGCGCGCATCTCCTGGGCGTCCCCGAGGCGGTGAGAGCCGCCGCCGCCGCCGCCCTCGGCCGGCTCCTTGCCTGCCTCCTTTTCGATCATCTGCTCCGTCTCCTCCGCCTTCTCCACGCCTTCCTTGGCCATGGCGCGCGGGGGCGCGGGGCGCACGGGCTGCGGCGGCTGCGGCGCTGGGGGGCTCGGGGACCCTTGCTCGCAGGTTCCTCCTGTTGAATGCGGGATGCTCGGCGGCGCAATGGCTGCAGCCTCTGCGAGCCGCGCCGCGGTCCACGGCCTCCGCCGTAATCCTCCCAAGAGCCGCGCGCCCCGCCTCGCTGCCCTCCTTTCTGTCCTGCCCGAGCAAAGCCTCAGCTCCCGCTTCTCAGCCAGTTTCACACCAAGCTCTTGATGGCAGAACCCAGAGCCCAGATCTGCCAAAAAAAAAAAAAAAAAAAAAAAACTCGTGAATAAAACACACAGAGAGAGGACGCCTTGTCCTCCGCCGTGGACGCAATACTTCATTATATACGGCGCGGGCTGGGCGCCTTGAAATGGACAGAGATGAATGTCTGGGCCTGGAGGACGCCTCCCTGCCCCAAGGTGGCCTCCTCTCCCACCGACGTGCGGGGGCCGGGGAACTGACGGGAAACGCGGCTGTTTCCCAAACCACCCGTCCGGGTTAGAAGGACCGAGGGGTTCGGGAACCTGGAAACTGGAAACCTCATTGGCTGCCCTGAGGAGTCCAGATCCAGGTCTTTGCACTTGGGACCTCCAGCGATTACCCTGGATCGCGAGGAGCATCTCATGATGGCTAACTCTCACCACCCGACCCATTTGGGGCCTTTGAAGAGGCTCCAACATAGAGTTCAGTACCAGAAAGGGGTTCTGTTCTTGATCTGACTCCACGGAAGATCAGATCACTGTACACACACACACACACACACACCTGCAACGCAGGCGTGCACACACACACAAACACGCAGAGCAATACCTGGCTTCTTGTCTTCTGTTAGCAAGCCCTTTTGAAAAGAGCTCATAGAAGCACTTAGTTTTTGTTTTTTTTTTAAGGAAAAAAGATGGGGTATTCCCTTGCAGCAGTTTAAAGAAAGATGCATTTGAGGAGTGATAGGTGTATATTCTGGTTATGAGCCAAAAAGCCTAGGTCTTTGAAGAAGACCTCAGGGAGCAGGGGCCTTGAGCCAGACCTTGAAGTTGAACCAGGTTCCTCAGATAGGTGATCTTAAGCACCTTCAAACACATGGCAAGGTGGCAGGTGAAAGGACTACTGGGAAGACACTGGTTTGTTCTGTATGAGCTGATCACTGGCTGTTTGACAGTCGCTGGAGACTAGGCTTGAAAAGTTGGTTGGAACCAGCTTTTGAGGATTTTTACATATTGTGTTATAAAAGTTAAGACATAATCAGCCCTGACTCAACAGAAGGCAGTGGGCACTACTGGAGTCTTAAAAAAAGGGAGGTGCATGGCATCACCAGATTGCATTTCAGGATAACAAGTTTGGAGGTAAAGGGGTGATGGTTTGGACGATAGAGTTACTGGAAGCATGGAGATCTGTTAGAGACTCGAGTGCAGACAAAAATCAATCGATCGACAAATCAGTCAGTAAATAAGAGCCTCAGCTGAGGCAATGACTGTAGGGTAGAAGAGAGGAGATTAGAAGGAGGCTGAATAGACAAGACTTGGCTAGTGGATTGAACATTTGATTGTAAACCAAATTGCCCAAATCATTAAGTCTGTTGACATTGTGCGGGATAGTGTTCAGGCTGGGTTGTATCCTGAAACAAGAAATGGAGTGCCAGTGCTTTATTCTGGAGGTGTTCCCAGGAAGCTTCCGTCAGGAAGTCAGGAAGTGAGCAGGGAAGCAATTGAAGCCAACACAAGGAACGTGACCACAGGGACGGGGCGGGGGTGGGGGGGGCCCAGGTCCAGAGACAGTGTGGGACACGCTCAGTGCTGTCTCATCCAAGGAGTAAGAGCATGGGTGCTTTAAACTAAGCTTTCTGCTGATCCACTAAGGGCTGTCCTGGAAGTGTTAACTCCCCGGTGCTTTCAGCCTGTACCTGTGCCGAGATGCTCCAGGCAGGATGCTCTCCATAGAAAGCCATTATCTTAGACGGGGAATGGTGAGTTCAGAGGGGCTATGGGACTGACACGGATAACATCTTCAAGGTGTGGTCTTGATTTGTGGGTATCTGCTCTTCTAGACCCTTTATGTATCTTTTGTAATTTAATTCTCAGAATAAACCTTATTAGGTAAGCATCATTGTTCCCACTTTACAGAAGAGAAAAGTGAGTCTTACCATGGTGAATTATCCTGCTCAAAGGAACACAGTGACTGTGGTGGGATACATAACCAGCTCCCAATGGATGCTCTTAGCTTCTCACCATGCATGCTTATTTGGATGGATAATACTCCATGGCATTTTATGTTCTCTGGCCCTTTGTTGGCCTCCTAATATTTTTGTCCCATTAGGACCCCTTGCCTTGATTCTGAGGGCTTTCCTTTAAGAACAGAAAGTTAATCTACTTTGCACTCAGCACACAGCATGTTTAAGAGAAGTGTTTGCCTTATAATATGTTCAAAGGAATATAATTACCTCCTCCAAGGGAATCTTCTGGTTGTTTATAAACTCAAGATTATAATTGGTTTGCAGCTGACTGTAACAACAGCTAAGAGGAAACACACCAGTCTGCTGCTGTTGGAGGAAGACCTTCTTCTGAGTCCTGTGCTTAACCTGGATGGTCAAGTATTCTCAAATGTTCTCCTCTCTGGTGGAATGTGGCAAAAGCCCTGCGGCAAGGCATCTGTCCAAATAAACACAATAAATCTGTTTTCAATTTATAAAATTGATTCCTTGGGCATTGGCTTTAGAACTTCAGTTGCAAAATACCTTACTTTGTAGGGCAATGTCACCACAGCGGCCACTGCTGGTGAAAGTCAGTATTACAACTCAGCTCTATTAACTTCTATATGAGGTAGGAACAGGTGTATGTACCACAGGAGGGGTGTAGGGGGTCTAAATAGGAACCCCTCACAATATAAGCCATCTTAGGGGAGTGCCACACAAAAGAAGTGAGATCTTTGGGAAATAATATAACAATCTTAGTACGATTTCTGAATGGTTTTCTAAGTAACTTGAAAAGGTTCAGTAACTTTCCAGAGAGATACGTCACCTGGGGTGAATAGTCAATGTCTTCAACTGTATCCTTTAATAAGATTTCTTCTATTGTATTTTCCTCAATACAATTAGACTCGTTTATTATAATACATTGTTTAATCTAAAAAATAATCCTGTGCCATAGGTACAGTGTGTATATGTGTGTGTACTCAGCCGCTCAGTCATATCTGACTTTTTGTGGCCCCATAGGCTGTAGCCTGCCAGACTCCTCTGTCCATGGAATTTTCCAGGCAAGAATACTGGAGTGGGTTACAGTATTCCCTACTTCAGGGATCTTCTCGACCCACAGACAGGTACTATTATCCACATTTTACCCAGGAAAAAATTTAATAGAAACTGAGTAACTTTCCCAAGGTCACCTACTTAGTCTGGCAGAGCTGGGATTTGAAGTGCAAGGCATTAGACTCTAAAGTGTGGATGCTTAACTTCCCTGCATAATATTTATGATTTTATAAGCTGTTATGGGTTTCAAAAATGCCATAGAATAGATTGAGGAAGAAGACAAATTTAGCCATTGAAAGATCTTAGTAATATCCAAGAGCTCATATTAAAGGATGTATGCTATAATTTCTTATAGTTTGTATTGATGTAATTTAAAAGCCGATGAAACGTGATTGCCACAAGTACAGCATTATCTTCAGAGTAGTACTGAATAAGTGTGCAGCCCATCCCGAAAGAGGTAGAATAAACTTCCTGTTTATAGCTCATAGAACTAGTCATAGAGGGTTAACTCTAGACATGTCAGAGGGAAAAAGTGAACTGATATTCTTCATCACTTCTTGAGTGCTGACCTTGTACGATTACTAAGTACTGGAGATAGAATGGGGAATAAGGCAAACATATTCTCAGTACTGGGATTCCCAGGTGGCGCTAGTGGTAAAGAACGCCGCCTGCAAAGCAGGAGACTCAGGAGAGCCAGGTTTGATCCCTGGGTCGAGAAGATCCCCTGGAGGAGGAAATGGCAACCCACTCCAGTACTCGTGCCTGGAGAATTCCATGGACAGAGGAGCCGGGTGGGCTCCAGTCCATACGGTTGCAAAGAGTCAGACACGCCTGAAGCTACTTAGCATGCACGCATTCTCAGCACCAATGGAACAAATAGAGGACACATATATTGATCTAGGCTGAGTTCCCCAGAAGCAAACCTTTTATAATTTAAATATTTGAGTGTAAATGGCTTATTTGAGTGATGATTCTGGGGAGTAGGTGTCTGTGGAATTGATATAGGGAATGGAAAGAAGTCAGTACAAGGTACACCATCTAGCAGGTTACCTCTGTCATTGACTCAGGTTAAATCGTGCTGGAGAACTCTGCGTGACGCCAGAGAACACACCTCAAAGGCATCACAATCGAGAGGTAAGGTAAGTGGACTATCAACCCCTGCCAGTCCTTGGCCAAGGGCTGTTTCTCTGGGGTGCTAACCATCTATCCTTTTCTGGTCTGCCCTGTACATGGACTGTTTTGGAATTGGCAGCGAACCAAGCTATTCTGAAAGAGTTGCAGGTGTTTTGGTTTAAACCCATTGGATCACTGTTCGTGGCAGTGGTGAGTTCTAAGAGGGTATATGTGAAACAGAGCAATCTCTCCTATTGATATGACTCCCCTCAAAAAAATCACACAGATAATTAATCATTTACTAGTATAAGCACTGTAAAGAAGAAATAGAATGTTCTCTCTGGAAGGTCAGGGAAGGCTGTAATATTGAGCTATGAATAATAAAAGCCTCAAGATAAAGAGTGGCTTAAAGAAGACACAATGCCCATAAGGATGGTATGGAGCCTCCCCAGAGCCATCAGGATCAGGGTCCCTTCCAGTTCTGTATCCCACTCAGATGAGGGACTGACCTCATCCTCATCAAAGTACACCCCTCACATCCATGTTCCAGGCAGCGGGAGCAAGGCATGTGGGAGGAGGGAGAAAGACCCACACACTTCTTTTTAAAGAAAGGAGGGGGCAGCCAAAATACCTCTGAAAGTAAAAGTCGCTCAGTTGTGTCCAACTCTTTGCAACCCCATGGACTGTAGCCCGCCAGGTTCCTCTGTCCATGGGATTCTCCAGGCCAGAAAACTGGAGTGGGTAGCCATTCCCTTCTCCAAGGGATCTTCTCAACCCAGGGATGGAACCCAGGTCTCCCACATTGCAGGCAGATTCCTTACCACCTGAGCCACCAGGGAAGCCCAAGAATACTGGAGTGGGTAGCCTGTCCCTTCTCCGGGGGATTTTGCCAACCCAGGAGTTGAACCAGGGTCTCCTGCATTGCAGGTGGATGCTTTACCAGCTGAGCTACCGGGGAAGCCTTACCTCTTATTAACCAGAACCTAGACACATGGCCATATCCTGCCACAAAGGAAACCGGGAGATGCAGGCTTTTTTCTTAATTAAGTGACAAGCCTGGAGGTAACAGTCAAAGTTCTCTCCCATTGGTAGGGAAGAGGAGATATTCTATTGGGAGGTATAGCAGGGGTATATAGAGATGCCACTGAGAGGCCTTCAAGAAATGAATGATAAGAACACAGGTTAATCCTCATAACTTCTGAAACGGCAACATTATCCAAGAATCTCAATTCTGGGACTCAATCTTGCTCTCCCAACAACTCCTTTTAAAGAGGTTTTCACCCTCTAGGATGTTTCTCTTCAAAGGGACTTGTCTGTAATTTTATAATGAAAGTTAATAGAACACTCAATTCTCTTCCCATAACCAAAAGATGCTGCTCCGGAGAGCATTTTAGCTCTTTATGAGCCCAATCACGTATGAATACAATTAGAAATGTTTCACCTGCTCTTACTCATTTATCCATAAGTCGCTGCTATCCACGGAGACATGATCTTATCGATTGTTTAGTATTATTTGGTAAGCACAATCAGCTAAGTGAGGGGAACAATACGCTGCACGAGGCTGAGTATGCTACCCATCATGAGTAAGGAATCTCAATCAAGTAGCTTATGTTTCTGAAGCCTTGCTCACCCTAAAACATTTCTGAGTGGTTTCTTCTACCCCTCCCCCTGAATTTTATCGAGGGCTTTCCCCCTAGTGTGAGACTTTATGATTCCTTGTAGGTATCGTCACCAAAATGATGTGGTCCGCTTCTTTCAAGTGCTGCGGAGAGCTGTGTTTTCCCTGAAGTACTTTGCTATAGATCATTGTGAATAATGGTAATGGGACGGAGATGTAAAATTTAGATTCAGAAGTAAACAAAGCATTTACTCCTCAGATGGAGTCCAAGAGAAATGCAGAAGAGGCAGTATTCCCTCCCCTGCTCCAGCCTCACCATTTCTCTGCTTACAAGCTGAAAGCATCATACTGCAAATCGGGTATGAAATCACCCTCCAGCCAACTCAGTCTCTGTTTCCCTAATGTCTCCGGTTTGGGCTAAGAGCTGATTTTCCTGAGAATTTGTTTCCATTGTCGTTGGATTGGCCCATATCCAGTTGGTTGGAGCTTTCTCAGAGCAATGACTGTGTGAAACTACAGGATCTCCATGCAAACTGGAAATACGCAGTGTGAGAAGGGCACAATATGCCTTTTCTCTTCTGAGATTAGAAGGATCAAACCCCAGGAAATAGGGAAAGCTCTCTAGGAGCAAGCATCCTACCCTGTTCCTTTTAGTATGCCTCTCCACAAAATTTAGTACGGTGCCTTACATAAAGTAAGTGGGCAAGAAATCATATCCATGCATCACCCAGCCAGCCTTCCATCGACCATCCATCATTCATATATACATCCACCCATCTATCCATCAATTACCCATCATCCATCAATCACCCATCCATTTATCCATCCATCCACCCATCATCTATCCAGCTCCGATATTCTTACTATACAATAAGCAAAGTGGAAGGAACACATACCTTGTTTCCAGGACTTGTTCATATCCCAGTTTTCCATTCACTAACTATTTGGCTTCTAGGCTTCAAGAGGTTGAGAGAATTGCCCAAATTGGATGAGCATCAGAAGACCTAATTTTCAGGCACGATGTGGAGAACTGCATGCCATTCTATGTCAAAGTCTTCCAGGCATTATCTGAAGCACTTGATGAATGGATAGTAATTTCCTCTCTGCTTCCTTCATGGGTGAGGCCTGGTACTTATCCTGAGAGGGAAGCAGACACACAAACAACATGGTCCAATGTCCGGGGAGGCAGGACAGTGTAGATGGAGAATAGGCGCTTAGGCTGTGCGGCTGGATGGGCTGTACCCCAATCCTGGCGTGAACGCGTCCCAGCTGGGTAACCATGGGTTAACTCCTTTTCTGTTGCCTTATTGTCTATTCTATAAGGTATGGGTAGAAATCACACCTATTCTACATATTTGTAGGGGAAATCTCAAAAAAGTAATCCAAATACATGTCTGTGCTTAGAAAAATTACTCTTCATATGTTAGTGCTTTGCAGCCGCCTTCATCATTTGCTGTTATTCACTCACTACGTCGTGTCCGACTCTTCGAGATCCCATGGACTGGGCTTGTATTTCAATGACTGTGTTTAATTCAGAAAGTTCCAATACAGGCTTTGTCGAAGTATATTCTATAGAACAGTAGTTTCTTGGGATACTGATTGGTGCCAGGTAAAAGAGAGTTCTGTGGTGACCAAACTGTCTTGAGTCACTCTAGGTCCAGTGCCGTTCAGCAGCTTTCTTCAATACAGGGCCTTTTAGGTTCTCTTTAAATGGAGATACAGAATGCAGCTTCACCCGAAATTTCTTGACTTCCAGCCTTTTTACCTTGAAGACTAGCATTCTGCCAGATGTCTTTTGGGAAAAGATTCTCTAGACAGATCAATGGATAACTATTTCTGAGTGTCTATTCAGGGATAGCAGAAAATAGCAGGATCTGCCCTCAATGAGCTGAGAGCCGTACTTGAGGGAGAAGACTCGAAACACTCAGCTGGGGTCCAGAAAGATTACGAAACCAATACAGGGGGTCTGCTGAGGGCAACAATAGGGAGCGGTGGGGACTGTGGCAAAGAGGGATACAGGTGGTCGTTCTAAAGGCCATCAGCTCAACTTCAGTCTTGCATTGCCTTGTGGTGGGACGTACTCCATGTTGGCAGGTCTTATAAATGTTCAAAAGAAGCCAGAAGTCCGGGTTTTTATGTGAAATTGCCCCAATTTTTAAAATCTTGTCAAACATTACATAGGATGAACAAAGCATACCTGTGAACCAAATTTAGCCCATGCAGCACCAATTTGCAATTTTTGCTCTAAGCTCTGAGTTCTTAGCCAGGGGTGATTTTGGCCCCGTTAAGAACAACTTCACAATGTCTAGAGATGTTGTTGGTTGTCATGAACAGTTGTCTAAGGGGCAGAGGGTAAGTATGCTGCTAAACACCCTACAAGGCACAGAACTGCCCCCCAAATAAAGAATTATTCAGCCCCACCCATGGTCAATCATGCGAAAGTTGATAACGCTTGCTCTAAGTCATGAATCCTTAGACCCCGCGAGCGAGGCAGCCCATGGTTTTGACTTGCCACCTGTGTGACTTTGGAAATGTCCTTGTTCCTGTTGGTAAAAGAAGATACTTGGATTAATTGATGCTCAAGGGACTTTCCAGCCCAGGGGACCGAGGTCGCATCAGTCATCAGTGTTGGCAGTGGCCTGGCACACGGGCTCTCTCTGCAGAGACGACATTGATCAGAAATGATAGCTCCCGAAATGACACACACTGGGGGACTGTTCCCAGCCTGGAATACTGTTTGTCCTTTTGATGAGTTCAGAAGCCCATTTCCTGCAGGTCTCACTCCAGACACTTGAGTAAATTGGAAGCTGATTTTAGAAGGCTGCTAAATCATCCTGGGCAATTTTTTTGTAGAGACCGCTCATATTTTATTGAAGGAAAAAAAATCAAAGGACACAGTTTAATTTAATATACCATTGCCTTTCCAAATAAAGATAGTCCAGTGGATATTGATTTGGGGTTTTGGCATTGCGTGAGCCTGCTTATCCAGTTGGTTATTAAGAGCAAAGTTTTTTGGTTCTTTGTTTTTATCTTGAGGGTTTAATTCAATCAAGCCTGCAGTGGAATTGAGGCAGGCTGCAGGATGAGGTTCTGGGCACGGGAGTTGGATGTTTTGACCAGGATAAGCAGTGACGGATGGGGGATGGGACAGAGTCAATGAAGGTAATGAAGGCTGGAGTCTCCAACAATACACTCAGCACATTAATGCTAAAGTCTGCTCTGACCCTGTCTCCAGACTCTGAGTCAGCCACTGTGCAGTCTGCCTGGTGTGACATCATCCCTCCTTCCCACAAGGCACTGCAGGGTTTCTCAAAGAGATATATTACTAAGGAAAAAGGGCTTTCTGCGTCCCTGGAGAGGTAGAGGCTGGGATATTGTTTAGGGCCTCCTGGACCCTGACCCTGTTTCCCATGATCCTGAGAGAGGAAGTTGTGACCTTTGATGTTGCTGAACTTCAGAAACCAGGAGAGCCAAGTGTTTGCAACATTTTCTTTAACAGCAATGCATGGAGATTGTTAGAGTAAGTTCTTCTGGAAGGATGATATGAGCTTGAGGATACAAGAGCAGTGGCCAACCCCCTCCCCCCTCGCTGTGACGGATGGTGTCATCTGCAGCCCTGCCCCTGTTAGGGGCTCAGGGGGGCAGAGGAACTGCACCAAACGTGCTCCCTCTAACCCTTCTCTGGGTGTCAATCACTCTTCCAATGACTTCCTGTCTCCTTAGCCTATTTCCTGTAGGAAATCAACCTGATTGTATGGCAGGCATAAGAGTGAATACACAGAACCCTGGCCCGTCCCTAACACGCTTGACGTGCAGGTCAAGGCACAGTGCTGACTGCTGCGCAGGCGTCTCGGTTATGCTTTCCCCTAACACAGACTCCTGACCCTAGGACTTGACCCAAGCAGTTTGTTTGGGGGAAGAACCCAGGAAACCCTGGCAATGGAGTTGGGAGGGTTAGGGACTGAGAACAAACAGAAAGATGGGTGCATTTTCAATCAAGTGACACCTGGGACTCATCCCCAAGGAGGAATTACAGAAAGCAGTGTAGAACATGCTTTTGAATTGTTCCAAAGGGGCACTGAGGAAGCTGGGGCATCTATCCACCAAGAATTTCTTGCGAGCCGCTTTCAGAAGCACCGACTTTTCAGAACGGCTGGCCTGCTCTGCTTTCAGACCAGTCAGGCTCCGAGAGCAAAAGCCCTCGGGCAGAGAGCAGCAGGTGTTCACTGCCAGCAGCTTTAGGAGTGCAGAGCTAAGTGTCGAGGGCAGAGGGTGGGCAGGGCTGGCAGCTGCTATAGCATATTGATTTAAATTATTATTATCATCCTACCACTTACATGAACGCAAGCCAGCTGTAATATCCTTATGCCTACAGCTCTTAGAAACAACTCCATGAAAGCCAAATATGCTTGCATATTATATCTTTAAGCAGTAAAAAGCAATATAAATCAAAATGACGACAGTAACTCCGTGTGATGGGCGGTGGTGTTTGGTCAACTAAAGTCAAGCTTTGCAATACAAATGTGATTCTGACTGCCAAAGCAGCGGGCTGTTTTGAATCCAGAATTCCAGTTCGGTGCAGTTCAGTCGCTCAGTCGTGTCCGACTCTTTGTGACTCCATGGACTGCAGCACGCCAGGCTTCCCTGTCCATCACCACCTCCCGGAGCTTGCTCAGACTCATGTCCATCGAGTCGGTGATGCCATCCAACCATCTCATCCTCTGGCATCCCCTTCTCCTCCTGCCTTCAATCTTTCCCAGCATCAGGGTCTTTTCCAATAAGTCAGTTCTTCACATCAGGTGGCCAAAGTATTGGAGCTTCAGCTTCAGTATCAGTCTTCCCAGTGAATATTCAGGACTGATTTCCTCTAGGATTGACTGGTTTGATCTCCTTGCAGCCCAAGGGACTCTAAACTCCAGTTACATCTTGCAATAACTAGAGTTTCCCTCCAACTTTTCTAAATTCTAGTTGCTACAAAAAGTCAGCCCTGCAGCGATGAGGTCATCTGGCCTCCACAGGACATGAGCACATTATTTTATGTTGTCAAAACTTGAAACTGATTTAACCTAGAAAGGAAAGGGATTATTTGGAGGGTGCTGGGAAGCTCACAGGGTCCCTGAGGAGGCTGTAGAACCATGCAGGATGGTAAGCAGCCAGGACCCCAGCTGACACCATGCCACAGAATCTGTCTGGTGAGGGCACTGCTCTGGCCATTTCTGCTAAATGTGGGACCCCTTTGCTTGTGTAAACACTACTGCCAACAGAGGTTGGGCACCACTGCCACTCCATCACGCTGTTGCCACTAAAATCTTGACCTTGCTGCACTGCTCCAGCCAGCCATCACCTGAATCAAATCTCGGCTACCTTGCTTCAGAGCCCAGGTGGGGCGTGAGTCTGACTGGTGGCGTGGACCATGAGCGTGCACCCTCACTGGGAAGGGAGCTGGCAAAGCAAACATATTGCATCATCAGGTTCTAGAGTGGGACTCAAGGTTTGCCCACTTCCAGGTTCAAGGTGGGGGTATACCCCAGACACAGGAAGAAAGTTCAGGTGCTAGGCAGCCAAAAAAGCGTGACTAGCGTCCACCCGGGCTTCCCAGTTGGCTCAGTGGCAAAGAACCCGCCTGCCAACGCGGGAGACACAGGAGATGCCGCTTGGATCCCTAGGTGGGGAAGGTCTTCTGGAACAGGAAATGGCAACCTACTCCAGTATTCTTGCTGGGAAAACGCCATGGACAGAGGAGCCTGGCGGGCTGCAGCCCATGGGGTTGCACAGAGTCGGACATGACTGAGCCCCCGAGCAGCATGCACTACAGTTTTTTCTTTTCCTTTTCTGACTTGTTATTGAGTTGCCCAGTCGTGTCCAACTCTTTGCAACTCGTGGACTGCAGCACACCAGGCCTCTGTGTCCCTCACCATCTCCCGAAGTCTGCCCAAGTTCATGTTCATTGCACTGGTGATGCCATCCAGCCATCTCATCCTCTGATGCCCTCTTCTTCTTCTGCCCTCAACCTTTCCCAGCATCAGGGACTTTTCCAATGAGTCGTCTGTTGGCATCAGGCGACCAAAATACTGGAGTTTCAGCTTCAACATCAGTCCTTCCAACGAGAACTCAGGGTTGATTTCTCTTAAGATAGACTGACTTGACAGCAAGGAGATCAAACCTGTCAGTCTTAAAATTAACATGTCACTATTAGAGAGGCTGAAGAAAAGCTTGGTGAGCTGGTCACAGTCCACTGAAAGTATTCCAAAAGATTATCAAAGTGGTCAAACTGTTAAAAACTGTTTTAACATTCCCAAAATAGAGAAATGCAAAGTGCTCAGTACATCAGGGCAATATAGTCTCAACTCTGCACCTGTTACTATATACCATTCTAGAAGGAAAGGGTTATGTCTTATTTTTTCTCTGTGGATAAGGATAGACATTGGCTATATTCACTTAAAACCTAGATATAGTTCCATGTATTTTGGTATCTACTATTACTGCTAAAAGTTTAGGAAGTTTATTATCTTAGTGATTTAAAAAAATGTTTTGAATTAGGCATGAAACTTCTAATCCAATTCTGAGAATATAAATAAATACTCTGTTGTAAAAAAAAAAACAAACAGGCAATTAACATGTGATACAGCATTACTACCTAAATTACATATTTCGTGTAAATTTCAAAAAAAAAAAAAATTTTATGCTGGTGTCCATTATTTGTTTTCATACCTTGCTCAAGACTCCACATTGTATTTAATTGGGTTAAGCAGCTTCAAATTCTGGTATGCAACAAATTTGCTGCATGTGACAATTTCTGGTAAATTCTCTTTTCATTTTTATTCTGTTACAAATATTTTCTCATTTTCCTTGTTATGCCTCCTTAGATACACTCATCATTTAAAAGTGGACATTCAATTTCCAAATACATGGGATTTTTAAAAAGTATCTTTGATATTAATTTCGCATTTAAATGCTTTCTTCTCTGCAATCACACGCACACACACAGAATAGGCATTGACTAAAAGAGGGAAAGGAGGTGGCAAGGAAAAGCGTAAGGAAACAGCTTGCATTAGGTGTTAAGCTCTTAAACATGAGTAGATTTGGGCATTGAGTTAGAAGGCACCATTTGGCTTTTTCTCCTTTGAGAAGTGCAGTTTCTAGGACAGAACAGAAGAGAATCCCACTTGATGTGGGAAGAGGGACTAAGAAAAGGTATTCTGAAGCTCAGCTATGGTTTGAAGAAAGATCCATGAGTGTGAAACCAAAGTGCTTATAAGAATCCCAAATATTCTAGGGGAAAACATGCTGAAGGCAACACTCAAGGGTAACTTGGCTCTCCACAGTCTTTGCCCTTGAAACGAAACTCAAAGGAAGTCTCCTCCTCAAGACCCCTTGAGAAGTAGCTTTGGATAACTTCGGCTAACACCTTAGAGCTTCAGCAGGGTAGCAGGGATGAAGTTTTGTTATTTTTTATAAAACATCCTAGAGTCCCGGGTAAATTTACTTTACCAACTTTCTCTAATTATGTAAAAATAAAATTATTCCCATGACAAGAGAACTGGAAACAGATGGGCTGCATAATCTATCCAAGATTTTTCCATCTGTGTTTTTAGGCATCTGGGCATTCACTTGGGATTTCATGGAAAGGCATATGCTCAGAAATGAAAGTCGTTTTCAGATAAACACAGCTCACATGAGAAGACCATCCCTACTCATGGAAAAGGCCCAAGACAGACCATCTGGACAGGGCAGTGACTTATTTAAGATTATTCCAATTGGTAAGCCAGAAGCATTTAATTTTAAATACAAATTTAAATGCTGACATCCTTTCTTTGGCCAGTAAACTTGAAAAGTGTGTTTTTGTGTGTGTGTCTTTGAATGCTACACAAGCCAGCGTGCCTTGGGAATAAGAGGACCCTCTAGACGTGATAAGGACCATGACTAACCCACACACCAAGTGCAGACACCACCGGCGGGCCCTGGGTTAGGGTGGGGCGAGCGGGGCTGAGCTTTGCAAAGGCAGGGGTGGATCTGGTCTTTACCAAGATATCGACATTTCAGTTATTATGGATGTTTGTGCTCGTTGTGATGCCTAGAGATCATGTATTAGAATTCTTTCCCTTGATTACTTTGCCATCTCCTGAAATCTTGTATCGGAGGTGGGTGCCTCCCTCCCTTGACCCTAGCGGTAGCTTACCTACAGCGAGGTTTCCCAAGGTTTATGTAGGTCTCACACAATGTCATTTTAGGTGGTCCACTGCCATGACATTAAATAACACTAGCCTTTCATGAGAAAGGGATTTTTTTTTCCCTTTTCTCATTTTTCCCCAAACCTTTTGACCAAGTTAAGTGGAAAGTGAGAGGTCAGGTGCCAGCAAGAATCTGATCCTTTTCTAACACTTGCTAATCTTTTAACAGTAAGCGATTAGACTTTGGGCTCAAATAACTGGAGGTGTGCTAGTATCTTCTATTTGCCCTGCGTGTCCACTCTCCTTTTCTTTCTACCAAAGCTCTGTGCCCTGGGAGGCTGATCTTCATGGAAACCATTGGAAGACATAATAGGCTTACTTGATTGTTAGTTTCTAATAATGGGAAACGCCAGCAGGTGATGGGAAGCCTGGAGGAGGAGAGACGCTCCGGGTCCTTGCTCCCCAGCCCCTCCACTGCCCCGTCCGTCACGCACAGAAGCCACAGCTCTATCCAGGCAGCCTTCCTTCTGCAGACCTCGCTCTGCCTGTGTGTTTCAGCAACCGCGTCTCCTCCTCTTTCCCTCCTAATGGGAGGGTTGCTGGAAAAATACAGGATGTCCAGGTAATTTGAATTTCAGACAGCAACAAACAATTTCAGTGCAAGTAGATACCAAGTATCGCCTTAGGCAGAGTTATATTAAAAATTATTTGCTATTTTCTGAAAATTGCTGTTGTTCAGTTGCTAAGTTGTGTCAACTCTTTGTGACCCCATGGACTGCAGCATGCCAGGCTTCCTTGTCCTTCACTATCTACCAGAGTTTGCTCAAATTCATGTCCATTGAGTTGGTGATGCCATCCAACCATCTTATCCTCTGTCATCCCCTTCTCCTCCTGCCCTCAGTCTTTCCCAACATCAGGATCTTTTCCAATGATTCAGCTCTTCGCATCAGGTGGGCAAAGTATCGGAGCTTCAGCTTCAGCAGTAGTCCTTTCAATGAGTATCCAAGGTTGATTTCCTTTAGATTGACTGGTTTGATCTCCTTGCAGTCCAAGGGACTCTCAAGAGTCTTCTCCAGCACCATAATTTGAAAGCATCAACTCTTTGGCACTCAGCTTTCTCTATAGTCCAACTCTCACGTCCACACATGACTACTGGAAAAACCATAGCTTTGACCATACAGACCTTTGTCATCGAATTATTTGTTGTTTTTACTGGACATTCTGTACTTTTGTTGGCTAAATATACTAACCCTACCCTAGAGGGTCCTTGCTCTCTACTCTTGCAGCCCCTTGTTAGTTTCCCATAACCCTGCCCACAGCTTTGTTAGTAGTTTCTCCAGTAAACGCTCCTCAGTGTCCCCATTGGAAGGTGTCGTCCGTTTTCTGATGAGCCCTGGGCTCAGCCTGGTAAACACTGCTCTCTGGCTGGAATTTTATACCACTGTTCTGTCTCTCGCTTTTACTTTACCTTCTCTCGGCAGCAAGTGACATTGGTATTCCTTTCATGGCAGGGAAATATATTTTCCCTTTAAGATAAGTGTATTTCAGTTTGCAAATGGGACACAGCAAGGACAAAAAACAACACAGAGCTGGTACACAAGCTGGCTGGCTTTAGAGAAAACACTCAGCGCTGAAAAGCCTGGCGTCTGGACTCAGACCAACTCTAGTTGGAATTGCAGCAACACAGGGTTGTTGAGAAGATGAGATGAGACCAGAACTGCAAAGGCCTGGGCTGGGTGTGGGAGTCCCTGTTCACAGCAGTGCCGTATTTACATACCAGGAAGGTGCACACCGTCAGCCTCCCAGAGACGTCAAGCGGCTCACCCATGGGCACAGAGCAAGTGGGGGGACGTCTGAGAGCAGAGAGCAGAGAGCAGGCACCTGGCCCCCTGCCCAGTGTGACCAGAGGACCAGCGGCCCGGCTGCGCTGTGCCGCGTCAGCTTTGACCTGCTCACCATCTGCAGTCTGTCTGGTGAGAGCAGTCTGACTTCATGACTCTGGGTTTTTGGATTGCTGGAGTGAAGGCCTTTAAGTCTGGCCAAGTTGCTATTTCAGAGGGAGACGCTGAAGACCCATTTTTTCTCCTTGGGTTTAAAGGAGAGCATGACCTCACTCACTAGTGAATGAATGAACGAGTGGATGGATGGATGGATTCACAGAAATGAGAGGGGAGTGTCAACCTGCCAAGCTGTTTGCGGTGCCCTGTCCTCTCCCATCTCCTGAACATTCCCCAACCAGCTTTAGCTGAAACTGGCGTCTTCTCCCCTCCCGGAACCTACCTTAGGAGGCTAGATCTGGCCGGATCTTGGTTGCCTGGGCTTCCCTGGTGGCTCAGATGGTAAAGAATCCGCCTGCCATGTGGGAGACCTGGGTTCAATCCCTGGGTTGGAGAGATCCCCTGGAGGAGGGCATGGCAACCCACTCCAGCGTTCTTGCCTGGAGAATCCCATGGACAGAGGAGCCTGGCAAGCTGCAGCTCATGGTGTCACACGGAGTTGGACACAACTGAGTGACTAAGCGCAGCACAGCACAAATACCAGCCAGGAGCCTACTAGGCGCAAAGCGCATCGTAAGGCAGAAACTGAGCCCCCAAGAATGGACAGGAAATAATGAGGGTTTCCCCGTTCCCCAGCCCCAGACAGGGAGAGCAGCTATAAGCCACTCCTCGTACCTGGCAGCGCTAGGGGCTCCACACCTCCTCTCCTTCCACCCTCACCATCTTCCGAGCCCTGAGATGCTGGAAAAGCCTCTGATGGCGCTGGTGTCCTCATGCGTGTACTGGGAAAGCCCCCACCTGCACAGCTGGCAGCTAGTGTTGCCTTCACGCCCAGCTCTGGAGGCTGAGACTTAGTTGGTGTCTTGCCCACATGTGCCACAGGCTATGTGCTGTGACTTCCTAAATCAGGATTAAAACCCAGACCCCAGGTTGTATCCCATTGGAGCCCTGTGGAATGGTGGTAAGGGGATTTGCTCGTAAAGCCGGAAAGAGGCAGAGTGAGATTTGAATCCACATTTTGTTTCTTACACAATTATATTTCTTAAGGAATGTAGGGTGTTAAAATCTGGGCACCTATGTTTCTGTTGCACTGAGTTAAAGTACCCGAAAAGTGCTATGGGAACAAAAGAGAGAGAAAGGGGGAGAATGAGAGAAAGAGAGAACGACAGAAAGATCTCCGGAGGTAAGGCAGCCCTGAAGGCCGGCCAGGAGTAGGGCGGGGCAGTTGCGTGGAGCCGACATTGCAGGGGAAGGACATCTCAGGGGACAAGGCTGGCGGTGAGGGGACAGCGCGGGACCCGGTCGTGTCTGGTGCGTCCTCTGCACGCCATTCTCACCCGGCCCTGCTGGCAGACTTTCTGGTGTGCGTCCATCTGGGGCACAAGAATCTTCTCTGCAGAGATCTCCCTTCTGGTACTGGACTGTGATATTTCTCAATTCACAGCCACCTGCCACACACGTCTTCTCCCCCTCAGTCCTCCAGTTTGCAAGACACAGAGCTCACTGGGGGAGCTAAGAGCAGGTAGAAGTTGTGTGAATAGAGGGACAAAAAACTCCCAGCCAGGAAACACTTTGTATCTAATATTCATTCTATCTTTCCTGGTGAGCGGTGATGGGAATGGATGTCCAGGGCGCAGCATGGACATCCCCTGTGACCCTGGAAGGGACAAGCCCCTCCTTGCAGGGCACGGGTCAGCCAGGTAACCAGACAGTTCTACTTCCTTTATTGGAAAGAAACAAAATTCTTTTTTTGGCAAGAATCTGTTGTATCAGACCCTTTTTTGAAGCTAGGAGCATCCTGATTTTCCTAGTTGCCTTCTTTGATAAAAGGACAAAGCTAAAAGCTTTGCATTTTTCCATCTTCTTTGCAGCATGGGCCTTTCAAAAATGGGAAATAAGAAGTAATATTTGCACAGTTTACAAAGGGACTTAGCACTTTTGATCCTTCATGTAACTATTTGGAGGGACAGATGTTCACTGGCATCAAGCGAGTCACTGAGCCCTGGGTACAGCTGAGTGATCTGAGGCTGGAGTTGGTTAGCAGGAGTCGGGGATGAGGGTTGAGCAAATGCAAAACTTCCTGTGTTTGAGTCATCACATGTCCCATTCTATCCTATTGTCTCTGGTGCTATTTCTCCCTCACTTAAATTGTTGTTCAGCCGCTAAGTTGGGTCTGACTCTCTGCTCTTCACAGTCTCTGCGAGCTCGCTCAAACTCATGCCCATTGAGTCGGTGATGCCATCCAACCATCTCATCCCCTGTCACCCCCTTCTCCTCTTGCCCTCAATCTTTCCCAGCAGCAGGATCTTTTCCAGTGAGTTGGCTTTTCGCATCAGGGGCCAAGGTATTAAATTAGAAAGCACATAACCCTTCCACTTGGTGCAATGGTGACCATGTCATTGGGGCTTAAAAGGTATTGGCTAGTGATGCTGGCTAGCGACTTCCCTGGTGGTGCAGTGGTTAAGACTGCCTTCCAGTGCAGGGGGTGTGGGTTTGATCCTGACTGGGGGGCTCGAGGCTAAAAGACCAAAACATAAAGCAGAAGCAATATTATTTCAAATTCAATTAAGACTTCAAAAGTGATCCACATGAAAAACATCTTTAAAAAAGCAAAAAAGATGCTGGCTATATAATTTCTTAAGTCATTGCTGCAGCTGCCATCACTTCTTTGCTGCACTCGGGCACCTGGCCCAGTGGCAGAGGCTCTGTGACTTGGGATGCAGAATGACACGATGGAAGGATGTGGAGTTTGCAGCTGACTGGGGTTCATGTTGCCTTGGGTGTGTTGCTTAAGTCACTTCACCCTTGATTCTTTTGCTAGAATGATGGGACAACCAGACTCTCCATTTAGTCTTAAACTGCAGATCACTAAATCAATTTAGAGCGTGATGACCAACATTTTAAAAATGAAATAAAGCAGAGCAGCACGGAACAGAAAATGCGTTGGCACTCTACACTCAGTGTGTACTGTGATGGGACGGCCACGCACTGCAACATAAAATGAATTTGTTACTGTGGGTGAAATTCAGTAGTCTCAAACACTCCGTTGTAAAGATTAGGCATAGTTAAGATAAGGCAAATGATCGTTGTGACCAGCTGCCCCTTTGCCCCCTCCGTGTCCAGGGAAGCCAGGAAAATCCATGGGCTGTCCATCTACATTGAACCAACAGTCCATTGATCTCAGAGTACCAGAGGACAGCTCAGGTGGCTAAGGCCGTGCTCCTTAATCCTGCTGACTGTCAGAACTGCCTGGAGATGCCCATTCCAAAGGCAGATGACTAAGATCTGCATGAACCTTCTGAATCTGAGACACACCAGGCTTGTCTTGAAGGAGTCAAGCCTTCCAGGCATGCTGTGCCCAGAGCTCTCTTTGCCATTTCATACCTGGCGTCCCCTCCCTGGTTACAAAGGATTGAAACAGCAGCTGGTGTGTTGATCACTGAACAGCTGTGCCCCAGCTCAGACCAGAGTGGCATCTGATTGGAACAAAACACCTTGTTTTTCTGGGTCCCTTTTTCTCCAGCAGTTCAAGTGTGAAGCTGCACAAGAGGGATGATGAGCGGAAATATATTGAAACACCTGCAATGAACTGAGAAGTTAATTTAATTATGCTGAGCTTTTGCAAAATAGCCTCAACACTGTTGCCAGAACGGCATTTCCTCAATGATGCTCTGATCTTCTCAGTCTGGATTTTTAACCCTTTAACAATTGCCTGCACTCTACAGGATGGACACCCATTTTCTTGGTGAGATACTCAAAACCCTTCCTGATGCAATCCTCATCAACTGCTTTCAGACTTAGACTCTAGTTCCCCTAACACTGACAGCTCCTTGAATAGGTTTTGTTGTTCCATGTCTCCAAGCCTGTTTAGATGCTGTTCTCTCAGCTTAGAATGGCTCTCCCCATCGCAATCACCGGCTGAATCTGAATTTCTATTCCGTTTTCTTACTGTGGACTCATTTACCTCTTTTGTGAAAATTTCAAGGTTAATTACCTGTTCCACTGAAAACATATGAACCTGAGGGATATGTCTATAAATACTCAGTTATAATATATTATAGTCTGTTTCTTTGCCCCCATCTACTAATGGGGGCATCTACTAATTACGATATTCACTAAAGGAATAAAAATGTTAACCAACTTTTATTATTAAAGACCTATTAAGTGCCAAATTAGAGACTCAGGTATAGTGGCCTGCATTGTGAGCCTCCCAAATATCCACACCCTCACACCCACAGCTGTGAATATCACCTTACGCAGCAAAAGGAGCTTTGTATATGTGAGTACGTGACGGATCTTCAGATTATAACCCAGAGAATCCTGGACTGTCTGGCTGGGTCTCAAATGTAAACAAAGGTCCTTATAAAGAGGCAGCGGAGAGAGAGACACGAGGCCACATGGAGCTGAAGCAGGGTGCTGCTGATAGTCCTGGAGGTGGAGGAGGATGCCACCGGCCGAGGAATGTGGCTCTAGAAGCTGAGAAAGGCGACAGAACAGAGCCTCTCTTGATGGCCTTGGCCCTGCCAGCGCTCTGGTTTCAGCCCTGGAGAAACTACTTTCCGACTTCTCGCTTGCAGAAGCTCTAGAGACTAAATCAGTGCTGCTTTAAGCCACTGGATTTGTGATAACTTGTTTCAGCAGCAATAAGAGTCTCATCCATCATCTGCCATGTATTATGGGGAGAAATTACAGATGGTAATTACAGAGGAAGAGTGAACCAGAGCAGGGCTGCTCAAACTTTGATATGTACGAGAATCACCGGGAACGGCTACAGCGCAGACTCTCATTCATTGAGTCTGGGGATGGGTCTGAAATTCCACATTTCTCACAAGCTCCAGAGTGAGGACCAGGGTGCTTATCCAGGGACCACATTTTGAGTAACAGTGCACTAGAGAGCAGGGGTTGAACACAAACCAGACCGATCAGAATGAAGACTCTTAGATAGCCAGCTGTGGGCACAGAGTTCTGGAGACAGGAATCTGTTGGGCACGAGTCTGTGCTAAGATGGCCCCAAATGGGAATGAGACCTGCCCTTATCACTTAGTGCCCTCTTGGTGGAGAGTTTGGAGGCTGCTCACTCTCAGTGCCTCTGTTACTTCCAACCACCTTGCAGAACAGACAAGGTAATGCTCCTCTGACAAATGAGTGCATGAAGGATTATAGGATTAAAGGACTTTGGCCACACCCACCAGGGATGAGAGGTGATGGGTCCAGAAGTCTCTGACTCCCAAATGAGTAGGGTTTTCCCCTACTTTTCTCCCCCACTTTTTCTCAAAAGTGGATAATATACAGATGCAATGGAGAGCCTCAAATCCTCCAAGGAAACATGCTCATGTTACAGGGATTGATATTGGATTTGCCAAGATCCAGGCTGAGACAGAACCGGAGCTTTTGCCAAGGCACCTCTTAGGTAAAGAGGCAGTCCAAGTGCTGAGTGGGCAGAGTCCTGCCGTGGCAGGGGGTAAGGGGTGAAAAAAATACAAGGCATCCTCTTTCATTTGGGGGGTGGAGGAGAAATTGGAAGAGGGCTGTCCACAGAGGTCAGATCAGAGAAGCCAAGGGCATTCAGCAAACTCAAGAAATGGGAACAGGGTTGAAACATGAAGGGAAATTGAAGATACAGAGCCAGAATGGAACAGAAATGGTATCAGGAGCCAAGCTGGGGTCACAGAGGGAAACCATGTCCTTCACCCCTCATCAGGCCTGCGGCTGGCTTGGGTGGGGCTCCTCACCTGTACATAGGAAAAGTTATACCAGTGCTGTAGGTGACTTACATGAAGCTCCGTCATTCTCAAGCCATCACGAAAATGCCTGATCCCTTCCACCAGTCAGGATGTCTGTGGTTGGGCTTGACGTGCTGCCGATTTTACAGTCCCAGGTGGAAGAGAATGACCTAACATATGGGTTTCTCACAAGTTCTGAATAGCCAAGTCCTGTATTAGCAAGCTTTTCTTGCCATTGTTTTTGTATTGTTCTAAGGCACAGAACATATGGAAGTTCTCGAATTTTTCCCAAATTACTCAAGATCATCAGAGGCTCAGAGTTGAAAGGAGAGAGTACGTCAGAACAAAGAAGTTTTAATTTTGTGGTGACACCATTTACTCCTGGCTGGTATTTATGTAATGCACAATACAAAAGGGCCTTCCTAATTCCTCCTGCACCCACCTCCTTAGCCTACTGTCTAGGCCTTGTGCCTTAATCCCAAAGGCTACTTTCTCTTGCCTGGGCAGCAGATTTGATAGATTCTAGAGGGCACTAGTGGAAGATAATTGTATTGTTGGCGTTAGGGAGACAGTATTGTGGATGGCAACCCACACTGGTATTTCTTTCCTGGAGAATCCCGTGGACAGAGGAGCTGGCGGGCCACAGTCCATAGGGTCGCAAAGAGCAACTTGGCACGCGTGTGTGCACATTGTGGATTTCTAAAAAAAATACGCTTTACAAATAGACATGGATCGAGCTCCAGCTTTACTCGAAGAACTGGTTGATCTTCTCTGGGTTTGTTGTAAATCTGTAAAGTAAATCTGTAAACTGGGGCTGGAAATAGCATCAATCTACTTCCTAGTCTTTGTGAGGGTTTTCTATGAAAATGCTAGAAGAGCATTTAGATCAGGTTCAGTAAACTTTTTTCTACAGAGGGTCAGAGAATAAATATTTGGGGGCTTTGTAGACCATAGGTGTCTGTGGCAATACTCAGCTCTATCAGTGTGGAGCCAAAGTGGCCACAGGCCAGTATTGATGTAAATAAATGGGCATGGCTGGTGTTCTAATAAACCTTTATTGACAAAAATAAGCCTTGGGCCATAGTTTGTAATTCTCTGCTTTAGAACAATACCAGTAAGCCTTCAAAAGTGGTAATAGCAATTTGGGTTCTTTGCTATCACTGTTAGGACCATCATTATATAGACCTAATCCTTACTCTTTCAACTACCAGTTCTCCAAAATTGGGGCTGGTCTCATTCATTTTTATCCTCTTTGGAGTAGTTGTTGTAATAGAAGTGCTAGGAGGGAGAGCGGCATTCTTTCCTTTGGGCTTTAAATCTGACAACAGAACCCTATAATCCAACTGTTTTGTGTATTGTATGTATATTCGTCGCTCAGTCGTGTCTGACTATTTGCAAATCCATGGATTGTAGCCCGACGGATTTCTTAGTCCACGAATTCTCCAGGCAAGCACACTGGAGTGGGTTGCCATTTCCTTCTCTGGGGATTTTCCTGACCCAGGGATCGAACCCAGGTCTCCTGCCTTGCAGTAGCTTTACCCTCTGAGCTACTAGGGAAGCTAGTTTTGTGTATTGCTTTTAAAAAATATGTTGGCCCCTTCATGATTTTTAGTGATTAAATCTTAGAGAAACTGAGAATAAATTGAGAAATAAATAAGAGACAGCATAGTTCACTTCTCATAATAGCACAGCCAAGAATCAATGGAGAGCTGGAGAAGGGAAACTTTATACAGAACAATTTACTGCAAAGTATGAGCAAATCAAGATAATCTAATTGTTTACTTTTGATTGCCCTTGAGGGCCGAGTACTTACAGCCAAGAGAATTTATCTGAAGAGTTTAGTCCTAGAAACACAACTTTTTGGGGCCTACTAGCAGAGCACAGGCATTAATTTCACAGTGTCGCATGCTCTCTGAACATCAGTGGCCTTATGTTCCAGAGAAAAAGTTCATCAGGGAGCTTATCTGCTGATATGTTATTAGCTGGAAGTCAAAATTAATGAATTTTGTCAGATTGCCTCGAGTAGAGATAGAAAAGGATAGAATTTTCTGGCAGTCAATTTCCACCCTGTCATCTGCTTAGCATTTTCTTCTTAATGGTACTCCTAGGGATCTTCTGAACTTAACACTGCCTGAAATTCTCAGGGCACACAATTGAACAGTAGCATATTTTCCCCTACTTCCATAATATCCTTTAAAATATCTAAAAATGTGCTGCCCAAACAAGAAAATCAATACTGGGATCTGTGACAGGAACCTCAAAAGAAGTAACTGAGGCAAGACAAAGATTTTGGCCATTAATGCATTTGAGTTAGGGTTCCTCTTTGCGACCCCGTGGACTGTAGTCCGCCAGGCTCCTCTGTCCATGGGATTCTCCAGGCAAGAATACTGGAGTGGGTTGCCATTTCCTTCTCCAGGGGATCTTCCCAATCCAGGGATCAAACCCAGGTCTCCTGCATTGCAGGCAAATGCTTTATCCTCTGAGCCACCAGGGAAGACTTTCTTTCACTTTTACTTTCTTTCCTTTGGTTATAAGACATGGGGCCCCAATTCAGACTAGAATAATTATATGAACAGATGTAACTGGGATACTCAGTAATGGCTGATGGCCAAGGGCAATAGGAACTCATGCTGGGCAGATCACAAGTCCAGCTACTGCAGAGCTCGACCATGATAAACATGATTTCTCTCCCCTTGGTCTTTCATGAGAAATTTGATGGAGACCCAGGAATCACTTCTGCCATGGAGATCCTCATTCAAATAGCCATGGGTTCTTAGAAAAGCACTGAACATCACCAAATATCCTGACTCCTGGGGTACAACATGGATAACTGGTCCAGTGTTGCATATAGGATTGTTGTGTATTCAGTTCCTAAGTCATGTCTGACTCCTTGCAACCCCATGGATTGCAACACACCAGGCTTCCCCGTCCTTCACTATGTCCCAGAGTTTGCTCAAACTCACGTCTATTGAGTTGGTGATGCCATCCAACCATCTCATCCTCTCTTGCCCTTTTCTCCTTCTGCCTTCAATCTTTCCCAGCATCAGGGTCTTTTCCAATGAGTTGGCTCTTCACATCAGGTGGCCAAAGTATTAGAGCTTCAGCGTCAGCATCAGTCCTTCCAATGAATACTCAGGGTTGATTTCCTTCAGGATTGACTGGTTTGATCTCCTTGCTGTCCAAGAGACTCTCAAGTGTCTTCTCCAGCAGCACAATTTGAAGGCATCAGTTCTTCGGCGCTCAGCCTTCATTATGGTCCAACTCTCACATCTGTACATGACTATTGGAAAAAATCATAGCTTGGACTATACGGACCTTTGTCAGCAAAGTGATGTCTCTGCTTTTTAATATGCTTTCTAGATTTGTCATAACTTTCTTTCCAAGGAGCAAGTATCTTTTATTTTCATTTATTTAATTTTTTGTATCTTTTAATTTCACGGCTGTAGTCACTGTCCATAGTGATTTTGGAGCCCAAGAAAATAAAATCTGTCACTGCTTCCACTTTTTCCCCATCTATTTGCCATGAAGTGATGGGACTGGATACCATGATCTTAGTCTTTTCAATGTTGAGTTTCAAATCAACTTGAAACAACACAGAATTGCAAGGACAACTAAACAAGAAGCAGCATGAAAGCGCTGTAAAGACAAGCAAGACTCACATGCTGTTTGAGTCCTCTTAGGCTCAACTCATGGGATGGCTGGATGGCATCACTGACTCGATGGACGTGAGTCTGAGTGGACTCCGGGAGTTGGTGATGGACAGGGAGGCCTGGCGTGCTGCGATTCACGGGGTCACACAGAGTCAGACACAACTGAGCAACTGAACTGAACTGAACTCCTTCCAGGAGGAGTGCATGGAAGAGAAGGCCACGGGAAAACAGCTGCCTGAGCATTGCGCGCAGAGGATGGAAGGTTTCCAGAGTCTATGATCCCATGATAGGACTTGCTTCAGTTCAGTTCAGTTCAGTTCAGTTCAGTCGCTCAGTCATGTCTGACTCTTTGCGACCCCATGAATCGCAGCACGCCAGGCCCCCCTGTCCATCACCAACTCCCGGAGTTTACCCAAACTCATGTCCATCGAGTCAGTGATGCCATCCAGCCATCTCATCCTCGGTCGTCCTCTTCTCCTCCTGCCCCCAATCCCTCCCAGCATCAGAGTCTTTTCCAATGAGTCAACTGTTTCCATGAGGTGGCCAAAGTACTGGAGTTTCAGCTTTAGCATCATTCCTTCCAAAGAACACCCAGGGCTGATCTCTTCAGAATGGACTGGTTGGATCTCCTTGCAGTCCAAGGGACTCTCAAGAGTCTTCTCCAACAGCACAGTTCAAAAGCATCAATTTTATATTAAGAATCTGTGGAATGAGAAGCAAGTGTCTTCTGCACGTGAAGGCTCAGACTTTTTTAGTTACTATGCGTATTTTTTTTTCTCAAATAATTACACACATCTGGCCCTAATTTAAATCCATATCTTCAGTTCAGGAAGCTCGTGATTGTCACATGGCTTTGAAATTTGGCATGATTACAAACTTTTATTTCCCTAATCTTGGTGGACAAGTTTAGGGTCTTTTTTTTTTTTTAATTGGAGTGTGATTGCTTTACAATGTTGTGTTAGTTTCTGTTGTACAATGAAGTGACTCAACTGTATGTATTCATATATCCCCTCCCTCTTGAACCTCCCTTCCATCCCCCACCCCACCCATCTAAGTCATCACAGAGCACTGAGCTGAGCTTCCTGTGCTTTATAGCAGGTTCCTACTCAGTTCAGTTCAGTGCAGTCGCTCAGTTGTGTCTGACTCTGCGACCCCATGGACTGCAGCACATGAGGCCCCCCTGTTCATCACCAACTCCCAGAGTTTACTCAAACTTTTCCTGTCCATTGACTCGGTGATGCCACCCATCCAGCTCATCCTCTGGTTCCTACTAGCTACCCATATACAACAGAGTATTACTCAGCCATCAACAGGAACAGAATTGGGTCACTTGTAGAGATGCGGATGGACCTAGAGACTGTTGTACAGAGTGAAGAACCTTCGAAAGAGCAAAACAAATATTGTATAATAGTGCCTATATGTGGAATCTAGAAAAACAGTACAGATGAGCCTATTTCCAGGGCAGGAATAGGGATGAAGATGTAGAGAACAGACAAAGAGAATAGTTTTCTAACAGGGATATAGCAAAAATCGTTTAAGACAAGTAAGTGGCAAGAGCCCCAGAGCCCTTCCGTGGAGGCATGCTCACGGGCACGACTGAAGAGGCAAGAGGATTGGCAGACCTCACCATTCATTTTATGCGATGATCTCCCTTTTCAAAAATTCCAAAGAAACCTCTGGTTCTTTGTGCAATCTCAGTCTGCTATTCTAGACGCCTTCTCTCACAGGCTGATCCTCTCCTAGGGGCCCTGAGGTTCTCCTGGCAACTTGGTCTGTTCCATCAAGCTCCGACAGGCGTGCACACAGCGGTGTCCCATGGCTGGCACATTTCAGTTTGCTTTCCCAGGACAGGGTTCAGACCCCTCGTGAATCAGTAGATGAGAACAGATGCCCAAGAGAGGGAGCAGTCACAGCCTCACATACAGAAAAACTTCTTCAGCTTCTCTGAGTGTTTTGTCTTTGTTTTGTTGCCAAGTCTTCTGTGACCCCCATGGACGGCAGCCTGCCAGGCTCCTTTGTCCGTGAGATTTTCCAGGCAAGAATTCTGGAGTGGGTTGCATTCCTTTCTCTAAGTGATCTGCCTGACCCAGGGGCTGAACCCATGTTTCCTGCTTGAGAGGCAGATTCTTTACCTCTGAGCCACCAGGGAAGCCTCTGAGTGTTTTACACATGACCAATTTGTAGTGCGGGTACGTAATTACAGTACATGGCTGGGATGTAGAGGGATGATGTAGGATGTGTGAGGGCTTGAGTAGGAGAGAGAACAAAAGGGAAGTGGTCTCAGAGCCATCAGCATTCTGTCGTGGTGTTGCCCGTCAGCTAAGCCAATGCCTGCAAAGATGTACTAAGGATTACTGTTATCTGAGCACCCCAGCTGAATTTACCAGCAGAAAATCTTCGTTTCAGAATTTGAATTTTTACTTCTTTTTTTTTTTTTTCCACTTAGGGATTGTTGTTTTTTTTTAAATTAAAAACTCTCTCCTCCACACAAACATTCTAAATCCTTATATTTGCCTTTCAAAAATTTTTGAAATTTTTTGAGAAGACCATTTTAAACACCTGGACAAACGTCCTCCTAAACAGAGAGGTATGGGTAAAATTATTTGACAAAAATGGAGTCATATATTTTTCTGTAATTTATCATAGTTTATTTAAATAATTCATAAGTTGTTGCATGTCTATACTGCCCTCATTTTTTCCCCCTAATACAAATGTAGAGCTGGGCTACTTAGCTAGAGTAAAGTAGATATTTTTTAAAAAGAAAAAACCATTAGCAATTATAAAAGATCATTAAGGACACATAAACGGTTACAAAATTGTCCTATAGTGAAACAAATTATCAGTATTGAATAGTACCAAAAATAAAAACTGAAGTGCTTGGGCAAATTTTTTACCTAATCACTGATCTGATTTCATTATTGTGCTGACCTACTTCTTTGTGGCAACATGACTTGACCATTAGTTTTCAACAAAATTATTTCGCTCATCTGTGCAAGATACATTTACTGAGTTCCTGGCAGGAAATAAAATATAACAAAAAAGGTCCCCACAATGCCAGAGCTTATGTTCTGCAGAGAAGGAGAGAGGCGGGAAAACAAATAAACAAGTAAATAAGTATACAAAAATATCAGATACAGAAACGGTGTGCAGAAAATTAAAACATGAGTGTGTCACAGGGAGGGGTTCAGGGTGAGACTCTCCCAGGAAAGGAAGAGTATACTGAGAATTGATGATAAACGTGTGCCAGTCATGCAGAGAGCCTGGGGAAGACCACTCCAGGGACAAGGACTGCTGATGCAAAAAGCCTGTGATGGGAGTGAGCTTGGCATGTTTCAGGAAGACAAGCAAGGTCAGATACATTTTAGTTAACCAAGGAAGCTGGAGAGGTAGACCAGGATGAGAAGGTCAGAGGTAGGGAGGGTCCAGGTTGTGCCAGTTTTGTTAACCAGGAAAGAAGTTTGCAATTTATTATAGGCAATATTGGAAGGTACTAGAAGGTCTTAAGCCAAGAAGTGACAAAGATGTTACTCGTGTTTTCAAATGATCACTCTAGATGCTGCATGAAGGATGGCACGCAGGGGGCAAAAACAGACTCATTAGGAGACTGTTGTAGGTCCAGGTGGGAGGTCATGATGGCTGGACCACCTGCCACGGAAGAGGTGGGAGAACTGGATGAACCTGGGATATGAATTGGACACAGAATGAACAAGACTTGCTGATGGAATGCAGATGAGGGATGTAGGGGATAAAAAGAGCCAGTGAAACTATGGAGAGCAGTTACTGTGTCTGCTAAGCGTTTTCTGTATAATCAAAGCTATGGTTTTTCCAGTGGACATACATGGATGTGACAGCTGAACCATAAAGAAGGCTGAGCACTGAAGAATTGATGATTTTGAATTGTAGTGCTGGAGAAGACTCTTGAGAGTCCCTTGGCCAGCAAGGAGATCCAACCAGTCCATCCTAAAGGAAATCAACCCTGAATACTCACTGGAAGGACTGATGCTAAAACTGAAGCTCCAATACTTTGGCCACCTGATGTGAAGAGCCAACTTATTGGAAAAGACCCTGATGCTGGGAAAGATTGAGTGAGGGAGGCAAAGGGGGTGACAGAGAATGAGATGGTTGGATGACATCACCGATTCAATGGACATGAGTTTGAGCAAACTCCAAGAGACAGTGAAGGACAAAGGAGCCAGGTGTGCTGCAGTGTATGGGGTCACAGAATCGGATATGACTTAGCAACTGAACAACAATAACAACAAGCATTTTCCTGAAAAACAGCATGTTTGGACATCTATTATAATATGATGCACAGGGTGATTTTTTTTCTCATAATAAAGAATGCCTTCCATTTGTTAAGTATCTACCATGTGCTGACCCCTCTTCCTTACTGTGTGTGTAGAGGGAATGCAAAGATAGCCATTGAATTAAATTCTCTTCCTTTCACCTCACTTAATAAATTACAAAATAACCCCTATTTTCCATATGGCCTCTGCCCCTCTGAGGATTGCATTGCCAAGGAAACAGATTGCTAAGCAGAGGCACTGTAGCTAAATCCTATTAAACATGCAATAATTCAAAAAACTGCATAAAGCCAACGAGCACTTGGGTTTGGAATACTGGCTTCCAAATGTCCGCCTCCTAATGCTTGACCATATACGTAGTAAGATGCAATGTTTAGATGCCTAATTCCACCCAGAGCTCTAGACTTGTACATTCCTGCCCCAAATCCCTGCTCTGAATGTCAGAATTTTTAATTAATCTCCCCAAATGGTATTTTCACATAATGAACTCTCTGCATGCTGTTAACTTCAAACAGTAGACAAAAAGCGATTCTTTTCCTCAGTCACATTTTTCCTTTGTGAAACATTCAGCGAAACTGCTTAATTACCTGTCTGGGTTCAAATAGAGTTGGAGAAAGTCCAGAGTTCAAGATTTCAGAAGTCGACATTGTTTAGAGACCAGCTAGTGCAAATATGCTTTACACCTAAGAAAACTGAGGTTCAGAAACATTGATTTATCTGTCCAAGGTCACACAGAATATGAATGGGCAGTGACAGGGCCAATGCCCACTTCCCCTGGCTGGTGACCCAGTGGGATCTCTGTTTCAAGGTTGTTCTCACCACCTCTCTCCTAAAAGTCATCCTGACTACTCCTTTAATATAAATTCCTCATGTCCAGCTCTCACCTACAGCCTTTGCAACCCAGCCTCGCTTGCCCATCTTTATTTTCATTTCTACCTTCCCTCTGCCCAAGCCTCAAATCCAGCTTCTTATTCCAAGTCCTTCTGATCTTATCATTCACTCCCATCACCATTTCTCAGGCTCATCTATCTCCTTACACAATCAATGCATTTATACATCAAATGGGTTTTGCACAAATGGGTTTTTTAAATCCACAGTGCCTACGAACCTTGGCTATAAAGGCTGTCCTCACTTCACTCCGTCACTTCATTGAAAAAAGAAAGAAGGAAAGATTCAGCAGAGTGAGAAAAAGGTGATACTGGAGTTAATGTACCATGTACAGATAAATTCTTTATTTGGGAAAACTCACTGCTCGGCCTATTGAATATGCAAGATGAGTCCCAGTGGGCGTGAGAAGCAAGGAATCAAATAGGTAGATTCAGCCTTCATGCAAAAGAAATAAGTATCTTGCTGGTGGTGTGAGCAAATAGAGAAGACCAAGGCTGGGGCAAAAGTATTGAGAAATACAACATCAACCTGGAACCCCAGTTTGACACAAATGGACAGGACCTTTTAAAAACAAGAAAACATAATATTCAAACATAACCTCTGCAATTTACATTTACCTGGCTGATACCCCTATATCTCCAACTAAAGTCACACAGAGGTTTATGTAAAAGGCAACACTGGGGAAAACGAGGAGTGGTCGTCGTCCTGGATGTGGGTTGACGCCACAGTAAAGGAGATGTGGTCTTCCACGTCAAGGCACAGGATGCAGAAATAAGGTTCACAGAAGCTGGAAACTGAACCGGAGCTGACTGGAGAGATGCGAGCCCGTGAGGGTTTGAACAAATCACGGGAGACCTCTGAACTTTGCACTTGAATTACCATGGGGACTCCAGTCAAGTTTACCTAGATCTGAAGGAGATGAGCCCCACATATATCCAAGCATTGGGAATAGAAGGAAGAGGAGGATCGAATTCTTATCTTCTGGTAGCTCTTAGGAAAGTACATCAGGACAGCTAGGCATGGAAATGACTATAAGGCAAGAACTGGTTAAAGATAGGAGCTATTGGCTCATGTTGACTTTTGGTAGGGCACTTAATATACTTTATCCAGTAAACAGGAGATGACTCGCAATGATATCAGGCCACCTTACATTAACTTTTATCAGGCTGACTGTTGGGAAGAGACTGATTTTTTCTTTGGCCTACTTAATTGGCTATCTGATTAGAAATAGCTGCCTTTATATTTATACAGTTTTATTCTTTCATTGAATACATATCTATGGAGCATCTTTTTTTTTTGGCTAAGAATTTGAGGAAGTGCTTGGAGTACAATGATGGACCACAATTGAGACATGATCCGTCATTATGGAGCTCAGAGTCTAGCAGAGAAGAGAAGCATCAATCATAGAATCAGACAAAGCATTATAATATTGTAACTGTGACAGGAGTGATAGGAGAGTTATATGCTACCAAGAGAACACAGAACCAGTGGAAGGGGACAGAGAGGAGCTTCCCGAAGAAGCTGCGATCTGAACAACCAGTGGGAGTTAACAACAGGCCAATGGGAAATCATTTCAGACAGAGGGGTCAGCATGTGCAAGAGTCCTGTGGTGTGCATGAACTGAAGCAAGGCCAGTGTGGTAGGAGCAGGTGAGCAGGTGAGTAGGCAGGTGCCACATGAAACAGACAGCTGGGGAGGCAGGCAGGAACCAGAACACAGGGCTTACAAGCCCCATTCCGCTTCCTCATCAAAGCAACGAAAAGCCAGCAGGATGTCTCAAGGAGAACATGATCATATTTAGAGGTTGACTAAACAACGGTCTGTAGAGGACAATGGGGCGGAGCGATGGTGATTACCGCATGAATATTTTGCACAAGTCTGTGATGGCTTAAACTAAGCTAATGTCAGTAGAGACAGGAAGAACCAGATTCAACAAATATTCTGAAGGTGAATGCGATAGAGGTCAGCAGAAGTTTGGATATAGGAGGATCTTAGTTTGGGTTTACTTAAAAATAAACTCTGAGACAAAGACTCAACTTAATGGAATATACAAGGCACACTGGTATCGGGTGGGGGGGGGGGGTGGGAAGAGAGACAAGGGAAGGAAGGCAACCACTAAAAAGTGAGGTATTAAGCCAGTTACTGTGGGCTTCCCTAGTGGCTCAGCAGGTAAAGACTCTGTCTGTAGGGCAGAAGATGCAGGAGATGGGGGTTCGATCCCTGGGACAGGAAGATCCCTTGGAAGAGGGCATGGCAACCCACTCTGGTATTTTTGCCTAGAAAATCTCATGGACAGAAGAGCCTGGGGGGCTACAGTCCACGGGGTCACAAGAGTCGGACACGACTTAGCAACTGAGCATGCACGCAAGCCAGTTATCGTAGTCAGTGACTGGAGCAGGGCTTGGTTCATTCTGAGATCCAGGAAGAGTCATGCTTCAGAATTATCCGGCTCAAGAGGTGAAGAAACTGGGTTTATTTTTAAATAGCTCTTCTAGGTCTTTTTCTAAAAACTGTGTATTCATTTATTAGCTGCACGGAGTCTTCCTTGCTGCACGTGGCCTTTGCTCTAGTTGCGCCGAGCCGGGCCTATCTCTAGTTGCGGTGCGGGGGCTTCTCATTGCAGTGGCTTCTGTTGTTGAAGAGCACCGGCTCCAGAGCTCAGGCTTCATAGTAGTGGCTACTAGGCTCAGCTGTTCCATGGCACGTGGGATCTTCCTGGACCAGAGATCGAACAAGGCAAATTCTTAACCACTGGATTACCAGGGAAGTTGAAAGCTGGGCTATTGATACACCAAATTCTACCTGACATTGGTTGAAGGCCTAACCCTAACCCATCACTTCATGGGAAATAGATGGGGAAACAGTGGAAACAGTGTCAGACTTTAGTTTTGGGGGCTCCAAAATCACTGCAGATGGTAATTGCAACCATGAAATTAAAAGACTTGCTCCCTGGAAAAAAAGTTATGACCAATCTAGACAGCATATTGAAAAGCAGAGACATTACTTTGCCAATTAAGGTCCAGCTAGTCAAGGCTATGGTTTTTCCAGTAGTCATGTATGGATGTGAGAGTTGGACTGTGAAGAAAGCTGAGCGCCAAAGAATTGATGCTTTTGAACTGTGGTGTTGGAGAAGACTCTTGAGGGTCCCTTGGACTGCAAGGAGATCAAACCAGTCCATTCTGAAGGAGATCAACCCTGGGATTTCTTTGGGAGGAATGATGCTAAAGCTGAAACTCCAGTACTTTGGCCACCTCATGGAAAGAGTTGACTCATTGGAAAAGACTCTGATGCTGGGAGGGATTGGGGGCAGGAGGAGAAGGGCTGACAGAGGATGAGATGGCTGGATGGCATCACTGACTCGATGGACGTGAGTCTGAGTGGACTCCGGGAGTTGGTGATGCACAGGGAGGCCTGGCGTGCTGTGATTCATGGGGTTGCAAAGAGTCAGACATGACTGAGTGACTGAACCGAACTGAACTGATGAGGGCCCTTATTTTCTGGCACTTCCTGGCCACCTGCTGTGGGTTTAGAAAAAGTCCTCAGGAACAGAGATGTAAGAATTGGCTGTTAGAAGTGGTCTGGAGCTCACGACAATGGTAGGACCCAAGGGATATATGGGTGGGACCCAGACTGCATCTGTAGGAGGGGGTAAGGGTGAGAGTCAAAGGCCACTTACGGGGCTTCCCTGGTGGTCCAGTGGCTGGGACCCTGCGCTCCCAGTGCAAGGGGCCCAGGTTCAGTCCCTGGTCAGGGAGCTAGAGCCCACATGCTGCAACTAAGACCCCAGACAGCCAAAAAAAAAAAAGAGGCAACTTAGATTTCTGGGTTGAGCTGCTGAGATACGAAACATTGGAAAATGTTGCATGCCAGGCACTGCCAGGCCCCGGGAAGGCCAACAAGCTACAGCCCCTGCCTTCACGGCGTCTCCAGTCTAGCAACTGAGCTAGTTCATGAGAACACGCAAGGGTGCTCTCCAGGGAACAGGCACACAGACTCTGCCTGGTCCCAGTCTCAAGGGAATTACTGAAGGGACAAATCTGATTAACTGAGTTTGGGTTGGGTGCCAATCCAGAGCAGTCAACAGAGGACTGTTTCCACCTTATTCCTGAGACAGAGTGGAGAGCTAGCCCTAAACTAGGAGGTGGTTACAGAAGCTGCAGGTTTTAGCTTTCTAGGGCTGGTATAATGAATGACCATGAACTTGGTGGCTTTAAACAACAGAAATACCTTCTGTCACAGCTCTGGAGGCCAGAGTTCAAAATCAAGGTGCAGTCAGGGCCACGCTTCCCCTAAAGGCTCTAGGAAAGGAGACCTTTCTGGTCTCTCCACCTTCTCCTGGCAGCTGGTATTCCTTGGCAGGTGGTAGCATCACACTGCATCTCGGGCTCCATCTTCAACCTCCCTCTCCTTTCATTTATAAGGACGCAAGTCACTGCACTTAGGGTCCATCCTAAGTTCAGGATGGCCTCCTTTCAAGATCCTTAACTTCATTACATCTGCAGAGACTCTCTTTCCAGTTCAAGTCACCTTTCCAGGTACTGGTGGGTAGGACTTGGATGTCTTCTTGGGTCTTTCCAAGTGGCTCAGTGGTAAAAGAACATGCCTGACAGTGCAACAGACGTGGATTTGATCCCTGGGTCATAAAGATCTCCTGGAGTAGGAAATGGCAGCCCACTCCAGTATTCTTGCCTGGTGGCCTATAGTCTATGAGGCTACAAAAATCGGACATGACTTATCAACTGAGCATGCATGCATTCAATTCAGTACAGAGGGGTAAAATCAGTATTTGTTCACAACAGGTTAGGAGTTCTAGCAAATCTTGTTTATCACCTGGTCTGATGTTAAGCCATATGGATTTATAGTCAGAAAGAAAATGTAGGTGATTTCCCATAATGCTTTTATGAGCTCAATGGGATGTAGCAGATTTAGAAGAAAAACCCAGGCTGGTGGAAGGAGATGAAATGAGCCCAGAGCAGAATCTGTTCATAAAGTGAAAAAGAAATGCAAATGAATTAAGAAGGTAGAACAAAACAACCAGAAGAGAAACTTCAAGTTTCCTGTGCAAAATAAGTCAAAAAGAGAAAAAGTGGAAACAGGGGTACCATTGACAATCATGATGAAATAAGGGATAAAAGCTCAAAGATACAAAATGAAAAATGAGGAAAACTACAGTCAAGGAAATATCAAACCAAGGCTACATCTATACAAAGAAAATTTATGGACTTGAGTATGAGACCTTTAAAAGGATCTTTAAGTTGCTTCAGGAAATATTTCTTCTTCCAGTCATTCCTAGTGGAATCTCTGACATGAAAACTACTGCCTACATCAAAGGCATGTCCACCACATACTGGCCATCTCTAACAAACACGTGAAATATGCTCAACATCACTCATGATCAGAGAAATGCAAATCAAAACCACAATGAGATACCATCTCACGCTGGTCAGAATGTCTGCTATCCAAAAGTCTACAGACAATGAATGCTGGAGACGGTGCAGAGAAAAGGGAACCCTCTTACACTGTTGGCGGGAATGCAAACTAGTATAGCCACTATGGAGAACAGTGTGGAGATTCCTTAAAAAACTGGAAATAAAACTGCCATACGACCCAGCAATCCCACTGCTGGGCATACACACCAAGGAAACCAGAATTGAAAGAGACATGTGTACCCCAATGTTTATCACAGCACTGTTCACAATAGTTAGACGTGGAAGCAACCTAGATGTCCATCGGCAGACGAATGGATAAGAAAGCTGTGGTACATGAACACAATGGAGTATTACTCAGCCATTAAAAAGAACACATTTGAATCAGTTCTAATGAGGTGGATGAAATTGGAGCCTATTATACAGAGTGAAGTAAGTCAGAAAGAAAAACACCAATATAGTATATTAATGCATATATATGGAATTTAGAAAGATGGTAACGATGACCCTGTATGCAAAACAGCAAAAGAGACACAGATGTAAAGAACAGACTTTTGGACTCTGTGGGAGAAGGCGAGGGTGGGATGATTTGGGAGAATGGCATTGAAACATGTATATCACCATATGAGAAATAGATGACCAGTCCAAGTTAGACGCATGAAACACGGCACTCAAAGCCGGTGCTCTGGGACAACTCTGAGGGATGGGATATGGAGGGAGGTGGGGTGGTGGGGGTTCAGGATGGGGGACACACGTGCACCTGTGGCTGATTCATGTCACTGTATGGCAAAAGCCACCACTTGTATGGCAAAAGCCATCAATATTATAATTAGCCTCCAATTAAAATAAATTAATTAATTTTAAAAATTCAGAAACTATTTTTAAAAAAGTTCTGGCCATCTAACATTTAAACTCTAACTTCTTGGGCTTCCTCCTCAGCATGCATGTGGGCCAAAATAGTTCCCGAACATCTATCATCTTCTGTCATGGTTCAGATTCTTTGGAAAATGTAATGCACTTAGCTCAGCTACTTAAGTTGTTGTTGTTCAGTTGCGAAGTCCTGTCCAACTCTTTGTGACCCCAAGGACTGCAGCACACCAGGCTCCTCTGTCCTCCACTATCTCCTGGAGTTTGCTCAAACTCATGTCCATTGAGCCAGTGATGCCATCCAACCCTCTCATCCTCTGTCATCCCCTTCTCCTCCTGCCCTCAATCTTTCTCAGCATCAGGGTCTTTTCCAATTGGTTGGCTCTTAGGCAGGTCAGGAAGCAACAGTTAGAACTGGACATGGAACAACAGACTGGTTCCAAATAGGAAAAGGAGTATGTCAAGGCTGTATATTGTCACCCTGCTTATGTAACTTATATGCAGAGTACATCATGAGAAACGCTGGGCTGGAAGAAACACAAGCTGGAATCAAGATTGCCAGGAGAAATATCAATAACCTCAGATATGCAGATGACACCATCGTTATGGCAGAAAGTGAAGAGGAGCTAAAAAGCCTCTTGATGAAAGTGAAAGAGGAGAGCGAAAAAGTTGGCTTAAAGCTCAACATTCAGAAAACAAAGATCATGGCATCCGGTCCCATCACTTCATGGGAAATAGATGGGGAAACAGTGGAAACGGTGTCAGACTTTATTTTTTGGGGCTCCAGAATCACTGAAGATGGTGACTGCAGCCATGAAATTAAGAGACGCTTACTCCTTGGAAGAAAAGTTATGACCAACCTAGACAGCATATTCAAAAGCAGAGATATTACTTTGCCGACTAAGGTCCATCTAGTCAAGGCTATGGTTTTTCCTGTGGGCATGTATGGATGTGAGAGTTGGACTGTGAAGAAGGCTGAGCACCGAAGAATTGATGCTTTTGAAATGTGGTGTTGGAGAAGACTCTTGAGAGTCCCTTGGACTGCAAGGAGATCCAACCAGTCCATCCTAAAGGAGATCAGTCATGGGTGTTCATTGGAAGGACTGATGCTAAAGCTGAAACTCCAGTACTTTGGCCACCTCATGAGAAGAGTTGACTCACTGGAAAAAACTCTGATGCTGGGAGGGATTGGGGGCAGGAGGAGAAGGGGACGACCGAGGATGAGATGGCTGGATGGCATCACTGACTCAATGGATGTGAGTCTGAGTGAACTCCGGGAGATGGTGATGAACAGAGAGGCCTAGCGTGCTGCGATTCATGGGGTCGCAAAGAGTCGGACACGACTGAGCGACGGAACTGAACTGAACTGGCTCTTTGCATCAGGCGGCCGAAGTATTGGAGCTTTCAGCTTCAGCATCAGTCCTTCCAGTGAATACCCAGGGTTGATTTCCTTCAGGACTGACTGGCTTGATCTCCTTGATATGCAAGGGACTCTCAAGAGTCTTCTCCAGTACCACAATTTAAAAGCATCAATTCTTTGGTGCTCAGCCTTCTCTTTGGTCCAACTCTTACATCTTTACATGACTTTGTTGGCAAAGTGATGTCTCTGTGTTCCAATTCCTATCTAGGTCATCTGTTTAAATAGACCACATGAGTCACAGATTTCATGCATTCTCAGTCACAGCCAATTCTTTGCGACCCCATGGACTGTAGTCCACCAGACTCCTCTGTCCATGGGATTTCCCAGGCAAGAATACTGCAGTGAGCTGCCATTTTCTTCCATAAAATCAGATGCTACCTTTGGGTTGACCGTGGACCCCTGGTCCATTCACCAGAGGCCAGGAGAAGTCAGACTGAGGGGCTGCATGGCCTGTGGATCTGTTAAATATGCGTGTGCTCAGCCGCTCAGTCGTGTCCAACTCTATGGCCCCATGGACTGTAGCCCTCCAGGCTCCTCTGTCCATGGAATTTTCCAGGCAAGAATGCTAGAGTGGTTGCCACTTCCTTCTCCAGAGGATCCTCCTGATCTAGGGATAGAATCCACAGCTCTCGTGTCTCCTGTATTGGCAGACAATCCTTTACCACTGTGTCACCCGGGAAGCCTATATATATATACATGAGAGAGAGAGGTATGCAAAGGGGTGTGATGAAGCAGTGTCTGTGCTACGTAATAGGGCTGGTTGGAGGAGTGGGCATAGAGGATTTGAGTCTTAAGTCTGAGGGGTGTGCAACCATGGAACGGCAGACAGAGCTGTCCAAGTGGTGATGAGGGGGCAATCAAGATTTCTGAATGGAGGACTTTTATGGCGGCGCAGTGGGTAAGACTCCTCACTCCCACTGCAGGGGGGCATGGGTCCGACCCCAGGTCCCTGGCTGGGGAAGTTCCACGTGCTGCACGGTACACCAAAAACAAAGATTTCTGAATGGAGTCTATACACAGACCCCGGGAGGGACCCTAGGGGCTGATCACTCCAGCAATTGTATCAAAACTCCGTGCTAGTCTGATAGGAAACCAGCTGGAAACAAGAAAAAGACTTGAATTATGTTTAATCATCTCGTCTGAAGGGTGGAGGAATGTTGCGCCATCTCAGTTCTTTCCCCGGAAAGCTGGCACCGTGAAAGGAGTTGTCATACGAGCAAGGACGCCAGCACTCTCATTTATTAATTGGTATGCTCCACTTTAATTAAAATCATCGTAGCTAATCACTCATTCCAGGGTGTGCTGCAGCAGCTGAAGAAACTGGAGGACACGACAGAGGGGAAAATAAACTCTGCTCTCTCCCAGTGTTTTCAGCTTTGCTTTCCCTTTCCCGTGTAGCGATTCAAGGGAAAGGTTAACTTAACCCTTCTGTCCTTGCCTCTGTCCCTAGGAAGTGAGCCTTATGTTGAGTAAGTGAGTATAGTAGAATAGGAGCTGTGAAATTCATTCATGTGTATTTGGATGTTGGCTCTGTGACCATGGGCTAATGTTTAACTTCTCTGATTCTCAAATTTTCATGTCTAGAAATGGGAATAATAATAATACTCACTGCAGGGATTCGGTGGAGGGTTAAATGAAATAATCAAAATGAAGGGCCAGGTTTATAACTGTTGTTCAGTCGCTTGGCTGTACCCGACTCTTTGCGACCCCATGGACTGCAGCACGCCAGGCTTCTCTGTCTTTCGCTATCTCCCGGAGTTTGCTCAGGCTCAAGGTCTATAACAGGTGCTCAAGAAATAACAGTCCCCATCATCACCACCATCGTCTCATTCACCTGCGTAGCATCTCCTTATCCGTCAGCCCAGCTCAGCCTCCACCTCCTCAGGGAGGGCTTCTCTGAGTCCCTCCTCCCTCTGTGTGTTCATTCCCATCACGTGACTGTATTTGAGTCTGCCATTTACTCGGGTGCCCAACTGGTGTACACAGTTAAGCAACTGTTTTTTTAGGATTGAAATGAAATAGTATTTTTCTAGTACTTAGTATATTTTCAAATGGCTACCAAGTTAGGAGGACATAAACACTTGTTAAATCGTTTACATATAGTAACATAACAAACCAAATTATTAGGTGTTTTCCTTTGGCCTAGATATACTGTGAAAAAAATGACTCACTGTGAACCAAGAAAATTCATGAACTTCTGGTGTTAATAATGTCCTTGTTATAATAATACCATAATTACCAGCTAACAGTAACACTGTTACTATTTCCTAGGCATTATTCTAAGCATTTAGGTGTGCTTTAAGTAAGAAGGTCACATGTACTAACTCTTCTAATCCCATCAATGGCCCTAAAGTAAAAAATTTCTCTCTCCCACATTAGAGAGGAGGAAACTAAGGCCTTAGAGGATGAGTAACTTGCTAAAGGTCACTGAATGGATGGATGCCTTAGCTGGGATTCAAATCAAGACATCCTGACTCCCCGCTCAGACTTAACCACCTGCTTACCAAGGCCACAGGGATGCAAAGAAAAGAGTGGAGATGCCTGGATGGCAGAACGCACAGATTTTAGGGACTGGAGACAGTAAGTGTTTGGGGATGTCCGTCCAGCCCACTTTCTTCAGGAATGCTCCCACCCAGACTCACCTGACTTGGGGGACTTTGGGAGACACGTGCAACTGTGGCCCCAACTCTGAGCCTTGCCCTTGAACATGTCCACAGGTTCCTGGAAACCTGCCAGGTGACCCGAATGAGGCCAAGCGGAGTCTCCTCTAAAGAATTAGGGGCTGAAGCACTTTTCTCTGTCTGTATCAATAAACTCAAGAAGATGGTTATCATCATAAGAATGACAGGATGCAAAAGTCAAGATTCACCTCCTCTTGCTTTTGAGGTAGAGGTTTCTCCCCCTGATGATTTTTTAATTGGGGGATAATTGCTTTACAATGTTGTGTTATTTCTGCCGTACACGAAGTGAATCAGCTCTATGGACATATATATCCCCTCACCGTTGGACTTTCCCCCCACCACTGCCCCATCACACCCCTCTAGGTCATCACAGAGCACCAAACTGAACTCCCTAAGCTGTACAGCAGTGTCCCGCTAGCTTCACACATCAGCTCAGCTCTGTTAAGTCGCTCAGTCATGTCCGACTCTGCAACCCCATGGACTGCAGCACACCAGGCCTCCCTGTCCATCACCGGCTCCCAGGGCATACTCAAACTCACGTCCATTGAGTCGGCGATGCCGTCCAACCATCTCATCCTCTGTTGTCCCCTTCTCCTCCTGCCTTCAATCTTTCCCAGCTTCAGGGTCCTTTCCAATGAGTCAGTTCTTCACATCAGGTGGCCCAAGTATCGGAGCTTCAGTTTTACACATGGCAGTGTATATACGTGAATCGTCCCCGTCCCACCCTCCCAATTCGTCCCGCCCTCGCCGTCCACCACCCATGTCCATTCTCTAAGTCTGTGTCTCTAATTCTGGCCTGGAAATAGATTCATCTGCACCATTTTTCTAGATTCCACATATAGGCATTAATATACAGTATTTGTTTTTCTGACATGCTTCACTCTGTACGACAGACTCTAGTTCCATCCATATCACTCCTTGAGGTTGATTTGTTCAGTGGTTCTGCAGAGTTTGTGAGATCAGTGCTCTGCCAATAGTTTCTTTGAGTCAAACTTCCTAAATGTCTGGCCGTTGTAACAGGATATTTAACTAGAAGCCTGAACGTAAATGTCATGAAATAAAGCACTAAAAAGGGGGTGGGCAGTACCTCCATCACTGTGGTGTTGGCAGTAGTTGAGTCGCTCAGTCATGTCCAGGTCTTTTTGACCCTGTGGACTGTAGCCTGCCAGGCTCCTCTGTCCGTGAGATTATCCCGGCGAGACTACTGGAGTGGGTCGCCATTTCCTCCTCCAGGGGATCTTCTTGACCCAGGGATTGAACCCGCGTGTCTCCTGCCTTGCAGGCAGATTCTTTCCTGACTGAGCCAGCTGGGTGGCCATGCAAGTTGCTCAGAGTGAGGACTTAGGTTGGGTCATCTCCTCTTAGAAACGAGGCAGCTCTGTGGTGTTTGCATAAGCGAACAGTTCGGAAAGTTCTGCACTTCCAGAGGTCAACCATTTACCCAGCAATTACGCTGCTGTCAGATTGTAAATACATATTTGCAAATTCCTCTACCGTTGTTCACAAACCATGTAGGCCTGTTCCTGCAGGGCTGGTTATAGAATGTTAACGGGTCAACTCACCCAACATCTGCTTTCGAGGCTGGAGCCAGATTTGCACCGTTTTAACATTTACAGGCATAAAGCTGCAGATGGAATGTCTTCCTCTGCCAGCTCTCAGAAAATCAGAATTCAGCAGCAATGGACAGTGGCATGGCTAACTAAATGGATTCAGCGTGTGGGCACCGTGTTTTCAGCTACAACACAGGACCCCCTCAGTCCCCAATCTGGTCCATGATGGTTAACACCATAATTAAGGAAAGAAATCTCTGCTAACTCTAAAGTTTGACATATGATGATGCCCCTGTAAGAAGTAATGGATTTCAAGGCATGAGATTCAGAATATATGTCTCTCTGACTTCTGATTTGAGGGTTGTCCTTGAAATGAGTGTTTTTCTGCTATCATATTAAGGCAGATAATCTGCCCTGATTGTCGGCCTCTCATATTCTTTCAGCTATTTTGGATCATGACTGTCAAACCCCACCAACACCCAAAGTCATCGTGTGCATGTCCCAGGAACCGTATGTTAAATGTCAGATCATTTTGAGTTCTAATTACTGGCAACACCTAAAGTTTGGGTGAATATCCATCCAACTGTTTTCAAGTGTTATGGTGTATCATTCAGGCTATAGCTCTGCTGTAACAAAATGACCCCAATTACAGTCGCAGAAATGACAGAGTTTTCTTTTGCTCCCATGTAACAGTCCCACAGGAATAGCCCAGGACGGCGGGTTGCTTTGCTCCAGTCTTTCAGAGATCCAAGCTCTTACATCTTTTAGCTCTGACTTTCCTGCAGGAATCGTCTTATCTGTAAAGTCAAGGCTGGGTTGCAGATAAATCATGGAAAAGGCAATCGAGGGAGTTTGGTTTATCTCTTAAGTTGAAATTGGCGATGACCAGCAAGAACGATTTCACATCCCATTGGCCTAAATTCAATTTCAGAGCTACATTTAACTGCACTGGAACTTAGTCAATGCTGGTTCTGCCTGGGGAGCTATGGGCTCAGCTTCAACTCTATAGCCAAGGAGAAGGAGGGTGTGTTCTGATGGCTGGTCAAGAGTTTCTGTCACATGTAACAGAGAGAGTGAGGTTGCCTCGTACAAATAAGATCAATGCCACATGGTCATACATTCAACAAATGTTTTTAAAATATTGATTTTATTTATTTGGCTGTGCTGGGTCTTAGTTGCAGCATATAGGATCTAGTTCTCTGCCCAGGGACTGAACTCGGGCCCCCTGCTTTGGAAGCTCAGAGTCTTAGCCACTGGACCACTTTTCTTACACATGTAAGAAAAGTATTGTTACACAGATTGGGGGTGAAACTATGCAATAGTATAAACACATTTTTCTACTTTTGAAAGACTTGCTTTTTCAGACAGTAGAGGACAACTGGGGAAAAGGCAAGGTTTTTTACCTTCAAGTTGCAGTAAAAATATTCACACCTGTCAAATTCCAACAGCTGGTCGAATCATTGTTCCATGGCTAAGCCCACAAGAACACTGCTCAGAGAGTCATTTGGGTGTTGGTCTCATAAATCATAACTTGCTCAGAGCATGTTTCTGAGGCTTCAGGAAGGACTCTTCAGAGGGTGGAATCAAATCGCTGAGATTAAAGTCAACCTCAAAGGAGGGTTTCTCCCCCAAAACCACTAAGGCGATAAACACGGCACATCTTGCCGTCAGTCCCCGGATGCAGTATGTCACACCATGTTCAGGGTCCGTGTACTCAAAGCAGTGAACAATAACACGACGACCGCGGCGTGTCAGGTAACTCTGATGGTACACACGGGGACGCAGGAAGTATTCCAGAGGCACCAGGAACACGTTCTTAACTTCATCCGGGTTAGGTCTGGCCTCAAAGTCGGAGTCTATAAATCCTACAACCGGAGTTATCCACAGATCCTTCTGAAAGCAGAACATGGAAGACGCTGAGATGTGAGAGATACCATTTCAAAAAAAAAAAAGTATGTCTAAACGCATGCTGCTGCTGCATAAACTAAGCTCATAGGCCAAAGCAGTCCGTTACATAAAACTTCCTCTATAACTAAACTTTATGTCCCTTAAATGGAGGTGTGGGCTTCCCTGGCTCAGTGGTAAAGAATCCGCCTGCCAATGCAGATTGGAGACAGGAGACGTGGGTTCGATCCCTGGGTCGAGAAGGTCCCCTGGAGAAGGAAATGGCAACCTACTCCAGTATTCCTGCCTGGAGAATCTCATGGACAGAGGAGCCTAGGAGGCTAGCTGGCTGGGAGATTTCTGTTTATAACCACCACTGTTCTGAAATGAACGCAGGGTGCTGTTAGGTGAAAGATTCTACCTGGAGTCTGGCGGGGGAGGCCTGGGGTTTAGTGTAGGAGCTGATGGGGGCGGCATGACCTTGAACGAGAAAGGGAGACGAAACGGGGAATTCCTGAAAGAAAGTGAGTAGGGAAATCCAGGGAGACACTGTGGGGCTGGGCTCCTCCAGGAGGACCAATATGCCTGTGGGAGGTCTTGAGGGAGGGCAGCTAAGGCACGTTGAGGAGCAGTGATGACTCAGGCGGTTGACCGAATTAACGACGCAGTCAACATTTGTACCCGGAGAGGAGAAGGGGAGCGCGGGCTCCAGACGTCCCTAAGCTGGGACCCTCACTGTGCTCGGCGGCCTGCCTGACAGCCTCCTCTGTCACGTGGTCCCCCCAGGCAGCTACTGAGATGAATGCTCAGATGCCAGGGGTTTCTTAAGGAAGAGCTCGAGGACAAAGGGGTGAGGGTGGGAGCGGGGAAGCCAGGCAGGGATGCTGCGGGCAGCTCCGGGGTATAAAGTGTGCGTCGGTCGGTCCCAGGAGAGGATGAGGGGGCTGGGCTTTCATGCCGGGTCTCTGGCTGGCCAGGAGTAAATCAAGACAGTGCTGACTCATGGGGGCAGGGTGCAGCTCCAGGAGCCTGAGGGCACGAGTACTGGGAGAGAACCGGAGTGTGTGTGTCAGAAACACAGCCTAAGAGGACTGTTAGTGCATATATACAGAATCGAGAAAAGTGGCACCGATGAGCATACGTGCAGGAAGGGAACGGAGCCGCAGACACAGAGAGCAGACTCGTGCACACAGAGGGGAAGCAGAGGGTGGGCGACGGCACAAAGCCCCATCGCTGGTGCACACTCCCATGTGTCAGAGAGACAGCTGGCAAGGAGCTGCGTGTAACACGCGGAGGCCGGCCTGGCGCTCCAGAGGGACGTGATCCATGTATAATTACCGCTTATTTGCATTGTAGTATGGCAGAAACCCACACTACACTGTAAAGCAAATTTCCTCCAATTAAGAAATAAATTAAAAAAAAAAAAAAAGCATCTGGACAGAGCCTGGAGCGCCGCTCACCGTGCATCCGTGGCTGCTCTCTCCATTCAAACCCTACAGCCTGTGGGCCCCTCGTCTAGAATCCATCAGCCTCCCCCAGGTTCTTCATAACAACCTGCTCCTGAAGAAGCTTTACCAATGGAAACTGGATCAGAAAAAAACTTGCCCATGGCCACACCCGGCTCCCACTTGGCAGAAGCCAGGATTCTACTCCAGGCCTGCTGCCCACACGCTGGAGTCGAGCGCTGAAGTTCTATCAAAATGCTGGTCACCAAATCTCCGAGCTGGCACACCAGCAAGCGGCTCGGAGACCACAGGGCAGCGTCCCCAGCTGTGGCTCAGGCCCTCCGGAGGTCTCAGGGCCACGCCTGTTAGGCAGGTGCCTGGGCAGGAACTTTGCATGGCCAGTGCCAGCCCTTGAATTGGCATGTCAAGTCTAAGGAAGTTAGTGTGGGAAAGAAAAAGAATTAAAGCCTCAAAGGGTGATCATGGTTTAAGACTGAATGTTCTAGATGGGGAGTCAGGCACACTCAACAGGGTTCAAGCTTAGCAAAGTAAGAGAGACTGTGGAAACTTGTGGCTGAAACAGCAACTCTGCACATCCCATGTCTAAAAACACAGGTGTCTGAACTGGCAGGAAAACAGGTGGTATGTGGCAGACATCCCATGACCCATAAGAGCCTGGATTTTGCCCATTTGCTGAGTTGAAATTCCACAGAGACTGGTTTCTGCTCTGGACATAGGATGAGCCAGGCTTAGGGCTCCTGGAAGAAGCTGCAGACTATTAGACACAGCCTCGGAAGTCAGGACACACCACTGAAATGTTACAGGAATCAGGCCTTCAGGAAGCCAAGAAAAGGATGGAGACTGGGAGTTATGGGCCACGCGTAGAGAAAAAGGAGAACTGTCCCTTGAGGCCTTTGCAGAGAAAAGCTCATACATGTATGATACAATGACATGTATGAAGGTTGGTTGGGGGCTGGAAGGCCTGGGAGGGTTAACACCAGGGATAGGGGAAAACCAGTGACACCCCCAAAACATCTCCAGGCATTGCCGTGTGTGTGTTCCCCAAGAGAGAAAATTACCCCCAGTCAAGAATTAGAATTCTGACTGAATTAGATTAGGCTTCTAGGCATTAAATAAATGGCATTTTCGAACCACATTTAAAAGATTTGCAAAGTCCAAAAAACAAAACGACCCTCACTGGCACTTCTAAATACTATACATCTTTCTTGAAAGCCTTTCTTCATTCTAATTTCTCGGTGGTGTGATTGGCATTATAGCAGGAGCAGGTCATTTGAACACACACACACCTGTGAGGACTGTTGTATATGATCCCCTTACGGGTGAACTCAGGAGCTCTGGGGACCTTGGAAATGGACTTACTCTCATTTAGGGAACTTATAACCATTACGTGTTTTGTCAAGAGAGTTCTAAAATAAATCTCTGAGACGTCCCAGGAGATTTGCAGTTATCCCCTGAAAAGGGCTTCCATTAGAAAACACAGAGGAAGTAACTGACACACGTCTTGTCTTAATCCCATGTTACTTTTCTGTCTCATTTCTTTCTCACTGAGGGCACATTTATGGAATGGCCTTTAGCTTCTTCCAAGCTAAATCTCCTGGGAGTGGTGACCTCTCTATTCTTAAAATGGACCCAATCAAGACAGATGTCAGCATCATTGATCATCACAAAGGGCAATCTGGCTTGCTAATTTTTAGGCGTCAGTGGAATTCCTCCTTTGACATAAAAAGTCATACGAAAGCCCGATACTATTAAAAAAAATTATACCTATTCTGATAGGTGATGAGTGAAGTTCACCTCTGGGGTATTATTCTTCCCCCAAGCCTGTAACCTTAGCTCAACCAGGAGAACAGTATCAGATAAACCCAAATTGAGAAGCATGCAAGAACACACCTGACCTGTGCCCCTCACAAGTGTCAAATCCATAAGAACAAGGGCAGTCTAAGAAACTGGCCCAGACCAGAGAATGAGGAGGCATGGCAAGCAAGAGCAACACAGTGTCCTGCGTGAGAGCCGGGGCAGAAAGGGGGACATCAGTAGAAAAACCAGTAAAAGGCAAGTAAAGCGTGGAGTTCAGGGACGGTAAAGCGCTGACACTGACTTCTTAGTTGTCACCAATGTACCACAGTGATGTCCGATGTCAGTAACTGGGGGACCTGAGCATGGCTACGTGAGAACTCTCTGTGAAATCAGTAACCATTCTAAAATTACAAGTATATATGAAAAATTTTAGACCAGTCAAATAATTCTGTTATGCACCTTTAAATTTACCCTATTTACTCCTTCTGCCCTCCTCCAGGGGATCTTCCCAACGTGGGTTTGACCCACGTGGGTTGGGAAAATCCCCTGGAGGAGGGCATGGCAACCCACTCCAGTATTCTGGCCTGGAGAATCCCACGGACAGAGGAGCCTGGCAGGCTACAGTCCATGGGTCACCAAGAATCGGACACGACTGAAGTGCCTTAGCACGGCACGGCACTCCTTCTACAGTCAGTTAGCATAACAGAGACAGTGTTGTGATCAGCTCATATGAAATAAGGTCCAGCTCTATCATTCCCAGGACCCCTTTTGTTGTTACGTTTGTTTGTTTCAAATCCTGCTTCAAACAGAAATGCAGTTACAAGTAGTGACTGTTTCTAAACAGCTTCCCTAGATCTCAGGATATTGCTCAATCTTTGTGATATGGAGAAGCCTGGTTCCATGGTATGTGCAAAAATTAGTACCTTCAGTGGCCTCCGAGGGGCTAAAATTTGGTATGTAGCATGCTCAAGTGTGTGTTATTTTTTTCTAGGGAATTCTCAAAAATAAACCCAAACTGGAGAAAACTGACTGTAAACTGAATGTCAACGAAAGAACACTGAGGCATCTACAGGGTTCCACAGCACCCAGTCTGAAAACCGCTGATGGCGTTCAGCCCTTTCATTTCTGGATGGGGAAGGAGGGGCCCAGACAGGAAGTGGGGCTTGCCCAAGGCCTCTTTGCCCAGCGGGGGCAAAGTCCACACATGAGCCAGTCTCTTGACTGTACCGCATGCTTGAGGGGCGTGGGGTCATGGGATCCTGAAGATAGTCTATCTACTGCGAGCTCACGTGAGTCTAAGCAAGCCAGCTCCACCCCCAGCCTTACATCAAACGGCAGTGGCATCAGGCAGCAGACCACCTCCACTTGATGAGGACGCAGCCCCACTTCCTCCTGGGCTTCCCGGAGAGCCGTGGCCACGTCGTCCGCATCCGTAGGTTCGCACTTACCTCCAGGAAAGCAGACCTCTCCGGGTGACCTTCTCAGCTGGATATGGAAGGGAGAGAGCCGCCGTGTGGGATTCCAAGTTTGGAACCACTCACTCATTCAACAAGTATGTGCTGAATTTCTGTCTTGTGCCAGAGACCATTCCCATACTTGTGGCAACCAGTAGGGAATAAGACCGAAAAGAAAAGTTTTTCTTTTTTTTAAACTTGAGTCCTTTAAAAAAACTGAACTAGGAGAAACTACCCTCACTTCTGATTTTTCTCTCCTTGCCCTCCAAAGATAGCATACACACACACACACAGAGATCTACACTGATGGAGAAAAAAGGCCGAACAAAAGGATAATGAAAAGCGCAGTGTTTTGAATGGATAACCTTTATCAAGTGCTTACTGGTCTGGGCACAATGCTTCAGATGGATTTCTTGTCAATGAGTCTGAACAGTTCTATAAGCAACTATTTTTTAAAATATTTTTTTAAATTGAGATGAAATGTTACTCCTTAAAAAACTTAAAAAAATATTTTTAAAATTGAAGTACAGTTGATTTACAATGCTGTGTTAGTTTCTGGTTTACAGCAAAGTGATCTGGACACACATACACACACTATACCTGGGGTGGGATTAATCTAAAACAGTGGCTCTTGGTGGGGGCAGTTTTACATCCCCCATCCCTGCAAGAGAGTAGGCGATATCTGGAGACATATGTGGTTGTCACAAACTGTGTGTGTTGTCTGTGTGTGTGTGTTACTGGCTTCTAGTGATAGGGGCCAAGGATATTGTTAAACATCCCATAATGTATGGGGTAACTCTCAAAACAAAGAATTATCCAGCCCAAATGGCAATGGCTGGATAAGAAACCCTGGCATAAAAGTATTTTAAATTACTTGCTAGCTCAATTGCTTATTTTACTTTCCAAAACTTCTCCGTAAAAAGCCACATGATTCTGTGGCTTCATGTACCCCTTGAACATCACAACTTTGAAAGTCCAGCTGAGAATCTGGAACCTCAAACTATGTGCTAGTGACCACATTTCAAATATCCTGAGACCTTAAGGTCAGGAACCTTTTCGTCACTTACCTTCTCTGACCGGAGGGTGAACAACAGGTAAAGTTTCCCATCTTTAGCCAACAAAGGTAGAAGGATCGAAAATTTGTTAGATGAACAGTGAGAATATTTGGTCCCAGAGTCATGCTTTTTTAAGCGGGCCTTAGCGTCATCGATCAAGCTGTTTCTAAAATGGAAACAAACCACACAGTTTAGTAACCAGAGTTATGATAAAAAGCTCCTAAACTGCATGATGTTTCTGCTTTGTTATGTGTCCTGGTATTTAGCATTTCTAGTCTCAGTGTGCTTTTTCATAATAGGACAGCAATAATAACACCCAAATCATGTGACCTTCGGTAAGACAAAATGAGGCAAAAACTACTAAGAACCCAGTTTAGTACCTGAGTTCACTTTAAAATCTAAATTAATTTTGAATGATGGTAAAATATTCTTTCAATTGTGCAATAGTTCAGTGTTGAAACCCACAGTAATACTTGGGAAGACAGATTTGCAGAGCAAGTTCATTGTTCCAAAGGTTACACCATGGTAAGGTTAAGGGCTTTCTCTTAACCTGGCCCTTATGTCACATTATCAAACCCTTGTCTTCAAATACCTTATAACACTGATTCCCAAACTTATGCAACAACAGAGTCACCCAGGGGGCGTGTTACAACACAGAATGCTGGGTCCACTTGTGACTTAGTAAAATCCAAGTATTTAGGCTTTAACCACACATTGTTCTCTGAGTCCATAACTACGGGTTAAGGCAGTTTTGTGTAAGGGGCAAAAGCAGGTGTTTAAGGGAGCCAGACTGGTTTCAAAGTGTTAGGACTGACCTCTTTAAGCCCCCTTTCCTGATGTGTGACATGTTGAGGATGTTTGTAAGGATTAAATGATACAGTTCTGTGGCTGCCGTTTAAAAGTCTCAGTCCTTAGATGCATAGTTGCTTGCCAGAGATGTCTGCTATTTCTTGCCTCTTTCTAGGAGGTAGGATGCTCAATAACGTACTTAGGAAACTGCAGTGGGTGCTGAAAATGCCCAAATGGCCGGAAAAGAGTCACAGGCATGCTGGCACTGGAGGGGACTCCAGAGCACATCCTAGTGCACACAGGCAGGTGTCCAGAAAAGGAAACTAGAATTTCCGACCAGGAATGTGAGGGAATGCTTAAAAGTGTGGTGCCCAGAACTGACCAGAGGGACCAGCAGAAGCAACAGTCTGCAAAACCGTCCACATAAGGAGCTGGTGCTTGGAGTAATCGCCAGGTAAACACTGCTGTCAGTACATTCTGTACTACATTCTGGACATGGGCTCATCTCACCTTCTTTCCATGCTTCTCTCATTAAGGTGAAAACACGATCACGTTCCAGGCTCAGAGAGTTTGTGTAACTGAGGCTGGAAGTAGCCCGGGGACCTTGACCCGGGCGCTGCCTGGTGCGGGCTCGCTGTCCGACGGCTGAGGCTCGGCGAGCGGAAGAGGGAAGCCCTCGGGGGCCGTGCGCCCACCAAGCGTGCAAACCCGGCTCTGTCTTTGGCGGGGGAAGGCGCGAAGGCCCGGGGACCCTGCGAGCTGCCAAAGGAGGTGAGCGTCCGGAGCGTGGAGCTCCGGAAGGCGGGCAGGCGGGACCCGCAACAAGTAGCCAGAAGGCCCCGGCCACTCACGGCCCTCAACCTGTCCGGCCGCGCAGTGAGCAAGGCAGGGCCAGGTCCGGCTCGGGGTGCCAGCGGTCGGGGAGGTCTTACCTGCCTGGTTCCTGGGGAGGGCCGGGTCGCGACATCGCCCCGGGGAAGTTCGCTTCTTGCCAGCAACGCCTCCCAAGGCACTCAGCCGGACGAGCATGCGCAGAGCAGCTCCGGGCCTGCGGCGGGGAGAGAGGCGGGGCCCGGAGCCGGGGCGGGGCCTGGCTGAGGGCGCAGGGCGGGACCGAGAGCCGCAGGCTGAAGATCGGGGCGGGGTGGGGCGGGGCGAGTGGGGCGGGGCGAGGCGTGGGGGCGGGGCGAGTGGGGCTTAAGGCCCCGCCTTCCTGGTCGCGCGGAGCTTCTTTCCGCTTTCCCTCAAAGGCAGGAGCTAAAGGAAGAATTCTGAAATTGACAATTGTTGAAAAGGGGGAAAGGGGGAGAATGCAGTGCTGGTGACGAGAGAATTCTAACATTCGTACTCACCGTTGCTAGGAGGTCAAGTTGGTTCGATTTTTCTGAACAGCAGTCCGCACATGTTTACCCAGCACCTACTTTGTGCTGGATGCAGGCCCGACGGTGAGTGAACAGACAACACGGAGCTTACAGTCAAATAGGAGAGAGGGAGACAGAACTCAGACAATTACCTAGATGAAGCCCTTAGTCTCTGGGGAGCATGTGAGGGAGAAGCAAATCAGAGAAAGCTTCCCAGAGAGACTAGTATCCGAGCTGACCCGGAAAGCTGCTGTTCTTGAAGTGTCGTCCTGGGAGAAGCCGCGACCGTCCACATCAGCAGCGTCCCTGTGCTGTTAAAAATGGATAGACTCTCGGGTCCCACCCAGGAGATGCTGGATCGGACGGAAACTGGGTGTAGAGCACAGTGAGCTCTATTGTAAGGGAGTTCTGTTGCTCCGAGATGGAGAAGGGCAGGGGGAGAGTTTCAGGAAAAAGAATGAATTTGTGCAAAGATCCCAGAAGTAGCTGAAGAAGACCAGTGAGAGGGAGCCTGGTTTGAGCTTACATTCAAAAGGTTAATTCAGAGATGGAAGGCTAAGGCTGACTTCTCCATCCTGCACAGGAGGTGCAATGCCCAGGACCCCCCAGAATTTCAGGACTCCATGACAAATGTTTTAATTTTCATTTCTTTCTTTTTTTGCAACCTTGAATGGCCTATGCAGCGAAAGCAGCAAGTCCTAACTACTGGATTGCCAGGGAATTCCTTAACTTTAATTTCTTTCAAAAGAAGAAAATGAATATAATAAGAAGCAGTATATAATAATGAATTCTGCTTGGGTTATATTCATCTTTAACCAATGCAGTCCTAAAATAATATTCATTTTATTATTTAAAGGAGAAAGGTCCATAAAACCAAAATTACCTAGGGCCCATGAAAATTACAATGTAGCCCTGGTCAAGGGAGAGTTGGGCCACAGTTTCCAAGACCTCCAAGACCACTGAGCTCAGCTGTTCACCTCGCCAGTTTGCCAAGGCTGGGAAAGCCCAAACCAAAAGGTTGATGGCATCCTAAGAATTGTTGGGAGCCAGTGTGAGGAACTCTGCCTATGGCAAAGGTCATGAGGAAGGAAGCTTGGCATATGCAAAGGCATGATCAAGCCTCAGGAAACCCCCTGTTCCCGAGAGCATCTACCCCCAAAACCAGAGTACTTTACGGGGAGCTCTCCCCCATAACCATTTCTCTCAGAGAAGGAGTTAACTTGCAGCTCCAGTTAATAAAAATTCCTGGGCGTGACAAGAGTGTTTCAACTTACGAACTCTGAAGTTTCTCTGGCCTGCCTGATCAGGCTCGTCCGGCCGCATGTGATTGTTTACAGCCTCCCAACTGTGAGAGGCACGGGATGTTTTAAAACTTTCTAAATACAGACTCTTTTGAGAAGTTAGAAGATCATTAGTATAGTATTAGTAGGTTGATTAGGAATTATATTGGTGAAGGGTTTTTTCATTAGTCTTGCCAATAATTACTGCTGATTCCCTGCCCTGGGTGTGACAAGGATGTCTCAGGTCAAACCTCTCTGCTGACAGACTAGCTTGTGTGACAACCTCTCAACCATAAACAGCACAGAGTTTGGAGTATTAGCATAGGGCTTTTTTCATTGATGAGTCAATGACTGCCATCAGGCCTCCATATCCTTAGGCACCTGGGAATATATTAATCAGTGTATTTGGAATATAGAAAAGGAAATATAGTAGTTTTTGATGTTAGCAATACTAGACTTTTTGAGTTAATTAATCTTCTCTTTTGTTATAGATCACTGTACTTTGTTATAAATCACTATAAATCACTGTGTCCTTGCTAATGCAAAAATGTAACTTTATCACTATCTTAAAACAAAATAGATCTTAAGGGGAACATTGGTGAAGGGTTTACATTTGTTGAGCCAATATTTGCTGCTAAATCTCCATATTCCTGCCCTTATAATGAATATAACTAGCATATAGGAGAAATAAGTATTAACCTTTAAGATTAATCACGTTAAACCGTAGGTTAAGTAAATTCCTTTCTTGATTGTAACTCACTACACCCTCACCCTATAGGAATGCAACTTTATTTGGAGGGTGGCGCCTGAGTTAAGAAAAAATCACCCCTGGAAAAATAAGTTTTCTGGTTAACTGTCCGGTATCAGAAAGGGCCATAAAATGTCAGCAGACCTCATGGCTAAAAGATGATGAAACTCATAAGACCTTTGTATAATTTTATATGAAGCACCTGATTGTGACAAGGGTCAGGTCTGCTGAACCCCGCGTGACTCTGTATTCATCCCTATGTATAACAAAAAGGTATATAAACAAACCTGAAAAATAAAGAAATCGGATCAGTTTCTGGAAAGACTGATTCCCCCGTGTCGTTTCTTTCTTGCTCCCCGTTTTTACTGGCTGAATTCCCATCTGAAATGTGGGTACTCACCAATCCTGCTAATTCTGCCTGGGCTTCTGAGATCGGACCAGGGAGGCCTCAGTGCCTCCTCTCCTTTGGGAGAATGGAAAGATGCCTCTGGCCTATGTAGGTGGTGATTGGGATTCCATGTAAACCAGTTATTCAGCCTCTTTTCTCCACTAATTCTCCTACTACACTATCTGTTTCTAATCTCCCTCTATATCTGTAATTAAGTAAGTTTTTCCCAGGACGCCGACTCCGTCCCCACCTTCGAATCACCCTGGATCCACCGGGGCTGGACCCCGGCAGAGAATTGTGATGCTAGTTTTTCTCTTAAATGTTAGTGTACTTAGTCCTCTGAGCAACCCCGTGAAGTAAGGTTATTCCCACAGAGGTTTTGCCATCCTCACTCTCCAGATCAGGAAATTTAAAAATGTGTCTTGCTTTGGGAACTTCCCTAGTGATCCAGTGGTTAAGACTGGATGCTTTCCATGCAGGGGGTGTGGGTTCCATTCCTGGTCAGGGAACTAAACCCATATGCTGTGGGCATGGCAAAAACAAAAACAATATCTTGCTTCAGGTCACATAGCTAGGGTTTAAGGTTAGATCATTCTGACCTCTGAGTTCATTTATTTTGATGCAACCTCTCACGAGCAACTGGCCTGTGAATTATGTGGATCTGATTGGCAGTGAGAAAGAGATGAATCGACATATCCATTGCAGAGATACTTTGTGCCAGGCACGTCTAAAGTGCAGCCCCCTGACCCCCAAGACCTCTTAGTCTGTTGGGGATGATAATGAATGTGCAGTGTGCTCTAGCTCTGTATAAAAAGAGAGTGAAGATGGAGTTGGGGGCTGGAGATTATTGTCCAAGCATTCTATTTTCTCTTCTTTTGCCCATCCTTTGGTTGAATCCTCCTTTTGAAGATGAACAAACTGAGGCTCAGAGTGGGTCAGTGCCTTGCCCCACACAGCAGGGAGCTGGCACTTGAGTAGGTTTTGAGGGCTAGGTGGGGTTTCAAGAGGCCAAAGTGGGGGCAGTGGCATTCCAGGCAGAGGGAACAGCAGAAACCAAAGCTTGAGTGAAGAGTTTCAGAGAGTCAAGGAGTGCAGCGTGGCTGGAACCAAAAGGGCAACTTGCAGACTGGAGCCCTGGGAACAGAGGAGAAAGCTTTGGAAATCACAGCAAGATGCAAGTTGAACTTCTTTCTGAAGGAAGAGGAATGAACAGGTCTGGGTTTTCAGGAAGATCTCTGCGGAATCAGGTTTGGAGATGAATTAGAAGTGAGGAGAAATTGGGGGGCAGTTGGAGGCAGGAGTTCTTCTAAAAGTCCAGACTGAAAGAACCAGAAAAAAAAAATACTTCAAACCTTCTGATAAATACCTATCCCTTTTCTGACATCAGAAAGGAGGGAGTCTGGATTGCCTTCGTGTAAAAACAGCATCCTTAGATGCTTTGCTGTGTACCAAGGCTAAATGCAGGGCATCTGCTTTCAATCAGAAATACTGTTGGAAAAACACTTAGCTGTTATGGCTTTTGTAATGCTGGAAGCCATAGCACAGGGGGCATCACAAGGTAAAATGCATCTCTCTCTCTCTCTCTCTCTCTCTCTATATATATATATATATATATATATATATATATATATATATATCTGCAAAACAATACAGGCTTCAAGGTTAATGGGCAGTGTCTTCTAGGGGAAATAATTTGTCTCTGTTGCTTTTGCACACAGATTTGTTGGTAGCGACATAAATTCTGGAAACTGTGTTGAAGAAAAACAAAGCTATAAAAAGGTCCAGGCCAGCCTGCAAAGCCAACACCTCCATGTGCATTTCAGTCAAAGAGGCACGTCCCGAGGACTGCAGATAAGGTCCACCCACCTGGAAACTTAATTTGAGCGGCACCTTAAGGCCGTGTCTGGGTGGTGCAGAGATCAAGAAAATACCAACCAGACTTTGGAGCAAAGGATGTCTGGGGGAAAAGACCTACAATTAGCTTTAATGCCAGAAAAGTGCTCTAATCTAGGAGGGTGGGGGCAGAGTACTCTGGAGAGTGAGGAGCAGTAGGGAAGGGATTAATTCTGCCTGGGAGGAGGCAGTGGGCTCCAGGTAGAATGTGGAGGGAAAGTAAGATAATAGGAAACACTAAGCATTTAGTGTTATTTTCCCAGGAAATAAAGCTCAAGTATAGTGGGAATTCCTAATAATGTACTTTCACGGCCTTGAGAAATTTCACAGAAATAGCGCCTGGAAAAACAGCATATGTTAAGAAAGTGTGTTTTTCTTAAGAATGATCTCCTTGTTACAAACCTCAAGGCCAGCCCCAGAAGGGAGTATGACTGGGATCATGAAAGCGTGGATCTTGGAACACCGGATCGGTGTCAGGCATGAACGCTGCCTACACACTTGCTAACTATTCCCGAGACTAGCCCAGAAGGGACCAGTCTGGGGTAAAACAAGGAGATTTGGACTATGTCGGTGTAGTGTCTGAGAAAGATAAGATCAAAGACAGTCTTGCAGTCTGCACAAAGGAACAAAAGCTGGACTACGAGTGGACGCTGCACCGCAGTCCAGTAGAGGCTGCAGGCCCCCTGACCCGCTGCACCAGATTTTGTGTTGTCTTCATTCTCATCGCTCGCTTCTCAACCTTTAGGGCAACACTCAAGAAATGGGAGTTTCCTCTGCTCCTTCCTCAGTTTGCTAGGGTCTCTAAACTCCTGCTGGGAAGTGTCAGAGGGGAGCTTTCAGGTTCGTTCTCACTTATCTGTCAGGGGATGATGGTTACAATTGCTGGGCTGGGCCCTGCAGACACATCTCCATCACCTCCCTCCACCCCCCACCCCTCTCCCCAGCAAATCAGAGAGAGTTAAGGAGGCAGAGACTTGCCCCTTCTATCAGAGGAAGATGTATTTATTTATTTTTGGCTGCACTGGGTCTTCGTTGCTGAGTATGGGCTTTCTCTAGTTGTGACGAGCTTTCTCTAGCTGGGGTTTGAGGCCTTCTTATTGTGCTGGCTTCTCTTGTTGTGGAACATGGGCTCTAGACATGTGGGCTTCAGCAGTTGCAGCCTGGGGGCTTAGTTGCCCTGCAGCATGTGAAATCTTCCCGGAGCAGGGATTGAACCCACGGCCGCTGCTTTGGCAGGCAGATTCTTAGCCACTGGACCACCAGGGAAGCCCTAGTAGAGGAAGTGGACAGAGTTCTTTGAAGATTAGGTTGAAACAGAAATTGCTTTTTGAACAGGTCAGGGGTCCTCAGTCTCGAAAATTACCCTGCGGCAAGGATGCTGTGTGGACATCTAAGTGCCCTGAATCCCACCCCACAGGTACTTATCTCAGGGTGGAAATTCATCTAGGAACATGCATTTCTGAGCAAGCTTCTAGGCGATTCTGATGTACCAGTGAAGGCACTAGTTTAAATGCTCCCAAGGGAGTGCTCCCAAGGGAGATGAGGTGTTCGATGCTGAAAGGATAAAAGTCACCACCTTCTAACACTGGGTGATGTAGCAGCCCTAGAGGGAAGGCAGATTGGGGCCACCCAGTGCCAGGAGCCATCATTCCTGGTAGCAATGGGACAATTTTCCTTTAAGGGCTTGGGAGCTGGCAACTCAGGCAGGTCCATCTCAGCAGAGACTCCAGGGCAGTTGAGCGGATTGTTCTGTACAAAGTTAGCTGGGGTGGACAGATCCCTACTTAATGTGGTTCTTGCATTTTGGTAAAAGATCCATTAAAAAAAAAAAAAAGACTCATTGTGACCCCATGGACTGTAGCCCACCAGGCTCCTCTGTCCATGGAATCCTTCAAGCAAGAATACTGGAGTGGGTTGCCATTTCCTTCTCCAGGGGATCTTCCCAACCCAAGTATTGATCCCTGGTCTCCTGCATTGCAGGCAGATTCCTTGCCATCTGAGCCACCAGGGAAGCCCCATTAAAGGGAAAGAGTTTGTGAATTTGGTTCAGCATGTTTTCAAAGTCGAGTGCCCATTCTTGGGCTCAGCATCAAGTTGGATGTTGGAAATACAGGGACAGTGGACAGTTGGTCCTTATTGTTGAGGATTTTGATGTCAAATATGGCAGCAAGTAATTTTGGTCTGCACAGAAATCTTCTGGGGGTAATTGAACATGTAGATTCGTGGGTTACTGCCTCATTTGCAAGGCAAATACATCTGCATTTGTGACCAGACCCTTTGATTCTGATACAAGTCTAAACTTTGAAAGGGGGAGAAATGGAACTTGAATATGGAAAAAATAAAAGAGTAAAAATCAGTCAGACCCAGGAAGTCTGGATAGACACTGGAGCCAAGAAGTCAGTGACCTGAGACAGTCCTTCTGGCAGCAGGTGTGGACTGGGAACAAAAGGTTAGATAGGGATTATTGGAAAAAATGCTTCTAGAACGGCCCCAGACTACACAAGTGTAAATCGCTGGGAATTTATTTCCCAGAACTGCCAATGTGACTTTTCAAAGTAATTCATGATGCTTTTTCATTCATGTTTAATTTTCATTGTGTAATAACAATAAAACAGATATATGCTTGCATATTAAGATGCCTTAAATCTCTGAGTTTCTTTGATCCAGGCCTGCCAAAAACTGACAATAACTGATGAGCGCCCATCTTTCACAGATTTCTCTACTCTCATCAGGTCTTATCTCTGTGCACCTTTAGAAATGAGATAAAGATTAGTTATATTTGATTCCTTAACAGTCATGTAATCTTTGTATAATGGAACAATCAAGTAGGTTTAATTACCAGTAACAACTGTGCTGGGAAATTTGTAATCTAAATGAAGGCTCAGCCTAGGATGCGCGGAATGGCATGACTGCGCAATGCAATGAGAAGCAGTCTGGTCTCAATTAGCTTGTGAATTAGTTAGCAAATTGGCTTAAGGTTTTCCAGTGCATGTGGGAAGCTCAGCCTCAGTGGAAGAAACAGATTTTACTCTACAGCGAATTCTGCAGAATTCCTCTGTGCCTTCACTTTGGCCTTGAGTCTGTCCACCAGGAACTCAGCATTCAACCCTGATTGAACCCCTTTGCTTGTAAAGGCTGGTGAGAGGAGATAGAAACTTACATCCCTCCCCAGTCCAGACTCCACGACTAACCTAGCATGGTGCCTTCTCCAATCCACTCTTTCTGCCTCAGCAGAAAGCATGCCATCTGTGCTCTGCTCTTGGGGACTACACTCTGGCCTGCAGCCTCTCTTGGTGTATCTGGGATAATGAACGCTGTGAGGTGGACAAACTCTTTAAGAAGGATGCCATCCATCTGCTGCTAGCCTCTGGTTCCATGTTGACCTTTTGGCCGGGTTGTGTGGTTTGTTTTTTTTTAATATTTTAAAAAATTAGTTAATTAATGTATTTTTGGCTGGGTGGGGTCTTTGCTGCTGCCCTGGCTCCTTCTCCAATCGTGGGGCTACTCTCTAGTTGTAGCATGTGGGGCTCTCATTGCAGAGGGCTCTCCTGCTGCAAGGCTCTACCATACGAAGGCTTCAGCCACTGCAGCGCGTGGGCTCAGTAGTTGCCGCGTCCAGGCTCCGGAGCACAGGGCCAACAGTTGTGGTGCACAGGCTCAGTCGCTCTGTGACCAGCGGGGTCCTCCAGGATCAGGGATTGAACTGTGTCTCCTGCATTGACAAGAGGACTCTGCACCGCTGAGCCACCAAGGAAGCTCTGGGCTGTCTCAGAGAGACCACACAATAGTCTTGTTAGGGCTGGAGGGCATTGGCCACAGTTTAAGGTCTTCAGGGGAAGCCAGAAAAGAACAAGGGCTATCACGGAGTAATTTCAAGGGTCTGTTGGTGGAGGATTCTACTTCTAGCAGCCACTGTCCAGCGGGACGTTCTACAGTGATGGAAATGCTCTCTGTTGGCACTTTCTAGTGAAGTGACGGCTAACCGCATGTGGGTATTGAACACCTGAAATGTGGCTAATGTGACAGAACTAAATTTTAAATTTTCATTTTTAAAATATTTATTTATCTGGTTGTGCTGGGTCTTAGTTGTGGCTTGAAGGATCTCCTATCTTCCTTTCTGTGTGCATGATCTTTAGTTGCAGCGTGTGGAATCTAGTTCCCTGACTGGGGATCAAACCCAGGCCCCCTGCTTGGGAGTGTGGAGTCTTAGCCACTGGACTACCAGGGAAGCCCCTAAATTTTATTTACTTTTAGATAATTTAAAGGGTCATATGTGACTTGTGGCTACCATATTAATACAATCAGAGGGTTGTAATTTCTAAATTTCCTTCTATCTTGCCATCTTCTTAGAAACATCAGCTCATGTCCTCTTAACTTGCTTTGAGAAAAATTTCTGAAATTTTTATTTATTTATTTTTTTTTGCCCCCTAGGGTATTGTATGGATGTGAGACTTGGACTGTGAAGAAGGCTGAGCGCCAAAGAATTGATGCTTTTGAACTGTGGTGTTGGAGAAGACTCTTGAGAGTCCCTTGGACTGCAAGGAGATCCAACCAGTCCATTCTGAAGGAGATCAGCCCTGGGATTTCTTTGGAAGGACTGATGCTAAACCTGAAACTCCAGTACTTTGGCCACCTCATGCAAAGAGTTGACTCATTGGAAAAAACTTTGATGCTGGGAGGGATTGGGGGCAGGAGGAGAAGGGGACGACAGAGGATGAGATGGCTGGATGGCATCACTGACTCGATGGACGTGAATCTGAGTGAATTCCGGGAGTTGGTGATGGACAGGGAGGCCTGGCGTGCTGCGATTCATGGGGTCGCAGAGAGTCAGACATGACTGAGCGATTGAACTGAGGGTATTTGGGGGAGATGGAGCTGAATGCCAGCATCACTATTTCTTTTCTTTTACAAAGAACATAAGCTCACATTCCCCTCTATGGGCACCCATTCCTCTCCCACCACCTATCACATTAGTGAGGGCACTGAAACTGGCTTTTAGTTTTACTGGCGACAATAAGCTGTTAACAACAAAGTGCCTATTTATACCTACTCCGTGGCATGAGCTGTGTTGATTTATATGTTGTTAACAACAACTAGACATCATACCACTCATTAAAGAATTAATATTGTGGATGGAAGAATAAAGTATTTCCCAAAGTATGTTCCAAGCGACCTCAGACAGATGATGTGCACTCTGCGAAGGCACGGTGGCCACATTCATTTTGGGAAGTCTGTGTTTGGTCCTACTCTTGCAGGTATGCAATCTATTTTAATATGTCTCATCTTTAATTGTGTGATAGTACTTTTAGCGACAAAAGCAAGTTTACTTGGGAACAGCCAGAGGAATTGCCATTTCAGCTATATAAAAATGGCAGATTGTAGGCAAAACCAGAGAACAAAGAAGCGGAATTTGTTCTTATAGGGAAATAGAGTGGGGGACAGGGTTGTAAAAACCACAGAGTCCATTGGAGGAGATTAGGAGCCCCGTGTGTGGAGGTTTCTCATTGGAGGAGGTGGGGAGCCCAGTGTATGGAGGCTTCTCATTGGAGGAGATTGGGAGCCCAGTTTATGGAGGTTTCTCATTGGAGGAGATTGGGAGCCCAGTGTATGGAGGCTTCTCATTGGTGAAGTTGCCCCAGTCTCTGATTGGCTGGGCTGTCAGGCCAAGAGACCTCTTCCTCTTCCGGCTGGACCGCAGAACGGGCGACAGCTCTCTGTGGGAGATGCAGGTCCTGTCTAGTCCTGCGTGGAGTCATTGGCTACGCATATCAGGGACATGGGACCTCCACCTTCGGGCCTGTCTTGACTCCAGTTTTACCGGAAGTTTCATTAATTCCACACACGGTGAAGTTTTCAAAATATTCAGCTGTAAAGAAATCTACTTCACTTTGTTCAGCCCAACTTTTCTCTGATGTACTTGGCCATAGACTTCTCTTTGCCCCCGTGATACCCATGAACATTGATTTGAACTGGTGTCCCGTGTTTCGTTGGTGAATGTAGCACTTTGAGTGGTGCTACATTAGCGTGATGGGTAAGGATATAGGGGAAGGATGAATATTGCCCCTGACGATACAGGGCCAACTTCACGGAGAAGCCTGCTGCTGCTTCCATTCCGTTAACCTACTTTGTTTTTCTTCAGGGCATTCATCACTGGATGATATAATACATATTTCAGTTCAGTTCAGTCGCTCAGTCGTGTCCAACTCTTTGCGACCCCATGAATTGCAGCGTACAATTAGTTTTCCTTAATTCTCTGGTCCTCCTCCCGCTCCCTCCCAAAATCTAAGCTCCAGTAGAGAGGAACAATGTGTTAATATCTTTTCCTCACTGCTCTTGCTGCACCACCTAGATCGTCAAGGCATGACTTTTGACTGAATTTGGAAAAGAAAACATTTCAACTGGGCTTTAAAGGGGAAGAAGGATTTTGAGGGGCTAGATGTTCATTTTGGAAGGAAGGAGAAGCACAGAAGAATAAAAGCAATTAACGAGTTGTCAAGAAGCTGGCTTTGTTTGAAGCCAGACTGCCATCTCCCAGGGGCAGGAAATAACACTGCAAGGATTCACTGAGGCCGGTACATAAATTGAGAGAGGGGTGGTGGTGGTGGCGGCGGGCTCGCTTTATAGGAGCATTTTCTAAGAGGGGCAAGATATTGGTGGTACCTCACTATCTCCAGAGAGTGCTAGATTCTTTACTGGGGAAGAGACACTGTTGAGGGAGTGAGCCACTCTGTTTTCTGGCATTCTGGCCAGTTTACTTACATACAAATAAATCCATTGATATATATGCATGGTGATATGCATGCATGATATATACCTGGTATCTGCCTTTATACATTTTTATAAAATTATGCATTTAGAGTGAACTTGCACCAATGTGTCTACATGGAAGCCAAATTCATAACCTGAAACACGCACAACCAGCGGCTCTCAAAGGTTGCCATCTTTATAAACTCGTCTCGGACGTTGAGAAGATGAGTCATCCTTCTGGGAAAAGGGCATCAGCTGTCAGGCTGTGTTTCCTCTTTGCTTTCTCATTTAGAATACAGATGTGCTTTAGAGACAGGGACAAAGAGCAGAATATGTTTCTTTTCATGTTGTTTGTCTTTTTTCATAATGAAAAGCAATGGTTTGTTCCTCAAATAGATGCTGGGCTGCTAACTAGGCTAATTTGTACAGCCGGATGGGAAATGAGATGTTCATGGTTTTGACAATGTGTCTTCTTCTGACCTTGTGTAGGGATTAAAATGTACATCCTGTTCGCTTTAGGTAAGAACGTACTGCCCACAGCATCTTCCTCAACCTTGACAGCCTGGGCTAGTTTTTCCTCCCTGACCCTCAGCCAAAGTCTCCTGAGTTTTATGCTCCTTAGTGCCTCGCCCCCTTCCCCCCCACCTCTCGCCACCCCCCCCCCAACCTCTCGCCACCCCCCCCCCCCCCCCCCCCGCACCGCCAACTGAAGGATGAGGCCAGTAGCAACACATGGCCATCAACAGCAACCACTTATGTTTGAAGGCCTGTGTGTGAGGCGTTGTAGGAAAGTGCATTAATTGCTTTACATGGATGGGCTTGATTAATTCTGTAACCACCTTCTGATGTATAGATGCTTTTCTTTTTTTTTTTGCTATGAGTGTACGGCGACAGAGAGCAGATAAGCAACTGAGCATCTCAGGGCAGGTAGAGATGGGCTAGGATTTGAATATAAACCATTTCATCCTGATGTCCATATCCACTCTATGGCATTTTGCTCCTTATTGAACACAGTTTTTACTTTTTAGGTCTATTTTTGTGCTCATTTGATTGCTACTTAATACATACATGTGCTTGGTCACTCAATCATGTCCGACTCTTTTGCAGCCCCATGCACTGTAGCCCGCCAGGCTCCTCTGTCCATGGGATTCTCCAGGCAAGAATACTGGAGGGGGTTGCCATGCCCTCCTCCATAACATACACATACGTGTGCATATATATGAGTGTATACATTCCCTTAGATGTCCTTTATTGGTGATGTATACTCTGCCTATTAAAAAGTGGTCTAAGATGATTTGCTTGATATTAAAACTAAGGACAGTTGGAGAACATGAATTTTACAAATGGGATGGGGAGGAGATTGTACCAGAAGTCGAGGGCAAGGTGGCAAGATGTTCATGACATGCAGGATCCTATTTCCCCAATTACGGATCCAACCCAGACCCCTTGCGTTGGGATTGTGGAGTCTTAACCACTGGACCACCAGGCAAGTCCCATATCATGATTTCTTATACAGATGTCTAAGCGCAGCATCTGTGTGCTGAGGGCTGAACTTATGAATCAGTGTCTCATTCAGTTCTGTATCTTGATATCCTTTGGCTCAAGGCTTTTCAGACTTTAGCTGCTCAGCAAGTGCTGCCTGAACGAATGAACTTGCAGGTGTCTGTGTCGTCTGTGTGCTCATGCTACGCTTCCGTCAAAGGAGGGATGTACGCACATGGGTCCTGGGGTGGAAGGAGCTCGGAGCATTGGAGGGCTCAAAGGAAGACCAGGGTGCTGCAGGCATGGAGGGGGATGGGCAGAGAGTTGATACGCTCAGAGAGATGAGCCGGACCAGATCATACAGGGCTTTTCCTACCCTATTAAGGAATTGGGAATTCAAGCCTCCATTTCAAATGAAGCATTTTGAGTGTGCTAATAGTCCTCTGAAGATTCTCTCCTGAAACTGCCTCTGAGCTGCCATAATTTTGAAAACTGTGTTTATGTGGCAGCTGCTGCCGTGAGCTTTGTGTTTTGTGATTACTCGTCTCGCTAACAGCTGTCAGTTCCTTCTCGAACTCTGTTTACCTAATTTGGTTAGGCTGGTATGCAGACGAATGGGCTTTGATATGATAAATGGCCCATAAAAGCGAGAGAAGAAGGCATACAACACTCATTTCCATTCTATCCAAGAATAAAGAAAAAGGTTACCAGCTGTGAAAAACCACCAGATTAGAAGCAGATTTCTGATTGTCAGCCTGCTGGGAGATAATCTTGTCAGCATGACCTGCAGAAGTGGTAATAATTTGCAATTATGTACCAGCCATTCTCTTAGGACACACAAACACATTCTAAATATTTCCCTAATCTCAACGAGGCAGAGATGATGGGATATTATCATTTTGCAATTAAAAAGTCATCTTAAAAAGAACCACTTTAATAATCTTTCTCAGGCTGCGCATTTGGAAAACTTCTCAAAGCAGCAGTTTGGGTAGGGAAATGAGTACGTGATCTTGTTCCCTGGACACCTGAAAGCTTGGTGTCTGCATGTGTGCTTCTGTGCTGGTCTGTCTGTCAAATTCTGGAGCAGTGCCTTTTTAGTGCTGAATTATGAGGTGTGTTGGATGGAGCAAAAGCACTATAACCCACCCATCCTTCAAGACCATCCTAAAGATCGAGAGAAATCATGGTGGTCAACTCCTTGTTAATGTCATTCCAAGAACTTTCCACAACCTTACTCACGTACTGCTGAGAAAAATGTTTCCTTTTTCCTTCTTGTTCTTTCAAAAACCCTTCTAGAATAGAGACCGCGAGGTTTTTCAGTTACTAATGACAGCCAGACCTCTGTGCCAGGGATGATGGCAAGGGCTCCTGCGAGGAGCCCCCAGAAATGCAGATTCTAATCTTGGTTTTGAAAACCACTCACAGTGCATGCCTTTAGGACAGTCACTTCACTTCCTGAAATTTTTTTCCCTTTATCTAAAATGTGTGTCTTCTAAGAGTGTTGAGAATACCAAACAAGGCAAATTTGGAAAACTCAGCAGTGGCCACAGGACTGGAAAATGTCAGTTTTCATTCCAATCCCAAAGAAAGGCAATGCCAAAGAATGCTCAAACTACCACACAATTGCACTCATCTCACATGCTAGTAAAGTCATGCTCAAAATTCTCCAAGCCAGGCTTCAGCAATACGTGAACCGTGAACTCCCTGATGTTCAAGCTGGTTTTAGAAAAGGCAGAGGAACCAGAGATCAAATTGCCAACATCTGCTGGATCATGGAAAAAGCAAGAGAGTTCCAGAAAAACATCTACTTCTGCCCTATTGACTATGCCAAAGCCTTGGACTGTGTGGATCACAATAGACTGGAAAATTGTGAAAGAGATGGGAATATCAGACCACCTGACCTGCCTCTTAAGAAATCTGTATGCAGGTCAAGAAGCAACAGTTAGAACTGGACATGGAACAACAAACTGGTTCCAAATAGGAAAAGGAGTATGTCAAGGCTGTATATTGTCACCCTGCTTATGTAACTTATATGCAGAGTACATCATGAGAAATGCTGGACTGGAAGAAACACAAGCTGGAATCAAGATTGCCGGGAGAAATATCAATAACCTCAGATATGCAGATGACACCACCCTTATGGCAGAAAGTGAAGAGGAACTAAAAAGCCTCGATGAAAGTGAAAGAGGAGAGTGAAAAAGTTGGCTTAAAGCTCAACATTCAGAAAATGGAGATCATGGCATCTGGTCCCATCACTTCATGGGAAACAGATGGGGAAACAGTAGAAACAGTGTCAGACTTTATTTTTGGGGGCTCCAGAATCACTGCAGATGGTGACTGCAGCCATGAAATTAAAAGACACTTACTCCTTGGAAGAAAAGTTATGACCAACCTAGATAGCATATTCAAAAGCAGAGACATTACTTGGCCGACTAAGGTCCGTCTAGTCAAGGCTATGGTTTTTCCTGTGGTCATGTATGGATGTGAGAGTTGGACTGTGAAGAAGGCTGAGCACTGAAGAATTGATGCTTTTGAACTGTGGTGTTGGAGAAGACTCTTGTGAGTCCCTTGGACTGCAAGGAGATCCAACCAGTCCATTCTAAAGGAGATCAGTCCTGGGATTTCTTTGGAAGGAATGGTGCTAAAGCTGAAGCTCCAGTACTTTGGCCACCTCATGCGAAGAGTTGACTCATTGGAAAAGACTTTGATGCTGGGAGGGACTGGGGGCAGGAGGAGAAGGGGACGACAGAGGATGAGATGGCTGGATGGCATCACTGACTCGATGGATGTGAATCTGAGTGAATTCCGGGAGTTGGTGATGGACAGGGAGGCCTAGCGTGCTGCGATTCATGGGGTTGCAAAGAGTCGGACACAACTGAGCGACTGAACTGAACTGAACATAAGTAAAAGCAGTTTGAAAATCACAAAGGGATACACATTTCTGGGGAAGGACTTTTGCCATGTTATTTGGGACAGAGGCATAAATTCAGGCATTCTGATCTGTTTTCTACGCTGACCCATAAATAAGTGCTGCCCCATTATCCATGTCTATTCCCCCTCAAAGTGGAGGGCCACGTCCATGGTCCACATACTCCCTTCCCTTCCGTCATTCACCTGTCATGATTGCTAGTGATCATCATCTCAGAATCCGTGCAAAGCTGAGTCTGTCTTGGTACAACACTCTTGGCAGCCAATTACGGTTACAACAGTTCCATTACAGTGGCCATCTGAAAGGAAATGAAACCTTCCAAGGACCCCTAGTACTTCTCAGTAGCTCTTCCAATGCCCCTGAAACTTACAAAGGGGGAGACTAGAATGAGTAGTTACCACCCAGCAAAACATTTTGCTGAAATTTAGCGTCTGGGGAGGGTCCCTGGTGGAAGGGTACGGGAGAGTGTTTACCCAACATTGTGTTTGTCTCAGCCATGCAGCCAGGACCTGTAGGACTAGTGCTGACCAAAAGCCTTCAAACAGAAGTGACCTGGGCCAGAACAGAAGTGACCTGGGCCAAGGCACGGAAGGTCTTCCTGGTAGCTCTTCCCTCAGTCTTACTGCTGGGAAGGCCATGAGTCCCACAGGCTCAGCTACCAAATGGTAAAGTCTTCAGTATCTCTGGATGCTGGGGGACAGTTTGCTTGGGTTGCAAACTTTATAAACAAGTTATGACAAACTGAGTGGCTTAAATAACAGAATCATGTGGACAAACAGTTCTGGAAGCTAGAAGTACAAGATCGAGGTGTTCCCAGAGTTGGTTCCTTCCGAGGGCTGTAAGGAAGACTCTGACCCATGCCTGGTTGTTGGCTGGCCATCTTTGGCATTCCTTGGCATGTAGAAACATCACCCCATCTCGGCTTTCATCTTCACCTGGCTCTCTCCTTATGCTACCTCTTGGTGCCAAACTTTCCCTTTTAATAAGGACACCTGTCATGTTGGGTTAAAGGCCCAACTGTTCTAGGCAACTTCATCTAAACTACCTGCATGATGACCTTACTTCCAGATAAGGTCATATTCTGAGGATAGGAAGTTGATACAGACATTAGGGAAGATACAGTGCACACCTGAGACAGTGTTGATCCACACTGACTCGTTATATGAGTTAAACATACCCTTTTGTTTTAAGTGACTGAAATTTGAAGGTTGTTTTATCAGCATTGTCTCACTTGCCCTACTTAATGACAGAAGTTTAAATTATATGCACACAGTAAGGAATCATCTTGCCCATGGGGGTGGAGGTGGGGCACGAAGTTTAGAGCAGCCTTTCCCTGAGGTGTGAGTGCTTTGTGGCTTGGTGATGACTCTTACCTCGGCACAGTCTCATAGAACCGAAGTTACCTGACCGGCCACCTGAACGAGGTCATGCCTCAGACCATGCCAAAACCTGGTCCATCATGATTCACTTTTAACTTTCTGAGAAGCATCATAAAACAAAGATAGGAAGAAAAGAAAAATACTCTTCTTGGGACCAAAGGGTGGATAATTCATTTATTAGCACTGTGGAGGCAGAGAAGTGTCTCCCGAGATCTTCCAGTTCAGATGACTCAGCTACAGATGAGGAAATTGGCATCTTGGCAGGTGAAGGGGCCACTTGTCCAAGGCTGCAGGGTTAATAAGAGGCAGAGCTGGAGAAGGAGTCTTTGAGCAAGTGACTGAGCAAATATGTTTTTAGGCTTTGAGCACTGCTGTGTTTAAATGCTTTCAAAGTTCACATGTTGAAATCTGTTATTCAGTGTCTTGGCGTCAGGAGGTATGGAAGTATACTAACCTGTATACAGTTGTATATCCTGCTTTAAAAAACAAGTCACTGAACTTTATATAGCATAAACTTTTTCCAGATCTTTTTTTTTTTTTCAAAAATACTGTTTTAATAGTTGAATACAACTTGCATTCTGATGGACTGAAATTTGAGCAGGTTCTTATTTTATCAGTGAGAATATGATGTCATTAAAGTTATTCTTTCTCAAAGGATGATGATGTTGGGTTATAACCTCTAAAAAAGTGCCTTTTCATCTCTGTCTGCCAAAGAGTAGGATTCTTTCTCTTCCATTCAGTAGGGTAAATAGCTGCTGACTTTTCCTGTATTTAATATGGAATATGAGCTGCGGTTTACACTCTCGTGTATGTTCGTTTTGAATCAAGTGCCCCCTCGTTACATGATCAGTGGGCGCAGCATGAAGCAGGGTTTTTGAGCATGGAATACAGGGGTTTGAACCCCAGCTCCATTCTTCGTATGCTGTGTGACTTGGGGCTACTTTCTTACCCTCTCTGGTCCTTACTTTCCTCATCGGTAAAATGTGAAGGATCCAGTGATTTTCTCATAGGGTTGTTTTGTGGATTAAAGGTAACGATAGACATAAAATTTTAGGGAGATCTAAACAAATAGTAAGGCTTTAATCAGTGATGAATATTCTCCTTCTCCTCCTTTTTGTCATCAGCTCCACAATTTATTTTCATATTTTCTCTCCTGAGCATGAAAACCTCTCAAAAAACAAAAGATCTCCTATGACATATATCTTGATTACTCTTCACTGGGCATTGTGTCTCATACTTAAAAGCAGTTGCTTAATACATGTTCATTGATTATTTCATAAGGTTTTTTTTTTTTTGCTATCTCTATAAATAGACGGTAAATATTTTTACTCTGAAGGCTATGTCCCAGGCGTTGCTACAAGAATCAGAGCCGCTGTTTACACGGTAGTGGTACAGTCACACTCAATTATTTTACTAATTGATTTCTCAAACATGGCAACTAGTGTACATTTTCACATCGTCCTGTGCACTCATCCGTCTGAACTGAATGCTGCCCGGTTGCCCTCCCCCCGCCCCCCAAGCAGGAAGCCCAGAGTCTAACATCTTTTGTCCTGTTGTGTGCTCACCATTTGGCTAACTCTTCTATTTTTAGCACAGAGCAATTTCAAAAGCCTTTACCTGCCTGATTGCTTTTGTTGATGTGGACTGGTGAACCTCCAGTTGGAGCAGCAGTGTTTTTCTGGTCTTTGCAATTTCAGTAATATCTGAATGAGAAGGAAATTTAATTTTGTAGGGAACTCTGTACTGAAATATACAAATCATCTGTTTCAGGTATGTCTGGTAAAGTAAGTCTGTTAGCCTGAGAGGACTTTCTCATCCCTTCTTCCTTCCTCTTGTTGAAATCAAGGAAAATGGGTGCTCCTGTATCTCTAAGTAAGCATGCAGCCATCCAGCCGCAGTGATGAGACCGGCAAAGTCTGGTGCTGAGGCCTGGCCACGCCCTTGTTGCTGAACCCAAGTTCCTGTCCCCGAGGGACAGTAGTTAAGTTAGTTAAGTGTGAATCGCTCAGTCGTGTCTGACTGTTTGTGACCTCATGAATTGTAGCCCGACAGGCTCCTCTGTTCATGGAATTCTCCAAGCAAGAACACTGGAATGGGTAACCATTTCCTTCTCCAGGGCATCTTCCCAGCCCAGGGATTGAACCCAGATCTCCTGCATTGCAGGCAGATTCTTTACTGTCTGAGCCACCAGGGAGGCCCCAATGGACAGTGAGGCCACACAAATTGAAATGTTGAATTCTGGAGCAGAGAAAGGTTTATTTATTTCAGGGCCGTGCAAGTAGAACAGGGTGGCGCCTGCTCAGAAGGCCAGATGTGCCCAGGGAAGAAGCTTTGATAGAAGCGACATTTGGGGAGAGGGCTGCAGGTGTGTGACCCTCCTCGGATTGGTTGATGGTAAGATAACAGGATGGCCTTCCAGGAATCTCCACCATCAGCCTTCTGGTTCCAGCCATTCTGGGCTTGTGCTCAGCCTTCAGTTGCCATCCTCTCCCTGGGTGGGGGTCTTTGTTCCTATAGAAGAATTCAGAGGTCTGTAACAGACTTTTAAGCACAGCCCTCCCTCCACCAGCATGACCAGGCCCCACAGCTGCACTGTTTTTTCTTTCTGTATTCCCTCACTCCCCTAATTAGTAGCTGTTTGGATCTGCCCTTTGGAATTCAGGGAAGGTCTAGGAGGCCAAAGCAAGCAATGGGGCGCTCAGAATGGGTCTTCATTCTTGGGCGGGCTCTGCAGGGTCCTCCTCGGTTTCACCCTTCCCATTTCTTAGCCTTCTCCTCACTTCCACCTTTTTACTTGTTCTCTTTGTTCCATTTCATTCCTTCTATCAAAAATGGAGGCATTCTCCATGGTCCAATTCAAGATTCACACTTTCTGACAGAAAAAAAGAGGTGGCTGCCTCAGGGCTCATGACAACTCCTGATTGCTGTTAATGCTAATTATCTTAACCATGAAATTAACATCTCTATTTTCTGATTAGCCTAACTAATGAAGTTGTGATTTCCTTGATTTAGGCAGGATTTCTGTCTGTCTGAAGTAGTAATCCCCTGCTTTTTTTTTCCATAGCCCTATACTGGTCTGAAATTTCATTATAGATTTTTACATTTATTTGTTGTCTGTCTAACCCACTCGAGTATCAGCACTATGGGAGAAGGGCTTATATTGAATTTACTGCTGTATCTCCAGCACCTGAATAGCATGTGGTATGTAGCTGGCACTCAATAAACCCTTGTCGAATGAGCGAATGAATATATTGGGTTGGCCAAAAAGTTCATTTGGATTCTTCAGTAAGATGTTGTGGAAAACCCAAATGAACTTTTTGGCCAACCCAATATTTGCAAGAATTGACTAGTGTACAGTAGGGGACGACAGAGGACCAGATGGTTGGATGGCATAGCCGACTCAATGGACATGCGTCCGAGCAAGCTCCGGGACTTGGTGATGGACAGGGAAGCCCGGTGTACTGTGGCCATGGGATCGCGAAGAGTCGGACACGACTGAGCGACTTTCACTTTAAATATTTGCACCAGCTGACTAATGGACAAGATAAAAGCACTCAGCCCCTTGTGTCTCTCTTGCTTGAGAAAACTGTGGCAGTGGCAATAAAAGCAAACCCAGAGGCGCTATTCCTACCTCATCCTCTACTTCTCACAGCAAGTCAAGTCCCGTGTTCAAAATACAGCCTGTCCCTGACCATCTCCATCTCCACGGCTGCTGCCCAGACCTGATCCACTGTCATTTCCCCACATGGGGGAATGGCTTAGTGCCCCTGAATTCTTCCATTTCGACCTGTCCTCTGTGTAGCAGCAAAAGGGGTCTTCTTAAATTTGAATTGCATGTTGGCAGTCTACTTAAAATCCTGCAAACCCAGAACTCTCAGCAGATAATCCAAACTGGTATCAAGGCCTTGGAGGCCCAGCATGACCGGCCCTTCCTTTGTTACTCAGTGTCACCTCGTGCCTCTCTCTTTAAAGCCCTCAGCATTGCATCTCTGGGTGCCTTTTTCTTTTAGTCATATATTCCTCTGACACTCTTCTTCAGCTGCCCTCTTCCACTTTTAAGAACCCTGAGATTACACTGGGCACACTTGTATAATCCAGGCTAATCTCACTATTTTATTTTTTTGAGCTAAATACTTTTTGTAAGGAGAATTATAGTTGATTTACAATGCAGTGTTAATTTCAGACATACAGCAAAGTGATTCAGAAATACACACCACACATATATATTTCTGTTGTTTTTAATATTCTTTTCCCTTGCGGGTCATTATAACATATTAAATATAGTTCTCTCTGCTATACAGTAGGTTCCTGTTGCTTTTCTGCTTTATGTACAGTAATGTGTGTATGTTGATGCCAATAATCTCACTATTTTAAAGTCAGCAGATTAGTACTTTTAATTCCATCTGTCACCTTATTCCCCTTGCCAAGTAATTTAACATATTCATAGGTTCTGGGGATTAGGAGATGAATGGCTTGAGGGACCGTTATTCTGCCTTAAATAAATAAATGGCCAACTGGCTTAGAAATTCTTTGTGGGTAAATGACTGCATTTAAATTTCTCTTGTTGCTTCGCATGTCTACCCAAGCCAGGCCAACATTCGGGCTCAGTAATTACTGTGATGGGAACTTTCTGACTCCCAGAGAAATGCAGCAGGCTCAGACAGTCCTTTTAATTATCAGCCTTAGACGAGGACCCAGAGACCATCCAGGTACTAGGTGAAGAGTTTTCTCAAGATATAATTAAATATCTAATATTCTTTGGAAGGTATGAGATTTATAGTTGGCGCCCCTGGAACGGGCACGGTCTCTCGCAGAGTGACAAATGTGGGCATTATAAACGTCTGTACCTAAGGTGATTCCAGCCGAGGTGATTAATTTCTGGAAGATTAATATAGGGAAGCCGAAGGCCATGTTTTGCAATCAAGTAGAATTCTCTTGCCTCGGCCTGTATTGAATTCCAGCCTTGGAGTGGAAAAAAATTATGGAGATAGATATTTCACGAGTCCCATATACACAGCACACCCTCACTTTGAAGGTGGAGTGAAATGAAGTGGTATGGTTTTTGGGAAAAGCTGCTGACGCCCAGCCTCCCATAACATCCCATGCTTTTCTCAAGGACAACACAGCAAAGACGTTCGATGGTGGGATGGATTTTTCTTGGAGGAGACCTGGAGTCGAGCTGTCACAGCTCAGGCTATTTTTAGTGGTGATGCTTTAAAAACTTAAGGAGCCCGTCTCCCCTCGCCAGGCTCCAGCACACGGTTGCTATGCAACAGGCCCATCGTCCTGGTGGCTCTCCCACTCTTTTCTCCCAGATATTCAGTGGACTGGACTTTGGCAGGAACCGAACAAGATGGTGGGGCCTGAAAGGAAGAGCAGCAGCTTTGGAATCTCTCAGACCAGAGTCCTGGCTTCACTATTTCCAGTTGTGTGGCCTTGGGCAGATATCTGTATCTCCCTGAGCCTCAGTTTCACCATGTGTAAAATGCAGATTCTGTTAGTGTCTAACTCATAAGATTATTGCAAGGATCAAATGTGATTCTATATGTGAAGCCCTTAAAACAGGGTGGTTCTGTTACCAAGTCCAAGCTCATACTGATCACCATGTGACAGGCCAATAAAAAATAGAGAGATGCGATGTTAGGGCGAGGAATAGCAACTTTATCCAGAAAGCTAGCAGACCGAGAAGATGGTGGACTAGTGTCCCAAAGAACCATCGTCTCCACCTTAGGATTCAGGCTTCTTTTATTCCGAAAGGGAAAAGGGTGTGGCTGGTTGTTGTAAACTTCTTAGTGCCAGAATCCTTTGTTCTTGCAGCTGTTCATGCTGTCAAGTCACAAGGTTTCTGTAAACCTCCAGCAAGACAAATGATATTCTCTGTTTTGCAACTTTTTATCTCTATATGAATGAAAATTGTGATACCTTTAAAGGTCAAGCCTGGCAGTCAGAGCCTTGAGAATGGGCTGTAATGTATATTTCAGGTTTGTTCTTCTCTGTTACAGTTTCATAAAATAGCAGTCTGTTATAAGTTGCACAAAATGAGTTGATAAAGTCATGTGGGCAAAATCGAGGAAATCCGTTTGATTAAAACTTCAGTGTCCCTTCTGCCTCTTCTGTTTGTTAGACTCTACATAAGATGGTTTTCTACAAAACCAGAAATAAAACAACAACAGTGAGCGTATGATGAGTACAAGTGTTCATAATTAGAGACACTGTTTCATTGATTTTTACAAAGAACCCTATGACTTCATGGCTTTGCTGCCTGGGCATCGTAGAGGAGCCTGAGTCATTCTGAAAGTAAGGTCCTGCTGCCTCTCTGTGTGAGCTTCCCTGATTGCTCAAGTGGTAAGAATCCACGTGCAGTGCAGGAGACACAGGAGACGTGCGTCCTGTAGGAGGAAATAGCAACCCACTCCAGTATTCTTGGCTGGAAAATCCCACAGGGGAGCCTGGCGGGCTGCTGTCCATGGGGTCGCAAAGAGTTGGACATGACTGAGCATCAACACCGCCCCCACATTCGTCTCTCATGTGTGTTTTAGGGCCACTGGGACAGAGTAAGCCATGGACCACAAAATTCTCATTAAGGCTCTCAGCTCTTGAATTCTCATCTAGAGAATGAGAGAGAATGAGCCTTGCATGTCTGTGCTTAGTTGCTCAGTTGTGTCCGACTCTTTGCGACCCCATGGACTGTAGCCCACCAAGTTCCTCTGCCCATGGAGATTCTCCAGACAAGAATAATGGAGTGTATTGGCATGCCTGTCTGTCCACCAATAAAAATAAGCTCCTTCATCTGTAAAGCTCTTCACAGTTTGTAGGGTACTTTCACGCAGATGATACCACCACCGATTGCTCGCAATGTGCCTGCAGAGTCCTGTTTGCTTTTTAAGTGTTGTAATAGTTAAATAACACTAACCATGTGTGTGTGAGAGGGGGCAGGGAAGAGGGACTGTTCTCAAATAAATGCAAGGGGTTGGGTTTATGGAGATGCCGCTGCACAAGATGATAAAAGATCCCAGTGCTAGTACTGACTTTGCCAAGAACACTGTGGTCTTCAGGGCAACTGCTGGTTCTACCTGGTCTGGCCTGACCCCTGGTAAACCACATTTCCCCAGCCCCCATCCCATCCTGAGGACCCTAGTTTTAAAGTGATCTTATGCCCTGAGTTTTCTGGAGCAATCCTCATTTCAGTATCCTGTCTCGATTTCCAGCTATGTAGGCAAATCTGCTCCCCAACTTTTGGTTTTGAAAGTATATTCCTTGTGATTCTGCCCCAGTAAGAACACATAAATGGTTGGTTTGCTTAATTGATACTCTGTGTGTCTCAGTGGGGCTTCCCTGATAGCTTAGTTGGTAAAGAATCCGCCTGCAGTGCAGGAGACCCCGGTTCAATTCCTGGGTCGGGAAGATCCGCTGGAGAAGGGATAGGCTACCCACTCCAGTATTCTTGAGCTTCTCTTGTGGCTCAGCTGGTGAAGAATCTTCCCGCAATGTGGGAGACCTGAGTTCTATCCCTGGGTTGGGAAGATCCCCTGGAGAAGGGAAAGGCTACCCCCTCCAGTATTCTGGCCTGGAGAATTCCATGAACTGTGTAGTCCATGGGGTCACAAAGAGTTGGATACAACTGAGTGACTTTCACTGTGTCTCAGTGGTTCTTAAGTTTGGGGAGTGGGGAGTCATGGAACTTTGGAAATTTGGTGAAAGCTATGGATCATCATCTTAGAAAAACGTACAAGGGCATAGATATGGGAAAATTTGCATTTTTCTTTAGAACATTTCAGACGCCCTCTCAGGCCCATTCCAATGCAGGACATAATTGGATTCATGGACTCCAGATTAAGAATTCTTGCTGTAGATGGCAGATGCTGATATACAGCTAGGGAGATGAAGCATCTTTCTATATACAGCTTATCAATATGCCACCCACCACCTTAGCAATTCTATTTCTGCCCCAGCTGCAGAGCATAGGTGGTTTCTCACCCGTGGAGGCAGAGTATAGATGAATGGGCTTGCACGTGTTCTGAACATGAGCAGTGTTTCATTTTGTCTAGTCATGCTTTCCCAGTTAATATGGTCAGATCCTCTTCTCCATGGACATCAACGTGCCTGTATGTGCTGCTGCTGCTGCTGCTAGGTCGCTTCAATCGTGTCCGACTCTGTGCGACCCCATAGACGGCCGCCCACCAGGCTCCCCTGTCCCTGGGATTCTCCAGGCAAGAACACTGGAGTGGGTTGCCGTTTCCTTCTCCAATGCATGAAAGTGAAAAGTGAGAGTGAAGTCGCTCAGTCGTGTCCGACTATTCACGACCCCATGGACTGCAGCCCACCAGGCTCCTCCATCCATGGATTTTCCAGGCTTGTATGTGAGTTACTCTTAAATAGAGAGAGAAAGATGAATAAATGGCTTTTCTAACAGCAGAACACATGTTTTCAAGTTTCTAAAACTGGGAAGAGACCTTGAGGTCTTTTCATCTGAGACACGAAAACTCTGTCTACATTATTCAATGAATGAAATAAGCCTGTTGCATCATTTCAGTAAGCTCACACCCTGTTTGCATATGACACACTTAGAAATAGCCTTGAGTTCGCAGAACATGTTCTTTTCACCACTTTTATTGAATCAAGTGGCTTTCATAGTCTACCTGCCCTTGTACATATTTTTTTTTTCTATCACTAGTTAGAAAACGAAATGGTTCTCCACTATAAGAGAATGACGGAGTCATGTGAGTATAAATAATAAATAACTTCTACCTAAATCTCAAGGACCAGTATGGGGAGTGTGGCAATGGTGACAGGCTGGTTGCTCGGGCCCCATCTTAACTGGGTAGAAGCTGCATAGCTGTAACAGCCGTGTCCACGAGGAATGCAGATGTATGTGGCTGAACCTTCTGATAGAAGAAGCTGGAAACTGGGAATTTGCTTGGACATCTGTTGACTTTAAAATTCTTGACCATGTTGTTTTCTGCATTTGTTTGCTTTTGTTTATTTTATACTGTGCAACCCAAAGAAAACACATCTGCAGACCAAATCCTGCCAGTTCGCTGCTACTTTGTGATTTTTAATCTGGTCCAGTACCTCATTTCACAGGTCACAGTGCTAAGGAGAAAATGACTTCTGTGTTTACTCAATGAACAGAAATGTTAAGGCATTGAAACCAGGTCTCCTGACTTTCCATTTATTTCAATTCCTCTTCCATCATGCTGTTCCATGAATTTCATTCTCTCTAGCCATTTTGACTTTGTTGAGGGTGTGAAAAAAATGTTGCTTGCGGTATCAGTAACCAAGGGATGTTGCAGCCATCAACCAGTCACATTACAGCCACCCTGACAGTGAGCCCTGAGGGAATTCAGAGTAGAAACAGGATGCCCACCATCAAGTCATCAACCACTGCAGCCACTGCTGGCAGTGCACCCCGAGGACACTGAGGACAGGAAAACACAGGATACGGGCCCCCAGAGGTGCACTGAAGTCAGGTGTTTGCATCTTCCCAAACACAGAGAAGCGCAAAATTCATTAACCTGAGATATCTGACTTTCTGTAATTAACAGTAATCTTTTGAATTCTGACTACCAGGTTTTTGTTGCAAAATCTCCTATATAGCCTGGCTCCCCTCTTAAGGTCTCTATAGTCAAAGCTATGATTTTTCCAGTGGTCATGTATGGATGTGAGAGTTGGACCATAAAGAAAGCTGAGCGCTGAAGAATTAATGAGAGCAGTCCCTCAGAGTTATCTGAGAGGCTGTGTCTAGGGCTCAAGTCCTTAGTTTTGTCTCCCAAATAAAACACAATTCTCAACTTTTAGGTTGTGCTATATATATTTTTTTCAGTGGGCAAGGGCAAAGAGCATCCATAAATTTAAGCTATATGAGTGGAACTCTGAATCCTGAAGACATTCTTCAACCAAGGGCCAAAGGTTCGAGGGTCTCCTAGGTGATATTCAAGTACACAGCAAGCACATTATTTGTGGCAACAAGAACAGGCAGTAAGAATCCTTCACACAACTTTCTTCTGTGCTCCACCACAGCATGCTCTCCCTGCAGATAATTTGCCTTAAAACATACTGTATTTGGAGACTCATTAAGCCATAAATCAATTACTGTCCAGAGCACCCAATATTAAATTTATTCAAATCAAATCGTTTTGGTGGTCTGAAACCAGAGGCTCTTGCAAGGCTGCAGGATTGTATTATAGCAGAAAACTTATAAAATAGCTCTTTAGCCTGATAAAAATCATTGAAAATGGGTAAGGGTTTGTCATTATTTCGATTTAGGGCTTTAGTGTGGTCTGGGGAATCGATAGAGCATGACCTTCTTTGATAACATTTGGAGCAACAATGCATTGATTTTTCATATCCTGCATGATGACTGGCTAGACATTCAGTCCTGGAGGGAATAAACAAAAAAAGATGCAAATTATAAAGAATGTTCGTTTCAAATGTCAGAATGGGCAAGAATTCATGCAAGAATTAAGGTAAAGGGGAAAAGGCCATGAGCCACTGTTTTCAGGAGATGGTTATGACAGGACTGCAGAAACAAGTGGAACAGTCTTCTCTGTTGAAACAGTTTTAATTGTGAAGATGTTTGGTTCATGATCAGAAAAAGCCTTGACTGTAAAATCTTTGGGCCCGTGCCAGTCTTTTTCACCTGTGTCATCCAGTCATTCAGCATAGGACCTGGTGCTTAGCAAGTGCTTGATACGTATTCAAAGCCTTTTATTTTTAATTTATTAAGTGCCTGCTCTCTTTCTTTGGAGGGGAGGGGTTTCTTCCAACCGCCAGGAAAAAATTAGAGTTGAAAGTACCTCAAGTACCACTGATGCAGGCAAGCACTGATCAAAACCAACATGTACTCTTAAAAGTGTGAAGATCAGGAAAAAATGCACACACGTCTATTCCTGTGAATCCTAGGCTTTTTGCTCTGCTGTTCTGCTGAAGCTTGTTTGGTGGACTCCGTAGCTTTCCTGGAGCTATTTTCATTCATAAACAGCAGTCTGACTGTGCCTTGTGGGGAGATGGAGGCGGGGGTCTCCTACGCCACCGTCTTGATCCCAACCACCCTGTGTTGAGTGTGCCATCTGTTTTCTGTCGAGACGCTAACAGATAAACCATCATCACACTAGGAAATCTGCTCAGAGAAGGATGCTGTTAGGACTGGGGAAAATATCTATTTAATAACCTTAAAACTTAGGGAAAAAAGAAAGAAACCAGGATAGCAGTTTTAAAGTGATGTCTCTGCAGACTCATCATGGATGGTGTGGAGTGGGGATTCAGAGTTCAGGGGAGGGTGGCCATCGCCCAAGTCAGAAATCACGGGAGGGAAACAGACCAGGGGCTGGCGCTGAGAGAGATGGAGAGACAGGTGTGGGCTGAGATACTTAGCAGGTAGAAGCTACAGTGTGTGTATTGGAGAGAATTGAAAAGGGAGAAGAAAAAGAAATTGCCAATGGGGTTTACTGGGTTTCTGGGTTGTCCATTTGATCAGACAGTATTATTGTTTATTGAGATGGAGGAGGGTATATGGAAGGGCAAGGGCCATATGTTCAATTTTGGATACACTGAGTTTTTAGTATCTGACAAACCTAGACAGCATATTAAAAAGCAGAGACATTACTTTACCAACAAAGGTCTCTATAGTCAAAGCTATGGTTTTTCCAGTGGTCATGTATGGATGTGAGAGTTGGACCATAAAGAAAGCTGAGCGCTGAAGAATTAATGAGAGTCCCTTGGACTGCAAGGAAATCAAACTAGTCCATCCTAAAGGAAATCAGTCCTGAATACTCATTGGAAGGACTGATGCTGAAACTGAAGCTCCAATACTTTGGCCACCTGATGTGAAGAACTGAGTCATTGGAAAAGACCCTGATGCTTCACAAGATTGAAGGCAGGAGGAGAAGGGACGACAGGATGAGATGGTCGGATAGCATCACTGACTCAATGGACATGAGTTTGAGTAAAGTCAGGGAGCTGGTGATGGACAGGGAGGCCTGGTGTGCTGCAGTCCATGGGGTCTCCAAGAGTTGGACATGGCTGAGCGACTGAACTGAACTGAACTGAATGGGGATGTCAAGTGGTATACCCCAAAGCAGGAAAGTTGTAAAATTCAAGGACGAGGTCAGGGCTAAGAATATCAATCCTGGTATACTCAGTCTGCAGATTGGACTCACACCTGTGCGCGTGGGTCAGTTTTCCCACCGAAAGGTTACAAAGTGATACAAAGTGTTAGTTTCTCAGTCCTGTCTGACTCTTTGCCACCCCGTGGACTGTCGCCCGCCAGGCTTCTTCATCTATGGGATTCTCCAGGCAAGAATACTTGAGTGGGTTGCCATTCCCTTCTCCAGGGGATCTTCCCGACCCAGGGATGGAGCCCACGTCTCCTGCATTGCAGGCGAATTCTTTACCATCTCAGCCACCAGGGAAGCCCCAAAGCGGTGCAGAGCAGTTTCTCATTCTCAGAACCATTGACTGTCCTGTGCTGGGTGACTCTTTGCTGTGCAGCTGGCCTGTGCGCTGTGGGGTGTTTAGGAGCATCCGTGACTCCTTGGCTTCTACACACTGCATGCCAGGAGCGCTCTGCCAGTTGTGACTGCCACGATGTCTCCAGTTGTTCTCACCTGTCCCCTGGGTGGGGGGCAAAATTGCCCCTGGTTGATGACCACAGGTGAGCTGAGGTTGTGGTAGCTGACTTGGCTCTGTCTAGGATGAGCCCAGGGTTGGATAAATGTGTGGAACAGAGGCAAGTGCAGGAGCTGGTACATTTGTAGCTCTAATGCAAGAGCTTGAGCAAATCGTGTAGAGAGTCTGGCTTATATGAAGTATTGTTATTTTTTTGGCATTACTGAGAAGTGGATAGGATCTAGAAGTGAGCCTTGATAAACTCCACCAGGAGGAAGAGCCAACAGTGAAGACAGAGCTAATGAATGAGTAGCTGGAATGTAGGTGGAGAGATGGGGTGACAGGATGTCACAGGAGTGAGGAGAGGACGGGATGTCAGTGGAGGGGGGCTCGGTGGACTTCTCACCCCGTCTGCGAAGTCTGAGCTCCTGTGTGCCCATCACCACCTTTCCCCTACACTTGGGACTGGGAGAAATCAATGCAATATAGTATTGAGACAAAGTACTCTGGAATGGCTTTGTTAAGTTGATTGGAGTTTAGGGTCTAGGAGTCTAGATCTCATGCTCTTAAATGGTGCTCAGAATGTATGACATTTTGGTAAAGAGTTTTTTCTTGGTCTCAAGCTGATGTTCACTTTCAAAAAAATTTTTTTTCTAATTTATTTATTTTCGGCTGTGCTGGGTCTTCACTGCTGCACAGGCTTTACGCTAGTTGTGGCGTGCGGGCTTCTCACTGCAGCAGCTTCTCTTGCTGCAGAGCATGAGCTCTGGGACATGTGGGCTTCAGTAGTTGCAGTTCCTGGGCTTAACGCACAGGCTTAGCAGTTGTGGTGCACGGACTCAGTTGCTCCAAGGCATGCGGGATTGTCCCAGATCAGAGATCCAACCCATGTCTCTTTCTTGGGCAGACTGATTCTTTACCACTGAGCCACCAGGGAATTTAATATTGTAAAGAAACATACATTTCAACTGAAATTATGAGCTGGAATTATGAGCTTGACGTTGATAGCCTGTGGTGAACGAGGTTGGATTTGTGATCTCCAAAGAAGAAGATTTAGCTCTGGGACCAGGGACCAGGCTCGACCACTCAAGAGCTTTAGTGAAGCAGAGTTTTATTAAAGTGAAAAAGGGACAGAGAAAACTGACACAGACATCAGAAGGGGGATAGAGTGCCCTCCTCACTGGTCTTAGCGAGGGTGCTGTATACTTTTTCAGTTGGTTATTACAGTAAATCAAAAGAATGGCTCAAGGTTGTAAAGGTCTTACAGACCCACTCCCACAATATACATCTTAAGATAACAGGATTAGTCAGAAGGTTCTCAAGAAGGAGAAATATGTCCTCAAGCAGGATACATTGTTGTTATATAATCCTTCAAAAAAAAAAAAAAGTGAAGTCACTCGGTCACGTCCGACTCTTTGTGACCCATGGACTGTAGCCCACCAGGCTTCTTCATCTATGGGATTTTCCAGGCAAGAGTACTGGAGTGGGTTGCCATTTCCTTCTCCAGGAGATCTTTCTGACCCAGGGATTGAACCCAGGTCTCCCACATTGCAGGCAGACTCTTTACCTCTGAGCCACCAGTTCAGTTCAGTTCAGTTGCTCAGTCGTGTCCAACTCTTTGCAACCCCATGAATCGCAGCATGCCAGGCCTCCCTGTCCAACACCAACTCCCGGAGTTCACCCAAACTCATGTGCATCGAATCGGTGATGCCATCCAGCCATCTCATCCTCTGTCTCCCCTTCTCCTCCTGCCTTCAATCATTCCCAGCATCAGAGTCTTTTCCAATGAGTCAACTCTTCTCATGAGGTGGCCAAAGTATTGGAGTTTCAGCCTCAACATCAGTCCTTCCAATGAACACCCAGGACTGATCTCCTTTAGAATGGACTGGTTGGATCTCCTTGCAGTCCAAGGGACTCCCAAGAGTCATCTCCAACTCCACAGTTCAAAAGCATCAATTCATCAGCGCTCAGCTTTCTTCACAGTCCAACTCTCACATCCATGCACGACCACTGGAAAAACAATAGCCTTGACTAGACGGACCTTTGTTGGCAAAGTAATGTCTCTGCGTTTTAATATGCTGTCTAGGTTGGTCATAATTTTCCTTCCAAGGAGTAAGCATCTTTTAATTTCATGGCTGTGATCACCATCTGCAGTGATTTTGGAGCCCCAAAAATAAAGTCTGACACTGTTTCCACTGTTTCCCCATCTATTTCCCATGAAGTGATGGGACCGGATGCCATGATCTTCATTTTTTGAATGTTGAGCTTTAAGCCAACTTTTTCACTCTCCTCTTTCACTTTCATAAAGGCTTTTTAGTTCCTCTTCGCTTTCTGCCATAAGTGTGGTGTCATCTGCATATCTGAGGTTACTGATATTTCTCCCGGCTCAAATATATAATCCTTAGTACGGAGTTTAATCCTTAATCCTTAGTACAGAGATTATATATATTATATATATAATATAATAATATGAAATATATATATTGTAATATATAATTTGTATTATATGCATTGTGTGTGTTATATAGTATTTAATATGTATAATATATAATTATATAATTATATATATAATATAAACATTATAATTTTGGGGGGAATGCAACAACCTTATTGAAAGAAAAGTGCAATGTAATTTGTCAAAAGCTTAAAAGGGGGAACTTAAAACACCTCCCCTCAAGCGCAGGACCAAGTGCAGAGTGGACTCTCTGGATGTTGTGTTCAGAGAGGGTGTGCCCATCTTCCAGCTGTTTCCCTGCAAAGATCAGCCTCTGCTGGTCTAGGGGGATGCCCTCTTTGTCTTGGATGTTGGCCTTGACATTCTCGATGGGGTCACTGGGCTCCACCTCCAGGGGGATGGTCTTGGGGTCAAGGTCATCACGAAGATCTGCATCCCACCTCTGAGGCAGACGACTATATATATATAGGCCAACTTTTTCGCTCTCCTCTTTCACTTTCATCAACAGGCTTTTTAGCTCCTCTTCACTTTCTGCCATAAGGGTGGTGTCATCTGCATATCTGAGGTTACTGATATTTCTCCCTGCAATCTTGATTCCAGCTTGTGTTTCTTTCAGTCCAGCGTTTCTCATGATGTACTCTGCATATAAGTTAAGTAAGCAGGGTGACAATATACAGCCTTGACGTACTCCTTTTCCTATTTGGAACCAGTCTGTTGGTCCATGTCCAGTTCTAACTGTTGCTTCCTGACCTGCATACAGGTTTCTCAATAATATATAAACTAATATATAGTTATATAAATATTATATATTATATAATCCTATTATATATATATAATCCTTAGTGCAGAGTTTAAGCTGAGTTGTTTTGTTGTGTAATCATAAGCTCCAGGCTCAAAGAAAAAGACATTTTATGTGATTACGACTAAAGCATGTAGAAAAAAAAATGTGTCCTTTCCTCTTTCTTGAGAATTCCAGACCCCATCTCCTTTCGAGAGCCCCAGACCCCTTTCTCCTCCTTGGGGATGCCGGACTTCCTACCTAGAGATCAACTTACCTAGAAATTGACTCTCTCAATGTGCTGGTATGTTTTTACATAATACGTGTGAAACTTCATACATGATTTTTAACATATAAAAGGCTCATCTATATACTTCCTGCCTCACCTCAAGTATGTAATGTCTCTCTCTGTTAATAAGGCTGTAGGTAAAGAGAGGATGGAGGGTCATAAGTGAGTGTATGATATTTCCACATCCATGTTTTAGAAGCACCACTCAAGTGGCATTGTGGAGAGAAGAGTGGAAAGGGAGTCAGATTCTCAAAACGCTTCTCATTCATTATCTGCAAAGTTCAAATAATTACACAAACAAATTTCCTCTACTCTGCCAGCAGGAACACTGGAGGTAGGGCTGAGGAGAATCGCTATCATTGAAAACATCTGATTTCGTGATGGAGGCATCACCAGCCCCTCCCCTCCAAACCCGAGAGCCTGTGATTCTGCCTCATCTCATAATTCTGTATAAATTCAAGATTTATGAGGCTTTATGATAGAAAGTGACGTCTTTTAGTTGGAGGAGAATGTTCTCGTGAAAATGCAGATTTTAAGAGGCACTGTCTTTTCTGTTGGGGAGGAAAATTTCCCCTCTAGCCTTGTGGGTTCTTCTGGCTGGCTTAGTCATTACAGTGACATGAGACAGATGAACAGATCTGTCCCCTGCCCTTCCTCAGGAAACACAGGGAGCCTGGGTGTCCTGTTTTGGCTCAAGACCACTGTAGTCCCTTTCTAGCAAGATAAAGGAAGTCTAGAATGGTCAAGTATGGTTGCTCACCATCAAATACAGGAAAAAATCCTTTCATAGAATCAAGGCCCAGGGTCAGATATGCAGACACCTGCAAGGACTGCACCGGTGCTTATAATTAATGATGTCGAGCGGGCAGACCAATGCACCTGACCCTAAGGGGTAAGCAGTTACTCAGCAAAACCTGCTAGTTAGTTAATCTAATGTGGCCAAATGGAATGGGCCCAATGTCTTTAGAGCTCTGGCCTTTTAAAGAATATCTGGATTCTTTATCTCCTTTTCCCCTCCACTTACCCCTTTAAGAAAAAGCAGACTCTATGGACCATACATTAAAAACGTGAGAGTTAGCTACCTTCCCATCTGATTTTGCAGCAGTTCTGATAGTACTAGCTTCTGCTTGGTCACCCCCAGAGCCAGAGGGTTCATTACCATTCAAGTCAGCCCTGTTAGACAGGAAATGTTTGTGTTCAACAGGAAGTTTTGAGAAATGGAACATTTCCTTCCATATAAGCAAACAAGGATGTCCCCATCACCAGCAATTGCAGCCACTGTGGATAGTGAGCTGGCGAGCCCTGAGGACGCTCAGGAAGTGAAAACACAGGGTTTGTTGTTGTTGTTCAGTTGCTAAGTCATGTCTGACTCTTTACAACCCCATGGACTGCAGCACACTGGGCTTCCCCCCTCCTTCACCATCTCCTAGAGCTTGCTCAAACTCATATCTAGTTAGTCAATGATGCCATGCAACCATCTCATCCTCTGTCACCCGCTTCTCCTCCTACACTCAATCTTTCCCAGCATCAGGGTCTTTTCTGATGAGTTACCTCTTTGCATCAGGTGGCCAAATTATGGGAGCTTCAGCATCAGTCCTTCCAATGAATTTTCAGTTGATTTCCTTTAGGATGGACTGGTTTATCTCCTTGCTGTTCAAGGAACTCTTAAGAGTCTGGCCCCAGATACCTGCGCTGCTTATCAAAGGAATGATTTCAGTGAGCCCAGACTCTTGCCATCTTCCCATACACAGAAATGTGCTAAATTCCTAAACTTGGGATATCTAGTTTTCTTTAATTTCAGTGATCTTTTGATATTCAGACCATTTGCCCTTTGTTGCAAAACTTCCCTTGAACCTGGCTCCCCCCCTCACCTCCTCAGAGCACTTCTCTCAGGGTCACTTGAGATGCTGTCTCCTGGGCTTGAAGCCCTAAAAATTCCCACCCAATAAAACAGAACTCTCAACTTTAGTTGTGAATATATTTTTTTAAGTCCACAGTCTTTACGAAAAAAACAAAACAAAACACAACCCACATGTCTTAGCTTGTCATTCAGGCTTCTTCCCTGCACCAGTCTGCACGGCACACACCTTAGGAGTCATCCTCTGCTTCCCATAATGTCGTTTCAGTGTTTCCCAAATTCGCCAACTATCTTCACCAGGGTTTTCCTTACCCACCCCCACTGTCTAGACTCCCCGGTGCTCTGCTCTCTGATATTCTAAATTTAATAGCCCATTTTTAAAAGCTAGCAAAATCATGTCTGCAAAGCTTCATAAAAAAAGGCAAACAGTGGATTCTGAATATGGTTTTGAATAGCTCCTCAAGCTGAGCCTGCCTGTTTGAACACTTCTAGTCAAAATCATGGTTGGTTTAAGGAAAGAACACAAAAATGAAATTTGCAGGTGGTTTCCATCCTAAATTATATATTTATGTATTTCTCAGTAAGTTGGCCAAACTTTAGATTTATTGGAGACAGAGAAAAGGTGAGAAAACCCATAATTTGGCTTGGGTATTAGAAAACATTTTCATGAATTAGATATTGATTTTTCTAAAGAGTTTTTCTCTGGTGGTGGTTAGTGAGCAGTGTGCAACAGCATGCTGAGTTGGCAGGAATGTAGCACAACCTTATCACCATCCCTTCCTGAGTCCATTACAGACATCAGTGGAGCATCACCGAACCTTCCTGAGTCCATACAGACATCAGCAGTGGAGCATCACCGTCCCTTCCTGAGTCCATTGCAGACATCAGCGGGGCATCACCGTCCCTTCCATACACAACAACTCCCTGTTAGTATAGTGATTAGTGTCCCCACCTGTCACACGGCAGTCTAGGGTTCAGTTCCCTAATGGAGATGGAGACGTTGGTGATCTTTTGGGCTTCCCTGGTACCCCAAATAGTGAAGAATCTGCCGACAATGCAGGAGACCCAGGTTTGATACCTGGGTTGGGAAGATCACCTGAAGGAGGGAATGGCTACCCACTGCAGTATTCTAGCCTGGAAAATTCCATGGACAGAAGAACCTGATGGGCTACAGTCCATGGGGTTGCAAAGAATTGGACACAACTGAGTGCCTAAACAACAATAACATACATGGTTGAGACCCAGGAAAACTGAGTAACTTGTCGAAATGACTGAAGCCCTCACTTTAGATACAATCTTTACCTGAAAACAAAAGAGGATGTTGGGGGCGATCGGTTCGGGACTTCAAAGAGGAGAAAGACAATTCACATGGACGTGGTAAAGCAGGTATTTGGTAAACGAAGAATGTTTGGTGGGCCACACAGACAGTGGAGACCAGGGTGGACTCAGGATCTCTAGGTTCTGTCTACAGTTTCCCCACCACTTAGCCCAGAGTCTTTGCAGATATCGGTGGTGACATCTCCATTTGGGGAACAGGTCCTTGATCTAAATTCTTTTAGGCATTTATGGGAAAGATCAAAGTTGCTTGCCAAGTCTTTCAGGCCCTGATTGTTTTCATCAAAATTATCTTCATGCCAAAGGAACATTTGGGAGAGGCAAGTTTTGCTCCCCAGCTCCAGTGCATTTGGTTTTGAGCAAAACAGTTGGATGCTTGAGAAATATATAAGGAAGTACCCTTCTCTGGGTATTTTATTATTATCTTTATAACCTCCTGGGCCCCCTGATGGATAATTCTTTTTAACATCCAGTAGCTGCTATTGTACCTGCAGCTGGACTTACTGCTAAGCATAATGTCAGCTAAGTATTTTTGTTTTCCCCTGTCACTTTAGCACCGAGGGCTGTGTGACCTGGAGTTTCCTTCCGAGCATTTCTAAAAGGAAGCAAACTAGCACTGTGGATGGATAGGCCTTTTCACATTTGCAAAGCATTCTTCTGGGTCATTCCAACTCCCACCACTTTGCTTTTGGCAGGCACTGTAGCTCCCAAGCAAGTGGCAGACCATCTTTTATTCTCATAAAGCCATCAGGAACGTCTCGTAGCGCCGCAGTGATGAGCAATTTGCAGGTGGTAAATTCACGGCCCTTGGACGTGTCATGGGCGGACGGCCACTTCCTCCTAAGGGCAGACTGACCCCTGCAAGCTTCCACCATGGCTGGCGCTGTGGGGAGACGGGGCGTGACAAGCCGTTTGAGAAGGAGGAAACGTGCATCGTGCATCGTCGGGAACAGAAGAGAAGGTAATGGAGGTGGGTGAGCCTCTCGGGGTAGAAGCAGACTTAATTTACCCATTAGAAGCATTTCCTGTAATTAGCTGAAAATGGATTTCGCCTCTATTAGATTAGAACTAGATGAAAAAATTGACAGAAATCTCAAAGCAAGTGAAAGAAATGCCCTTCAAGTACTCTCATTAGAGAGCAAATTATCTTCCCTTAGACGAGTTTCCGCCCTCGACAAGACAGCGGGGAAGGAACATCGCTGACATCCCTGGTTTCGCCACATGATGTTTTTAGCGGCTCGTGTGCACTGAAGGCATCAGAACCAGCCTCCCCACAATGTGCCACTCTGGCTTGTGGATTGTTTTGAGCTGGAGTCAGTCAAGGCCCTGAAGACACAGGAAGAGCTTTTCGTCTCCCTCTGTGACTGTCTCAAACTGAGTCACTTTGCTGTACATCTGAAAGTGATACAATGTTATAAATCAACTATACTTCAATATAAAAAATTAAAAACTATTAAGTAGAGAGGGTTTCCCAGGTGGCTCAGACGATAAAAAGTCCTCCTGCAATGCGGGAGACCTGGGTTTGATCCCTGATTTGGGAAGACCCCCTGGAGAAGAGAACAACATCATGGTATCCAGTCCCATCACTTCATGACAAATAGGTGGGGAAACAATGGAAACAGTGACAGACTTTATTTTCTTGGGCTCCAAAATCACTGCAGATGGTGACTGTGGCTATGAAATTAAAAGACGCTTGCTCCTTGGAAGAAAAGCTGTGATAAATCTAGAAAGCATATCGGAAAGCAGAGACATAACTTTGCCAACAAAGGTCTGTCTGGTCAAAGCTATGGTTTTCCCAGTAGTCATGTATGGATGTGAGAATTGGACCATAAAGAAGGCTGAGCGCCAAAGACTTGATGCTTTTGAGCTGTGGTGTTGGAGAAGACTCTTGAGAGTCCCTTAGACTGCAAGAAGATCCAACCAGTCCATCCTAAAAGAAATCAGTCCTGAGTATTCATTGGAAGGACTGATGCTGAAGCTGAAGCTCCAATACTTTGGCCACCTCATGTGAAGAACTGACTCATTTGAAAAGACCCTGATGCTGGGAATGATTGAAGACAGGAGGAGAAGGGGACGACAGAGGATGAGATGGTTGGATGGCCTCACCAACTCACTGGACACGAGTTTGAGAAAGCTCTGGGAGATGGTAAAGGACAGGGGAGCCTGGCGTGCTGCCGTCCATGGGGTCGCAGAGTCAGACACGGCTGAGCAGCTAAAGAGCAACAACAGCAGCATTATATCTGGGATGGACTAGCCACAAGTTCCTACTATATAGCGCATAGGCAACATCCCGTGATAGACTGTAATGGGAAAGAGCATGAGAAAGGATACGTACGCTCATAACTGGGTCACTCTGCTGTGCCTCTGTGATTAGCACGACATTGTAGCGCAATTATCCTCTAGTAAAAAATAAAAAAAAAAACTATTATATATAGAATGGATAGGACCTACTGTACAGCACAGGGAACTTATTCAATATCCTGCGATAAACTATAATGGAAAAGACTCTGAGAAAGAGTATATATATGTGTAACTGAGTCACTTCACTATAAAGCAGAAATTAACATTGTAAATTAACTATGCTTCAATAAAATTCTTAAAAATAAAGACTTTTGAGAGAGGGTCTGTTTCAGGAAGAGAGCTGTCATCCAAGACAACTACAAATGAATGTGCTTGGTATAGGAGGCTGGGAGACCTCAGCTAAGCCCGTTTGTTCAAATTCCTCTCTGGATCCCACTGTCTATTTGCGCCAGACTCAGATTTGTTTACCAATCTTCTTGTAAATTATCTTCCTTCCCTTTGAAGCCCCAGACCCCTGCCTGCTTCTCCTTAGCTCAAGATGGCATGTAAGCTTCAGTGTCAATGTGAAGCTCTTGTATGTAGGAAATTCAATTTGTTCTTCCTGCTAATCTCTCTTAGGTCAATTTAATTAATAGACCAGCCAAAGAACGTGGAAGGTTAGAGGAAAATCTCTTCCTCCCGTATGGTGCCAAGAACTGAAGATAAGAAGACGGAGCCAGGAGCAGGAACCAGGAGCTTCTCCCCTTCTCTGAGCCCAGTTCTGTCTCCTCCAGTCTCTGTGTGATCCCAGCTGAGATGCTGGCCCTAGGTACCCTTCTGTTTCCACTTCTCAGAACCCAAAGCTCTCCCAGTTTGTGATTCTGTGAACTCTTTAGGGAGATGCCTACATAACAAAAGAGAAGATGGGTAACTCCACTGTATTTCATGTAAAATCCAAGTTGCCAGTATGTTAGGAGAAGGGCAGAAGAAATCAGTGGATGCTGTAGTGTTTGTAACTTGAGGGAAAGACTGGAGGAACCAGGAGGGGTTGTAGTCAATGGTACAGAATCTGCAGACAGTCCTGGGTTGAATCCCTACTCTGCCTCAGTGTTCATATCTGTAATATGGGGCCGCAGCGTGGGTAGTAGAGGTAACTGACATCATGTGTGTGTACAGCAGTTAGGACAGTGACGTAACAGTGTTCCTGTAGATCTGCCCTGCCTTTTGAGCTGCTGGAGATAGTCACACAGCCTCTGCTACTCTTTCCCTTGAGAGGTAGAGACAAAGCCCCCTTTCTTTCAGTCGGGGCTGGCCTGAGCATCTTCATGACTAACAGAATGATGTTCTGGGACTCATGAGGCCAGGTCCTAAGGAGCCTTGTAGTTTCTGCCCTGGCTTTTGGAAAACTTGAACTTGAGCCACGAGCCATTACGCAAGAAGTCTGACTGCTGTGGAATTCTCGTGCTAAGGTGAGCCTAGGTGGAGGCACACAGAGAGACCCTGAGTTTGCATACAGAAGGGTGCTCGGCAGTCCCAGTGGTCCAGCCTCCAGCCATGGGGTCAAACCAGGGGAAGCCCTGGACATTGTGCAGAAGAGACAAGCTGTCCTCTCTGTTCTACCACCCCCCCAGAACCCTGAGAGATCATAAAAGACAGCTGTGGCTTTCAGGTGATGTAACACACACCGAGGGGCTGCACAAATACTCACATTTACGTTGTTGACATTCAGTGAAGGTGAAGTGTGAGTCCTTTCTTTCTGGCTGTTCCCAGCTTGTCTCTTTCCTTCCCAAATTTGAATCGGCAGTTCTGTCTGAATTATGCTTGGCTCTGAACCCTTGTTTTCCTTTTCTAGTTTCAGTGAAAATAATACACTGAAATTACAAGGACATAAAATAGAGTATATATATGTGTGTGTGTGTGTGTGTATGTATGTGTGTATATATATATATATATATATATATATCAGTAACCGTGTGTGATGGAAGTGCCTGACCTAGTAAAAAGCGAATTGAATAGAAATCTGATTCCTGTGAGAATCAGTCAAATAAATATCTTCTTCATTGAATTAGATCATTTTCATAAAACTAAGGGGTCCACTGGGACACAGCTTTTGTTGTAACTCAGAATACTGGGCATGAATCAGCTGACTTCTTTATTTGGAGCATCTAACCCAGTACTGTATTTGTTCCTTCAAATGAGAGAGAATTCCAGGCATGTCTCTCTCAAAATCTAGAGTTGGATAAAGGACAGAATCAGGGTGGGATCCTTGCCACAGAAATGCTTCTTGCATTTTGGTAATCGCATATGGTGGGAAAGGGTAAACACACTTTCTCTGGAGGAGATGCGGTGTTTTTCACTGGAATACGGTCGATTGGTTCTTTGTCTTGCTTAGTCTGATGAGTTTCTGACTTTCTGATAAAAGTTATAGACTCCTTCAAGAGATGCACGTATACACACCAAAACAATACGCTGCTTACGCTTACGGAAAGAGGGGGGACGTCCCAGTCCTAAGAAGTCTGTTTTCACGTTGAGAATTCTTGACCTGAAGGAAGATTTTGTATTTTGATAATACCTCTTCCTAGACAGAATAGCCCTCAAACACATAGTTATATTTGTTGTTGTTGTTTGATTTGTCTGCTTAGGTTATATGGTATAGAATAACTCCTCCTCCTCCCCGAACTGTCAGAGGTTTCAGTATGGAGTCGGAGTTGCTAAGACTCTGATGAGCTTTCATACAGTTAGACGCATGTGTCATGCTCAAGTCGTGTCTGACTCTTTGTGACTCCATGACTGTAGCCCTCCAGGCTCCTCTGTCCATGGGATTCTCCAGGTAAGAGTACTGGAGTGGGTTGCCATGTCCTCCTCCAGGGGGTCTTCCTGACCCAGGGATTGAACTTGCGTCTCATGCATTGGCACTGACATCCCTTAGGAAGCCCATACAGGGAGGTAATCAGAAGTTATTAGACTGAATCCTTTCCTTCTTATTTGTTGTCTTTCTCTCAGAGGCTTCTTGATTTTGCTCCATTTATTAGAACCATGCTCAACACTTATGAAAGCATCTGCTTAGGAGCGGAACTCATCTTTATCCCGAGATCAGCTAAGCGAACTTCCCTCCAACGACACTGATTGCAGAATGCAACGCATAATTAAGTGTTTACTGAAAAAGCCAGCAAACAGGGCCGGTGGGAATATGTCAGAGCAGCTCTTGTCTCCATAGCAACACCCGATGAGCCTTGCAGAAAAATGAACGCATTCGCAGGATCACTGATGCAAAATGATAAAGCCGCAACTAGCAAGCACACAAAATCAACTCCATCGTTATGTTCAGGGCATTAAATATTTAATACCTTAGCTTTCCACATCAGCATTCAATAATCCTAATTCATTTTTGGTTGTTTCTAAGTTGCTTAAGTGGAGAATAACTGACATCTGTTGATTACACACACTTCATAACTGCAAGTCTTGGTGTTATTTGCACAGGATGGCAGAATACATTTTATAAGCAATTAGGAAAATGCAGTCATAAATTATACTAGCCACGATGCCAGACAACATTCTCCCCTTGACAAACAAATATTTATCCTTCTCTGAAATGGAAGAACATTCCAAACCACTTGGGGCAATGATCTTTCCTCTTTTGACAAGTGTGTGCTGGGATTTCAGTGGGCTTGGGAGAAGGTGAGTTGGGTTTAATGAGCTTCCGGTTGTCTGAGGTGCGTGTTTGTTGTGGGCTCTCCTCCCCAGTGTCTGGAGGGCCATGCCCTTGTCTCAGATGCTTGAGTGTAGGTGGGGCCACTATCTGCCATCTTTCTCTCCATTGCTTGATGTCATGGGGTTAGCCAGGAAGCAGCAGGTCTGGGGTGGCCCCATCCTCCTCAAGTTCATTTATCTTGCTGTCTCAATGACACTGACATCCATGACAGGTCATCAGACTCTGCATGTAAAAAATATTAGCTTAGTGGCAATCGGCAAATGCAAACAGAGTACCAGTGTGAAAGAAACTCTGCAGATGAAATAGAGACGAGACCCAGGAAAGCACTTACCTTGATCTTCTCGCCTCTATGTTTGCGAGCTTTATGTCCCTGGTTATGTATTAACAGGGCTTCCCTGGTGGCTCAGATGGTAAAGAATCCACCTGCAATGCAGGAGACCTAGGTTCGATCCCTGCATCAGGAAGATTCCCTGGAGGAGGGCATGGAGCCCGCTCCAGTACTCTTACCTGGAAAATCCCATGTGCAGAGGAGCCTGGTGGGCTACAGTCCTTGGGGTCACAAAGAATCAGACACGACTGAGCGACTAAGCATAGCCCAGGGTAGCATGTTTGTATAGATACTGTAGAATAGTAACACCTATTACCTTTGAGTGACTGTGATTTGTCATATACTTTACTGGGAAATTTTACATTTATTATATGCAGTTATCACAATGACTCAGCCAAGTAGTTAAAAAAATTTTTTTTTAATTGAGTAGTTAATTTACAATGTTGTGTTAATTTCTGGTATATAGCAAAGTGACTCAGCTACACAGATATATGTACATATATATTCTTTTCCATGTTCTTCTCCATAATAGTTTATTACAATATATTGGATATAGTTCCCCGTGCTCTACAGTAGGAGCTTGTATGAATAGTGATTTGTATCGGCCAGTCTAATCTATCCCTGCCCTCTCCCTTCCTTCCCCCTTCGGTTTGTCTTCCATGTCTGTGAGTCTGTTTTTGTTTTGTAAATTCCGCAGATGAGTGACAGCATGTGATACTTCTCTTTCTCTGTCTGACTCCCTTCACTTAGTAGGATAATCTCTGGATCCATCCATGATGCTTCACATGGCATTATTTCCTTCATCCTTAAGTCAGCCAAGTATTTGATCATCATTTCCATACAAGGAAAACTGGGGTTCAGAAAAGCAAAAAGATTTGTCCAAGACTGGCCAGTAATGGGGCTTCCCCCATGGCTGAGTGGATAAAGAATCTGCCTGCACTGCAGGAGACACAGGTTTGATCCCTGGGTTGGGAAGATCCCCTGAAGGAGGAAATGGCAATCCACTCCAGTATTTTTGCCTGGAAAATCCCATGGACAGGGTCGCAAGGAGTCGGACATGACTGAGCAACTAAACAGAGACGGCAAGTGATAGGTGACGACTCCAATCAAATTTTGCCTCCAAAGATGGCATCTTCCCATAAATGTGCACACGTTCGTATAGGGTTCTGTAGCCTCACAGGCTGCTTGATGCACGTTTCTGGGCCCACAGCCCCAAGCAGCCTAGCAACCCCAATGTTTTCAAGTTGGGTGATGAGCGGTGAAAGCGTTGCCACAGCGATGGTTTGCTCTCTCTGTCTGAGATTCCAAAGAGCTTGCTGGTGGTGTTTGCTCTTTCCTCTGAGTGACTGAAGAGGTGGGTGCTGTTGGGTGAAACCACTGGAGACCAGCCATAGGTCTTGATGGTGGCTGTTGTGCTGAAACCAGCCTCCCTTCGAGAAGAACCTCCGCGTGTTACCCAACACAAGTTCGTGTGCCCCACGCACAGTAATGCCAAACAAACTGACTCTGGAGCAGAGAAAGGTTTACTGCAGAGCCGAGCAAGGAAAAAGGGTGTCCTGTGTTCAAAAAACCCTGAACTCCCTGAAAGGTTTCAGCAAAGCACTTTAAAAGGCCCACTGAGGGAGGGGCATCTCAGGTCACATGATCAGCTCGTACAGTTTTCTGGCTGGTTGATGTGATCCATCCCTAGGTATCAGAAGGTCTGATCATTAAGCAGTTAATTTCTTCCATTTGTTGTTGGTGGTTTTTAATATCTGAAAAACACAGGAAATATGCATCAGATCTTATTATTGGGGCACATCAGAGAGGAGATACAGCAGAGGCTATGAGGGTGGGGTCAGTCCCAAGACCTGCTCAGCTACACTTGGAAGCCAGTCCTGAAATTAAAGGGATCCACTGAGATATGAATAAAGTGGAGACTTGTGTATAGGTGTGTGTGTGCGCGCACACACACACACAGTATAAATATTCATTGTCATTCATTATCTTTGCCTTTAGGACCTTGTATTTCAGTCTCTATAGTAAAATGATGACTATAATTGGAGATTGGTTGATGACATTTGTTATATGATGTAAAACAACCTCTCTGGGGGTGTGACCTGGCACCCTCACTTTCTAGGATGCCCTATAACAGGGAATCACCCTGTTTACTCATATTTAAAATGATTTTAATACATATTCAATACATGTTAAAATGGTGACATCACAGAGTAATAACTAAGGGATTTATGTGGATTATTTCCTTTAATCCTCACAGCAATGCTTTTAGATAAAGAAACTGAGGCTTAGTGAAACCAAGTAACTTGACTGAGGCCACAAAGCTCATGAGAGGGAACAGACAGTCTTTCTCTAGAGATCACAATTTTTCTTAGACCCTGGGACTAAGTCGATGCTAGGTTTAGTTCCTATTTCTTTTGGAAGAAAATGGGAAATTACCTAGACAGACATTTAAGTCTTTCTTTACCTGCATTTGTAACATATTTCCGTTAAATGAGATTAAGATCGTGATGATATACTTAACAGGTAGGTTTGCTCTGTGTCCATTGATTCATTCACTGATCCACAGATATTGCTGAGTACATACAACGAGACGATGTCTGTGCTGAGTGCCGAGCAGACAAAGGCGAGCAAGATATAGTTCCTTGAGAGAGGCTGGAAAATTATACAGGAACAAAAGGCAAGCATGGGATATTATAAGAAGCATGAGAAAAAGCACTTCTCCTATATTTGGGGGTCTGAGTGGAGTGCAACATTGTAGCCTGCAGCCAAGAAGAGGTGCCAGAAAGCTGTCGCAAACAATCGGGAAGGGTGCAAGGGTGGGGGTGATCATTTAAATAGATAATTTCTGGATTCTTTACTAAGAGGCCTAATGTTCTTTCAACTCCTCTCTACCCATGGAGCAATAACAAAGTCTGAAGCATCTTTGAGCCAGAAAGCCTTCGATGGATAACAGAGAATTGAAATTCTCGACATTGTGGAGTTAACTCCACTGCTCAGAAATCTCACACTCTCATTAATGTGTCGGCTTAAAAATGAACAATGTGGGAATGAGAATGGTACGGCTATTTTTTTTTTTAAAGATTGTTTTGATGTGGGCCATTTTTAAAGTCTTTCTTGAATTTGTTACAATATTGCTTCTGCTTTATGTTTTGACTTTTTGGCTGCAAGGCATATGGAATCTTAGCTTCCCCACCAGGACTGAAACTGCACCCCTGCACTGGAAGGCGATGTCTTTAACCACCGAATTGCCAGGGAAATCCTGGTACAGCTATTGTGGAAAACGGTTTGGCACATACACTTTCAAAAGTTACATATAAGAGGAAAGTGAAACAAATAAGGTGAAAAAAAGTCAATATACATTTACTGTATATTCCAGCCATTCCACTCATAGGTTTCTTCCAAGAAAAAGGAAAATGTATGTTGCCACCAAGACTCATGCGTTAAAGTAGATAGCAGCCTTATTCATTCATAAGGTCAGAAAGTGAAACAACCTTAAAGCCCATCAAATGGGAAATTAATAAACAACACATTATATATACAGTGGGACAATATTCGACAAGAAAAAGGAACAAAATTCTGTTACCCACTACAACATGGGTGAACCTCAGAAACAGGCTAAGTGAAAGAGGCTGGATGCAAGCATATTTGTTTGGTTCCGTGTATATGAAATGGCTGGAAAGGCAGACATTTGGAGACAAAAAGGAGATTAAGGTTTTCCTAGGGCTGGAAGTGAAAATGAAGAATAACTGCTAACTGGGATAAGGGATCTCTTTAGGTGATGGAAATGTTCTAAAAACCAAACTGTGGTGATAGTTGCAAAATTTTGAAAATATATTAAAAATCATTGAATTGTCTGCTCAAAAATGTATTTTATGGTGCATGATTATACTTTTAGACAACTTTTAAACAATGACCAAATGTCCTACTAAAATTTCTGTTTGAGTTAGTTGGAGTGTCTGAAATGTCACTGTTTATCATTAACAACTGTAACAGCCATCCTGGCTGTTTACTCTTTTAAACATAGCCTTCAAATCTGTTTTATTCTTTGTCTTTAGAAAAGAACACAAGACTTTAAAGATGGCTCAGGGCATTACTAAATCATGGACGCTAAACCTTTTCACCATGTTAGTTAAAATGACAAGATTTATCATTTACAGATGTTTTCCAGCAGATCTGAACTTCTTGTCAGCATTTCAGATTCTGTAGGACTTTGTGGGTTTGTGATGTAGTGATTAGCGCTGGCAGTCCTTTCCTGTAATTGTGTAGTATCTAAGGGAGGCCCTGGAAGTAAATGTAATTCCTCAACCAAGAGCGATGAATTAGCCAACACAAGACTGTGTTACTTTGGGCAGAATCCTTGAACTGCAAGGAGGTCCAACCAGTCAATCCTAATGGAAATCAACCCTGAATATTCACTGGAAGGACTCATGCTGAAGCTGAAGCTCCAATACTTTGACCACCCAATGCAAAGAGCTGACTCATTGGAAAAGACCCTGATGCTGGCAAAGATTGAAGGCAAAATGAGAAGGGGGAGCAGAGAATGAGACAGTTAAATAGCATCACTGACTCACCAGACATGAATTTGAGCAAATTCTGGGAGAGGGTGAAGGACAGGGACGCCTTGCATGCTGCAGTTCATGGGATCACATTGAGTCCCATGACTTAGCAACTGAACAACAACAACAAAATGTATAAAATTAACATTTCACATTTTTTTTCATATCTCTTTTGAAAAGCCCCGGAGCCAAAGTCATGGGAAACATTTAAAGAAATCTCGTTTTCTTGAATTCCAGTTCTGCTTATCAAGCCAACTTTTCTTGGATAAGGATTGAAAAGTCAGCAGAGCAATTTAACTCTAGGAGAGGATTTGATAGGACTGGCACAACTCATTCTCAAGAATCAGGTGGGTGTCATCTGAAACTGACTTGAAATTTCATCTCCTGGGTCCCCTGTTCTGTGCTTCCCTAGGGCAAGGAGATCCAACCAGTCTATCCTAAAGAAAATCAACCCTGAATATTCATTAGAAGGACTGATGCTGAAGCTGAAACTCCAATACTTTGGCCACCTAATGCAAAGAACTGACTCCTTAGAAAATACCCTGATGCTGGGAAAGATTGAAGGTGGGAGGAGAAGGGGATGACAGAGGATGAGATGGTTGGATGGCATCCCTGACCCAATGGTCATGAGTGTGAGTAAACTCCGGGAGTTGGTGACGGGCAGGGAAGCCTGGCGTGCTGCAGTCCATGGGCTTGCAAAGAGTCAGACACGATTGAACTGAACTGAACTGAGGGCTTAGGAATGAATAGGCCCTGGTCTCCAGCAGCCTTGGTTTTAGTTCTGGTTCTATTACTTCTTACTTTTGTTGACTGAAGAAAAATGCACAACCTGAAAGTTGAGAGTTGTGTTTTATTTGGAGGACTTTCTGAGGACCCTTGCCTGGAAGACAGCCTCTGCAATGGCTCTGAGGGGCTGCTCTGAAGATGTAAGGGAGGAGCCAGGATATATGAATTTTTGCAACAAGGACCAGGTAGTCAGATCATCAAAAGATCACTGTTAATTAAAGAAAGCAAGACATCTCAAGTTTATGACTTTAGTGCTTTTCTATGTATGGAATGGGGCAAGAGTCCAGACTCACTGAAATAATTCCATGGATATACACCTCAGCTATCCGAGACCAGGTTCCTGGTTTTTCTATCCTGAATCCCCACAGGTGCACGGTCCTAGGGTGGCTGCATTGGCTGATGGCCTGCTGGCCCCAGCGTCCTTTGTTCACTGATATGATGACAGATAGCATTACCAACAGTTACATTACCATGTGACTTTAGGTAAAGTAAAGTAAAGTAACCTTCTTAATCCTCAGTGTTTAGAAAATCAGTAAAATGGAAATAATAATTGTATCAATCCCAGAGAGTTGGGGCAAAGGCTTGCAGAAATAATTTACATATAGTGATAAGTGAAAGTAGCTCAGTTGTGTCCATCTCTTTGTGACCCCATGGACTATACAGTCCATGGGATTCTCCAGGCCAGAATACTGGAGTGAGTAGTCTTGCCCTTCTCCAGGGGATCTTCCCAACCCAGGGATCGAACCCAGGCCTCCTGCTGCTGCTGCTGCTGCTGCTGCTGAGTCGCTTCAGTTGTGTCCGACTCTGTGCGACCCCATAGACGGCAGCCCACCAGGCTCTGCCGTCCCTGGAATTCTGCAGGCAAGAACACTGGAGTGGGTTGCCATTTCCTTCTCCAATGCATGAAAGTGAAGTCGCTCAGTCGTGTCCAACTCTCAGCGTTGCAGGCTAATTCTTTACCAACTGAGCTATGAGGGAAGCCCCTGACCCAATTAGATGCCTCAAAACATGGTTTATCTGTAATAGTTGCAGTATCCTATAGACCCCTCCATCAGAGGTAGGACCACTGTTCTATTATTGTCAGTTGAAAATAAATAGAAGGTGTTTGAATGCGAGCATTTTGAATAGAGAAATTGTTGTTATTATTGGTGTTCTGTGTCCTTAGCATGAAGCACAGTGCCAGGCATATTCTACTTGGTTCAAAATATTTCTCTAGTAATTGAGCTGAATGGTTCCTTATTTTATTTTTTTTTTTGAAAACCCTTTTTGGCGCATAATTGATTTATGATGTTGTGTCAGTTTAGGTGTACAGCAAGATACACTTGCTATACATATATGCATATCTACTCTCTCTTAGACTCTTTTCCCATGTAAGTTATTACCGAATCCTGCAGTAGGTCCTTATTTGTTATCTGTTTTATGCGTAGAAGTGTGTATATGTCGGTCCCGATCTCCCCATTTATCTCTCCTTCCCTTCCCCCGCTGTTAACCACAGGACTGTTTTCTGTACCTATTACTTGCCTTCTGTTTTGTAAATAAGTTCCTTTGTGCCATCTTTTTTAGATCCCACATATAAGCAGTATCACATGATATTTTCCCTCCTCTGTCTGACTGCACTTAGTATGATAGCCTCTAGGTCCATTCATGTTGTGGCATTATTTCATTCTTCTTTATGACCAAGTGGTCTTCCACTGTATAAGTGTACCACGTCTTTATCCATTCCTCTGTCGACGGACTTTTAGGTTGTTTCAGGTTCTGGCTCTTGCAGGTAGTGCTGCAGTGAACTCTGGGCTACGTGTATCTTTCTGAATCGTGGTTTCCTCTGTATATCCGCTCTGTAGTGGAGTTGCTGGATCACACGGTAGCTCTATTTTTAGTTCCTAAGGGACGTCCATCCTGTTCTCCATGGAGGCTGCACCAGTCGACAGTCCCACCAATAGCACAGGAGGGCTCCATTTTCCCCACACCCTCTCCTGTGCTTATTCTTTGTAGGTATTTGGATGATGGCCGTATTGTTCAGTGTGAGTGGCGCCTCATTTTATAGGTGAGGGAAGCAAACTCAGAGATAGTGAGTGGTTTCTCCACAGTGCATAGATGTTCAGGGCAGCGCTACAGTGGAACTTAGCACCCCTGGCTATTCTGCTGGTGCAATTGGACCATTTATCAACAGAGTGAGGGTAGTGCTGGGGAAAAGTGAAGGCAGGACGTTCACAGAACCTTGACCAGTTGAAGCCCTGGGGGCTTCATGTTGATTATCTGGGCCTTGTGGTTGATTGACTCACAGTCTCTGTGGCACTTTTTACCTCTTCCCCCAAACCCCACTTTGCACTGTACCTAGCCACCAAAACCTCAACCGAAAGCCAGGGTTGAAATTGTCTTACCCTCAGGCTTCTGACTCTGTGTGGAAAATCACATGACTGGACAAGATGCCATCATTGAAGAATTATGGATCCCAGCACTTAATAAAGTTCCAGGGATATAGTAGTCACTTCACTGAGAGAGGATGTGAGTAAGAGAATGAATGAACCAGTTTTGGTTCAAGTAACGCCGAAGAAGCTGAAGCTGAACGGTTCTATGAAGACCTACAAGACCTTCTAGAACTAAAAGATGTCCTTTTCATCATATGGGACTGGAATGCAAAGGGAGGAAGTCAAGAAACACCTGGAGTAACAGGCAAACTTGGCCTTGGAGTACAGAATGAAGCAGGGCAAAGGCTAACAGAGTTTTGCCAAGAGAATGCACTGGTCATAGCAGACACCCTCTTCCAGCAACACAAGAGAAGACTCTACACATGGACGTCACCAGATGGTCGACACCAAAATCAGATTGATTATATTCTTTGCAGCCAAAGACGGAGAAGCTCTATAAGTCAGCAAAAACAAGACTGGGATCTGACTGTGGCTCAGATCATGAACTCCTTATTGCCAAATTCAGACTTAAATTGAAGAGTGTAGAGAAACCACTACACTCTTCAGGTATGACCTAAATAAAATCCCTTACGATTATACAGTGGAAGTGACAAATAGATTCAAGGGATTAGATCTGATAGCCAGAGTTCCTGAAGAACTATGGATGAAGGCTTGTGACATTGAATGGGAGGCAGTGATCAAGACCATCCCCAACAAAAGGAAATGCAAAAAGGCAAAATGGCTGTCTGAGGAGTCCTTACAAATAGCTGTGAAAAGAAGAGAATCAAAAAACAAAGGAGAAAAGGAAAGATATACCCATTTGAATGCAGAGTTCCAAAGAATAGCAAGGAGAGATAAGAAAGCCTTCCTCAGTGATCAATACAAAGAAATAGAGGAAAACAATAGAATGGGAAAGATGAGAGATCTCTTCGAGAAAATTAAAGATACCAAGGGAACATTTCATGCAGAGATGGGCACATTAAAGGACAGAAATGGTATGGACCTAACAGAAGCAGAAGATATTAAGAAGAGGTGGCAAGAATACACAGAAGAACTATACAAAAAAGATCTTCATGACCCAGATAACCATGATGGTGTGATCACTCATCTAGAGCCAGACATCCTGGAATGTGTAGGCAAGTGGGCCTTAGGAAGCATCACTACGAACAAAGCTGGTGGAGGTGATGGAATTCCAGTTGAGCTATTTCAAATCTTGAAAGATGATGCTGTGAAAGTGCTGCACTCAATATGTCAGCAAATTTGGAAAACTCAGCAATGGCCACAGGACTGGAAAAGGTCAGTTTTCATTCCAATCCCAAAGAAAGGCAATGCCAAAGAATGCTCAAACTACCGGACAATTCCACTCATTTCACACACTAGCAAAGTGATGCTCAAAATTCTCCAAGCCAGGCTTCAATGATATGTGAACTGTGAACCTCCAGATGTTCAAGCTGGATTTAGAAAAGGCAGAGGGACAAGAGTTGCCAACATCTGTTGGATCATCAAAAAAGCAAGAGAGTTCCAGAAAAACATCTACTTCTGCTTTATTGACTATGCCAAAGCCTTTGACTGTGTGGATCACAACAAACTGGAAAATTCTGAAAGAGATGGGAATACCAGACCACCTGACCTGCCTCCTGAGAAATCTGTATGCAGGTCAGGAAGCAACAGTTAGAACTGGACATGGAACAACAGACTGGTTCCAAATAGGAAAAGGAGTATGTCAAGGCTGTATATTGTCACCCTGCTTATGTAACTTATATGCAGAGTACATCATGAGAAATGCTGGACTGGATGCACAAGCTGGAATCAAGATTGCCAGGAGAAATATCAATTACCTCAGATATGCAGATGGCACCACACTTATGGCAGAAAGCAAAGAAGAACTAAAGAGTCTCTTGATGAAAGTGAAAGGGGAGAGTGAAAAAGTTGGCTTAAAACTCAACATTCAGAAAACAAAGATCATGGCATTTGGTCCCATCACTTCATGGCAAATAGATGGGAAACAGTGGAAACAGTGAGAGACTCTATTTTTGGGGGGCTCCAAAATCATTGCAGATAGTGACTGCAGCCATGAAATTAAAAGATACTTGCTCCTTGGAAGAAAAGGTATGACCAACCTAGATAGTATATTCAAAAGCAGAGACATTACTTTGCCAACAAAGGTCCGTCTAGTCAAGGCTATGGTTTTTCCAGTAGTCATGTATGGATATGAAAGTTGGACTTATATAGAAAGTAAGCGTTGAACAATTGATGCTTTTGAACTATGTTGTTGGAGAAGACTCTTGAGAGTCCCTTGGACTGCAAGGAGATCCAACCAGTCCATTCTGAAGGAGATCAGTCCTGAATGTTCATTGGAAGGACTGAAGCTAAAGCTCCAATACTTTGGCCACCTCATGCGAGGAACCAACTCATTTGAAAAGACCCTGATGCTGGGAAGGACTGAAGGCGCGAGGGGAAGGGGATGACAGAGGATGAGATGGTTGGATGGCATCACTGACTCAATGGACATTGGTTTGAGTAACCTCTGGGAGTTGGCGATGGACAGGGAGGCTTGGCGTGCTGCAGTCCATGGGGCTGCAAAGAGTTGGAGATGCCTGAGTGACTGAACTGAGCTGAAGGACTCGTAGTTGCCTCTGGTCAGTTTCTCTCCCATCCCCAGAGTCCCCAAAAGCAGTAAGAACAGCTGTGAGCCCACTGTCTGCAGTTTAGATCCCAGCTTCATCAGCTCCCATCCGCACACTCTTCAACAGTTTATCTCTCTGCGGCTTTGGAAACTTCCCTGGAAAATGCAGTGGGTGGAAGATTGAAACCTTTTGCACATTGCCTGGCACATCCATGAATATTTGTTGCTGTTTAGTTGCTAAGTCATGTCAGACTATTTTGTGACTCCGTGGACTATAGCCCACCAGGCCGTATAGTTCATAGCATTTCCTAGGCAAGAATACTGGAGTGAGTTGCCATTTCCTTCTCCAGGGGATTTTTTCCCAACCCAGGTATCGAACCCGCGTCTCCTGTATTGGCAGGCACATTCTTTGTGCCACTGGGGAGCCCTTCAGTGAACATTCAGTTCAGTTCAGTCCAGTCACTCTGTTGTGTCTGACTCTTTGTGACCCCATGGCTTCCCTGTCCATCACCAACTCTTGGAGCTTGCTCAACCTCAAGTCCATTGAGTTGGTGACTGCCTGCAATGCGGGAGACCTGGGTTCAGACCGCAGGTTGGGAAGAGCCCCTGGAGAAGGGAAAGGCTACCCGGTCCAATATTCTGGTCTGGAGAATTCCATGGACTGTATTGTCCATGGGGTCGCAAAGAGTCAGACACGACTGAGCAACTTTCACTTCAATGAATATTAGCCTATTATAATTTCTACTGGTTCAACCACCCCAACTGCTGAGTCACACTTGGGAAGACAGCCTTGCCCTCTGCTGGAAGGAGAAACTTGGAACCAAGGTAAAAGCTCATGTCCAACCCCTACTCTCGTGTTAAAAACCAAGGACGCACATACTTCAGTTTGCATTTAGCAAGATCACAACTTCAGGAGCGTTACTTCAGGTCAGATCAGAACGTAGTATTAGAAATCTACAGGAGAAATAAAAACTGGGGGTCACCTCGGAGAACGCCTTCACCACACTGCTGGGGAAACTGGGACCTCGTAGTATAAACGCGGATGGTGGGCTTTTCTGTTCGTAAGGCAAGTGGTTGACTTCAGTGGCTGAGGCATCCACTTCAAAGCTAGCTCTTTGAAATATACACCAGTCACTCACCGGGCTAGACTGAAAAACCAGTCCTCCACCCCAGGCTTCTTTGTTTCAGAAATCGTGATTGATTTCAGTAAATTCCCCAATAAGGAACGAGCCTGCAAAACCCCAGGCCCTACCCTGGACCTAGTTCCAGCAGAACCCGGTTCTGGTTCATCCTGTCTCTCTCTCCTCTTCTCTCCCTCCTCTCTCCGCACGTGACTTCGCTGTGTGGCCTCAGGTGTGCCATGTAATTTCCAGGCCCCGTAAGTTATAAATCGTTTTCACTTCGGAGTTTCCTGATAGTTATTGCTGCGGGGGTCTTGCAATTATAAGAAGAACCACAAGGGCCGGTCCAGCCGTGACATTGGTTTATCAATGGCCGGAGGCTGGGTGAAGTGACTCCCAGACTGACTCTGGCGACCAGGTGTACGACTCCCAGTGTGGAATATTTCTCATGTTGTCGTCTCTAAGAACACAGGCTATGGTTTGCGCTGTGCTTTAATCTCCCTCGATGCTGGTAGGTTCCTAACTGGAGAGGAAGCCCGGGTGCGTTGTGCAAGCCTGCCCTCTGCTGGACAGCACGTGTATTGACGCAAGGGGACGTCTACTGGCAAGCCAGACGCCACACTGAGAGCCGCTCTAATGAGAAGAGGTGCTTTGGGGTGTGCGTAGGGGGAGTTCTGGGAATCTAATCTCAGGTTGCAAAGTGTAGTGCTTTTATTACAGGATCGGGGTGAAAAAAGGAAACTGAATGAAGGAGCAGGGCTGAGCATGGGAGCTCGTGTTTCCTTAAAGAGGAATACTGCGAACGCCATTCGTTCGCTCACCGCACCACTCCTCTCCTGCTAGGCCTCAAACTCTCAGAATAATGGTAAGAAGTGTTTTGCAGGTCCTAGCCTCTGGACCACCAAGGAATTCCCTCCTTTCTGGTTTAGAATGAGTGCCTGCAACGTGGTTCATTGATTTGTAATTTCTTAGTCTTCTAGAATGTGTTTGTCAGCTCAGCCCAAGGAATCCATGGAAACTGAAAATGTGAATTGACTTTAACACTGTCAGTGTTGAGCCTATCATCTCCTTAAAAGTGAGACTTTATGAGCTTAATTGGATTATTTGTTGTTAGTGGGAAATGCCTGCTTTTGTGAACTAGAGTTTGATGTCGGGTCTGGCGCCGACTGGCTCTGAGGATTGGGCAGGTTATTTATAAGTCAAAGCATTTGTTTTTCCATCTGTAAAATGGAGATGTAAATATTATGAAATAGTAACTATTTCATAGGTTTTTTTTTTCTGAAGAATAAATAATTTCACTTACTTGGCACCATGGAAAATGCTTAGTAAATATTATTGTTAGAAGAAGAGCAAGGTGGTTGACTAGGGAAGAGAAGAAAGAAATAATTGTATCAGTCACAATCAGTGATTTCACAATCCTTGTTGTGTTGCCAATTTGGCTTAGTTGTTATTAAATTTTGTCAGTTAGTGTTACTTTTATTAATATATAGATAAACCAAATTTTATGATTTAACTTCAAGATTATCTAGTTGGAGAAATGACTTTAAAAAACAGTATTTCTTTTTTTTTTATTTCATAAAGTAATACATTCTCACTGCAGAAACATTGAAAAATGCAGAAAAGCACCAAAGGAAAAACAAGTGTTCCACTCAAAATTTACTCTATAACCATCAAGGTTGTCGCATTCTATAAAGTTCTAATCGCTAAATCACTCTCTTTTGCAATTTACTCTTCTCCCATAACAGCAAAATCAAGTTTTAGAAGAATATTTAAAGACTATCCATTTATATGAACACACCATGATAAAGTTAAGCAGAATTCCCTGTTGTCAGATGTTGGGTATTACCCAAACACACTGGATAGTGAATGTTGTGCAGAACCTTCTGGTGCCTAAATCTTTGCCCATTCTTAATACTTTTATTGAGAGGGACTGTTTCAGTGGCAGTCAAGTTGCTAGGTTAAAAAAGTACAGCCAGTCTGTGAGAATAATTTTCTCAATAAAACCCATGGTTTAATTCTCAGAACGAGGCCACAGATAATCCACTGAATCTCAAAAATGGTGAGAATTAAAGCAAGGTCTGGCGTCCAGGGCCTTCCCTAGTGGCTCAGATGGTAGAGAAATCTGGCTGCAATGCAGGAGATCCCGGTTCCATCCCTGGGTCAGGAACAGCCCCTGGAGAAGGGCATGGCAACCCACTCCAGTATTCTTGCCGGGACAGACGAGCCTGGCAGGCCACAGTCCATGGGGTCGCAAAGAATTGGTCATGGCTGAGCGACTGACACAACGCTGGCTTCCAAACTCCAAAATCTGGGCCCCCTTAACCTCCTTGACCCTTTCTTGTGGTCTGTGCATCCCAGACCCCTGCTCTCCATTCTTCACCTTATCGTAAAGCTTTCTGAACCCCTGGGAGGCAGGATCAAGCCTGGGCCGTGGACACAGTGGTGTGCTGGTAGACGTCTAACTGCCGGCTCCCTGGTGGGTGAGGGAAGCCCCACTTCACAACATTGTGCAGTTTTGTGTTTTTGTTTTCTTTTGTGGAAAGCGCCCACCATGGCAAGTTTTGCTAACAAGATGGCATAACTGAACGTGGAATTGGGAAGAGGAAGCCACAGCGGGCTCTCGGGAGCTAGAAGGAGCCTGCTCCAGCACACCACCAAGGGGGTCAATGCCTGGTCCACACGGCCACCTGCACCTCCCTCCCCCATGGGGGCGTGTGGAGTCCGAGGACACGCTTCATTCCTCCTTACCAATTACGGTGTCAGGTGCCCAAGAAAGCACCTCCCTGTCTGCTCCCCTCCTCCACCTTCTTCTTGTCGACAGGTCCTGCTCCAGGGACGTAAGTACCCAGGCTTCTTTTTCATTACTGGTGACTAATATGTGTGCGTGCTCAGTTGCCCAGTTGTGTCTGACTCTTTGCGGCCCCATGGACTGTAGCCCACCAGGCTCCTCTGTCCATGGGATTCTCCAGGCCAGAATTCTGGCGTGGGTTGCCATGCCCTCCTCCAGGGGATCTTCCAGACCCGGGGATCAAACCCAGGTCTCCCGCATTGGCCGGCAGATTCTGAGCCACCAGGAGAGCTCGTAAGTAACGTGCAGACCTCTCATTGTGGTCATGACTGACTGAAGTCTGCTTATACTCCAGTGAAAATCACTACCCTGAGATTCTTTCCCGTTTAGATTGTGAGAAATAGAATAGATGAGTGTCAGATGTCAGACACACTCATTTGTATCAACTACTTTGCTCTGAAAATTAAAAAAAATTAAAATATGAGAGGTCCCGCAGCACACCTAGTCACACTTCAGTTGCGCTTTGCAACTATTTCCTGACATCGCTGTGTGTCAGGGTTCCTACTGGCTGCAGGAGGGACACGGAGCTGGCCAAGAGGAAGTGTCACGTCTGCCGTTAAGCTGAGCATCCCCCAGTGCCAAGAAATGTGCTCAGCGATTTACATACATCACCCCTGTAGCTCAGTCTTCGTCATGAGGCTGCATGGAAGACTGTTTCCACCTTTATACCACAAAGAAGAAACAGATGTTAGGACCGGACCCGTTCACTGATTACCAAACCCAGGTTTTTCCTCTGAGTCACTCTGTACAATTCTGCTGAGGCTTCCATACCCAAGGACCACAGACTGGGTAGCTTCAACGACAGAAATGTGTTTTCTCACAGTTAGGGAGGCTACAAGTCCCAGATCAGGTCCAACACTCAGCTCCTGGAGAGGACTCTCTCTCCGGCTGCAGATGGCCATCTTCTCGTGGTGTCCTCACTGGAGAGCCTGGGGCTCCCTCTTTTTCTAAGACCTCCAGTCCTGTCAGATTAGGACCCCGCTCTTATGACTGCAGGTAATCTTGATTACCTCCTAAGGACCCTATCTTGAAATGCAGTCGTGTTGGCAGTTCGGGCTTCAACTCATGAATTTTAGTGGGGAGACACAGTTCATTCCGTAGCCTGTTTTTTACTCTTCAACAGTTCCAAGTTCATATGAAGACTAGGAGTCATAAAAAAGGAATGAAATAATGCCCTTTCAACAACACAGATGGACCTAGAGATTAGCAACCTAAATGAAAGAGAAAGACAAATATATAATATCCCTTATATGTGGAATCTAAAAAAGTGATTCAAATGAACTGATTAACAAAACAGAAACAGAATCACAGACATGGAAAACAGACGTCTGGCTACCAAAGGAGATAGTGGTTGGTGGGGGCAATAAACTGGGAGCTGGGAATAACAGACTGACTGTGTGGATCACAAGAAACCGTGGAAAATTCTGAGAGAGATGGGAACACCAGACCACCTGACCTGCCTCTTGAGAAACCTGTATGCAGGTCAGGAAGCAACAGTTAGAACTGGACATGGAACAACAGACTGGTTCCAAATAGGAAAAGGAGTACGTCAAGGCTGTATATTGTCACCCTGCTCATTTAACTTCTATGCAGAGTACATCATGAGAAACGCTGGACTGGAAGAAACACAAGCTGGAATCAAGATTGCTGGGAGAAATATCAATAACCTCAGATATGCAGATGATACCACCATTATGGCAGAAAGTGAAGAGGAAGTAAAAAGCCTCTTGATGAAAGTGAAAGAGGAAAGTGAAAAAGTTGGCTTAAAGCTCCACATTCAGAAAATGAAGATGATGGCATCTGGTCCCATCACTTCATGGGAAATAGATGGGGAAACAGTGGAAACAGTGTCAGAGTTTATTTTTGGGGGGCTCCAAAATCACTGCAGATGGTGATTGCTGCCATGAAATTAAAAGACGCTTACTCCTTGGAAGAAAAGTCATGACCAACCTAGATAGCGTATTCAAAAGCAGAGACATTACTTTGCCAACTAAGGTCCGTCTAGTCAAGGCTATGGTTTTTCCAGCAGTCATGAATGGATGTGAGAGTTGGACTATAAAGAAAGCTGAGTGTGGAAGAATTGATGCTTTTGAACTGTGGTGTTAGAGAAGACTCTTGAGAGTTCCTTGGACGGCAAAGAGATCCAACCAGCCCATTCTAAAGGAGATCAGTCCTGGGTGTTCACTGGAAGGACTGATGCTGAAGCTGAAACTCCAATACTTTGGCCACCTCATGCGAAGAGTTGACTCATTGGAAAAGACCCTGATGCTGGGAAAGATTGAGGGCAGGAAGAGAAGGGGAGGCTGGATGGCATCACCGACTCAATGGACATGGATTTGGGTGGACTCCGGGAGTTGGTGATGGATGGGGAGGCTTGGTGTGCTGCAGTTCGTGGGGTCGCAGAGAGTCGGACACGACTGAGCAACTGAACTGAACTGAACTGCTGTGTATAAAATGGAAAAACAACAAGGACCTGCTGTATGGCACAGAGAACTGTAATCAGTATCTTGTGAGAACCTATAATGGAAAGGCATCTAGAAAAGAGTACATATGTATGTATATAACAGAATCACTCTGCGCCTGAAACCAACACAACATTGTAAATGAACCATACTTCAATAGAAACAGTTAAAAAATTAGGGGTATGCAAAAGATCATTGGAAGTAAGCTCTCCGTATTCACAGTCTGTCATCCCGTGTGGCATATATGGTTAAGAGGAAAGGTAGGCTTTACCTTGCAAAACTAAAATCTGAGCTTGGTGTCAAGTCCAGGTATGACATTCCTATTGGAAGCCATACTTATATTTTCTTACAAAGTGCTTTTGAAAATAAAACATAAGCATAATTGTAATAGTTGATCGCACTATTACGATAGTCCTTGACCCATAGAAGACAGTTGGTTACACAAATCTTATTTTTTTAAGAAACACAATTGAGGCTTTTAGAGTGAAGGGAATTTTTGGTTGTCCACCTAAATGGATGATCTGTTTTTAGGAGCAGAAGCCAGTTCAATATTCATAATACTCAGTGACTGACATTTTAGAGTATTAGCCATCTGATACATTATAATCCAAAATTGCCAGTTAAAAAAAAAAGCTTTTATCATTAGCATAAAACATTCCACAAAGCTTTAAAAATTGCTTGTTTTATATAATTTGAGGTGTTGCTGAAATTCACTATATGATTCCAATGTGACAGTGCAGAATTGAATGTGGAGGCATGCATAATCTTCCTCTTAGAAATCTAAAGGAGTTATAATTTCAAATTTTTGTGCAATTAGATTAGATCATAATTAATTAGATAAATTAATTAAATCAAATTAAATCAACAACTAAAAAAGAAGGTAGGCTTTAATCCCATGTTTGTGCTAAGTCGCTTCAGTTGGGTCCTACTCTGTGCAACCCTATGGACTGTAGCCCACCAGGCTCCTCTGCCCATGGGATTCTCCAGGCAAGAATACTGGAGTGGATTGCCATTCCCTTCTTCAAGGGATCTTCCCGACCCAGGGATCGAACCAGTGTGTCTTACATCTAACCTGCATTGGCAGACAGATTCTTTACCACTAGTGACACCTGGGGGCTTCCCTGGTGGTTCAGCTGGTAAAGAGTCCACCTACAGTGCGGGAGACCCCAGTTCAACTCCTCGGTTGGGAAGATCCCCTGGAGAAGGGAAAGGCTACCCACTTCATCCCTTGTCTTTCATAGTCACATATATGTTCAGTGTAACAATAAAAGCAAAGGATTTAATCCCAGCACAGATGAATCTCCACTCTACTAAGCCAAAGAAGTCAGACTCACAAGATGACCTAACACGTGATTCCTTTTATATGACATCCTGCTGCTGCTGCTGCTGCTAAGTTGCTTCAGTCGTGTCCAACTCTGTGCGACCCCATAGATGGCAGCCCACCAGGCTCTGCCGTCCTTGGGACTCTCCAGGCAAGAACACTGGAGTGGACTGCCATTTCCTTCTCCAAGGCATGAAAGTAAAAAGTGAAAGTGAAGTCGCTCAGTCATGTCTGACTCTTAGTGACCCCATGGACTGCAGCCCACCAGGCTCCTCCGTCCATGGGATTTTCCAGGCAAGAGTACTGGAGTGAGGTGCCGTCGCCGTCTCCGATATGACATCCTGGAAAAGGTTAAATTGTAGGAGCAGAAAACAGATCCGTGATTTGTTTTGATCTCTTGGGAGTTGGAGTTGGGGGTGCAGGAAGAAGTTGACTTCAGAGGAGCATGAGGGAATTTGAGGGGTGACGATGGAGCAGTTCCATGCCCTGAGTATGATGTATGGTTATACAGCTGCATGAATTTGTTAAAACTGACAGAACCAGGCCATAAAAGGGTTTTGTTTTCTTTTAACTATATGTAAACCTTACTTGAGAAATGTCTGGGCTCCCTGTCAACCATGTGATGTCTTACAAAGTTTAGGGCCCACCATTGTCCATCCAGGCTCCATCCACCTTCCTCTTTGAGTTCATGTTAGACTCTTCACACAGCTTCTTTTTCAGTAAGCAGAAGTCTTAGTTTCCCCTTTACCTGTGACTGTGTTATGTCTTTATTGATTTCTCTGTTTAGGAAGCAGGCTTGGTCCAGGGCAGGTTCATTTAGGTTGTACGCATTATACACGCAACAGCCCCAAGAGATCACTATGCCTGTGTGCTCAGTGGCTTCAGCCGTGTCCGACTCTGCGACCCCATGACTGCAGCCCGCCAGGCTCCTCTGTCCATGGGATTCTTCAGGCAAGAACACTGGAGTGGGGTGCCATTCCCTCCTCCAGGGGATCTTCCCGACCCAGGCATCGAACCCTCGTCTCTTGCCCCTCCAGCACTGGTGCCTAACCACTAGCGCCACCTGGGAAGACCCAACATCAATTTAGTTATTCCCAATTTCCTGATTAAGAAGCAGTTTCATGTTTCCTGTTGAGGCAGTCTGAGCGTGGGTTGGAAAAGAATTTCTAGACACAGGGCACCTCAGAAGGCAGTGAGTTAAGAACAAAGAGCAGATAATGAGCCCACCGCCAGCATAGTGGGCCAGCCCGACAGGCCAGGGAGAGCCAGCCAGACAGTTAGAACAGCCGGCGGTCTCAAGGGAGAGCCCACGCTTTCCGTAGTTTAGTAGCCAGTTTTTATAGCCTCAAGACAAAGGAAATTCCGCTAAAAGGTTGGCATTAGGTGATTAGTTAGGGTGTGAAAGAGTGACTGCTGTGTTGGGTGTTTTTGCCTGGTTTGGTGTCAGGAAGCCTCCTAGTGATGATCGGGGAGCTTTTGGCAACAGTTACACAGGGGCTCAGTTGGCTTCGGAGGGTTGTGGGCTCTACTTCTGTGGCCTTGGTACAAGCCTGGGGCAGGACTCCACATTTTCTTCAGATAATTTGCCTGTGCTCACACGCGAGCTGAAATGGTAGGCCAGCACTCCAGTCTTGGTGTGGGTGATATGGCGAATGTCTGGCTACCGCTTCCTGATTAATTTGCCTTGTGTTAAGTACTCCCAGGTTTCATTTAATGACCCAGTGTCCATTAGACTATTGCTCAACAGAGACCCTCACTCAGGAGGCCTAAACCATAAACAGAGTTTACCGGCTTGTGACTCTCAGAGTCTGTATGAATGTGGGCCTTAGATAAGTTTCAAGCCACTGACTCAATAACGTCTTGACAGACCAGCTTTCATCCTGCTGCCGTCTTTTCACATAGGCTGTTAGCCTGATGTCTTCATTGTAAGGCCGGATATTCTTTGTGAACCCAAGACAACGGCCAACATCAACGGACGCTTCTTTCTCCAAGCCCCCCACCTCTTCCTTCACGTCTCATTCAACCGCATGCCCAACTCTGGAATGATTATTGTGGACACAGGGTTGCATACGTTTAGTTGGCTTAAGCCAATCCCAAACCTAACCTCAAGGCTGGGAAATACATTTCTGTTCAGAAGGAGAGTGTGGTTAATGGAGAAGCTTTCAAAGGATCTGCTACAGTATTCAAGCCCGACCAGAAAGCTAACTTACTGGCCAAAAATATGTTTCCTATTATCTGTGTATGTATTGTCAGTGACTTATTTGTACAGGCTCAGACAGAATGGGAAGATGCCTTGTCAAATGTCAGCCTCTGTGGTCAGTTTCAGGAGGGGCACCCTGAACCTGTTGGGGTGTCATCACTTCCTCAGTTATGACGGAGGGCCCAGGGCTAAGAGAGTGGCTCAGGAGTGTGATGGCTGGTGGGTGCTTGAGGGACCTTCCTTTTAAACCGAAGCAGTGTTACAAGTCACCAGATCTCTTCTTTCTGAATCCACAAGCATCTGAAGCCTTCCCTGGATATAATTCTGGCGAGAGTGGAAAAAAGAGAGTTGCGGTCACTTTTGTACAATAATTAGAATAAACATTTATTTAGTGTTTTATGCAGCTTATATTTATGGGATTTAGAAGCAAACAATGTGGAGATGGCCAAGTCCTGAGTTAAAATGCAGTTTTCTCAAACCACATTCCCTAACCCAAAGATCTGCTCCATGTGGTATGCATTCTCGATCCAGTTGGGTTTAGTTGACTTACAATGTTGTGTTAGTTGCTGGTGTACAGCAAAGCGATTCAGTTACACACACACACACACACACACACACACACCTTTTCATATTCTTTTCCACTGCGGTTTATTATAAAATGTTGAATCTGGTTCCCTGTGCCGTACAGTGGGGACCTTGCCTTTTTATCCATTCTATATACAATAGTGTGCGTCTGCTCGTCACAAGCTCCCACCCCTCCCCCTCCGCTTGATAACCACAAGTCTGTTCTCTATGTGAGTCTGTTTCTGGTTCATAGGTAAGTTCATTTGCATCATAGTTTAGGTCTCACTTACAATTGACATCATATGGCATTTGTCTTCTGACTTTGCTCAGCATGATCATCTCTAGATCCACCCATGTAGCTGCAAATGGCATGATTCCGTTCTTTTTCTGGCTGAGTAATAACCCACGGTATGTGTGGACAACATCTTCTTTATCCATTCATCCGTTGATGGGCATTTAGGTTGCTTCCATGTCTTGGCTGCTGTGAACAGTGCTGCTGGGAACATTGGGGTGCATGTGAGATGGCGTTTATGATCTTTCACTCTGAATTTGTCACAGAGACATCTAATCGTCCCCCAATATCTGTCCTTCGTTTTTTCTGCAACAATAATAGATAGAGAATAACAGACGAGGGAGCTACACTTTCCAGTCTCCTTTAAAAGATGCATGACCACAGCTAAGTTCTGTTCAATGGGATGCAGCAAGTATAATGTGCACAACTTCTAGAAAGCATCCTTAAAGGAAGAGTGTGGTTTTTCTCCTCTTTCATCCTTCCTTCCGGCTGGAATGTGGGCAAATTGGCTGGAACTGGGCTCACTGTCTTGGATCAGAAGGTGAGAATTGTGTGCTGAGGTTGCTGGGCAACAAGATAGAAGGCACTAGGGTCTTGGTGAGAAGCGGTAATCCTCCCAGGCCTGAACCACCTGTGTTTATGTGAAAGAGAAGTAAGCTATCATCCACAGGCCCTTCTAATGTTGGCTTTCTGTCACTTGCTCCTAAATGTAATAGAAATAATAGCTGATGGTTATAACCATGCCTGGCATCCATTGAGGCTTCTATAATTGAACCGAGGCAGCCTGGCTTCCAGAGTCCCTGCTCTTAATCTCTGTACTGTCTTGAGTTAATACAAATAACCACCCAACTGACTCTGCTGGAGGACCCGTGGAGGAGGAGTTTAGGTCTAGAGACAGCCCTGAGGAAGTTACTAGATGGAAGCCTCTTTCCAAAATTGCTTCTGATGAATCTAATGCAAATAACTGGGACCATCTGGATTAAATTGCTATTAACATAGACACATGGGTTTAAAAGTTGAGAGCAAAGCGTGTGGCCAAATGCACAGTGTGTGTCCCTCAGCTTGGAAGGTTGGCTTGTCGGCCTGAAACGTTGTAGGATCCGAGAACACGGAGGTTCATCTATTTCTAATCAATCGGGTTTCGTGGTGCTTTTGGAGGATCTCTGGCCAAATGACAGATGAGGAGGGAGCCACGGCCAGGACCTTCTCTCTCTTAGGCTCCTGAAGGCAGCTGTATCTTCAGTGTTTCCAAATCTAATTTATTGTTGTAACCTGAGCAAATTACTTTCTTGTCAGTAGAGTATTTTTCTTGTTCCTGTTCCAGGGTTTCATACTTGAATCTCTTACGAGTCTTTCTAAGCTGGGACAAGCAATCTCAAACCAGATAAAAATGAAAGGATTCATATTCACATTCCAAGCAACAGAGGCCTAGAAAAATTTTATGCTCATTCTTCTTGGGCATTGCAAGTTTGTTTGTTCATTCATTCAATGATTCATAAGCAAGCATTTGCTGGATTCTGACTATTAGTAACATGACTTTGGACAAATTACTTCCCATACATTGTAAATTTGGAACAAATTTCCAATAGGTTAAAAGTGTACATAGTAGGCGAATGAAAATGATAGTTTTAGTTATTATTACCATTATTTTCAAAGCCCTGTGCTAGTCAATGGAAAAAAATAGCACAGAGCTAGAAAATATAGAACAAATAGCCTTACTCTCGCTCAGCCTTGTCAGATATGGATAATCATTCACTTAGTCAAATATCAAAGAAAGAATTCTTCAACACCTATTATTTACCATATACCCTGTTGGGAAGTGAACATGAAATAATTAGATAATCGGTTCCAGTTTCCAGGACTTTCCTTATAGTCTAGAACAGCTCAGTCCAATAGGTATAAAATGCACATCACACATATATAGATTAGACTTTCTAGGAATCACGCTAGAAAATAAAATGTGAAATTAGCCAATTAATTTCATAATCTTATTAATTTTAGAAACCAATTGTTACTGTATTTTTGCTCTAAACTATCATCATTTCAACATATACTCACTTAAAATGATGCATAGATTTTGTATGTTATTTTTTTCATGCTGAGTCTTCCAACCTAGTGTGTATTTTTACACACACAAGTACATCTCAAATCAGATGCTAAATTTCTGAAAATCCTCGATCTGTATTTAGAGTTCATAAAATTTATAATTTAGGAAGTTGTCTCACACTTTAAAAATTTCCATTAAGTAAATCAGCTTAAAAAATTTTTATTGGAGTATAGTTGCTCTATAATGCTGTGTTAGTTTCTACTTACAGCAAGATAAATCAGCTATACATGTACACATATCCCCTCCTCTTTAGATTTCCCTCCATTTAGGCCACCACAGAGCGCTGAGTAGAGTTCCCTGAGCTATACAGTAGGGTCTCATCCCCACCAGAGTGGTCCATGTGTTACAGTCAGTGAGCCCACACTGACACATCGTTATCACGTCCATAGTTTACCTTAGGGTTCCCTCTCGGTGTGTATTCTGTGGGTTTGGATAAATATATAATGCCATGTATCCATCATTATAGTATCACACAGAAGAGTTTCACAGCAGTAAAGATCTTCTCTGCCTATTCATCCCTCCCCACCCCCACAACCCCTGGCAACCACTGGTCCTTTCACCACCTCCTTAGTCTTGCCTTTTTTGATAATATCATACAGTTGAGTCACGCAGTGTGTAACCTTTTCTGACTCACTCCTTTCACGTAGTAATGTGCACTGAAGTGTCCTCTGTGTCTTTTCGTGGCTTGGTAGCTCATTTCTTTTTAGTACTGAATAATATTTCATTGTTTGATATCCTACAGTTTATTTATTCACCTACTGAAGGACATCTTGGTTGCTTACAATTATGAACAAATGGGCAATAAACATCAATGAGCAGGGTTTCATGTGGATATGCGTTTTCAGCCCTTTGGGATAAATACCAAGGAGCACGATGGCTGTATCATATAGTAAGAGTGTGTTTAGTTTTGTAAGGAACTAGCGAACTGTCATCTAAAGTGCCTGGCCTGCTTTGCATTCCGGCCAGCAGTGGATGAGAGTTCCTGTCGCACCAGCGTGTGCTGTTACTGGTGTTCTGGATTTTGACATTCCAATAGGTGTGTTGTGGCATGTCCTTGTTTTTACTTGCAGTTTCTTAAGAACATTATACAGAGCATCGCGTTTTAAGATTCCTTTCCATTATGCTTTGGTACAGGATATTGAATATGGTTCTCTGTGCAATAGAATAGGACCTCACTGTTGATCTATTCTGTAATAATAGTTGGCATCTGTTAATCCCAAACTCCCAATCTGGCCCTCCCCCAGCCTCCTCCCCTTGGCAACCCCAAGTCTGTTCTCCGTGTCTGTGAGTCTGTTTCTGTTTTGTGGACAGGTTCATTTGTATCATATTTGAGATCTCACATATAAGTGATATCACGTATTTGTCCTGCTCTAACTTCCTTCACTTAGTACAGTAATCTCTAGGCCCATCCATGTTGTTACAAACGTTATTTCATTCTTTTTATGGTTGAGTAGTATTCCACTGCATATATGTACCACTTTTTCTGTATCCATTCATCTGTCCATGGATATTTATATCATTTCCATGTTTTGACTGTTGTGAATAGTGGTGCTGTTAGACTTTACTTTTTTGGGCTCCAAAATCACTGCAGATGGTGACTGCAGCCATGAAATTAAAAGACACTTACTCCTTGGAAGAAAAGCTATGACCAACCTAGATAGCATATTCAAAAGAAGAGACATTACTTTGCCGACTAAGGTCCATCTAGTCACGGCTATGGTTTTTCCTGTGGTCATGTATGGATGTGAGAGTTGGACTGTGAAGAAGGCTGAGTGCCAAAGAATTGATGCTTTTGGACTGTGGTGTTGGAGAAGACTCTTGAGAGTCCCTTGGACTGCAAGGAGATCCAACTAGTCCATTCTGAAGGAGATCAGCCCTGGGATTTCTTTGGAAGGAATGATGCTAAAGCTGAAACTCCAGTACTTTGGCCACCTCATGGAAAGAGTTGACTCATTGGAAAAGACTCTGATGCTGGGAGGGATTGGGGGCAGGAGGAGAAGGGGACGACAGAGGATGAGATGGCTGGATGGCATCATGGACTCGATGGACGTGAATCTGAGTGACCTCTGGGAGTTGGTGATGGACAGGGAGGCCTGGCGTGCTACAGTTCATGGGGTTGCAAAGAGTCGGACACGACTGAGCGACTGAACTGAACTGAACTGAACTGAAACACTATAATTCAAAACTTTTTGAATTATAGTTTTGTTTGGATAAATTCCCAGGGGTGGGATTGCTGGATCACATGGTAGTTCTATTTTCAGTCTTTTGAGGAACTGTGGAGCATCTTTTAATATAGTTATTTGCCATCTGTGTATCTTCTTTGGTGAGGCATCCTCTCGGTTCTTTTGCCCTTTTTAAAGTCCGTTTCTTCATTCTCTTACTGTTGAGTTTTAAGAGTTCTTTGTATATTTGGATGACAGTCCTTCATCAGTTGTGTCTTTTGCAAATATCTTCTCCCGCCTGTGGCTTGTGTCCTCATTCTCTCTAGTGTCTTTCACAGAGCAGAGGTTTTTAATTTTAATCGAGACCAGATTAGCAATTGCTTGTTGCATAGATCATGCTTTTGGTGTTGTATCTGTCATCACCATACCCAAAGTCATCTGGGTTTTCTTCTATGTTATCTTCCAGGAATCTTATAATTCTGTGCTTTACATTTAGCTTTATGATCCATTTTGAATTGATTTTTGTGAAAGGTCTAGATTTTCTCCTTCTCGTTTTGCCTTAGACTATCCAGTTTTCCAGTACCATTTGTTGTAAAGCCTGCTTTTCCTCCACGGTATGGCCTTTGTTCTTTTTGAAGATCAACTGACTCTATTTATGGTGCTGTTGTTCAGTAGCTAAGTCACATCCGATTCTTTGTGACCCCATGGACTGTAGCATGCCAGGCTCCTCTGTCCTCCACTGTCTCCTGGAGTTTGCTCAAATTCATGTCCATTGAGTCAGTGATGTATTTCACTTATTTTTAATGAGCCACAGAGGAAGAAAGACCACTTAACCCAGCATTGGAAGCCATCCACCTTGTCCGTGGAGAAACCCTTGGTGCTGGCCTTTACTTCAAGATTCTGTCCTTCCACTTTTTGGTGTTAAAACATCAAACTATGAGTTTCAAGTGATAACAGATGAGATATAGTTTCTATTCATCTTCAGTTCAGTTCAGTCGCTCAGTCGTGTTCGACTCTTTGCGACCCCAGGAATCACAGCACACCAGGCCTCCCTGTCCATCACCAACTTCCAAAGTTCACTCAGACTCACGTCCATCGAGTCAGTGATGCCATCCAGCCATCTCATCCTCTGTCATCCCCTTCTCCTCCTGCCCCCAATCCCTCCCAGCATCAGAGTCTTTTCCAATAAGTCAACTCTTTGCATGAGGTGGCCAAAGTACTCAGCTTTAGCATCATTCCTTCCAAAGAAATCCCAGGACTGATCTCCTTTAGAATGGACTGGTTGGATCTCCTTGCAGTCCAAGGGACTCTCAAGAGTCTTCTCCAACACCACAGTTCAAAAGCATCAATTCTTCTGCGCTCAGCCTTCTTCACAGTCCAACTCTCACATCCATACATGACCGCTGGAAAAACCATAGCCTTGACTAGACGGACCTTAGTCGGCAAAGTAATGTCTCTTCTTTTGAATATACTATCTAGGTTGGTCATAACTTTTCCTCCAAGGAGTAAGCGTCTTTTAATTTCATGGCTGCAATCACCATCTGCAGTGATTTTGGAGCCCCCAAAAATAAAGTCTGACACTGTTTCCACTGTTTCCCCATCTATTTGCCATGAAGCGATGGGACCAGATGCCATGATCTTCGTTTTCTCAATGTTGAGCTTTAAGCCAACTTTTTCGCTCTCCTCTTTCACTTTCATCAACAGGCTTTTTAGCTCCCCTTCACTTTCTGCCATAAGGGTGGTGTCATCTGCATATCTGAGGTTATTGATATTTCTCCCGACAATCTTGATTCCAGCTTGTGTTTCTTCCAGCCCAGACTTTCTCATGATGTACTCTGCATATAAGTTAAATAAGCAGGGTGACAATATACAGCCTTGACGTACTCCTTTTCCTATTCATCTTAGTTGGCAAAAAACAAACAAACAAAAAACGGCACAATGCACGAACTGAACAAGGTTGGCAACTTCTTTTCCTTTTTTTCGTTTTTTTTTTTTACTGCCGTTTTTTGACTGTGAAATTAAAAAGTTTCTCGTCCCGTGATCTTTGGACTTCCGCCTCTGAATGATTTACGTTTTAATGAAAGGTCCGCTAGGGGGAGAAGTTTAGTAGCGTTAGAGCTCCTCTGCTCAGCCAGAAGTGTTTTTGTGGACTCCTCAGTAAACAAAAGATCGCTCTCTAAACCAAACACCGCCAGGCCAGAAGGTTTGGAGTGCGTGTCCGGAGTTCTCCCGCGGCACCTTTGAGCCGACGCTGCGCAGAAGCACTGCGGGGCATCCGGGAAGGGCTGATGCACCCTGCCGAGGCGCGGGCAGCCGAGCGCAGCGCCTCTGGGAGAAACCCCAGTGTTTCCACAGTGAGAGTACTTATTCACAACGAATGAACCAAACTCCCGGACTGTTTAGAATCAGAAGTTGCTTAGGAGATCGCGCTGGCCTCCCAAGGGCTTGCAAGGGTGCCGCGCACAGAGCAGGGCTGGCCCTGGCCCTGGTACCTGTCCAAAGAATAGACACGGTTAAGACGCACTGTAGGCTTTTAGCAGCAAGTCACGTGCTCATGGTGCTCTGGGTATATACCTCCTAAGAAGACATCTGTCCGAGTGCCAGAAGTCCCACCGCTGATGAATGACGTTTCAGAACCCCTGGCCCCGGACAGTTGTTATTATTTTTATTTTTTCGTAGATGCTTTACCAATTCTTGCCATGGCTGTGGCCCACATTTCTTTAGCTGCCTTTATAGGATCAACTTTTTAAAATAAATTTATCTTAAAAAGAGACGGATAGTTATTATAAGTGGAAAATAAGTTCCACTTGCCATTGATAGAAAGCACGTGTCAAGATAAATTCAGCAGACAACGATATTACTTAGATGGATACTCAGCCCTCCTCAAAATTTTAAGCTTGAGACCTGCTCCCTATTAAGCAAGAGGGTTAGCAAGTGCTAGAAAGAGGTGTTAAAGACGTTTTAGGCCCCCTATGAGATTTTTCTTTTCCTTGACAAAATAATCAAGAGGCCTGAAAGGGAACAGCTTTCCCCCAACATGATTCAGAATTATTTCATGTCTTGTCTGTGCAGATAGTCATCCTATAATCCACCTAAAACCACCTGCCTACCACCAGCAGACCCTCTAATACCTTGCGAAACACGGCTTTAAATCACAGCTATTGCCCAACTTCTTCACGAGGAAGAAGGAAGCTACGGATATAACTCCAAAGCTATCTGTGTTATTAAAGATAACTCATCTAGATAGACTAGAACTTAAGAGCAGCCCCCACCTGTCTAGCAGGCTGCAAGTCTGTTTTTATTTTAATATTTCATACTAAAAACAATTGAAATGGTTTCCAGGAACCTTTACTTCTTTGCTTTTCCTGCATCCCACATTGAATTTGCCAATATGCCGCAGTTTTTGCAGTTTTCCCTCTGGTCTGCGTCTCCTGTGATCCTGCCTTAGCCTAAAGCCTCATCTGCTATTGATGGAACTGGCTAATGCTATCCTGCCTCTGTCTCTCCACCCTTCATTCCATCATCTACATAAAACTAACCCTCCAGTAACAATGCGCATTGTTTTACTGTGGTCTTCCTCAGTTGAGAGATTCCTAAGTAAAATGCCCAAGGCCACACCCTTTGTAAGTGGCAGAGCTGGGAATCCAAGTTCATTTGTCCAGTTCCAAAGGGCATTCCTTAATGACCATATCGGTGTTCATTGCCAAACACGAAGTTAAGCAGCTGACCTTCTGCAAAAAAGGTACTTGGTAGGCTTTAATAGCCCAAATGCATCCAACATTTCCAAAACTAAAAACAACTGTTAATTCAGTCAATATTTATGAAGCATTAAGCAAATCTGGGCTGTTTCTGTCGAAGTGACAGAAACACACTCAAACTGGTTCAAATACTGTGAGATACACAGCTGTTCACTGTGTATAACTGAAAACTTTGGGAGGCAGGGCTAGCTTCCGGCTGGGCTGAACCCTAGGACTCAGTCCCCGGTTCTGTATCTCTCAGCCCCCGCTTGCAACTCTTCTTGAGCAGGTCTTCCCCTGGTGATGACAGGATGCCTGTCACTAGCTCAGGGAAGCCAGAGGCCTGAGCAATTCTCAGATCACCTGACTGGCCGCCGGCTCACTAGCCCCGACAGCCTGCCCAGAAAGAGACCACTCACTTCCTTGGTAATTCTTGCCAGAGTTTCAGGACTGAATCTCATTGGCCCAGCTTGGATCATGTGACAATCAGGAACCAATCATTTGCGCCGGGAAAATGGCTTATGCTGATTGGTCCAACCTAGACCACGGGCCCACATCTGGAATCAGGGGATGGAATTAGGCTCTCCGAAACGGATGAACTTGGGCTGGAGGAGGGTAGTTTTCTCAAGGGAAACTGAGATACGGTTACTAGGAAAGAATTCGGGAAAGAGGGAAATAGACACTGACTGCTCTGGGGGCAGGTGCTGCTATGTGCTTATGACGGGTTGTGTATTGTGTGGGATGAAGAGGCATTTCGCGTATACTCATATTCTGAAAGAACTAGTACTCAGGAGGCAGATAAGAAGAAACAGTAAGAGAACAAGAAGGCGAATTATCTCTATATAACCCCAAAAGGAGAGAGATCATTTGTGGGAATTAGGGCTAAAATCATCAGGGAGACATTCTAGAGAAGGAGGGCCTTGAAGGATGGGCAGAGAAGGTTAGGAAGATACTGGCCCTCTGACCTTATCCCCAGCTGTCACTGTCATGAGTATGTTTCACACCGTGGCGACAGGGACTATGCAGGTGAAATAAGGCTGCTGATCAATTCATAGTCACCGGGCGACTCTCAGGCACCGGGTCACCCAGAAATCTCTCATTCCATCTTTTCTCTGCAAGTTCCCCTGAGAAGGGGTAGAGATGAGAAGGAAGGAGTGGTGCCTCTGGTACTTGGGCTTCCCTGGTAGCTCAGCTGGTAAAGAATACACCTACAATGCAGGAGACCCCGGTTTGATTCCTGGGTTGGGAAGATCCACTGGAGAAGGGGTCGGCTACCCACACCAGTATTCCTGGGCTTCCCTTGTGGCTCAGCTGGTAAAGAATCCACCTGCAACGTGGGAGACCTGGATACGATCCCTGGGTTGGGAAGATCCCCTGGAGAAGGGAAAGGCTACCCACTCCAGTATTCTGGCCTGGAGAACTCCATGGACTGTGTAGTCCATGGGGTTACAAAGAGTTGGGCATGACTGAGTGACTTTCATTTTAATTGCTCTCTGGGCTTTCTTTTCCATCAAACTTTCCCTTGATATTGATCACAGGTTTCAAAGTCTGCAGATGGGTTAGAGGTGGGACTGGAGTGTGGCAGTTATTTAAAGTTGATACACGATGGTGGTTGGTGAAAAAAACATTTGAATTCTTGGCTTTCCCCATCTCAAGCCCTACTTCTGCATTTTGGAATAAGAGTTCTGAGTTTGTGGTTCATGGATAATTTTAGGGTGTACACAGAACTTCTGAAGGCAAGGATTCAAACTTTGTGTCAATACATTTAGAAATTTTCCGTGGAAAAGCTCTATGGCCCGAGAAATATCAAAACCCACCACCTCAGAGAACTCCCCCCCCCCCCCCCCCGCCCCCCCACCAGGGACCATGGTCTGTTCACCAGGATTCTTTGGGAAGAACTTGGACAAAGTTTGCTTCTAGTTTCATCTTTTAGTGAATTGGAACTCTAAAACCCCAGCTGCCAGCCCAACACCTTTCCTGTGTCTTGGGATTATGGAACTACGAAAGGAATTTGTTTTGCTGGATAATTTTGAGTAACTTGAGCTGTGTATTTGGTGAAAAAGAGAAAAATCTATCAAGCAGTCCTGTGCCCTATGGTACAGACAACATTTGTCCAACCCAGATGCCCCCCAAATTGGAATCACTGTTACCCTAAGGACAATGGGTGGTCCAGGAAGGCGTACGCCTAATTTTAGAAAGCCAGACTCATCACTGGGGTGATCTTTCATAGAAGTCTCTGTTGAACAATGGTTTTTATCCCAGAATGTGATCACAGCTGTTTTATTTTAGCTAATGCAGCAATTCAAGCAATTAAATCCATACTCCACTGTGGCTATTTATTTTCACGAAGTAGTTCTGCATGCATTGTCATGAAAGAATTCTTTGAGACTTGCAAAGTCAAAACAGAATGTAGACTTTTTTTTTTTTTCGTCTAAAATAGCCACATCTGCTTTTTCAAGTTGTCTTTTCTTTGTTGATGTCTCATAAGGATGTCAACTTTTAATCTCCAAGAACTGAGTTCCACTGGGAGAAATGAGATTTATTATTCAGAGGCAATAGAGTAAGTATCATGGTAAATCATAGCCCAGGAGAAAGAGGAGGACCCGTTTGTTTTAGTAGCAAAATAACAAATCAGGGAGCTCATGTTGAAATCTGATATTGTTACAAAATTAAATGAGATGATTATTTCCTGGTTGTAACATTGTATACGAGTAAAAGATTGGATGTATTTATTTTGTTACTCCCTTCCTTTTCCTTATGATTATATATTGTGTAATTATTTTATTCAATCATTCAACAAATATTCATTGAACTGCCAGTATGTGTCAGGAATGGTGAACAAAATAGACACAATTGTATTCCTTTTTTGTTTTATTTTGACCATAATTTTTAAAAATTAATTTTTACTGGAGTATAGTTGCTTTACAATGTTGTGTTAGTTTCTGCTGTACAGCAAAGTGAATCAGCTATATATACACATATATCCCCTCTTTTTTGGATTTCCTTCCCATTTAGGTCACCACAGATCATTGAGTGGGCTTCCCTGGTGGCTCAGATGACAAAGAATCCACCTGCAATGCAGGAGATCTGGGTTCAACCCCTGGGTCAGAAAGATTCCCTGGAGAAGGGAATGGCCACCCATTCCAGTACTCTTTCCTGGAGAATTCCATTGACAGAGGAGCCTAGTGGGCTACATTCGTGTGGTCACAAAGAGTCAGACACGACTGAAGGACTAACGCACAAATATACATAGACCATTGAGTGGAGTTCCCTGAGCTATACAGTAGGCTCTCATTAGTCATCTATTTTATACAGAGTATCAGTAGTGTATATGTGTCAATGCCAGCCTCTCAATTCATCCCAATCCACCCCTCCTTCCCCTGGACACAGTTTTTGACCTTGTTCCATTTATATCATTTCTGGAAAGACCAACTAGAAGTCAGAAAATAAAGAAGTGAATAGAAGAATCAGAGGTTGTGGTACATGCCAGCAAGGAAGGAAGGAAGGGGGTGAAATAGGAATGAATTGGGAAAGGAGGTTACTTTAATTTAAAAAAATATACAGCCATAGACACCCCCTCTGTAGACTGAAGATTTAAGCTGAGGCTTAAAGGAAAGATGATTTAAAGGAAAGTTTTATCTCTGTGTATAAATGGAGGGGGAGCATCATAGACTGATGGAATTGGCAAGGGCTTGAGGTGGGAAGCTTGGTGTATTTGAAGAACTGTAGGATGAGTGACGTGGCTGGGAAACAGTGAGTGAGATGAGTGTGGAGGGAAAGTGGTTGCTTCCGTTCTTGCCTTAGTGAAATGGGAGTTCACTGTTGCAACTGGAGTATCACTGGCATAGTTCCTGCCATCTTGCTTGCCACTGCTTCAGGGGAAGGTGTGCCCAAACTCAGGATGCGCTGTACTGAGATCATGGCGCTTGGGGTGTTACGAACTACATGTTCGTGTCCCCCTCCCATATTCATGTGTTGGAGCCCAAGTCTGCAATGTGATGGTATTTGGAAGCATAGCTTTTGGAAGGTGACAAGATCATGAGAGTGGACCCGCCACGAATGAGGTTGATATTCTTAAACGAAGTGATAGGAGCGAGATGCCCTCTCCCTAATGCCTCCCCTCGTCTCTCAGTCATGGAAGACACAGTGAGAGGCTGGGTGGTCTGTCAACTAGGAGGAGAGCCCTCACCAAGCACCCAACCACACTGGCACCCTGATCTCAGCCTTCCAGCCTTCGGAACTGTGGGAAATAAGTGTCAATTGTTCAAGCACCCCAGTCTATTTAATGTTGTGTTGTAGCAGCCCAAGCTGCCTAAGACATGGGAGTGAAAATTACTGGGATACTTTAACAGGGAGCACATTGAGTGAGCGAGTGCTTCTGCTCAGTTGTACTGAGAACAGCAACCAGCCTGCACTGCTCACGGAGTCAGAGACCAGCCAAGATGCTGGGGACATTTCTCCAGCCCTTTGGGCTAAACAGGAGACTGTGGCGGGAAATCTGGCGGTTCAGTAGGTAATGGGGGTACTGGGCTCAATGTGATTAGAACTGAGACTCAGAATGATCACTGACTACGTGATGAAAGAGAACACAATGATGGTGGGGAGTGTGTTGAAATGGCACACACAGGGTTATATACAACAGATCTGCCCAGTGGAAGAGAGGAAGAGACATTGCAAGAATTCCCAGAACTTTCCAGGAGCAGGGTTGAATGGACTCATCACCGTCTCATGATTTCAACATGTTGGCAGACGCCTCACGTGGCCGCTTCTGCAGACCCTGTCCCTCTGGGACTTGGAGTTTGCGTTCACGGGTGTTGTCAGCATCATTTGTGATGTCCTGACCCTTAAGTCCCTCTGGCACACGGAGGAGCAGTAAGTGATTAAGATGGACGTGTGGAACTCAGATTTCTTGGGTTCAAATTCTGACACTTCACTAATGGCCTGAGTGACCCTGTGCTAGTTTATTTCATCTCTTTGTGCCTCATTTTTTGTTTCTCCTGTAAAACAGATAAGATCAGCATCTTCGAGCCACAGGTATGGGATTGAAGTGAAATAACATTTATAACAGGATTAGATGCTCTTCTGGCAGACAATAAGCCCTTGCTTAATGTTAGGATTCACTAATATTGCTACTATTTTTTTTAACTTTTATTTTTGTGTTTTCAGCTTCTAACCCTTGTGACACCTGGACATACTCTCACTAACTTCGCAAGCCACAGGCTTGTTCATTCAGCACGGAGAGGGGTCTGTATCAAGAATCTCCCTTTGACTTCCAGTTCAAGATGACGGAGTAGAAGGATGTGTGCTTATCTCCTTGAGAACACCAAAATTGCAACTGGCTACTGAACAACCGTCGACAGGAGGACACTGGAACCCACCAAAAGAGGTACCTCACGTCCAAAGACAAAGAAGAAGTCCTAACAAGACACAGGCAAGATCTTAGTTCCCCAACCAGGGATTGAACTCCCACCGCCTGCACCGGAAGCTTGGCGTCTCAACCACTAGACCGCCGTGAAAGTCCCTCAGATTTCTTTTTGAATCGTAGTTCTCAGTGTTATAAAGCCTCTTGAGACAGTCTGTCCTCAAGGGACCAGAACAAATAAATAAAAACCAAAATGAGAAAAAAAAAAAAAAGAGTCTGCTGCTGAGGAAAGGAACTGTGGACAGTGATCAAGAAGAAATTCCTTTTCTGATTAGTTTTATTTCTCTCGTGACGTCTAAGTATTATGAAGTAGGCTGGTAATTCAATCCTAGAAGGAAATTGGAATATTCAAGAAACAATTTGTTGTCGCAATCCCATCAAACTTGGCTCTTCCAAGTGGCAGTGAGAAGCTCCATCGTGGGTAAGCATTCCTTCTTACAAAGTGAGCAAGACGCTGCTCAAAAGCAGGGAGTGTTTCCTCTTTTTAATCCTCCTCTCTGACAGTGGGGCTCCATGACTGCTCTGTTGCTAACGTTTATATATGATTCACATTTGTCTAATCACTGCAGGATTGATATATTTCCCCCCACAGTGGCCAGTGCAGCCAGTCATATTTGTTGGCGCTCATTAGCCTCTTTATTTATATAGAATTGGGGCCATCAACGACATAAATCATGACCATCCCAAGAAGGCTAATGTGAAGAAAATATGCCGAATTATTTAAAGAGCAGCTTTGCAGGTTGAGGAAGGGGTTTCTATTTTCTGGTTCTCTGAGAAAGCTAAATGCAAGGTGAGAGCAAAAATATGTGACTGAGACATATATTTAGAAGCTTGGGAAGAAGAGTCCAGATGGAAGGAAGAGGAAGTACAAAAATTACAGGCACGTAGCCAGGACAGACTCCACACACTTGAGGCACTCGGAGGAGCCCTGTGTGTGCATGGTACACAAAGCGGGGCAGGTTGTGGGGGAGCAGAGGAACCAAGGTGTTTAGAGCTTTGACAACTGTGGTTTCATTTGGAATATGGTTGAAGCCATGGAACATTTTTAAGCAAGGCATAAGATATTATGATTTATATTGAAAAAAAAAATCACTCTGGGGTCTAATACAGAATAGAATATAAAGGACAAAAGTGGAAACAGAGGTCAGTTAGGAGGCTAGGCTGCCAGGCTGTAGGTTAGAGTAGATACTCAATGAATTTTGTAAAAATACTATATAATTCATTCTCCCTATGTGCTTGAGTTGAAGAGAATTACAGATTATTCTGAAGGTTCAGTTCAGTTCAGTTCAGTCACTCAATCATCTCCGACTCTTTGCGACCCCATGAATTGCAGCACGCCAGGCCTCCTTGTCCATCACCAACTCCCGGAGTTCACTCAAACTCATGTTCATCGAGTCAGTGATGCCATCCAGCCATCTCATCCTCTGTCGTCCTCTGCTCCTCCTGCCCCCAATCCCTCCCAGCATCAGAGTCTTTTCCAATGAGTCAACTCTTCACATGAGGTGGCCAAAGTACTGGAGTTTCAGCTTTAGCATCATTCCTTCCAAAGAACACCCAGGGCTGATCTCCTTTAGAATGGACTGGTTGGATCTCCTTGTAGTTGACAATAAATCATTGCCAAGCCTTGGAGAGTTACAGACTCTTCTTGAATGTTCTAGAAATGGTTTCAGATTTCTGAAAATAGGCTTATAGCATCATCAGCCCTCATACCTGTGTGGAGGTGTGGGAGTTTCTGCACAACTTGGTTTGTGCAAACTGGTAACTCTAGTGGTAAAGAAGCTGCCTGAACCTGCCTGCCAGTGTAGGAGACGTAAGAGACACAGGTTTGATCCCCAGGTCAGGAAGATCCCCCAGAGCAGGTGATGACAATTCACTCCAGCATTCTTGCCTGGAGAAGTCTATGGACAGAGGAGCCTGGTGGGCTACTGTCCATGGGGTCACAAAGAGTTGGACACGACTGAAGTGACCTAGCACACACAAGCGGAGCACAGCAGAACAACTGTCCAGCAAGGGAGAAACCACTGTCTCAAATAAAGGAAACTTCTGTCAGCTGAAGTCCACTTATTAAAAAAATAATTAGCCCAGAGGTGGAAAGTCCAGCGGAAGAGGGAGTGGGAAGCCAGAGAAATGAAAACAAGTCCTGAAGGGTCATGGTTCCTGGCAGAAGTTGAACCAGGTGCTGGGGGAAGCGAGGACACTAGACACAGGCCTCCGCAGAACAGCGGGCCCATCTCACGCCCCAAGACTCAGGTCATGGACGTGACCCACCCGGAGGAGCCCACTCAGCATCAGATGGCCTAAGTTAATTTGGAAACTCCTGACATTCTTGAGTAATTGCAAACTAATTTGGCCAAGGGCAAATGACTGCCAAAGGTGAAGTCATCGTGCAGAATTTTCCTTTCTTGCCCAAATCCTACAGCTGAAGGAAATAAGTGAAATTTAAGCAGTATATTGGACTCCCAGAGCGAAAGTCCTAAGGTAGAAAATGAACACCAACTTACAGAACCTAGCCCCTTTCAGAAACCCATGGAGTTAATGAGATCCAGCTTCTCTCCTCAATTGACCCCAGTTTTCCTTTCTTCGCTCCAGGCCTGGGGCTGAGAATCAGGTTTTTAAAAGTGTATCTGAGCCTTCTTTGGAGTCACTTCATTCTTGTTGCCCGCAGGCAAAGAAACTCTGATCGGTGAAGACGAGTTATAGGGAGGTCTGTTTTAACTCAGAATTGGGGGAAAATGTTTTAGTAATCATAGCTGCCCAACAGTGGAACAGAGTGCCTTGTTAAATAATAAGAGGTTAATGCTCATTGAGCATATACTATGCATCAGATCCTGGGATTAGTGCTTTACATGCATTATTTTATTTGGTCCACAGCATAGCTTGTTTTGCAGATGAAGGAGCTATGGGTGTATGAAAGTTATGTGTCTGAGGTCACACAATTATTCTATGTCATTATTCCTGGGGTGGAGCCAGGGATAGTAAACAGAGACTGCATGTTTGAAAGAATGAATGAAGGAATGAATTTGATTAAGTTCCAGAAATAGTTTCGAAAAGCTACTCTGTGCCAGACATAGTGTTAGGCGTTCAATGGTAAACAAAAACCAATATGATCTAGATTATGACTGGAAGATCTTTCCAGACTAATAAGAACAATTTAAGAGATGCTTTTAGAATTTATAAAATCGAACATTTACAAAGTTCTTGAAAATGTGGTGGCAGCGTTTGGTTGCTTTTTCATGTGGAGATGGATTTAGCAAGGACTTCCTGCGTGAAAATGGCGTTTCATCTGGAAGGAGGCTGGAGACAACCTGGGGACTGAAGAGTATTCTAAAGTAGGGTATTTACATTTTATTCACCGCAGTGAGCAATGTATGAATGTTTTTTCATAGGGAGTAGGGACTGATCTGAAAGTACTATGAGTTATCTGCTAGCTAGAAATGAAGAGATTTGGTTGAAAGAAAGAGTGAAGGTCAAGGCAGTGGAAGGTCCAAGAGAGTGGAAACAAAGTCCTACATGGGGGTGATTCGAGGGGAAGGAGAGCGGTAGGGCTGAACGGAAGCCTGTAGAGGCAGCATCAGTGAGTCGAGAGTAGGCAGATTGGCAAGGCAGGCAGAATCAGTGATGTTTCTTAGGCTTTGAAACTGATTACCTTGGAAGATGGTGGAGCCATAAATTAGGGTCGGGAGACCATCTGAGGCCCTAAAGTCTGAGAGAGAGGAAGAAGGAGTGAAAATTTGATCATGGATTCACCATCTGTATGGGCTCAAGAAAAACACTTCTCTGGCTTCCCTTCTTTCTAACCATGGAGGGTGGAGGTTGCTGGATTGCTGGGTTCTAGTAATCCGTGGAGTCAGCAAGCAAATATTAAGTACACCAAGTATTTCCCAGGTACTACTGATGTCATGAACATGGCAGCCTCAATCCTTGTCTTCATGGAACTTATTTTTCCATAGTATGTAGAATTGCTCAAGTAATTATTAGCAAATAACAATCATGGTAAAGGCTTTGAAGGAAGAGTGTTAACTTGAACAAGCCTTCTGCCAGGCTCCCGTGAGATACGCAATTCAAGTTGATACTTGAATGGTAAGTAGGTTAGTCCTACCATACATATTTTAATTCAAACACTGTGTTATCTTTTGAATAGAATAAAAAGCACAAGATGTGGGCAGTTGAGGCTTCTTGGACCTGTGAACTCCAGCTTTTGATGAAGTTCTTGATGTAGGCATAAAAGATCTCCTTGGTGGGAGGTGTTGACCACATCCATATCGTCAATATCTGCCCTTCCTTCTAGCAGACTTGACCCACTGCCTTGTCAGTTAGCCTAGGTTGTCTGGGTTGTTCTTAAATTAAATTCTGAAAATGTGCTTCATTTTCTCCAAAGTGATGACTTGGGGGAGCCCAGGAATGATGCTGTGGTCAGAGAATGACATTGGAATGTAGGCCTGAGGGCTGAGATGCTGGCTGAAGATCACTCAGCCTGCCCACAAATTTAAAAATGTAATGCTGGAAAATATGTCCTCATACTTTGGCTTCTGCCACCGGGAGAGAGAAAGCTCAAATCACGGATGGCAGTGGTATTATTAATTCAGGGATCTTAGTGCTCCAGCGCCACTCATTTTGCCCTAATGATTAAAGGAAAAAAAAATCATTCCATTGTGAGTATGTCCCAGATAGTGTGCAGGTTAGTGAGAAAAGGGGAGGAAAGGGGGAAGGGAGGAGGCAGAAAGGTAGACTGAGGACACGCTGGGGAGGCTTCTTCCCCAGGGGACAAGGATGAAGTGGGTTTGAGGACTTATCCGTCGATGCCACTTCTGTCGTCTTTCCTGGGATGTTGCCTTGTTGATTTGATTGTCGGATGCCTTTTCCTCATTTTGGAAGTGTGTGCCAAGGTTGATCCAAGGGGCTTGGAATTGGGCTGAGGTTTTCATCCCCGTGATCCAAACATATCAGCTGCCTTCAGTTTTCTTATTGTGAAAAAACAACAGCAACAACAACAACAGGGAAAAAAGCGCATTTTTGCCTGTAGAGATAATTAGATCCCCAAAGGGGTATGCAGTCTAGTATCCATCTACTGCAATGCCAGCCAGCAGGGAGAAAGGGTGCTGTTCATCTTCAATTCTTCTTTATTGGCCTTTGTGCACGTGTGATCTAGAACTGCGAAGGTCTTCAAGGTGTCTTTCACTGCAGGTTCTTTTTGCAGGGGACATATGTCTTCATTCAGAAACATTACCTGAGCACTGGCTGGATGGTTGATCACTGGCTGGGTCTGGTGGGTGATACACAGATGAGTAGATGTCTGTTTCTCCCAAGTCCATGAGTTTCTTGAGGGCAGGAGGTAAGTGAACGTAGATCCTGCATTCACAGGTTAAGATGTGGAGGTTATCATAACAACAGAAAACCTTTGCTGATGACCTGTTGTTTGGCAACACTACACTGTGCTAGGCCTGGGGACCTCTGAGCTGTGATCAGAGAGATTGCCATAAAAGTTCTCTGGGGCTTGGGGAGCAAGAGTTCCCTTCTGACCGGAGAGCTGGAGAGGGTTCCTTGAAGGCAGTGCTAAGCAGCTGAGTCTGGAAGAATTTAAAAAAAATGGTTTTTATAGTCAGAGAATGTGGGCTGGGTGATTTGCAGTTGGGGAGTTAACCTGAGCAAAAATGAGGAGGCTAAACCTCAGTGTCTGGCTTGGCTGGGGTGAACTTTGTATAGAGCTGTGGTTGTTCGTGTTAGAGGTCTGACCCCCTCTGTTTCAAAAGTCTTTTCTTAAAATAGAAACATAAAACAGAGACAACTCACACACATATCCCAGGGAATGTTCACCAACTGGATACACTGACGCAACCAAATGATCAAGAAACAGAACATGCTCAGGCTGTCACTCAACTTCCATGCACCAGCCTGCAGTCACCTCAAGGTAACCCTTCTCCTGACTTCTAACAGCATATATTTATTTGCGTGTTTTTGAATATTCAGTTCAGTTCAGTTCAGTTGCTCAGTCGTGTCTGACTCTTTGTGACCCCATGGCAGCATGCCAGGCCTCCCTGTCCATCACCAACTCCTGGAGTTCACTCGAACACATGTCCATCGAGTCTAGTGATGCCATCCAGCCCTCTCATCCTCTGTCGTCCCTTCTCCTCCTGCCCCCAATCCCTCAGGGTTTTTTCCAAAGAGTCAACTGTTTGCATGAGGTGGACAAAGTATCGGAGTTTCAGCTTCAGTATCAGTCCTTCCAATGAACACCCAGGACTGATCGAAGTCCAGGGGACTCTCAAGAGTCTTCTCCAACACCACAGCTCAAAAGCATCGATTCTTTGGCAATATTCAAAATACTATTTTGAATGTTATCTAAGTTATTATAGAAATTGCACAGAGGGTCCTGTTTATGTGTTTGGCTTCCTTGCTCCGTGTCGTGTTGTGAGGTTTGTCCTGTTTCTGTGTGTCCTTGTGGTCTGTCCATGTGTGCTGCTGTGTTGTGTATGCCATGTGACTGTTGAACAGTGTTTATCCATTGCTGGCATTTGAGTTGCTTCACTTTGGGGAATTTCTGAGTATGCTTCTAAGACTGTTCCTGTATAATGTCTGTGGATGGACACATTGCTGCATTTCTGTTGAGTACGTATCTAAGGAGGGGAATTCTGGGTTGCAGGATTGAAAATCCCTTTTTAATAACAAAGACGCCCATTTCATATGATTCTAATTATGCTTTTAATATTCCTAGGTTGGGAAATATACAATGATAAATATCTTCTGTGAATTCAATAACACTTTAGAATCAAATGGTATATTATCAATCACAGAAATAGATGTCCATGGTGTATGTTGTCAGCAGACAAGGTTCAACATGCACATGGATACACAGATCCCTTACAATACCTCTGAGTCCCCAGTTGGGAGCCACAGACTTGAGTGAATGTGGGGCGTGAGGCTAAGGAACAGTCATTGGTTGAGTTCTCTGACATTTCTGCTTCTCTGGGCCAAGCCTCTAGTCTGAAGTCTAGTGGAATTTTTTTCCTCCCTGTCTTTTTCTTTCCCTGAGAAAGCACATATGTACCCCTAACAATATTGTGACTAACGCATTATTAGGAAGATGGTGGGGCCAAATAGAATGATGATGATCTTTGGAGGGGACTCTGGGCTTGAGCCCACAACCTGCCACTTACTTGTGTGAATGAGCTAAGGGGTGAATTTCCTATAAGCCGCGATACACTCCTCTGTAAAATGGAAATGAGGATACCGACCTCATATAAGGATAGCGGTAATCAGATCAGGGACTGGTTCCTGAATGTGTAACACCGTATCTTCTCCCTGAATGGCTACAGCCTTGTTTTCATGGTCATTTCATCATCTTTTCCTACCTGTGTGTCTTCTCCTTGGAGTTATCTTCTTTTACAGGCATATAGCGGTCTTGTTTTGTTTCCTAATGCCTGCCCACCTCGATCTTATTCCCCTAACTAAGGAGAAATATATTTTTTTGAAGTAAAGTTGATTTACAATGCTGTGTTAGTTTCAAGTATACAGCAAGGTGGTTCACATACCTGTTATAGACATATATGTGTTCTTTTCAGATTCTTTTCCAGTACTGGTTTTTACAAGCTATTGAATATAGTTCCTGGTACTATACAGTAGGCCCCTGTTTATCTATTTTATGTATAGTGGCGTGTGTCTGTTAATCCCAGACTCCTGATTCATCCCTCCTCTTCATCCCCCTTTAGCAGTCATAAGTTTGTTTTCTGTGTCTGTGAGTCTATTTCTGTTTTGTAAAAAAGTTCATTTGAATCATTTTGTTTTAGAGTCCGCATAAGCTTCTCTAGTGCCTCAGTTGGTAAAGAATCTGCCTGCAATGCAAGAGACCCAGGCTTGACCCCTGGGTCGGGAAGATCCCCTGGAGAAGGAAATGGCAACCCACTCCAGTATTCTCACCTGGAGAATCCCACGGACCGAGGAGCCAGGCAGGATGCAGTCCACGGGATCGCAGAGAGTCCGACGTGACTGAACGACTTTTCACTTTTCTTGCCACTTTATAAGTGCTACTGTATGCTTCTCTTTCTGGCTTACTTCACTTACTATGATAATTTCCGGGTCCATCCCTATAGACGGCAAATGGCATTATTTCACTCTTTTTTCTGGCTGAATAGTACTCCACTGTGTATATGCCCCACATCTTCTTTACCCATTCATCTGTCGATGGACATTTCAATTGCTTCCACGTCTTGGCTTCCACGTAAGGAGCGCTGCTGTGAACATAGCAGGTGCATGTATCTTTTTGAATTACAGTTTTTCCCTGATATATGGCCAGGAGTGGGATTGCTGGATCATATAGCAATTCTATTTTTAATGTTTTAAGGGCCTCCACACTGTTCTTCATCATGGCTGCCCCAGTTTACATTCCCACTAGAATTGCAGGCCAGTTCCCTTTTCAAAGGAGAATGCATTTTGATCGCTCAGCCCCATGTGCCCCAGGCAGCTTTCCTTGTCAGATCTAAACACACATTTTGTGTCCATGATCCATTTTCATTAGCCCTGCTGGTGGCCACAGCAAATTTGCTAAGTTCCTTTTTAGCCTAGGGTTGGTAACAGCTTCGCCTGTCCCCCATCTCCCTGGACAGTTGCCATCCATGGTTTCATCCAGAGAAGGGAGCGGTGGCCTTTTGGTCCCATGACATGCTCCTAAGGGAGTCACCTTTGGTCAAAAGGGACCTTTTCCATCACGCTCTCAGAGCATTCCTTGGAGGAGAACTCCTGTTCGATCTGTGGAGGGTGGTTTGCCCTGCAGGGTGATGAGCTGTATGGAGTGGGTAGAGTGTTGGTGGAGGGGGGCTTTGTGGGAGGAGGCATGGGCCGAAATGTGCAGATGGGCTGGCATTGTCCGTTGGCAGGGGCTCCACAGCATGAGGTCAAGGTGGCACAGAGCGACCTTTTCAGACGGACTCTTCATCCTTCAGAACGAAATCTGTCTTCAGAGCGAGGCTAGTGGAGAATCAGATGGCCTGGTCATTTGTCTGGGATTAAAGTCAGACCCCAGGACGGCGGGAAGTTTCTGGCCGTGGGGATGACGAGAGCTGTGGATGGAGAAAGCAATTAGGAAGGAGCGACATGGTCACACCCTCACGGGGCACGAAAGGGGGACCACTGGGAATGGATTTCTGGGCAACCGTGACTTTTCATGAAGAGCAGTCAGATGTAGTTGTGCTTTGAAACACACAACTGTGGACCCAGCCAGTTGTGAAAGGACCCCGAGCTGAGCAGATGGATTCTAACAACTTATTCATCCACTTGTCACGGCTGTGCTGACTGCTGTCCAGCTGGCCTCCGACAGCATGAGTCTCCTCCAAAGTGACAGGCAAGGGCTGCATTTTCTCTGCCTCAGTAGATGTTTCTCTCCTCCCAGGTCTAAAAGGGCAGGTCTTCTGAAGGCCCTGTGGACTCTCTCCCTCTTGCCCTCTCTCGGTCTTTCTCTGTCTCCCTCCTCCCCTCCCTGTGAAACTGTAAGCTTCTCTCATGAAGAGTTCAACCATAAATGCCCACCCTCAACAGAATGTGCAAAATTTAAATATGGAGAAAAGTAGCATTCACCAAAATCAAGTGTTACTTTCTTGAAAATCCTTCCATTAAAGCAATAACCAGAAAATGCTTATCTGCTTGCTTGATATCAACTACTGTTTAAAAAGCACACATCAAATTTCCCTTGTAATTTCAGGGCTTAGAAACGAAAGGGGAAAAGAAGTTGCCGGGGAAAATGTGTTAGAGTTTACTAAGCCCCATGAATCTGGACACAGTTTGAGATCCTTGGCCAAACTTAGAGTTCTGGCTGGGTGTTCATACCCCTGCTATTGACAGCTAATTTCTTGAGCAAATTTATACACTGTTTTTGAAAAAGAAAAAAAAACAAAACAAAACTTGGCTGCCTGGAGCCACCTCAGATGTGCAGCCTGTTCAGAAATTCCCGAGTCCAACTTTCTTAAGCATGTCTGTTTTCTTAGCTCTCAAAGAACATTCTAGCAACATGACTGATTATTTGCCTGTGACCTCTCACTAATGGGGCACACACATGGAGGAGCCCTGCTTACTTTCTGAAGATAAGGCAAAATGCTTTATCTCTAATACAGCCTTATATTAAAAAAAATTTTTGTTTTAGTGTAAGAAGGAAAAAAAAAGTGGAACATCTTGATTTTGACAGAATTTAACTGCTTGTCTCAGGAGAGAATGTCTATGTCTGCTGAAAACTTAGAATCTTGAGCTTGAATCTACTTTCATTTGTAAAAACCCAATCATTAGCACATAGGGGTTTTAAGGCAGTGAAAGTATTCTGTATAATACACTAATGATGTATACATGTTATGATACATTTGTCCAAACCCAGGTTGTTGTAGCGTAGTTACCCGGTCGTGTCCGACTTTTCGCAACTCTGTGGACTGTAGCCCTCCAGGCTCCTCTGTCCATGGGATTCTCCAGGAAAGAATACTGGAGTGGGTTGCCATTCCCTTCTCCAGGGTATCTTCCAACCCAGGGTTCAAACCCAGGTCTCCTGCATTGCAGGCGGATTCTTTACCAGCTGAGCCACCAGGGAAGCTCTGAATAACTCTTTGGGGTTCTCCAAAAGCAAGCCTGGGAGGAACTCATTAGGAGGGTGATCTTGGGAAGAGCAGGTGGAAAAGCAGGGGGAGGAGAGGGAAGAGGAGAGCCAGTAAGAGGACTGCTCACAGCCAGTCTTCCAGGTGGACTGGGCCAGGGACAGCAAACATAAACCCCTGGGGCTGGGAAGCTGTCAGGGAGCTGGAAATAGGCCGGGTCCTGGAAGCCCCCAGGGAGGCACTGGCAGACTGTGCTTGCTGTTCAGCTCAGTTCAGTCACTCAGTCGTGTCTGACTCTTTGTGACACCATGGACTGCAGCACAACAGGCCTCCCTGTCCATCACCAACTCCCAGAGTTCACTCAAACTCATGTCCATTGAGTCGGTGATGCCATCCAGCCATCTCATCCTCTGTCGTCCCCTTCTCCTCCTGCCCTCAATCTTTCCCAGCATCAGGGTCTTTTCAAATGAGTCTGTTCTTTGCATCAGGTGGCCAAAGTATTGGGGTTTCAGCTTCAGCATCAGTCCTTCCAATGAATATTCAGGACTGAATATTTCGCGCTTCCTGACCTTGAGCCAATTCCATCATCCCCTAAGACCCCATTGTATCATCTTTCACCAGAAGGAATTGAAATTCCACACCGGGTCCCCTGGGTGACAGGTATTCCTTGCAAAACAGTTCCTTGGTCAAGTAAGTTTAGGAAGTATGAAGTTAATAAATATAGTTTCAATTGCAGGGCATCCCAGAGCCTTTAATATCCAACAGCAGGAGAGTGTGGGTGGTGTTTCTCAAATGTATTTGATCATGGGCCCCTCCACCCCCTTGTTATTATCTGTTAGTGTCTTGAGAATCTCGTGGTCTGTAGTGTACAGCTAGGGGCATGCCACACGAGATGAGTGCTAAAGCCCAGCCCACCTCCATGGTCAACTGATGAACAATAATTTAACTATGGAACTTTGGCTTCAGGGGACATGTAGAAGGCTGGAATTCAAAGGACTCTTGGCTCTCATATCCCATTTTCATCAGCTGGACTTCTGAGTCAGTTTTATCTTGGCAAGAGCTTTCTGGAACTAAATACAAAACAGGGGAACCAGTCTATTGAGGAAAAGGTGCTGGAATGTCATATTGTGGGCATGGTGGGGACAGTTTCAGGGGCACGAGATCAAGAGGGCTGTGTTCACACTTCTGCTGTAAAAGCTCCTTGGCAGCTTTGGGTGGGTATTTTCAGCCCTTATCACACCTTAGAATTGCCTAGGGAGCTTTGACAAGAAGATCCAGGCTTCAGGTCACAGCACTATGGAACTACTTGCTGTGTGGCTACTTTGAAAAACATTCCTCAGTTGATTTGCCAAAACACATCGTGTGAAACTTGGGGCAAGTCTCTCTGATATGATTTCAGTTCACTGTTTTGTCCATTTCGCTGGGATGACATCAGAGTATAATGTATATGGAAACCAACTTCATGCATCATAAACTACCAAACCCCTCTAACAGGTGGTCATCAACACAAACCGCACCAGTGGGGCAACCAGAATATTATTGTTGCTCCATTCACTCAGGGGTCCACTAGGCCATGCGCTTACTGAAGATGTGGATGAATCTTATTCACGCTTCTCTTATAAAGCCTAACCAGTTGCTACACAAAGCAGAAATTCAATAGTTGCTGCGAATTAAGGAATGGGTAAAAGGTTGGTGGGACTTCCCTGGCTCAGTGGTAAAGAATCCACCTTCCAAGCAGGAGACGTGGGTTTGATTCCTGGGTTGGGAAGATTCCCTGGAGGAGGAAATGGCAACCCACTCCAGTATCTTTGCCTAGGAAATCCCATGGACAAAGGAGCCTGACTGACTACAGTCCATGGGGTCGTGAAAGAGTTGCACATGACTTAGTGGCTAAACAACAGCAAAAGGAGGGATGGAAGATTGCTAGGATCTGAAAGGAAGGCAGTTGTAGATAAGATCAAGTTTCTGATGTTGGGGAATTCAAGAGCTGAAAGAGGTAAACAGAAGCATGCAAATAACTTGAGTGGAGCATAGAAAGTATTACAAAAGAAGCAGATGGAAACAGTTTTGGAGTTTCTAAGGATAGACTATGCCAAAGCCTTTGTGTGGATCACAATAAACTGTGGACAATTCTGAAAGAGATGGGAATACCAGACCACCTGACCTGCCTCTTGAGAAACCTGTATGCAGGTCAGGAAGCAACAGTTAGAACTGGACATGGAACAACAGACTGGTTCCAAATAGGAAAAGGAGTACGTCAAGGCTGTATATTGTCACCCTGCTCATTTAACTTCTATGCAGAGTACATCATGAGAAACGCTGGGCTGGAAGAAACACAAGCTGGAATCAAGATTGCCGGGAGAAATATCAATAACCTCAGATATGCAGATGACACCACCCTTATGGCAGAAAGCGAAGGGGAGCTAAAAAGCCTCTTGATGAAGGTGAAAGAGGAGAGTGAAAAAGTTGGCTTAAAGCTCAACATTCAGAAAACGGAGATCATGGCATCCGGCCTCATCACTTCATGGGAAATAGATGGGGAAACAGTAGAAACAGTGTCAGACTTTATTTTTTTGGGCTCCAAAATCACTGCAGATGGTGACTGCAGCCATGAAATTAAAAGACGCTTACTCCTTGGAAGAAAAGTTATGATCAATCTAGATAGCATATTCAAAAGCAGAGACATTACTTTGCCGACTAAGGTCCGTCTAGTCAAGGCTATGGTTTTTCCTGTGGTCATGTATGGATGTAAGAGTTGGACTGTGAAGAAAGCTGAGTGCCGAAGAATTGATGTGTTTGAACTGTGGTGTTGGAGAAGACTCTTGGGGGTCCCTTGGACTGCAAGGAGATCCAACCAGTCCATTCTGAAGGAGATCAGCCCTGGGATTTCTTTGGAAGGAATGATGCTAAAGCTGAAGCTCCCGTACTTTGGCCACCTCATGCGAAGAGTTGACTCATTGGAAAAGACTTTGATGCTGGGAGAGATTGGGGGCAGGAGGAGAAGGGGATGACCCAGGATGAGATGGCTGGATGGCATCACGGACTCAATGGATGTGAGTCTGAGTGAACTCTGGGAGATGGTGATGGACAGGGAGGCCTGGCGTGCTGCGATTCACGGGGTCGCAAAGAGTTGGACACGACTGAGCAACTGAACTGAACTGAAGGACAGAGAATTCAACAGAATAGAGCTGATCAGGCAATGCTTAATCGACACTGTGACATCAGATGACAAGGTTTTAAAAATTCGTGGAACTCATAGTACCACTTCCCATCCCAGGGTAGACATGACTAATCAATATTGTACTCTTTCCTTCTAAGCCAGTGAGTCACCCACTGTTTTGAAATTGACAAGCATGTTGAGTCCAGTTTATCCTCTTGGATTCTAGGTAGGATTTCTCTACTGGCAGCTCAGCAGATAAACCGGGCCTGAAACTCACCGATCGCAAAGTGTTATCCTCAGCTCCCGCTTGGGCATCTGTAGTATCACAGCTCACTATTTGTAGGTTTCCCGGAATGAACATTCCCAGCAGCAGAAAACTTTCTCTACGTCTCAGCACAAATTTTGTTCTGATTGAGAGCCAGGGTCGGAAGGCTCTGTCTACACCCGCAACCATGTAATTTGAGGGTCTGTTGCTGACCCCGTTGGTGAGAAGCCTGCACTTTGCAAGCCCAGTGACATATGAGTAACCACAGCCTCAAACAATGGGCTGCTTGTGGATCTGCTTGCACATCATCACTCACTGCTTTGACCTCAAGTCTTGGTGACAATGTGATGTGCTCCATTCCCAGGTTTTCTCAGACGACACCCCGTGCCTCTCTGTCTGCGGCACGGAAGGGAGGGTTCCCCACATGGAAGCTTTTGGACGGGGAATAGAGGGCATGAGCAGTGAACAACCCTGGAGGGTGACCGGGTCTTCTTTCCTGTTATGGAAAGATCTTACTTCTCAGCCCCTGAGAGAGGACTTATGCCATTAAACGTAATTCCCCTGACCCTGCTGCTGCTGCTGCTTAGCCGCTTCAGTCATGCCTGACCCCGAGTCTGTGACAAAAATAAAGGATGGAATTATGCAGGTTCACTTGGCAATGCTTTTTGTGCTTTGAAACCGTGACATGTTATTTGCTTTCCAGCAAAAGTGTGCAGAGACCTGTAGTCCAAAATGTTCATATGGGAAAAAAAAAAAAATTCCCTTCAGCTGAGGATTTCTATCTTTTAACAGTGGAAAGCATTGGAAAAAAAAACCACACACACATCATTTTCACCATCATAGCTCAGAAGAATTTTCTGTGTGTCTCTACAGATATACAGTATTGTTATCGGTCTGATAGGCAGTTACTTGGGAAGAAAGTCTATGGTCCCACAGAAAGGAGAACAGCATTCTGAACTGGAGCCATAAACTCCAAGATCAGAGATTGGTCTTCTTTTTTTTTTTAAGAAAATCCATTTTCCTGTTTATCTGCAGGAATTAGATTACTGATAGATGGGCAATTACCTCCTATTTTCATTTACCAGCCACTTAGTGGGAGCTTGGAGCGGGTTCTCCAGGTAAGAAAAGTGTAGTGGGGACACTTAACTGGACATTCCAGGCACTGATTCTGGCTGATTTAAGGAGAAATGATGTTTTGTTAAAAGGATGTTGTTAGGGCTAAACCAGTCTCATATGTGCACAGCCAGAGACAAAGATCAAAATCATAGCTAGAGCTGGTCTGGCAAAAAAGCTCAAGCCTTGAATACTTGGACTTACAGCCCTGTAGATGTGCCCTGGGAACTCAAGTTTGTTGCAACCTCTGTTGCTTCCTGAGATGTTTCCACTTCCTGGTACTGCTAGGTCCTGTTCCAAAGTCTGTAGAGAGTGTATCTGACTGGCGGTTCAGTTCGGTTCAGTCACTCAGTCATGTCCAACTCTTTGTGACCCCATGCACTGCAGCATGCCAGTCTTCCCTGTCAATCACCAACTCCTGGAGCTTGCTCAGACTCATGCTGATTGAGTCGGTGAAGCCATCCAACCATCTCATCCTCTGTCGTCCCCTTCTCCTCCTGCCTTCAATCTTTCCCAACATCAGGGTCTTTACATATGAGTCAGTTCTTCGCATCAGGTGGCCAAAGTATTGGAGCTTCAATTTCAGCATCAGTCCTTCCAATGAATATTCAGGACTGATCTCCTTTAGGATTGACTGGTGGGATCTCCTTGCTGTCCGAGGGACTCTCAAGAGTCTTCTCCAACATCACAGTTCAAAAGCATCAATTCTTCGGCATTCAGCTTTCTTTATGGTTCTACTCTCACATCCATACTTGACTACTGGAAAAACCATAGCTTTGACTAGATGGACCTTTATCAGCAAAACAATGTCTATGCTTTTTAATATGCTGTCTAGGTTAGTCCTAGCTTTCTTCCAAGGAGTAAGGATCTTTCAGTTTCATGGTTGCAGTCACCATTTGCAATGATTTTGGAGCCCAAGAAAAATAAAGTATGCTACTGTTTCCATTGTTTCCCCACCTATTTGCCATGAAGTGGTTGGACCAGATGCCATGATCTCAGGTTTTTGAATGTTGATTGGCAGAGCCTGAGCCATGTGTTCATGCCGTAGCTGCAAGGGAGAATCGGAAACAAGTGCCTGTGCCTGACATTTGCAGCTTTTGTAGTGAAGCATAGGGAGAACTCTCCAAACACAGAAGAAAGTCGAGATGCCAGGAAGCCAGTAAGTGTCTACTTGAAGCAAGTCAAGGCAGAGTCACCAGTATGTGCAAAATCATAGCTGTATAGAAGATGAGTCACACAGTCTGGCCCTCTCAGAGCTTATCCTCATTTGAGAAGAGGGGCTCACAGCCTTCTCTGCTTTGTCTTTTAGTTATTTTTGTACAATTCAGTAAATAGAGGTATTTGGGGGATTAGAGAAGAGATGTAACAGCCTGAAAATTGTTACAAAATTATTAAATAGAATGTAGACATAATTACATGAAAATTATGTACAAGCTGGAATCAGATTGCCGGGAGAAATATCAATAACCTCAGATATGCAGATGACACCACGCTTATGGTAGAAGCTGAAGAGGAACTAAAAGGCCTCTTGATGAAAGTGAAAGAGGAGAGTGAAAAAGTTGGCTTAAAGCTCAACATTGAGAAAATGAGGACCATGGCATCTGGTCCCATCACTTCATGGCAAATAGATGGGGAAACAGTGGAAACAGTGTCAGACTTTATTTTTTGGGGCTGCAAAATCACTCCAGATGGTGATTGCAGCCATGAAACTAAAAGACGCTTACTCCTTGGAAGAAAAGTTATGACCAACCTAGATAGTATATTCAAAAGCAGAGACATTACTTTGCCAACAAAGGTCTGTTCAGTCAAGGCTATGGTTTTTCCAGTAGTCATGTATGGATGTGAGAGTTGGACTGCGAAGAAGGCTGAGCACCGAAGAACTGATGCTGTTGAACTGTGGTGTTGGAGAAGACTCTTGAGAGTCCCTTGGACTGCAAGGAGATCCAACCAGTCCATTCTGAAGGAGATCAGCCCTGGGATTTCTTTGGAAGGAATGATGCTAAAGCTGAAACTCCAGTACTTTGGCCACCTCATGGAAAGAGTTGACTCATTGGAAAAGACTCTGATGCTGGGAGGGATTGGAGGCAGGAGAAGGGGACGACAGAGGATGAGATGGCTGGATGGCATCACTGACTTGATGGACGTGAGTCTGAGTGAACTTTGGAAGTTGGTGATGGACAGGGAGGCCTGGCGTGCTGCGATTCATGGGGTCACAAAGAGTCAGGCATGACTGAGCGAGTGAACTGAGCTGAACTGAGACATAAATACATGAAAATAACATCTGCATTTAAAAAATTAATTAATTTATTTTAATTGGAGGCTAATTGTTTTACAATATTGTAGTGGTTTTTGCCATACGTTGACACGAGTCAGCCATGAGTGTACGTGTGTCCCCCATCCTGAACCCCCCTCCCACCTCCCACCCATCCCATCCCTTGGGTTGTCCCAGGGCACCAGCTTTGAGTGCCCTGTTTCATGCGTCGAACGTGGTCTGGTCATGTTTCACATATGGTAATATACATGTTTCAATGCTGTTCTCTCAAGGAACATCTGTATTTTAAAAAAGATACAAGAGAGTGGTTAGCGCATATTGGATTTGTTCTTTTCTGTGGCGCAATCCACCCCCCCCCCCCCCCCATTTTTTGAGAAAACTGGGCTTTGGAGAACAGAGTATTTGTGAGGAGATGACCCTCTGCTGATGGGCGGGCAGCTCTTGCATTTCCGGGTTTGTTTTGAGAGATGCCCATGAAAGCCTCAGTCTAAGGATGAATAGGAGGTGAGGTCGCAAGTGAATTTTATTCCTGCTGTTATCCACCAAGAAAGAGATGGGTTTAGGTATAAATCACAAAGGAGATGTGGGTCTCTCTCTTTGGGGCTCAGTGTTTAGTTGGGAACTATAAGAGGTAAGACATGTATATATGAACTCCGAAATGCTGAGAGTTAAAGAAAGTTGAGAAGTTTGAGACTGTCTTCAGCTAATGGAACTGCAAGCTGACAGTGAGGAGGTCATTCTTGGAAAACACATGATCTGTGTTCATGGGAGTCTTGACTTTGGGGTTGGTTTCCCGTTTAGCAAAGTTGGATGTGACCATGTTGACTATGTCTTCGTTAGGTTATAGCATATAAAGAAAGGGTCTTTTGCCCACATTTAAGCTAAAATGCGAGTCATTTCTTCTGGTTCAACACTACCCAAGGCCACTGGGGGTGGTGGCACTGGGACTCCTGTACAAAATATAAGTCTTAGGACAGAGTCGGAGCTGCAAGATCTAACTGTCCTTCTCAACCAAAGTCTCCTTGCAGCGGTGAGCTTGATGGTTCCAAATGTTGTACTTGATAAAGATAAGAGAGAAGGGGTACTTTACATTTGATTTGAGAAGTCAGGAAATATAGAGCCCCAAAGAAAACTGTGAAGCACCCAATAAAAGTTGGTACTTGCCAGATCAGCCCTCAGCCCTCAGCTGTACTGAAAAGTGGGGAAGAATGCGTTCAACCTTGTTACCCTCTGTTCTCTGTATGAGAGGAGAGCTTTCGTGGTACTCTTTGGAAGAAAGACTTCTTGTTCTTTTTTAAAGATGTTGTCCCAAATCACCCCGGCTTCTAATTGGTAGTGGTGGCGTTTGGCAGATCCTCTGATTTGGCCACTTTTGCAGGGTTTGCTTGATTTCACAGTTGTGGTTTTTCTGCAGGATGGCATTATTTGATCTAGTAATTTTCATGCAAATGAAAGGTTGAAAGGACAGGCTGCAGAGCAAGATACCAGTGTCTTACATTTTGTGTGGAAATCAATTTGAAGGAGGACTAAAACCCCAGTGGGCAAGACTGTTGACTAGACATTCCTTACAAGAAATACAGTGGAGAAACGCTGAAGAAAAGACTGGTGGCTGAGTGCTGACCACGACCCAGACGTTTGTCATAGTTTTTTTTTTTTTTTTTCCAGAAGATCCTCACTACAGCCTTCCAAGGAAGGAATTATTGTTGACAGGTTATGGATGGATTAAATCTGGTAAGGCCCTTTTGGTAGGAATCTGTCGGGAGGTGTAGCATCTTCGCTCCCAGCCAGCCTCCCTAGTCGCCCACACTGCCTTCTTTCTCACTCTGTGCTCTAGCCACGTGGACCTTCTTCCAGCTCTCCAGTTTTCGTCCCGTCTTCTTGCTCTGCAGGATCTTGGGACATCCTCTTCCTGTTTGGGACATTCTCTTTGTATCCCTTTCTTATGTTAAGTGGTTGCTTATTTGTCTGGCCATCTGGGGCCTTTGCCTTCCTTGCGGTGTGCGCGTTCCCGTACGTGTGTGCGGGTTTAGTAGTTGCCACACGCGTGGGCTCAGTTGCTCCGGCATACGTGGTCTTAGTTTCCCATCAAGGGATTGAACCCACGTTTCCTGCATTGCAAGGTGGATTCTCACTCACTGGACCACCAGGAAACTCCCTCTCTATGTATTTTGGACTGTGAAAGAAAGTGACAGTGTTAGTAGTCCTGTCTGCTTCTTTGCGACCCCATGGGCAGAAGAGCCTGGCAGGCTACAGCCCCATGGACTGTAACCCACTAGACTCTTCTGTCTGTGGAATTCTCCAGGCAAGAATACTGGAGTGGGTTTCCATGCCCTTCTCCCGGGGGTCTTCCTGACCTAGGGATCGAACCCTGGTCTCCCACATTACAGGCAGCTTCCTTACAGTCTGAGCCACTAACGGAGCCCCTTGGGACGGAGACCCTCACATAAAACCCCAAAGTACTGCCTCAGTGTGAAATGGATGGTAGAAACACTCGGTGGAGGAACAACTGGGAGCTTGCTGCTATTTAGGGGTCTGTATAGGGGAAAAAATTTCCCAAGAGGAGGCAAAGTCACAAGTTTGTGCCATGCTTTAGTGTATAATCTGACTGTTGCTATCAAGTTGTCATTGGAATTTGATTAACAAAATAATTGGTCTTAAAATTAATAGTGGTCTAATTAAATTTAAATATATCAATAATCATAATAGATGTACATTTCTCAGACCATGTATTAAAATATAGCAATTTTTAGACTGGGAAAAAACCTGCATTTTGTTTATAAGAGATAGGTTTAAATATGATAACATGAAAGAGTTGAGGGTTAAATGAGATATATATATATATATATATATATATCAGGCAAAGACTGGGTGGTCCTATGAATGTCAGACAGAATGGACTGTCAGGTAAAATATATCATATTATTGCCTGCATGCATGCTAAGTCACTTCAGCCATGTCTGACTCTTTGCAATCCCATGGACTGTAGCCTGCCAGGCTCCTCTGTGGGATTTCCCAGTCAAGATTACTGGAGTGGGTTGCCATGCCCTCCTCCAGGGGAATCTTCCTGACCCAGAAATCAAACCCACATCTCCTGAGGCTCCTGCATTGTGGGCGGATTCTTTACTGCTGAGCCACCAGGGAAGCCCCTATATTGCAAAATTAAGATTTATTAAATCCTAATAAAAGGAAATCATTACCCAAGAAGGTACTAGAAAGTTGGCCCTGGATGTGCACAAGTAACAAGATAATCACAAAAATATATCAAGTAAAAATGGACAGAATTACAAGGAGAAATGGACAAAACTGCAGTAGGAGATTGAAGCATACTTCTTATAGATACCAATAGATTAAACAGGGAAACACCACACCTGAGCAACAGTTATGTCACTGATGCACATACCCTTGTTTCAGAAATTATAGAATACTTACTTTTTTTTCAAGCAAACATTGAACATGTGCAAAAATTGATCCTACACCAGGTTGTAGAGTAATTCTTAATACATAACCAAAGAATTGATTATTCCACATTCTTTGTCTGCAAGGCAATAAACTTAGGAATCAATGATAATAGCCCCTCACAGGTTATATATTTGGTAATTTTAATACTTCACTTCAAACTGAACATTGCTCAACTAAAAAACTCTGTGGTGGAACTTAGAAAATATTTAGAACCAAATGACAGTACAAACACTCCATATCCAATACTTGAGGAATGGGGCAATGTGGCCTTTAGAGTGAAGATTTGAGCTTTACATGAGTGCATAAGAAAGATAAAATTCAAAAGTAATCCACAAACGCTTAACCAAAGGATTTGGGACCTTCCACTAAATGAATCAGCTGATGCTTTGGGCTCTCTGTCTTCGACCTTCTGGCCTCCAGTGAGGCCTTTCTTCACATCATTTGACTATCTTTTCTCATCCTTCCATCTTGAGCTCAGTGCTTGAGTGGTCAGTCGTGTCTGACTCTTTGTGATCCCAAGGGTTGTAGCCTGCCAGGCTCCTCTGTCCATGGAATTTTCTAAGCAAGAATATTGGAGTGGGTTGCCGTTTCCTGCTCCAGGGGATCCTCCCAGTCCAGGGATCTGAACCTGCCTCTCTTGCATCTCCTGCATTGACAGTCGGATTCTTCACTGCTGTGCCACCTGGGAAGTCGTCTCAAGGTCCACAACTTAAATCTTCTGAGTTTTTTTCTACCTCAGGGATTTTGCAGTTCCTCTCCCCTCTACTCAGAATGTTCTTCCTCACTTCATTGAGGTTCCTTCCCAGAGGTTTCTTCCTCAGAGATGCCTTCCTTGACTATTCTATTTAAATAGTACCTCTGACCATCATCCTTTATCCCTTGACTATAACTTTTATATATAAAGTAACAAGTCATGTGCGATACCTATCATCCCTATCTATCTATCCATCCTTCACGCCCCTGTCCATCTATCTCTGTCATTTCTGTTTACTTGTTACCCCAGCGGGGGTGTAAGCTCTTTGAGCTCATGGCTATTGTCGGTCTTTTTAAATTCATCTATTTTTGGCTGCTCCAGGTCTTTGCTGCTGCACACCGGCTCACTCTAGTCGTGGCGAGCCAGGACTACTCTCTAGCCGCGGTGCACGGGTTCTCATTGCGGCGGCTTCTCCTGCGGTGGCACACCGGCTGTAGGGCGCATGGGCTTCAGGAGTTGCAGTTCTTGGGCCCCAAAGCACAGGCTCAGCAGCTGTGGTGCAGAGGCGTCGCTGTGCGTGGCACGTGGGATCTTCCCGGGCCAGGGATTGAACCCATGTCCCCTGCACCGACAAGCAGATGCTTCACCGCCGGGCCACCAGGAAAGCCCTGGTTGTGGTCCATCTCCTTCACAGCGGTAGCTTCAGCATCTAGAACTGAGCCTGGTGAGTGATCAGAGCTTAGAAATGTTCTCTTTTATAAAGTAAATGGATGAATTAATCTACACCATTCAGAAAAATACTGCCTATCTAATTTGAAGGGAAAAATTATTCATAATCTCTGTCCAATCATTGAATTTCTCCTTTGGGATGATTTATAAAAGTTTATCTTTTCAGTGTCGCCCACAATTATGAAATATATTCCCAGAGCCTTATACTTTAATAAAACCATAACTGAATGTGTAGTTTTGATGAAATTTGACAGGGTAAGCATGTATGTGAGTTGACATTATCGCTTTGGAATCTTCTTCTAAAACATATCCTTGCTAAGAAACTAACAGTTGGAGGGAGAATGAAAGTGAATTCAGTGTGTTCGTTTGAGAATTAATTATTATGGCATTATTTAAAATATCAGCAGCCTACTTTACTCAAGAAAACATGTTTTCTATTATATAAAAATTTTATTGTTTGACATTGTATGCAGTTTTCGAATTTGGATTTGTCATTTATAATTTTAGGATGGCACCTCTTAAAATTTGTAATCATATTGTTGAAAAATGTTTTAAAGCCTGAAAGTACTATATATTGCGAAAGCTAGACAGAAAAACATACCATCTTTTATAGCACCAAGCCCTCTTTAAATTAGTCATTTGAATTTTTTTTTTCGTATTGTGGAAGAGATATATAAACAACAAAAGAATCAAATGTTTGCCTAGAAAATAGTGGTGCTTGGTAACTTTTAACCATTCCCATCCCCATCTTGCTTTGAATGGTAATTCTGGGTCCCGCACAGTCACTGTGGTTCAGAGTATCTTATGCCAACACAGACTGGCTTGGGTCCCTGCCCAGCTATCCTGGAGAAATGAAAAATCAGAGATCAGCACAAGTTTGCACGGGGCCTGCAGAATTGTTCCCACATGTATTTCGCCCTCATTTCCTTCCCTCTTCTCCCCATCGTGTTCAAACCCGATCTCTGGTCCTCTTTTGAGATCTCATCTCCAAAGATTCCCCCAGTATCAAGAGAGCTTATTTTTATCTACTTGTATGTTTAAAGTTTGCCAAAATTGAAGGGATCTTGATGAGGCCAAATTTTTCCCATTGAAAGTTCCCAGAAAGATTTTGCAAGGATTGCAAAAATGTTATCCTTGCCCCACGTCTCAGAATGAGCTGCATTATGCTGAAGAAACAGCCAGCCCCTCCATCTCTACGGCCTGAAAGAACAAAGGCTTATTTCTCCCTCAGTCTGCATGCTTGTATTTGTCAGGGTTCTCAGGGGAAACAGAACCAATACTATGAGCAAATATTTATTACGAGGAATTGATTCACACACTTACGAAGGATGAGAAGTCCAGTGGTCTACTCTTTGCAGCTTAGAGACCCAGGAAAGCTGATGATATAATTGAGTCTGAATCTGAAGGCTTGAGAACCAAGGGTTCAGTTCAGTTCAGTCGCTCAGTCGTGTCCGACTCTTTGCAATCCCATGAATCGCAGCACGCCAGGCCTCCCTCTCCATCACCATCTCCCGGAGTTCTCTCAGACTCATGTTTATCGAGTCCGTGATGCCATCCAGCCATCTCATCCTCAGTCGTCCCCTTCTCCTCCTGCCCCCAATCTCTCCCAGCATCAGAGTCTTTTCCAATGAGTCAACGCACCGCATGAGGTGGCCAAAGTACTGGAGTTTCAGCTTTAGCATCATTCCTTCCAAAGAAATCCCAAGGCTGATCTCCTTCAGAATGGACTGGTTGGATCTCCTTGCAGTCCAAGGGACTCTCAAGAGTCTTCTCCAACACTGCAGTTCAAAAGCATCAATTCTTCGGCACTCAGCTTTCTTCACAGTCCAACTCTCACATCCATGCATGACCACTGGAAAAACCATAGCCTTGACTGGACGGACCTTAGTAGGCAAAGTAATGTCTCTGCTTTTGAATATGCTCTCTAGGTTGGTCCTAACTTTCCTTCCAAGGAGTAAGCGTCTTTTAATTTCATGGCTGCAGTCACCATCTGCAGTGATTTTGGAGCCCCCAAAAATAAAGTCTGACACTGTTTCTACTGTTTCCCCATCTATTTCCCATGAAGTGATGAGGCCGGATGCCATGATCTCTGTTTTCTGAATGTTGAGCTTTAAGCCAACTTTTTCACTCTCCTCTTTCACTTTCATCAAGAGGCTTTTTAGCTCCCCTTCACTTTCTGCCATAAGGGTGGTGTCATCTGCATATCTGAGGTTATTGATATTTCTCCCGGCAATCTTGATTCCAGCTTGTGTTTCTTCCAGTCCAGCGTTTCTCATGATGTACTCTGCATATAAGTTAAATAAGCAGGGTGACAATATACAGCCTTGACGTACTCCTTTTCCTGTTTGGAACCAGTCTATTGTTCCTTGTCCAGTTCTAACTGTTGCTTCTTGACCTGCATACAGATTTCTCAAGAGGCAGGTTAGGTGCTCTGGTATTCCCATCTCTCAGAATTTTCCACAGTTTATTGTGATCCACACAGTTAAAGGCTTTGGCATAGTCAATAAAGCAGAAATAGATGTTTTTCTGGAACTCTCTTGCTTTTTTGATGATCCAGCAGATGTTGGCAATTTGATCTCTGGTTCCTCTGCCTTTTCTAAAACCAGCTTGAACATCAGGGAGTTCACGGTTCACGTATCGCTGAAGCCTGGCTTGGAGAATTTTGAGCATGACTTTACTACCGTGTGAGATGAGTGCAATTGTGTGGTAGTTTGAGCATTCTTTGGCATTGCCTTTCTTTGGCATTGGAATGAAAACTGGCCTTTTCCAGTCCTGTGGCCACTGCTGAGTTTTCCAAATTTGCTGGCATATTGAGTGCAGCACTTTCGCAGCATCATCTTTCAGGATTTGAAACAGCTCCACTGGAATTCCATCACCTCCACTAGCTTTGTTCGTAGTGATGCTTTCTAAGGCCCACTTGACTTCACATTCCAAGATGTCTGGCTCTAGATTAGTGATCACATCATCATGATTATCTGGGTCATGAAGATCTTTTTTGTACAGTTCTTCCATATATTCTTGCCACCTCTTCTTAATATCTTCTGCTTCTGTTAGGGCCAGACCATTTCTGTCCTTTATCGAGCCCATCTTTGCATGAACTATTCCCTTGGTATCTCTAATTTTCTTGAAGAGATCTCTAGTCTTTCCCATTCTGTTGTTTTCCTCGATTTCTTTGCATTGATCGCTGAAGAAGGCTTTCTTATCTCTCCTTGCTATTCTTTGGAACTCTGCATTCAGATGCTTATATCTTTCCTCTTCTCTTTTGCTTTTCACCTCTCTTCTTTTCACAGCTATTTGTAAGGCCTCCCCAGGCAGCCATTTTGCTTTTTTGCCTTTCTTTTCCATGGGGATGGTCTTGATCCCTGTCTCCTGTACAATGTCATGAACCTCATTCCATAGTTCATCAGGCACTCTCTCTATCAGATCTAGTCCCTTAAATCTATTTCTCACTTCCACTGTATAATCATAAGGGATTTGATTTAGGTCATACCTGAATGGTCTAGCAGTCTTCCCGACTTTCTTCAATTTGAGTCTGAATTTGATAATAAGGAGTTCATGATCTGAGCCACAGTCTGTTCCTGGTCATGTTTTTGTTGACTGTATAGAGCTTCTCCATCTTTGGCTGCAAAGAATATAATCAGTCTGATTTCGGTGTTGACCATCTGGTGATGTCCATGTGTAGAGTCTTCTCTTGTGGTGTTGGAAGAGGGTGTTTGCTATGACCAGTGCATTTTCTTGGCAAAACTGTATTAGTTTTTGCCCTGCTTCATTCCACATTCCAAGGCCAAATCTGCCTGTTACTCCAGGTGTTTCTTGACTTCCTACTTTTGCATTCCAGTCCCCTATAATGAAAAGGGCATCTTTTTTGGGTGTTAATTCTAAAAGGTCTTGTAGGTCTTCATAAAACCGTTCCACTTCAGCTTCTTCAGCGTTACTGGTTGGGGCATAGACTTGGATAACTGTGATAATGAATGGTTTGCCTTGGAGACGAACAGATATCATTCTGTCGTTTTTGAGATTGCATCCAAGTACTGCATTTCAGACTCTTTTGTTGACCATGATGGCTACTCCATTTCTTCTAAGGGATTCCTGCCTGCAGTAATAGATATAATGGTCATCTGAGTTAAATTCACCCATTCCAGTCCATTTTAGTTCGCTGATTCCTAGAATGTCGACGTTCACCCTTGCCGTCTCTTGTTTGACCACTACCAATTTGCCTTGATTCATGGACCTGATATTCCAGGTTCCTATCCAATATTGCTCTTTACAGCATCGGATCTTGCTTCTATCACCAGTCACATCCATAACTGGGTATTGTTTTTGCTTTGGCTTCATCCCTTCATTCTTTCTGGAGTTATTTCTCCACTGATCTCCAGTAGCATGTTGGGCACCTAATGACCTGGGGAGTTCCTCTTTCAGTATCCTATCATTTTGCCTTCTCATACTGTTCATGGGGTTCTCAAGGCAAGAATACTGAAGTGGTTTGCCATTCCCTTCTCCAGTGGACCACATTCTGTCTGACCTCTCCACCATGACCTGCCCGTCTTGAGTTGCTCTGCAGGCATGGCTTGGTTTCATTGAATAAGACAAGGCTGTGATCCTAGTGTGATTAGATTGACTAGTTTTCTGTGAGTATGGTTTCAGTGTGTCTGCCCTCTGATGCCCTCTTGCAACCCCTACCCTTACTTGGGTTTCTCTTACCTTGGGCGCGAGGTATCTCTTCATGGCTGCTCCAGCAAAGTGCAGCCGCTGCTCCGTACCTTGGACGAGGGCTATCTCCTTACCGCCGCCCTTCCTGACCTTCAACATGGGATAGCTCCTCTAGGCCTTCCTGCACCTGCGCAGCCACCGCTCCTAGGGTTGCTCCTCCCGTCCACCGGCCCTGGCCTCAGGCGTTGGTGGCTCCTCCCAGCTGCCGCCCCTGGCCTCGGGCTCGGGGTGGCTCTTCAGGGTCTCCGCCCCTGGCCTCGGGCGCGAGGTGGCTTCTCCTCGCCGCCCCTGACCTCGGAGGTGGGGTAGCTCCTCCCGGCCGCCAAGGGAGCCTATGGTATAAATCCCAGTGTGAGGAAAGGAGAAGATGAAATGAGATGTCCCAGCTCACATAGTGAGGGACCCATTCCTCCTTTCTCTGCCTTTTGTTCTGTTTTGGTCTCAGCGGAATGAAAGATGCCTACCTACATTGGGGGAGGTCATCTGCTTCACTGGCTTCATCAGTTCAAATGCTAACCTTATCAGGAGACACCCTTGCAGATACACCTAGAAAGCATGTTTAATCTGGGCATGCCATGGCCAGTCAAGCTGACATGTGCAATTAACCATCCAAGTTTTTGTTGTGGGTAGACCGGGGAACTTGAAGCACATCTGTGCAAGCCCAAAGCTGACATTGAACTTGCCGTGTAGAATGATGCCGTTCAATTACTTGGTTGATGCAGTGTAACCACAAACTGCCTCTGAGAAATCTGCATGACTCTTCAGCTCCAATAGCATTGGCCCTGGCCACACTTACCCTAAAGGGACTGGGCATATGCCGTTCAATATTTTCCTGCCATGCTCAGAAGAAGAGAAGTGTTTACCGATTGCCTCGCACACCGCATCTACTTGCTTGGGAGGAGCAGTCTAGAGCACCCTATTGTGAAGTCTTGAATATTTGGCCTCACTTATCTAGCAGGGCTGTGATTAATCACTATTATCTGTAATGCTAGCATTAGGACTTTTGAATCACATGGGCTGAGTCGTTTCCTGGATGGTCATCAGTACACAATTTTGGTGCTTTTAAGAAGCGCTGAATCTCCATGGAGATTTTAACAAATACAGAGGCTCAGATCACATTGCTTAGAGTCCTTTTTCCTAAAGTTCAGTGTTACTGTCTAAGATTTTACCGGTCGCATATGCTCCACCAGAATAAAAGGAGAATTTGGCATAGTATTTTAGTCCTACTAGTGAGAGAAGACTATGAAACCTGATAACTGATGAAGAGTGTTCTGTTTCATGGCAGAAAAAGGAGATCCGTGGCTTGGACTAATGATCCCTCTAGGCCAATAGGGCATATAAGATTTCATTTCACTTAGTAGCTCTGATTGATTGGACAAGGCTGCCTAGAATATTTTGTGGGATGGATAGAGGACTGCATCAGAGCTTATCATGACAAGTGTGCAGTGACTGATTACCAGTGTCTTTCATTGGTACAGTGGTACGTTGGTACATTGACAGCGTACCAGTGGTACAGACATTGGTACACTGTCTTTCGTTGGTAATAGTGGGACACCTGCCGGTATCTGCTTTGCTATTCCCGACCATCATTTCCCACTCAGCTCCCCCTTTTGGGGGGATTGTATTCTGACCTAGCAACCTGATTACTAATTTGTGTCCTCGTATTCCTTGACGTTTGGGTAGATACGATATGAACGACAGACATCCATTTTTTAGTCACAAGATAGGTGTCTTCTTCAGAGTAGGGGAAAAACAAAGCAAAAACAAACAAATCCAAAAACCTAAAGCCCGAAGTTTGATACCATGATTTATATTAATCGTTTAGGAGTTTGATTAAATTGAGTCAGTTCCAGAGATCATGATCAACTGATAATGTAAGTTCCTTCATGTGAAAATCTGACCTTGAGTGTGATCGTCCCAGAACACATTCCCTGTTTAGAAAACTGGTCAGTTTCCTTCTCTGACATCACTAAATTCTTTCTTTCTGAAATAATTTGGAATACTTCAATAATTGTCAACTAGATGGCATCAGAGGTGGAACCAATGTGAAATAACTCATTATGACCAAAATGAGAATTTTAAGGGAAAAAATATAAACCAATGTGAAGGATAAGTGATGCTCTGATAATTTATGAAGAATAGGCTGAATATCTCTATGGTCAATAAGGAATGAAAGGTTGGAGTATTCCAAAGAGCTGTTTGGGTCTTATTTTACCATCAGTGTGTGATTTAGGAGCTGAGAAAATACATGCTTTCTTGACTGCAGAAGAGGCATTTAGCATTAGACTTTTTTCTCCACTTTTAAAGATGAGATGAGGTTGGGCTGTCTTTGTAATGTGATCGTTGATCACTGGAAATAAGTATTTGACAGGTGCTGCAGTTACAGACACCCTTATAAGCTAATGAGAAATGGGCTGTAGGTCAAGAGAAATTAGAACATTGCAATTTGCCCAGTTACATGACTAGAAGAAAAATATTTCATTTTTTCATATTCTTCATGACTTGAAAATTTTTTGTACTTTCATAAATCTTCTGTCTCAGAGTGTATACCAGTAACTCAGACATAAATCTGTTTCCAGGATGCAGTGATACTTATCTAATGGGACCGAGTCTCTGGCTGGCTGCCTGTCTGCACTATTCAGGGAGCCTTTCCCAAATCCTTTGATTTAACCCATTATACTCCCCAGTGCTGCCACGCACAGCTTAACAATAAACAAACAATTCTACTGGCAACTTCAGTTCACATTTTATGTAACATGAATTTGTAATTTTGCGCTTGTGCATGTGTGTCTGCCCGGTCATGTCTGACTCTTTGGGACCTCATGGACTGTAGCCCGCCAGGCTCCTCTGTCCTTGGGATTTCCCAGGCAAGAGTACTGGAGTCAGTTGCCATTTCCTTCTCCAGGGGATCTTCCTGACCCAGGGGTTGAACCATCTCCTGCACTGGCAGGTGAATTTTCTTTTCTAAACCACTGAGCCACCAGGGAAGACTATGTCATTTTAAAGGTCTTACAATATGATCTGTACTGATTTAGAATTATAGACTGTTAGAGATTAATTTCTTTAACATGTGCATTTTCAACAGTGGTAATATTTCTCCCAAGAGGATATAAATTGGTTCTTAAATATTAAGGGTCATAATACATATACAGATATACAGTCTACCTGTGGTATTAACATTTCAAGGAGAAGGGGAATGATTAAGGGGAAAAAAATAAAAAAGAAGCCTCTTAAGGAGGCAATAATTAAATAGTTGAGAAACACTGCTCTCTCTCAGTAATTTTGGAATGAATCATGGTTTTTAATAATAACTAACATTTGTTTGTTTACCATGGATCAGATACTGTTTTAAGTGTACTGCTTGCTGAGGCTGAAGCTCCAGTACCTTGGCTACCTAATGCAAAGAGCCCATTTATTGGCAGAGACCCTGATGCTGGGAAAGATTGAGGGCAGGAGGAGAAGGGTGCAACCAAGGATGAGATGGTTGGATGGCATCACCGATTCAGTGGACATAAGTCTGAGCAAACTCTGAGAGCTAGTGAAGTGTTGCATGCTTGGAGATGGGGAAGCCTGGTGTGCTGCAGTTAGTGGGGTCCCAAAGAGGTGGTCATGACTGAGCCGGTGAACAACAACAGCAACTTAGATGGTTTTATTCTCCCTGCCCAACCCCCACCCTTCTTCTCCACCCCACCCCGGAGCAGAGTAGGTGCTTTTACACAGGAATGTGGAGATGCTACACAGAAAAGCATAAAGAGACCTAGAGAAGTAGTCAGGGCATTTGACCAGGCTCATCCAGCTAACAAGAGGCAGGGGTAGGATTTTAACCCAGAGCATCTGTCTTCAGCCTCTGAACCCCCGTGATTCACTGCCCTGTTCACCAGCTGCCTGCTCCGCTGCTAAGAAGTGGAAAGCCCAGGAAAAGCTTGTTGCTTTTCATCACCAGTCCGGCTAATCCTGGACTTTAGATGTGTGCTATCTGTGCCCTAGCAACTTGTCCGGCATTTTCGCTGAACAAGTGTTCTTTTGATACAGTGTCCTTCCTGTCTCAGTAAAGGGGCCCTTGACAAAGGTCAATTAAATCAAATTGGTTGAGGGTGTTGTTTAATTCTTCTGTATCCTTGCTGATTTGTTTGTTTAATCATGGTATCTATTGTTGAAAGAGAAAGTTGACGTTTTCAGCTATAATTGGGGATTTCTCTGTCTTTCCTTTTCATTCTGTTAATTTTCCCTTCATGTATTTTAAAGGTCTGTTTTTAGGTGAAAACACATTTGGTTGTTATGTCTCTTCATCAACTGACCTTTTTATCATTCTGTCATGTTCCTCTTTATTTCTGGTAATTTTCCTCCTTCTGAAGTCTACCTTATCCGATATCCATAGAGTCTTTCCAGCTTTTTTGATTAGTATTTTCATGGTATGTCTTTTTCCATCCTTTTATTATTGCCAACCTACAGCAATGTATTTAATGAGGTGTCTTATAGTGAACATATCCTTGCACCTTATTCTTTAAATTGATTCTGACAGTACTTCCCTTTCATGTGTATGTGATGGTATGTTTGGGTTTAGATGGACCATTTAAAATTTTTGTTTACTGTTTGTTCCTTCTGTTTCTCATTTCTAAGTTTCCTTTTTTTCAGCTTTATTCTGGATTTGTCAAATTTTTTTTAAAGTATTCTACTTTTAACTTTTATGTTGAGATTTTTACTACATCACTTTAAAAGTTTTTGGGTGTTTTGTGTGTGTGTGTGTGTGTGTGTGTGTGTTTAAGTTGTGCTAGTACGCTTGCCTGGAAAATCCCATGGACGGAGGAGCCTGGTAGGCTGCAGTCCATGGGGTCTCCAAGAGTCGGACACGACTGAGCACTTTCACTTTTCACTTTCATGCATTGGAGAAGGAAATGGCAACCCACTCCAGTGTTCTTGCCTGGAGAATCCCAGGGACGGCGGAGCCTGGTGGGCTGTTGTCTATAGGGTCGCACAGTGTCGGACACGACTGAAGCGACTTAGCAGCAGCAGCAGCAGCAGTGATTACAATACATAATGATAATATAATATAATACAATATACGTAGTTTTTCACTTTCCACTCAGAATTAATATTTTCAACTTCAAGTAGAGTATAGAAACCTAACTACAATGTAGATACTTTTACATTTCCCCTCTTTATTTATATATTGTATTTATCATATATGTTTTATATATATTTATGTATTGTATTATATGTGACTTATATACATGGTAATTATCATGCGTTTATTTGCATCATGTGTATAATTACATCTATATACATTGAAAACTCCATTGGTCAATGCTAGAATTTTTACCTTAACCATCATACATGTTTTGGCCATCTAAAGAGGAACAGCCTGCTTTCCTTTGTTTACTGAGATAATTACCATTTCTTGTGCTCTTCCTGCGCTTTTCAGGTTTCCTCCCAGCTCATTTCCTTTCTGAGAAACTTCCTAAAATCTAAAGAGCTTCTTTTAGCATGTTTTTCAGAAAAGGTTCTGGTGGCAATGAACCCTCTTAATTTTCCTTCATCCCCGAGTGTCTTTATTCCACCTCCATTTGTGATGCAGTTTTACTGGGTATAGTTTTCCAGGTTGACAGGTCTTTGTTGTTGTTTAGTTGCTAAGTCATGTCTGACTCTTTTTTGTGACCCCATAGACTGGAGCCTGCCAGGCTTCTCTGTCCATGGGATTTCCCAGGCTAGAATGCTGGAGTGGGTTGCCATTCCCTTCTCCAAGTGATCCTCCCAAGCCAGGTATTGCACCTATATCCATTAGTATCTCCTGCATTGGCACCTGGATTCTTTACTGCTAAGCCACCAGGGAAGCCTTTTCCTTGCAGAAATTTTTAAAAGTTCCCATTCCTCTGCTGTCCATGATTTCTGATGAGAAACCTATAGAAATTTGTTGTTCCCTTATATGTGTCTTTTTCCTCTGGCTGCTTTTAAGACTGTTTCCTTTGTCTTTCATTTCCAAGTCATGTTATGATATGTCTGGATATGATGATTTAAATATTTATTGTGTTTGGTGTTTGCTAAGGACAGAGAGGAAAAAATGTAATGGCTACTTGCCTAAAGCTGTTGGTATCATGTTCTCTGGTCAGGGAAAAGGATTCCCTTTCCTCTGTTTCAGGCATTGCTCCCAAGGTCCTGCTGTTGTTGCAGTGTGGCAGGATTGCCCAGCAGCTGGGACAGAAACTTAACAAAAGGGAAAATCAGATCTTTTACTCTCTCTGATGCTTACAGCCTCCTTTTCTAATCCATGGGTCAGAAAGCCAGTGTTCACACCAGCATCTGCTTCTGGGGTTTGGGCTATGTGTATGTCTGGGCTGGGTGATACTGGAGGAGAAAAAGTGAAAATATTACTACCGGTTTGGTGATACTTCCAATTCTGCTTCCCTGATCTGCCTCCTACCATATCTTTCTTAGCTAACTGGTCTACACATTCTGTCCAGGGTTGATATTTGCATTCAGTAGAAAGACAGACTGGATTGGGCTTACCCCATCTTGCCCAGAATTGATTCCCATCAGTTTTGTTTGTTTATATTGAGGTATGTGAGTGAAGTGAAAGTCGCTCAGTCATGTCCGACTCTTTGTGACCCTATGGACTGTACAGTTCATGGAGTTCTCCAGGCCAGAAGACTGGAGTGGGTAGCCTATCCCTTCTCCAGGGGATCTTCCTGACCCAGGAATCAAACCGGGGTCTCCTGCATTGCAGGCGAATTCTTTACCAACTGACCTATCAGGGAAGCCCATATTGAGGTATAGTCGATTTACGATACCATATTACAGTTTCAGGTGTACAACATAGTGATTTGGCATTTTTATGTTATGCTCTATTTAAAGGTACTACAAAGTAATGGCTATATTTACCTGTGATGTACAATATAGTCTGGTAGGTTTTTTATTTTACACATAGTAGTTTGTACCTTTTAATCCCCTACTGCTGTCTTGCCACTGGGAACTGCCAGTTTGTTCTCTATATCTGTGAGTCCGTTTCTGTTTTCTTATGCTCATTTGTTTTATTTTTTAGATTCCACATATAAGTGAGAACATATAGTATTTATCTTTTTCTGCATGGCTTACTTCACTAAGGACAGTATCCTCCAGGTCCATGCATATTGTTGCAAAAGGCAAAATTTAATTCTTTTTTATGGCTGAGTAATATTGCACCATGTATGTATGTGTGTATATGTGTGTGTGTAGTGTGTGTGTGTGTGTGTGTGTGTGTGTGTGTATGTCTCACATCTTCTTTATCCATTCATTTGTTGATGGACACTTTGGTTGTTTCCAGATCTTAGTTATTGTAAATAGTGCTAGTGTGAACACTGGGGTACATGTGTCTCTTCACATTAGTGTTTTCGTTTTGGGTATATACCCAGCAGTGAATTGCTGGGTTATATGGTAATTCTATGTTAATTTTTTAAAGAAACCTTCATACTGTTTTCCATAGTGACTGCACCAATTTACATTCCCACCAACAGTGCATGAGGGTACCCTTTTCTCCACATCCTCACCAGCATTTGTTATTTGTTGTCTGTTTGATGACAGTCATTCTGCTAGCTGTGTTTTAAATATTCTTTATTGACTTCTGTCTGCGTGACATACATACAGAAATTTGCATTCTTAATTGCTTTAATTCCCTAAATTTTGAATACATTTCAAAATCTGATGTATCTTATGTTGTAGAACATCTATTAATACCTTCTTGCTGCTCTGGATATCTGGGAGTTCTGGAAAGAATTCTTGGGAAAAGAGAAGTAAGATTTAACAAAGTCCCTCACTGCAAAGTCCCCTATACACATTGTCACATTGCATCTTTATCATAGTCCTTTTTCGTGTGCATTATTTCCTCATTTTAGATAAAAGGATAAGCAAAGTCACACTGCTGAGTCAAGGGCATGTCAAACTCAGGTATATTTGTCTAATTCCAAAGCCTGAGTTCTTTTCCATCATGCCAGGCTAAGGATGAACTAATTTTATATTTTTAAAATGTGGGTATTTTTGGTTTTGCCATACATCGACATGAATCCACCACAGGTATACATGAGTTCCCAAACATGAACCAATACAGTATTGTAAAGTAAAATAAAGTAAAAATAAAAATTAATAATTAAAAAAAGAAAGAAATGAAAAAAAAAAAGGGTATTTTTGGAAACTGTGGTGCTGGAGAAAACTCTTGAGAGTCCCTTGGATTGCAAGGTGATCCAACCAGTCAATCGTAAAGGAAATTAACCCTGAATATTGGAAGGAATATTGCTGAAGCTGAAGCTCCAGTACTTTGTCCACCTGATGCGAAGCACCAACTCATTGAAAAAGACCCCGATGATAAGAAAGTTTAAAGGCAAAAGGAAAAAGGAGTGGCGGAGGATGAGATAGCATCACTGACTCAACAGACATGAATCTGAGCAAACTCCAGGAGACAGAGGTGGACAGAGGAGCCTGGCATGCTACAGTCCATGGGGTCACAAAGAGTCGGACTTACTGACTTAGTGACTAAAAAACAACATTGTTGGAGATAACCTTTTTTTTTTTTTAACCCATTGATATTTGAAAAGACAATCAACTCTTTGGTCTTATATTACATGAAGAAGGCTCATTCTCTTGCCCTGAGTAACTCAAGGACCAACTGTTCTCTGATTCTCTTTTAAGACCTTTCTTAGGTGTTGTGATTTGATTAATAACCACCTGATCCCCTAGTAGAATATTAGCCTGAGAAGTTCAGACTTTTTGGTTTATCAGGAAAGAAGCCAGCTACATTCCACGTAGAATGTTTAGCTTGGACAGGATATCAGACTCATAAATACTAATCTGTGAGAAGTCACTGGGGTCTGCACGGATAAGTGGATTGACCTTCGGCAAGTACATAACAGGGGAGCTGACTGGGCTGCCCCATTGTCAGGAAGTCCCAGAAGTAATGGAGTTGACGCAGCGGGAGCCGTGGGCCCACTGTCCTCATGGCCTGACGAGATTGTCCTGGTGGTGGTAACATGTGTCCTTTGGCAAACGGCCATTTCCGCAGCCCCAAGCCAGCAATTCAGTGGTTGAAAGCCGTGTCTTGGGAGGAGTGGCTCTAATTCCTTGGCAGCCTCCTCGGGGTTAGTGAAGTGGAGAAGCCCTATGAAGATGGAGGAAAAGCCAGGGAGGGAGGTTAGTGGGTCAGACTGCAATTGTGAGCTTTCAAACAATGAAACAGGCGAGGCTGACTCAAAGAGAGGTACCCTGGGTCTACTCACGGCCTGGATTACACAGGACTGCTTGTCTCCGCATTTTCTAGAGAGAGGGACCGTTCTGTAAATTCATCAAGGACCCAACAGAATGAAGAATCCTTAGTCTGTTTTGTCAGTAATGCAGGTCTGTGGTCAGTACCTGTGCTATGCTCAGAGGAAATCGTTACTGATAGCAGATAAAGCCTGAAAGGGCCAGCATGAACCTCCGCCAAAGGGGAAAGCCATGCCACCGGTGCGAGGTACTATTAAAATACTAGGTGGGTTTTGTTTCTGCGTCCCCATCGTGCTGCAGTTCAGCTGACTTGAATCTGACAGTGATGACCTGAAGACCGAATAAACGTGACCTTTAGAGAAGCTGGATGAAGGATGGATGGAAACTGTACTATTTTTGAAACTCTTCTGTGATTCTAAAATTGTATATATTAAAGGGGATATATATATATATGTATAGATGTATCTACTACATATATATATAGACACAGATGTAGATATCTGTTTATATATCCAAGAAGATATATAGATACAGATATCTATATATATATATAGCAAAGGATATATATATGTATATATATCCTTTGGAATAAGATAAAGTCTAGAAGAAGGCAGGTTCTATGATTTGAATGGATGAGGCTGACCTTGGAAAGGCTGATAGCGAGGAGACTAGGCTAAGCACAGGGCAGTGTTTAAGAGCATGGACTTTGGAACTGAGAATTCCTGGGTGTGATTCTCAGACCCAATATTCACATAGTGTGAACTTTGTCATTTTACACACCCCTATTTCACAGATGAGAACACTGAGGCTCAGAGAGTTTAATAATGGATAGTAGCCTCATGTGGTAGTTATAGCAGTTCAATGAGATAAGTTAAAAAATGCCTGGCACATAGAAAGCGTCCAGTGAGTGTTTGCTGTTAGTGTGATTATGATAACAATTATTATCAAAGTAGAGACAGATTCTAGAAAACATGAGCAAGCGGGCTGGTGTGATCAGGTAAGTTCGAAGCCCTGAGAGCCGATGACATTTCTTTGTCAGGATGTTTCAGGGACTGAAGCTACAGAAAGAGGTGGTAGTCAGTGGGATAAAATGGGTAGAAAGCCAAGGGATGTAGAATACACCCAGGAATACAGCCCAGGAAACAAGCTGGGCTGAAAGGAGCCATACTGGGAATTTTCGGCATTTCAGAGACACATGGAGAAGGGCAGGCCAACCGATCATGGGACTCCTGGAAGCCCTATATTATTAATAATTAATATAAGAAACCCTAAACATCTCATAAGCCATTTGTTGAGATCATCTGCTTGGAAATCAGGTAGGGCTTACCTTTTTTTCTCTCAGATGGGTTTTTAATTCATAAGCGCTTTTAAGTAAGACTGTTATTTCTTTCCACCTATATTTGGGGGCTTCAGGATCTTCCTATAATAGGGATCTGATCTGCCATCTTAACAAATTGTTGAAGTTCTAAGAAAGCTGGCCTCTTGCCCCCTCCCCTGTTACCGCTGTGAACACAGTGACCCCTGAATGCTTTAGACCAGCTTTCGAAATGTGACTCCATTAACCCCAATGCGACAGTAAGAAACAAGTCCAAATATTATGAAAATGATGCATTCGCAATCTGCACTCACTTTCCTTCATTCTAACTGTAGACAGGGCATGTTATTTCCCCCTTGAACTTAACCATGATTTCAACATGATATGTTATCATTTTAATGTCTGTGGCCTTACTCAAGAACTGAGTGATGAAACGCTAAGACACATGAAAAATGGTCCATGGTAAAAGCCTATATTAAGAACACGTTCAGAAAGAGATTAAACTAATTGTATCCAGGGGAATGTGGGTTCGAAGAGACTAGACTTGTGTTCCCCCTTAGGGTGACCGTCTCTGAATGCTTTTCTTTATTTGATACGAGATTTTATTAGAAAGGAGTTTGCTTGAATAATGAGTGTAGTGATAACAGAAAGGGAAAACATCATGAAGCCAGGGAACTTTGGTTAAGTGAGGCTGGTGATGGTGACTGTGGGATGCAAGCACAGCCACATGCTTTGATTTATTGTTTTCACTGAGGGGGGCACTTCAGTTTCATATGGTCCATAGGGTTGCTTACTGAGGTAGTTAATATTAGAATGTTTTTTGGCGGCAGTGGTGGTGGTGGGGTGTGTATTTGTGTGTGTGTGTGTGTGTGTGTGTGTGTGTGTGTGTGTGTAATGATGTGGCAAAAATCAGAGGTCCCTTAGAAATAGGGAAAAAGAATAGTTAGAAATATTTTTTTTTAAGTAAGGAAAATCTTTCTTTTGAGCAGGTTCTAGAACTCTGGGGTCATGACCAAACAAAATCAATGACAGCCCCCACCCCCCAAGTAATCCCTTTCTTTATTTTTTTGTTTTTTGTTTTTTAATAAGTATCTCTACTTTTCTTTAGTGTTAAAATCATGCTCACTTAGAATATCTGGAAAACAAAGAAAATACAGGGGGGAAAAAGCTCCTACCAAATACAACATTGAGGTGAACAGTGTTAATACATTTGGGGGGCAATAATTTCAAGTCAAATAACTGTTTATTTCTCTATGACTGCTGCTATCATGAATATACAATTATGTATCCTGCTTTGTGGGCTTCCCAGGTGGCTCATTGGTAAAAGAATCCACCTGCAATGCAGCAGACTCGAGTTCAAGCCCTGGGTTGGGAAGATCCCTGGAGAAGGAAATGGCAACCCACTCCAGTATTCTTGCCTGGAGAATCCCACGGACAGAGGAGCCTGGTGGGCTACAGTCCATAGGGTTGCAAAAGAGTCAGACATGACTTTGTGACTAAACAACAACATCCTGCTTTGTATCCGTGGTGAAAAATGTCCCCATATTAATGAAACTTTGCTGAAATATTATCTTAAAGTTTAAGGAGAGTGTGACTCCCACACATCAGAAAGGCCAGGTTCCCTACACAGCCAGGGCTGGGGCAAGTGGTTGGGGAAACCCCCATCTTCTTCTAGATACAGAACATACTTGCTCATCATCACAGTCCTGATCCAGGGTGGGGTGGTGCTGAAGAGAAGGGTCTCCTGACTTCTAGTCCGATGCTGATTACTCATCTTATTTTTCCCATAGCTGAAACGTGACATTGTTTCTGCTCTCGGCCTTTCTTCCCCACTCGATGACCGCCAAGATACTTTTATCTCTAAGATGCTCTGTCTCCCGACTTAGTTCTTTAGTACCATGGAGCACAGGCCTGCCCAGTGGCTCAGCGGTGAAGAAGCCACCTGCAGTGCAGGAGACCCAGGTTCAATCCCTGGGTCGGAAGATCCCCTGGAGAAGGGAATGGCTACCTACTCCACTGTTCTTGCCTGGAGAAGCCCATGGACAGAGGAGCTGGTGGGCTACAGTCCAGAGGGTTGCAGAAAGTCAGACATGACTGATGCGACTGAGCACGCACCCACGCACCAGGGAGCCCAGGCTCTTCTCTCCCTGCCCCTCCTCCCCTCTTCCTTCTTCCGTTTTTGTCCTTTCAGTGCCTTTCTATTGCATTGCTTGCTCTCTTCTAGACCCTGACTTATTTTTCTCACGTTGCATTTATAATCACCCTGTGAAATAGGCGCTCCTATCATTATCCTCATGTGATAGACAAGGCAAGCGAAGTCCAGAGGGGCTGAGGGGTAAGTCGGGGAAGCTGAGCACCACGCCGTCCTCCAATGACTCTCCTGGAGACTGGCTGCTTGTGGGAGACCCAGCGGTCAGCCCGCCGGGCCAGTCTGCGGGTCGCTTACTCACTAACTCGTGGGCTCCCTGGTCACAGCAGGCCGAGGACATCCCTGTATTAAGCCTCAGAAGGAAACATGTTCCATGGAGGAAGGTAACTCAGGTCGCAGGTGAAAGTGCTTCCTAATCAGAGGTCTGTAGCAGAGGTGATTCCCTGTGAGTCAGGTGGACCCAGTAGAGTCTTTAAGAGAGGAAGCGGGAGGCGAGGAAGAGTCAGTGTCCAGGGTCTACAGCTAGTGTCAGCCTTGCAGGACAGCGGGGTCATGAGCCCCGGGGTGCAGGCAGCCTCCAGAAGCTGGAAAAGGTCCGGGGATGACGGATTCTCCTCTGGAGGGTCCAGGAAGAAGTCCAGCCCTGCCGACCACCTGCCGGTGAGCCTCTCCTCGATTTCTGACCTCCAGGATGGTAAGATAATGTGCTTTTTTTTTTTTTTAAAAAATGCTGTTTGGTTTATGGTGATTTCTTATGGCAGCCATAGGATGGTAATACACAGGGTGCGCCCTGAGAGGATTGTCAGGGGTCTGGAATGTTCCAGTATTGCCGCCCTGGGGACAGGGTGCGCCCTGAGAGGATTATCAGGGGTCTGGAATGTTCCAGTATTGCTGCCCTGGGTTCTTTGCGGTAGGGAAAGGTGTTCTAACAGGGGTTGATATTTGGAGCTGGTGAGTGGGTTCAAGGTTCGGTGGAGCTGCTTGATTTAGAATCAGACTTGGCCAGTTGTCAGGGGCCTGTCCCTCAAAAGTGACCCGGCAGGGTCTCCAAGTGTGAATCGGGCAGGTCTGAAGGGATGTGTGAGAACGCTGTGGTCTGGAACGGCTGGAGCGGTGCTGCCCAGGGACAGCATGATCTATGCGAGTAGGTTTTCAATCTGCAGAGAATATACTTTATACTTCTTCTCTATCTTCCAAAGTTCAGAGAAAGGAGGCAAGTGTTGCTCAAGAAACAGTAATTGATGATTCTTGTGGGTGTTCATCTCATTTTTTTAATTGGGCATTTATTGAACTTTATCTTTTTCAAGGACATGTTAAAGTATATCACAGATAAAAACCCCAAAATATAGCACACGCGTGGGAATTGTGAATCTGGTCAGTAGTTCTGATGTTTTGTTACTCGTTGGTTAGAGGAACTTTTTCAAATGGGAATTATATCTGTCTATTGTCTCAGAAGATATAAAAAGACAATGGAAATACACATTGTTTGTTTCAACACGATGAAACTAGAAAATAATTCTCAACATGAAAACATTGCCCAAAGGCAAGAAGCTGAAAGGACAATAGTGGCTAATACACTAATATAATAAATCTAAGCCTAAATGCGTTCTCTTATGTTTAAACAAAAGGACAATAATAATTCTGTAAGAATATCCCTGGGAGTTACACATGAAAATATTTTCTTCCTAGGCAGTATTTGGCTTTTCCTATTCTGTCATCTTATTGTTGAAGCAGTTTAATATCTGGTAACATCTGCTCCGTCAGCATGGTCTGTATTTCATCCTCAGAACTTGGGACAACATATAAGTACACATTGCCACTGTTGTGAAGGATTCTATTATTTATCGACTGCATTTATAACTCTCTGTTCTTCACAACATCAGGGTCTTCCCTGATGCTGGGAAAGAGTGAAGGCAAAAGAAGAAGAGGGTGGCAGAGGATGAGATGGCTAGAGAGCGTCACCATTTCAACGGTCATGAACGTGAGCAAACTCCAGGAGCTAGCGGAGGAAAGGGAAGCCTGGAGTGCTCCAGTCCAGGGGGTCACAGAGTCAGACACGACTGAGCAACTGAACAGCAACAAAGTCCTTCCCAAAGAAACAAAATCCAATAAGATGAAAATGAGAAATTGGAGCAAGGGAAAGAAAGGAAACTGAGGGATGAATCCATGTGATAACTCTGGATTAATATATTTATCATGGCTGACCTTCCAGTTCGACTGAGTTTCCTAGCAGCAAAAGCAAAACAAACCCAAGCAAAAATTTTAAATATGCAAGGTTCCCAGTAACAGAAAATTAGAATAAATACAGTTTTATAAGGGATTTCTACCATCACTTCATATTTTTCTCTTATTCTCATATTTTTTCACTTTATATTTTTATACAGGATTCCACTATCACTTCATATTTTTTCTCTTACTCCATAATAAATCCTTTTTAATTGCAATGAAATCCAACAGCAGAGAACTATGACTAAGGTTCCAAGGTAGTAGTTCTCAAACTCCAGCAAGCATTGGAAATTCCTAGAAGGTCTATGAAGACAGATTTTGGGGTCCCATGCTCAGAGTTTCTGAGTCAAGGTGGCCTGAGAATCTGTGTTACTAACAAGTTACACACATTTTACTAATCCTGAAGTCAAAGGTACAACTCTGAAATTTACAGTGTGCTCAGTTCATGTGGTCAGAAAATGTCCAGAAGTCTGATGTACTACTTCAATTCACAGATAAGAGTTTAGAGTTCCTAAGGGAATAAATACATAACATATTTCTCAATGTAGCTTGTGTGCATGCGTGCTAAGTCGCTTTGGTCATGTCCGACTCTTTGTGACCCCATGGACTGTAGCCCTCCAGGCTCATCTGTCCATGGGATTCTCCGGGAAAGAATACTGGAGTGGGTTGCCATGCCCTGCTTCAGGGATCTTTCCAATCCAGGGGTAGAACTGGCAGGTGGATTCTTTACCACCAAGTCATCAGGGAAGCGCGAGCATTATGGCTACTAATGTACATTGCAAAGCTGTGGAGGATGACTTCTTATCTTGCAGAACAGAACCTCAAGAGAAGGTTCTGCAGTGTCTTATGCTTAAGTAAAGTGATGATAATTAATTCATTCAACAGATAGTTAATGATTGCCCACTACGTTCCAGGTGCTATTGGAGAGAGTGGACCGTGCACAAGATAGATAAGCCCTCGCTTTCATGGAGTTTACATTTTGTAGAATCACACAATAAACTAATAGATATAATACCAGGCAGTTAGAGCTGCACAGAGAAACTTAAATCGGGTGAAGGGTAATGAACTTGCTGTTTTAGAAGGACAGGTGGGAGAGACACTGTATCCAGTGGGCAATTTTCAGAAAGAAAAGTCTATGGTTATCTTATCACCTTGGAACTCCTTAGCAACCAAGGTTCAGAAATATAGAATCATTTTTCATTACTTTATCCCTTTTAGTACTCCCTTTGGGAAAGGTAATTGGACTCAGAATTCCAAGACGTTTTTCCAGGCCTCGAAGCCTGTGACATGATACATAGTGCAGGAGCAGCGGAGGTTCTTATCAGGAATCTGGTGAACCCCAGAGAGCACTCAGATTTTCAGATAGAAAGTTACGAGTCTCATGAAAGTGTCTCCATAAATGGTTCCTTCAGGTCCCATTGTGGGGTGGTATGTGTGTGCACGTGTGTGTGCATTTAGATGTTAATTGTGTGTTTAAGGTCATGCCTGGGTGTTGACTCAACATTCCTGTCATTTATGGCTCATTTTTCACCCCGTAACCATGGCTGATGAGGTCATGGAAAGAGAAGTGGTGGCACGGGCGGAGGTGCGGGCTCTTACGCAGGTATCTGATACCCTCCTGGTCTCCTGTTGTTTTGCTCCATGATTTAAAGTAATGAGATGCAGGTATTCATGTTTGCCCCTTCCTCTCCTCCCCTTCTCCTGTGAGGTCTTCCTCCTCATGGACGCTGTTGCTTACAAGATGCTCTGATACTTTAGCCAACCTTCCAGCTAAGCATCTAGATAACACCAACTGAGGCTGCTATCTAAAATGGCATGAAATACCACTGCAAAGATGAGCAGAACCGTCCAGCGAGCTGAGCTATAGAACCACAAGAAAGAACAACATGGTTGTTTGAAGCCAGTAAGTGTTAGAGTGACTTATCATGCAGTCACATGTGACCAGAATAGGCTCTCCACTTCGTTTTCCCACCAAGCAAGCTGCTGAGATGGAACTGGGGGTATTTTGCAGCATTGTTCTGAAAACAGCAACACAGATCATGCCAGCACTTTGTGCTGGATGCCAGCTGGCACCAGAAGGCCGTGGAGCAGCCTGTTGTGAGGAGGACTCGAAGACTGCCCTTTGCTACAAGCGAAACACTTGGAAGGCTGTTGAGATGAAAGTCAGCTCTGGGATGGGGTATCTGGAGAGCTGAGAATCCCTGTCTGGTTTGCAGAGCACCTGGAAAGAGCTGCCTGACTGTGCAGAATGTCTTGTTTCTGGAGGGGTAAGGGTGGGAGGGCAGGATACAGTCCTAGACACCATAATGAGAGGATATTTTTCCGGAAATCAGTATACCCAAACAGAGGCTAAAAATAACTGAGCATTCTTTGCTGAGCTCAGCTGCTACCAGGGCTTTTGGCTCCTGGCCTGGGACTCCCCCCTCAGCCCCATTTCCATGCTTTTCCTCTCCTCAGCATTAGATTCCTTTGGTGCAAAGCTCCACATTCTTTCTGTTCCCTTTAAATCCAAGTAGAACCATTCCTTCTTTGATGGAGTCCTGAGGTTTCAAGGGTATTATGGGTCTGTTTAACTGGGAGATGCTAGAAATATGCTCCATCAGGCAGAGAAAATAACCATCAAATCATGCATCACCACATCTTTCCAAAGCTGTCACAGATTTAGAATAAAAGTTTTGAGGCTGGTGGCATCACTCACCTTTACAGAGGTGGAAGGCAAGTATAGAGAGATTTTGACTCGGGCAAAAGTCACATAGGTCTTAAATGGGGAGATGGAATGTTATTGTTTAGTCACTAAATTGCATCCAACTCTTTGTGACCCCATGGACTGTAGCCCACCAGGCCCCCTCAGTCCATGGAATGTTCCAGGCAATTTAACCCTATAATCATGGACTCCTGAGACAGGTACCACGCAGAGCACACTGTTCTTGGGTCCTTATTCACAGTGTCTTAATTATGATTGAGGGCAACAAGTGGGGTGGTCAGAGGAGAGGGTAGACCAGGGGACCTTCCAAAGGAAAGGCACTTGATAGCCACATTGGAGTCGCAGGAAGCTTGGTTGTTGGAAGGATGGTCAAAGGCAGAGTGAAGAGCCAAAGGGAGTGAGGGAGTTGAGAAGGCACTGAGGCATGTGTTTCTAGCGTTAAGTATTATCTTTTGTTCTCACAATGAGCTTGCAAGACAATAGAGGTCAGTCTCCCCCTTACTTTCTCCTCATTACTAACCTCCCACCGTGCTTGTGTGTGTGTGTACATGTGCCTTCATTATCTTCTTGCACGTGTATGCACCACACTCATATTCGTACATACACAACCTAGATGTTGGTGTCTCCTCCGGATCTCCTTTACGGGGCTAGTGTGTCCACCCCGAAGCTGCCGTAAATGCTGGATCCTGAGGGCTCATGGCTGGCTTCCATCACCAAGGAATTATCCTCCCCTGAGAGGAGCCTCATCAACCAGGAGAAATTAATTATTATCTCTGTCCTGGGGGCACCTCAGGGTCTGATAATGAGGTTAAAAAAAGAAGTGCCCTCTTGCTTCATGATGGGGACTATTCTGCCTTACGAATACAAGTGTTATGTGCCTGGTCCAATAATCTCTTGTGAGTCAGGCTAAGCCTAACCCTAACCCTGGCGCTAGTGGTAAAGAATCTGCCTGCAATGCAGGAGATCTAAGAGACATGGGCTGGATCCGTGGGTTGGGAAGATCTCACAGAAGAGAGCATGGCAACCCACTCCAGTGTACTTGCCTGGAGGCAAGGCAAGGACAGAGGGGCCTGGTGGGCTACAGCCCATGGGGTCACAAAGAGCTGGACACGACTGAAGCAAGTGAGCGCACACACATACGTGCAACCCTAACCACATCCTTGTTCAGCACTTTGCTGTTCTCTCTTGCTTTATGTCCCTTACAGGTTGGTCTCCCTCAATTAATCCCATGGCTTTGAACCCTTGCCTCAGACTCTCTTCCTAGAGAACCTGATCTCTACATGCCAACGCACACACACACACATCAAGTATATAACAACTTATTTTTCAGATAATAAATATAAAGCCACTGAATGTAAAAAGAAAAGAAAAAAGACTCAACCAAGTTGAGATTAATTAATATAAAAACGATGACTAGGAACCTTTTATTCTGAATGCACGTCTTGCCTTTGTTTCAAACTAGACTGGCTTTAGTATACAATAGTCTTGATTCATTAATTCATGGGGGTTTTTTTGGAGTTGATTATATGTGGAAGAACCTGTAGTTTCCTTTTTTAAATCCTGCAAGGTCTGTTGAAAGTAGAAAAATCTCACTCTGGTTGATTTCAACAAGAAAAGCTAAAGACAGGTAACTTAACTGGAAGATGGGTATAGTTTTGTATAAGCTTTGCTCTGCCAAATGAGAAATGTGCTGGCAAAGAGATCTTATCTGTCTCCAAGGTCAGACATCTCTCAACCTGCAGTGCATGGAAATTGTGGAACGGGACTGTCGGAAATTTTACACATTCATAAATATTGATAGGCTGACAGAGAATTTTAATGTTGAGATGTCTGACTCTGATTATTTCTGAAACATAAACATCTTTCCCTTCTCCCCTAAGGGCCAAAGATCAAGCTTTGGCTGTCGTCTTTTAGATAAGGCATCTGACTGTTCGATGTAATTCAGATTTGTACACATTTCTGCCCAGGGAAGCTAACCATTCAGCTGTCAAAAGAATGAGAAAGCTGGCTCTTGCCTGGGACCTCCTTGTTTATTTTGCTGTGTTATTCTCAGCCAGACCCTCGGGGAGCACATGTGCCCAGGAATCTCCCAATTTGGGTGGGGTTAGAGTTCTCCAAAGTAACCCTTCCCTCTCCTTTTCCCCTTTCAGATGAATTCTGATCCTCGTTTAATTTTTTACAACTTTAATTGTGGTGAAAGCATGCAAGATTTATACTCCTGACAGATTTTTAAACTGTACATTATAGTATGGTTTCCCATCACTTCATGGGAATTAGATGGGGAAACAGTGGAAACGGTGTCAGACTTTATTTTTTTGGGCTCCAAAATCACTGTCGATGGTGACTGCAGCCATGACATTAAAAGACGCTTGCTCCTTGGAAGGAAAGTTAAGACCAACCTAGGTAGCATATTCAAAAACAGAGACATTACTTTGCCGACTAAGGTCCGTCTAGTCAAGCCTATGGTTTTTCCTGTGGTCATATATGGATGTGAGAGTTGGACTGTGAAGAAGGCTGAGTGCCGAAGAATTGATGCTTTTGAACTGTGGTGTTGGTGAAGACTCTTGAGAGTCCCTTGGACTGTAAGGAGATCCAACCAGTCCATTCTGAAGGAGATCAGCCCTGGGATTTCTTTGGAAGGAATGATGCTAAAGCTGAAACTCCAGTACTTTGGCTACCTCATGCGAAGAGTTGACTCATTGGAAAAGACTCTGATGCTGGGAGGGATTGGGGGCAGGAGGGGAGAAGGGGACGACAGAGGATGAGATGGCTGGATGGCATCACTGACTCGATGGACGTGAGTCTGAGTGGACTCTGGGAGTTGGTGATGGACGGGGAGGCCTGGCGTGCTGGGATTCATGGGGTCGCAAAGAGTCGGACACGACTGAGCGACTGAACTGAACTGATAGTATGGTTAACTATAGACACAGTGTTGTACAGTAGACCTCAATGAATTGTTAATCTTGCAGCGCTGAAGCTTTAAACCCATAGATCACTGATCTCTAGAACGTAATCTTCTTGCATGACAAAGGCTGTACTCTTCTGACCTTTGAGCCTGTGAATTTGACTGTGTTAGACACCTCCCATACATGGACTCATCCTGTTAACTGCAACAACAGACTAGCGTTGGTGAGGATGTGGAGAAACTGGATCCCTTTACGCTGTGGGGGGGGCAGCTGCTCTAGGAAACAGTATGGAAGGTGTTCAGAATGTTACCAGTAGCCCTTTGCTCCTCAGATGCAGTGCTTCAGCCGCTTCTCACTGTGTTTGGAATGAAATCCAAACTGGTAACTACAGCCTGAAAGGTCTCGCACCGTCCGTCTCTCCCTTCCCTCTTATATCTCACCTTCTCCTTGCTCACTCCTCCAACCACCACGATCTTTCAGTTCCCCCAACACCTGATTTGCTTCTTCTCTGAGTTTCTGCTCAAGCTGTTCCATCTTCTTGAGATCCGCTGCCCCTGCCCTGTGTCTTAATTGAAAGCTTGCCTTCTCACGGAGGCCCTTCTTGACCATCATGTTAGTCTGTGTCAGGGTGCTCTGCCTTATGTTTTCCTTCAGGAGTTTCATCATAAGAAGGAAATATTAACCTGCTCCTCTAATTGTTATCGTGAAAGTAAGGACCATTTCTTTCTTGTTTCCATCCTCTGTTTTCCCCCTTCCTGCTTCCTTTTGGGTTATTTAAACTTTAAAAAAAGTATCTACCTTTCTCATTCTTTTAATTCTTTTATCTATTTTCTCTGTGTAACGTGTTTAAGTAGTTGTTTTAGGGCTTATTATATTTATATATAAAGGGTTTCCCTGGTGGCTCAGTGGTAAAGAGTCCACCTGCCAAGCAGGAGCAGCACGTTTGATCCCTGGGTCAGGAAGATCCCTGGAGAAGAAAACGGATCCCTTCAGCATTCTTGCCTGGATAATCCCATAGGCGGAGGAGCCTGGCAGGCTACAGTCTGTGGGGCTGCAAAGAATTGTACACCAGTTAGTAAACAACAATTGCATATGTGTGTGTGTGCGTGTGTGTGTGTAAATTAGGTTTCCACTCTTTACTGAAAATGAACATTTAACCATTTCCGCTGGAATGTAAACACGTGACCACAATATGCATCCTAAGTATTTCTTTCCTTATGCCATATGCCCCTTTTTACGTTCCACCATGTGCATCTTTTTATGCCCCCCTTATAACTGTCTTATACAGTAAATTTAATCTACACATATTAAAACTTCAGTGGTGTCTGACTCTTTGCAACCCTGTGGACTGTAGCCCGCCAGGCTCCTCTGTCCCTGGGACTCTCCAGGCAAGAATACTGGAGTGGGTTGCCATCCCTCCTCCAGGGGATCTTCCCGACCCGGGGACTGAACCCGGGTCTCTTATGTCTCCCACACTGGCAGGTGGGTTCTTTACCCCTAGGGCCACCTGGGAAGCCCCCCAAATCCCATTAGATAATGTTTTAATTTTTCTCTCCACCTTCAAACGTGCTTTAAGGGCCTCAAAGAAGAACAGTCTATTCTAGTTATTCTTTCCTCTGTTCTTTCTTCAGTACTGATACTCCACAGGTTTTATCTGGCATAATTGCTCTATTTTCCTATAGAACTTCTTTTAACAATTTGGTTAGAAGCAGGCCTGTTTTCTAGGTTTTACTCATCTAAGAAAGTCCTGATTTCACCTTTATTTCTGAAGGATATTTTTGCTGGATATAGAATTTGCTTTGGCAGTTCTTTTCTTTCAAAACTTTAAAAATATACTGTGCCATTTCCTTATGGCCCCATCGTTCCCAATGAGAAATCTACAGTAATTTCAACTGCCGTTCCACTACAGATAATGAGTTTATTCTTTCTCTTTAGTTCTTAACTGTTTGATTATGCTGTGGATTTATTTTGGTTTATCCATTTTGGAGTTCACTCAGCTTCTCTGATCTGTAAGTTTGTGTCTTTCATGAAATTTGGGACATCTTCAATCATTATTCTTTAAATAGTTGTCAGTATGATACTGTCTAATTTCTGGGATTTTGGTCATGTGAATGTTAAATTTGTAACCATTATCACATAGATCCCTGAGACTATGTTTCTTCCCAACCCCCCCCAGTCTAAAAAGAGAAAACTCTGTGTTCAGGTTGGATAATTTCTATTCATCTGTCTACAAGTTTGGTGACTTTCTTTTGCTATCTTTATTCTGCTAAAAGTTCATCCAGCAAACTTTTCTTTCAGTAGTATTTTCATTTCTAAAATTATTTGATTCTTCTTTATATCTTCTATTTCTTTGTTGAGACTTCTTATATTTCCTTTGTTTCAAAGTGTTTGTAGTTGCCTGCTCAAGCATTTTAATCCTAGTTTTAAAGAAGTCTTTGCCAGGTAATTTTAACAATTTTATTAATCTCAGTGTTGGTGTCTGTCAATTATCTTTTCCCATATGAGTTCAGATTTTTTTTTACATGCTGAATAATTTTGGATTGTATTCCAAACCCTTTTAGCATTATGTGAAGAGACTTTGGGTCCTTCTGAAATCCTTAGAAATGTTGATGTTTTTGTTCAGCATTCAGTTGACCTGTTTATGGTCAGGCCCCAAGTTCTAGCCCGCATTCTGAGGGCTCTGATTCTAATGTTCTTTGGCTTTGAAGCATCTTTAATGCTATTCAGATCTATCCTGTGTGTGCTTAACCTAGTGGCCAGCCTGAGTCCTAGGAGGCAGTTTGACGCTGATTGAGGTACTTGGTGTGACTGAGTAGGGTCAGATTTATGCATGCATTGTTAGGGGTGTTTGTAAACACATTTATGGGTCTGTTCTCTCGAGTGCCTCCATCCTTGTGAGCTCGTCAGCGCTTTCTGGTTTCTTGGGGCTGTTCTTTTTGGTCCTCTGACTAGAAAACCAAGGATTAGTTACTTCTGTTGACTATGTCAGGGCCCAATAGTGGCACGACAGAGGCAGAAAAATAAAGGTTCTCCCCACCCTCTTGGTGTTGCAGTTCTGCCAAATTGACAGAAACATTCTTCTCCATCAGAGTTTTGGCTCCCATGAGCGCCTGCTCCTAGTCACTTCTATCACACTTACAAAATTGACTGGAGGTGTGAGAAAATAGAGAAAAGAAAGAGAAAACAAGGAAGGAAATTTCCATACTCTCTTTAGGAGTGAGAAGTTTCCCTTTTCACGGTGTCAGGTCAGAATGAAGCAGCTTCCCGAAAAACTCCGTGTGCTCTGTCCTGGTGGCCACTGCCAAGCCTGGAGTGTTGAGCTCAAGCCACGGTGTACTGGAGGGAGAAGAGGCGGAAGACCCACCACGGGCTCCGCGTTGCTTTAAGTGCTGATTTCATTGCCCAGTCTGTACGCCACAGTTTACCTTTCAGAGTCCTCACGTAACCGCTTCATGCAGTTGGCCCATGGTTTATAGCTGTATTCAGTGGGAGAGGCAGGGTGGAGTGTGTTTCCTCCATGTTTCGTGGAATCAGAAAGCCTTAATTATTCATTTAGGCAGGATATGTAGCCTTCTGGTTTTACTGTTTATTCACCAGCCCAGACAGCTGCTGTATTTTGTTCTCAGGGAGCAGGCGAAAATGGAGAAAAGAGATGCCAGAGACTTCTGGACCTAGAGGCCGTGAGATCTGAGTTTTAATCCAACTGCTGGTGTGGGGTAGTCATGCAATCCTTGACAAGTTAATATCTCTGGATCACTGTGTAAACTGTGACTGCTGTGACATGGTCTGCCCAGCTTACGCCCTCCATCTGCACGCAGGTCCTTGCGGTGATCAAATAAGATAGTGGATGTGACAATACTCTGCACAAAGTGATATGAAAAGGGAATGACTTCTTCCTCCATGGCCTGTGGAGAGAGGGGCGAGAGGTGTTCTTGGGCTGGGGCAGCAGGTGGCAGCCCTGTGAGGACGGAGGAGCCTGCAGCTTGTCTGTGGCTCTGGGCTGCCCGTCCCCCTCCCCAGCCAGGGCTCTCATCTGCTTATGCACTCTCTGTAGCATCATTCCCAGACTGCCCTTCTTCATTCTTGAACTTCTGTTCTTGCTCACACTTCTGGGCAGCATAAGTGGTGATTAAAAGCCAACAGGCTAGAACTCAGAGGTATGGAAGGAGGATATAATAAGGATACAATAATTTTATCTAAGTGGCATCCTTATGAGTGGGTTAGGACGATGTTGGCTCTTTCTCACAGATTGGTTAGTCTTAGATGATGTACCAGAAGCTAAGCAATCAGGATTATTTTTTTAAGTCCTTACTGAATTTGTGACAAATTGCTTCTGTTTTATATTTTGTTTTTTTGGCCCCAAGGCATGTGGGATCTTGGCTTCCCATCCAGGAGTTGGGAAGCTGCACCCTCTGCATTGGAAGGCAGTGGGCCATCAGGGAAGTCCCCAGATTAGAGTTATTGTCAGGAGAACAGCTAGCTTTCCCAGTATCAGTGCAGATTATTGGAGCATGTCTCAGAAATATCGTTTCAATTGTTAATACTAAATGGAAATGAAATATAAGAAGAAAAAGGGGATAACTATGTAAAGTATGATATATACACACAACAAACTAGGGTCTTATTAGATCTTAATATTATTCAATCACACTGAGTTTTGAATCACAGAGATTTATCAGTCGGCTTTTTGCTGGATTATATAACTTCTCCATCATCACAGAAAGCTGTATTTGATTATGCTGATTCAGCAAAATTAGTTAAAAGAAATATGGAAGAAAACACTTCTTTTTTTCATAGAAAGTAGGAAAATGACAAATTTGCCCCATGCCCAGGTTCTGAAACTTGGACTCCAGGGACAGAGGCTATTTGGTTACTGCTCTGCTATTCCTATAATAGTTACTATTGATAAAAGTGTTATTTCCTTCAGAAGTTACTTCCTGTTATTGACATACATTCTCTTTTCTTGAACACACAAGTTACGAAAATAAATATAATCAAATAAAGTTAGTAATAAAATAGTAATAATAACAGTCCCTGCTGTTTATTGAATGCTCACAGTATACTAAACACTGTGCTAAATTCCTTGGGCAGGTGTGGCTGGTCCCAAGTGCATGCACAGTGTCACAAAAACAGCAGTTTCAATTTCTACGCAGGACGGAAAGCGACACTCCTTTCCCCCACACAGCCCATCACACCCAGACCTCCTCGAGGGGTGCGCAGCCCAGCAGAACTTGAGGCACAGGGCAGAGGCAGTGTTTCCCTTTCATGGCCTGCTGAAGTTCCCAATGAAAATTAAAGATTAATGATGCAAGGAGCTAAAAGTCAATCAGAAGAAAAGGCCAGGACCCTCCCCCATTTGTAAACAGTGTAAAGCTTTGTACTGAGCCAATGGCTGCAGACAGGGAAAGCTAATACCAGTGCAGTAAAAGCCCGGGGCTAACCTTTCATTGTGTCTGGTGCTGAGCCTTCAGCATTTGATGAATGACTACCTTGTACCAGTAGGTCACCGGGGAGCACGTGGGGCTTTCATGTGGTTGGGACAGCTGTGGGCAATCTGTGCGTGTGGATAACCCTGCTGAGAGAAACATCTGTGTTGTGGAGGCAGCGCGCCATACTCAGGAGTCGGCAGGGAGATGACTGTCAAGAAGCAATTTACACCCTGGATGAAATCTCTCTGGGAGTTTCATCTCAACAGGATGGGCTCCTTGGCTTTTGATGTCTCCTTGAAATGAGATCACTTTGTGTCCAATTTGATATTTACAGGAGCATCATCAGGTCTCACTGTGCGTTGTTCCTTTCCTCCTCACCCATCATGTGAGACGGGCGCTGTTTCTGCTGCTCCTCCCTTTTATGGAGAGGCTCAGAGGAGCTCAGCAACTTGCCCAAGGTAGCAGAGCTGACAGCTGGCCAGGATGAGCTTTGAACCTGGATCTGGCTGATTCCAAAGCTTTTACTGTGCTGCAGTGGAAAGTAAGCCATCGCTTTTGATGAAAGTAAAATGTAGTGCTTTCTTAGATTAAGAGCTATTGCTTTTCTTATTAGGGGAGGCTGCAGGGGAAGGTAGGGTGTGTCTCTTGATGCTGACATCCAAAAAGGGCCACATATTAACCTCTATTTCCCGTCCACTTTGGCTTAATATCCCCAGTTGGATCAGAAATCCACGGAATGAGTTTCCCTTCATTGTGTTTAAGAAGGAAAATGCCTGCTGAACTTTGACAACACCCTTAACGATTGCCAGAGACCCTCGATTTATTATTCTTCTCTCAAGAGTCCTATATAAGTCTCCTTTGAAAACTGTCTCCTCATCAATATTAATAATCCCTTGATGTTGTGCACACTTGGTGTTGGTCAAAATGCCTTCACATATATGAGCTCATTTCTCCTTAAATTTTTGTTGGAATCTTTCTCCATGTTCAGCACTGTGTTAAGTGTTGGGGATGTCAAAAGACTTAAGCCGCAACCCCTTCCTCAGAGTTCAGGCTCTCCCCTGCCCTCGTCTTTTGGAGTAGACCAGATAGGAACACCGTTTCGTACAGGTCATTTGTCTCAGTGTAACCTCCTGTTCTCAGCTACCCACAGCTTCCTTGTCCTTTTTTCTCCTCTATCAACATTCTTATATTTATGTTCCCTTAAACCTACTTTTCTGGAGAAGGCGATGGCACCCCACTCCAGTCCTCTTGCCTGGAAAATCCCATGGACAGAGGAGCCTGGTGGGCTGCAGTCCATGGGGTCGCTAAGAGTTGGACATGACTGAGCGACGTCACTTTCACTTTTCACTTTCATGCATTGGAGAAGGAAGTGGCAACCCACTCCAGTGTTCTTGCCTGGAGAATCCCAGGGACGGGGAGCCTGCTGGGCTGCCGTCTGTCTATGGGGTCACACAGAGTCGGACACGACTGAAGCAACTCAGCAGCAGCAGCAAATCTACTTTTCACTTGCTTTTGCTCGTGGTCTGTGTCTTTCTAGTCTAATTTCTGCCGTTTTCCTCTAAGTCCAAATTAGACCTCTCCTTTTAAGTCCAAGATGAAATCTCTCCTATCCTCCATGACAGTTAAGAGTTGAGTAACCTCTTCTCTTCCAAATTTTGATGGCGCTTGTTGCCAAAATATTATGTTTGGTACTTAGACTATAATGCAATTTGATATAAATGCATTTTACCCTTCTCTGCATAGGTGATTTCTTGGCATATCGCTAAATGTGGAAAAGACAAGATCATTGATAGGTAGTCCAGATAATTATAAAAGTGAAAGTCACTCAGTTGTGTCCAACTCTTTGCGACCCCATGGACTATATAGTCCATGGAATTCTCCAGGCCAGAATACTGGAATGGGTAGCCTTTCCCTTCTCCAGGGGATCTCCCCAACCCAGGGATGGAACCCCGGTCTCCTGCATTGCAGGCGGATTCTTTACCAGCTGAGCCACAAGGGAAGCCCAAGAATAATGGAGTGGGTAGCCTATCCCTTCTCCAGCAGATCTTCTCAACCCAGGAATCGAACCGGGTTCAATTATGTCTAATCTGCATTGCAGGCAGATTCTTTTCCAACTAAAATACTATTCGACATGCATATTTGCTGGACAGAACACTTGGAATAATGCAGAGGCCTGTGCCAGATTTAACACTGAAATATGTACCTTTTAGCCAGCAAAATGTTGATACACATATTTTAAAAATTGTATTGCCAATATTGAAATTTGGGGAGATTTGACATAGCATGCAGATTTCTGGCTTCCTGCGAAAAACTCAGGAGTTCTGGCCCCATGTGGCTTCCTTTTTGCAAGGTGACCATCTGCTCCGGTTGAGAAGAAGCTGTCCGTTAGACACGGGCCTCCTCCCCAGCCATTTCTGCCTGGCCCCACCCCGCCTATCACCTCACCTCCTGAATATGAAGGTTGGCAAGTATCTGTCTGCTGATCATCATTGTGGTTGTGCTGACAACTCCTTACAACAATGTTGAACACACAGTGAAATATTTCTTGTTAACTCTGGCTCTGTCTATGGGCCAAACATAAGGGCTGAAAGGGCTATGCGTTTGGAGAAAAATGGGAAAGCACTATTATGGCTTGCTGCTGTTACCATGGCTGCTATTTTACTACTGTTTTTGTTGTTATTTCGGCAGAAGTGAAACATACAACTGTGGATCTCATAGTCAGTGTGTCTGTACAGAAGCAAAGATAAACGCAAACACAAGTTGTTGTTATTAGTAAACCCCCTGTGCTCTTCGCCTGGTGGTCCTCACAGGCATTTGTGGGGAAGACAGTCTGAAGGTGGTCAGGGCTGAGGTCCTGGCTCTGGTGGGGTTCGTCTGTGACCTTGAGTAGGTTATGTCTAATCTCACTTCGTCTCCATGAAACTGGGATAATATCCAAGGGTGGTGGTTTATGGACTTACACTGAGATGCAGGAAGTTGGAATTTTTGTCTTTTGAGTGTACTCCCAGAGCCTAGAAGAGATTATGTATCGTACATGCTTAATCAGCACTTATTGAATGGATGAATGACATTTATTAACATGAAGCCTAGCCCCAGACTTCGGTCATGGAAGGCCACTGGCAAACTTCAACCTGTTTCTAAGGAATTAATCATACTTGTCGTTAAGGGCCGAGATTGGTCTTCTTATTCCTAGTACCTTAGGCCTGCCACCCAGCAGGTGATTAATTCTCATTTGTGGAATGAAGAGATAATGTCTGATAGTTCAGTTCAGTTCAGTCGCTCAGTCGTGTTCGACTCTTTGCGATCCCATGAATCGCAGCACGCCAGGCCTCCCTGTCCATCACCAACTCCTGGAGTTCACTCAGACTCACGTCCATCGAGTCTGTGATGCCATTCAGCCATCTCATCCTCTGTCGTCCCCTTCTCCTCCTGCCCCCAATCCCTCTCAGCATCAGGGTCTTTTCCAATGAGTCAACTCTTCGCATGAGGTGGCCAAAATCCTGGAGTTTCAGCTTCAGCATCATTCCTTCCAAAGAACACCCAGGACTGATCTTCAGAATGGACTGGTTGGATCTCCTTGCAGTCCGAGGGACCTCCAAGAGTCTTCTCCAACACCACAGTTCAGAAGCATCAATTCTTCGGCGCTCAGCTTTCTCCACAGTCCAACTTTCACATCCATACATGACCACTGGAAAAACCATAGCCTTGACTAGATGGACCTTTGTTGGCAAAGTAATGTCTCTTCTTTTGAATATGCTGTCTAGGTTGGTCATAACTTTCCTTCCAAGGAGTAAGCATCTTTTAATTTCATGGCTGCAGTTACCATCTGCAGCGATTCTGGAGCCCCCCAGTGTAAAGTCTGACACTGTTTCCACTGTCTCCCCATCTATTTCCCACTAGATAACCCATCCTTTAACAATCTTTATCTTGTCTAAGGATAGTTGGTTCACATGCTGTGTTAGTTTTTGCTGTACAGCAAAGTGATTCAGTTATACCCATGTATACTTTTCACTGTGGTTTATCACAGGATGTTGAATGCAGTTCCTGGTGTTACACAGTAGGACCTTGTCGTAAAATATATGTAATAGTTTACGTCTGCTAATCCCAACCACTCAGTCCACCCTGCTCCACCCCTCCTCCTTGGCAACCACCAGCCTGTTCTCTATGTCTGTGACTCTGTTTCTGCTTTGTAGACAAGTTCATGCGTGTCATATGTTAGATTCCACATGTAAGTGATATCGAGTAGTGTTTGTCTTTGGTGGTTCAGAATGTAAAGAATCTGCCTGCAGTGCAGGAGACTCAGGTTCGATGCCTGGGTTGGGAAGATCCCCTGGAGGAGGGCATGGCAACCCACTCCAGTATTCTTGCCTGCAGAATCCCATGGACAGAGGAGCCTGGCGGGCTACCATCCATAGGGTCACACAGAGTCAGACACGACTGGGTGACTAACACTTTCTGACTGACTTAGCAGGGTGATCTCTAGGCCCATCCATGTTGCTGCAAGCGGCATTATTCTCTTTTTATGGCTGGGCAGTATTCTGGGGTGGGGTGTGTGTGTGTGTGTGTGTGTGTGTGTGTGTGTGTGTGTGTGTATCACATCTTCTTTATCCATTCATCAGTCAGTGGACATTTAAGTTGTTTCCATGTCTTGGCTGTTAAAAATGGTGCTGCTGTGAACATAGCTGCTGCTGCTGCTGCTAAGTCACATCAGCCACGTCCGACTCTCTGCGACCCCATAGACGGCAGCCCACTAGGCTCCTCTCTCCATGGGATTCTCCAGGCAAGAACACTGGAGTGGGTTGCCATTTCCTTCTCCAATGCAGGAAAGTGAAAAGTGAAAGTGAAGCCACTCAGTCACGTCCAACTCTTTGCGACCCCATGGACTGCAGCCCACCAGGCTCCTCTGTCCATGGGATTTTCCAGGCAAGAGTACTGGAGTGGGGTGCCATTGCCTTCTCCAATGAACATAGGGGTGCGTGCATTTTTTCAAACTATAGTTTTCTTTGGGTATGTGCCCAGGACTGAAATTGCTGGATCATATGGCAACACTATTTGTGGGTTTTTGAGGAACCTCCATACTGTTCTCCATAGTGGCTGCACCAATTTACATTCCCATCAAGAGTTCTGTTTTCTCCATGCCCTCTCCAGAACGTGTTATTTCAACAGTCTTTCTTAAAGACTGCAGCATCAGTTACAGTAGGCTGCTGTTTTGATTTGCAGCTTTTTTGTTTTTTCCTCCTTAGGATTAAAAGGATTGCTCCCCTGCTCCATGTATTATAGATCTATACTTTTTCTTTCTATTTCATAGTTCTGAAACATGGCTAGTGCAGGGTCACATATGCTTAAGAATGTTTATTTCACTTTTTCAAGCTTTTTTTTCATCTTCTCAGTTGCCCTTCACTTTCCCCTACTGCATTGGAACCACTTAACAGCTGGCAGATGTGGTTTAGGTAACAATGAGTCTGACCCAAGGATGTTTAGTAATAAAAGCTCAGTGTGACAGCTTGACCCACAGAGTCGTGGGGTTTGTTGTTATATCCAAACACCAGTCTTGTCTGACTGGAGAGCCAGACATAAGCAACACGGTCAGGCCAACCATCATTTTGCAATCTTGGCTATTCTCTGGGCATCTTTTCTTACTTGACATTAATGAGTGGCCTTTAAAATAAAGACTATGTTTGTGAAGGGGGAGAAAATGAGTCCAAATATGCCTCAGTGTCTCCTGCCTTAGACAAAGCACGTATTCATGCAGGTAAACTCTCAGATGCTTTGTGTTGGGTTGGCCAAAAAGTTCATCCATAAGCTGCTGCCTTTGCAACATCCCAAGTTCATTTTGCGCCTTGACTTTGGTCTTCAAAGTCTGGGGCTCGATGGAGGCAGCTGGAATGAAGCCTGTCAGGTGCCAAACGTTGTCTTGCAGACTGCCGTAGATGCTGACTTGTTTATTCACAGAAGTTGCTGGCCTCGAAATGCCTGTTGAGAACTTCTCCAAAACAGCATTGGGTTCTTCTCTACGCTATGGTTGTGATTCAGCTTTATTATCTCCCAGGAAAATGCATTCCAGACTCTTGGAGGTGGTGGGCTCATTGGAACATTTACTCTCTTAAAGATGAGTCATTGTTTCTTTCTTTTTTTTTTTTTTGAGTCATTGTTTCTACTTTTTTTATATATCATCCTCAAAGTAGGTGGTAACTGCGGTGGTGCTATTTGTGTGATCACGGATATTCATCGAAGGTTTGTTCTGAATGGCGTGCAGTGCGTGGCTTTCTAGGGGTGAGGGGAAATTGGTGATGTGAACTCACAGTAGGTAGTCAAGAACTATTTGCTAGATGAGATGTCAATTTCCATTCTTTGACTTGACTGGTACTATTTTAAAATAGGGTGGCTATAAAAAATTCTGAGAGTCATGTATGTTTCTTGTGGCTCGTCTGCTAGGCATGGCAAGAGAACCACGTATTCGGTCAACAGTGGTCAACTGAACACATAGTATGTTCCAGGCTGTGTGCTGGGCCCAGGGGTAAACCAGTGAGCACCCAACAAGCACAGGTGCTCCTGGAATTTCCATTCGTATGCGGAGAAGTGCAAGATAATTCTGTTGGGATTTTACCTTTTTCTCTTCTTCTTCCTCTCTCTGCCTAAGTGCCAGGAAAGGAAAACAAGCCAGAAGCAAGTGGTTGAGAAGAGACTGGGAGGCGACCCCCGGCCCTCGGGTAACTGCTGCTCGTGGTTCGGGGCCTTTCCACCATAGCGTGTGTCTCTGCGCTGAGTGTGAGTGCGTACATGCCAACATCTGGATTCCATTTGGTTCGATTCTGTTTCGATTAACAAGCCACTTTGGGTTATCAAACAAGGTGGACGTGTCTGCAGGCTCTTCTCGCTGAGAGGCAGCCCCGCTTCCCACGAGGCGCCCTGGCCCTCCTCCTCCTGTCCTCATTCCTCAAGCCTGCGGTCCCAGAAGAAAGCCTGGCCTGGGCCCCGCACACCTGGGCCAGCCACCTGGGGCCGGCCGGTCAGCGGAGCCCGGCGGCACAGGCCCGCTTGCCCCCACCGCCGTGATCTCCAGACCAAGGCTGCTTTCAGCTGAAATAGCATGAAAAATGAGTTCTTGTGGTGTTTGCAATATAAATACTGGAGATGCCACAGGAATTCCAGCCCTCCAGGGATGTGCTTGCTCACTGGGCTTTCTACGTCCTGAGAAGACCCTGGGGTTCAGCCTCCCCAGCAGAGTGGGGAGCGGCTGGCAGGGGCCCCCAGGTGGAGGGTTCCATCTGGTGATGCCAGCCCAGGGTGCCCTGGGCCCCTTGAGCCAAGCGAGGGAGCTTTGGGCGGGCTTTCTCTGGAAAGGGCCACATAGTAAACTACGTGAGGCTTTTCAGACCGGATGGTCTCTGTCCGACTACTTGGCTCTGCCATCATAACCATAGACAAGTGGGCAAGTGGACAGGCATGCCTGTGTTCCCATAAAACTTTTTTATAAAGACAGGCGGCAAGCCAGGTTTAGCCCACACTCTGCAGGTTGCGGTCACCTGCTTTGAACCAAAGAGCTGGATCCCAGCTGGGCTTCACCGCTTTTCTGCTGGGACTGTAGCTGGGTGTTCCATCATTCCCATCTGTTACATGGGTTAATAAGAGTCCCTAGTTTGTATTCTGGTGAGCCTTAGTGGGGCGATAGGAGAAGGCCTCCAAATACTGTCTCCCCTGTGATGGGCACCTGGCCATTCTCGCTGCATCCTTCCCCTCACCCCCGACCCCTGATGGCTCTGGCTTCTGGATAACATGAATTCTAGGCTGAGAAGGCATTTTTCCAGAGTTTTGACTCATTCCCCCTCTCTAGGATGTAAGCCGTCTCCTACCCACATGTCTGAATCTTGTTAACATAAAAAGGTCACAGAATTTTTCCTAATTTCTCTCTTGCAAGTCAGATTTTGCTTCTGTAGCTTCTTTTCCCAGAACTTCAGCTGCACTTTCAATGACACTTGTTCCTTTTTTATTTTAGTTAATTCATTCATCCACCTGGGACCTTGTCTGTCTCTTCTCTCCCTAGTTCACTGTTGTTTTCAACCCATATCTTAATGGCCCTTTTATTAATAAATTAGCACTCATTTATTAATATAATTCATAACAGGACCTCTGACCTCAAGGTACGTATGTGTATAGGTCGGGGGGTCTTATTTTTTCTATCTTGATTTCTTGAAGCCTCACATTTGGCATGGCATAGAATATTTGCCTGATAAACCATTTCATAATGGATGAAAGGGATTCATGTAATGTTTCTTACCTTCCCAGTCCTCACTCATCTGTGCATGGAGCCTTGTATACAGTAGGTGTCAAATCAACATGTGTTGATCAAGTTTTGCCCCCATACCATCTACCCAGCCTGTAATATGCTTCTCTGCTTGAGGAGCGTGGCTGCCAAATGGTATTTTCACCTCTTGCTGTGTTCCTTCTGGTTGAGAAGAAGGTTCAGCTCCCTGAAACAAGAAGAATCTGCAGGGAGGCGGGGATGGGGACAGGGTGTGTTTAGGGCACCGAATGGCGGGGAGGCAGCTTCAGTGCTCTGTCTGGGTGGCCTGTGAAACCAGACAGGGTGATTACCTCAGCCCCTGCACTCTAAATTATTTACATTTCCCAGGCAAGACACCAGACTTCTCCAAATGGAAATTTCACTGCCCGCTTTCTCTTGCTGTCCTGGGAGCGTCTCTGGAATTCAGAAATGGACACCATGCTGGGAGCCAGTGAGCTGTGGGTTTGAATCCCAACTCTGTGACTTTGAAGGTTTCCTTCACCCCAGAGGGATCTCTGTTTAGCCTTCTGTGGTAGTAATGAAAGTACCATCTTACATAGCCGTGAAGTGGCTCAGTTGGGTCTGACTCTTGGCGACCCCATGGACTGTAGCCCACCAGGCCCCTCCATCCATGGCATTTTCTAGGCCAGAATAGGGGTTGCCATTTCCTCCTCCAGGGGATCTTCCTGACCCAGGGCTCCAACCCAGGTCTCCTACGTTGCAGGCAGACTCTTTACCACGGGAGCCACCAGGGAATCCCACTGTCTTACACAGGTGTGCTTCTAATAAGCAATCAATAAATAAAAACACCCCCCACCCCTAGGAAGTGAGTTAAACATGTAAATTGCAGTGGCCTGCGTACAGTAGGTCAATCAGTGCATGCTGTTTTTCTTTTCTCTGCCTTATTTACAAAGATTGGAATTCTTCCTTATCCTTGGGGGATCTGCAGTGGGGGACTTTGGCTTTAGAGGAGAGGAAATAAAGTTTGGCTGAACCTCTAAGCCAGGGTTGTTGTCGTGGATTTAATTTTTTTTGGAGTACAGTTGATTTACAATGTTGTGTTAGTTTCTGATGTAGAGAGAGGTGAATCTGGTATACGAACTTATGTTTGTATATCTACGCTTTTAAAGATTCTTTTCCCTTAGAGGGCTTCCCTGGTGGCTCAGTCAGCAAAGAATTTGCCTGCAATGCGGGAGACCCAAGTTCAATCCCTGAGTTGGGAAGACCCCCTGGAGAAGGGCGTGGCAACCCACTCCAGTATTCTGGCCTGGAGAATCCCATGGACAGAGGAGCCTGGGAGGCTACAGTCCATGAGGTTGCAAAGAGCTGGACAGGACTGAGTGACTCTAGCACTTCTCCCGTATAGGTCTTTATAGAGTATCGAGTGGGGTTCCCTGACACAGTAGGTTATACAGCAGTGTGTGTGTATCAATCCCAATCCCCCAGTTTATCCCTCCCCACACTTTTCCCCCTTGGGGACCAGAAGTGTGTTTCCTACATCTGTGACTCTATTTCTGTCTTGTAAAGAAGTTCATTTGTACCGTTTATTTCGATTCCACATATCAGCCAGGGTTTTTCCAGCGTCAGTGCTGTTGGCCTTCGGGTCTGGCTGGCTCTGTTGAGGGGACCGTCTTGTGTGTCGCAGGATGCACAGCAGCATCCCGGGCCTGGCCCAGCAGATGGCAGTAGCATCTGCTCCCCACTGGGGATGACCAGGAACATCCGCGGACGTTGCCAGAGGTCCCCTGGGGGCCTCGCCATCTCCCTTGGGAACCAGTGGGTTAACTGAGGCATCCCCAGCCTGGTGCATGAGACAGAGGCACCTGCAGCGGGTGGCCCCTGGAGCTGACCTCTTTGCTCCTTCTCAAGGACACGTGCTCCATGGGACCAAGTGCTGGAGGGGACAGAGGCTGTCCTGGAGGTGGTTGGCCTGGGGGAGGCAGAGAGAAACGGGATCCTCAGGCTCGAGGTCACAGCCAACGGCGACTTTGGTTCAGGTCCCTATGAGGACACTTGCGGCTTGTGTAACCAGGAATCCAGGGGCAGCAATGAGACAGAGCCTGCATAGCTCCCGGCGGGCGGCCTCCCCCCATGTGAGACACCTCACTATTCTCTGCTGCTTCTGCTCTGACCTCCTCCAGATCCATTCTCCAGTGGCCAGAGGGATTGTTTTGGGAGGCGTTTAACAGCTTCTCCCACTCAAAATTTTCCAGTGGCTGCCCAGCTTCACTTGGAATCCAGTTCAAACTCCTGGCCAGGGCCCTCGGGGCCTTGTGTGACCCCTGACTCTTCTCCGGTCCCCCTCACATCAACCTGCACTGGCCCCCACTGCCAGATCCCAGGGCTGCTTTCCGGCGCATGAAGCCACCAAGCTCCTTCCTGCCCCAGGGCCTTTGCACTTGCTGTTCCAGCTGGCTCTGCACACAGCTGAGCCCTCCCTGCCTTCTGCTTTCAGCTCAAATGTCTGCTCTTCCGAAAGAGCATTCTGTCTCACTCTCCACGGCTCCCAGCAGTTCTGTCACGACACCCTGATGCTTTTTTCTCATCCACAGCACTTACCGTATCCTAGAATTATTTGATCTACTTAAGTGTATCTGTTTTCCCAGCAAGACAGACACTATCTGGGGCCTTATGAAGCTTCCAGTCTTACTGATTTCTGAGTCTCTCACACTTATCCCAGTGACTAACATTGATAAGAAACATGTTTGCTGGATGAACAAATGAATTTCACTTTCTTCAGTCTTTCTTATTATCAAAATAATCTTCCTAAAATCTGGAGACTCTTTGAGAGATTTAACAGTTTTACGATCATGAAACATGTCTTACATGAACAAATTTATTAAAATATACATTTACTTGGTCCAGGGGGTTTTAGTAAATTTATTCTGTATCACAACTTGGAACGAGTAGAATCCAATGTGTACTTTTTACATATGTGTGTGTGTATGCATGAATGTATGGGATGGTGTTTTTTTCCCTGAATCTCTGAACCGGCAACTATGCTGAACTTTCACCCTAGTTGTAAAAGTAAAAATTAATAGTAATATGAATGCTACTGCTATTTGCAATAATAATATCTAAATGTGAATGAGAGGAATTATGGGAATTTCTACATTAGATCTGAGGCCTGCCCATAAGTAGAATCTGGTATGAGGCCCTGGAATGTTCACTTTTAACCAGGTTCCCAAGAAATTCTGATGCCCAGCAGAGTTAGGCTCCCTACTGTAGAAGGGGAGGGCATAAGCTTTAGGTATTATTTCAGGCCCCATCCAACCCCAAGCCTTACTGGGTATGTGATCTTCAAAGAGCCGCACTGAGCTGTCTCCATAAAATAGGTTCAACAACATTTGCCTCCCTGATGCTCATAAGGACAAAGCATCTTTTTTCTTTGGAGCGTTTGCTTTGTGTTAGGCTCTACAAACACTTTTGTAGGTGATTTCAGTGTAGATGTTTATGATCCTACAAAGGAAGGGAGAAGCTTCCCTGGTGGTTCAGTGGTAAAGAACGCACCTGCCAATGCAGGGGACATGAGTCGGGAAGATCCCCTGGAAAAGGAAATGGCAACCGACTCCAGCATTCTTGCCTGGGAAATCCCAAGTACAGAGGAGCCTGGCGGCTATAGTCCATGGGGTTGCAGATGAGCTGGACACAGTGACTTAACAATAACAACACGAGGACGGGGATAATTTCACTTTTCATGACGGGATTTTGCCGAGGAAGAATCGTATGCCTATTCTATGGATTAAGAAACTGAAGCTTTATTAACGGTGACACAGACAGGCTCACGTCAGGGTTTTCTGACTGTGCATGGAGGATTTTCCCCGCTGATTATTCTCCCTCGTGGACCGTGTGTAATTCTTGCTCCCAGCCCTGAGTCCGTAGTCATATCCAGGATTCTGTTCAAGGATAACACAGAGAAGAACCTAACCAGATTTCAGCACAAGGATCTCAACGGAGAAACCAGTGCCAACTTTCCAGCACGGCAGGCAGGAAACGGAGTCTGCTGGCATCTTTTGCCATCTCTAGAAACAGGGAAGGACGCTAAGATTGTCAGTAAGGGATGTCGCTAAGTGTTCTGTTCTGGGGGTGGGGATACAGTTCCATTATAACAGCTGTCTTTATCCCTGGCGCCCGACCCCATTTACTTTTCCCTAATGCCAATGCAAGGGATTTTGCCCCCATCCTAAGTATCCTTCCAGCGTCTGCTTTCAGTGCAGGAAATAACTGCTGGGGAAGATGAAGACAAAGGTCAGCGCACGCCACGTGAACTCCACTCAAGTCCCTCTTCTCTTCCTTGGGCCAATTAGCTGAGAAAGTCTGCAGGTCTCCCCAAGTGGAGCTGATCACAATCGCTAATTGGGACCTTTCAGGAAGCAGAGACAGAGATGAATTGATGGAAGTGGGCAGCGCTTTCCTTACATTATGGGCTTGGCTTGAAAGCACTGTTCAGGAAACTCATGGGCATTATTTAGTAAGTGCTTCTTTGACCTCAGACTTCCATGGGCTCACTGGAAAAACACCCAGTTGGTAAAACTGGGTTATTATCTGAGCGATGCAGGGCCACGTGACATGTCGTCATAGAGGGAGCCCAAACATTTGCACAGACACGTGGTGTGGTTTACCTCTGGCCACTGGGGCTGCTGAAGACTCTTCCGGCCATCATGCTGGCACTGACTTGGGAACCCTAGCTACAAGTGGCCGAGTGGTGTTCACAGATGAGGAAACTAAGCCTTAGAATGGTTGACTACTTATCTGGAATTTTAACCCAGACTCATCTGGCTTCTAAAGTCATGCTGTTTCCAATTTATCACAGATTCATTGACTGGCAGCCTAGGAGTTTCATCCCCATTGAGAATTTCCTTTCTGCTCTGATTCATTGATATATTCATCATGTGGAGGATGAATTGTGTGTGGCAAGTGTGTTTTCATGAAAGATGACTTTATTTCTTAGATCTCCAAATGCTCAGAGCAGCAGAGACCAGGTACTTCTACAGGGTTTACTGAGAGCGACTCAATATGGTTTTTGTCTTGTTCTTGCCACATGGCCTAGCTTAGGGTTACTTTTGGAGATGGTTAGCATGCTTTGAAGTTTGAGGATTTGGGTGCTCATTTTGACTCATAATTCTTAGGGCCAGTGAATGGGGCAAGATGGATTCTCTAAGCAAACGATTTGTTGTTGTTTAGTTGCTAAGTCGTGTTCGACTCTTTTGTGATCCCATGGACTGTATAGCCCACCAGACTCCTCTCTCTGTGAGACCAGAAGCAAGAAAATGCGTCGATCTTTCTAGAACCCAAAGAAGTTTCTATTTTCCTTCTCAATTCCCCTTTCTGCTTCTTTGCAAACTCACTGTTACTTGAGCAGACTCCCAGGAGCCTTAAATGGCAGCGGGTAGAACTGTCGGCTTTCCCAGGCGGCTCGGTGGTAAAGAATCTGCCTACCAAAGCAGTAGATGAAGGAGACGCAGGTTCGATCCCTGGGTTGGGAAGATCCCTGGAGGAGAAAGCGGCAGCCCACTCCAGCATTCTTACTTGGAAAATCCCACGGTCAGAGGAGCCCGGGGTTGCAGCCGCTGGGGTCGCAGCGTCAGACGCCACTGAGTGACTGAGCGGGGACGCTGAAGAAAGACACCGACTCTAAAGCTGTGCTGTTTTCGCGTCTGTCCACCAGGTGGCGACCTCTCCAAGGAAACAGACCAAAATCTCGTTCTTGGGCAACTCTTGTAATTTTAATGTTTGTTGGGCAATTCTAGCAGGCTTGGCACTGTACTGAATACTTAAAAGAATTAGCCTCTGCCTTCAAGGAGCTTACCAAGCCCTATTTTCAAGAGTCCTTTGATTTAGACCATTTTTCAGCCTCTTGATTCAATCTGTCTCTGTATTCCTTAGGTCCGATTCCTGGAAAGAGAAGGGAAAGGTGTAGAACAGACAGAAAATGAACTTTACTGAGTCCTGTTGTACGTCGGGTAGCAAGCCAGGCCCTTTACAAAGTGGGATCGATGATCTGATTTGAAAAGCAGAAACAGAGACTGAGACGTAGAGAACCAGCACACGGATACCAAGTGGGGACGGGGGTGGCTGGGATGAGTTGGGTGACTGGGATTGACGGGCAGCCACTACTGTGAATAAAACAGGTAACTACTGAGAACCCACTGGATAGCACAAGGAGCTTACTCGGTGCCCTGTGGTGACCTAAACGGGAAGGAAATCCAGAAAAGGGGATGCGTGTAGACGTGTGGCTGATTCACTTGGCTGTACATCAGAAAACGATGTGCTGTGTAAAGCAACTATACTCCAATAAAATAAATACATAAGTAAAAATTGTATAAAGAAGTTAATTTTAAAGAAGAATCCTGTGCTATGGACTAGTGAGGGGAGTGGTGGCTGTCCCATTTCACAGGAAGGGAAACTGATGTGCATGTTGGTATTTGGGACTGCAGTGCCCCAGGACTGGTTGGAGGGAGAGGCCGCATCTGAGCCCACGTTACCTGCTGCTCCTGTCGTTCCACTCCTCACCTTGTCCCCCTGCAGGAAACGTGTGGAACACTCTCCCGAGAAGTGCTCCTGACACAGGCGGAGCCACGGACGCCCTTAGATGTCTTCCTGGACGTCACCTCTCTAGAAGCTGGTTTTGGAGAAAGACTGATTTTTTTGAGTCATGCCTCACTCAGCCCTTTAAGGATGGTGCCAAGGGAACCAGACTGTTTTTCCCACAAACTTTTCTTTGAGAGAAGGAATTGTAAGATACTCGTCTATGCTTCAGCCATAGGTTGGCTGCAAGTTTAGCATGTAGACATTTAATTCTTCCTGGTTAATGTTGTCTATATGCTAGACTAGTACAGTAATAATGTATGATACATACATATATAGTATGCCGTATAGACTCTAGCTTCCCAGGTGGCTCGGTGGTGAAGAATCTGCCTGCCAAAGCAGGAGATGAAGGAGATGCAGGTTCGATCCCCGGGTCGGGAAGATCCCTTGGAGGAGGAAATGGCAACCCGCTCCACTATTCTTGCCTGGGAAAATCCCACGGACAGAGGAGCCTGGCAGGTTGCAGGCCACAGGGTCACAAAGAGTTGGACACGACTGAGCATCTAAACACACACACACACACACACATAAATACTATAATATATAGAATATATGATGTAGTATGTACTTGTGATTTCACAGTTTATTGTGATCCACACAGTCAGAGGCTTTGGCATAGTCAATAAAGCAGACATAGATGTTTTTCTGGAACTCTCTTGCTTTTTCCATGATCCAGCAGATCTGCCAAAGCCTTTGACTGTGTGGATCACAATAAACTGTGGACAATTCTGAAAGAGATGGGAATACCAGACCACCTGACCTGCCTCTTGAGAAATCTGTATGCAGGTCAGGAAGCAACAGTTAGAACTGGACATGGAACAACAGACTGGTTCCAAATAGGAAAAGGAGTACGTCAAGGCTGTATATTGTCACCCTGCTTATTTAACTTCTATGCAGAGTACATCATGAGAAACGCTGGACTGGAAGAAACACAAGCTGGAATCAAGATTCTTGGGAGAAATATCAATAATCTCAGATATGCAGATGACACCACCCTTATGGCAGAAAGTGAAGAGGAGCTAAAAAGCTTCTTGATGAAAGGAGAGCGAAAAAGTTGGCTTAAAGCTCAACATTCAGAAAACGAAGATCATGGCATCTGGTCCCATCACTTCATGGCAAATAGATGGGGAAACAGTGGAAACAGTGTCAGACTTTATTTTTGGGGGCTCCAAAATCACTGCAGATGGTGACTACAGCCATGAAATTAAAAGACACTTACTCCTTGGAAGAAAAGTTATGACCAACCTAGATAGCATATTCAAAAACAGAGACATTACTTTGCCCACCAAGGTCCGTCTGGTCAAGACTATGGTTTTTCCTGTGGTCATGTATGGATGTGAGAGTTGGACTGTGAAGAAGGCTGAGTGCCAAAGAATTGATGCTTTTGAACTGTGATGTTGGAGAAGACTCTTGGGGGTCCCTTGGACTGCAAGGAGATCCAACCAGTCCATTCTGAAGGAGATCAGCCTTGGGATTTCTTTGGAAGGAATGATGCTAAAGCTGAAACTCCAGTACTTTGGCCACCTCATGCGAAGGGTTGACTCATTGGAAAAGACTCTGATGCTGGGAGGGATTGGGGGCAGGAGGAGAAGGGGACAACAGAGGATGAGATGGCTGGATGGCATCACGGACTCGATGGACGTGAGTCTGAGAGAACTCCGGGAGATGGTGATGAACATGGAGGCCTGGCGTGCTGCGATTCATAGGGTCGCAAAGAGTCGGATACGACTGAGCGACTGAACTGAACTGATATACTTGTGAATATATAAATATGTGTGTATGCATATATAATGTAGTACGTAGATAGATGAACTATATTATATAAATATGGATCTGGGCCTCATTCTCACTGGACTGTCAGCTTAACAGAGGGAAGGGTCCTGAATATGTTTAATATACTACACAGACACTTGCCACTTCAGGCCTTTCTAGGTCAATGGTAACTTCTAATTGTTTCTCATGCAAATCTGTCTCTCCTTTTAATTTTATTGTGACAAGACCACAGTATGAGAGAGCTCCTCTTAACATGTCTTAACTGTGCATACATTATTGTTGACTGTAGGTGAAACTCCTACAAGAAAATACAGGAGGAAAGATTCATGACATTCGTCTTGGGATGATTTCACGGCTCTGACAGCAAAAGCACAGGCAAAAAAAAAAAAAAACCCCAAAACTAAAAATAGACAAGTGGGAATGATAGCAAGCTAACCAGCTTCTGCACGAAAAGGAAAGAACAGAGTGAAAAGGCAGCCCACAAATGGGAGAAAATATTTGCAAAGCATATATATGATCAGGGGTTCATCTCCAAAATATGTCTGTCCTTTCTCATATCTCAGAATGCTGCTGCTGGTTTATCAGAGTTGATGGAGCTGAGATGACCCCAGCACAGACCTTCAGATGTCTCAGTTACAAGGCAAGGCTCCTGGGGTGGAGGTCATGGGGGACAGGGGAACAGGGCAGGGCAGAGGAAGGTGTCAAGGAAGATGACAAGTTCAGGCTGAGCCCCACCGTGGAGAGCTTCGGGCTGATCTCATGTGGGGAACTTCGAGAAGCAAGCTATGCCTTAGCATCTGGGGCAAGGAAGGTGGGGAATCCCTGTGATTGCACCTGTCAATTATTGGTTAAGAGTGGCCCCCAGGACAATGGGGATGGACGTGAAATCCAGGGAACTGTAGCCTTCCAGGCCTGCTGAGCAAACCCAGCTCCATCAGCCATGGTCAGCCCCTCGAAGAGCCCCACATCTGGCTGTTGTGTATACACAGACGCCAAGGTACACACACGGAGCCCACGGGCGTCAGTGGGGTCTAGGTGGGGCATCAGCATCGTCTGCTCTACTAAGTAGGCTCTTCACATCTACCTTTTTATGTCGATGGTTTCAAATTGTCATGAGGGCCTGTGATTTGTAGTGTTTTGCAGCTATATTTTAGCTAATAGAGGAACAAGGTATTGGCTCACTTCCAAAATGAATGGATTCCAACCTTTCTTTTCTGACCAGCAGCCAATCTGCTAAAGATTCAAAACCTTGGAGGATGCTATTCAATTTGCTAAGGTTAGCACATTTCACTCCCTCTCTGGGTGCCTCCAAGAGGAGTTACCGTGACTGGAGTGGTCTGATTTGCCATGAGGCCGTGCCTGCCACACTGCGAGACGCCCAAAAGGAAGGGGGATGGCTGAGGAGCAACCAAGAATGGCAAACACTCGCTCGAGCTCATAGGTGTGAAGCACATGAGAATCTTTGGCCCCCTTGGAGCTAAGGCAGGACCCCACTGTGGGGTAATGCGTGAGACGGGCAGTTGGGTCTGAGATGCTATAGATGGATGTTTGCTTTCCAAGTCACTAGTGGCCTCTAGGATTTGAAGCTTCAAGTCTCCACCTCTTAGGAATTCCTAAGAGTGCTTGCATTTTAGGGTCATGGTTAAGACCAGACAGCAAGTGTCTGGGGGGCCAGACTGGAATCGCCATGTTGAAAATGACACACCTTCAGTAAACCACTGGTAACACTGTTGGGGAGGGTGGTTCAGTTGCTCAGTCGTGTCCAACTCTCTGAAACCCCATGGACTGCAGCACGCCAGGCTTCCCTGTCCATCACCATCTCCCAGAGCTTGCTCAAACTCATGTCCATTGAGTCGGTGATGCCATCCAGCCATCTCATCCTCTGTCGTCCCCTTCTTCTCCTGCCCTCCGTCTTTCCCAGCATCAGGGTCTTTTCCAATGAGTCGGCTCTTCACGTCAGGTGGCCAGAGTATTGGAGCTTCAGCTTTAGCGTCAGTCCTTTCAATGAACATTCTGGGTTGATTTCCTTTAGGATTGAGTGGTGTAGGGGAGGGGGGGGGCTGTAAATGATTTTTGGTGTATTTTCACACTGAATCTTCTAAGGCGTTTGGCGTGGATCACCTTGGGATTCCAGAAGCATTCAGAAAGTGCCGACCTTCACCTTTCTACACACCACGCCAAAGCAGGTCTTCCAGTTTTCCGATCAGCTCTGCATTCTTCAGGTCCCCCCTGTTGGAAATTCTCACAGGTCCTGAGATACCACAAAGGCACTGAAATCCTCTGGATAGTCGCTTCAGGGAGGGCAATTACAGCTCCCCGTTCTCATTTCCACCAGCCTCAGGCTTACGTTCAGCTGAAATTGCTTTAAGCTGGAGCAGCCTCTGGCCACAGGACGACAGTGTGGTCCAGGTGTGGAGGCTCCAAGTGTGTGCCTGCTTCCCCTGGCCAGCCCCACGGCAGTCTCCTCTCAGCTTCTTAAATCATGCCCATCGCCCACAGTGTATAAGCTGATGCCACAGCCGTGGTGGAGGGGTGTGTGTGTGTGTGTGTGTGTGTGTGTGGCCACAGCCATGGTGGAGGGCGGTGTGTGTGTAAGCTGATGCCACAGCCATGGTGGAGGGGGGATGTGTGTGTGCGTGCGTGCTTAGTCATTCAATTGTGTCCGACCACAGTGTATAAGCTGATGCCACAGCCGTGGTGGAGGGGTGTGTGTGTGCGTGTGTGTGTGTGTAAGCTGATGCCACAGCCGTGGTGGAGGGGTGTGTGTGTGTGTGTGTGTGTGTGTGTAAGCTGATGCCACAGCCGTGGTGGAGGGGGGTGTGTGTGTGTGTGTAAGCTGATGCCACAGCCGTGGTGGAGGTGTGTGTGTGTGTGCGCGCGCGCCCGTTTAGTTGCTCAGTTGTGTCTGACTCTGCGACGCCGTGAACTGTCGCCCGCCCGGCTTCTCTGTCCACGGCGGAGGAGGCAGGCATAAAGTCCGTATGGAGTGATGGGAGGGTCCGTGTGCTCTGTATCCTTGGGGTCTCTGACATTGTTTTCCTGATTTGGGAAGGAGATGACAGTCAAGATTCTCATGCGATTTGGGATTTTGAAGAACTTTTAAAGGGGGATGTACTGACAGATTAAGAAAATTAACAGGGATTGGACGCCCTCAGGGACCAGTCATGGTGGAAGTCATTCGCCCCTAGACCGGCAGGACAATCGAGAGACGCAGCCATGACAGAGAGGCTTGTCCGAAGGAGTGAAAGACGCTTGGGCATCTGGAGAGACGGATGTTCCAAAGGCTGTGATCTTGGAAGGAGCGGGAGGTGTTTGGACAGGGAGAAGGCTAGTAGGGCTGGAGGGAGATGTGTAAAGGGGCTGTGGGGCTGTTGGCGCTGTAGAGTTAGGAATGGGCTGCCCTACTGGCCGTGGAAAGTAGTTTTAGTTTCCTCCTGCAGACATGGGAAGCCACTGAAAGAGTTTTGAAAAAGAAGATACTACCTTGGGTGATACCATCTTACCCTGCTAGCAGAAGCCCCAGAGTGACCCCTCCCTTGGAGATTCCTTTGAGAGCTAGTGCCTTTTAAGGGGCCGCAGCTAACAGGCTCTTCCGGCAAAGCTGATTTCTCTCTCTCTCACTCCAGTGGAGGGAATGTTCCTTGTAGCCATCACCTTCTCGAGCATCTCCATTGCCCGTGATCTTCAGAACCTTGCCACTGCCATCACATTCCAAGATGGTACCTCTGGTCTACCTGGAAGACCCTTTCCTCTCCTCTAGAACTGCCGGCACCCACAGATCCCAGAGATCTGTGTGTCCTGGGCCACCTTCTTAGTTCTCAAAGTCTTAACCTCAGGCCTGGTGTTCTTCCAGCAGGAATGTGGAGCCATCGCCCAGTGGCATATCTACAGTGACTATTCGTTTTCTATACATAATTACTGGTTCATTGTCTGGCTGATGCTGGATCTTCACTGGTACACGGCTTTTCTCTAGTCGTGGAGAGTGGGGGCTGCTCTCTAGCTGCCAGGCACAGGCTTCTCTGACCCCATCCGTGTCTACTATGATCCTCTTTTCCAGGTGAGCGGTGAAAAGGCTGGGAAGGTTTGAGTCAATCACTCCAGGGCCTGGGGCTACTACATGGCAGAGCAGAATTCAAACCCAGGTCCAGATCTTGGGCTCTGGACCTCTCTGTTCTATTGTCCCACCTAAAGATCCATTTCAAGGCTCCAGCTTTCTTATATCACGCACAAACATCCAGCATCCCCCAGGGCCATTAAAGGCTGGTCAACTCCTTTAGCCTCCATACTACAGACCTTGGGGTTCTCAGCACCATGGGGTGAGCAAGTGAGCAATCACCTCTTGTCCTCTGGGGCCACGCTATCACTCCTTTGCAAAAAAAAAAAGAAGTTCAAGTCCTGGAAACAAAATGGGACCCTCTGATTTGGAGTCATAGACTCACTTTCAGGGTGATAATCTGTCAGGGTCAAGAGCAAGAAGAAAAGGGAAAATCAGAGGAATTAGCAAATTAGTGTTTTAGGTCCAACTGGAGGTGAGCCATCATTTGTGAATTAAATTGACATCACTTAGATCACTTTACAGGCAAGCAGCTCGATAGTAGACATTGCCAGTGTTTATTTGCACAGATGCAACAGAGAAAAACATTTCCATGGGGTCATGTTAGCCCAGCTGATGGACCGATAAGGGGAGCCGCACCATCTGCCGACCGCCAAGCCTCGGAGTCCTTTTGGAATCACCATCAACCACACTTAGGATAATATGAGAGGAAATGGATCATTTTGGTTTCTCCCTCATTCAAGCTTTAATTTATATTTTAAACCAAATATGGGCCCTGTTCACCGCTGGAGCCTCCCTGTATGTCCCTGTACCTTGCAGTCTGTGCTTACTTCCAGGAACGCTTGCTGGTTTGAGTTGTTTATGTCTCCTGAGAGGCTGGGCTTACATCACGGTCTGTGATCTCTCAGCTAATGAAGCAGACTCGTTGAGGTTCTTTCTGCAATTGAGCAAAGAGGAAGTATTAGCAAATGTGTAACAGAGATGCTGAGAAGCAATTAGCCCAGATGCTAATTTCATCAGAAATAGACATCAAAGCCGTCATTCCCACCTTCTTTGAAAATGAGGAAGGGAATCCATGCAGTCGCTAAGGAATCCGTGCAGTTGCCCTTGTGCGTAAGCTTCGGTGCCTGTATCTGTGTGGGGTGGGCAAGGCAGAGAGGGGTTGGTTCTGGGTTATCACGAGATGCCTCCCCTGAGCCGGCCAAGGAGGGATTATATTGCAGTGGGACCTGTATTCTCATCCTTCTTATTCCTGGATATGTGACGTCGGCCAGTCTCCTGTGCTCTCTGAATCTCAGCTGGTGTTTGTAAAATTGGGTCGACATCACATGACTGCTACAAACGTGCCAATTCCTGACTGCCTTTGAACACGGGCCTGACAAGGGAACACCGTCCTAGCACTCAAGGACCACACTGTCATCTAGAGGGACTGATGGGCAAGAAAATCAAGTAGAGAGATGATTTCAGTATACCTTATCAGTGTGCGTGGGAGGGAGAGAAAGTGGGCTTATAAGTCTGAAGGACGAAGTAGAAGAAAGCAATAAAAAGTGCTTTATAAACCTTCTCTACATCTGAATATACTTGAAACTTGGATTCTTTCTGGTTTCACAGATGTACTGGTCAGTACAGGCTACTTTATGGTGCAGTAACAAAGACCACATGATCCAGCAGCTTGACAAAGCAAACATTTGATTTTTTTTCTGACCACATCCAGCGGGTTGCTAAGGGTCGGGCTGGTCCCCGTCCGTTGGAGTCACTCGGAGACCCATCTCAGTGAAGGCCCTGGGTTGTCATGGGAGTCCAATCTCCACGGCAGGAGATGAAGCTGTCCTCTTAAAATTTTGGTCTGTGGGGCCATTCTCTCTTCCACTCCCGTGTCATTGGCCCAAGTGTCCATGACCATGTCTGATTTCAAAGGGGTCAGAGGAGGGCCACTTGCCACGTGCCTGGAAAGTGGAGAGAGAGAAGAAATTTGGGAAGACCTCTCCTGTCTGCTTCAGATACGTTCCACAGAAATACTGCTGGCTTGCTTGAGAGACAGAAAGTGAGTATTTGTTGTTTTTTCTGAATCACGTAGTATCATAACTATGAATATTGTATAACATTCAGTAATACCATCCCTAGAGGGGTGTGTGTGTGTGTGTATCTATCTCCTAGGGAAATGTGCTCGTAGACCTGGGAGGATGAACATAGAGGCATTATTTTAGTAAGGAACGGGAGTCTTTCACTCCCCTGGAGACAGAAGCCTGGGTTAATTAAAATACAGTGGCTATACACCATGGGATACCATGAGAGCCCCCTCCGTCCTCCGTGCCACACCCGCCAAAAGTCCACGTCCTAACGCCTGGAAGCCGTGTTGCCTTACACAGCTTAGGGGAATGTGTAGGATGTGGATGGAAGTAAGCTTGCCAACCAGCTGATCTTCGAGGATTCAGTAGACCATTCTGGGCCCAGTGCCATCGCAGGGGCCCTGTACAGTGGGGTCAGGAGACGAGAGAGCCAGTGTCAGAGGGACAGAGACGAGAATGACTTGACCTGCCGTTCCTGGCTTTGAAGTTGGAGGAAGGGGCCCCGGACGCAGGAATGTGGTGACCTCTAGAAGGTGAGAAGGGCAGGGAGACGGCCTCTCCCCTTGAGCCAGAAAGCCTAGAGAACAGATTCATTTCTGGAAAGACTGCAGCTCTGCCCCTGGCCTGGGGAGACCCATTCCAGACTTCTGACCTCCAGGACTATCAGGTTATACATCTGTCTGGTTTAAGTTTGTGGCATTTTTCTTTTTTTTTCTTTCTTTGCAGGAGCCATAGAAAACTAATACAAAGACTCTGCAGCATTCTACATGAACTCATTAGACATCTAAGTTATGGCAACCTGTACAGATCTCATACAAATTCCAACTGAGAAAAGTAAGAAACAGGTTGCGATTTTGAACACCAAACCTTTAATGTAAAGTAAACACATATCCACATACATGAAAAACATAATTTACAAGGTCACGGGCATATAAAAGGCTATATATTGAACAGAGTAAGATTTATGGGGGAGAGAATGGGAGTAGAAATCACACATAAGAAAAAGAAAAAAATTTTTAAAAGACATGGGCACTATGGACCACAGGGGAGAATAGACTGATTTGGAGAGTGTGATTTAACACAGACCTGTTAAGTTTCCTATCTTTGGGGCAGAGAGTTGAGCTACAGGACTTTTTTAGATATTATACATCCCAATGACTTGCTGTTCTTGCAGGGGCAGTTTGAATTAGTCAAGTCTGGATTTTGGAGTATCAAGGAGAGGCAGTAGCCTTCCTTATAAACGTGTGCCCTCCTGACAGGCTTGGAAGCACGGATTTGAGAATATTGTCCGTTTCTTCCACAGTCACGGCCCTAGCAGCTGGGGTAGTGTCTGGCACACAGCAGGTCTTCTGGAAATAACGCAGTGGTTAAATGAGAGACAGGATGATGGGAGGAGAGGACCAGTGAGCCAGGGAATGTTCTGCTCAAGTCGGAGCTAAGGAGCAGTGTTGCCAGTCAGTCAGATCTTTTAGACTAATTTAACACTTCATGCCAAGCCCCATCCCCACCGCCAACCCAAGCAAGGTATCAGACGGAGAGTTATGTGTCTTTGGGAATTTAAAAATAAAAGTCAGGCATGCGGTCTCTTTTTTTGTTTGTTTTTTGTCTTATTTAAGATGTAAATAGGCGATGCCTTTAGCACAGGAAATCACACAGGTAAGAGCCTCAGATGGAAACAAAGCAGTCAGTGACGAATTCAGATGAGGAGGGCCATCCTAGAAGTGTGGGTCAGTACTTCACCATATCAATGCGCCCCTGTTTAAAGTGCGCCCCTGGAGTGTTTGAATGGATGTTGAACTCAGGGAAACCCTCTCGACTTTGCCCATCTGACTTTGAAGTCCACGACGCAGAAACGGGGGAACCGACCAAGAGCACTCGAGTGATGAAGGGGGCGAGGGGTGAGGAGGGCAGGGGGCCTGGCTGCCGGGGCCCGGCAGGGAGGGATGCGTGGAGTCAGGGAAGTGGCGGACAGGCTGGCCCGCCTCCCCGGCCCCTTCCCCAACTGGCCTCAGCAAGCGGCACCGAGCCCGCTGCCTGAGCAGTCTTCCTCTTGGGAAGAATTGGGGGAAGTTGCCTGGCTCGTAGATAAGGAGGCAGATGGGTTACCTTGGCCGCCGCTCCTGGCAGGCCCTCCCAGGATTTCCCTGGGCCATCTGAGCGGCGGGCGGAGGTAAGAGGTCAGGAGTGGGCTGGGTGGGAAACTGGGAATCTCTGCGGCGACGTGGCAACTGATGGTAGGAAAAAGATAAAAGGCCTCCGGTGATCAGCTGAGATCTGCACTTTGGGTTAGTGAGGGGTGCCCAGAGATTCTTTCCCTCTGGGGTGAAATGGATGATGTAGACATCCCATGCACCTCTCCCCGACTGGCACTGAGGGGGCACCTGGGAAGGAGAGGGCTTTGTGCAGACGCAGTGAAGATTTTGAAACAGGCAAACGCAGAACCCAGAACAAAACTGGCCCCTTTCCTTGGTTCCTCTTCAGTCAGCATATGTTCAAGGTTTGAGAAAGAATCAGAGGGGAACGGTGAAGCCAAAAGCCGCAGGATTCTGCAGGAGTGCATGTCCAGTCTGGGGCTTTTAGGAGTAACTGTATAAGGCGGCCTTCCGGGAAGGCCTTGGATCAGACTGTAACCACAGGCCCTGGGAAAACAGGTGCTTGAAGAGCTGCGGTGGTGAGCCTGAGGTGCAGGCGCGGACTTAACAACCTATCAGCAGAAGGGGGAGCTGAGGTCCGGAGCGGGGAGGTGAGCAAGGCCAGCACCCAGGTTTCCTGATTGCCAGGCTCGGTCTTAATACCCAGTGTAAGGCCAGTTTTTCTCACATCACTCCCCTAGCCCTGGGTTGAAGAGGAGCTAAGTAAACATTTCCTCGCTGAGTGACACCAAAGGGGAAAAAAAAAAGTCATCACACAAAAACATTTTTGTCATATTTGTCTTCTCTGGGCCCCAACCCCACCCTCAATCTCGCATGTTTTAGCATTCTTTCAGGCCGTGTTCCTTAGCTCATACCTGATCATTTTAAACGTCATTCTTCCCTTCTCCTCCTGCATTTGAAGCATTGTGTGTCTCTCACCCTTCTAGAAAAATGTGGATTTTCAGTCCTTTTGAAATCTTTCAGATTCCTGAGAATGAAAGAAAAGTGAGTCATATTTATGGGCTGCCTCCTGCATGTCAGGAGTTGGGCTTTGCTCTATAATACTTTCCACACAGAAGTTCTGGCTCGTGCGGTGATTCCGCAACAGAAGTCTTGTGTATTGATGGAAATGAGATTCAGAGAGGCAGAAATAGCTCAGTGAAGTCGCACAGCCAGTAAAGCAATGGAGGGGCGTTAGTTCTGATGGCAAAGCCTTATGATGTTTCCCCCACTGGTTCTCAGGGTAGCACGAAATTCGGATGGTTTAAACCATGCTGATGGCCATCAATCTCCCCTTTATTCTGCGCTTTGATTCCAACTGTGGCTTTAATGTTGGCGCATGCTCTGAATAACGCTTGTTTGTCTTCTGATAGAAGGTGCACGTCAGCCAGAGCTCAGGCAGGGAAATGGAAACCAGCCTTGGGTTTTTCAGACAGAGGTGATATAATACAGGGAACTGGTTACACGGGTGATGGAAGAGCTGAGAAACGAAACGGGAGGGGAGATGACCCAGGGGTTAGCAGCAGCTCTACCGCCTGATGGCTGGAGAGGTAACAGGCTTAGGTGTTGTCACCAGAGCTCAGAAGCCAGGGGGCATCCACCAGGAGCTGGAGCTGCGGTGGAGATTCTGCAGGAAGGGGGCGGTGCCTAAAACGACAGGGGGTGGGGGTAAACATACCAGCTTTCTCTTTACAGCCTGTGTTGTTTTTCTGTGGGTAGTTGCTGTACGGTACAGTATTACATAAACTAAACAGGTGTATAATATAGTGATTCACAACTTTTTTTTAATTTCTAATTTTTAAATTGAGGTATAGTTGATTTCCAATGTTATATTAGTTTCAGGTATACAGCTAAGTTGTCAGTTATATCTAAATATATATATACACACTCAGCAAAGCCCATATATACACACACATACATAAATTCTTTTTCATATTTTTTCCCTTATAGGTTATTACAAAATACTGAGTCTAGTTCCCTGGGCTATCCAGTATGTCTCTGTTGGTGATCTATTTTGTATATAGTAGTGCTATGTTAATCCAAAACTTCTAATTTATCCCTCTCCGCCCTTTCCCATTTGGTGACCATAAGCTTGTTGTCTAAGTCTGTGGGTCTGTTTCCGTTTTGTGCGTAAGTTCATTTGTATCTTTCTCTTTTAGATTCCACATCTAAGCCATATCATATATTTGTCTTTCTCTGTCTGTCTTACTTAGTGTAATAATCTCTAGTTTCATCCATGTGGTTGCAAATGGCATGGTTCCATTCTTTTTATGGCTGAGCAATATTCCACTGAACATATGCACCACAGCTTCTCGGCCTGCTCACCAGTTGGTGGGCATCTAGGTTGTTTCCACGTCTTGGCTGTTGTAAATTGTGCTGCAGAGAGCACTGGGGTGCATTACTGATTCACAGTTTTTAAAGGTTGTATTTCATTTATAGTTACTGTAAAATATTGGCTGCATTCCTCATGTTGTACAATAGATCCTCGTAGCTTGCTGCTGCTGCTGCTAAGTCGCTTCGGTCGTGTCCGGCTCTGTGCAACCCCATAGACGGCAGCCCAGCAGGCTCTGCCATCCCTGGGATTCTCCAGGCAAGAACACTGGAGTGGGTTGCCATTTCCTTCTCCAATGCATGAAAGTGAAAAGTGAAAGTGAAGTCGCTCAGTCGTGTCCGACTCTTTACGACCCCATGGACTGCAGCCCACCAGGCTCCTCCGTCCATGGGATTTTCAGGCAAGAGTACTGGAGTGGGGTGCCATTGCCTTATTTTATGGCTAATAGTTTCTGCCAGTGCCTCTGATTGGTCGAACCCATCCAGGAGTCAGAAGGCAGTGGAACATGGGATATGTAGATTCCTCAAGTGTAGAGGCAAGGAGAGGGCAGGAATGGATATAAGGAAAAGAGACAAATAAGCAAGTAGGCAGCTTTCCTCTCACTCCTCAGTGGAATAGAGGCAAACGCTGCAGTCACTGGAGTCCAAGAGACTTCACCCTGAACCTTGACGGCGCTTGAACTGTCTGAGCTTGGATGGCTTTTGCTCATAAATATCACAGCATTGTTGTCAAGATGCGAAAGGAATAAAGAGCTCAGATTCTAACATAAAATGAGTCCTCAACAAATAGAAACCATTTTCATTGCACTTTTTAAAGTAAGTGGATATAAAATCATTATTATTTGCATGTACACACATACAAATGATTTTGCAGGGAAATCCAGAACTTAGATAAGAAAATTATCTGACAAATTCAAAAGAATTGGACAGATAGCTGTTTATAAAACTGTAGAGTTATCATACATAGAAAATTCATTGCATTTTTTTAAAAAATGTGGAAAATCAAATTTGTTGGCAGTGTTTTGGGGAGGCTGGGAGTTACAGTGTATTACAAGCACTCAGCAGGGAATAACGTAGTCCATGCTCTTGCGCTGGAGGCAAGCAGAGTGGTGCATGTATACAATGGAATATTACTCAGCCATTAAAAAGAACAAAGTGCAGAAATATGAGTGGACCTAGAGACTGTCATACTGAGTGAAGTAAGTCAGACAGAGAAGCAGAAATATCATGACATCCCTTATATGTGGACTCTAAGAAGAAATGATACAAAGGAACTTGCTTACAGAGCAGACTCATGGACTTGGGAAAAAGAACTTGCGGTTACTGCTGGGGAAGGGATAGCTGGGAATTCAAGGTGGATATGTACACACTGCTGTATTTAAAATGGATAACCAATAAAAATCTACTGTATAGCACAAGGCACTCTGCTCAATGTTATGTGGCAGCCTAGGTGGGAGGGGAGTCTGGGGGAGAATGGATACATGTCTCTGTATGGCTGAGTCCCTTCTGCTGTTCACCTGAAAGCATCACAACATTGTTAATATGCTACGCCCCAATACAAAATTAAAAGTTTAAAGTTTGAAAAGAAAGACCTTGTGAGTTAGTGACTCACATCTTATTTAAGGAGGTTTGCTCTCTTTTCTCATGGTTCCTGCTACCTTCCCTCCCTACACACGCGCTCGTGCACACACACACACACACGCTTTTTAATTTAAACCCTGGTGGGTGTTAACTCCTGTAACATTCTCTGGACCTGAGTTCTTTCACTGACACCTTACTTTGCCCACTTTTCCTTTGGGGACTTGGGGGAAGTCTGATTCCAAGCTCGCAGAGGAGGGAGCTTCCTGAGGCTGTAATTCAAACTTGCCTTCTGTCTGCCCCAGAGAGACACAGACAGTCTGACCTGAGGGTGAGGTCACCCCAAGTGCGAGTTTCTTGAGGACGCGTGTTCTTGTCCAAGAACAATACTCTCACTTGTGACCCCAGCTGATGGTAAAGATGGAAATAATTCATTAGCGCTGGGGACAGCTGAGGCAGCTGGGGCATTGCACATTCCACTGAGCTCCCCCAGAAAGACTCAGCACGGCTGTTTTTGCAGGCTCCCTGATTGCAAATCATATCTTTCTTTTTTTAAATGGAAGGATAGTTGATTTACAGTGTTGTGCTAATCTCTGCTGTACAGCAGTGTGACTCAGTTATACACATATTTACATTCTTTTTCAATATTCTTTTCCACTGTGGTTGATGCCAGGAAATTGGATGTAGTTCCTTGTGCTATGCAGCAGGACCTTGTTTATCTGTCCCAAATGCAGTTGTCTGCACCTACTAACCCCAGATTCCCAGTCCTTCCCTCTCCCTCCCACTCTGCAACCACAAATCTGCTCTTGAAGCCATCTTTTGAGGAGATATACTTTCTAAGGAAGACATGAGATGTTGCTACTGAAGAGGGACAAGTAGGGGAAATAGAAAAGTAGCCTGTTAACACTGGAGTTCCCCGAGGCCCCAGAGATCTGAAGGCACGCCAGATTCTACCCAGAGAGCTCATGGTTTGAGACTCCAGCTGCTGGTAAGTAGCAGGACCTGTCTTTTGAACACAAGTGTGAAGCAACCCTTTGTTCATGTGTTATCCCAAGGAAGCATATACTATGTGCCAACCTATTTCAAGGGCTAGGAATAGAACAGGAAACAAGAAAGACAAAATTCCCACCTCCACGGAGCTTTGTGGGGAAGATGAGCAATACACAAGATGACTCGTTCCCTAGTTCATGCCCTTGATGTTTCTAAGTGCTAAGGAGAAGCACCAGCGCAGAGAAGGGAGTTGGGGAATGTTGTCGCAGTTTTAGACACGGTGGTCTCACTGTGGGGTGTGGGGGACAGAAAGCCTGAGAGCCATTCTGAGGGTGGCGGTTCCTCAATATAAGAGTATAAAGGATATCGGACTTCTCGTTGTTAATCTGCAGGAAATCTCTGCACAGATTCGCATCGCCTGATCTTTCTACTCCTTTATTTTCTTCCTGGGACATAACCATATACTCATGCTTCTGAAACCCACAGGAATCTTAACCCATCCCTTGTTCCAAGTGGGTAAAAGAACCTGCTAAATAAGAATTCAGTTCAGTTCAGTTGCTGAGTCCTGTCCGACTCTTTGCGATCCCATGGACTGCAGCGCTCCAGGCCTCCCTGTCCATCACAAATTCCTGGAGTTTACCCTAACTCATCTCCATTGAGTTGGATGATGCCATCCAACCATCTCATCCTTTGTCATCCCCTTCTCCTCCTGCCTTCAATCATTCCCAGTGTCAGGGTCTTTTCCAATGAGTCAGTTCTCCACATCAGGTGGCCAGATTATTGGAGTTTCAGCTTCAGCATTCAGCTTCAGCATTCAGCTTCAGTTCCAGCTTCAGACTGATCTCCTTTAGGATGGACTGGTTGGATCTCTTTACAGTCCAAATAGACTCGCAAGAATCTTCTCCAGCACCACAGTTCAAAAGCATCACTTCTTAAGCATTCAGCTTTCTTTATAGTCCAACTCTCACATCCATACGTGACTACTGGAAAAACCATAGCCTTGACTAGATGGAACTTTGTTGACAAAGTAATGTCTCTGCTTTTTAATATGCTGTCTAGGTTGGTCATAGCTTTTCTACCAAGGAGCAAGTGTCTATAAGAATAATCACTAGATAATAGGCTCTGGGTTTATCCACCTCATTAGAACTGACTCAAATGCATTCCCTTTTATAGCTGGTTAATAGTCCATTGTGTCTGTGTACCACAGCTTCCTTACCCATTCACCTGCAGGTGGACATCTAGCTTGCTGCCATGTCCTAGCTATGGTAAATAGTGCTGCATGAACACTGGGGTGCATGTGTCTTCTTTGATTCTGATTTCCTCAGGGTATGTAAGTCAGAAAGAGAAAGACAAATACCATATATTAATACATATATATGGAATCTAGAAAGACGGTACCAGTGATCCTATGTGCAGGGCTGCAAAGGAGACACAGATGTAAAGAACAGACTTTTGGACTCAGTAGGAGAAGGAGAAGGTGGGATGGTTTGAGAGAACAGCACTGAAATATATTCATCACCATATGTAAAATAGATGACCAGTGCAAGTTTGATGGACAACACTGGGCACCCAAAGCTGGTGCTCTGGGACCCCCCAGAAGGCTGGGGTGAGGGAGGAGGTGGGAGGGGGGTTCGAGATGGAGGGGACATATGTATACTTGGGGCCGATTCATATTGATGTGTGGCAAAAAACATCACAGTATTGTAAAGTAATTATCCTCCAATTAAATAGTCTTTTTTTAAATACAAGAAAAAAAGAATACGCCCTGAACACGTGGATGAGCCTAGAGAGTGTCGTACTGAGGGAAGTGAGTCAGAGAAGGAGAAATATCGAATGACATCCCTTATATGAGGAATCCAAAAAGAAATGCTACAAACGATCTTATCTATGAAATGGAAACAGACTCACAGACAACAAAACTTACGGTTGATGGGGTTGGCGGGGGCAAGGGGCAGGGGACAGGGGTGGTTAGGGAGTTTGGGATGGACATGTACACACTGCCGTATTTAGAATGGATGACCAACAGGGACCTCCTGGAGAGCACAGGGAACTCTGTTTGATGTTATGTGGCAGCCTGGATGGGAGGGGAGTTTGGGGGAGAATGGATACATGCGTGTGATTGGCTGAGTCCCTTTGCTGTTCACCTGAAACTGTCACAACATTGTTAATCGGCTCTGCTCCAATGCAAAACAAAAAGATTTTTCTTTTAAGAGTATGCATTGCAAAGGGACAGCTGCCTGGGAGATGAAGTCCTGCAGAGCCAGCCTGCTGGGAAGTAAAATGGGGAGACCCACAGGACAGTGAAGTCACCGGAGGGTTCCCACTGGCTACAGGGCTGTGGAGCCCCACCCAGAGCCCTCTTACCAAACGGGGACCCTGCTCCGTGCTTGGGGAGAGCTGGCTCTCATCTTCCCCCTTGCAGTGGATGGAGAATTTTCTCCCACTGGTAAGAGCTGCCTTACTCAGGAAGTCATCTCTAAGGGGAACAACCCACCATCGGCTGATGGAGGCATGGGTCCAAAACGAGCCCCATCCCCTCGTTTCAAGGAAGTCAAACCAGTGGTGCCTTTTTTGCCCCAGAGCCTTCCTGGAGCAGGGCAGGGCTGAAGCGTACCCAAGTCTACCTCCTTATTCAGTCCTTTCTTCTCCTTTTCTGTCTCATCCACTCTGTGTAGGTTTCTCCCTCGATAAATGGTGCGCACTTGAATCCCAGCCTCACGGTGTGGGCTTATGTACCATCACCATCTGTACTAGTTACATATTCTAGGTAACAAGTTACCTCCAAACTTAGCAGATTAAAAAATAGACCTGTGTCATCTCCCATGGTTTTGTGAGTCACGAGTTTGGGAGCAACTTATTACAGAAAGCTCTTGTGAGGTTACCTTCAGGACCTCAGCTGGGGCTGCTGTCATCGGAAGGTGCGACTGGGGCCGGTCTGTTTCCGAGATTGTTTACTCATCCCCAGCTAGTTGGTGCTCACCGCTGACCAGGGCTTGCAGTTCCTTGCCCTGTGTGGCCCTCTCTGCTGGGCTGCTGTGTTTTCACAGGATGGTAGTTGCTTCCTCCAGAAGGAGTGATCTAAGTGAGAGAGGCCAGAGGAGAAACTGCCATGTTTTTTTAATAACCTCACCTCTGAAGGCATACGCCATCATTTCTACAGTATCCTATTGGTTATACCAAAGTGGGGGCTTCCCCAATAGCTCAGTGGTACAGAATCTACCTACAGGAGACACGGGTTCAGTTCCTGGGTTGGGAAGATCCCCCGGAGAGGGAAATGGCAACCCACTCCAGTATTCTTGCCTAGGCAATCCCAGACAGAGGATCCTGGCGGGCGACAGTCCATGGGGTCACAAAAGAGTTGGACACGACTGAAGCAACTAAGCATGCGTTGATTACACAGAGGAACCCTGTCCGTGGTAGGAAGGAGCTGCACAGAGGCATGAACACCAGCCAGGCACTGAGGCTCTTGGGAGCCACCTGCTGGTCTGGCCACCACCCCACCCAAGGTGGACCCTGCGTTGTGATGATGAACCCCCGTGATCTTAGGCTATTTGCCCTCCCTTCTGTTGTTTTCTAAACTCTTGTGCATTTATTTTTGACCATGGGTCATCGTTGCTACGCGCAGGCTCGCTCTTGTTGGGGCGAGCGTGGGCTGCTCTTCGCCGCGGTGTGTGGGCTTCTCATCGCCGCAGTGTGTGGGCTTCTCATCGCAGCTGCCTCTCTCGTTGTGGAGCACAGGCTCAAGGAGTGAAGGCTTCAGTCGTGGCAGCACGTGGGCTCGGCAGTTGTGGTGCCCCGGCTTAGTTGCTCCGTGACACGTGGATCTTCCTGGACCAGGGATCACGCCTGTGTCCTCTGCACTGGCAGGCAAATTCCCGTCCCCCACAACACCAGGGAAGCCCCACGTCTCCTTCTGGCACCCTGGATTTTTCCAGCAGCGAGCTTTTCCCTCTGAAATGGAGATCTCAGATCCTAGTCTGGATGTCTCTGAAGCCCTTGGCATCAACCGGTAAGCTTCACTGATTTCTCCATCTTTTGTTGTCGGTGTTGTTCAGTCATCAAGTTGTGTCCAACTCTTTGCGATCCCATGGACTGCAGCACGCCAGGCTTCCCCGTCCCTTGCCATCTCTTGGAGCTTGCCCAGTTCATGTCCATTGAATCAGTGATGCCATCTAACCGTCTCATCCTCTGTCACCCTTTTCTCCTTCTGCCTCCAATCTTTCCCAGCATCAGGAAAGATCCAATGAGTCAGCAGTTCGCATCACGTGGCCAAAGTATTGGAGCTTCAGCTTCAGCATCAGTCCTTCTAATGAGTACTCGTGGTTGATTTCCTTTAGGATTGACTGGTTTGATCTCATTGCTGTCCAGCTTTACTGGGAAAAAGAAGCGACGGTATGAACAAGATATTGTGTTTTGATAGCTCTGCAAATACATCTTCCCTCTAAGTGTCGTCTCATCACGGTGTGTGTGCTTGTTGAGAATGGTGGTGCACTCCGTATTAAATGTGAAACCTTATTCTCCCTTTGGGCTGCTGTGATCAGGGACGTTTGGTTTGGGCGATGTTAAGTGACTGGGGGAACAGTCATGCAGGATTGAGAAGTGGGAGATTTGGGCCAAGAGACATGCCCAGTGTACAGAGTTTATTGTGAAATAGATATAACTCATTTTCCTATTGCTTTATCATTTTCTTCTCTTTCAGGAATCTAGGGCGAAGGTTAGAAGGAATCAGAAATCTGGTGGGGGTGGGGTCTACAGCATCACTGTTTGGTGTGAATTACGGGTTTTCAGCATGCGTGGTGTACATGGGTTAGGTTTATACTCATGGGCATCGATCTTTAATTTCCTCCCCGTTGCTCTCATTTAGGTCCCTTCCAGCAGCCCCCCATGCAGGCAGAGACACGAGGAGACGCAGAACTAGGGCTTTGGCCTCAGACGCACGTATGTTGCAGTCTCTCCTTTTATTACCCACTTACTCTGTGACTTTGAACAAATAAATTAAGCTCTCTATGCCTTTGTTTTCTCATCTGTGAAAAAAGTAACAGCTACTCCCCTGAGTATCCCTGAGGGTGAAATGAGATAGCCTGGACATCGCTTGAGAAGTGGAAGTTGCTGTGTTGCACACTAGCGTCATCAGTCACTTCCTGAGGACCTGTAGTGCTTGCTGAGCATCTGAGTAGAGAAGGGCTCCCGGGGGCCGGGGGCCTGTTCCCTTTGCTCTCGTCCTGGGCCCTCCCTCAGGGTCTCGGGGCTGGCAACATGCTGCCGCTTGCTCCTGCCCCCTCACGGGAGCGGCCGTGCTTGACTCCTCCCGACTCTGAGCTCGCGGGTGTTACACTGATGGCTTCAGCTCAGCCACGCCGTGTATTCACACCACGGCACGTGGACACCGTGGGAGTGTTCACACCATTTCTCTATGAGCCAGAGCTCCTCCATCAGGAACCAGTCATCAGAGGTTTAACAGCACGTCTCTTCTCAGGGCTGTCGTTCAGAGAAAAGCAACCTGAATTCTTGACTAGCCTTGCTCTCCCTGCGCCTCCCCAATGCAGGGGGTGCTGGTTCAATCCCTGATCAGGGAGCTAACACCCCACCTGCCTCGTGGCCAAACACCCAGAACATAAGCAATGTTGTAACAAATTCAATAAAGGCTAAAAATGGTCCATATAAAAAGTATGGTTTTAAAAAAAGGTACCCACAATTGGGAGGGAAAAGGTAAAACTGTCACCATGTGCAGGTCATATGATATTAATACTATATTAGAAAACCCTGAAGACTCCACGCAAGAGCTACTGGGACCGATCGATAAATCAGCACGGTGGCAGGGTGCGTATTAGGCAGGACTCTCTTTGGAAAGAGCATGGGCTCTAACACAAAGTCCTGAGCTGCCTCCTGAGCTTGACCAAGCTCCTCCCTGTTCCGTGGAAATGGCCACGCTCCAGATCCTGTTTCTCAAATCGGGGCTGGGTTTTCCTCTCCCCTTCCTTCTGCAATTCCAGTCTACCATTTAAGATCAGACTCGAGCCTTACCTCATCCAGATAGTCCCCCTTAACTTTCCCAGGGCTTCTTTACGTCCCCTTATCAGAGAAAGGGATAGACACTCTAAAAGTCGTATCACTGGGACCCGTTCATTTTGAGTCAGCCCTCATCTTCCTGAAGATTCTAGGCTTACGGTTGGGATATGGCAAAATATAGAGTCCATCACAGTATTGCCCACACAGTGCTGTGTCAGGGAAGAGTAGGGCTGGAGAAAGGAGAGGCATCTCGTCCGCACTAGTGGGTTGCAGGGAAGTCCTCCTCAAGGAAGAGGTGTAAACTGAGAGAGGAAGGGTGTGGAGATTCCCCAGATGGAAATGGGAGGAGGTGTGGTAGGAATCGGGAAGTTCCAGAGGGGAAAGAACGTGGATGGGGGAGCCCAGTGCTTACAGATACTACGTTGACACAGAGGGGCTGAAGAGAGTTCCCTGAGGCTGGCTGTAGAGACTGGAGGCTGCAGGGTGGAGAGGGGCCGTGGAGGGCTGAGGCAGGGCCGGCAGAGCCTTGGCCGCACCCTCAGATGCTGGGATGGCATCCACAGGTGTGAAGCAGAAGACGACTGGATGCGATTTCCACGCTGAAGGATCGCTGTTTCGCTCAGTGTATTTCTGTGTTGCCCATAGTTATCTTCCCAAATAAAGCATCAAAATTCCAAGTCTCCCTCTCCTCCTTCTAAAATAGGGTGGAAAAGGTCACAATTTTCCTGACAAGACTGTCGGAGACAATGTGTAGGAAAACGTAAGCCCTTAAAGAGCGGTCTACACATGAGAGGGGTCATTATCAATATTGGATGGAGAGTGCAGTCTCATAGAACCTGATGCACTGGGAAAAGCTGAGTTCACATCCTAGCTTTCCCACTCACTGCTTAGGAAAGCTGCTTAACTTTTAGATATGGCTGCCATCATTTCCATTCCATAGAAATGGTTCCAAAGAAGAGCTCCATAGTGCTTAGAGTGTGGGATTTTAGGACACTGACTGCCCCCTCCTCCGCCCCTGCCAAATATACGTTCCAACCTACTTTCCTTATGTAAGGACAAAACACATACCTACATCTTTTTTAAAAAAAAATTATTTATTTATTTGGCTACACCAGGCAGGGTCTTAGTTGCAGCATGCACGTGGGGTCTAGTTCCCCGACCTGGGGCTCAAACCCAGGCCCGCTGCATTGGGAGCGTGGAGTCTTAGCCACTAGACCGCCAGGGAAGTCCCCGTATCTACATCTTACAAAAACAAAACAGAACACCTCACTTGGGGGTGGGCACGTCATAGCAAACTGTGTCATAGCATGGAAGTAGATGGCGGACTCTTAATGGTCTCTCCTGCTGGGTTTGGCGTTAGGGCAACTACCTCAGAGCTGCCGTCTCCAATCTGCTTCTCTCCCAGCACACACATGCGATCACTCCCTCACTCGCTCTGTCAGACTTCTGGATCCATCGGTCTTTGGAATGACGGTTCAAGCTCCCTAATGGATGTAAGTTTCAGATTCCTTACATCACTGTTCCTGAAGCAAGAGTCTCCTCCTGGTCCTGTGATAATCGACAGACTGGATCCGTAGGGTTGCTTGAGGCAGCCATGAGGTGCACTCTGCAGTCTGAGAGTCAAGGGAGGCTTAAAGAAAGAAAGTTTGCAGGTTTGTGAAATGTTAACTGGAGCATTCTGGGGACCCAGGGAACTGTGGATCATTTTAGAACTTCTCTCTTTATTGCCAGGGATTTTCCACTGTATTACACATAGAATTTGGCACACATGTGCTAAAATATATGGCTTTCATTTTCCAGGATGGGATAAACCTAGAGGACAAGAGGTTAATTAAAAACAATAGGATGGAATGATTTCTCTTCCCACATCTAGGTCTAGGAAGAGCTCAGTGTAGTTAACAAAATCTGGAAGCGTGATTACCCTCTGCTTATGGGTGAGATACAGTAAAGAAGATGGAAAAGAAAACTTCTTATGTAATTGACAATGACAAGGGTCCCTGAAAACGACGATCAGCTGGAATAACTCATTCATGAGCTTTCAGTTTTGTTTCAAGTGTGGTATTTTTTGCACTGTGGTTTACCATGGGATTGGCTTTTATGTTGGAAATCTGGCTTATTCAGCAGTTGGCTCATCCCAAGAGTACCTTGTAGGTTTCTTTCAATGACTTAGCCCTGGCTCTGCAAAACCTTCAAGGTGTTCAGAGGTTGGCCAGTTCGCAGCTGTAGTTCACAAGGAGGCAGTGTCGATGCCTCGAGGATGGCCTGTGAGTTTGGTGAAAGCGGAGTGCAGGTGCTTGCTCAGATCACAGACCCGGATGTCTTGGTATCTCTGCTTCGCTGTGGCCCCCAGCTTCCTGAAGGCGAGGTGATGACAGAAGGAGGTGAGCCTGCCTTGCCTTCTGCCCTTCTCCTTCTTCCCTTCACTGACTGCGCGTGCACTGTGTCCCTGTGGACGAGCAGCAAAGCTGTGCTCATCCTCTCTTTGGAAAGATCATACTTCTGCCTGAGTGCTTTCATTACAGCCACATGCAATTCCTGTGCTTCGACTGTACTCTCGGCTCTCAGAACTGTAGACTAGGAGGAGAAATCCTTTGTGCTTAGGGGACAGTCAGAACCCTTAATGAGAGGCGTAGGATGTTAGGAGGGGGCCTCGGAAGATGGAAGGACAGTGGAATACAGCGGTGTCCGCCACAGAACGATGCTGCTGCTGGAGCTGCTCGCGGGGCAGCAGCGGACACAGAGGGGCAAGCAGGGAGTAAGGTGAGCTGAGGGGAGAGCTGGACACGTGCACAGGACCACAGGTGGAACAGAGCCCGGGAGAATGTGCTATGACACGCGAGCTCAGCCAGGGCTCTGTGACCACCTAGAGGGGTGGGGTGGGGTGGGAGGCGGGAGGGGGCTTTCCGGAGGGAGGGAGCGCGTGTACATCTGTACTGATTTGTGTTGATGTGTGCCCGAGGCGAACACAATGGCAGACACAATATTGTAGAGCAATTGCCCTCCTATCATTGTATTTTGCTCTAGACTTCTCAATATTGTACAGTTACAATTTTTGATAATTAAACACACACGCACAGAGAAGGATTCACCAAAGAAGGAATGAAACTGATTGGATGAAAGGTCAGCTCAGGGAGCAAGCAGAAGACAGGTGAACTTTTAGGCCTCGTCTCTCAATAGACTAATCGTCGTTTTCTTTCTCCAGTGAAATTCGTCAAGGCTGGCAATGTGAATGGTGAAAGTGAAAGTGGCTCAGTCGAGTCCGACTATACAGTCCATGGAATTCAAGGCTGGCAAGAAGAAGCTAAAATGGCCACGTTCACACCTGAAAGGGAAAATGGCACGTCAGCTATTCCATTTTTACAATCTATTGGAAGGACTAAGAAAAAAATGCTCATATTTATTGATTAAATTATTAGCCAAAAAAGCAAAAGTAATCTGGAGTACCCACAACTGAAGTATGGGTATGAAACTGTTAATGGATAAAAATTATGCAGCTCTCTTAAAAGACATCTGGGAAGAGTTCACAATAATGTAACTAATCTCATAGGAAAGAGCAAAAGGAAAATGCAGAAGCAAACATTTATATATAGATATAAGCAAAATTATTTATGAGTGTGTTAGTCACTCAGTCAAGTCTGACTGTTTGCAACCCCATGGGCTGTAGCCCACCAGGCTCCTCTGTCCATGGAATTCTCCAGGCAAGAGTACTGGAGTGGGTTGCCGTGCTCTTCTCCAGGGGATCTTCCTGACCCAGGGATCGAACCCAGGTCACCCACAATGAAGGCGGATTCTTTACTGTCTGAGCCAGCAGGGAAGCAGCCCAAGAATACTGGTGGGTAGCCTGTCTCTTCTCTGGGGTATCTTCCCAACCCAGGAATCGAACTGGGGTCTCCTGCATTGCAGGTGGATTCTTTAAAAATCATTTAAGAGGGACATAATAAAGCATAAAGAAAACACCCATATGCCTCAAGGGTTATCTTCAATATTAATAATGAAAAAGAAAAAGAATGGCAAAGATTTTAATTGGCTGGTGATTCAGGTGGAAGGAAGCTGGTAAAAGGTATGTTTGTAGGATATTCATGGAGCTCTCATTCCAGGCCTCCAGGAGATACAGATCTTATTTAGAATTATATTTGATGATTCAGATTTCTTCTACCAAAGCCCATTCAAGAAGTTTCAACTTTGCCCAGCAACCCAGCAGCCCTTGATAAAGAAAAAAACAAACAACAGCAATTTTAGTTGCATTGTTAGACCACACTGTGTGCCCTTCTTCAGCCACGGGCAGAGACATGGGGAATGAAGAAAGCCACACAGCGCAGAAAAGCACAGCTCACATTCCTTCTGTAAGTCCTTCTCCAAATTACAGAACGAAAACCAAAGAGTGTATCTGGAAAAAATATTCATGTTTGGTTTAAAGCAAAAGCAAACCAAAGCCACCACAATATTTTCTTCTCCCCTGAATGCTTATCTCCCTAATTGGGCGAGAAGAATAGGAGATCTGGCTCTAATATTGGCCCTGATTCTTGCTTACTCTGACTCTGGACCAGGGTCTCCATCTGGGTCTCAGTTTTCCCATCTGTAATATGGGTTGGTGTCAACTCTGAACAGCTGCAGACAGAGCTAGAGCCAACTGAACTGAAGAGCAAAACTCTTAAGGATAAGCAAGAGACCACAAACATCATTGGATGTTTGTGTGTATTCTTGTCTAACGTAACAATCTCTAGGTCTCATTTGCACAGCAGTAGAAGACAATATAATCAGACTTTGGCGTGGGATAGACATGCATGTCCAAGAAACATGGGATATTTGATGGATCTACAAAGGCCCTTGCATCTTTGGGGTTCCCACTTCTCTCCCTCTGAGATCTGCACTTCTGGGATGAGCATTCAAATCCAGGAATTTTTTCAGTGTCCGTTGTGGCATGCAGGAAAGTTATTTAAGCTTTAGTCTTTCCTCTCAAGGCCAAGATCTTGCATTTTAGGCAAAGCATTTGGAGTTTCCTCAGCTATCAAGGATGGGAGCTGGGACTGGGTGGGAGAGATAAAATCTAGTATCTATTCATCTATGTAGAGACCCAACCTCTTTCCATCATCCCCAAATCTAGGGCCCAGTTAAGATTTTTACTGATACTTTGGATAAAAGAAAAACAAGAAAGAGAAGTCGCTCAGTTGTATCCGACTCTTTGTGACCCCATGGACTGTAGCCCACCAGGCTTCTCCATCCATGGAATATTCTTGGCAAGAGTACTGGAGTGGGTTGCCATTTCCTTCTCCAGGGGATCTTCCCAACCCAGGGATCGAACCCAGGTCTCCTGCATTGTGGGCAGATGCTTTACCGTCTAAGCCACCAGGGAATGGCTGAGTGGTCTAAGGCATCAGACTCAAGTTTCTACTTTGGATAAAGATAACACTAATACTTAGTGTAATAATGATTTGTGGTAATTTTATTCCATATTGGGGGTACAAACTCTCCTCATTATATTAGTAATATTAACTGAATCAGTTAGGGTTTTTTAGAAGCGGCTTCTCTGGGTAATAAGCAGAAAGGGAATTTACTGGAAGCCTGTGGACTAGCTCATTGAATTGAAGGACTAATGAGACAGTCAGATCTTAGCAACTGCAGAAACCAAGGCTTGTTATGGGCTGAAATAGCAGGATGTAATACTCGGCTTCTTCTGAGTTACAGTATTTACATGAAATCATCCCCATCCACTTAATTCAATTTAAATTGTCAAGAGAAAGCATAGACAGTGCTGGCTGGGTTTTCAGACTCATTTCCAAGGAGAGGAAATGGAAGTTTCTACTTTTTTTTTTTTGTAACAACTTACGTTACCACCTATAAGAAGATCTTTACCAGCACTTTATGTGTGTTTTTCCTAATCCTCAGCATAAACATTCAAAGCATCCATATACCTACTCTATAGACAAAGCCCCTGATGTTCAGAAAGCTTAAGTAGCTTGCACAGAGTCACATAGCGGAGCGCTGAGATTCAACCCTGGGTCTCTGATTCGAGTTGACTTGATGGTTCTCACTCATCAGCAGATCTTCCCTTCATGATCTGAACTCTCCTTGGTTAACTCACAGTGTACGATCTAAGGAATCTGATTATCTTTCTCTTAAATGTTACCGAGTGTGAGATCCTGAATCAGAAAGAAGAGACTCAGTGTGACAGCACGTCTGGCTGCATGCCTACCCATTTCCTTACTCTTCTGCCCAGCACTCACTACACTGTTTTTCTAGAAACAGCCTGGCATTATGTTACATATTCATTTATTTCATGTCTGTTTCCCTACTTGACTGTATGCCCTTCAGGAGCAGTTTTGTACCTTTGGTTCTTAATAGAAGCACTTGATAGATATTTCTTGACCCCACACCAGAGTCCGTTATGTGAACCTCAGTTTTCCTATCTGTAAAATGGGTTGAAACTCCTGTCAGGAATATAGTCGTGTAACATGGAGCTGTGTACTCACTTACCACTCACATCTCACTTCTCACCCTCTTTCCTCAGCTTGATTCTGACAACAGCATGTGAGGGTCCTGACAGAAGACCTCACTGACCAGCCCTTGAATTCTGCCTTTCCCTGAAACCCAACTTCATTGTCCCAGCAAGGACCTTGGCTCTTCAGGTTCTTCTGGACGGCTCTTCTGGCAACCCACCCTGCTGACATTGCCCAAAGCATGGAGGCCAAGCTCTGAGACCCCACACCTGTGGCATCTCCATAGCAAAGCACACCTACTTACCTCTAATCTCCTAAGGGGAAGTCAGAGTCCCCTCCCTCATTTCTCATGTCCACCCAATCTCCAACTCATGCCATCCTTGTTCTGCCAAGTCTCCCACCTTCCTTAGGTCCCAGGGCAACTAACCGTAGCTCAGGCCCCATCACCTGTCCTGAGTCCTATCCTGCCACCCTCCTTCCTCTCTCCCTGCCTCCAGTCTGATCCTCTTAGAGTCTCAGGAGGGGAGTTGGTAACCTCCCCAGGCACAAGTGGGAACCAGAAGTCCTGGGCCTAGCAAGGCCAGAGTGAATTGCTCTGTGGAGGCCTTAGGAACAGGGCAGCACCTTGCAGGACATTTGTGGGGCCCTCCTCCTGCTGGGATGGGCCGCTCTTTACTCCCATTTCTGGCCACATGCCCCCAACCCACCCCCAGCATCCAGCCACCCTGGACCACAACGGCTCCTCTTCTCCTCTGCTCTGATCTTTATTTTTAATTTTGGAAGAAAAATATGAATAAGGAACTCTTCACACTGTTCTTCTCCACCCTCTGAAATCTTAGCCATTTTTCAGGACCTAGTTCATCACCACTTTTTCCATAGTGCCTATCCTCATCTCTGTGGTCAAGATCCATCTCTCTCTTTGGGTTCCTATTACATTTTCTGTTTTCCCTAGAAGACAAATAGCATCTGCTTTGTATCATGTCTGGGGTCTGTCTACCCCACTAAGCCAGCAGCTCTCGAGTGAGAGTCTTCAGTCCGTTGCCAGAGAATCACTCGGGGCAGGAGACGGTTCCTGTTAAAATGCATGATTCCTCAGCCTCCCTGCAGGAGAGGTCACCTGTTCTTTGGGCTGCCCAGCATTTATTCCTGGTCTCTTTAGAAACAGCATCCTCATTTCCCAGGGGACATTTCTCCTCGCCTGTTTGCATTCTGCGTAATCATGGAAGAGGCTTGGCTCTGTCTCATCGAGGGCTAGAAAGTGACACGTCGCATTCCCTTGCTGGCACTCTGATCATTAGGCAAGGAAATGATAGGAAAAAACTCCAAGGCTTTGCCCGTTCATTCCACCGACCTAAAACACCTAGTGCTTTTCTGTCTAAATTAAATTTTAAAAGGAAAATACATTGAAAGAACTTATGATATCTCATGTCAGGACAACCTACATTATCTCATCCAATAAGGACAGCTGAACATCCCAGTCTCAGAAAGGACAGCTACTGGGGTCAGGTTTTGTTGCTTCCAACGCAAGAAATAAAAAGACCTACTGAATCACAGTTTTCAGGATGAGAACCGAGAAGTATGCCTTTCTATCAGGAGATCCCCGGTGATTTAAAAAACATTTTATTTTGGTATAGTTTTAGATTTTCGGCATAGCTGTGAAGATGGTAAGAGGTTTCCCTTGTACACCATGCCATCCCACCATTAACATTTCGCTTTTCCGTTCGTTCCTGCAAGTTAAGACACCCACTGCTGCACATTTGTCGCAACTAAGAAGCTGACGTTGACCTTGCTGCGCGCTACATTCCAGACTTGAATTTCATCAGTCTTTCCGCAAGTGTCTTGTGTTTGGATACAGTCCAGCACACCATATTGCGTGAAGTCCTCCTGTCTCTCTGATCTCCTTTGGTCTCTGACTGTTTCTCAGCCCTTCCTTGTTCGTGACCTTGGCAGTGGCGAGTTGCACTGGCTGGGTATCTGGTTGAGTGCCCCCTCCTAATGATTCTGACACTGACGCAGGCTCTGAGCATCTCGAGGACCAGGCTCACGTCTGCACCGTTGCTATCACGTCCTGCCTGTTCTGTGAGTGCCTAGTCAGGGGCGAGAGCTCAATGAATAGGTGTTGATGGAAATGAAGTTGGCCGCCTGTCCGGCCGCCCTGCCCTGCACTGCCCTGGGTCAGGAACCAGACCTCACCCATCCCTGCACCCCTGTGCCCTGCTTGACCCCCACACCATTTGTGATGGGACTTGGAGGAGCTCCCACCATCCGATGGAGCTGAACGCCTTTGACTTGGGTGGAGGTTTCAGACAGACATAATCACGTCATTCCAGAGGAAAACGCTTAATCGCGATCATCTGACCAGATTTTGACGTCTCTCTTTCAGTTCATTCATGAAAGTTTTGCTCTCAGTCCAATCAGATAAAAAGAAAGAAAGGGAAGGGGGCAGCTGGCGCTCTCTCATCAGAGCCGGGAAGACGGGTTCTTGCTCTAGGCATGTTTATAAATTTAAAAATATTTCAGATGCTTTGGCGATGCTGCTTATTCTGGTTCAGTGGGCAGGGGGAATGCGTGGTGGGGGATGCGTGGTGGGGGCACGGTGCTCCATCTCGTCAAGCAGCTGCTGCTGGAATACGGTCCTCTTTTTTCTGCCAAAGGGGGAGTGCGGTGTGCTTGGCACGGCAGAGCGTTAAGCTGAACAGACTCAATTCACGCACTTCCTGGAAACAATGAGAACCAAAAGCAGTTATGGAGTAGAGCTTAGTGGATCTTGGTACTGTGTTAAGTGCTTTCCATACATAATGTCTAATGCTGATACCATTCTCAAAAGCAGATACATAATTTTAATTCTGTTTCCTTTTGTTTTGTTGAGTTGCTAAGTTGTGTCTGACTCTTTGCAACCCCATGGACTGCAGCACGCCAGGCTTCCCTCTCCTTCACTATCTCCCAGAATTTGCTCAAACACATGTCCATTGAGTTGGTGCTGCCATCCAACCATCTCATCCTCTGTTGCCCCCTTCTCCTTTTGCCCTCAGTCTTCCCCAGCACCAGGGTCTTTTCCAGTGAGTCAGCTCTTTGCATCAGGGGGCCAAAGGATTGGAGCTTCAGCATCAGTAAGTGTCATTGTTGTTGTTCAGTAACTATGCCGTGTCCGACTCTTTGCGACCCCATGGACTGCAGCGCGCCAGGCCTCTCTGCCTCGCTCTCTCACTCAGTTTACCCAAGTTCATGTCCATTGAATTGGTGATGCTGGCCAACCATCTCATCCATCTGCTTCACTAGCAAATAGTAAATGATGACAGGATAGAGGCTTAGGAGGCCAAGGAGAATACTCAACATCAGAAAGCTCTCAATGGCAAAACTGGGGTGGAAAACTCAAATCCTTATGGTGTTCAAGGAAACATTTATATCTTTCCTCTTGAGACCCTAAAGGCTGCCTGTCTCCTCTCCAGGTATATACACATACGTGTTCTCGTCTGCATCCCACTTGTCATTTTTACTATGAAATAAACAAAATTGATATCTTAGCTCTTATTTTTGGAATTAAATGCACTTCATATCCAGCATTAAGAGAGTGTGGCGTTCCTGTCATTTTGGTCCCTGTGACAGTTACATCAAAACCTCACGGGGAGCTTGTCAGAAACACCTGTTCTTGGAGCCCAGTTCAGACTTCCCGGATCAGAACACTGGGGGTGGGGCTGGAGCTTCAAAGACCAGCCTTGCAATTAATACAAAACTTACCACAACCTAAGAGCTTCCACCACAGGGAGGGATGTAGGCTGGGGAGTCGAGGCACTTGTGCAGTTTCAGTTCTGGGACTTCCTAGCAGATTGACCTTGGGCAGCTCAGAGCCTTGGCTGTTAAATGGGTCATTTCTGACTTCGCACGGTTACTGTCAGGATCCTAAGAGAAGGTGGATCTGAGACTGCTGTCCCTGAGACCGGAGGTGTCTCCCAGTTCAAAACAAATGAGAGAGAAGACCACGCCAGTGACAGTCATGCTGTGATGTTTCTCTGATGGCAGGAAGGCTCAGAGGTGGCTTCATGCAACCACATGTGGTCCAGTGTGGCTGAAATAAATCCTAGAGGGATTTGAGCTGAGAGGAAAGGATTAATAGGAACACAGAAAAAAACAGGTGGAAGGTAATGTTTCACAGCACAGCCTCTAGACCAGGGCTTCTCAGCCTCAGCGTTGTTGACATGTAGGGCTGGATGATTCTTCATTGTCAGGGACCGTCTCAAGCCTCTTGCTGATACTGAACAGCATCTTTGGCCCTAACCCACTAGATGAAAGTGGTATCTGCCCCTTCAGGATATCTCCAGACGTTGCCAAGAGTCCCCTGGGGAGGTGGGGCAGACTTGGCCCCGTTGGTTGAGAACCAGCCCCCTAGAGGGAGACAGAACTGGTTCGAGTCCTGGCCCCACGCTTACCATCTGAGTGAACTTAGGGCAACGTGTTCCATCTCCTGAAACCTCGGTTCTCTTAGTTATAACGTGGAAGGGGGATAATACTCTTAAGTCCCTACCCCTCCTGGCTTGTTGTAAGGATTACATGAGAAAAAGCATTTCAAGAGTGGAGCAGAACTCCTGGCTCGCCGCTGCCTGTGTGCATGTATGCATGTGTCTGTGTGTGTGAGTCTTAATAAGTCTTGGAATTTTGCCAGACTCTAAAAATTTGAAATACACACGCTTCCTTTTCCTCCTGTTTGCAGAAAGGGGTTTTCAAAAATCTGAGAACTCTTAACTTCAGGTCTGAAACCATGAGCCGGGGATGTTATCACCGGGGTAGGGGAGCTGAGAGGTCTGAGCTGAACCACAGACGTTCCTTTCCCCTGGACTCAGATTAACTGCTGCACCAAATGTTTAATAGAATACTGCCATTTAGACCCAGCTCATGCCAAAACTTTATTTCCCTCTGCGAGTGAAAATCCTTCATGTCTCCTCGATGGGAACGTGCTGGTGGGAGCCAGGGGCAGAGGGGAGACCCCGGAGGTGACTGGTTTAACTCCCCCTGGCCTGGCTGTTTGAACTCTGATCTTTCAAGAGAAAGAGAGGGTTTTAACATTTGGGACAAATTAACCAGCTTGACAAAAGCAAAACAGTTCCCCCTCTTAAGATGAAGTGCTCCTTAAGTGCCTATGCCGTTTCCTGCCCAGACCGGACGTTCGTCTGGTCTCTAGGGGCACTGGGACCCAGCGTGTGTTGATGGCCAGCCACCTTCTCCTGTGGGCCCTGCTCTGCAGAGCTGAGTGATTAGGGTCCGATAGCGATCTCGGTGGAGGCTGAACCCGGCCTGAACCCAGAGTTCTCTGCCTTTCCTGCCGTTTCTGTGACGGCCTCGGTGTGTCCCCTCCCTCCCCCTTCCGTTCGTCTGGAGGGTCTCTCCTCTGTTGTGTCCCGCTCCATCACCGTCACTCACACGTGGCCACCGCATGGCACCAGCCCAGTTCTCATGAGTAATAATCAACAGTGTGACTCCTTTCTCCTAGAATCCCTCCTCGAACCCTGTGGAGGGTCCCGCCTTGCCCCTGGTTGAAATGAGCATCACCAGGAATCGAGCTGATGTGTCTCTCCTTCCCCCCACCTTCAGTGGCTTCCCACAGTGGCAGGATCATTTGTGGGTCCCCCAGCCTCTGATTAAATACTTCCGGAGATGTGAAGCTTGTTACCTCATAAAATGATGTGTTTCCTTGTGGGACGGTGTCAGCGGCTGGTCTCCACTGTGGCAGCCTGATTAGGTCCTTCCTAACACTTATTAGCATCTGCAGCTCTTTACTGTGTTTCCTTGTTGCTTCGTTGACTCCGTGGGCCCTTCCTCCCGGTCTATGTAAGCTCCACACGCAGACAGGCAGCTCCTTGATCCGATGCACCGTTTGAATCCTCGGATGTTCTTCCTTGAATACTAGCTGACTCAAAAGATAAGTAAATAATGTGCTGTTTTGAGACAGACAGATCTCCTGGTGGGCAGACTTTATGTCTATATTCGTAATTTGCCCCCAGTGTTTAGCCTGAGGCTAAAGACGGAGTAAACGTGATGACTGGGGTAGGGGGAGAATAAGGATTTGGGAGTCAGATAAGCCTAATGTTAAAAGCCCACCTTACACCACCTGCCAGGGTCTCAGGCAATTAAGATCTCTGAGCTGTGATTCCTTCCATCTGTGAAATTCGTTTTACTCTAGGGTATCACCCAGCTCAGAGGTTGTGGAGATTAAGAGATTTTTATAAAGTATTTAGCAGTGCCTGGCACACAGTGGGTGTAAGTGATCTGAAGCACTTTGAGAAGGCCAGGTGATTATTACCAGCATGGTCGGGAGAGGCCCAGGGCCCAGGGAGAGGGGGTGTGGCCCAGCCATCTGTCTCCCCTGAGTCAGACTCAGGGTCTTTCCAGAGATCAGCAGATTGAAACGATCCACTCACTTGTTCTTGAAAGACATTTTAGTCCAGCAGGAGTCTCCAGACGTGAGCCCACAGCTGTGGCCGCATCAGGACCATGGGGCCCCACCCACTTCATTCACAGTGTAGAGTTCAAACGTGCGCTGACGTTCCTTCTCCAACTTACGGCTCCCTGGATTTCTTTTTAATTAATTCATTCATTTTAATCGGAGGCTAATCACTTTGCCATGTTGTAGTGGTTTTGCCGTACATTGACGTGAATCAGCTGCATGGACCCCTGGATTTTTAAGCTGTTTACTCCCCTAAGTGTGCCTGGATCCTGGAGGCTCTACAGACACACGCACACACACTTCAGGCATTTGTCTGTCACTGCTCTAAATGAAGAACAAATCACAGTCAGTTTAATCTCCCAATTTAATAAACACCAGATCCCCCAAATGTCAGAGATTCTAGTCTTTTGCAAAGTCTTTAACTCGTGGCTCATATCTGAAACTAAGGGGGAAAAGCAGTAAATGACATGAAATGAGGGAGGAGGTGTGGAGGGAGCCCTTGGGCTGCTCATGAGGCCAAGAATGTGAGGGCAAGGGGTCTGGACCGTGTACCAGCCTTCTGGTCTCTGTGGACGCTGCCAGGGGTCTTCAGGCCTTACTAGGACAGCACGGACTTCTGCAACATGATGAGTGGTTAGCTATTGAGCAACCAGGGTTTTCTTCACGAAGACATTTCCAGAGTGGAAGACTTCCAATTCATAACAGAATGTCAGCTCTCTGAGACCCAAGGCAACCTCATACACATCTTCACTTTGCAAGAGTCCTTGGCGGTCTTGACCGTGACTTGTACCATACCAAATACTAGGCTGCCTTTTACAGCTGTTGGTGTTGTCCTCGAGAAGACCTTTTAAAGTAGTGGGTTTAGGGAAAGGGACGTGGGAGCAGGAGTTGATGCTAATCCTAGATCTTCCATAAAATTGGCATTTATTCGTTGTTTAAGTCACCAAGTCATGCCTGACTCTTTTGCGATCCCGTGGACTATATAGCCCACGAGGCTTCTCTGTCCATGGGATTTCCCAGGCAAGAGTACTGGAGTGGGCTGCCATTTCCTACTCCATGTACAATTGTGCAGCTCCTAAAATAAGTCACTTCTGCCTCTGGACTTTTGCTTCCTTGTCCATGACCTGAGGAAGGGCTCAGATCATTTGCTTTAAAACTGTGGTCTGTGCAGATTGCAATGTTTCTAGATATTAGAGCTCTCCATCTCCCACCTGTGCTCCAACCAGGACAGTCTCACCATCGTAGGATGAATAACAGCCCCCCCAAATGTCGACCTCCAATCCCTGGGCCCTGGAAATATGTTCGCTTATATGGTTAAAGGGACTTTGAAGATGTGACTGACCTTGAGATGGGGAATGATCTTAGATCTTCATGATCACGAAGCTCCTTTTTCTTTTGTAGCGGGGGGCAGTAATTCCTTCTGTTTTTTTTTTTTTTCCAAAATTATTTTGTAATTACTAGTCATAAATATATGAAAATTATCACTGAAAATACATTTCAATTTTAATTATAAATACAGTTGACTTTTTACATTTATCTTGCAGCTTTACTAAACTCTTATTAGTTGTGGTTTTTATAAATTCTTTGAATTTTATATATAGATAATCTTACTATCTTCAAACAGGGGCAGGTTTATTTCTTTAAAAACATTTTTTTTTTAATCGAAAGAGTTGGTTGCTATGAAAAGTGAAAGTGAAAGTCGCTCAGTTGTGTCCAGCTCTTCACAACCACATGGACTATGTACAGCCCACGGAATTCTCCAGGCTAGAATAGTGAAGTGGGTAGCCTTTCCCTTCTCCAGGAAGTCTTCCCAACCCTGGGATTGAACCCCAGTCTCCCCCGCATTGCAGGCAGATTCTTTACCAACTGAGCTGTCAGGGAAGCCCAATAGATGCATCTATAGGTGCTCTAGATAGCATCACCGACTCAATGGACATGAACTTGAGCAGACTCCAAGTGACAGTGGAGGACAGGGGAGCCTGGTGTGCTGCAGTCCACGGGGCTGTGAAGAGCTGGACACGACTTAGCGACTGAACAACGACAGATGAAATTTACTTTGGTTTACAATCTTTACAATGGTTTACGATGTTGTGGTAGTTTCTGGTGTATGGCGAAGTGATTGAGGTATAATATATATTCTTTTCAGATTCTTTTCCATTACAGTTTATGAAAAGATGAATCTGTAGGACCTTGTTTTTCTGTTTTATATATAATATTTTGTATCTGCTAATCTCAAATTCTTCATTTATCCCTCTTTCTCTTTTCTGTTTGGTAACCATCAATTTGGTTTCTCTCTGAATCTGTTTCTGTTTTGTAAATAAGTTCATTTGTATCGTTTTTTAAAAATTCCACATGTAAGTGGTATCATATGATATTTGTCTTTGTCTGACTTAGTGTGATAATCTCGAGGTCCCTCCTTGTTGCTAAAAATGGTGTTATTTCATTCTTTTTAGTGGCTGAGTAATATTCCATTGTGTGTGTGTGTGTGGCGTTGTGCCTTGTGAAAACTGTTACCCGTGGAGGGAATTCCCTTCTCTCATCCTCTCACCTCTTCTGAACAAGTCCCTCTTATTATCCAAGCTTCTTCTGAGACTCCCTCCTGCCCACCAGCCAGCCAGAGTTCCGTGCCCTCTCTTGGTCCCCAGCCCCCAGTCAATACTCTCTGAGCTCATCTCTACATTGTCAATTTGCCAGTACTTGTCCATGTGACACACTGACCTGCGAGTTCTTGAAGGGCTAAAAATGCCCCCATTTCTGCTTCCATGGGTTCACCATGGTTCCCACACAGCAGGGCTCAGTAAATGTTGGCTGAATGAATAATGAAGGGTAAAAGGTTTGAATGTGAAGATGCTTACCCTCTATTTAGGTAGCAGTTTAAATTCAGCTGACTGTCTTCATGTCCAGAGATTTGTAAATAGACTCTTTAAAAGAAACTTGGGAGAAACGTGGGGTAAGGGATAAATTAGGAGTTGGGATTAACATAACACGTACTGCTATATATAAAATAGATAACCAACAAGGACCTACTGTATAGCGCAGGGAACTCTACTCAATTCTGTAATAACCTATGTGGGTAAGGGATCTGAAAAAGAATGAATTCATGTATATATGTATAACCGAATCACTTGAAACTAACACAACATTATAAATCAACTGTACTCCAATTAAAACAAACTTGGAAAATGAAGTAATAATAACTGAGAGTCAGTAGAATCAGTCATGTTAAATGAATTCTGCCTTCCTTGTTTCAGAATATTAGAGCTATCGAAGGCTATACTACCTCCGACTTTCAGCAAGGCATATAATGATCATTGAGAAAAATCAGAAAAATAAGGCCAGATTATGATATATTGAGCGACAGAGTTGGTATCCAAAACGAGGTGGATGGACCACGAGTAACTAGGTGTCTGATCAACAGAGAGATCATAAAAGCACTCAATTGGGCCATTGTAGAAGGGACGAGAACATCAGATGGAATCCTAGACCAATTAACTTTTTTAATCTTCTCTTCATTCCTAAGAGTTTATGATTCTACAAAAAGATATATTCAATGCAGGTACCAGAATTCAAAAAAAGAAAAAAAAAAACACTTGATGCTCATAACCGCAGCAGGTCTTCAGTCTTTTAGGACTTTATTAGCTTAATTCCAGGCTGTTATTTTTTTTATAGCTTTCATGAATCTAATTCAAAACACATTGTGAAGCCAAACATTAGCTGGGCTTGAGAATGTAACTAATAAAACGGCAAAATACACCAAGGTTGCCAAACACTGCACAAGAGAAGTCTATGACACCAGCTCTAATGTGAGAAATTGTAGAGCCTTATTTTTGTTCTCCTTCCTGATAGGAAACATAAGGGCTGTCTCATACTCTTGGAGAAAGGCCCTTGCAATACTTAGCAATGACTTTAAAATTTTCATTTATTATCAAATGAGAAGGCCCTTCACAGCATGGTGAAGACCTGGGTGTAATCCAGGCACTGCCCCTTCTCCTGGGAGCTCCATGCAAAGTTTGCCTCTCAAATTTAGTGTCTTTTGGCAGCCAGAGAAACCTCAAACCCTGCTGAAAACCTGAAACCTCACGTCACACCCCTAAGGTGACTCCGAGGTCATGCAGGTGGCTGCAGAAGCACAGTCCCGAGGGCCAGTGGAGGTTGTGGAGGCAAGAACCGCCTCTTCCTTCTCCTTGTCTGGTGGCCAATTCCTCCCCATCTGCTGCCCAAGGGCTGTGCATTCGTCTGTGCTCAGCTGCTAAGTCAGGCCCGACTCTCTGTGACCCTATGGACCGTAACTCTCCAGGCTCCTTTGTCCATGGAGTTCTCCAGGCAAGAATACTGGAGCAGGTTACCATTTCCTCCTCCAAGGGATCTTCCCAACCCAGGGATCAAACCTGCGTCTTCTGCAATGGCAGGCTGTTTCTTTACCACTGAGCCACCAGGGAAGTCCAGTCAGTGTGCATAAGGGCAGCCAAACCAGCGCCTCCTATTCGGGAGATCTTGGCAGACATCGGGAAGACAGAGAACCCACCTGCCCATTCCTTTTGCAAGCGATGAATGGTTTTGTGAAGTGAGTAATGATTCCACTGTTTATCTCTCCAACTAAGACCCATCAAACATATCCAAAGCATATTTTCTTTTTTCCTTAAAATTTCAGTTGTGCAGACTTAAGTGTCCTTTCCATAGCTGAGTTGGATAACTACTATTATACATTGGCTCACCTTTCCTTTTTTAATTTCATGGCATCTCCTGGAAGATGACTTCTTACTGTTTCCAGCAAGAAGACAGTCTCCTTAATGTGGCTTCTGAGTCGAGGTCTCTTCAATGCTTCTTTAAACTGCTCATGTTGCCCTGTCCCTTCTCCCTGGAAATACGTTGCTTTCTCCCCTGGTCAGCTCCAGTACATCCTTCAGATACCAGCTACTGTCAGTTCCTCAGGAGGGTCTCTCCCCCTACTCCCATTTGTATCCACTCACTGTGCTCTGGATTCACTGTGTACCTCTACTTCTTAAGCACTTTCAGTTCAATTCAGTCGCTCAGTCGTGTCCGACTCTTTGCAGCCCCATGAATCACAGCACGCCAGGCCTCCCTGTCCATCACCAACTCCCAGAGTTCGCTCAGACTCACATCCATCGAGTCAGTGATGCCATCCAGCCATCTCATCCTCTGTCGGCCCCTTCTCCTCCTGCCCCCAATCCCTCCCAGCATCAGGGTCTTTTCCAATGAATCAACTCTTGGCCAAAGTACTGGAGTTTCAGCTTCAGCATCATTCCATCCAAAGAACACCCAGGGCTGATCTCCTTGAGAATGGACTGGTTGGATCTCCTTGCAGTCCAAGGGACTCTCAAGAGTCTTCTCTAACACCACAGTTCAAAAGCATCAATTCTTTGGTGCTCAGCTTTCCTCGCAGTCCAACTCTCATATCCATACATGACCACAGGAAAAACCATAACCTTGACCTTTGTTGGCAAAGTAATGTATCTGCTTTTCAATATGCTATCTAGGTTGGTCATAACTTTTCCTCCAAGGAGTAAGCGTCTTTTAATTTCATGGCTGCAATCACCATCTGCAGTGATTTTGGAGCCCCAAAAATAAAGTCTGACACCGTTTCCACTGTTTCCCCATGTATTTCCCATGAAGTGATGGGACCGGATGCCATGATCTCCGTTTTCTGAATGTTGAGCTTTAAGCCAACTTTTTCACTCTCCACTTTCACTTTCATCAAGAGGCTTTTTAGTTCCTCTTCACTTCCTGCCATAAGGGTGGTGTCATCTGCATATCTGAGGTTATTGATATTTCTCCCAAGAATCTTGATTCCAGCTTGTGCTTCCTCCAGCCCAGTGTTTCTCATGATGTACTCTGCATATAAGTTAAATAAGCAGGGTGACAATATACAGCCTTGACGTACTCCTTTTCCTATTTGGAACCAGTCTGTTGTTCCATGTCCAGTTCTAACTGTTGCTTCCTTACCTGCATATAGGTTTCTCAAGAGGCAGGTTAGGTGGTCTGGTATTCCCATCTCTCTCAGAATTTTCCACAGTTTATTGTGAGCCACACAGTCAAAGGCTTTGGCATAGTCAATAAAGCAGAAATAGATGTTTTTCTGGAACTCTCTTGCTTTTTCCATGATCCAGCGGATGTTGGCAATTTGATCTCTGGTTCCTCTGCCTTTTCTAAAACCAGCTTGAACATCTGGAAGTTCACGTATTGCTGAAGCCTGGCTTGGAGAGTTTTGAGCATTACTTTACTAGCATGTGAGATGAGTGCAATTGTGCGGTAGTTTGAGCATTCTTTGGCATTGCCTTTCTTTGGAATTGGAATGAAAACTGACCTTTTCCAGTCCTGTGGCCACTGCTGAGTTTTCCAAATTTGCTGGCATATTGAGTGCAGCACTTTCACAGCATCATCTTTCAGGATTTGAAATAGCTCCACTGGATTCCATCACCTCCACTAGCTTTGTTCGTAGTGACGCTTTCTAAGGCCCACTTGACTTCACATTCCAAGATGTCTGGCTCTAGGTGAGTGATCACACCATTGTGATTATCTGGCTCGTGAAGATCTTTTTTTGTACAGTTCTTCTGTGTATTCTTGCCACCTCTTCTTAATATCTTCTGCTTCTGTTAGGTCCATACCATTTCTGTCCTTTATCGAGCCCATCTTTGCATGAACTGTTCCCTTGGTATCTCTAATTTTCTTGAAGAGATCTCTAGTCTTTCCCGTTCTGTTGTTTTCCTCTATTTCTTTGCATTGATCGCTGAGGAAGACTTTCTTATCTCTTCTTGCTATTCTTTGGAACTCTGCATTCAGATACTTATATCTTTCCTTTTCTCCTTGGCTTTTCACTTCTCTTCTTTTCACAGCTATTTGTAAGGCCTCCCCAGACAGCCATTTTGCTTTTCTGCATTTCTTTTCCATGGGGATGGTCTTGATCCCTGTCTCCTGTACAATGTCATGAACCTCATTCCATAGCTCATCAGGCACTCTCTCTATCAGATCTAGTCCCTTAAATCTATTTCTCACTTCCACTGTATAATCATAAGGGATTTGATTTAGGTCATACCTGAATCGTCTAGTGGTTTTCCCTGCTTTCTTCAATTTAAGTCTGAATGTGGCAATAAGGAGTTCATGATCTGAGCCACAGTCTGTTCCTGGTCTTGTTTTTGCTGACTATGTAGAGCTTCTCCATCTTTGGCTGCAAAGAATATAATCAATCTGATTTCGGTGTTGACCATCTGGTGATGTCCATGTGTAGAGTCTTCTCTTGTGTTGTTGGAAGAGGGTGTTTGCTATGACCAGTGCATTCTCTTGGCAAAACTCTATTAGTCTTTGCCCTGCTTCATTCCACATTCCAAGGCCAAATCTGCCTGTTACTCCAGGTGTTTCTTGACTTCCTACTTTTGCATTCCAGTCCCCTATAATGAAAAGGACATCTTTTTTGGGTGTTAGTTCTAAAAGGTCTTGTAGGTCTTCATAGAACTGTTCAACTTCAGCTTCTTCAGCGTTACTGGTTGGGGCATAGACTTGGATAACTGTGATATTGAATGGTTTGCCTTGGAAACAAACAGAGATCATTCTGTCGTTTTTGAGATTGCATCCAAGTACTGCATTTCAGACTCTTTTGTTGACCATGATGGCTACTCCATTTCTTCTGAGGGATTCCTGCGTGCAGTAGTAGATATAATGGTCATCTGAGTTAAATTCACTCATTCCAGTCCATTTTAGTTCGCTGATTCCTAGAATGTCTACGTTCACTCTTGCCATCTCCTGTTTGACCACTTCCAATTTGCCTTGATTCATGGATCTAACATTCCAGGTTCCTATCCAATATTGCTCTTTACAGCATCAGACCTTGCTTCTATCACCAGTCACATCCACAGCTGGGTATTGTTTTTGCTTTGGCTCCATCCCTTCATTCTTTCTGGAGTTATTTCTCCACTGATCTCCAGTAGCATATTGGGCACCAACTGACCTGGGGAGTTCCTCTTTCAGTATCCTATCATTTTGCCTTCTCATAATGTTCATGGGGTTCTCAAGGCAAGAATACTGAAGAGGCTTGCCATTCTCTTCTCCAGTGGACCACATTTAAGCACTTAATGGTGTTCTAATTCTCCATTCACCTGGGTGGCGACTGATCAGTGGTCTTCACTTCAAGAAAAACTAATTGACAGGAGAGTTTCTATCTCTTTGCATATTTTATCTCTAACCTGTTGCATAGTGTTTAGCCTGTATTGAAAGCTCAAGCAATCTTTGTTGAATGAATGAATGAATCCGCCCTAGTTGCTGCCATCAGCTGGTTAGTACACACCTCTCTGGGCTTCAGTTTTATTGTCGAGGTAAGAACACCTATACTTCCTCCCTTGGAGGGTTTGTTCTATCATCGTGTGCACTACCACATAGCATTTGGTATATTGTAGGGACTAAAATACTTGCTAAAATAAATGGCTACACTTAAAACACTTAGCAGCATCTCACATTGGTGATGTGCCTTACGTCTTATATTTTCTCTTCACCCAGAAAACATCTCCTCCGGGATCTTCTTTTTCCCTTTACAATTTCACTGCTTGATGCTTTTCTCTCAAGGCCTCTGTGTCTGCTCGGTGTGGCTTTACTGTAATGATAATAGTATCTTACACTTGTATATTTCATATAAGTTTATGAAGTGCTTAGCAGCCTAGTCATTCATTCCCATCAGTAGGAGTGAATCGTTCACATACAGTGACTCTCCACAACTGCAAGTTCTGCATCCACAGATTCTACCAACTGTAGAAAAAAAAAATATATATATATTTTTAATTCCAGGAAGTTCTAAAAAGAGAAAAACTTTGATTTCTTGCATGCCAGCAACTATTGACATAGCATTCACATTGTATTAGGTATTGTAAGTAATCTGGAGATGATTTAAAGTATACGGGAGCATGTGGGTAGATTATATGCAAATACTGTGCCACGTTATATAAGGGACTTGAGCCTCCGGGGATTTGGGTGTCAGTGTTGGGAGTAGGGTCCTGGCACCAGTCCCCTCGCCGTGGACACTGAGGCAGAACTGTAATGTGATATCATATGACAATGAGAACGAACAGTTAAAGCTGCTCAGGACCCTGTTGTTGAATGTAACAGACATGAAGTTAACTGCAAGAGAGGGACCCCAGGCAGTTCATGTGGCACGCTCTCCTTCGGGTAAAGTGTAAAGCGAGGCTCAGTTCATTTTAGCATTGGAATGGGGTAGTGGTTTCCCTTGATGGGAGAGGTATTGGATGGGGGGTGAGGGTGCTTCTAACTCAGGCTCTGTTTCTTGATCTAGGTGTTGGTTACACAGGTGTCCTCAGGGTGGGGGAATCACCAAGGGGTGCACTTTTGAAAGGCACACTCCTCTAGCTGTATATTTTATGTTAGTAATACTTAGTGACTTGCTTTTCCATCCATGATCTAATTTCTCAATTGACCTCGACTCTGAAACTGACAAGTATGTTTCATTGCATTTTCAAGGAGAAAATGACCCTGGAGAGTAAATGCTTTCAAGAAACTCACATCTGTCACACAGGTTGTAGCTGAGATAGAAACCCAGCTCTTCTTTGTCCAGAGCTCTAAGGCTTAGACCATGTTATCCTCAGCAGGTAACAGAATGCTGTTTCAATGTGCTTGTCTCAGAGGTTCCTTAGGGGTGCTGTGTGTGGTGGTAGAAACCTTAGGTCATTGCTGAGGGTCTAATCTTGGAGGGGGGAGGCTTTCTGACACACCCAGAGCCTACCAGGTTGGACTTTGGCTGCTCGCATTTTTGTGGTTAAAATAGAGCAGAGGGATATTCGATCACAGAGAGGTCTCCCACGTCAGCAGCTGATGACTCTGCAGGGAGATCCTAATGAGTCCCAAACACAGAGGCAGGGACCTTGAGAATGGAGCGTGACACAGTGGCACAGATGCTAAGCAGCTGGAACTCTCTCTAGCACACCCAGTCAGGTCCCCAATGAACACCGCTCTCTGTTCTTCTGCTTAACAGCCCCTGTGCTAATCCTCTAAATGGGAAGGCAGAGTCCTGGCTCACACCTCATCACGGAGGGAGAGAAGGAGGAGGAGAGATTTTGCAGGGTTCTTTAAAGACACAAGGGGCTTGGTGGTTGATGGGAGGTAAAGGGGTTTCAGATGTCAGGATACTACAAGAGGGGCCCCAGTTCATGGGGAAACTGGCTCTGGGATTCTGTGGGTGTGGAAGACTCATAAAGCAACAAGGGTCGTATGAAACGTTTGCTTCTGAAGATAGGAATGTATACACACCTCATGAGGTTTTTATCCTAAGGGGTAGAGCTTATCGGGTATTAGCTCCGGGGCTAGCATCCAAGGTTCTTGGCTTCTAGGCCAGCGCTTCTCTTTCAGTCATCTGATGTATGACAGTGGGCAAGTCTGTGTAACTCTGAGCAGGAATATGGTACTTGATTCTAAAATGCGTGGCTGTGACCCTGATGGAGTTCAATGATGCATCCTAGCAACCACAGCCTGTTTGTGGAAGAAGAGCAGAAAAACAAGTTTGAAGGATCATAAAAACATGTTCCACTGAAGGGAAAATGAACATTCCACACGCTCCTTTGCAAAAACAACGGGCACATACCTCAGAAGATTTGATAGATCACATCTAAAGAGAATCCTTATTAAAGATGAATGCATAGCATTCTTTGATGTGAGAAATTTTTAGGAATTGAGATGATTTTTGTTTGCTTTTGTATCTTTTGAGTTTCTTACTACGGGGTTGGCCAGAAAGTTCATTTGGGGTTTTCCGTATGATTGTATGGAAACACCCGAATGAACTTTCTGGCCAACCCAATGTTTTTCTCAGGTTGCATCGTATCATGGGATGCCACTTGGACCTCTTTTTGTGTTGGCTTTGCGAAAGAACAGTATTTTTTTTTTTTTTTTGAAAATTGAGGTTTCCTGAAATCTGGTTTTATTTTCCCAATAAAAGCACGAAAGTCCCTATTTTGATTTTTTTAAACCTATCTTCACTTCTTCATGGATGTTAATAAACAGTTCCTTATGTCATTAAGAAAAATGTGCTGATGCCCTTGCAGAAGTTCACGAATCAGAGTTCGTATTCCTTTCACACAAATATTCCAACTGGCCAGATTTCCAACCTATTTAGAGCAGTCCGGCACTGACTTGGGGACATTCATCTTATAGTTTGAGTCAGACACCTCAGCCGCCATCGTTAAATTTCAACGTATCTCGAAGCTTGCGTTTTTACCTCTGGATAGCTTCAATCAATATGATAGACGTGAAGTGCTGGCTGTTGAAAGTGGGTTCTCCTCTGGTGGACTACTGCTTACTTTGGCTTTGTCTCTCTCTTGCAATCTCATATTTTTTTGAGTGCATAATTTCCTATCAGCGTCAGACACCAGAGTCACCAGCTAAGACAAAGTTGGGAGGCTAAGCTTTGACAGTGGGAAATTTGATGGTGCTTTGAAAAAAAACCCCAACCAACACACACCATATGCTGCCATCCGAAGGAAGACTTATGTCATGTTTTCAACTTTATGGCCTTCGATTTCAACATGACATGAGTGATGCGGAAGGGAAGTCCATTTGGATGATAAGAGGAGGATAATTTGTCCTGGGAAATTATTCACCACTGTGATAAATAATCCCTGGCACGTAATAACAGAAAATCTCAACCCTTGAACTGAATTATGTATAGATGGATGCCTCATAAACAAGGCAGAAAATACATGTTTTAAACTGCTGTGTTTGCAAAAGCCTTTCACGTCCAGGCCATCCGCATTAATAATCATAAAGAAGCACATTTCCAAGCTCAGAATCGCATTCATCTCCCTCCACGTGACCCAATCATGCACTTTAGGGAGAGCCGCTTCTGTGTGCACTCCGTGTTTCTGCTTGTTTTCCTGGTGGATAGCTTGGAAATGCAGAGCGGGGTGGGGGTGGGGGGGCAGATGGAGAAACCAGTAAGATAAAAAATGAAGTTTAGGAAAACTGAACTTTTTCTGATTAATCACCAAAGCAATAATGGAATGAAGAGATGAGTGGGTTTTTTCCTTCCTACACTCAGGGAAGGTGAAGAGGGAATAATGTTTCTGTTCTTACTCATGAACCATACGATCATATCTGGAAAAGTTGATGGGGAAACTGAACAGGATTTTTCTTTTGAAAGCCTGTGCTTATAAATGTTAAAGAGCTGGGTTTTCCAAGGAGGGAGGTTATCCAGGGGGTGGGAGACAGGAGAATGGTAGTATACAAGACAGCATGTGAGGGTTCCCCAAGAAGGGGTAGGAGTGGGGGCACGGCAAGGAAGCGATGGGGTGAAGCAGACGCAAGACAGGATGAGCAAGTGAGGTTGGCTTGGATCTCTTTCCAAGGCTGCCTTCTGGGTGAGGATGACCCTGGCATGGTACGTGGTGACTCCGTGATACCTACAGATAGGTATCTACAGAGATACCTACTAGTGAGTAGGTTAGAGATACCCGCTAACTTTGAGAGGAGTTAAGGGTCCCTGCGGTCGAACACGTGGTCAGTGGAGAAGTCCACTGAGAAGGATGTCTTTTTCTGTGGGATACTGCCATGTTCGGCTGTCTACAGATATCCGGCACCCAGCAATGGCACGGGTGTCCTAGACTAAGGGGCAGCAGTAATGATGGAGACCATCACGCTGGATCAAAATCAGGCCCCCAGGCATCTTCCTAGAACCACGCTTACCCCTTCCTCCATGCCATCCCTGCTTCTGTTTATTATCTTAAGGTGCTGTATAAGGTTTTGTGTGAAGGGATCCTCTTAAAAAAATATCACAGTTGGTGAACCATTGATTAAGTTCAACCTCCGTATTCATCAGAGGCAGAGAATGTGACTGAGAAAGTTAAGCCCCACCCATAGAGTAGGAGGAGGGAATACGAACCTGCTTAGGCAACCCTTCCAATCACCGCCACTAAGAGACCAAATACGTGAATGAGCCAGCTGGGTCTTGAGTTAGAAGAATGACCCAGCTGAGCCCGGTCAACCTGGAGTATCCTGAGAGAGATTAAAATTGCTACTTTAAGCCAAAAAATAATAATAACGCCAAGAGATAGGAGGAGGAGTTACATGGGAGGATCAGGTAACATTGCCTTGACTCCTCACAGGTTATCATGAGATCGAATGAGATCAAGTGTATGAAGTCTTTTCGAACAAAGACAAGCTTTGTTACCTCTGTCACTTACCTGTTGAGTAAGTGCATCCAATACATATTTATTAAGCATTTATGACGCTTGCACCATCTGTTTAGAGTCACCCTAAAAACCAACTCTAGAATTCCTATTTCAGAAAAATTATGGTGAGATGCTGTTAGGTTGAATTCAACAAAAAAAGGTTACCTGGAATTTGATACCAAAAGAGGACTGTAGGGTTGCATGGAAAGAACTCACCTATGGGTTAGAAGGCAAGGAAGGTGTAGAATGGGAAGAGGATTTGATTCAAGCCCTGAAGAACTAGCTAGACTCTAGGATCTTAGAATAAAGTCAGGGCACTTTCAGTTCAACTTCTACTCAACTGTAGGAAACCCCTGGTGTAATTGCCCCAGGGATTATCTGCTTGAGTTCTCAAGGATTCTTCCTCATTCTTTCTTCAACACATGCAACTTTATAAAACCGTGCTTATCTCCATTTCCAAGAACGACAAAGCTCAGTATTCAGTGACCTGCATGTCTGCCCAGGCAGTAAAGTTAAGCTTTGCAAGTAGATCTAATGCTTTGAAATCACACCGGCCAGGCTTTGACTAACTGGCTCTGCCACTGTACCACTGGTAATTTATATAACCCCACTGAGCCTCAGTTTGCTGGTGTGTAAAATGGGGATCATAACCATAGATCCCCCATGGAGTTATCATGAGAATTAAAACAGAGTTGCTAGACAGTGTTGTGAAGTACCTTGAAAAGGGTTTTCAGTGTCAGGGGGAGGAAACATAGGCTGGAGACCGAGAAGACGTGTGACTTTAAAGAGAGGGAAGTGCCATCATAAGAAACAGAGGAGTTGGGATTAGATGGGGGGCAGGGTCTGCGTGTCCAATCTTGTCTGTTGCTCATAGCAATGAACTTGCATTTCTGTGGGTCTTGCTCAGGGCTTCCTAGTCTCAACACTGTTGATCCTTGAGTGTGTTGAAGTGTTATTGCTCAGTCATGTCCGACTCTTGGGTAACTCTGTAGCCCACGAGGCTCCTTTGTCCATGAAGTTCTCCAAGCAAGAATACTGTATTGGGTTGCCATTTCCTCCTCCAGGAGATCTTCCTGACCCAGGGATTGAACCTGGGTCTCCTGCATTGCAGGCACAGTCTTTACCATCCGATCCACCAGGGAAGCCCCTGTTGACCCTTGGGGCTTGATAAGTTCTTTCTTGGGGAGAGAAGTACGGGAGCAAGGGCTGTTATGTGCATTTACAGGAAATTTAGTAGCATCACTGGCCTCTACCGGTGAGTTGCAACCTGTGGCAATCAAAAATATCTCACTAGACACCGTGATGTCCTCTGGGGAACAAAACTGACCCCGGTTGAGAACCATCAGTCTAGCCATAGCCTGGGCTCACTCTCTGCAGTGACGCACGGGGCTCTCCTGTGAGAAGCTCGGTGCAGACTTTCCCGTAGCGGCTCACAGCTGGAAAGTCCTTGAACGACTTCACCGGAGATATGTAATAACTCAGTCCAAGACTGTCTCCCCCCGCCCTTAATTCCCATGATTGTACAGTGTTTCTTTTCAGTTTTCAGCTCTGGGAATTTGTCTTTTTCTCACTCGCCAAAGCCGTAGCTCAGAGCAGCCATCAGAGAATGATTAACGCTGTCTGTCTGTGCTATTGAACAATCGCAAGGTAGATATGTCCTGGGTACGATTTGAACTTACTCTGTGACCCCAGTGAAAGACAATGTGGTTTATATTCTTTAACTGTAAGAATTTCGTGGGGATTATTTTTCTTCATTTTGTTTTCTTTTCCAGCTGTTAGGAAACCTTTCTTTGTCTCCCTCTCCTGTCGTCCTCCTATGTCACTTTAAATAATCACTGGGAATTTCAGGGAGGGCTGAGGGAGGTCTTCAAGGGGCCACCTGGTTTACACGTGTCTGTATGGATGTTCTGAGTTTGGTCTAGCTCCTGGGGGGTGAGATGTGTCCCTTACGGTCTAGGTTCCTGGATCCTAGTCTTGGTGGGGAGAAGAAAACTTGGGTATATATTTGGAATAGCTGAAGGGCAGGGTGTTAATTAAACACCAAGTAAGCATCTCATGCCATTGTCTTACTCAGCCCTCATGAAGGTATCATGTGAAATGGGAATCATAGTAATTATACTCCTGAAAAAGTGAATGGGGCTCAGGTAAGCGGCCTGTATCCCTGACCCTGTGTCGTATAGCTGGGCTCGGGGGGCGCCGCGTGCGCGCGCGGGCGGCAGTGCGCGTGCCTCGCGGGGTCAATCCCACCCGGGGATCCAACCCCAGGCTGTTGTGCCGCAATCTCTATCCATTCCGGCACTCACCAGGACCTCCATGCAGACCGGAGCCGGTGCTCGTGTCTTACCCTCTGTGCTCATATCCTTCCTTTCCCTCCCTATTAATGCCATCAGAGCCTTAGATCCCTGAACAGACTCCTTTGCAGGATCCGGCAGGAAGGACCAGGCAGTGAGCTGAGCTGCAGAAAGCCTGACCAAGCAGGCTGGTCGAGCCTTGCCTCGTCTTGACACACATGACATATACTCTGCCCCAGGATTCACCCATAATGGGTGGCTGTGGGAAATCAAGGAACTGGGGTTCAAATTCAGGTTTCGTCCAGATAACCCTGGGCAAGTTCTCTTGATTTTCTCTTCTTTGAAATGGGAATGATGACCAGAATTCATGGGCAAGGAGAGTGCCTGGCAGAAAGGAAGTGCTCCATAAATGGGTCCTTGTCTCTTTCTGCTGCTCCTCATTCTTGTTATCCATCAGGCATCAGTCCGAGTGTCTTCACCCACCTCTCCACATCTTTGGCCTGGACCAGCGATGCCGCGTGTACCAGCAGCATAGTACCAGCTCGCTGTATAGTACCAGCTGAGGCCCTGCCAGTTTCTAGGGATGCTCCCAAGAAGCCGGGCTCTTCTCCCAGCACCCGCTGGTCATCCCAAACTTTGTCCCTTCTAAGTTTAGGGGACGCTCTCTCTCCCTGAGCTCTCTCTTTCTCTCTGCTTCCTGTCTAAAACACTCCCATCCCCTCTGTTGGGAAAGTTCCAAAACTTACCATGTTGTTTTGTCTTTCATGGGACTTGGGATGGGCCAAAGGGATGCCGATCACCATTTTTTAAAATTTATTCATATTTGAATAAACAAAGACTTTGTTTTTGTTTTATGATAACTGCAGACAGCTGGCTCCTAATGCAAGCATAGGTAGGTGTGGTCTGACCAAGAAATGTTTCCAACTTATATTTATTTAATCTAGAAAACATTTCCACAGGGCATATTCTTTTTCCAGGCACTGTTCTAAACACCTGATGCATTTTCAGGCATATACTCCTCATACAGAAAGCCAAGGAGGCAGGTTCTTTTATTATCTCCATTTTGTAGGTGAGGAGATGGGCACTAGAGAGTGAAATAACTTGTCTGAGAGGCCACACAGCTAGGAAGTGATCACCCTGACTAGTAAGGCTGTGATCTAAACCACCATGTTCAACCCTTGTGAAGACACCTGTGCGAAAAGTCTTAAGCAGGATAGAAAATCCATGAATTTATTACCAGATGTAAGATGGTGACTTAGCTACCTATTACGAAGGATAAAATTGCATGAAATTGAGACCTGACTGTTCTTATTCTATTTCTAAAAAAAAGTGTACTTTTTAATGTGTGTGAGCCAGCCTCAAGAGCTTCTACTGGGGGAGCAATTAGAATTTGCAGACCACCACTGAAGTTCCTTCAGCACCGCGTGTCTCGGGGAGGGACTCAGGGCAGCTCACTGAGTGCTTCCTCTCTCGATGCTTTTTCCATCAGGCTGGAAGTGGAAGCAGGGGACTCCAGCCTCAGTCATCTGCATCTCCCCCGACCATACACGCTCAGAAATATCCCCCCGCCACACACACACACACACACACACACACACACACACATGAGCGCACACACACACCCCTCCTCTATTTCCCTAACACTTCCTCCTCTGCAGAACTGGCAAAACAGATCTAGGGGTTTTGTCTGTTGATTTTCATTCGTTGGTCATTTAACAAAAATCTCAAAAGGAAACTCCCAAATAAATTGCATAAGAATTAAGGGGTTAAATATAAAATTATAAAGCAACAATTTGGATTTTAATTTAAAAGTAATATAGGTTCATTGTAAGTTGGGGGCAAAAATCAAAGGATCTAAAGAAGAGAACACAAATTAATCATGATTCAACCACCCAGGAATTTTCACTATTAATGTATGGGTGTCTTGTCTCCCTGCCTTCCAGGATGCAGTGTATCCATCCAGCCGTCTTTCTATCTCTCTAGCTCCCTTTGCCACACCCCATGTGTGTATCATGTATTTATATAATGTTATTGCTATCCCATTGTATAAAGTAGTTTGAAACCTGCTTTTTTCATCCAGCTTATCAAAAACACCTTTTAAAATCTTCTGGTTATGTTTTTACTTATTTTGTTGAAAACCTCATAAAATGAACAAACTTTTAAAATTTTACATAATGAAGCGCTTAAAGCATCAATAACACTTTTTCATTTGATTAAATAGTCTCTTAAAACATCCTCTTGGTTAACTACCTGAGTGGATGAGCCACAGTTTTTACATGATCGCTCTGCTTCTTCCATGTCTAGCTTATTTCCAATGTTTATGCCAAAATAATAAACATTTTTCTATATATGTCTCTGTCTGAGTTTTTCCATTTTTGTTTTTTTTTTGTCTGTGTGAATATTTTTGTTACACAGTACAGAGAGAGATGTTAAGTTTAATTTTCTTAGGATAGATTTGGGAAAATCACTGGGGAAAACAAAAGACATCTTTTAAAGGATTTTATGCACATTATAAAATTATTTTCCGGATAATTTGTACCAATTTGCACTGCATGAGAAGGAAATCAGAGTATCTGTTCCAATCCTCTTTTGCCAAAAAATGTTTGACTTTTAAGTTTAGTTGATTTGATAAGCAAAGAAGAAAATCTCGTTTCAATTTGCATTTTCTAAAAATTCCTGGTTAAGCTAAACATGTTCATGTCATTAGTCATTTTTATTTATATTTTAGGTATTAGTTAAAGTTTTATTTCCTATGTAGGTCTTATTTGAAGTGTCCACATTTTAAATCAAATTTTTCCAATGGAATTTTGAGGCTTTTCTTGTAAATTTTAATAAGCATATTTACTAGTTTACTTGCCTTTTAAATTTATTGACTGATTTTTAACACATGTTTTTGGATGGAATGCTCTGTCCCTAGTCTTCCGTAGTTACTTTAAAAAATGTTTATGCCTGGGCACATCTTAGTGAAACTTAGAAACAGATACTTTCTTTCTAATCTTCAAATACTATAAATTGGATATTGGGACTTCTCTGTTGGTGCTCCCATATTTCTTAGAAAATACATACATCTCATATTGTTTGTCTCTCTGTCTTCTCAGTTTGTTTTCTTGGAGATTTCCTCAATCTTCAGGTTTTTCTGGGGTATTCTTTCTTTGTACATGTTTTATGGATATTATAAGTTTTAAAAATTTCTTCCAAACCTTATTAAAACTTTGCTTTTTAGTTATCTTCTGTTCTCTGCGTCATCTCTGTCTCCTCTAGGGTCATTTTTCTTTTTCTCTTTATCTTGTCTTCCCTAATTTCTATATCAGACACTTCGGTCAGCGATCTCATGATTGGTATTTAATATTGAGCTAGGGCTCTGTGTATCAAGCTGGGGTTTGTGCATAGGAGAGTTTCACGTTTGGGCGGCCAGAGGCATCAATACCAGGCTCTTCTGTTGCTTTTTCCCCTTTCTCTCCCTCTCCCTGGCCCCGTCACTGCTGATCCCTGGATTTCAATCTGTCTCAAGTTCTTATCTCAGGCTTTATTTTCAGGAGAACCCAAGAGTCCTCAGTAATTTCTCTTCCATCCCCTTCTTTCTTTGTTTTTCTGCCTTTTCTGAAGACCGCTCTTCCGTTCTCTTTCATATTACGGAAATACCCTAAGAGACAGTGTTTGCTATCATGTTGGTGTGAGCTCAGTAAGGAGACTTTTGAGTATGCTATTATATTATTGCTATTTCCTTTCAATTTAAAAAATTGCTTTTGAGTTTAGAGTCCCTGCTGCTGTACTCCTTTGGAGGGTAGGGTTTATATCAGTTTCTGCCTGATTTATATCCAGTCTGCCTGATTCAGAAAATGTTTGTTGAACAAAGAAACATACTCTCAATGTCCTTTGGTCAAAGGTCACCAGAAATAAACCTGAAGTTGAACCAAATAGGATTTATTAACTTGCTACTAATATGATGAGGTAGAATGCGTTAGGAATTGTGGATTTTCTCTGTAAGAAACAGTTAGAAGGCTTGTGTTATTTGATGGTGGGAAAGTTCTAGGAAGCTAGAACTCTCTTCATATCCAGGGCAAAGCCCTGGATGGATGCTGTCAGGATGTAAAGATAACTCTGTGATTATATATCTTAATAATTTCTAACTATTGATAGCAGACAAGTGGAACAAAGCAAAGCCCAAACTGAAATTGTAAAGAAGTAGCAGTCACTTATATTTGCCAGGAGGGGTGATATTTCGTCTTCTTAAGCCATGAATCAATATTACTATCATTACCACTTTTTGTTTGAAGAGTATGGTGGTATTTGTCTTTGCTCGGCCCTGATTATGGAGTGATTCATAGTGGAGTGATCCATATAGAGTGATTGTGTTTGTTTTGCTCCATCACGATCACTTCTCCAATGTTGGGGTTCTGTGAAATTGTGTTTTCTCAAGAAGAATATATCACAACCTTCTGCCAGTACCAGGAGGCTCTTCCCGACACCAAGACATGGCTGACAGTACCAGCCCAGTCCCCAGATGTCAGGACCTGCCTTTCTCTTTCTCAATCTTAACGAACGTTCTTTGCAAATTCTGATGTGATGTAATTTCCATGCAAGTTTGCTAGAGCAGTCAGTCAGTTCAGTCGCTCAGTCGTGTCCGACTCTTTGCGACCCCATGAATCGCAGCACGCCAGGCCTCCCTGGCCATCACCATCTCCCGGACTTCACTCAGACTCGCGTCCATTGAGTCAGTGATGCCATCTAGCCATCTCATCCTCTGTCGTCCCCTTCTCCTCCTGCCCCCAATCCCTCCCAGCATCAGAGTCTTTTCCAAGGAGTCAACTCTTCTCATGAGGTGGCCAAAGTACTGGAGTTTCAGCTTTAGCATCATTCCTTCCAAAGAAATCCCAGGGCTGATCTCCTTCAGAATGGACTGGTTGGATCTCCTTGCAGTCCAAGGGACTCTGAAGAGTCTTCTCCAACACCACAGTTCAAACTGATGTCAGCAGGTTTTAGAGTCTATTACACTCAAAATTTGAACTCTGGTTTTTCCATTTGCTAACTGTGTCTTAATTCTATTAAACTATCAGACTGTTCCATCCCGTGTAAGTGGTGATAATGGTCCTCATGGAAATCTTGTATAAGATAGTCGTTGATAGAATAGAATAGAAAAGCTTCTGGCCGACTGATCCCCAGTAGACACATTCCCAATATATCTTCTCTTCCCATCCTTTCTTTTCCCAGCTTTGATAAGAACATTCTCTTGAAAAACTGTTGTTCATGAATAGCTATGAAAACACCCCTCCCCACAAACTTCCTTTGCACCTCTCCTCCATCATCACCACCATCTTCCTCTTAGTCCTGCTTGTGTGGTCGGTTTTCACTCTGGCATATGGTTGGAAAGCTGAGAATTTTTTTCCCCAACTCAGATTTGTATTACATGTGAAATGTTTTGAATCTTTATTTTTTGTTTTGCTTTAGAAGGCTGGTTATAATTAATCCTGCTGTACTTGCAACAGTGGGAAACTGATAGACTCTTTAGAAGCTGCAAAAACCCAAACACAATCTAAAGTATCTTCTCAAAATAATGTACTTGTGACAATAATGTGTTATACTTAACTTTGAGCATCACCTTCATGGGCACAGTTTTAGCTAATTAAAAAAATACAGAAGGGTTTAGAAAAATGGGTGTGATCCTACAATCATGTGACTGAATTTACAAACTGTGTACACATAACAGCAAATTTGCTCTGGTGCTTTTGGAGTTGCACCAGAACCAGATTCTGAGAAAGGATTTGAGTGTAAGCATTCCATGTGGGACAGGATAGTTGAGATAGGAAATGTGAAAGTGAAAGTCACTCAGTCATGTCCAACTCTTTGGGACCCCGTGGACTATACAGTTCATGGAATTCTCCAGGCCAGCATACTGGAGTAGGTAGCCTTTCCCTTCTCCAGGGGATCTTCCCAACCCAGGGATGGAACTCAGGTCTCCCGAATTGCAGGTGGATTCTTTACCAGCTGAGCCACCAGGGAAGCCCAAGAATACTGGAGTGGGTAACCTATCCCTTCTCCAGCAGATCCTCCTGACCCAGGAATTGAACTGGGGTCTCCTGCATTGTAGGCAGATTCTTTACCAGCTGAGCTATCAGGGAAGCTGAGACAGGAAAGGGAAGACAGACAGTAACACACAATCACCGCCAATAAATCTTGTGACCACTGGGTCTTAATTTCAGTGGAAGCCAGTGTGGAACAAATACCTCCACGTAGCTCTCCTGAGATGGAAGCACCTGGAGCACCTATTCACTGATTTCCTGAAGTCATTGGTTAATAGATGCTCCCGAGGGTAGCAGAATCCAGTACTACTGCGGCAAGGGTCAGGGCGTCGAGTTGGAAACCAATTGCTCCAATGGCAAACATAAATTTACATTTGAGTCAGAAGTGACCTGATCAGATTGTCTTATTGCAAATGGCTGACAGCTTTTGAAGACAGACTTTCAGGGAGTAGCCGTGGTTGGTGAGAAAGACCAGGATCGAAAGCCAAATGGACTTGTTTCCAGCTTTCTCATGACGGCCACATCGCTTGACTTCGCTGGGCTCTGGCTCCCTTCTGTCTTCCAAGGTCATAGCCAATGTCATGAGCAGGCACCATACCTGGTGTGGGGAGAGACACTTCCTAGGCACTCGAGAAGTTGTCATTTACTTTTTATTTTCTTCCCAGTAAAGAAAGGTTTTTTGCCGTCAAGCACATGAAATGATGCCCCATATGGCCAATTATTGGAGAAATGCAAATCAAAACTGCAATGAGGTATCACCTCACACTGGCCATCATCAAAAAGTCTACAAATAATAAATGCTGAAAACTTGTTTCGAACTCCATATTCTCCTTTAGTTTTCTCTTAATCAATTCTGAAAGCTGTTGCTGGTGCTGCTGCTAAGTCGCTTCAGTTGTGTCCGACTCTGTGCGACCCCATAGACGGCAGCCCACCAGCCTCCCCCATCCCTGGGATTCTCCAGGCAAAAACACTGGAGTGGGTTGCCATTTCCTTCTCCAATAATTCTGAAAGCAGATGGGGCCAAATAAACTTTCTTTTCTTCTTTTATTTATTAAACTATAGTTGATTTGCAATATTATGTTAGTTTCAGGTACACACCTTCAGATTCCTTTCCATTATAGGTTATTACAAGACAGTGAATATAGTTCCATGTCCTACACAGTAAACCCTTGTTGTTTATTTCACAGAAATGATGTGTTATCTATTAATCCCATACTCCTAATTTCTTTCTTCCCTTCTTCCTTCCCTTTTAGTGACCATAAGCTTGTTTTTTTATGTCTGTGAGTCTGTTTGGTAAATAAGTTGATTGTATTGTTTTTCAGATTCCACATGTAAGTGATGTCATACTTACATTTGTTTTTCTCTGACTTACTTCACTTAGTAGGATAATCTCTAGTTGCATCCATGCTGCTACCAGTGAATTATTTCATCCTTTTAATGGTTGAGTAGTATTCCATTGTATATATGCGCTGCGTCTTTAGTCATTCATCTGTCGATGGACATTTAGATTCTTTCTGTGTCTTGGCTCAGAGAAGGCAATGGCAACGCACTCCAGTGTTCTTGCCTGGAGAATCCCAGGGACGGGGAAGCCTGGTGGGCTGCCATCTATGGGGTCGCACAGAGTCGGACACGACTGAAGCGACTTAGCAGCAGCAGCACCAGCAGCAGCGTGTCTTGGCTATTGTGAATAGTGCTGCTATGAACATAGAGGTGCATATATCTTTTTGAATTCTAGTTTTGTCCCGTTATATGCCCAGCAGTGGGATTGCTGGTTCATATGATAGCTCTATTTTCAGTTTTTTGAGGAGCCTCCAAACTGTTCTCTATAGCGGCAACACCAACATACCAACAGTGTAGGACGGTTCCCTTTTCTCCTCACCCTTTCCAGCATTTATCATTTGTACAGTTTTTAATGATGACCATTCTGACTGATGTGAGGTGGTACCTCATTGCAGTTTTGATTTGGGGCTTCCCTGGTGGCTCAGACGGTAAAGAATCTACCTGCAATGTGGCAGACCCGGGTTCAGTCTCTGGGTTGGGAAGATCCCCTGGAGAAGGGAATGGCAACCCACTCCAGTATTCTTGCCTGGAGAAACCCATGGAGAGAAGAACCTGGCAGGCTACAATTTGCATAAAATTTAAAAATTAATTTCTAGTCTTTATTTTATTTTAATCTGAAATGCAACCCATCTCTGTGTAATGTGGAAAAATCAGGTAATATTAAAGAAAGCATTTTTTTTGCTTCCATTATTTAGATAAACAATTTATAGCTTGGTTAAAAAATATATCATCTCTTTAGTTAAGATGTAATTATGTCCCAAGATCTTCTAGTTTAAAAAAAAGTTACATCTTTTTATAGAGACAGCTGAGAAGATACACGAGCACCTTTAGAACAATAATGACCAAAAGGTTTAACAAAATGTTTCTTTTTAAAAAATAACTTGTTTTAATTGGAGGATAATTACTTTACAATATTGTGATGATTTTTGCCTCAAAATTTGCAACCTTACTCCTACATTTTGAGATCTGGGAGAGTCCAGTTTTGAAAAAAGTATATAAGCTTGACAACAGAGCGGAAGCATATAAAAACTACAAACCTATTGAAGTTTTTCCCCATCAGAATCACTTTTACAGATGAAGTTTCACAGAAAATTTTGTATGAGGTCCAGACAGTGTCCAGCATGATTTTTAGGGCTAACAAACAGAACTGATTGTGCATTTTTGCAGTTTGTCCCAGGCTGCTTATGTATGTTTCTTCATGTGTTCCAATGATCTCCTCTGTGGCACCTCCCTTGTTTGCTTAGCTTCCACTTCCAGCAAACAAAATAGCCAACTGTCTCAGCTGCTTTGTGGTGCTTCTGGTTTCATTCACAACCTCTGCTCACCCAGCTGCCTTCCTCCTGAGTTAGAACCCTACCTCTCTGTTGGGCTGTAAATCACAGATGGACTTGTTAAATGAACACAAAATGTAACACACGACACTTCTCTCCCCCAGCTACCGATTTGTCTTGCTCTTTATTAGAAGGTACTGTGATGGGAAATCCTCTAAGATGTTGCCGAGGTCTGGGGGAGTTACGTTGCAGGAGGCTAAAAGGTCTGGCTGCCAAGAAAGGGACGAGAAAAATAAGTGCAATTTTATGACTTGGCTCTGCTGAGATTTTAAAGTGGGAGGACTTTCTGAAACTCCTGCGCATTTCAGCAGGTAAGAATTCGGCTTCCAGTGATGACTAGGATCAAGAGATGCTTGGGGTCTTAGCAACCTTCTTGCCAAGGCATGGCTTTCTTTCTTTCTTTTTTTTAAAAAATTTATTGCATGAGGTCCAGACATATATATGTATATTTGATTTACAATGATGTGTTAGTTTCTGCTGTACAGTAAAGTGACTCTGTTACACATACACATGTATCCACTCACTTTTAGATTCCGTTCCCGTATAGGCCGCAACGAATGTAGACTTCCCTGTGCTATGAGTGGGTCCTTATAAGTTATCTATTTTGTGTATAGCAGTGTGTATCTGTCAACCCCAGTCTTGAGATTTACCCCTCTCCCCCCTTCCCCCTGGTAACCATAAGTTCATTTCCTATATGTATAACTCTGTTTCTGCTTTGTAGACACATTCATTTGTACCCTTTGTTAAGATTTCACATACAGTTGATGTGACACTTGCCTTTCTCTGCAGACTGACTTCACCCAGTATGACAGTCTCTAGGCCCATCCACGCTACTGCAGATGGCATTCTCCTGTTCTTCTTTTATGGCTGAGTAATTCCCTGATAGCTCAGCTGGTGAAGAATCCGCCTGCAACGCAGGAGACCTGGGTCTGATCCCTGGGCTGGGAAGATCCCCTGGAGAAGCGAAAGGCTACCCTCTCCAGGATTCTGGCCTGGAGAATTCCACGGACTGATAGTCCATGGGGTTGCAAAGAGTCGGACGTGACTGAGTGACTCTCACTTTCACTTCAATATTCCATTGTCTGTATGTACCACGTCTTCTTTATGGCTTTATTAAATGGTGGGTTTCCAGGTTCTGGGTAAATATAATCAAGGGTGAGAGTTCATTCTTTCCCTAAACCTCTTGAATGAGGATCGTGCTCTCTGGTCGTAAGTGTAGTAATAAAAAGCATAATGGCTGACATTTATTGAGAGCATTTTTAACGTGTCAGACCCATCCTAAACTTTCTGTTTGTATTATTTATACACTGAGAAAGGTACTAATGCTATTTCTAGTTTACAGACAAGGTAACTGAAGCTCACAGATGTCATGTTATTCACCCAGTGTCACACAAGTTCAGATTTCTTAAACCTAGTCTCTAAACTGGTCTCACGTATGGCCCAAATTCCTACCCATTCTTCCAAGCGAAGCCAAATTTCTCCTTTTCATCCTCTCCCATCCCTTCTGTGTCTGTTTTCACAACAAGCACATAAGCCTCTTCTCTTACTTACCTTCATCCTAAACCTATTTACAGGACACATCTATGGACCAGCGCCTTTACAAACACCATCTGCTGCTGCTGCTATTGCTGCTAAGTCGCTTCAGTCGTGTCCGACTCTGTGCGACCCCATAGATAGCAGCCCACCAGGCTCCCCCGTCCCTGGGATTCTCCAGGCAAGAACACTGGAGTGGGTTGCCATTTCCTTCTCCAATGCATGAAAGTGAAAAGTGAAAGTGAAGTCGCTCAGTCGTGTCCGACTCTTCACAACCCGATGGACTGCAGCCCACCAGGGTCCTCCATCCATGGGATTTTCCAGGCAAGAGTACTGGAGTGGGGTGCCATCGCCTTCTCCAACATACATCATCTAGTTTAACCAATATGGCTATCCTATGAGAAAGTTGCTAATAATTTCATATTTCAGAAAAATAACTCACAGTACTTTCTGTGGTCCCAGTTCTGTTCAGAGATGACCAACAAACCCTTCGACTCAAGCCTGAGTTAATCGAAGGGAAGGACTATTCTTGGTCCACAAGAAAAGATTCATTCCCATCTCTTCATTTGTTAAATATTGAATTTATTGTCTGGACAGCCTATGATAAAACCTTGGCTAATCGTCTCAGAGTTGATTAATCTTTCGTGTACTTTGGGTGTTATTCACTTGGCACTTAATATACAGAGATATGCTTTTGCCAGAAACATATGTGGAAGATTCAGGCAACACCTGATTCCTTTCTCGGCTGTGGTTTGGCAGATCCTGACGTGTGAAATTGTATTTCAAGGAATACACACTGGTTTTCTAAAGGTGTCTTCGATTCAGTTCAGTTCAGTTCAGTTGTTCAGTCGGGGGATGAAAAATGAAACACTGAAGGCTGTTTTCCCCTGTCCCCTCTTCATGGGTCCTAGAAGTTCATTCTGGACTTCGCTGCTGAATCATATTCGGCCAGTCCCTCTCTCTAGCAATGAGCTATCTGCGCAAGTTCTAGGTCAGCATGAGGAGGTAGTAAGTCATTTTCCCTACTGCTTTTCTTGGATTGCCCCAGCAGGCTAAGCGACAGGAATTTCCCTTGAATGCATAATTTACAGTCTTCTCACTGATGATGGATTTACAGTTTCATGGTGAAAATGAAGCCCTCATCCCAGCTACCAACTGCTTGGCAATTACACTTTTGGAAAAAGACATGTATTTAAAATTACATTAAGCTTATTTTTCAACCTAGCTTTGCATTTCGCAAATTACAAACTGTTTATGCTTACAGTTAAAATATTGGATTAACAAATGGTTAATACTTTAAATATTTTGATAACTCCTTGATAATGGTAAACAGAAATTGCTCAAACAGGAAGAATCTACCGCAGCCTCTCTTTTCATGGAACTTCATGATTTAAGAAAATGCCCAAGAAATGTACTTTGGTCTTAAAGTTCAAAAATCCAGTATAGACATCATTTTAAATGATTTTTCCCCTTTAATGTTTCCTGTCATTAATGGACATGTTTATTTTTCTGTGTTCATCTTGAGATCAGCCCATATGTTCTTGAGTATATCATGGATATACACACTGTGGATACTTCATCATTCAGCACTCAAATAATATTGAGTAAATGCATTTTTGTGGGGGGGGAGTGAGCTGCAAAGTGGATTTCTATACATTGAAGTTCATTTTCTTATTTATCCTCAGCTTAGAGCAGGGACTCTCTCCTAGGAAAATACTAAGAAATCCTTCTCCCCCACCTACCACCCAGTCCTTGAAAGCAGAGCAGCTCATAAGACTGGAAATAGCTCACCCTACACAGTGCAGAATTATCTTGTATCAATGGGAAAAATATTTTCCTTTCCTTTATTCCTTCCTCACTTCTATCATCCTAAGGATAGTTCATCTAAGCCAGAATATCTCAGCCTCAACACTGTTGACATTTGGGACCAAATACTTCTTTGCTTCAGGGTACTGTTCTGTGAGTTGTAAGATATTCAGTAGCCTCCCTGACCTCTCCCCACTGAACGCCAGTACCAACATCCTCTCCAGCTATGACAACAGAATATCCCCCTGACATTGCCAAAATCACCTTTGGTCAGGGGCTTCCCTGGTGTCTCAGATGGTAAAGAATCTGCTTGCAATTGGGGAGACCCGGGTTCAATCCCTGGGTTGGGAAGATTCCCCTGGAGAAGGGGATGGCAACCTACTCCAAGATTCTTGCCTGAAGAATCCCATGGACAGAGGAGCCTGGTGGGCTACAGTCCACGGGGTCACAAACAGTTGGACGTGACTGAGCAACTAACACGGACTGACTGGCCTTTGGTCAAGAAGCTCATGTTTCCTTCAGCATTTGGAGTTAGTAAGGGCAGCATTAAGAACCCTGTGGGTTGCTGGTCAGCTGAACTTGTGTGGTAAGGGTCTGTGTGTCAGTGATTTCTCTTGGGCAGTGGTTACTGGAGAAGACAGTATGGTATAGTGGAAATAATACTGCCCTTGGCACCCCCTTCTTTTTTTTAATTAATTTTTATTGGAGTATAGTTTCTTTACAATGTTATGCGTTTCTACTGCATAGCAAAAAGAACCAGCCATGTGTATACATATATCCCTCCTCGCCTTTCAGATTGCCTTCCCATTTAGGTCACCACAGTGCGTTAAGTAGAGGTCTCTTTGCTATAAGGTATGTTCTCAATAGTTATATATTTTACACATAGTGTCCCTATCTTTTAATTGCAAAGTCTCTACAGTTTTCCTAACCTTTCTGAGCCTGGAGATAATCATCACTGCATTGATATGCCTGACTCAAAGTAAATATGAAATAAAATGATGCATATGAAAGGCCTTGGCAAACCCTAAGGGGTTGCCTGAATGGGTCACTTGTCCAGCAATATACTGTCAGGTTGTAAATGCAAAAAAAGATCATGACAATACATTCATTAAGCCCAACACTGTTTCTTCTGTTCTGGCAAAGCCATGTAGAAATTACTCACAGGCCCAAATTACAGTTTTGCTGAGCTTCAGAACAAATGCACACATAGGAGTGCATGTAATTTGCTGATTGTGTAACTTGGACAACTATTTAGAAAACTGGGGAAGAATGGTAAAACCTGAATTTGACCATTTCTAGCAATGCTTCAGAAATCCTACACGGGACTTTTATATGTCCAGAAGTAAAGAAATCAGGCTTGCTCTGCATCAGAATGAACCCCTAGTGCACTGTGGAAAACAGTATGGAGGTTCCTCAGAGAACTAAAATAGAGTTACCATATGCCCCAGCAATCCCACTCCTGGGCAAATATCCAGATAAAAGTCTAATTTGAAAAGATATGTGCACCCCAGTATTCACAGCAGCCGAGACACGGAAGCAACCTAAATGTCCATCAGCAGATGGATGAATAAAGAAAATGTGGTACGTATATATGGTGGAATATTACTCAGCCGTGAAGAATGGAATAGTGCCATGTGCAGTAACATAGATGCACCCAGATATTATCATACTAAGTGAAGTAAGTCAAAGACAAATATCATATGACATCACTTATATGTGGAATCTGTTTTTTTTTAAAGGGTACACATAAACTTATTTATAAGAGGCACAGAAAACAAACTTGTGGTTTCCAAAGGGAAAAGAGGAGAGGGAAGGATAAGTTAGGAATATGGGATTAATAGATACACACCACTATATATAAAATAAGCAGTAAGGATTTACTGTATAGCATATGGAACAATATTCAGTATCTTGTAATAACCTATAATGGTAAAGAATCTGAAAAATTATGTATATGTATACACACACACACACACACACACACACACACCTGAGTCACTTTGCTATACACCTGAAACTAACACAATATTGGATAATTTTTTAAGAAAAGATGTCTTTGGACTTCCCTGGTGGGCCAGTGGTTAAGACTCTGTACTTCCACTGCGGAAGGCCTGGGTTCCATCCCTGGTTGGGGAACTAAACTCCCCCATGCCATGAGGGATTTTTTGTTTTAAAGACTTTTTACTCCAAGTGTAGTCTCTTCTGCTGTCTTCCAAATTAACTGAAGGGAAAATGGCCTGGATTTTGCCATCTCCCATCTATTTAAAGCTGAGGGAGAGCTTCTTGAGAATGAATGGTTACCGCTGTGCATTCACAGTTTAAAGAGACAAATCTGGGTTCAAATCCTCTTTCTCTGTTACTCCCGGGAGGATGTCAACATGAACAAGTCACAGGAACTGTATAGCCGTCAGTTTTCTCATTCATTACGTGGAGGTAATGATGCATATATGGGGGAGCTGTTGGGAGGATGAGAGGAGAAAAGAGCATTAAAAGGCAGATGACTAACGCAACAATAGGTATTCCTCAGGCCCTGGACTGTTCCTATGAGTGCATGGTTCTGAACTTGACACAACTGTAAAGGCAAATATGAGCGAGCATTTTATTCTTCACCCCAAACTTTCTTCATGTGACTGAGAGAGCAGAGAAACAGTCCATTCTGGTCATTCATCACTGTTAACTGCACTTGTGTGGAAAAATAATCACAGCCCACCCGCCTCTTGACAATCCATGTCCCATGTTGCACCGAAGATGAGAAGGAGCCTCTGCAATGGGAGGGCTTTGGAAAATCTGGAGGAAGAGCCTTCCGGGGGTGGGGGGCAGTGAGGGGAGGCAGGGCCCTGAGTCAAACACTCCCCAGGCATCAGGTGCGCTGAAAAGCATTTCCGTGTGTCGTTTCTTGTTTTTAAGACAAAAATGAGTCATTGGGTGGTCAGCTGCATTCAACTCTCATCTTCTGGGTGGTGGCTGTATCCTCTTTGTAGAGCTCTTTGATGCAGAAAACATAGGAAGTACAGGAAAAATTCAGTACCTATCCTCACCTATCCCAGTAGACTCCTTTGAGGACAAATATTCTCTCTGTGTGCATGTATGTGTGCACACACACTCATATCTAGTTGGTATAACACACAGACCCTGGAGTCAGATGGCCTGGGTTCGACTTTGCATCTTATCAACTCCATGTCTTGTTTTTAGTTACTTCATCTTCCTCACCCTCTATTTCCCCTTCTTTCTAAAGCTCTACTAATAGAGCCTACATTATAGCACTTTGGGGGAAGATTCAATGAACCAAGATATGCATAGTATATGGCACAGAACCTTTAATAAATGTTTGTTGTTGTGATTATTCCACACGGCTTTGTTGTTCATGTTCCTGGAATGTCCTCCTTCCTCCCAGAAACCTACCAAATTCCTATCATTCTTCCAAACTGAGCTTGACTCTCACCTTAGAGAGGTCATTTCTGTCCCCATCGCCCTCTCCTTTGGCTCCCAGAGCACCCAGGGTTCATTGCTCTTTATGGAGCCTCTGTTGGACCATGGATCTGAGGGTATGAAGCTCTGTAAAAGGTGACTGGCACAGAGCAGGCAGTCCATCAATAAAAGCATGGACGAGTAAGTATGGAGGATGGTCCCAGTGAATTCTGTTCAGTTGATTTCATCAAATGGAAGGAAATGGATCGAAGCTAATGAGCAGGCAGTTCCTCCAACTAACTGTGGAAGAGTTTAAGAAGTTGGCTCGGCAAAGGCACGTAGTTTTATATGTTCATATACCTTTAAGAGAGCTAGCCAGCTAAACCCAGAGCAACAAGGATGCTAATTAACTCTGATTAGAGAATTTATTCTCAGTACTTTGTAGAGGAATAGATAATTGTAATGTTTGTAGTGAACAAATCACTTATTATCTCTTTGAGGCATTCCCTCTTGGCTAAGCACTCTTTGATCATGGAGACACATACACACAAGCGATCATGTATTAGTTTTACATATGAAAGCCTTGGGTTCCTTTAATCCTTATGGGACAGAAAGATTTATCAGTGGAAAACAGATCTGAACCCTCCTGACCTCACCTCGACACAGAAATCCTTAATTCGGGTATAACGACAGGCTGGAAAGAGCAAATGCTTTTAACTAACGTCAACACACTCTGGCATTCTTTGTAATTAATCAGGGCAGAAAATTTGCAGACAAGAGAGTAACATAGGCCTCTGCAAGTCATATTCCTGTCTAATCAGCAATAGCACACACTTTTTCTTCACTCCACTTGGCGTTTCAAAAGGACCATCATTTGAAAATGACAACTGCTATTGTTAGGAATCACTGGAAACTTGGTCAGCCTTTGAAGACCTAGTGTTTATTGTTGCAGGCAAGGAATGGTAATGCACTTTGGTTTCAATTAGTTATCCCAAATAATTCCCCCCTAGAAACCACTAAATCCAGGCCTCTTACTGTGACAAAGCCTGTCTCCATTAAATCTATGTATTATTTTATAACAAGAGAGTGTAAAAGCATGAAAAAATGATGGCTGGGAATATAAATAAAAAACACAAATGTAAGAGTGGGAGTGTAAAAGTGAATGATTTTATTCACGTGCTCAGAGAGGCTGGCTCCACATTCCCAGCACGTGTGACTACAGCCCCCACCATAGTGAGGAGCCATCAGGCTCTCACCGGGCTAGAGTGTGAATGCTTTCGCAGTCTATAATGAGTCGGTAAATCCATTAAAGATGACACCTTAAAGTTAGCATTTTTTAGTGAATCAGAACACTTGAGAATGGTTCTCGGATTTTTAGTTAAGTCATTTTTATTTTATTTTATTTTGGCCACACCACATGGCATGCAGAATCTTAGTTCCCTGCCCAGGGGTTGAACCAGTACCCTTTGTACCGGAGGCACAGAGTTTTAACCACTAGACTGCCAGAGAAGTCCCAAGAGGTTATTTTTAAATATCTTCCATTACCTTAGATCAGCAAAGAAACAGTGAGCCTTGGTAGAAAGACTCACCATGAAGGAGCCCAAATGTTAGCTTTAAGGATGTTATTTATATTTATACTTTAAAAGGGTCTCAGGCTCTTAAAAAATCAGGGCAAATAGCCCACTCTGTAGGTTTCTTTGAGGATCAAATGGTATTGTACTCATAAAGAGTCAGAACACGGTAGACACTTACTAAATGATAGAGGCTGTTATGTTTTGTTATAACCATGAGCAGCTCACGTGTATTCTAGGTAAAAGGTAGTGTCTGTAAGAATAGATAAGAATACATGGGCCAGAGATGTCAAGGAAGTGGGTTGTGTGAAATCAAATGTCTTCTCTAGCTTTTCTGTAGAAAGTGCTGATGGTAACCTATTTAGCAACAGGTAGAACATGGGCACCACTCAGAGTGGATGCCACTCACATCTCCGGGGAATGGGAATTGGGGGCCATCCAGGCCATGCTTTAACCCTTCGGTTTCTGGATCACCTGGAGATGTTGTTGGGGAACCAGGGGCATCTAGGGGCTCTAGAGAGAGGGCAAAAGCCTTGGAGGAAATGACTCTTCATCAAACCACTTGGTTTCTATCAGATATAGAAGCATTTCAATCCTTAAGTAACCAGTACAGACTTATCAGTGCCTATTGGCTGTGAAGAACGCTGAGCGCCGAAGAATTGATGCTTTTGAACTGTGGTGTTGGAGAAGACTCTTGAGAGTCCCTTGGACTGCAAGGAGATCCAACCAGTCCATTCTAAAAGAGATCAGCCCTGAGCGTTCTTTGGAAGGAATGATGCTAAAGCTGAACCTCCAGTACTTTGGCCACCTCATGAGAAGAGTTGACTCCTTGGAAAAGACTCTGATGCTGGGAGGGATTAGGGGCAGGAGAAGAAGGGGACGACAGGGGATGAGATGGCTGGATGGCATCACTGACTTGATAGACATGAGTCTGAGTGAACTCCGGGAGTTGGTGATGGACAGGGAGGCCTGGCGTGCTGCAGTTCATGGGATCGCAAAGAGTCGGACATGACTGAGTGACTGAACTGAACTGAACTGAACTGATTGGCTATCAGCCTTGTCTGTAGAGGAACTATTCATGAAAATACTGCCACCCAGGTGCCATCAGAGTCCTGTGACATGTGCTGTGTTACACGGTATGAGCTTAAGTCCATGTAAGGCTGGTGTGGGGGGAGGGGTGACTTGTGAAGGGCAGGGACCAGACTGCCAACTTCTGCTTATGATGGGACAAGCCCGGGACTTGGACTTGACTCTGCTATGTTTCGCTTAAGTCAGACGGCTACTGAGTTCGGATTCCTTTATCTGTGTGAGGCCCTTCACAATCCAAAAGCTCCTGTGATTCCATCCTGTGGCAGTGCCACCTTCAAGACCACAGTTCATCGTGCCCAGGTATGACTGGCATCACCTTACGGACATTGTGTGCTCAGCTGCTAAGTTGTGTCTGACTCTTTGCGACCCCACGGGCTGTAGCCCACCAGACTCCTCTGTCCATGAGATTTCCCAGGCAAGAATACTGGAACGGGTTTTCATTTTCTTCACCAGGGATCTTCCCAACCCAGGGATCAAACCTGGGTCTCCTGCATTGCAGGCGGATTCTTTACCTTTGAGCCCCCAGGGAGCTGTGAAGGACGCTGAACACAACTCAAATGCACAGCTTACAATTACACTTATTGATCCTGCCTCCTCTTCCAGTCACGTTTCTTGTCCGCTTTAGGATCCTTCTCTTAACTCCCCTGGTTGGAGGTCTATGTGTGTGTACATGAAGGAAGGCAAGTACTGTAGGGAAAGTATGCTTTTCTAGCCCCAAAATGTTTAGCAATTTTTCTTTCTAGCTCTTTCAGCACTTTGTTGCTTACCTCAAATTTATTTCTGGTGAGCAAGGAAAAAGGGAAGAGGATACTGAGCTGATATTCAAAATATTTTCTTTGGCTAGTGGGTTGAAAAAGGAAGACTAGGAGTGTAACATGGTGCAACCACTTTTGAGAGCTGTTTCGCAGTTAATTGAAAAGTTAAACAGTCACATACGCTACAACCCAACAATGCTACTCCTAGATACGCACCCAAGAGAAACACAAGCATACCTTCACGCAAAGACCTGTGCATAATGGTTCCTAGAAACTCTACTAGTAAACACCCCCCCAAAGGGAAATAATTCATTAAGAGATGAGAGGCTCCACAAAATGTGGAATGTCTACGTAATGGAATATGACTCAGAAAGGAAGGAAGAGTGAAACAGAGACATGCTGCAACATGGATGAAGGTCAACAGCAGTATTTTAAGTGAAAGTCGGATGAGAATGGCTACCTGCAGTATAATTTCATTTATGTGAAGTGTCTGGAAAGGGTAAACTCCTATAGAGATCAGTGATTGCCAGAACCTGGGGTTAGGAAAGCTAACTGTGAATGGAGAAGGAGGGAAGGGGTCTACTCAGACTCTGCATTTTATGGCCTGTAAGTGACAGCTCATAAAAGATCTAGAATATTTGCACAAACAGTATTCAATACACACAAAATTTAATAGTGTATTTTGTTCAGGGAGGCTGTGTACATGTTACCCAGAAAGGACCTGGAAGGTTGCAGGCTCTCAGCTTGTCTTCCCTTTCCTTCGTGGTCCCGCCAGCCTCCCGCGCCCCTCCTTCTCTGTGTTCTTCCTGCCTCTTTCCTTCTCCATCCATCCATCCACCCCACGTTATTTTCTGCTTGACAGTTCACCAGTGCTAATCTTTGCTAAGGTGTGAATGGCCAACAGGGTGTCAATGTACGGTTGCAGTCAAGGGTCTCTGAATGAGGAACTCTTGAGATGGTCTCTCTGTGGCCTTTGTGAGGGATTGGTCCCTGGGGATAGAATTTTTTTCTATGTCATAGACTTTGAAAGAGGGCTGTTATTAATTAGCCCAATGTATTCTTGGCTGGGGAAATGTAACCATTTATTTAGTAGAAAAACAAACATAAATCTCCAGATAGGCACTCTGTATTAATCAGACAAGTGGAATTTCAGGCTTTATTTCCCATGTTGGCTCTTTGTTGCTATAGAAGGGAGGGTAGCGTTTGTGGAAAGAACATCACCTTTTAAGTCAAGCAGACCTCAGTTTGAGTCATAACACTGCTTGTTAGCTAAGTGACAGGGAGCTCTGAACTTTGCATTCTTACCACAACTTGACATTTGGAAGCCAAGCCTGAGAGAGAGATGTGAGCTCGGCTCAAGAAGTTCACTGTGAAATAAAGAGAAGTCTCAGTCTCCAGGGTGAAACTAGAAACTCGTGATTGCGGTGCTAACTAGTCTGGGGACATCCAACTATTCTAAAGGAATAGCATCTGAATCTGTTGGTATTTTTATTATATTTTTTACATTTTTATTTATTTAATCTTGGCTGAGCTGGGTCTTCATTGCTGTGTGGCCTCTTCTCTCATTGCGGCCAGCAGGATCTGTTCTCTAGTGGTGATGCGCAGGCTTCTGGGGCACGTGGGTTTCAGTAGTTGTAGCATGAAGGCTCAGTGGTTGCAGCCTCTGGGTCCTAGAGGACAGGCTCAGTAGCTGTGGCTTGCAGGCTTAGTTGCTCCACGGTGTGTGGGATCTTCCCAGATCAGGGATCGAACCCTTGTCTCCTGCCTTGGCAGGTGGATTTTTTTTTTTTTTTTTTTTTTTTTACCACTGGGCCACCAGGGACTCCCCTCCTATTTTATTCTTCATTAAGGTAATACAGACACAACACACACACTCACAAAAGTGAATTATAGTTAGGTTAGGTAATTGATTAGTTGCTTTGGGCTGGAACTAAAGATCCAGAATGCATGTTCACACTTCTCAAAACTGACAGTCATGAAGCACTACTTTGTTCTTCCAAATGTGTCTTGATGTATGCTATTCTGATCATCACAAAGGCCCAGTGAAGAAGGGGTCTGATGATAACACTCATCTCTGTTTTAAAGGAAGTAACAGGAGCCTCGGGATGTTAAGCAGTTATACAAGATTCATAACTGGTTCATGGAGAAGGCTGGCCCAGTTTCCTCATCTTCACTGAGCACTTTGTCACTGAATAACGCTCTCTGTCCCGCCAATCATGGATTTCCAGTGTCATCCCTTGCTGTGGTCTTTGTGGTCATCAGCCAGGGCCCTTCGGGCCGTGTTGGACATTACAGGTCTGAGTCACATGTTACACACTAGGACATCTTTGCATTCAGATGCAGAAGCATCTTTGTGGCGCTCACACACCAGGTCTTCCTGGTTTGGTGAAAAGTGCTTGGGGCTTGGCTATAGCAGACAGACTCAGGCCGACCTCCCTGTCCTCATGTTCTCTATCTGGATTGTTGCTGTTCAGTTGCTCAGTCATGTTTGACTCTTTGCAACCCCATGGACTGAAGGCCTCCCTGTCCATCACCAACTCTTGGAGCTTACTCAAAGTCATGTCCATTGAGTCAGTGATGCCACCCAACCATCTCGGCCTCTGTCGTCCCTTTCTCCTCCTGCCTTCACTCTTTCCCAGCATCGGGGTCTTTTCAAATGAGTCAACTTCTCTATTTGGATAATTTTATGCAAATTTCTTATCACCACCGAATCTCCATTTCCTCATCGTTCAAACAAATTCTATTGAGAAATGAAATAACATATGCACAACTCCTGGCCTGGAATAATCGCCAACAAATGATGACTCACCTTTTCTTCCTCCCTTCCTACGCATTCCTGGCCAGGCTTCATCCTACAAGAAAAGTAATCGTCAAGAGAGAGAGGAACAGGGTCAAGAGGGAACCTGCTTCTGCCTCCTCCTCGGGTGCTTTGAGAGATCTTTGCAGTTTATTATGGTTATTTTCTGCCAATGTTGATAATTTTGAGGAGTTGTTAAGATGCAAGAATAGCTTTTAATTCTCAAAGGAGAGGCTGAGGGGAAAAATGAGACAGCTGGTTTGTTTTCAGTTCTCCATTGAAACAGCACCTCTGCTCCTTCTTGCTTTGTCTGCAGAAGGATTTTGCTCTTCTGTTCACGTAAAGATCAAAATTTAACCACTGATTTCTCTCCAGGGAAGACTTATCAGGATTTCTGGAGGGTCTGGGTTGGAAGCGTTCCTTCTCTCGTGAGCTGGAAGGAGTTTGAGAGATTAGAAGGCACAGTCCTTTTATTTCACAGATGAAGAAACTGCGCTTGGAGAAGGGGAAATGTCTTGTCCGAGTTCACCGGGGGAGAAACTCATGCAACCTTTTGGTTCCCTTGAAACTTGAGGAAAAATAATGAAGAATAAAAATCCCAGAGGTGATTCTTTGACATCATCTAATAAGCCTTTTTAATCACTTTATCAAAATTGGAACGTATCCAGAAGAAACAAAGCTATTTAGAAGAAGTTTAGAGTCAGGACTTTTACTTCTAAGAGTAATTGCTAAGCACAGTTAATTTACTTTGCAAACCTTTTCTTTCTAGAGGAAGGCCCATGGATGTACTTCTAGGGAACTGTAAACCTCTGCAGAACTTTCTGTGTTTTTCCTGATGAGAGGGTCAGTTAGATTCTAGAGCCCCCAGATTCAGCCAAACATAACCTTCCTTCAAAGTCTGTTCTACAGGATAACAAACAGACAATTTCTTGAAAATCTTTTGTTTTTAATTAGAGAAACTTCTGGACATTTTTTTGTTAGACAAGCTTAAAATCAATTCATTGTGTGTGGTCATCAGTCAGAACTGGGAAATGTGCAATGGAAACCCCAGTAACTCATCTCCTCTCCTGAAGTTTGCTTGGGCAGCAAAGAAGAATCTAGTAGAACCTTGCCCCTCACCTTGGACCAAGGGTCCATCCCAGGACCCTTGTCCATAGTCGTCAGCAACACATCACTTCTGGCTACATGACATTACTTCCCTTCTTACTCAGCCTTCTCTTTTCTTCCTTCTTTAGGAAGTTTTCCAAGGGCATTTTTATATCACAAATGATTTATTTACATGGTGATTTAAAAATTCTACACTTAAAAGTAAAAAAAAAAAAAAATTCTACACTTAAACAATATGTGACCACAGTGTGTGTGTTTGTGTGTTTACCTTACAGACCACTCCAATGTTCTGTCTTATTCCTGTCTCCTCCCCTAGGGCAGTCTTTATCCAACTTGCCCTGTTCTTTTCAATGCAGGAAGCAATGCCACCTGATATACTTTGGGAATGATTAATCCATGGATATTTTGGATACTGGGGGCTTCCCTGGTGGCTTAGCGGTAAAGAACTCACCTGCCAAAGCAGCAGACAGGGGTTCGATCCCTGGATCAGGAAGATACCCTGGAGAAGAAAATGGCAACGTAGGCCAGTATTCTTGCTTAGAAAATCCCACAGACAGAGGAGCTACGGTCCATGGGATCACAGAGAGTCGGACACAGCTCAGTAACAGAACAACAACAATAATTTTGGAGACCTCATATTTTTATTGGTAGCGACTGGAGCTGTGAAACACAACGATGGACCAGACATGGTTGTTGGCTGCCATAAGGATTACAAGTTCATTTCCTGTCCCCCACCATTCACCAAGCACCCGGTATGCTCAAGGTGCTGGGAATATGAGAAAAAAAAACAAACTCCACTCGCCTTGCCTTCAACCCAGCCACCGTATTCTGCGTATGTACGTTACAAAACAGGTGACTTGGATAGTTTAGGTTTCTCAAGTCTGAAATGTAATTAGCATTTCTTATTTGAAAGATTTAAAGTGTGAGGAGCAGGGCGGCCTGTCGGCTGGTCATGATGAAAATCCCATATAAGCTAGAGGTCCTGCTGAGGAGCCTTCCTCTTCAAGGAGCCTTGGCCTCTGAGTGTCTGCCAAGATCGGCAAGATCAGATCTCATAAATCTGTGCTGAGTCACCCTCCCAGCATCACCCTGGCCCCCCAAATTGGCAGGTCCATGTTCCTTCCCCACCATCAGCTTGCCGGGAACACCGCCTCTGTCTGCTGAGCTAGGCGTCTGTTTTCATGCAGGCTTCTGGGAAAAGGCTGGTGGTGTGTGGCTTGTCGCAGGTCCTGGAGAAAGTCCAGCAGCCTTGTTCATTTTTCTCCATTAGGTCTTTTGGCCAAAGGACCTGGTAACTGGGGATCAGCTTTACCAGGAGAGCATTTCCACTTGCCAACGTGTGGAAGGTCAACTTCACAGCCGCCGCCTTCACAAAGGTATGGAGTCCTGTATAGCCCATTAAGCTACTGAAGAGAGACTGGAGGGGTTTGATGGGAGAAATAAGATGTAGGAGAGAGCTGGCAAGAAGCTCCTTGCCTCCGAAGTAGAGCTCTAAACACGCCAGCCAGGCACATCCCTTGGTTGTCTACCCACTGCCTGCCTCCCATCTCACCCCTAACTTCTCCTCTCCTTGTTCTCCAAACTTCCATCCTGAACTACGGTTGTACCTTGGTATCCCTGGGGGATTTGTTCCAGGAGTCCCTCCCCCTCCACCCATGGATACCAAAATCCACAGACACTTAGGTCCCTTGTATGAATGGTATAGCATTTTCATATAACTTATACACATCTTCTTGTATACTATAAATCATCTTTAGATTACCTATAATACCTAATACATGCACATCTATATAAGTACTTGTAATTACAATGCAGATAGTTGCTGGCACATGGAAAATTCAAGTTTTGTTTTTTTGGATTGTCCTGGAATTTTTCTTAAAATATTTTTTGATCCACAGTTGGTTGAACCCCTTGTGCAGAACGCAGATTGGAGGGCTGACCGTACGCCCATCTTGTTTGTTCTCAGTGCTAGGACTTGGCACGTGTATTAGCTTCATCTGGACTGCTTTCCTCTTCCTATCTGGCTAACTCGTGATTCTCTTTGTATGTTTTCTGCAGACCTTCTTGAACCCTTCAGATGAGATAAATATGCTTCTTCTGTGCTCTCGTAACCCTTTGTTCTTCCCCTGATAGAAAATGTCTTCATCCCACTTAAGGCAATTGCTTGTTTTTCCTTGTAAACTCAACTGTTTTTAGTGCAGAATTCAATAAGTGCCTCTTGGGTATGTATGGAAGTAAGATAAGGTACTGGAAGATATCTTGTGATATAGAGTCAGTATTTGAACCCTGCTTTCCTGCTGTGTGAGCTTGGGTATATTACTTCATGTCTCTAAAACTGCTTCCCTGTTTTCAAAATGGTTATGGCACTGCCATCCTCATAGACTGTTGTCAAGATTAAAGGAAAACTTTAAGATGCAATGGATATGTTAATGGCATAGATTGCAATGATGGTTTTCTTGGGTATATACTTATCTCCAAACTCATCAAATTGAACACATTCAATATGTACAGCTTTTTGTATGTCAATCATACCTCAGTAAAGTGGTTTTAAAATAGTAAAAGGAGATAGTGGACATGATATAATGGGTAGATATTATTCATAAATATTAAAGGTCCATTTGTATGGAATGGGCAGCAATAGTTTTAAAGACTACCTCATCTTCTACAGGGATAGAGGGAACAAGATCCTCAAAGGTAGGCATTATAAAAGTTAATCAGAAGTCTTAAAAATAAGTAATAATTTTTATAAGGATTTGCTGAGCGTCTTCTGAGGACCCAGATACAAGGCGCTTTGCATGCATTTGTTGCTGTTGTTCAGGCCCTAAGTTGTATGTGACTCTTTTGGGACCCCACGGACTGTAGCCTGCCAGGCTCCCATGAAGACAAAGGGAGAAGGCAGCCATCAACAAGCTAAGGACAGAGGCCTCAAGAAAAACCAAGCCTGTTGACACCTCGATCTCAGATTTCTGCCATCCAGACTTCACGAAGCCCCTCAGTCTGCGGTTGTTGCAGCAGCCCATGTTGTTTAGTTGTGTCTGACTCTTTTGCAGCCCCACGGACTGTAGCCCACCGGGCTCGTCTGTCCATGGGATTCTCCAGGCAAGGACACTGGAGTGGGTTGTCATTTCCTCCTCCAGGAGATCTTCCCGACCCAGGGATCGAACCTGTGTCTCCTGCATTGGCAGGTGGGTTCTTTACTGCTGAGCCACCAGGGAAGCCCCCACATGCATTATCTTGGCACAATTACTTTGCAAGTTAGGAATTAATATCTCCATCCTATACATGAGAAAGTGTCTCAAGGAGAGTATGCAAGTTTCCCAAAGCTACGAAAGACGTAGGCTTAAGGATCTGGACCCGTGTCTGTCTAGTTTACTGTTTCACAATCCAGTGGGTTTCAGCCCCTCCCAAGGGAGCTGTGGCAGTATCGGCAGGCATTTTCCATTATCACAGACTGGGGGAGGGGCGAAACATCCCGCGATGTGTGTGACAGCCCCCCCGCCCGCCCCACCCCTGCCATGGAATTATCCAGCCCCAAGCTCCAGTGGTGCCGAGGTCCAGAAACCCCAGTCTGGTTTCACTGCATTAAAGCTTTCCTTCTTGGCCCCCAGAGATAAAATGACATTTCGTTAGCGTGACTCAGACCATGTATAGTCATGTAAGAGGGCAGCGCCATTTCAGAAAGTCCTCTGCACCAATAAACTCAAATGACTCTTGTGCCCTCGATGAAGGGACAGAATAAAAACTGGCCATGTAGACATTTACACAGTGAACAACCCGATGAGAACTTTGGCCTGTTTCTTGTTGTAAAGCTCCCCACCCAGGAATCTTGGATACAGGAGGGCTGTGGAGTGTTGGAAGAAGAAGGAATCCGGACAGAGGTTAGCTCCACCCCCTGCTCTACTTTAGTGGCTGACCATCCCTGGGAATTCTCACTGATCTCACAGCATCCCTTTTCTGTATCTGCAAAGTGGGGGTGTTGATGGCTGACCCCAAGACATGCGGATGGTGTGGCACAGGTGACAGAAGGGTTACCCCAGAACACGGCAGGCACGTTGTAGGGGTTCCATGTCCCCCCAGTGAACACTGCCCTGCTTCGTCCCCACGCTTCTTCTTTGTCAGACACCTATCCTCTCGGCCACGTAAGCAGCAGGCAGGGCCGTCTTTGCAGCCTGGCCTCGGTCCTGACTCCAGCATGGGCTTGAGGAGGTGGTTATATCTCTTGGCCCAGCAAAAGGCATTTCACTGCCTAAGATTGTTGGCCTCACCACTTCTTTCCCTCCAAAAGGGTGAAAAAAAACAGGGGGGGAGGGTGTGGTGGTTATGCAGACTGCATCCTCTCTGTGGGGAGGTTTGGATTACCCTAACATGGACTTCAGATAAGTAAGGACAAAAAAATAAAGTTTCATTTGCCCTGGTGTACTTCTCTGCTTGAACAAGTGTTCCTCGTTAACTAATTTTTTTTCACCCTGAATGGCAACTGCCTCTTCACACTAGCACAGAGTTCCTCATCTAAAGAAGTGTTTTAAAGAATTGAAAGGGAATATATTTCAAGAATAATGGTGAATTCGCTGTTAGCAGAGGAAGAGAGTCATCCTGGATGGGAACTGCAAGCATGGGCTCCGGCAGATGTGGGCACCAGCTATGTGATCCGGATGAGTTAGTGTCCTTTCTGAGAGCCATAACTCCTAATTCATAGAGGCCTTTTCAAGATGTTCCTAAGTCTCTCAGAAGTGTCTGCCATCCTTAAGCACTTGCTCAAGTACCTCACTGTATTATAGATATGTGGCAGTCTAGGTTTCCCTTTTGGCTCAGCTGGTAACGTATCCCCCTACAAGGCAGGAGACCTGGGTTCGATCCCTGGGTTGGGAAGATCCCCTGGAGAAGGGAAAGGCTACCCACTCCAGTATTCTGGCCTGGAGAATTCCATGGACTGTATAGACCATGGGGTCGCAAAGAGTCGGACAGTCGGACATGACTGAGTGACTTTCACTCACCCAGGGAGTTGATGCTGTTGCCTCAGTAACTGGGACCTGGTGGGAATGGCTTATTAGCATTCAAGATGTTTCCCAGGTTGCATTGCCTGAGGATGCATGAGGTTCCAGAACGCTTTCTGATGCACCACATGGGAACATCTAGACTTCGTTTTGGGGCCAGGAGACAAGAAGGAAGATGTTCATCCAGACCCCTCTGTTCAGTGTTGTGGGGGCTGAGATGTTACCCTACTTGCCCGTTAGTCTGGCAAGGCTTCATGGATGTTGCCAGCAAACGTGGTATTCCTGGGTCAGCGGCCAAGGGCTTCATGACTCCCAGTGTAGCAAGCTGCCTGAGCTCTGTGTTTGTGTCCACGTCCCTCGCCCTGGCACTCGCCGGGCAGTGCGAGAGGGCCAGGTGACACGTACAACAGTTGCAGGGCTTGTCACAGAAGCGGAAGCTGACCTTTTCTGCTGGAGAGTAAGCAAGCTGCCCCTTGCTGCCACGGGAGGTATCATCTGTGTCTTCTGAGTCTGTCTGCTGGACATCCTTTAGGAGATGCCGCATAACAAAGGCAGCCAGTGCCCTTGCTCACAAGATGTAAGACTCGTGGAAGACTGTCTCCTAACGGACTGCTACTCCTGCTCTGTGTTCAAGTTATAAAGCACTATGAAAGTGAAAGTGAAGTTGCTCAGTTGTGTCTGACTGTGACCCCATGGACTGTAGCCTACCAGGCTCCTCCGTCCATGGGACTTTTTCAGGCAAGAGTACTGGAGTGGGCTGCCATTTCCTTTTCAAGGGGATCTTCCCGACCCATGGATCGAACCCAGGTCTTCCGCACTGTAGGCAGACGCTTTACGGCCTGAGCCACCAGGGAAGCTATAAAGCACTATAGACGTAGTTTAGAGACCACTGAACTACTCTGCTCTCCTCCTTTTGCCCAGCCCCTGCCCTGCTTTTAATTCAGAGACAAGAGTATGGTGGAAAGAACACAGTCCTTGGAACTTAGTGCAGCTGAGATTGCTGGTGTTCACACTTTGATCTGCCTCTGATTCATGATGGAAACTCGGGCGAGGGACTTATTTTTTCATATTTATTTATTTTATTTGTTTATTCAGCTGTGCTGGGTCTCGGTTGTGGCACACAGGATCTTTAGTGGTGGCATGAGGACTCTCATTTCCACATGTGGGATCTGGTTCCCTGTCCAGGATCAAACCCGGACCCCCTGCATTCGGAGCACAGAGCCTTAGTCACCAGACCGCAGGCAAGTCCCACGAGCAAATGGCTTATTATCCCTGAGACTCAATGTTTTCATCTGTGAAATGGGGTTAAGAGTGCCTACCTCACAGGGTATAGATGTGTGCATCTAATAGGTGCTGAGAGAATCCTGCCTGTATTTATCACCTGCCTTGGCATGTGACTGCACTCTGGCCCTGGGTCAGTCAAAAGAGGACCAGACGTTTTCTCGTGTGGCCCGCATCTCTTCAGAGATGCTGGCCTGAGAATGAGTGACATGTAATATTTTGAGCAAAGTTGCACAAACAGAAGCTGGCTTTCCCCAAGCTTCCCTCTGGGCTCCTTAAGGAGGAAGCTCACATGTCATCTTGGTGGGAGGCTCGTAGCTGGCCGACCTCTCCTCTCCCTGAAGTCAAGTAATTTCTTTGATTTTTATGTGGAGCTAATATCCTCTGACCCGGGTATTCCTTTCTCTTTTGCACTAGGCCTCGATTTATCTCATGCAGAACGCGCTCTGCACTCCCAGCCTGCTCCTCCTCACTTACTTTCCCCGGTCGTCCGCGCCTCCCCCGGGCCTGGCCCTCAGATGGTTCCCACTTGCCGCCACCTTTACTGTGTCCGCAACTTATCAGTCACTGTCAGCGCCTCCCCCGCCTTCCTTCCCAGAGACGCCTTGCTTTGGAGGGCTGGGCGGAGCGGGAGGCGGAGAAACCTGACGTTCGGCTCCATGCCTGGCTCTCAGAATGGAGATAGCTGGACTCTCCTCCATTGGCCTGCTTCTGCTTTGCCGATCCCTCTTGTCTTTTATTTCTCAGGCAGGGCAAGCAGATTGAACCTTTGGCTCCTTTGAAGGATCCAGAGTCAAGAAGACTTAGAGGGCTGCTGTTGGCCAGGGCTCTGGCCCTACCCTCACCTTAATGAGGAGTGGCCCTGCCCCATGGGTTTAGGGGCATTACCATTCTGGCTGGTGACTGCGCAAGGAGAAAATGACACAGCTTCTCAGCCTGAAATCTCCTTTATCATGTTTAGCTGGTCAGTCGTGTCAGATCCCTTTTTCTGACAACTTATGAGTATTGGTAGTGATGGGAAAGGAAAGTGTTAGTTTATTCAACAAAACTAATGGCCAGTTTATCTATCTCTCCATCTCTCAATTTATGTATCTCACTATTTGTCTACCTGCCCATCCATTCATCCATCATCTCTATCCATCCATCTTTTTATATATTTATCTCCCTATTTGTCTATCAATCTATTTATCTGTCTCTGTATTCAGTTCAGTTCAGTCGCTTAGACATATATGACTCTCTGTGACCCCATGGACTGCAGCACGCCAGGCCTCCCTGTCCATCACCAACTCCTGGAGCTTGCTCAAATTCATGTCCATCAAGTCAGTTATTTCATCCAACCACCTCATCCTTTGTCGTTACCTTCTCCTCCTGCCTTCAATCTTTCCCAGCATCAGGGTCTTTTCCAATGAATCAGTTCTTCACATCACGTACCGAAGTACTGGTGCTTCAGCTTCAACATCAGTCTTTCCAGTGAACACTCAGGACTGATCTCCTTTAGGATGGACTGGTTGGATCTCCTTGCAGTCCAAGGGACTCTCAAGAGTCTTCTCCAACACCACAGTTCAAAAGCATCAATTCTTTGGCACTCAACCTTCTTTATGGTCCAACTCTCACATCCATACATGACTACTAGAAAAACCATAGCTTTGACTAGATGGACCTTTGTTGGAAAAATAATGTCTCTGCTTTTTAATGTGCTGTCTAGGTTAGTCATAGCTTTTCTTCCAAGGAGCAAGCATCTTTAAATTTCATGACTGCAATCACCATCTGCAGTGATTTTGGAGCCCAAGAAAAGAAAGTCTCTCACTGTTTCCATTGTTTCCCCTTCTGTTTGCCTTGAAGTGATGGGACCAGGGGCCATGATCTTCATTTTCTGAACGTTGAGTTTTAAGCCAACTTTTTTACTCTCCTCTTTCACTTTCATTGAGAGGCTCTTTAGCTCTTCTTCACTTTCTGCCATAAGGGTGGTGTTATCTGCATATCTGAGATTATTGATATTTCTCCCGACAATCTTGATTCCAACTTGTGCTTCATCCAGCCTAGCATTTCTCATGATGCACTCTGCATATAAGTTAAATAAGCAGGGTGACAATATACAGCCTTTACATACTCCTTTCCCAATTTGGAACCAGTCCATTGTTCCATGTCCGGTTCTTACTATTGCTTCTTGATCTGTATAAAGATTTCTCAGGAGGCAGGTCAGCTGGTCTGGTATTCCCATCTCTTTAAGAATTATCCACAATTTGTTGTGATCCACACAGTCAAAGGTTTTGGCATAGTCAATAAAGCAGAAGTAGATGTTTTTCTGGAACTCTTGCTTTTTCGATGATCCAATGGATATTGGCAATTTGACCTCTGGTTTCTCTGCCTTTCCTAAATCCAGTTTGAACATCTGGACATTTTTGGTTCATGTGCTCTTGAAGCCTGGCTTGCAGAATTTTGAGTGTTGCTTTGCTAGCATGTGAGATGAGTGCAGTTGTGCAGTAGTTTGAACATTCTTTGGGGCTGAAATGAAAACTGACCTTTTCCAGTCCTGTGGCCACTGCTGTGTTTTCCAAATTTGCTGGCATATTGAGTGCAGCACTTTCACAGCATCATCTTTTAGGATTTGAAATAGATCAGTTGGAATTCACCTCCACTAACTTTGTTTGTAGTGATGCTTCCTAAGGCCCACTTGACTTCAGACTCTGGGGTTTCTGGCTCTAGGTGAGTGATCACACCATCGTGTTTACCTGGGTCATGGAAATCTTTTTTGTTCAGTTCTTCTGTGTATTCTTGCCACCTTTTATTAATCTCTTCTGCTTCTGTTAGGTCCATATCATTTCTGTCCTTTTTGTGCCTTTATTGTATCTCTGTATTGGACATTCTATTTCAGATGACCTAACTATTACTGATTGAAACAATGGCATTGAGGATGAATGTCTGTATACTCTGTTCTTTTATTTCTTGGTGAGGAGATGTGTATGGTTCAAAGTTTTATGGACATTCATAAAATGTTTCCAGCTTCTAGAAATTCCTGGCATTCATGGCATTTGCTATTTTACCAAACATGGAATATCTATCCTGTGGGATTCAGATCAACACTAACAAACAGTCATTGGCCAGTCAGGGTTTTGGTATTAGAATCTTAGGAGAGTTTTGGTGTTAGAATCTTAGGAGTCTCATTCAGAACCTTCTATTAACTGGAAGCTTTTCTTTTCCACTTCAAGAAGAAAGTTTCATTTTTGCTTTGGAGAATGGTACAAAGCAGTTCTGAGGTCAGGGTATTTCTCCATTCTTTTGTCTGTGAAAGCAAGAGGTGGCGTGAAGGCTCTGGCATCACTGCAGTTCTTGTGAGAAGAGGCAGAATCGAGACATGCTAGGGGTGGGTAGCAACAAGTGGGAGAAGCCACCACAGAGGAGCATAGGGAAAGCAAAGGGAATGACAGCCGGCGTGGAGGGGCCACGCCTTTATCAGAGCAGCACTAGGGAGGAGTGCTGGGCCACGGGGCAGGGCAGGGCAGAAGGCTCACTTTCTGAGCAGAGTCAGATCTCAAGTGCTGAACTAAAGCTGCCTGAAATCCTGGTTTCACTGCTTCTGGAGCAGTGCAAGAACCCAGGGTAGCTCGAGCGACCCTGTCACACAAAGAGAAGGGGTATGAGGTTTAGAGGTGTGAGGCTGCAGATCTGCCCTTGGGCACTGTAAAATTAAGAATTGTTACATGGGTTCGTTGTTGTTTTTTGAATAATATCAAGAGAGATTTTAAGCCCTGAGTGTAGAGACAGAATAGGTTGCTGGTGACTTATTGAAGCACTTCATTTCTGGGAAACATCCGTATGAGATGTCCAGGGGTATTTTTTTTTTTTTTTTTACATTAGGTGTTTTATCTAATGCTGTACAATGGACAGTCACAGCAGTACTTGCTGAAGGAATGAATACTAGGACCAGACTATAGGAGAAGTTCCCAGTTATTGATTCGCTTTCATCTTCAGTCTAATAAAGCTTAGTTGTCTGGGTCATTTTCTGATAGTGGATGAGGTGAAATATACACTGAAATACATCGGAGATTCCATTTCCAAGATGATTCATTGTTCTGTAAGTTTGTACTTTAACGATTACAGAGAAACTTGGCAAGAAAGCAATTCTTTAAAGCATAATGATAATGAATCGAAACACCATTGGCCTGAGTGTTTAGCTTAGGGAAGTGATAGCTTCCCTAAACATAGGGAAGCCATCCTAACCAGACAGAGAAGTTCACACTCTGGGAACCCACCTTCCGATTGCAAGGATGCCATTTTTCTCTTTGCCTCTCACGTTGAAACTGAAGTTCTTTGGAAGACAGATGTATCCAATTCAGACTGGGATTCAAAGACTCTAACACATGAAACACTCTCAAGAGTCAAAGGTGTTCAGGTTTCTAATTTCTGGGTGAATGTGTTGGAACGTCTCACCAACTACAGGATGGTTGGGTACTGCAGATATTCCTGCTGAGGTTCAGGCAGCCAGTTGGCATTTGCATGAGCTGAAAAGAAAGGTCAAGGTGAATTGGGACTAGCTTGAGCACTAGGGAAGGGCTTCTCTGCTCTTTCATGTACTCTTCCCAAGTGTTCACTGAGCATTGCTGGGGGGCCCTGTTGCTGTACCCACAGAAGAGGAAAATGCAGCTAAGCACCAAGGGCTACAGAAGCACAGTGTATGTAGCTGCTTAAGTTTCTAAGGATTTAGAGAAGGCTCTTAAAAGGAAGAGTTGTTATGGATGGACTGAATCCCTGTGTTCCCCCACCAAATGTATGTTGAAGCCCTACCTCCACTCCCAGTGGGATGATATTTGATGATAGGGACTTTGGGAGGTAATTTGGCTTAGATGAGGTCATGCGGGTGGAGTCCTCATGATGAGATTGTGTCCTTCTAAGAAGAGGAAGTGGAAAAGGAATTGGCAACCCACTCCAGTATTCTTGCCTGGGTAATCCCACGGACACAGGAGCCTGGCGGGCTACAGTCCACGGGGTCGCAAAGAGTCGGACAGGACTTAGCAGCAACACGGCAGCAGCGAGAAGAGGAATAGGCACCAGAATACCCTCCCTCTGCCAGAGGAAGTACAGCAAGAGGATTGCTGTCTGCAAGCCAGGAAGAGGAGCCCCGCCAAGATCAAATCCACTGCCACCTTGAGCTTGGACTTCCCAGCCTCCAGAACCATGAGGAATGCCTGTCTGTTGATTAGCCCACCCAGTCTACGCTACTGTGCTGTAGCCCCCTCAGCAGACCAAAGCAGGCTTAGCTTTTGATTTCAGTCTTTTAAAGATGCAGACAAGTTTAATAAGCAAGAAGGAATATTTTTAACAGAGAGGAGAACACACGTAAGGGAGTGTGGACAAGCACAGCATGGACATCACATCTAACTCTATCTTCTTTGTGACTGAAAGAAAGAGAATAAGAAAAGAGGGGTGAAATGGTTCCAATTGTGGAGAGTTTCTGTGCCAACCCGAAGAATGTGATTTTGACTTACGGGCAGCTTAGTGGGTTTCATCCAACCATGCCACACCCCTAGTTTACACTTCTGCACCTGCACCTACATTTCTCATAGTGATTGCGACAGGGCGAGCTGAGGACAGCTTATTTATCTGTCTCTTCCACTAACAGAGAATTCTTGAGATCACAGATGGTATTTTTCTTTTCCTTGTGGGGGGTGGGGTTCCAGGCAAAGCCTAACATCTAGTATCGTTGTTGTGTGTGCATGTTCAGGTGTGTTCGACTCTTTGCGACCCCATGGACTGTAGCCCACCAGGCTCCTCTGTCCATGGGGTTTTTCCAGGCAAATCTACTGGAATGGGTTGCCATGCCTCCTCCAGGGGATCTTCGATCACGCATCTCTGAGTCTCCTGCACTGGCAGGCAGATGCTTTGATGCTAGTGCTGCCTGGTAGGAGTTCAATAAATAAGTATCCAATAGATATTCATGTCAGGACTTGGAGGAGAGGTGACATCTCGACAGGGTCCTGGATAGAGCTGAGAGGAGAGCTTTGGAGGCCGTGAGAAAAGCAGGCGTGATGGCCATCAAGCCTGTAGACATAATGTGTTTGAAGACAGAGAAGGCTTATAGAAGGGGAGTGGTCTATGGGAAGGCTGGAGATATGGGGCTTGAATGCTTTATATGGAAATGCATTGATCTCAGATTCTTCCTTTGCTTCAAATGCATTCCTACAGCAAATAGTGATTGTGGCAGGTGGCCTTATAGATGACCCCCTAGGGTCCCCAGTTCCTGGGACTCACATCCTTGGATGATATTCCTCCATTGAGTGTGGGCAGGACTAATGACTTTATTCCAACGAACAGAATCTGGCAGAGGTGGTGGTAGGTCACTACCAAGGTGATGTTATAAGTAGATTGTGATTGCTTTCTCACATTCTCTGACCTGCTTCCTTGCTTTCGTGAAGCAGACTGCTCTATTGTGAGTTACCCTCATGATGAGGCCTTATGGCAAGGTCCTGAGGATGACCCTTGCCAACAGCCAGATAGGAACTAAAGGCCATCAATCCACCATCCTCCAGAATTAAATGCTGTCAACAACCACATGAGCTTAGAAGCCAGTCCTTCTCCAGTTGAGCTTTCAGATGAGATCCCAGCCCTGGCTGGTTCCTTGACTGCAGGCTTATAAGACAGAAGGCCCAGCTACGCTGTGCCTGGCTTCTTGATCTATACAAACTGTTGTTTTAAGTCACTAAGTTTGTGGTCATTTGTTATGTAACAATAGATGACTTTCACACAGTGATGTTTCAAGGTCCACTGAGACAGAAGGGAGTTTATGGGATGAGATACAAGCTTCAGGGTGGCCTAGCCATTCATCAGCAGCTTCCAGGAGCTCTGGGCCTGGCAAATTTCTGGGTGTGACTCTGTTGTGATGTTAGCATCGACCCACAGCAGACAGCTCTGGCTTTGTGGAACTTGGGAAAGAAGCTTCTCCTAGAATGAGTCAACCACTCCAAATCTTTGCTCCAACTCTCATGATCTCTAATAAGGATGTCTTGTGGGATCTTTTAGCATCACACTGGAATGGAAGCACCTGCTTACATTTAGCCAACATAACAAGAAAGCAAGTGCTGTCAACCCAGCCTAGAGGGTTGAAGCAAGAACTTGGCAAGACCAGACAGAAGAAGTTTAAGAAAAATATCACAGAACTCATACAGAAACTTGGTTTTCCAGTGACTCTTTTCTTGGGTCTGAAAGAATCTGAAGATAAATGCAAATAGCAGAGGTCTTTTCCTCTTTCGCTTCTGTTCTGTCTCTAAAGTTCAGTGGAAGGGATCACTCAGGACTCAGCTTACTGTATAGTATGGCCTGAACTTGAAAGAAAACCAAAAACCTAGTGGATGCCAAGTATTTCTTCCTGATTCGCCCTTAATGCACTTCTGAACTTGCCTAAAAGGCTGAATTTCTCTATCCAAATCATGTCTAGTTGATACCTTAACATTTTAGTTGGAGTTTATTTAGAGCCATAGAGTTTGAATTTCGCTCCAAGTGAAGTATTTGGCTCTGACCTGTGTTTGGGAGCACGTGCTGGGGAGCTTTTCCCCATATAGCATATACGTAATTGCTTCGATCACTTTTATATGTTAGGGTTTCAGGTAAGATAACACTTGAAAAATGCAAAAAGACTTATAGTGAGACAAGAATAATAATAAAATTTAAAGTGCTCCCGAAACCACTGATTTTGAGCATCTGCAAAAGGTGCGGGCCCTTTATACCATGATGGAGTATACTTAACTTAATATTTAAAGTATACTTAGTAATATAATTTATTGAGTGCTTACTGTATACTGTTGGTAGCTCAGTTGCATCTGACTCTTTGCAACCCCATGGACTGTAGCCCGCCAGGCTCCTCTGTCCATGGAGTTCTCCAGGCCAGAATACTAGAGTGAGTAGTCATTCCCTTCTCCAGGGGATCTTTGAGACCCAAGAATCAAACCTGGGTGTCCTGCACCACAGGCAGATTCTTCACCATCTGAGCAAGTGGCTTTTAGTAAAATTAGTCACATTTTCTGCTTCCATTTAATGTAAACAAAAGCTGATCATCAGCATTTATCTACTTAATTTACATATTGATAGCTTAGGTTAAATTCTAGAGGGTTTTACCCTGCCATCTATTATTGACAATTTTCTAACTCTTGACCAATATGTAAAATTAGTCTTGGTTTACCTAGGTCAAGGGAAACTGCTATTTAGTTGGCTCACTTCTTCCAACTCGGACTGTTTCCCAGTTGCCGTGGACAGCGTTCATCCTTTGAAAAGCATGAATATCTGCTTTCCTATATGGAGATCATGACTATCATGGATTTTTGGGGTGGGAATCTACCACCCACGCTGTACTTTCTTTTACTTTCTATTCCTCCAAGGAATAATTGTGAATCAGAGAATAACTATATGGAAATCAGAGCTAAAACAGCCTATAAATCACACTTGTCATCGTTTCCCCAAACTCGAGTTGATTTATGATACACCCTAGTGCTTCATTGATATGGCCACACCATTCTCATGACATGAAATCACATCCGAACACCATCGGGGACCACTTAAACACTACACAGAGGGAGAGCTAAAAACAAAACCCAGTCAAAGCTGGAGAGCTCTGAGACAAGCATGGGATGCAAAAACACAGGAGTGGAAAATCTGGGGGAGGCTGGAAATAAATGTGCGCATTGCAGAGAGCAAGGAGGGCAATCCTTTGGTCAACACTGGGTTATCTCAGCTAACGGAGAACGAAGGGGTTCACACCAGTGCTGAGATGATCGAATGCTCATCTCTAGGTACAAAGGTGTCCCCCATGACTTCGTCCTGGGGCACTCTGCATTGGCTCTAAGCCAGGGAACAGTCAAGATTAGCTCCCAGTCAACACTGGGTGAAGGTTTCCCTTTGGCAGCAAAGCGTATTGGGAGAAAGCTAAGAGGAAGGAAGTGGGCTAGAGGAAGTGAAGCTGACCAATAGTCCTCCACCCTTTTCTAAGCTAGGCCTTGGAGAGCTGAGGACGAACTGGGAGAACTGCCCCGTATCCTTGTCCACCCAGATTAAAATTGCAGAGCTGGGATTCAGCTTCCAGCATCCATCAGCATTGCCCCAAGAACCCATTTCCTCTGATGAGTCAGTCTTGAGGCTTGCTCTCCAGTGGAATGTACTTCATTAAAATAAAATCTCCAAGTCTCATCTATTCCAGAAATCTGTCTGGGGTAATTTTCTAAAATACTGCAACAAAAAGAAACAGTCAATGATGAAGTCATGAAGGGAGCTAATGGGAAACCTAACTGTCCCCCTTTTAGGCTGCCATGAATTTTCCCTCCCTCCAGGGCACGTCCGGCACCCACTAAAACCCATCACAGCAGCTCAGGAGATGGGCAGAGGCACAGAGAGGAGGCATCTGGGTGCACTTGCCTTTGCCAGGGCAGCCCCGTCCCTTCCAGCAGCCTGTCGTTTCCAATTGTGAATGATTTCACCAGTGATGGTTATTGGGAGATGATTCCACACTTGTGGGTCTTCTCCCTTCACATATTCTGCCTCTTAATTTGTTTCATTTTGCCTGGTTACTTGTCATCACTTCAGAAGCTGAGCAGAATGTCTTGGTCAGATGAGTTCAAGTCCTAGCTCTGTTTCTTGGGAGCTATGATCACGTTAGCTAATATTTCTGAGTCTCAATTCTCTTACCTATAAAATGGAGATCCTAATAGCTAGTTTGTAAAGTACTTATGGGAATTCAGCAGATATAAACAATCTGGTGTGTGGCTCAACATTCAGTAGGTATGTAATATGACTCTGTGTGTGTGCACGTGTGTGTGTGTGCGAGCATGTGTGTGTGCATCAGTCAGGGTTCTCCAGAAAAACAGAACCAATGGGATGTGAGCATCTTCCTTCTGTCAACTGAAAACAAATGCACAACATGAGAGCTGAGAGTTAAGTTTTATTTGGGGCAAAATGAGGACTGCAGCCCAAGAGATGGCACCTCAGATATCTGAGAAACTGTCCCAAAGAGGCAGGGGGGAAAGATCATTGTACATGTGATTTTGGTGAAGGGAGAATACATGCAATCAAGCATGTATCTTTCCAGACAGTTTCTGCTAGTCTTGTGAGGCTTTGGCTAGTCAAGAGGAACAGTTGTTACTGCAAAGGATTTCAGTGCTTTTCTAGATACAGGGAGACACAAGAGTTGGGCTCATAAAATCAGCTCCTGAAACTATCCATCTGAAGACCTGTCCTGCCCGTTTTTCCCACATCCACAGAGTGCCTCATTTCTGCTTTCCACCCTGAACTCCTTTCAGGGGTTGTTGAAGGTCAGCAGCGGCAGTAGCACATGATTTAATCTTTAATCCTGGCAGAGGTAGATGGCAAGTGCCAATCTGTAGTTGACATTTCTTTCCTAATTTCTTTTCTTCTCATCATCTGTCTAATCTGTCACCTAATTACCTAATCTATCCTCTATCAGTCTAAACTATCATCTATCCATCAAGGTATTTTTTTAAGGAGATGGCTTATGCAATTGTGGAGGCTTGGTGAATGAAAAACCTTCAGGGTAAGCTGGCAGGCTGAAAACCCAGGAAGAGTTGCACTTTGGGTCCAAACACAGACCTTCTGGCAGAGTTCCTGCTTTCCTGGGGGAAGACAGCCTTTGTTCTATGAAGGCCTTCAACTGATGGGCCTTCAACGCCCAGTCACATCATGGAAAGTCATCTGCTTTAAAGTCCATCACTTTAAATTGTTAATTTTGCCCCATAAACACCTTTGCAAAAACATCTTGAATAATGTTTGATCAAATATCTGGGCCCCATAGCACAGCCACATTGACAAACGAAGTTAACCATCACGATGCACATGTATTTAAAATTAGGACACGTAGGGCTCCTTAAATGCATCAAATAATTGTATGCATCAGATACTCATAGGCTTCCTAATAGCTTTAGAGTAGTCACTGACTTTGTGTGGGAAAAAAAAATTTTTTTTTCAGTAACTCTGGCCGGTCATTTGACCCCACATTTTGGATCTTTCAAAACTTATTCCACTCTGGTTGTCTGGTTTGTCCATGCCAAATCTTGAGTTAAGCAAAATCTCCTCTCTCCTGCTGACCTGAAGCAAATTTTTTTGGAGAAAAAACAGAAAAATGAAGCATGTCTAGGCAGAGATAGATGCTGAAGAGAAAGTAAACCCAGCCACTCTTTCCTCAAAGAGACATGTGATTGTTCTGGAACTGTAAACTCCCCATTTTGGCTTTGTTGGCATCAGGCCATGGCTTTGATGGGGAGACCAAGTGGCTTGCTGGTTCCTTGAGGTCTATGGGACTTCTCGGAGTGGATAGTGAGCTATCCACTTTATTACCACCCTAACCACGTGGAGTGCGTTTTCCTACCATGGTGGTCTTTGGACCCACTTGAAATGAGCCTTTTACATATATAACAATAGGCTCAGTCAGAAAGACTCTCACACCTTCTGATAGAGTCACATACGTAGCAAAGCCATTGTGTATTGTGGGTCTTAATCTCTATAACTTGCCTCTTGGCTTTTGAGACGTTCATCTTGGCTTCCTCACTTGTCTGTCTGAGATTATGGTGTCTCTTGGTGTCGCTAAATTATATGTCTTTGACCACACCCTTGAGCGGCTTCCATAAAGAGATATGTTGAAGGAAATGCTTCTTCCCTGGCCCTCCCCCTTCTTAGGGATTTTCAGGCTCTTCTTGATGCCAAAAACCATCTTGGAAGATGCGACTGATATGGAATGAGACAGGGCAAGTTCGATAGACACGTTTTTAGATAGTTTTGGTTGCTGTAAGACAGTTATTCCAGACTGACCACATTTCCATATATTCCGCTGTGTGGGAGGTTTCCCACAGATCCCACATCCCAAATGTTCTTCTGGTGTAGCCAGTGTTCCTACCTTTTCAGCTATTTCCATCTCTTTTTAGCACACATATGAACAAGGGAAGATTTTCTCTCTCATCTGCACATGGCCTCTCACATGTCTGGGCCATTTTCCTAAATTGCCTCTGTCTTTCCTACAAGGCTGCCTAACAAACTCTTACTCATCCCACAAAGTGTAACTCCTGCCAGGATGCCTTCCCTAGAAATCCAACCACTGTCTTCTCTGTGTTTCCATAGAATCTCTATATGCCTCTATTATAGTTCTTTGCAGATGAGTGTAATTATCAGGTTTGTGTTTCTCTCCCTTCTACACTATAAACTCTGCAAAGAAGCAATGGGGAATCTTCATCTTTGAATCTCCATCATCTAGCATAGACAACAGCAAGAAGATCTTTCACACAAGTTTGTTGAATGGACAGATGTCTGGAAGGAAGGAGCTGTGAAGATCTCAGCCAGTCAAAGTTCTAAGGCTGACTTTACCACCAACTTGCTGTGTGACATTGAGCAATTTGCTTGCTTTCTCTGGTTTTTCTCATATGTCAAAATGAAGGTGACTTTTAGTTGATAGGCAAGTTCTTTCCAGTTCAAATAATCTGTACTTCCACCCTGCTACTAAATTTCTATGAGGCAGGTAGCTTCCAAACGAAGATTCCTCACTTTCGTATGGTCTTAGCATCCTTCAACAAGCCCATGCTGTTATACCACCTGGGACCCAAGGAAATACCTGGCTCTTTCAATGATGTATGTTTACTGCCTGATTCACTGGGATGAGAAAAAGCAATATTAAACTCTCAGAAAGCCTTCTCTTTAGAATTCACATATCTTGTGAAGGCAGCTTAGCAGTATGGTCAGCACCATATATACCTTGGTGATACCAACAGACACCAAAATCTGAGAAATACAAGTGGGAGAGCCAAAATGAGTGGATCAAGAGCCAAGGGGCAAGGCATGGGAAGCAAGTCTTGAGACTCATATACATCCAATATTGGAAAAGACCTACGGTCAGTGGCTTCACCCTGGAACAGACATCTTTTCCCAGTGGACACTGTGGGCCTACTTGGCTCCCCTCTGCGATGTTAAGCTCATTACATGCTGAGGCAGTCCACGCAGTTGTTGAAACACTGCAAAGGAATGATGGTCAAACTCTACTCAAATTCTCCCAAAGCGGGAGCCCACATTGTTGGAGAGTGAAAACAGCTGGGATCCTAGGTACTCGTATGCTGCAGCAGTTACAAGGGTATGTTCCGCAACTAATTGCCATGAGCACTAATGCTGAGCGAGCCACATGCCAACTGTGTGGCTTTGTGCACAATGCTAAACCTCGCTCGACCTCAGTTTTCTCACCTGCAAAGTGGGGGTGACTGTAGTATGGGTATGAGGTTTAAATGAGATGCTACATACAAAGTGCATAGGCAATGACTAGCATTAACCAGTGACATTTACTGAAGACATAGTACTTCTCGCAGCACATCAGCTGCCCTCCAGAGGCCCTTCATGTTTCTTTCTTCAGCCGATCAAGACAAACACCAAAATATGTAGCCATCACATGCATAAAGATTGTGAAAAGCGGGTTGCGTTTGGAATCAGACTCATTGGTTCCAAGTCTCAGCTCTCCCAGTGTCTGGGTTGCCCTTCATCAGTCATTCTGGGTATCAGTCTACCTGTAAATGTAATTTTCTTAAACATTTTTAAAACAGATGAATGCATGTCTATGATAATTTTTGAATAATAAGTTCCATTGCTTGTTTTCCATGATCATAATGGGTGAAACTTTCTAGGCTGGAAAAGAAAACTCAGAGCTTCTAGTTACCGAACTGAACTTGTTACTGGGTCAATGTTACCCATTTTGTAACAGCCTTGAACAGCTTGAACCTTGAACTTTCCATATAGAATAAGTTGCTGAACAACACTAAGTCTAAGCAGTACGATAATTTAAAAATCATTCCAAGCATGTGTGTGCATTTCCCCTGAGAAAATCTGGTCTACACGTTCCCATTTTCCACCCTCCCCACAATACTCATGTACCACAAGCTAAAAGTTACTGTCCTGTGAGTCAGTGCCAGTGAGGAGGATGAACGTAGAGCCTGTTATCCGGAGTGAAGTGTGTCGGAAGAGAAGAACACAGTTTGTGTATTAATGCATACATGTGGAATCTAGAAAAATGGCACTGATGCACCAATCTGCGGGGCAGGAATAGAGGTGCTGAAACAGGACAGACTTGTGGACACAGCAAGGGAAGGAGAGACTGGGAGGAATTGCGAGAGTTGCTTTGAAACGTATACCTTACCGTGTGGGAAGCAGATAGCAAGGGAGAAGTTGCTGTATAATACAGGGAGCTCAACCCAGCGCCCTCTGACAACCCAGAGGGGTAGGAGGGAGGTTCAGAAGTATTTGTACAGGGGCTGTATGTACATTTATGGCTGGTTGATGTTGTTGTATGACGTGACTCAGCACAACATCGTAGAGCGATTATCAGTTCAGTCAGTCATGTCCGAATCTTTGCGACCCCATGGACTGTAGCACACCAGACTTCCATGTCCTTGACCAGCTCCTGGAGCTTGCTCAAACTCATGTCCATCAAGTTGGTGATGCCATCCAACCATCTCATCCTCTGTCATCCCCTTCTCCTCTTGCCTTCAATCTTTCCCAGCATCAGGGTTTTTTCCAATGAGTCAGCTGTTCGCATCAGGTGGCCAAAGTATTGGAGTTTCAGCTTCAACATCAGTCCTTCCAATGAACACCCAGGACTGATCTCCTTTAGGATGGACTGGTTGGATCTGCTTGCAGTCCAAGGGACTCTCAAGAGTCTTCTCCAACACCACAGTTCAAAAGCATCAATTCTTCGGCCCTCAGTTTTCTTTATAGTCCAACTCTCACATCCATACATGACTACTGGAAAAACCAGAGCCTTCACTAGACGGACCTTTGTTGGCAAAGTAATGCCTCTTATCCTCCAAAAAAAAAAAAAAAATCACCGTCCTAGAAGCTCTGAATTTTCTTTTCCAGGCTAGAAATGTTCACCTCATTATGCTCATGAAAAACAACCAATGGAAGTTGTTATTCAAAAATTATTGTGGACACGTGTTCATCTGTTTAAAAAAATTACAAAAGAAAATTACATTGGTGGGAACAGTGGTGCAAAATTTCATAAGCTGTTTTTGTTGTATATTTAAAAATAAGTGAAAGTCAACTAACAGAGGAATAAAAGCATGGTGGGTCATGATCAATACTCATTATCTTACAGAGCCTGTGCATGCACGGTATTGTGGTGTTTTCATATCATCCACCCCACAAAGAATTGAAAAATCATTAGCCCACAAAAGTTCCATCTGTCCGTAGTGTCTGCACTAATTTTTCCTTCTTCTCCACCCATTCATCAATGGCTGCATCTTTTCCTTCTTATCAGGATCTACTTTACACCACTGCCCATCTCAGACTGGATTTAAAAAAAAAAAAAGGAGTCTTGCAAATACCTGAACAATAGGCTTTGTGAGGTGGATGGCTTACCTCCAGTCCCCCGAGACCGCATCTTTACCCCAAATTTCCTTAGCTTCCACCACACACCCCCCGACCCCGCCCCACCAAAGGAAACAATAGCTGTCAGCCCCACCAAGCTGTGTGTTTCTGAGATGCAGCTGAATAATCAATTACTGGGTGAGTGTATCTGAGTTTTCCCTGGCTGCCTTCCACGTGCCTTCCAAACTTCAAAGTCTCCAGGAGCAGGTCTGCAGGGCCCTCCTCCCAGACCTTCTCAACATCCTGTCTGTCACTCATCCCAAACCTCCGAGGCAGCTTCTGCCGTCACCAGCCACAGCTTCGCTTCACCCATCCTTTCCACAAGGGGTCTGGAAAGAAAGACCATTGTTCCCCCGGAAAAGGGAGGAGCTGGAAAGGAGACGCGGCCCAGACAGCAGCATCTGGCAACTCTGTGGCTCAGGGTGAGAACCAGAAGCTACGAAATAGAGACTTGAAAACAAGTTCTCTTTTCATTTTGGTAAGTTAAGTGGCAATAGTACAACAATGCAGGTAGATCCGAACTGTGAAGACCTGTGAGGAAGCAGAACCTTGAATGCCCTCCTGCTTGCATGCGCCCGGAGCCGGACACAGTTAGGAAGGGCAGGGCGTCTGTGCTTCTGGTTGTTTGCGGAGTTTACTGTAAGAAAAGTCGAAGGGTATCAAGTGACTGAACAGTGGCAGCTTGCCAGCTGTGAGAGCAAGCTGGGAAACCGCTTAAGGAGCAGAAAAATTCTTGTCTGTGACGATGTCCAGTTTTTCTGAGTGTTGGTGTGGATATTTATGTCACTTTGGGGAAAATGATGGCACAGACCGAAGCCCTGATAGGAGGGTGGTTGGCGGGTGGATCAGACAGCAGGTTGTAATGGTTCAGTTGAAAAACAAACACTGTTTATGTAACAGGTCGTGCACCCAGGCCAAAAGAGCCTTGTTAGGACGACATTTGCTAAGATGTACAGTTTAACAGTTTTTTGCATTTTTCGCTGGGATTCTTGGGGTTCCCTTGGGGCTCAGCTGGTAAAGAATCCGCCTGCAATGTGGGAGACCTGGGTTCGATCCCTGGGTTGGGAAGATCCCCTGGAGAAGGGAAAGGCTACCCACTCCAGTATTCTGGCCTGGAGAATTCCATGGACTATACAGTCCATGGGGCCGTAAAGAGTCAGACGTGACTGAGTGACTTTCACTTTCACTTTCAAGCTGAGGATTCAGACAGACCTGTGTTGAGCGAGTTGGGTTAACAATTCTCAAAATCGGCCAGCTCTAGAGAAAAGCCAGACTCAAGTGTTTTCATCTGTCAAATGGGAGCTATCCTTGTTCCCTTCACAGAGGTCTGGGGTGGAGGCAAAATGAGATAATTACCAGCTGCCCAACAGTGGGATTTTTAAAAATGTGTTGGAGCACAGTTGCTTTACAATGTTGCGTTAGTTTCTACTGTGCCATGAAATGAACCAGCCATCTGTACACATGTATCCCCTCCCTTTTGGGCTTCCTGCCCTTCCAGGTCACCGCCGAGCACTACACAGAGTAGCTGCGCAGTCTGTCTCATGAGCTGTCTATTTCACGCACAGTGCCAATAGCGAATGCGTGTCAGCCCTGATCTCCCAGTTCCTCTCACCCACCCCTTCCCCCCTTGGTACCATACAGTTTTCTCTACATCTGTGTCTCTATTTCTGCTCTGCTAATAAGATCTCCGATACCATTTCTCTAGATCCCACATATCTGTGCTAGCATACGACGTTTGTTTCTCTCTTTCTGACTTACTTCCCTCCGTCTGACAGTCTCTAGGCTCATCGATGTCTCTGCAAAGGAGCCAACTTCATTCCTTTTTATGGCTGAGTTATATTCCATTGTATATACACGTACCACGTCTTTATCCGTTTCTCTCTTGATGGACATTTAAGTTGCTTCCACGTTCTAGCTATTGTAAATAGTGCTGCTATGAACATTGGGTGCATGTATCTTTTTGAATTATGGTTTTCTCTGAGTATATGCCTAGTAGTGGGATTGCTGGGTCATGTGGCAGTGGGATTTTGTTTGTTTATTCAGGGTTTCTAGAAAAAGTGATAAAGTCCACTAGGTAACATTATGTGTTTGAAAAAATCTTTGGAAGGAATCTTTTTTTTTTTTTTTTTTAGTGTCATTATTTGGCCTTTTTTTGCCACCTTATTTTTTTAATTGAAGGATAATTGCTTTACAGAATGCTGTGGTTTTCTGACATACATCATCAAGAATCAGCCATGGGCACACCCGTATCCCCTCCCTGCTAAAGCTCCCTCCCATCCCCTCCCCATCCCACCCTTCTAGATTGCCACAGAGCCCCTGTTTGAGTCATACAGCAAATTCCCATTGGCTATCTATTTTACATATGGTATCCTTAGGAGGTATAATAACAGCAAAAAGATTATAACTATAAACCAAGGACATAGTTGCTGAGTTTCCACTAGATATATACAAGGCCCTGGGGACTAAGATTTCTTGCTATTTCATGCATCATAAAGAATAAGAGGAAAATTACTTGTTTCCCAGGTTGAAACAGTGGAGGGGAAAATAGAGGGTGACTACTAATAGAGGGTGGGAGGCTTCTTTGAGGGTAGCAAAAGAAGTCTAAAATTAAGTGATGGTATGGGTTGCATAATCCTCCAAATATAATTAAATGCACTGGGACGGGGGAGCCTGGTGGGCTGCCGTCTATGGGGTTGCACAGAGTCGGACACGACTGAAGTGACTTAGCAGCAGTACACTTTCAGTGGGTGCACAGGACGGTATGTGGAGTATATCTCAATAACGATGTTCAAAAGCAACGTAGAGAAACAGGATAAAGCTAAAAGAAACAAGAACCAAACAACCAACCACAGTCAAGCATTGGGCAGGAATATACCAAACTGGCTTGGTCCCTGTCCCTATGGAGCATCACGTCTTAAGGAGCAGCCACACATTTGCTAACTGGCCACATAAAGAGGGGGCTGGATAGAGAATAAATGAGTGTAACTCAACTATGCTTCAATGGAATAAATTTTTTAAAAAGAAAAACTGGGAACAGGGCCATGATTCTACTGTAGCTACTGGAAATCACCCCACAATAAACAGGTGCCTCGCCTTTGAGCAGTGGTCCTCCCTGAGGCTAGAGACTTACAGGCTTCATCACCAGCCAGTTTTGGCCCTGGGACTCAGTTCTGGCCAATGGTGTGTGAACAGAGGTCACGTGGACATGTTTTCACGTCATCCTCCTCAGAGCAAGATCTGCTTCCTTTTCTACTGTCCCGGTGGATGGGAAAACAGCTCCAACCTTGTGAACTTTGTAGATGGCAGAACATCAAGTTGGCAGCATGACCTAGTTACCAGTCTAGGAAGCCTCATTGTCTTGTATTATTTCTGACGAGAAATCTGATACATCCTTATCTTAGTTTTTCTGTCCATACAGAGCGCATTTCCTCTGTGGCTGCTTTTAAGATTTTCTGTTTATCTCTGGTATAAGCACACTTTGTTTTTTATTTTGATGAGTTTAAGCAAGTTTTGATTGAGATGTGCCCTTGTATAATTCTCATGTCTATTGTGCTAGGGCAACACTGAGTTTCTCAGATCTACGTTTTCATTCAGTTCAGTTCAGTTCAGTCGCTCAGTCGTGTCCGACTCTTTGCGACCCCAGGAATCACAGCACGCCAGGCCTCCCTGTCCATCACCAACTCCCAGAGTTCGCTCGGACTCACGTCCATCGAGTCCGTGATGCCATCCAGCCATCTCATCCTCTGTCGGCCCCTTCTCCTCCTGCCCCCAATCCCTCCCAGCATCAGGGTCTTTTCCAATGAGTCAACTCTTCTCATGAGGTGGCCAAAGTACTGGAGTTTCAGCTTTAGCATCATCCCTTCCAAAGAAATCCCAGGGCTGATCTCCTTCAGAATGGACTGGTTGGATCTCCTTGCAGTCCAAGGGACTCTCAAGAGTCTTCTCCAACACCACAGTTCAAAAGCATCAATTCTTCGGTACTCAGCCTTCTTCACAGTCCAACTCTCACATCCATACATGACCACTGGAAAAACCATAGCCTTGACTAGACGGACCTTTGTTGGCAAAGTGGTGTCTCTGCTTTTGAATGTGCTATCTAGGTTGCTCATAACTTTCCTTCCAAGGAGTAAGTGTCTTTTAGTTTCATGGCTACAATCACCATCTGCAGTGATTTTGGAGCCCAAAAAAATAAAGTCTGACACTGTTTCCACTGTTTCCCCATCTATTTCCCGTGAAATGATGGGACCAGATGCCATGATCTTACTTTTCTGAATGTTGAGCTTTAAGCCAACTTTTCCACTCTCCTCTTTCACGTTCATCAAGAGGCTTTTTAGCTCCTCTTCACTTTCTGCCATAAGGGTGGTGTCATCTGCATATGTGAGGTTATTGATATTTCTCCCAGCAATCTTGATTCCAACTTGTGCTTCTTCCAGCCCAGCGTTTCTGATGATGTACTCTGCATATGTTAAATAAGCAGAGTGACAATATACAGCCTTGACATACTCCTTTTCCTCTTTGGAACCAGTCTGTTGTTCCATGTCCAGTTCTAACTGTTGCTTCCTGACCTGCATATAGGTTTCTCAGGAGGCAGGTCAGGTGGCCTGGTATTCCCATCTCTTGAAGAATTTCCCACAGTTTATTGTGCGCCACACAGTCAAAGGCTTTGGCATAGTCAATAAAGCAGAAATAGATGTTTTTCTGGATGAAGTTGGGATAAGAACACAACTGGCCATGATCGCTTCAAATATCTTCTTCTCCCACCTATCCTGTTAATTTTACAGAATACAATCACACATCAAATAGGCTGCTTGCAATTGTCCTTCAGTTCCTTGATAATCTTTTCATTGTCTGTTTTTTCCCTCTGAGTTTTATTTTGAAGAGTGTACATCACTAGCGTTCCATGATCACTAATCTTTTCTCCTGTTACGTCTGATCTGAAATCAATCTCATCCAGGGTTTGTTTTGTCTTATGTGCTATAGACTGATAGACTGCATCTCTACGAGTTCACTGTGGGTCATTTATCCATATATATAGAATGTCTTTGTCAGTCAGAGTCGTCTTCAATTAAAACCTGCCTTCTGAACATCTGGAATACAGTTATAACTGCTTTCGTGTCTGTGTCTGCCAGTGTGAAACATCTGTCTTGGTTCTTGATCCATTTCAGCATATTGAGTAGTCTCAATTCCGGCCCTATTTTCTGGTTTCATTGTGGGCCTGGGGATGTTTGGAAGCTAGCCATTGTGAATTTCACCGTCTTCGGTGATGGATAGTTCTGTCCTTCTCTAAGTGTTTTTGAGAGTTTTATAGGATACCGTGAAGTTACTTGGGAATAACTTGATCACTTTGGAACTTGGCATGGATGGTCTCCTAGGCAGGTCTGGAGCAGCACTCAGTCTAGAGCTAATTAGCTCCCACTGTTAAAGCAAGATCTTCCTCTCCCCCATGCCCCATGAAGTATGAGTTCTCACCGGGGAAAAGGCCATTATTCCTGGCTCTGTGTGAGTACCAGGCAATGTTCCCTTTATTTCTTTCAGTGGTTCTTTGCCTGTCTTGGGCAGTTTTCTTGCAGGCTTGTACTGAGCTCTACTCTGTGGAACGCGCAGGAATGAGTGTCTCTTTGGGGGTTCTCTCTAAGTGCAGCTCTTCCCTCCCCAAAACTCTGCCCTGCGTGTACTAGTCTGGCGGTCTGCATGCTCCAGCTGCCTCGGTATCCCTGGACACAGCTCAATGCTCACCTAAAGAGCTGAAGGTTTCTCCAGGGTCCCCCCTCATCAGAGGCAAACTGAGGCAATAACAGCATGAGCTTCATCTATCTCCCACTTCTCAGGGATCACTCTCTTTGGTCACTTGGTGTATAATGCCTTGGAAATAGTTTTTCCGTGTATTTTGTCTTTTCGTTTGTCAGGTTTTTTTTCAGGTGGGTGGGTAAATCTTGTTCATCCATCTTGTCTGGAAGTAAAAGATATGCTTCCCAGGATCTTATTTAATCTTATCAATGAGCCTTTGAAAGAGCTAACCCCACCTCCATTTACCAGAAGAATACGAGGTTCAGACAGGTAGCATAACCTGTCTCACACCATTTGTAAGCGGCAGGGCCTGGATTTCACCCCATTTGCCTCTTGGAAAGAGTTGTTTATACAAGTCCATGCGCTGTGTATTCCCATCACTTAAAATGCTCTAGGGTGAAAGGAGAGGAATTGGGCTTGAAAATAGGCTCCAGGATACTCTTTGGAACCCCAGAGGCCAGTTCCCTGCTCCTTTAGGATCTGGACATTAAGTCAGGATGGAAATTCGAACACATGGTCCAGACACAGGGACCACACCACTGGCTATCATCTCTTCCTTTCTCAGAGCAATCTTCTAGCTCAGTGGGTCTCAAAGTTGCGAACAAACAAATGGACTCTTGACTGGAGAGAATATGCAAAGTCTTGAGTTACGAAGGAAAAACTGAGAAAATAAAGAAAAGACTGAAAATTAAAATACTTGATTCTGGCATGTGCCCCCAGTAAGAACCACCAGCATATAGAAATTAATTCTTCAAGGTGGAGAATTTCATACTCTGAGTGAAATTATCCAATGAATGGCTCAGCAGGTAAAGAATCTGCCTGCAGTGCAGGAGACACAAGAGACGCAGGTTTGATCCTGAGTCAGAAAGATCTCCTGGGGGAAGAAATGGCAACCCACTCCAGTATTTTTGCCCGGACAGCCCCCTGGACAGAGGAGTCTGGTGGACTACAGCTCAAAGGGTCACAAGAGTCAGACACGACTGAGCAACTAAGAACACTTGAGTATAAGTGAAGGTGTACCATTAATTTTACTCTCGACACTCTCTTTTATTCCGTGGATGTGCTCCCCTCCCTCACTGTGGGGCAGCTGAGACACGGTCAGGCATATCCTTCAGACCCAGCTGAGCACGAGAACTGCTTTTCTCCAACTGTGGCCACTGGCTTTTAGTTCCATGCCCCGAGCTGAGACATTCCAAGTTCCTCCCTAGGACTTTGTTCATCTAGGGCTGGAAGATAAGGGTTTTATCTGTGGGGATACAGAATTAGAAGGCATGAATCTGAGTTATCTGGGAGCCATCTCTTAAACCATGCAAAGAAAACTTGTGTGCAGTAGAGAGGATCTGACGACAGGCAAGAGAAGCACAGCCAAGGACTGGCGTGCAGCGGGCTTGGGGCCAAGGCATCAGAAAATATAGGTCCTCAGTTTAACCAGTTCACCATCTGCAGGTCCCACAGTGCCTGCAGCCAGTGTTTGGACCTCCCAGTTGCATGATCTGGTAAATACTATTCTTTTTAAATTGGTCTCTGCTAGGTTTCTGTTACTTATGACCAAGAGAGTCTTTGTGCATACAAAGGCGAATTTACTCCATTCAAAGACTGGGAATTAGTAGGGGAGCTGGGACGAGAATGCTGCTGTTTCAAATACACTAGGCAAGAGAGACACTTTAGGCCCTCTTTTTTTTTTTTTTTCATGACAGGGTGAGCAAAGGCTGCCCCGTGCACACAATCTGATGGTTTTTATTGTTGTTGGCGTGTGTATGACAGAAGCATAGCAGCTTGGTACCAGCTCATGCTAGAGGCATGGAAGATTCCTTGCACAACCTGTAGGGAAGATCTTGTTATAGTCTCCCTTTGAAAGATGAAGAAGTGGAGGCTTGAAGAGGTGAAGGGCCTCAAGTCCAGAGCTGGTCGGTGTTAGAGCCAGGATTCTCGAGTGAGGGCAGCCTGACTTCCCAGCCCTGCTCTTGGGAGCTGCGCTCTTTTGCCCCTGAGTGTGTGTATCCGCAGCCTTCTGCTGGAGCACCAGGTGACGTCAGGAAGTGATCTCTGGCTCAACAGTCTAGTAGGAATTTTCTTTCGTATCAGGCACTTTCATCCAGATTGCTTCCTTGAAGAATGAAAGAGGAAGTCTCACATCAGAGCAGAAGAGGACAGAGACACAGGATTGCTCCCCTCTTTGCATAGCTCTTCAGCCAAATGTTTCCTCATTTGATGTTGGCGTCATGTAAGAGAGTGCCGGTCAAGATGGCTGAGAGTGAGCTCTGGTACACAAGGGAATATTCATAATATACTCTTCCAGAAGGATGTATTATCCCATCTCAGGTGTCATTCTGGCAGAATTTACATGTGATTCCTGCTGATCTAACGAATTGGAAACAAATCAATGTGCTTTTTCTTCAATGACACCAAAGCACTTATTTTTAGAAAATTCTCAGTTGCCCTGATTACCATCTGAGAAAAGAAAAGCCCAAAGGGCACACACTGAGGTCAGTTCAGTCTTTGCAGTGTTCCGTGTCTGAATACATACACAGCATCCATGAGTCAGCCATATACATGTCACTTTCAGTGGAACGACGCCTGTTTGGACAAGTGAGACTGGGAAGCAATTTTCCTTAGGGTCATTTCTCATCCGGAAAAAAAAAAATTGAAGTTGGGGGGAGGTGAAAACGTAAGTGGACTTTTAACAGTCAGTGGGACCAAATCTAATAAATAAAATGACCCAGACCCCTCCGGCATTTGTTGCAACGGCTTTGGCTTTTATCAGCAGTAGGGTTCAGAAAAGTCTTGCTGGGACAGCTGAGGAGAACTCAGTAGGGGCTGCGTGTTTAGACGGGGTGGGGCTGGGAACAGTCACAGAAGGCCCACCCTGGGTCTGGGCTGTGGGAACAGTAAACACAGCGGAGACTCCCATGTCCTAGGGAGGAAGAGACCATCACCAGGCACTTGGGAAGAATGGAGCTGCAGGGTCTCCTGTGGCTTCGGGGGCCCCTCCTCCCTGAGTGCATCGTCACGCGTCTTTCTCACACACCAGATGGTCTCTGCCTCGGAGCTGGCAAGCTGGCGCTCCTCCTCTCTCAGTTGGCCAATACCTACAGGCTAGAGTTCACAGGAAGAGAGTGGATTTGGAGCTGAGCAGAGTGGCACAGTGCCCCAAACCTGCTTGGGCAGCTCTACTGGGCCGACGGTGAACAGGGAGCCTTGAGTCCTTGGGTTGGCTCCACTGCTGACTATGTGAATCTGGGCAAATTCAATGACCTCTCTGAGCCCCAGGAATCTCATCTAAAAAATGAGCAGGTACCTCCTGAAGAAAAACCTTTGAGATGCTCTAATTAAAACAGGCCATGATTCTAAAAAAAAAAAAGAGAGAGAGAGAGAGAGAAAAGAACTGCCAAGAGACCATTGTTCTATTGTGTGTAGAATGTTCCAAAGATTCAAAATTCCCCACATTTGTTTTCTGCCCTCGGGTTGGAAGTAAAGGAGCAAAAAGCAGATGAGAGGGAAACAAGAGAGTCCCTCGGGATATGTCCAGAAGACCCTGTGTGCTAATATTTGCTTACTATTTGTCTTTAAACCAATTCACTATTTTCCCCCACAATAGAAGTACTTACAAAGTAATACTGATATCATTTGCTATAGTAAAGTTTTAAACATTGTATTATTTTCTTTGTATTCCCGCCCCCCCCCCCCACCCCCCACCACCACCACCATTAGCTTCTGATGAGACAGTGTTGCTTGCCAAGGGTTCTAGCCCCAGGCTTGTTCTTTCTTTAATGCTTGCTAATCTCTCTTTTTAATGGAGAGGTATTAAACTCTACTAGTTCTGAGCCAAAAAGCTTCCCGTTGAGGCAACCAGCAAGTGAGAAAAGGAGTCCCTTTTCAGCTCTGTGCAGTCCTTGAGATTTCACTGTTAACTTTGTTCATGTACTTCGGAAAATCATCTGATTCTGAAAATCACTACCAGTGGTGCCTAGAAAGCATTCTCCACATTAGGGAATGGAGACTGCAGGTTCCCCCATGCCTAACCAGAAGTCCAATTCAACAGTTTAAGCCTTGCTGGGTGAAATCAGTCCTGGCCATTAGAAGGATTTCCTTGCAAAGGGCAGGATGCCGTACTCTTATCACCATTTGCTTTGGTTTTTATACAGGTCTTCCATAGAAAGTAATTATTCTCAAACAATTCTGGTCTTGTCCAATACTTCCTGGAGAGTGATAGAACAGAAGCCTCAGTCGCTAGGACCAAGCTTTGGACAAGCCATCCCTCTGAGCCATTTTGGAAACTCATCAAGCTTCTTGGGAACTGGCAGAGCTTATATTCCTACATACCTGCTGAAGTCAGGTCCTTCCTAATCACACAAAACATACGTGAGAAAGTCCACAAATTGTCAAAATACTATACGCAGCAGTGAAACTTAGAGGCAGAGAGGTGTGATAGAAAAATTCCTGTTATTCTTTCTAAATAGTACACTTTAATATCAGAGTGTGTTGGTGGGCACTTGAGGAGGATGATACTGTGAAATGTTTTGTTGATAACGGCAGGAAATACTGCTGATGGGTAATGAACTTCAAGTGAACAGGAATGCAAGGATGTGGGTCTTCAGGACTGTGGCGGCTATCTTTTCAATTCTTTTTGGAATTTCTGGATCTTTCTTTTTTTTTCCTAGTCTAATCAATATTTTTAGAGTATTTTACCCAACAATAGAAAAATACACATTCTTTTCAAGTGTCTATGGAACATATATGAAAATAGACCAAACCACAGACCTGCTTTCAATTCCTGAAGGTATGTTGCTTCTTTAAATTTAATTTTTATTTTATATTAGAGTTGAGTTGGGGCTTCCCAGGCGGCACATTGGTAAAGAATCTGCCTATCAATGCAGGAGATGCAAGAGACGCAGGTTGGATCCCTGGGTCAAGAAGACCCTCTGGAATGGCAAGCCGCTCCAGTGTTCTTGCTTGGAAAATTCCATGGACAGAGCGGCTTGGCAGGTTACGTCCATGGGGTCACAAAGGCTCAGACATGACTGAGCGACTGAGAATAGTTGATTCATAATGTTATTAGTTTCAAGTGTACAAGCAAAGGGATTCAATTATTCTAAACATATATCCATCCTTTTTCATATTCTTTTCCCATATAGGCTATTACAGATTATTGAGTAGAGTTCCCTGTGCCATGCAATAGGTCTTTCTTGATTATTATATATATATAGAGTGTGTGTGTGTGTGTGTGTGTGTGTGTGTGTGTCCCAAAGCCATAATATATCCCTGAATATATTCCCTGGAATCTCTGAATCTTAATTCTATGTTCAGCTTTTCGGGGAAGCACCACTTTTCTTCACAGTAGCCTCAGTATTTTATGATCCCGTAAATGATGTATGCAGATTCTAATTTCTCTCTACCCTCACCAACACTTACTATTTTCCATTTCTGATTATAGCCATTCTAGTAGACATGAAGTCATATCTTTGTTTTTGGTGTGTGTTTCCCTAGTGACTCTGTTGAACTTCTGTCCATGTGCTTATTAGCCATGCATATATCTTCTTTTGAGAAACCTCCACTCAGGCATCTCAGCAACTGTTTAATTAGGCTGTTCGTCTTCTTGCCTTTCCCTGGTGGCTCAGCAGGTAGAGAATCTGCCTGGAATGCAGGAGACACAGGAGACACCGGTTCAATCCCTGAGTTGGGAAGGGATCCTCTGGAGAAGGAAATGACAACCCACCCCAGTATTCTTGCCTGGGAAATCCCACGGACAGAGGAGCCTGGCGGGCTGTAGTCCATAGGATTGCAGAGCTGGACATGACTGACTAAGCACGACCTGGCCAGTCTTCTTGTTGCTGAGTTTTAGAAATTCTTTATGGTGAGTGCTAAGTCGCTTCAGTCATGTCTGACTCTTTGTGACCCTATAGACTGTAGCCCTCCAGGCTCCTCTGTCCATGGGATTCTCCAGGCAAGAATTCTGGAATAGGTTGCCATGCCCTCCTCCAGGAATTTTTATATATTTATTTTAATACATATTTAATATACTGTATGTATTATATATTTTGTATGTTAAATCTTTACCAGATATATGATTTGCAATCCCCCAGTCCCCATTTTTTAGATTGTCTTCTCCCTTTCTTAACAATATCCTTTGGCACCCAGAAGTTCTTAATTCTGATGAAGTCCTATTTATCTATTTGTGGGTGTTGCCCGTGCTTTTAGAGTCTGTATTAGTTTGCTAGGGCTGCCGCAACAAAGCCCCTCTGGCCTTTTGTTTTGCCATAGCAAAAACACATTTGGTTTCCTCTGAGATCTCTCTCTTTGGTTTGCAGATGGCTGCCCGCTTGCCGCCTCTTTACCTGGCTTTTCTCTGCACACACACATCCTGATGTCTCTCTGTGCCCAAATTTCCTTCTCTTGGAGAGATGCCGGTCATATTGAATGAGGGCCCACCTATACAACCTCATTTAGCCTCTGTTACCACTTTACAGGTTCTGTCTCTAAACAGAGTCAGATTTTGAGGTATCGGAAGTTAGAGCAACAGTGTTTGATTTGAGGTAGACACAATCCATCCCGTGACAGAGCCGTCACTAAGAATTCATTGCCAAATCCCATTCGTTGAATTTTACTTTCAACCGATATTTATTGACTGCTTAGCCTATGGGAGATAATGTGCCGGATACTAGACACACAGAAAGGCTCCTGCCCACATGAAGCTTACTTATCTGTTAGGGCGAAGGCGAAGTCGCTCAGTCGTGCCCTACTCTTTGCGACCCCATGGACTGTAGCCCACCAGGCTCCTCCATCCATGGAATTTTCTAGGCAAGAGTACTGGAGTGGGGTGCCATTTCCTTCTCCAAATCTGTTACAGGAAACAGGAAATAAATAACAGTAGACAGCAACAAGTTGTATGATGAAAATAAACATACATTTTAAAAAATAAAATGCCAGAATATAAGAAGATAAAGAGTGACTGGAGAAGAAAGAAGCTACTCAAACTGAATGATCAGGTGTCAACTCTGAGTTGATACTGCCTCTGGTACCTGAATGGCAACCCACTCCAGTATTCTGGCCTAGAGAATCCCATGGATGGAGGAGCCTGGCGGGCTACAGTCGATGGGGTCACAAAAGAGTTGGACATGACTGAAAGGACTTAGTGCACGTGCGCACGCACACACACACATACACACCCCTGAATGATTAGACAGGACCCTTGGTTGCAAGCCCTAGGAGAAAATTCAGTCTTACTCCCTTGAAAACCACACTCATATCCATACCACTTGCTCATAGTAGCAGAAGCAAGATTTGTACTCAGGTCTCCCAATTTCCTTGTATTATGCATTTCAAGATTAATCACTCAAGTTTGAACAATTGGGTAGTTTATCACTAGAAGGAGAAAAGGTAAAAGGTAAAAAGGGATGTGATTTCTATTTATTTATGGATCAAATTTAAGGAATCTTTGGCAGCCGTGAGGGGGGTAATCAAATGACATATTAACTTGAACAGTATTTTGACAAGCTGCGTGGAATGTAGGTTCCCGAGAATGACTTAAAATCAATAAACAACATTCCTTGCTGGGGAAGGTGGCAGGCACGCTGATCAGCTATCCTGGAAAGGAAGGCAATGCGTACATTCCACGCTCCAGACCGAGGGCTGGCCACAGTGGGATTTCTGAGTGGCTGAGGAGAAACAAGAAGATGCAAACGCACGGTCTTTGGTGAACTCGCCTGATGAATACCAAAAGGACAGGTTGACTCTTCTAGTCCCCAATGCCTGACAGCAAAACATGGCGGCAGCTCAGTGTAGAAATCACACTGCACTCTTGCAGGATTGCAAGGACCCCAGCCCAGTTCTCAGCATCCTTCTGAGACCAGACCACACTCTCCTCCTTGGGAAAGCACCACCCAAGGCAGATCTGTGCAACATGCTGCCTTCTCCCACAGCTCACCTCCCAAGTCACTGCACTTCCCAGCACAGTCTTAGCACACTGCCGTATATAAAACAAACAGCAAGGACCTACTTCAGAGCACAGGGAACTCTGCTCAGTACTCTCTAATAACCTATATGGGACAAAATCTGAAAATGAGTAGATTTGTGTATGTGTATAACTGAGGCACATTTCTGTCCGCCTGAAACTAACACAGCACTGTAGATCAAGTATACTCCAACATCAAATTTAAAAAGATTTAAGGAAACAACAAATAACAAAGAGTGGGTGTAGATCCTTCGAGAGAGAGAGGGAGGGAGGCAGAGAGAGTTTATTTTTGATTCCCTAACAATCCATCTTATTTGCACCATTTTCTAACTTGAGCAGGAAAGACAATGTCTTTTTTTGGATTTTTGCTAAATCTTAATCACCATGAACTCCACCACCTTGCTTTCCTGCCCCATGCCGAGTGTTTTAATCCCAAATTCATTCCTCCAGCTTTTGCACATAGCATTTTGTACACTCCGGACATTTTTCCATATTCTGCCTCCTTTCTCTGTGGGTTTTTTTCCCCCTTGTCCTCTGCAATTACATGTCTCCGAACATAAGGGCCATGTCTTACTCATCTTTGCCTCTACCACCGCCTCTGTCATGCTAGGAACAAACACATTCTCCATAATTTGTCTTTGTTTTTTTTTTTTGTTTTTTTTTTTTTTAGTGGCAGACAAATTCAGTGAATTTTAAAACTGTTTCACAGTTTATGTTTAAAAAATTGAGAGCTGTCCTTGTGGGTTTCTGCATAACTCTCATAAACCAGCTGTCTGATAAATGTACAAAGTAGATACTGTAGAAAGAATGGTGTAAGGTTGTCACATGAGAAAATCTAATTGCCCTATATCAAAGTGAGAGGAACAAAGCTAAGTGAAACAATTTTTTAAAATGTACTCACTGGGGAAATTGATGTAAGAAATGTCTACTGTCTAGCCATCTACAAGCCACAAATCCAAGGCTTGATGGGACAAATATTATACAGAGAGAAGGGTCTCTATTAGAATTAAGCATTTGAAAAAGAACAGTATGTATAATGCAAGAGTAGTTTTCAACAATATATTTGTGCATGAGCGCTATACGTTATTTTAAATATAAATAGTAATACAGCGGGGCTTCCCAGGTGGTGCTAGTGGTAAGGAACCTGCCTGCCAGTGCAGGAGACACAGGAGACCTGGGTTTGATTGGGTTGGGAAGATCCCCTGGAGGAGGGCATGGCAACCCACTCCAGTGTTCTTGCCTGGAGAATCCCATGGACAGAGGAGCCTGGAGCACTGTGGTCAACAGAGTCGCAGAATCAGACATGATTGAAGTGACTTAGCATGCGTGCATGCGGTAATACGTCAGTGCATTAACAGGAATGAAGATACTCATGAAAATACTTAGACCCATTCTCTGTCTCAAGGGAATTAAAATCAAGGAAATAATTAATTTGAGTAGATATAAGGTAATTCTTAACTAGTACAGAGAAGAGTTTTTCATATTTATACAAAAATTGAATTTAAACATTATAATTGCTAGTCTTTCAGTGTTTTAAGACCTGCATTATGATCCAGGTAGCTAATGTAGCCAACTTTGCTTAATTCTACCACTAGGGCATGAAACAGCACGAACAGGGATATATTCTGATACTAGTTTAAAAATGCAAATGTAAAAGTGTATCAGTGATTACAAAATATGCTGGTCTGAAATGAAGCTTCATGGATCTGTCTTCTCACAGCAAAGAAAAGATCAAACATATTTTTGAAAAGTGGAAACTTTCCTTGATAGGGAAGAAGATAATGATCACATAGAGAAAAGCACAGGTATCTTCCTTCAGGGCTTGTGAAAACAATACTGTGGTCTGAAAATTCATTAGCGTACTTCTCTACAACCTTTGAATTTTCATAGAAACTAGGAAAGATGCCATTAGATTAGAAATATCCAAATGTTCTAAAGGGGAGACTATCTATTGAAGTCATGTCCCGAAAGCGAAGAAGCGACTTAATCTTTTTAAAAGGAAGGACTCTCTAAAGAGCCAGGTGCCTCTCATCAGACCTATGAGTATTTACAAATGTATGCTGATTCTACAGCAGCCTGTTTTTGCACCAAAATAACTGCATACATATCGGTGGTTTTCCTATGAGGCTGGTGGATCAGGGGACAAATGCGTCTTGGTGTCAGAGAAGGACTTGATAAAGTTGCCCTGATGGCTGTGTGTGCAGGATTATGACATGGGAACGAGATGCTGGGGCCTCTGAATAGAATCACAGATGACTGACGAGGTTGATTCACGACTTCTTGTCAGCTTGGTAGGAGGTCTGCAGCAGGGCGACGTGGGATCCCTCCCTTGGCTCCGTCTTGTTTGTCATTTTTTTATCAGTTACTCGGGTCGAAAGTATGCTTATCACATTTTCAGCTGCCACAAAACAGGGAGGGATTGCTAATAGCATAGATGATAGAAGCAAGGCACAGTGAAATCAACAGGGGGGAACGCTGTTCAAAAATGGAATGCAGATTGGGAGAAAAGGGCATCTTGCTTTGGGGGCTATTCGTCAGACCAGTACGTTTGCCATGGGAGGCATGAGAGTTTAAACTGAAAACAGTCAGGGATGTTTATGTTGTGGGGTCTGATGGTTCTATCTCTGCGTCAGAATCATCCCTGGAGTTGTGTGGACAGATGGGCGCCTCTCATTTCAAGGGGTTCATTAAATAAACTAGAGAGAAATCAGAGGAAGGTGAAAGGCAGCAGGAAGCCGACAGCACTAGCTTGCTATTCTGTAATCTGCTGGGAACTTTATATATTTGATTCCCTCAAAGCCCTATGATGTGTGTTCTGCGTTCATCAATTGACAGATGAGGAGACAGGGTCAATTTAAGGAAGTTATTTAGAGATTAAAGAGTAGCAAAGGGCCAAACTGAGATTTGAATCTAGGGCTAATAAGTTGCTTAACCATTAACTATTTCCTGCTCCAGAGAAGGCATCCAAATTTATTGAGGACACAAGCATTGTCTACTTATATTTTAAGCCTCAGCATATGGAAGAGGAAACAGACTGGACGATGTGGGTTTCCAGTTATGAGAACTAAGGTATGTGATGCAATTTTGTGGAGCAACTAATTCCTGCATAATTTTTTAAATATTTATTTTTTTGGCTGTGCTGAGTCATAGTCACAGCACGTGGGATATTTTGCTTGTGACATGTGGGATCTAATTCCCTGATCAGGAATCAAACTGAGGACCCTGCGTTGGGAGCTCAGAGTCTTAGCCACTGGACCAGCAGGGAAGTCCCTAATTTCTGCTGTCTTTAAGGAAGAAGTATGACCAAGAATTATCCCACCATGCAAAGTCCCATCCACATAAAACTTGAATTTCCTTTCACTGGAGCTCTTGAAGCAGAGAATAGAAGGTCATCTGTCATGGATATGTGGAAAAGATTCCTGACTCTCTTTCTGAGCTCCAAGTCTTGCACCATCCTTTCCAGCACGAAAAATTCATTGAGTGAATAAGCCAAGCCCACAAGAAATGCAGCTATACTCAGAAAGGACCAATTTGCCAACTTCTCTGCTTTAGTACTTTTGAGCTCCTGCTGTTTAATCCCATGTAACATTCCAGATTGCTGGCATTTTATTTCCAGCCCTACAACTTGCTAGCCCTGTGACTACAGATCAAGTTACCTGACTTTTTCAGGATCATTTTCCCCACATGCAATCAGGGAGAAGCATACTGCCTTCTTCAAACGGTTGTGCAACCATCAAGCGAGACATTTATTTTTTAAAATTGTAAGCCACCACCCCCAGATCCTAGCAAAATCTCAGTCAATGTTAATGATAGATAGTAACAGCTTGGTGACCGTAGCTGTTATCAACAGAGTTTACGTTTTCTTGTTCTTTTCTTTCTCTTTTCTACCTTTTCTTTCATCCAGGGAGGATATCAAACTGCTCGAGGAGGCAGTTTGAGGTTCAGATGGGCCAGAGTAGGTTCTGCCTTTCCTCTTACTCCACTGCAGAGTTTATCTTAGAATTGAGCCTGCCTCCAACAGGCAGAGGATCAGCAGTTCTGGACAGGGACCCAGACATTTAATTCCACTGTGTTTCAGAACAGAAGTCAAGAACCAGCATCTCCTTCCACAGGCACTTTCTATCTTCTTGGTATCTTTGTTCTTGTCTTTTTGATCACTGACATTTATGTGTGAAGCATGTTCATCTTAACATACTCAGCTGGTTTGGAAGTGTGTAACATACAGAGTGGGAGCCCCCTGTCCTCCGTGTACTGACCCACCCCATTCCCCAACGCCCGCCTCCACACATGTGCACATCCCCAGTAGGAGAGCTTGGTTGAGAATGTGATGTGTTATCTGTCCAGATTTTTTTCCCTGTTCAGCCACAAAGTTCCCCCTTTCCTATTTCATTTATATACTCAACAGTCATAAAACATTGCCTCTTTACATATGATGACTATAAAGACCAGAGCAGGCTAGTCTCCCAAAGACAGTAGCCATTAGGGTTGGAACTGTGCTCTAAATTGGCTGATCCTTATCCCAACAAAGGCAGTCTTAAAGTTGTTGAAACAAGACTTCTGGCTTATGGCATAAAGAATCATCAAAAAGATTGTTAGCAAAATTGAATTCATTAGTATTTGCTTTGAAGCTTTTACATTGAAGAGACAATTAATTTATAGAGCTCTGTAAAGAAGTGTATAGCCAAAGGCTTTATCATCCAAGAATGTGTCATAACTATTTTCTTTAAAATGTAAGACAAAGAATAACACTAAGTTTTTAAAGGGGTGATTTAGATATTTGGATATGCTATGTTTGGAATAAAATGTGATGTGATAGATTCTCAATTTCTGGCTAGTTTAGTCTTTTCCTACCACCAACTCGTGGGAGGGGTTCAAAACACTGCAATTCAGGGGAAGAAAATATTTGTCTTTCTCCATAACACCTCCTTTTTTGGGAGTTGTTTATTTAATAATCAGAATCAGACTTTTTTTTTGCGGGCTTGGCAAGTGGCTACCAAATTGAGATCCATTCTGATTTGATTAATTGGACCACAGAGGAGACACTGGAGCAGAACTGACTAGAGTTTCCTTATTTTGAAACTAAACATTTGGCTTTGCTGCATTTTTTTGGCCTGTATACATGAGACCACAGTGTTACATGTTCCTAAATCCACTGTTGAATTGAGGGCACTGTGGGTTTTATTTGTGATACCTTCTCTTCCTGATGGATAACTTGTTGAATTTTAAATTCCGAGCTCACCGCACATGAAATGTTCAGACTTAGGAGGACATGTCTGTGATGACATGTCTGTGATGGGTCCTTGGTGTGGCTGGCGGGCCCTCCCATATGTCACAGGATGCCATGTGATCAGGTTATGCAGACCAGGGTTTCCCAGGCAACCGAATCAAGCCCCATGGGGATTGCTTGGGAAGCTGAAAAAAGAAGCTGGAGATGAGGGGTCTGGAGCCACCCTGTCTTGAAGCCATTGTTTGCTTCCTTTTGTCTTTCTCCCCAAACCCCCCGTCATTCTACCTGAGCGCATTGTGGGAAAGGCACCCCATCACTCATGCTCCAGAAGGTTCCCGGACACACAGAATTATTTCTTAATTGTACAGCTTTCAGCTTTAAACTAGCACACTAGGTAGAATCACTTTAAAGTGGATCATTGTAATTAGCTCATTTTTCTTAGTCCTTAATGATGATAATGAACACTTTATTTTCCTTCAAATTCACAAAAAGTTTCATATCTATCAAATCTATCTGTGTAATGGCATGATCGCCCTTGACTTTTTTTCAACAAGGATGAAGAATTATTATTTGTTGACTGCAGGGAGAGAGAGAGAGACCTACAAAACTGGCTCCTGGTTCATGTTAAAAAAAGAGCTTAGTCTGGAGTCTGATAAGCCTTTTTCTGAACCCCAGCCTCATCATTCACTAGTCAAGTGGCCTTGAGAAGTTCTTTGATTTTTCTGTGCCTCAATTTCTTTCTTTATACAGATTTTTCTTTGCAAGTGATGAGCTTGTGCACAGCACTTGGCATAATCCCTTCTGACATACGAATTACAGAGCAATACTTCCTTAAGAGAATAGTTTCATAAAAGATAGTCTAATCTCTCTTTAAACAAAATACTTGCTATGTTGAAATCAAGCCTCGGTTGTTTTTTTGTTTGTTTGTTTGTTTCTCCCAATTTCTCCAAAGAGGATTAGAGGCTCAAAATGAATGCCCAAGGTTACTGGTCAGAATGAAAAACTCAAACACATTCCCCCGCCCCCAACCCCTGGTTCTATTACTATAAAGTGGATCTCAGCAAAATAATCCTTTGAGAAAAGGGATGGATTGACTCCTGTCAATAATTCCAAAAATAATATTAAGAGTCTTCTGTACCTTGCTCAGGGCAAGGGTTACTATGGTTGCTGCTTATTGCTATGTATGAAACATTATATCAGTAATTCTTGGACAGAGTGCCTGATTTTGGGACTGCTTTCCCCAGCATTTTACAGATAGAGGAACGAAGGCTTGAAAGGAAACAGTAGCTGGGTCAGACGGCAGAACCCAAGCCGTATTAGCGGTACAATCTGTCCTACCCACATCCTTCCCCGTTTTCCCCTCCTCTTCTTTCTTCTTCATGTCATTAAACAAACCTTTGGAGTCCCTGCAGGATGGGTCCCGAGACCTGCTGTCTTCTCACTGTAGACTCCGTGGCTTCCCCGGGGACACACACGTGTGAGTCACTTCACGTTTTGATATCTCCAGCCCGGATCTTTTCTCTGAGACTCTACTCCAGGCGTGTACCTACCAGTCTCAAGGACAGCCCAGACTCAACATGCGAAAAACTCCCTTCTTTGTGTCTCGCCTCTCACCTCACCTTGTCTGAAACTTGATGCTCCTCAGGGTTGTCACCTCAGTGAATGACACCCCATTCCTCTAGCTGTGAGGCCAGAAACAGAACTCTTCCCGCCCGCCCCCCGTATCACTGATGGATTTTTTTAAACTGTATTTTTTTAAATAAATTTTTATTGAAGTAGAGTTGTTTACAAGGTTGTGCTAGTTTCTGCTAAACAGCAAAGGGAGCCAGCCCCCTCTGTTTTGGATTTCCTTCCCATTGAGGTCACCACACAGCACGGAGCAGTTCCCTGGGTTACACAGTGGGCTCTCATCAGTTATCTGTTTTAGACACAGTAGTGTGTATGTCGGAGAAGGCGATGGCACCCACTCCAGTCCTCTTGCCTGGAAAATCCCATGGACGGAGGAGCCTGGTGGGCTGCAGTCCATGGGGTCACGAAGAGTTGGACACGACTGAGCAACTTCACTTTCACTTTTCACTTTCATGCACTGGAGAAGGCAATGGCAACCCACTCCAGTGTTCTTGCCTGGAGAACCCCAGGGACGGGGGAGCCTGGTGGGCTGCCGTCTTATGGGGTCGCACAGAGTCGGACACGACTGAAGCGACTCAGCAGCAGCAGCAGCAGCAGTGTGTATGTGTCAATTCCAGTCTGCCAATTCATCCCACCTCCCCTCTTTCCCCCTGGTGTCCATAGTTTGTTCTCTTCTGTCTTTCCATTTCCTTTGCAAATATCATCTGTATCATTTTCCTAGATTCCACACATGTGCGTTAATAGATGATACTTGTTTTTCTCTTTCTGACTTACTTCACTCTGTGTCAGTCTTTAGGTCCATCCACATCTCTACAAAGGACCCAGTTTCATTCCTTTTTATGACTGAGTAATATTCTATTTCAAATCTCCACCACGTCTTCTTTATCCATTCGTCTGTTGGTGGGCCTTCAAGTTGCTTCTATGTCCTGGCTATTGTGAACATTGCTGCAGTCAACACTGAGCTGCATGTGTCTTTTGGAATTACAGTTTTCTCTGGCTATATGCCCGATAGTGGGATTGCTGGGACTCTTTGTAAACACCTTTGTCTCCCGACCCCCTGGGATCAACTCTTCCCAGGAGCCTTTCAGCTCCTTCCCTGTCCCTAAACCTCCACCGTCACCCTCTGGCCTCCCAACCTCATCTGGGGCCTTGACAACTGCACTGCCATCCTAAGTGGACCCCCACCCCAAACCCCTCCCCACCCATCCTCCGCGTCTCGATCACTGCTGATCTTCCCACCCGTCTTCAGACTTTTCGGGGGATGCCATGGATCTCCTAATAAAGACCAGCCTCTTAGCACAGCTTCAAGCCTCTTCTGTGCATCCCGTCTTTCTTCTCATCCTTTGCCCTTTAACCTCTGCATGTCAGTTGCCCTAATATTCTGTCAGTGCCTTAAATGACCCTCCTTCATCCCAATGCCTTGATGCTTCTTCCTTTGCCCATAAAGCCACCTGCATCCCAAAGTTTACCAACCTAATGTCTGTGTTTCCTTTTTATTTCTAAGCAGAGCTCCCTTGCTGAAGCTTTTCTTCCTCTCCCATACTGAATCAGGTGTGTCAGTTTTATTTATAGGAACTTAAGTAACTGGTTCTTATACATTCACTTGTGTATTTGATTGATATCCACTCTCTTGGCTAGAATATGAATATGTGAGAGCAAGACTGTGTGTCTTGAATTACCGTGACACCTTCCCATGCCAAGTCCAGAGCATAGAACATAGTAGTAGCTCAATAACTATTTGAACCAGCACGCTGTGATGAAGCAGTTCTCACAAATGAAACTGTCTGGTGTTTTAGTTATTGGTGAAAACACAGTCACTGTTTCCAGAGCAGGGATGCTCACACTTGAGCGATGATCAGGATCACCTGCAAATCTTAATAAAACAGCATGCCACATCCTATCCCCAGAGTTTCTGATTTAGTAGGTGGGGGTGTGTCCAAACTTGGCATTTCTTTCTTTTTTGAAAAAAGACTTATTTTATTTATTCATTTTTGGTTGCGCTGGGCCTTCATTGCTGCACATGGGCTTTCTCTAGCTGTGGCAAGCGGGGCTACTCTTCATTGCAGAGTGCGGGCTTCTCATTGTGGAAGCTTCTCTTGTTGTGGAGCATGGGTTCCAAGACTCCTGTCTCCAGTGCCTGTGGGACATGGCTCAGTAGCTGTGTCTCACAGGTTCTGGATCAGGGGCTTCGGTACTTACATCATGTGGACTCAGTAGCTGTGTCTCACGGGCTCTAGATCAGGGGCTTCAGTACTTACAGCATGTGGACTCAGTAGCTGTGTCTCACGGGCTCTAGATCAGGGGCTTCAGTACTTACAGCATGTGGACTCGGTAGCTGTGTCTCACGGGCTCTAGATCAGGGGCTTCAGTACTTACAGCATGTGGACTCGGTAGCTGTATCTCACGGGCTCTAGATCAGGGGCTTCGGTACTTAGAGCCTGTGGACTGAGTAGCTGTGTCTCACGGGCTCTGGACCATGGGTTTGGTACTTACAGCCTGCGGACTCAGTAGCTGTGTCTCATGGGCTCTAGATCAGAGGCTTCGGTACTTACAGCATGTGGACTCAGTAGCTGTGTCTCACGGGCTCTAGACCATGGGTTTGGTACTACAGCCTGCGGACTCAGTAGCTGTGTCTCATGGGCTCTAGATCAGGGGCTTTGGTACTTAGAGCCTGTGGACTCAGTAGCTGTGTCTCACGGGCTCTGGATCAGGGGCTTTGGTACTTACAGCCTGTGGACTCAGTAGCTGTGTCTCACGGGCTCTGGATCAGGGGCTTTGGTACTTACAGCCTGTGGACTGAGTAGCTGTGTCTCACAGGCTCTAGATCAGGGGCTTCAGTCCTTACAGCATGTGGACTCAGTAGCTGTGTCTCACGGGCTCTAGATCAGGGGCTTCAGTACTTACAGCATGTGGACTCAGTAGCTGTGTCTCACAGGCTCTAGACCATGGGCTTCGGTACTTACAGCCTGTGGACTGAGTAGCTGTGTCTCACAGGCTCTAGACCATGGGTTTGGTACTTACAGCCTGTGGACTCAGTAGCTGTGTCTCACGGGCTCTAGACCGTGGGCTCTGGTACTTACAGCCTGTGGACTCAGTAGCTGTGTCTCACAGGCTCTAAATCAGGGGCTTCAGTACTTACAGCATGTGGACTCAGTAGCTGTGTCTCATGGGCTCTGGATCAGGGGCTTTGGTACTTACAGCCTGTGGACTGAGTAGCTGTGTCTCACGGGCTCTAGATCAGGGGCTTCGGTACTTACAGCCTGTGGACTCAGTAGCTGTGTCTCACAGGCTCTAGACCATGGGTTTGGTACTTACAGCCTGTGGACTCAGTAGCTGTGTCTCACGGGCTCTAGATCAGGGGCTTCGGTACTTACAGCCTGTGGACTCAGTAGCTGTATCTCACGGCTCTAGATCAGGGGCTTTGGTACTTACAGCATGTGGACTCAGTAGCTGTGTCTCATGGGCTCTGGATCAGGGGCTTTGGTACTTACAGCCTGTGGACTGAGTAGCTGTGTCTCACGGGCTCTGGATCAGGGGCTTTGGTAGTTACAGCATATAGACTCAGTAGCTGTGTCTCACAGGGTCTAGTCAGGGGCTTTGGTGCTTACAGCATATAGACTCAGCAGCTGTGTCTCACGGGCTCTAGACCGTGGGCTTTGGTACTTACAGCATGTGGACTCAGTAGCTGTGGCCCATGGGCTTAGTTGTCCCATAGCATGTAGGATCTTCCTGGACCCGTGATGGAATCCGTGTCCCCTGCACTGGGAGGCAGATTCTTATCCACTGTACTACCAGGGCAGCCCCAGAACCTGCATTTCTAATGCATTTCCTGGTATGCTGCTGCTGGTGGTGGTGGTCTGGGGACCATGCTTTGAGGGCCACTGTGCTACCTCATATACATTTTTGAAAGACAGTTTTTACTTGCACGTAGTCCAAACATTTTTGAGCAATCCCCCTTTCTTCATTGACTGCTCTAGACAGCACAGCCTGGGATACTCTGGAGGGGGGACAGGGTTGCTCTTTCCTAGATCTGGGAGAAGCTTCCCCAGTTTTCAGCAGCTGTGCCTGGTGTTGCTCAGGCCTTCAGCATCCAGCAGGGATTTGCTTGCTAGCAGGACTCCTTACTCTCAACAGGGACAAGTGTCTGCAACTGACAATAAAATGGAGAGCGAGGTTGGGAAGGCTTAGGTTTCAAACATCTTTCACCGAGGAATTAGTTTTAAAGAGACACACAACAATAAAGCATGCTCTGAGTCCAGACAACATCATTCACAGCAAGCTTATACCCTCTGCCTCTGGCTCCCTGCCAGCCTGGAGCCAGGTGCCTCTCCTGGATCTGAGTCAAGCGCCCTGCGGCCACCTACAGAGCGCTCAGGGAGGATCCTGAAAGCCCCTAACCTCCATCTGCCCCACTTGATCCCCATTTCAGGTCCCACCAAAGGACTCTCAGCTGGCTGGCTGGGGTCCAGCAGCTCAGACACGCCCCTCCCATCATCCCTGATGCCCCAGGAGGGTGGGCACGGCCCGCAGGAGACGGATGACAACTGGCCCACCTCCTTCGCTCGGAGCTCATCTCAGAGAGGTGTTGTTTACACATGATTACGGTGTTTATAGCTTCTTATCCTGGGCCTCGTGGCTTCAGAAAAAAACAGAAGGGCCAGACAATCCAAGTGGAGATACAGATTGTAATGGGAGACAAAGCCGCAGACTAGGCCATTCAGGGGCAAGCTGGGCTGGAGTGAGAGGGCGTGTGCACGGAGAAGGGCAGGTGTCATGTGTCCTGCAAGCAGGTGAGTGCACTGGTTCCCAGACGGGAAGGTAAACAGATGCTCCAATCCAGTTCCCAAGACAGGCAGGTGGCACACTGCTTGCCCTAAGGGTGTGTGTTTGAGGACACGCATGTCTAGTTGAATCGAAAGAGCATTTGTGGGTGTTCTGGGGGGAGAGGGAGGCTGTGCTGGAGCATCTCTTGTTGCGGAGCATGGCTGGAGAGCACGTGGGCTCAGCGGTTGCGGGACTCAAGCTTATCTAGCTGTAGCCCGGGGGCTCAGCTGCCCCACAGAGTGTGGGGTCTCTGCTCCCCATCGAGGGCTTGAACCTGCATTCCCTGCATCTGAAAGCAGACTCTTAACCACAGGACCACTAGGGATGTCCCACAGGTGTTTCACGAGACATTAGACGTCAGTGTGGTGGCCGTGGGAATACCTCTCACAAACATTGCGCTGCAGGGAAGAGGACCAGCCAACCAAGGGCCCAGCTGCCATGCCCTGAACCCCCTTGCTGCCGTCCTGCCGAGGCCACGCTTCTGGTGGGCTGCCTCTAGCCAGCAGTCAGTGCAGCACGACGCTAAAGCAGGCTCATCCCTAAGAAACACAGGACACACCTCTGATGGCTGGCTTTGGCTCGAGGCCTCTTCCAGGGTCTTCTGGAAGCTTCCTTAGAAGCTTTCTTAGACTGCACAATGGGCTTCCCAGGTGGCTCAGATGATAAAGCATCTGCCTGCAGCGTGGGAGGCCCGGATTTGATCCCTGGGTTGGGAAGATCCAGGGAAATGGCAACCTACTCCAGTACTGTTGCCTGGAAAATTCCATGGATGGAGGAGCCTGATGGGCTACAGTCCCAGGGGTCGCAGAGTTGGACACAACTGAGCGACTTCACTTTCCTTTCTTTAGACTGCACAGAGGTCTAAGCTGCTGCCACTCCACCAGCCTTCCCTCTGTCCTTCCCTGGGTGTCAGACCCACATCAGGGGCTGAGGGGTTTTCCTGACTTCCTGGCTCCTCCCCGTTTCTTTTTACAAACATGACTGTTAATATATTTGCACACTTCCTCCTTCTCAGAGGATCCTGGTGAAAGGGGAGGGTGCAGAGAACTCTTCACGCATGTGGAGAGGGAGAAACGTTTACTGGAAAGGGGTGGATTGAGATTCTGAGAAATAGAGATGCTTCTGTTGAAGGCTGGTCCACACTCTCCTCATCAATAGCATCTGTCGGGATTCTTTGTTCTCTGCCATCCACTAAATCTCCCCTCCCCAACACACACACACACACACGCTCATTCTCCTAAAAAGGATCTTCAACAGAGGTTTATCATCCCTGGGGAATCAATTTGGTATTCAGGATTTCCTGTAATCACAGACCCTTTTTAGATGTCCTGTCTTCTCTCCTCCCTCAAGTGACAGGCTAGCACCTCTCAAACCACCCACCACAGCAAAAGTCATTCTGAAGATTCTAGCCTTGAAAACCTACAGTATTTGTGGAGTCACTAAATAAAAAAGATAACATAAATAATCTTTACAACAACCCTATGAGGTAGATACTATGATTCCTGATTGCTTTTTCTCTGGTAGCGATTGTATGCGATTGTCAGGAATCATGAAACCTGAGCCAGATGCTGTGCTGCCTTAGGAAAATTATGTAGCCTAACCTCTGTGGACTTCTACTCTATCATCTGAGATGATGACATTACAGAGCTATTGTGAGGACTGTAGGAGATAAGATTAGATATGTGAAGAGTTAACATAGGACCCTACATCCTTTAACGTTCATTGGGTGTTGACCATTATTACACAAATAATTATGGTAAGAAAATAGGCATGGGTTTTCTCACCCTCAGCACAAGGTATGATACATAGACAGTGTTTAATAAATATTTGCTAGATGAATAAACTTTAAGATCAGGGTTTCTCAGCTTTGGCACAATTGACATTTTGGACTGGATGAGTCTTTGTTATGGAGGTTCTGTTCTGTGCACTGTGGGATGTTTAGCAACACCTTGGCCTCTGAACAATAAATGCCAGTAGCAACCCCTAGCCCAGTGATGACAACCCCCAATGTCTCTAGACATTGCCACATAATGTCCCCTGGGTAGAGGGAATGTCTTCAGTTGAAAACCACCATTTAAGATAGAATTAGCATAGCCCTTCAGAGGTTAAAGCATCTGCCTCCAATGCGGGAGACCTGGGTTCGATCCCTGGGTCGGGAAGATCCCCTGGAGAAGGAAATGGCAATCCACTCCAGTATTCTTGCCTGGAGAATCCCATGGATGGAGAAGCCTAGTAGGTGCAAAGAGTTGGGCATGACTGAGCGACTTCACCTTCACCTTCACCTAGATCTCAGAGGCTTGAACTCAGTAGGTTAACCGTCCCACTTTCTTTTAGCTTTTGGTTTAATTTTCTGTGCCCTGACAGAGTGAAATGCTGTAACCCAGCATGACCCCCTGGGACCTTCCTTGGGGAGCCCCCTCTCCCAGGCCCTCTACTTCAGCTCCTCTCGGAAGCACTGAGACAATAGTATCTGATGTTGCCTTCCTAAGTTGTTTTATAGATGCTAAAACCACCACCAAGTGGAAGGTTTAGGTACCTGATAATCATGAGCACCCAGATCACGATCTGAGACTGATCAGATCAGTAGCCCCCAAAACTGCTGCTGCAGATTAACCCCAGGGACGCCACTCTGTTTCCTCATCATCAACCAATCAGAGAGTTGTGCACAAGCGGATCAGATACCTTGGCATACCCCTCCCTCACCTGGCCTTTAAAAACACTTTTGCTGAAATCCATCAGAGAGTTCAGGGTTTTAGAGCCCAAGCTACCGCTTCTCCTTCTTTGTTGTTGTTCAGTTGCTAAGTCATGTCCAGCTCTTTGTGACCCCATGGACTGCAGCCTGCCAGGCCTCCCTGTCCGTCACCAACTCCTGGAGTTTACTCAAACTCATGTCCATCGAGTTGGTGATGCCATCCAACCATCTCATCCTCTGTCATCCCCTTCTCCTGCTTTCAATCTTTCCCAGCATTAGGGTCTTTTCCAATGAGTCAGTTCTTTGCATCAGGTGGCCAAAGTATTGGAGCTTCAGCATCAGCCCTTCCAATGAATATTCAGGATTGATTTCCTTTAGGGTGGACTGGTTTGATCTCCTTACTGTCCAAGGGACTGTCAAGAGTCTTCTCCAGCCCCACAGTTTGAAAGCATCAATTCTTTGGCGCTCAGTTTTCTTCATGGTCCAGCTCTCTTGCAATAAACACTGCTCTTTCCTTCACCGCAATCCAATGTCTGTAGATTCGCTTCACTGTGTACGGGCAACTGGACCCAAGTTTGGTTTGATGACAATCTTGAGTGTTTAAAGATCAAAGAGCAGGGTCATCAGTCCCTTGTGGAGGGGTGGGGATAGTGTGGAAGGCTTCCCATTGAGAAATCAGAGCTCAGGCTCCTGTCAGTCATGGTCTCTTGGGTCAACCTTTCTGAATGGACCCTTTCGGTCAGTCTGAACTAAAGATGGGAAGATCTGGCTTGGTTTCACTCCTAGCTCCATGGTTGAGAGAATGGATTCCAGCTTTTACATTTTAAAAGTTTACAACAACAATAATTTTTTAATCTTAAGCTCAAACCAATGATTAATCTTTCTTCCTTCTGAGGGAGACGACACCCTTCAGAGCCCTGAGGAAATCCACCTCTTTCCAGCTTCTTTTTGAGCAGAGAAGGCATCTGAATCATCAGCACTTTGGTTATTCTGTTCTACTGAAGAGTGAAGCAGGAAATGAAGGACCTTCTGTTTCTGCAGGATCCATTCATGACTTATTTGATCTGCTGGGGTAGGTCAGGCCTGCGGTGGAGGCTGAATTATTCCAAACAAGAGATGGGAGAAAAGGAGAGGCCAGGAGAGAAGTCTTTGGATTTAGGGAGATCTCACAGCACCGGGTGGGTGACCTGGTGACTTGTAAGAAAACAATATCTGCTTTAAATCAGCTTAGGCCTCCATGATGTAAACCCCGCTGATGCTGGCGATGGCTTAATCATGTTGCGGATGCACGGCATGCCACTGAACTGCACGATTTCAAGTGGCTGAAATGCAAATTATATGTTGTGTGGACTCGTGATGCTTAATTTTAAGTGTCAGCTTGACTGGGCTAAGGATGCCCTGATGAGCCATAAGACATTATTTCTCGGTATGTCTGTGACGCTGTTTCTGGAAGAGACTATCATTTGCCTGGGTAGCCCAGGTTCAGAGATCAGCTCCCACCAATGTGTGTAGGCATTGTCCAAGCCACCAAGGGCCTAAAAACAAGAAAAAGTCCCCCAAGTGGGAGGAAGGGTAAAGTCCTTCTCTGTGCTTGAGCTGGAACACGCACCTTCCCCTGCACTTGGACATCAGCGCTCCTGGTTCTCAGGCCTTTGGGCCAGAACTTAGACCCTGGCCGCCCGCCCACCCATGCCCAGCAGGTTCCCAGGCCTTCAGGCTTGAACTGTAACTGTGGCAACAGCTTTCCTGAGCCTCCAGCTTGCAGATGGCAGATGGTGGGACTCCTCAGCCTCTATAACTGGGCGAGCCAATCCCTCGTACCAACTCTCCTTCTGTGTTTCTGTTTGTGCCCTATTGCTTCCGTTTCTCTGGAGAACCCTGACCAAGACAGCATTTTTCCACAATCAAAAATCAAAAGCACTTGGGTCTCCAAACTTCAGCGACAACTGCTGCACACACAAATGCCTTTCTTGAGCGGTTTTGGGCAAACAAGAGGTGCTGGGTTCCACGTCTGGGTTGATGCAGGACAGGGAAGAAGACAGTGGATGAGGGGAGAGACGGGAATGTGGAGAGTTCAGGAGGAGTCAGAAGAAATGTGCGGAGCAGATGTCTAGAAGTCTCTCCAGTTCTGGCAAGACCGCTCGACTTCCAATAGCATTCAGTACAGAGGGTTCACGGGTCACATCACTGCGGTAGCATTCTAGGGGACACGGTAAGTCTAATCATCTGGCTTAACATAAAGATGGAGTTAAAAAGATTCCCTGGTGGTCCAGTGGTTAAGACTCTGCATTCCAATGCAGGGGGCACAGGTTCAATCCCTGGTCAGGGAATTAAGATCCCACATGCTAGGCAGTGCAGCCAAAAAAGAGAGAAGATTCACAAACACTATAGTCGATGCTAGCTTAGAGTTTATCAATTGCTATTTATATTACCATCCTCACAGAGCTGTTGTAAGGATCGAAGTTAAAGAGCTGTAAAAATCTAATGCCGTCTGAGGCTGCCTTTTCACACACCGTTTCCTCTCTTTGCTCCTGTTCGGGTTTCCTTGTCTTTACATCATACTGCATCCGTTCAACAGATATTGTCCTCAGCTGTGTTCCCTGTGTTTTTGTCCTCAGTTTCCTCCCTCCTCTAGCGGGCCTCAAAGCTTTGCTTCTCTCAGCGGCTTTCCCCGTTCATCTGAGCATAGCTATGCTATCTTGCCTCAGGCCCATGACTTGCCTGGGTGAGTATTCTGGTACCCAGAGATAATCTGGGTGAATTATGAGTGTGTATTACAGTGTGCTGCTGAAAGTCCAAGATGAATTTGAAATGCTGTGCATTCCCAGCTGCGATCTTGTCTGGCTAAGCCTTCAGGGATGGGTCTATGGACATCTGCTGCTAGACCCCAGGAATATAGTTCTTTCCTCCACTGAGGCCCCCTGGAACCTGAAATTCCTGCTGGCATGATGGGGATGGGGGGATATTGTACCACTGGTCCAAAGCTTCCTTTTCAGTCACTCAGTCATGTCTGGCTCTTTTCGACCCCGTGGACTGTAGCCTGCCAGACTCCCCTGTTCACGGAACCAGGCAAGAACACTGAGGTGGGTTGCCATTTCCTTCTCTAGGAGATCTTCCCAACCCAGGGATTGAACCCAGGTCTTCTGCATTGCAGGTAGATTCTTTACTGCTTGAACCCCAGGGAAGCCCTTCATGCTTCATGCTACCCAGTAAAAGATGCTGAGATGGACCTTATATGTGTTTCTGGAAAGCAGACTCACTTTCAAATTCTGCCACTTGCCCAAATTTTGTCAGTGCTGGGGGTGGTGGTTGTCTGACTCTCTTGAGACCCCATGGACTGTAGCCCACCAGGCTCCTCTGGCCATGGGATTTCCCAGGCACAAATACTAGAGTGGGTTGCTGTTTTCTCAGTAGGGAATTACTTATTTCTTTGTGCACTGGACATTCTCACTTTCATTTTCTAGATTAGGCAACCATACTACAGAATACTCTGATGTTTCTGTTCTTGAAATGGTGCTTGCCCTACGGTAAGCAACCAGTTAGTGAGAGTAACTTTGATTATCATTATCATCCCTGCCATTTCTTTATCAACCACACTCGAGTCTCTGTATACTGCAGTGGAACTTTCTGAGACACACGTGTGCCTTTGTTCTTCTGTTTTCCTAGTTGTACATTATTAACAATGTATGATATCTTTCATATGTAAAATCACAGTTTTCATTGGGAAGAGAGATGGCCTCGTGAATGTCATGTTTTGTGGGTTCAATCACTAGGCTTGTGAGTGAGAGAACTCATGAGATTCAAAGAAGGATGAAGGCTATCTATGGAACATGTGTTCAACGGGTACTTATCTTTTGCACGGTACTCACAAGCAAGGAGTAGACTCCAAATTCATGCTCTTCTGAGGAGATACTGCTTTTCATCTGCCAGCGGACGAGGGGGGAGGATGAAGGGAGAACTTGACGCACTTGCTTTGTCTTCCTAGCTGTCTCACTAGCTCGGGAACTTTGGCCGGTGACCTCACCTATCAGTGAACACCAGTTTCCTTCTATGTTAGAGGAGATTGGAATAACCCCTTGGAGTGTTGTTGGAGGATTTAATGAGGAACCCTATAGAACATTCCCTGGCATAATGTCTGGCCCAGTGTAACTCAGAAATATGAGTCCTGACTCCCTTCCCCATTCTGAGCGTGATGGTGTCAGCATCCCCACCACTGCTACGATTATTATAGCTCAGCTGCCCCACAGCAAGAGAGCTTCCAAAGTTTTGCTAAGTGTGCTATGTTACACTCTGCTGGATTACATCCCAGCTATTAACAGTGATGGTCCAGAGCATTTTAATACCTGCAGCGTATGCCATATATAGTAGTAGTTACACAAAGCAGTTCACTATATCAGATGCAATCTCAGCTATGCAAAATGGGCTTTCAGCAGGAAGCTACTATGTTATCTGTAGTCATCTTTGAGGGGCGGGTGATAAATTACTTTCATTCTCTCATCATACTTTCTTTTTCAAGGTTTTCAAAAAGAATTCATATTGGTTTTGTCACTATTCAAAAAAAAAAAAACACTTATTACTGTTCTTAAAGTAAATTAAGATTTGCAAACACTCCATGCTAAGTCTGCTTTTCAGCTCTGTGGTGTATGTGGCAATTTATCTCCTTTTTTTTTTAAGAGGGGGTTTGTTTTTGTTTTGTTTTTGTCTGCATTCCCTTTCTGTGCTTTTTAGACCAGAGAACTGTTTGCTAATGAGAGCAGTGTGTTCAAAGCTGTATGTCTGTGAGAGATCTTTCATTTACTGTACAGCTAACTCATTGGGCAAAGCAATATTTAGGCAATTCTGAAGAAGGGTTTTTTTTTTTTTTTTTTAAAGGCATGAGGGAGCATGGGGGTGGGTGGGGGGACTCAACTGTAATGATTTTCCTCTGTGTCATTTAGCAGCTTTCCAGGGCTTTTCATTACGGCCGCACTGGGCCATTTGAGGTGCCTGCTTTCTAATCAGCCCTGGCCACCTTCCAGTCAGCCTCGGCGGAAACTCACTAGGCACAGGGTTTAATTGGGGCCACCCACCATGGAGAAGCTCCCTGCTTTGTCCAGGGAGATGGAGGCTCTTAATGTGATGCACATAAAAACGTCCAGGACTGCAGGCCAGGCACCAGGGCTCTGATGTCCCGAGGCTGTTATTATGTCCCAGTTCAATGTCAGCTTTTCAAAGAGACTCCATCCAATCGTGGGGGAGGCTTGACCTCTCCCAAAGAGAGCACTAGAAAATGCTAGGCTGCAGACTGGACACAACCCCGATGTTTGGAACCTCCCTAAATAGATCGCAGGAGGCTTTAAACATTCAAAATCTCCCCCTCCCTGTCCTTTTCATGATGATCCCTCTGGCATCTTGGATTCCTTCAATTAATTCCTTGCAAAAGCTAGTGGAGTTCCAATCGCTGGTTTTAAACAATCTGCCTCTTGAAACGGTGCCTGGCAGCCTGGCGGACATGCCAGCCTCAGGCGTGGTGGGGCCCAGTCACCACACAGCTTCTGGAAACAGAACGCCTGTGTAACGGGGTGCAGGCATCATGGAGCGCTCTCGACAGGTGGGTGAGTGTGTCATCGGGCAGCAGGGCCTCAGGAAGCCCAGGTCATGGCGGTTTTCGGTGATGCAGGTGAACCAAGGGAGCCGCCACCTCTTTGTGGGCTTCAAATGGGAAATGTTTAATTTGGATGTGATTACGTCATCTGTCAGCCTTCTGTCAGCTCTGCTTCCCAGCGTAACAGAGAAGGATCCTAGAAATTAAGAGTGGACCTGCTTTGGCCTCCTCTAACCACGAAGCAGGGAGAGACATGGAGTGAGGCAGAGAGAGATGAATGATAACGAGGCTGCCGCTTATCAAGTGCTTCACCCAGCCCCTCCCCTGATGACCACGGTGACCCCTTTTACTCCTTCCTCCATCCCTGGGAGACAGCTATTTTTAGTGCCATCGTGTAGATGGGGAAACTGAGGCAGGGGACTACCTAAGTTCACCCAGTAGGTGTCAGTGTCGTATCCATTCGACTCCTCTGGAAAGTTCACTCGGGTACAGCCACCTGGGGACCTTGATCTCACGCAGGTCATCGACTGGTTCAGGATGCGATTCAGGGCCGAGGCTGGGTCTGAGATGACGCTGGTCTGGGGACTGCAACTCTGAGTATGCAGGGAACAGACCGCAGTCTTAACTGGCTGGATTTTAGGTTCACCTGGAGCCAGGGGCCTTTAAAAACACTCCTGATGTACATTCAGACCCAGAACCCCTTGCAGGGGGCGGGGGGCAGCCAGTGTGTACCCAGGTTGAGCACAGTTAAAACGATCAGGGTGAGTCTCAAGGCCTTTAGACCTACTCAAACAGCAACAGAATCGTCAGGTCTGATTAGGAAGGGAGGGAGATAAAAGAAAGACCACTGTGTGTTGGAAGGTGAGGAAAGGAATGAAAATGAGGCCAAGCTGGGGAGTAAGGGAGGGGGTGATATCAGTCAAAACAGCTGGCACTGGTTGGCAGGCAGGCCGGTTGGGTGGTGGATTTTGTTCCTCGCAGGAGGTGGGGTTGATAAGGTTCCCTGGTCCAGGCTGGCCCAGGAGGTGGGATAGAGAGACTGCCTCAGCAGGCCAGGTCATTTTCCTTCCAGGAGAGATTTCAATTCAACAGCGTTATTGTGAGTTTTGGGCTTCCCTGGCGGCTCGGATAGTACAAATTCCACCTGCAGTGCAGGAGACCCGGGTTAGATCCCTGGGTTGGAAAGATCCCCCGGAGAAGTGAATGGCACCTCACTCCAGTATTCTTGCCTGGAGAATTCCTTGGACAGAGAAGCCTGGTGGGCTACAGTCCATGGGGTCACAAAGAGCTGGACACGACTGGGTGACTCACACACACATACACACACACCCACACACACACACACACACCCCATGAGTTTACCCTGTTCTTGGTACTGGAAACAAAGATTACAGGAGGGTCATCTCTGCTCTAAGCAGCAGAAGAGGCGGTGGGGGTCGGGGTGGGGTCACAGCCTCCACGCTTGTCTCACTGACCAATCAGAGGCCGAGGGAACACAGGGAGGTGGGTCTCGCCCAGCCCAGCCCAGCCCAGCCCAGCTGGGGTGATCAGGGGAGTGTGTCCTGGATGAGACACCCCATTCTTTAAGTCTCGGGGTGACACACTGAGGGCCTGAGTTAAAGCAGTCATGATGAGGATGAAGGGCTAATCCAGAGGCATTTCTAAAGCAGGTTTGGTGACCAGTATGTCCCCCTTCCCATCTGAAATACCCAACAAATTTGTGGATATAACAAAACAGAAGCAGAATCACAGATACAGAGAGCAAGCTAGTGGTCTCCAGTGGGGAGGAGGGTGGTATAAGGGTTGGAGAGATGAAGGCACAAACTACTGGGTGTGAGACAGGCTACAGGGGTGGATTGTACAATGTGGAGAACAGAGCCAATATTTTGTAATAACTTTAAATGAAAAGTGAGCTTCTAAAATTGTATTTAAAAAAAGTTTAAAAAGTGGATCAGTGGAAAAAGAATCTCCTCCTCCTCAGTTTGCCTCCCACATCTGAGGGAGGCACCCAAACTCCCCAGCTTGGGATTCTGGTTTATGGTTTATGTCTGGCACATTGCTGAGTTTAGGTGCCTCTGATACATACACTTTAAAATGCCCAGTAAGTGGCTGAGAGTATATATTTAGAGCTAGGAATAGAGATTTGGGCTGGAAAATGAGATCTGGGAGCCACCAGCACATCATTTAGGATTTGTACATCCAGGAATGGAAGCAGTTCTCTTGAGAGAAAAGACAAGGGGAGGAATGAAAGTCTGTGGACACCAACATTGAAGAGAAAGTGAAAAAGTGAAAGTCGCTCAGTCATGTCAGACTCTTTGTGACCCCATGGACTGTAGCCCCCCGGCTCCTCTGTCCATGGGGATTCTCCAGGCAAGAATCCTAGAGTGGGTAGCCTTTCCCTTCTCCAGGGGATCTTCCCAACCCAGGGATTGAACCCAGTTCTCCCGCATTGCAGGCGGATTCTTTACCAACTGAGCCACCAGGGAAACCCAAGAATACTGGAGTGGGTAGCCTATACCTTCTCCAGGGGATCTTCCTGACCCAGGAATCAAATCGGGGTCTCCTGCATTGCAGGCGGATTCTTCACCAACTGAGCTGTCAACATTGAAGGGACATAAAAAAAGCAGGGGGATTATTTGATGGAAAGGTTCCTGTGCAATATTGCTCTTTACAGCATCGGACCTTGCTTCTATCACCAGTCACATCCATAGCTGGGTATTGTTTTGCTTTGGCTCCATCCCTTCATTCTTTCTGGAGTTATTTCTCCACTGATCTCCAGTAGCATATTGGGCACCTACTGACCTGGGGAGTTCCTCTTTCAGTATCCTATCATTTTGCCTTTTCATACTGTTCATGGGGTTCTCAAAGCAAGAATACTGAAGTGGTTTGCCATTCCCTTCTCCAGTAGACCACGTTCTGTCAGACCTCTCCACCATGACCCACCCATCTTGGGTGGCCCCATGGGCATGGCTTAGTTTCATTGAGTTAGACAAGGCTGTGGTCCTAGTGTGATCAGATTGACTAGTTTTCTGTGAGTATGGTTTCAGTGTGTCTGCCCTCTGATGCCCTCTTGCAACACCTTCTGTCTTACTTGGGTTTCTCTTACCTTGGACGTGGGGTAGCTCTTCACAGCTGCTCCAGCAAAGCACAGCCACTGTTCCTTACCTTGGACGAGGGATATCTCACTGCCGCCCCTCCTGACCTTGAACGTGGAGTAGCTCCTCTAGGCCCTCCTGCACCCAAGCAGCCACTGCTCCTTGTCCCATCACTTGATGGGAAATAGATGGGGAAACAGTGGAAACAGTGTCAGACTTTATTTTTGGGGGCTCCAAAATCACTGCAGATGGTGACTGCAGCCATGAAATTAAAAGACGCTTACTCCTTGGAAGGAAAGTTATGACCAACCTAGATAGCATATTCAAAAGTAGAGACATTACTTTGCCGACTAAGGTCTGTCTAGTCAAGGGTATGGTTTTTCCTGTGGTCATGTATGGATGTGAGAGTTGGACTGTGAAGAAAGCTGAGCACCGAAGAATTGATGCTTTTGAACTGTGGTGTTGGAGAAGACTCTTGAGAGTCACTTGGACGGCAAGGAGATCCAACCAGTCCATTCTGAAGGAGATCAGCCCTGGGATTTCTTTGGAAGGGATGATGCTAAAGCTGAAACTCCAGTACTTTGGCCACCTCATGAGAAGAGTTGACTCATTGGAAAAGACTCTGATGCTGGGAGGGATTGGGGGCAGGAGAAGAAGGGGACGACAGAGGATGAGATGGCTGGATGGCATCACCGACTCCATGGACGTGAGTCTGAGTGAACTCTGGGAGTTGGTGATGGACAGGGAGGCCTGGCGTGCTGCTATTCATGGGGTCGCAAAGAGTCGGACACGACGGAGCGACTGATCTGAATCTGATCTGAAGTAAGAAAGGGAAAAACAGGACAAGGTAATGACCTCGAAGCTGAGCAGGTGAGAGATTTTTTGAGAAGGAGATGGTGATCGTGAATTTCAAATGCTACAACACTTTAAAGAAGACACACTGCCAAGGGTTCGGGTTCTCCTTCTCTTTGAGTGAAAGAAACAGGCCCACACATTTCATGTCTCCGTATTCTTAAATAGCTTTTGTCATCTCATGATTATGAGACGACCCTTTGGAGGCTGGCCTTGGTGGGGACAGTTTCAGGAGGCTGGGGGCAGAAGCAGTGAAGGGTGAGTGACGAAGGATGCCAAGCCTGTACCTTCACCTGCAGGCTCCAGCCTTTTGACGGAGCACCTCGGGAGACGGGAACACATGGGAAGGATGCTGAGGAAATGGATGTGGGGGAATGATGAAATCAGTAATTTAGAAATTGAAATGCAGTACACAGCAGTGGAATGAATGAATGAATCAATCTCTGCTCCCAGTCGTTTTCCCAAGCCAAGAGAAGAAAAGACCTAGGAGAAGATTGCAACCCCGCCTGGCAGTGTGGATGGTCATGTCCTGTCTGGGCTTGAGTTGAAATGAAATCCAGTAGGTTATAGACTTCTTAATCCTGTCCCCAAAGGATTCAATAGCCCAGAGGGGTACTCTTGCCCTAATTTGCATAGCTTCCAAATTTTGGCTGCTTTGAATGCTGGTGCAGAAGGGTACATATGCAGAGAAAGACAGATCATATGATATCGCTTACATGTGGAGTCTGAAAAGATGATACAAATGAATTTACAAACATTTGTAAGACAGACAGACGCACAGACTTTGAGAACAAACCTATGGATGCACTCTTTTTGAATGCACACCCAGGCACTGTGTCTGGGAGCTGCAGTCCTGAAACTGAATGGTAGATACTGGGATCCAGCCTGGAGTTTGGATGAAAGAATATTCAGATGGCATCCGTCTCTGGGCCACAGTTCACAGCCTCAGAAAGTGGCATGTGAGTGAGTGAAAGTTACTCAGTTGTGTCCGACTCTTTGCGACCCCATGGACTTTTCTGGGCCAGAATACTGGAGTGGGTAGCCTTTCCCTTCTCCAGGGGATCTTCCCAACCCAGGGATCGAACCCAGGTTTCCCGCATTGCAGGCGGATTCTTTACCAGCTGAGCCACAAGGGAAGCCCAGGAAGTGAAGTGGCTACAGCAATAAAGTTCAGAGAAGTTAAAAAAAGTGGCGGGGGGGTGGGGGGGTGGGGGGGGTGGGGGGGGGAGGGGGGTGGAGAACAGCTATCATTTATCAAGCACAGGAGGTTTGGGGTTCTGTCTCAGACATTTTATACATTTTATTTTGTCCATGATGAAAAAAAAAAGATGTAAAATAAGGATAGTTCACCATCTGTGAGAGATGAGCATGTAAAGACTTTGCATTCAAGGTCACATAACAAAAATACAGGACTACTTTGAAACCCAATACAGACCGACATAAAGAGGAAAGGAGGTGGAAAGTATTTTCTTGGCTGAAATGGCGGTGGTTTAACTCAGACGACCATTATATCTACTACTGTGGGCAAGAATCCCTTAGAAGAAATGGAGTAGCCCTCATAGTTAATGAGAGTACAAAATGCAGTACTTGGATGCAATCTCAAAAATGACAGAATTATCTGTTTGTTTCCAAGGCAAATCATTCAATATCACGGTAATCCAAGTCTATGCCCCAACCAGTAACACTGAAGAAGCTGAAATTGAACAGTTCTATGAAGACCTACAAGACCTTCTAGAACTAACACCTAAAAAAGATGTCCTTTTCATTATAGGGGCCTGGAATACAAAAGCAGGAACACAAGAGATACCTGGAGTAACAAGAAAATTTGGCCTTGGAGTACAAAATGAAGCAGGGCAAAGTCCAACAGAGTTTTGCTAAGAGAATGCACAATCATAGCAAACACCCTCTTCCAACAGCACAAGAGAAGACTTTACACATGGACATCACCAGATGGTCAACACTGAAATCAGCTTGATTATATTCTTTGCAGCCAAAGTGGAGAAGCTCTATACAGTCAGCAAAAACAAGACCAGTAGCTGACTGTGGCTCAGATCATGAACTCCTTATTGCCGAATTCAGACTTAAATTGAAGAAAGTAGGGAAAACCACTAGACCATTCAGGTATAACCTAAATCAAGTCCCTTATGATTATAGAGTGGGCATGACAAATAGATTCAAGGGATTAGAACTGATAGAGTGCCTGATGAACTACAGATGGAGGTTCATGACATTGTACAGGAGGCAGTGATCAAGACCATCCCCAAAAACCTAGATGTCCATTGGCAGACGAATGGATAAGAACATTGTGCTATATATACACAATGGAATATTACTCAGCTATTAAAAAGAACACATTTGAATCAGTTCTAATGAATGAGGTGGGTGAAACTGGAGCCTATTATACAGAGTGAAGTTAGTCAGAAAGAAAAACACCAATACAATACATGAACACATATATATGGAATTTAGAAAGATGGTAACGATGACCCTGTATGCGAGACAGCAAAAGAGACACAGATGGATAGAACAGACTTTTGGACTCTGTGGGAGAAGGTGAGGGTGAGATGATTTGAGAGAATAGCACTGAAACATGTATGTTACCATATGTGAAACAGATCGCCAGTCCAGGTTTGATGCATGAAACAGGGCACTCAAAGCCAGTACTCTGGGACAACCCTGAGGGATGGGAGGGGGAGGGAGGCGGGGGGGGGGGGGGGGGTTCAGGATGGGGGACACATGTACACCTGTGGCTGATTAATGTCAATGTATGGCAAAACCACCACAATATTGTAAAGTAATTAGCCTCCAATTAAAATAATTAATTTTAAAAATGACCATCCCCAAGAAAAAGAAATGCAAAAAGGCAAAATGAAAAGGCCTTAAAAATAGCTGAGAAAAGAAGAGAAGCGAAAAGCAAAGGAGAAAAGGAAAGATATACTCATTTGAATGCAGAGTTCCAAAGAATAGCAAGGAGAGATAAGAAAACCTTCCTCAGTGATCAGTGCAAAGAAATAGAGGAAAACAACAAAATGGGAGAGACTAGAGATCTCTTCAAGAAAATTAGAGATACCAAGGGAACAGTTCATGCAAAGATGGGCTCGATAAAGAACAGAAGTGGTATGGACCTAATAGAAGCAGAAGGTATTAAGAAGAGGTGGCAAGAATACACAGAAGAACTGTACAAAAAAGAACTTCATGACCAAGATAATCATGATGGTGTGATCACTCACCTAGAGCCAGACATCCTGGAATGCAAAGTCAAGTGGGCCTTAGGAAGCATCACTATGAACAAAGCTAGTAGAGGTGATGGGAATTCCAGTTGAGCTATTTCAAATCCTGAAAGATGATGCTGTGAAAGTGCTGCACTCAATATGCCAGCAAATTTGGAAAACTCAGCAGTGGCCACAGGACTGGAAAAGGTCCGTTTTCATTCCAATCCCAAAGAGAGGTAATACCAAAGAATGTTCAAACTACTGCACAATTGCACTCATCTCACATGCTAGTAAAGTCATGCTCAAAATTCTCCAAACCAGGCTTCAACAGTCTGTAAACAGAGAACTCCAGATGTTCAAACTGGATTTAGAAAAGGCAGAGGAACCAGAGATCAAATTGCCACATCCACTGGATCATCAAAAAAGCAAGAGAGTTCCAGGAAAACATCTATTTCTGCTTTCTTGACTATGCCAAAGCCTTTGATTGTGTGGATCACAACAAACTGTGGAAAATTCTTCAAGAGATAGGAATATCAGATCACCTGACCTGCCTCCTGAGAAAGCTTTATGCAGGTCAAGAAGCAACATTTAGGATTGGACATGAAGCAACAGACTGGTTCCAAATAGGGAAAGGAGTCCGTCAAGGCTGTATATTGTCACCCTGCTTATTTCACTTATATGCAGAGTACATCATGAGAATCGCTGGGCTGGAAGAAGCACAAGATGGAAGGAAGATTGCTGGGAGAAATATTAATAACCTCAGATATGCAGATGACACCATCCTTATGGCAGAAAGTGAAGAAGAACTAAAGAGCCTCTTGATAAAAGTAAAAGAGGAGAGTGAAAAAGTTGGCTTAAAACTCAACATTCAGAAAACTAAGATCGTGGCATCCGATCCCATCACTTCATGGCAAATAGATGGAGAAACAATGGAAACAGTGACAGAATTTATTTTCTTGGGCTCCAAAATCACTGCAGTTGGTGACTGCAGCCATGAAATAAAAAGATGCTTGCTGCTTGGAAGGAAAGTTATGACCAACCTAGACAGCATATTAAAAAGCAGAGACATCACCTTGCCAACAAAGGTTGGTCTAGTCAAAGCTGTGGTTTTTCCAGTGGTCATGTGTGCATGTGAGAGTTGGACCATAAAGAAAGCTGAGCGCTGAAGAATTGATGGTTTTGAACTGTGGTATTGGAGAAGACTCTTGAGAGTCCTTTGGACAGCAAGGAGATTCAAGTCCATCCTAAAGGAGACCAGTCCTGAATATTCATTGGAAGGATTGATGCTGAGGCTGAAACTCCAATACTTTGACCACCTGATGAGAAGAACTGACTCATTAGAAAAGACCCTGATGATGGGAAAGATTGAAGGTGGGAGTAAAAGAGTATGACAGAGGATGAGATGGTTGAACGGCATCACCAACGTGATGGACATGAGTTTGAGCAAGCTCTGGGAGTTGGTGATGGACAGGGAGGCCTGGCGTGCTGCAGGCCATGGGGTTGCAAAGAGTCAGACACAACTGAGCAACTGAACTGAACTGAACTCAGGGATGAAAGGAGCAGGTACAAGAATCCTGATCTTAAACTGGAGCATGTTGATTTTCCTCTTCTTACTTGATGGAGTTCATTTTTACAGCTCAGGAGGATGGCTGTTGACAAACCCAGGCTTAATTACGTATTGTGACAACCCCAGCTGGAAGATGGGTTCATTCTCCCAAACTGGGGATCAACAGCAGTGATAGCAGGTCACATAAGTCCAGACTCTACCTTTTTGGCCAATGATTTTTTGCCTAAAAGAAAGTGTTACTGTGTTCAGGCCTGTCTAAATCATGGATCAGGGGCTTCCCTGGTTGTTCGGTGGTGAAGAACCTGCCTGCCAGTGCAAGAGACACGAGTTCAATCCCAGGGTCAGGAAGATCTCCTGGAGAAGGAAATGGCAACCCACCCCAGTCTTCTTGCCTGGAAAATCTCATGGACAGAGAAGCCTGACTGGTGATAGTCCCTGGAGTCGCAAAAGTGTAGGGCATGACTTAGCCGCTGAACAACAAATCATGGATTAAACTTGAAGAAAAGAGATGCAGGTGTTTAGAAGGCAAAGCACTATCTCCAAAATTCAAAAATTGAATCAAACAGCAAATCCTTCCGGCTCATCACTCCATCAAGGATCCAATCTCAAGCCCATCCTTGATTCTTTCTGTTATTCTTTACTTCCTCCATGAATAAGAAATGAGTCACAGGCATTCCAGAAGCCTTCAGTGCTGTTGGCTGGGCAGCAGCACTGGCATTCAGCGGAGGTGTAAGTACAGTGGGCTGCAGCTACAGGCTCGTAATCTAGTTAGTTACATCAGAAACACCCAGGTGTTAGTTCAATGACAGACGTCTGGGCCGCGTCCCAGACCCGCGTAATTGGAATATGCATGGCGATGCCCGGGAATGTCAGTTCTAACAGCTGCCCAGATGTTTCTGATTAGCAGGGGTCGTTCCCTGTCTTGGCCGTCCCAGGCTTTGGGCAGATGGGCTGGTGTTAAAGACGTGAGTTCGGGAGTCACGGGGGCAGGTGTCTAAGTCTGCGTGTGATGAGATCTGATGGAGGACGGGAGCGAATACTTCATGTTGACCAAAGTCATTTCCCTTTCTCATGCAGCCTGAGCTTTTCCAGAGCCCTTGCAAAGAACATGTTCCGCCCTTCGCTGCGCAGAGACTGCAGAACTTGGCCTCGAGTTCGCCCGTGGGAACCGGGAGTCTAGTTGTCATGCTGCCTCTTCAGCCTGGGGCAGACAAGCTACTTTTAATTGTAGGGCTTGGGAAAAGGCTGAAAATAGAGCTGGGGAGCAACTCGTGTAGGCAGAGCTAGGGAAGCTGAGATGAATAGAGGAACCTCATCAGAGGGACCGGCACACGTGGCAAAGAGCAGAGATTAGCGCCGACGTCCCAGGAAAGCGCCCTGAAAGACTGGACATAATTTGAGCTGAGGGAGCAGTTGGTAATCCCTAAATTGTGCTTGTGGATAATCTCCTGTTGCCAACAGAAATCAGCCTATGCATGTCATTTGTTGGAATTTCACTTTTTATTTCGTGCAGTGAAGGAAACACTTTACCTATCTGGATGTGTGTGTTAGCTGCTCAGTCGTGTCCGACTCTTTGCAACCCCGTAGACCGTAGCTCACCGGGCTCTTCTGTCCACGGATTTCGCAGGCAAGAATACTGGAGTGGGTATTCCCTTCTCCAGGGGATCTTCCCAACCCAGAGATTGAACCCGGATCTCTGGCATTGCATGCGGATTCTTTACTGTCTGAGCCCCCAGGGAAGTCCATCTTTCTGGGCTTCTCCCCGTCTCCACTGCTTCTGAGGACAGTGTGGTTAGCTGCACCTTGTTTCCTGAGACACTGGCCAGAAGGCGGCCCCCTTGCCTCTCAGGGTTCACAGCTTGAAATCCGCGTCCATCTCTTTCTTTTTCTTTTTGGCTACTCTTGAAATAAGTCCTATTCTCTGTTTCTCACGTCTCCCGCTCTAGGTTTGGACACATGGCTTTGGACATCTTACTTTCTACAGGAAACTGTCAGAAATCTGTTCAGTAAAACCTGCAGGCTACTCAGGGCAGCTGTAAAACTCCAGAGGAGAGACAGCATTCCTCCTTGGAAGTCAGCTGAGTGGGGAGTGGAATGGGCAGAGACTAAATGTTTCTTTCTTTCTGTGGGGGAGAACCTTGCATCCTCCTACACCAGAGATCAAGGGAAAAGTGAATCACCAACAGAGATCACTGTTTATTTCTTGCTCTGGCCAGAAGGAGGTGCTTGACTTGAATCATATTATCTTGGGGAAAACAGGTTAAACTGATGTCCGTGTAAAAAGATGAGAAAACAACGCCCAGAGCTGTGCTGTTGATTTTAAAGGATGGAAGTGGGGGGGGGGGGCGGGGGGGAATGTTCTTAGGTGTGCGTCTTCATGTCCACTTCCCTACCACATCCTCCCGTCCTTCTTACAAGTATTTACTGAACGCCCACTATGTGCTCGGCTCTGGGCTTGTTTGACAGAATACACCAAGACAGCGATTGCTTTCTCTTTTCCCCATTGGTTCCTGCAATGTTTGTGCCCCGCCCCGCACTCACATAGTGAAATCTAACGCCCAGCGTGAAGGCACTGGGAAGTGAGAACTTTGGGAGGTGACTGGGTCTTGAGGGCTGAGCCCCCATAAAAGGGATTAGCGCCCTTAGAAAAGAGTGCAGAGAGCTCCCTGGCCTCTGCAACCACATGAGGACACAGCAAAACAACGGCCGTCTATGAAGCAAAGCAGGATCTCACCAGACACCAAACAAACCTGCTGGAACCTTGATCTTGAACCCCCTAAACTCCAGAACTGCAAGACATACATTCTGTTGTTTCTAAGGCACTGTGGCCGTGGCATTCTGCAACAACAGCTCAGATGGCCTGAGATGGATTAGTATGAACTTTAGACACCCTTTATGGTGTCTTAGAATTAAAGTTTTAAAATCACTTCAGATTTAGGCTTCCAAATATTTCAGAAGCTGATTGTTGTTTTGCAATCACTCGGTTGTGTCTCACTCCTTGTGACCCCAGGGGCTACAACACACCAGGCTTCCCTGTCCTTTACTGTCTCCCTGACCTTGCCCAAACTCATGTCCAATGATGCCATCCAACTGTCTCATCCTCTGTCGCCCCCTTCTCCTCCTGCCCTCAATCTTTCCCAGCATCGGGGTCTTTTCCAATGAGTTGACTCTTCACATCAGGTGGACAAAGTATTGGAGCTTCAGCATCAGTCCTTCCAAGGAATATTCAGGATTGATTTCCTTTAGGATGGACTGGTTGGATCTCCTTGCAGCCCAAGGGACTCTCAAGAGTCTTTTCCAGCACCAGAGTTCAAAAGCATTAATTCTTTGGCACTCAGCCTTCTTTATGGTCCAACTCTCACATCCATACATCACTACTGGAGAAACCATAGCTTTGACTAGATGGACCTTTGTTGGCAAAGTGATGTCTCTCCTTTTTAATACGCTGTCTAGGTTGGTCATAGCTTTTCTTCTAAGAAGCAAGTGTCTTTTAATTTCATGGCTGCAATCATTGTCGAAGTGATTTTGGAGCCCAAGAAAATAAAATCTCTCACTGTTTCCATTTTTTCCCATCTATTTGCCATGAAGTGATGGGCCTGGATGCCATAATCTTAGTTTTTAGAATATTGGGATCTAAGCCAGCTTGTTCACTCTTCTCTTTCACCTTCATCAAGAGGTTCTTTAGTTCCCCTTCACTTTCTGCCATAAGGATGGTGTCATCTGCATATCTGAGGTTATTGATATTTCTTCCAGCAGTCTTGATTGCAGCTTGAGCTTCATCCAGCCCAGCATTTCACATGATGTACTCTGCGTAGAAGTTAAATGCTCCTTTGCTATTCAGAGCTGAAAGGACCATGGCTCCTGACTCTCTGTCACCATCTAGAGGCAATTTATACATATTGCAGGGCTAGTTCCTAGAATATAGAAACTCAGCTCAGAAGTGGTGGCTTTGCAGTCTTGTGTGTTGGCCCTACAGAAGAAAGTGGGCCCGGTCTTCTGCAAACGCACAGACACTTTGTCCTAAGTGTGGGAGTGCTACTGGCATCTAGTGAGTAGAGGCCACAGGTGCTGCTCAATATCCTACAATACGTGGGACAGCCCCCACCCCAGAGGATTATCCAGCCCCCAAGGTCAAAGGTGCGACGGGTGAGAAGCACAGGTAAAAAGTGTTCTCTGAGACTCAAGCCCTGACCGTGGAAAAGAACGTCTATTCTTGGCTGCAAAAAAGCAAGACCAAAGAGGGTGTGTATGACTTCGCACAAAGATGTCTCACTGGAGAAATGCTGATGAGGGACACGGTTTTATTGGGCTGAGTGTGGACAAGCCACATACCCCTCCAACTTTTAGAGGCACTGAAGTCACCTCTGTCAGAATCATGTGCACCTGCTGGCTGAAAATACATATGTGGGCCCAAGGCCAAGTCTACCCAACCAGAATGCCCATGGCTGGTGCCCCAGGCCTCTGCATTTCCAGCCAACATCAGGGATGATTTTCATGGGTGTTCCAGTTTGACACAGAATGGATGAAGTAACAGGAATACAGAGTATCATCTATTTTTTTTTTAACTGTTATTTTTACTTTTTTCGTTGTGCTGCACAGGCTGTAGGATGTTTGTTTCCTGACCAGGGATTGAAGCTGCACCCCCTGCAGGGAAAGCACGGAGTCTTTTTTCTTTTTTTTTTTTACTTTTTATTTTGTATTGGGGTATAGTTGATTAACAAACAACACTGTGATAGGTGAACAGCCACACATGTATCCATTCTCCCCCAACTTCCCCTCCCATCCAGGCTGTCGCATAACACTGAGCACAGTTCCCCGTGCTATGCAGGAGGACCTTGTTGGTTATCCATTTTAAATATAACATTGTGCACATGTCCATCCCAAACTCCCTAACTATCCCTTCCTCCTATCCTTCGCCCAGCAACCATAAGCTCATTCTTGAAGTCTGTTTCTGTTTGGTAGGTAAGCTCATTTACATCATTTCTTTTTAGATTCCACATATAAGGGATGTCATACACTATTTCTCCTTCTCAGTTTGACTTAACTTCACTCAGTAGACCACTCTCTAGGTCCACCCGTTTTGCTGCAGATGCTATTATTTCCTTCTTTTAAATGGCTGAGTAGTACTCCATTGCACATACGTACCACATCCTCTTTATCCGTTCCTCTGTCCATGGACATTTAGATTGGGTAGCGTGGAGTCTTGATCACTGGAAACGAAAGAAAGTGAGAGTGTCCCTCAGTCATGTTCGACGCTTTGCGAGTTCATGGACTGCAGCCCGCCAAGTTCCTCTGTCCATGGACTTCTGCAGGCAAGAATAACGGAGTGGGTTTCCATGACCACTGAACCGCCAGGGAATTCCCTGATCTTACTTTTAAAGCTCACTTAGAAAGGGCTCAGGAAAAAACATTCACTTCATCCTTGGCATTGGCCACCCAATGCGGCCACACTTTGGCCACCTGATGTGAAGAACTGACTCGTTGGAAAAGACCCCTGTTGCTGGGAGAGATTGAAGGCAGGAGGAGAAGGGGACAACAGAGGATGGCATCACCGACTTGATGGACATGAGTCTGAGCAAGCTCCAGGAGTTGGTGATGGACAGGGAAGCCTAGCGTCCTGCAGTCCATGGAGTCGCAAAGAGTTGGACACGACTGAGCGACTGGAGTGAACTGAATCCTTGGGAGAGCCTTTGGCTGTATTAATGTTTTACAGATTATAAAATGTAGGCCACAAGATCTTTAACAGATTGTTGTGAAACACAAGTGATTTGTTTAATCTGGATTTGTCTCACTGTGCTCAGTCATGTTTGATTCTTTGCAACCCCATGGACTGTATCCCACCAGGCTCCTCTGTCCCTGGGATTTCCCGGGCAAGAATACTGGAATAGGTTGCCATTTCCTCCTCTGGGAGATCTTTCCGACCCAGGAATCGAACCTGTGTCTCCTGCATTGGCAGGCGGATTTTTTTTTTTTTTTAACCACTGAGCCACCTGGGAAGCCCTTTCCAAAGTGTCCCCCACCCCACCCCCTGCAGAAGGTGTATCACTTTCTCTGCTTTTCTAGCCCCAGGTTTAGATTTTTACTGATGCATTTCAGGACTCTGAAAACACACACACAAAGATACACACATACTGCTCTTAAATCTAAGTTTCCTCTGTGCATTGCCCCGCCGCCCCCAGGCCAACGAGGCCCCCTTGATCTGACCGTCTGCTGTTCCTGCATCCGGCCTGTAAGCCTTCCGTCAAGGCAGGTGCTGTGTGCTAAGGTGCTGCTGTCCTGAGTCTTTGCAATGCCATGGACTGTAGGACACCGGTCTCCTCTGTCCATGGGGCTTCTCCAGGCAAGAAAACTGGAGTGGGTTGCCATTTCTGCCTCCAGGGGTTCTTCCGGACCCGGGAGGGGTCTTCAGCATTGGCAGGCGAGTTCTTTACCACTAGCGCCACCTGGCAAGCCATGGCAGGTACATTTCCTACTTGGGGACCTTCTCTTAAGCTGACAGGCAAGACAGCACTCCTCTATTCTTTATAAAACTGATCTTTGGTCTTACTTGAAATGTCATCTCCTCACAGACATCTCACAGTCACACACACAGTTTTAGCTCTCTCCCATCCCCTAACTACATCAGATTCTGCTAGTCTTCTCTCTAATTGAGGGGCCCATTCTTTTTCTGTAGGGGCTCTGTGATCACTTTTGTTCTCAGATGGTTGAGTTACCCCTCGAGGGTCTTTTCCATTAGCCTGTGAGGAGGATATATTTTGTTATCCCTGCCAACAGTGGGGATCGAAAGATGAGATAAGTGTGGCGAGTACATGACGGGCCCAGCGCTGATGGGCTGCACGTCCGTGGCGAAGGCAGCGGCTCACTTCGGAGGCTGTGGGGTCCGGGGCCAGGTTGAGGAGCTGGAAACGCGCTCACTGGTAAGGCGAGGCCACCGCCGGCCAGCCTGGGCTTTCACACGCCGCAGCCTTCACAAGGCTCTTGCTTGCAGCCCTCCCGGCCGCCGGAGACGTGCGAGTTACCGGGACTACTCGTTGGGTGAGCGAGGCCATCGTGCGCCTAGCCGGGCAGTTCCTCCTCCCCATCAAGGGGTTAGCAAGTCTCACCTGTGCAAGGAGAGGGCCCGTGGGAAGCGAGATGAAGCAGGGGAGGGCCCCTGGCCCTTCGGAGGCTCTGAGGACGCTCCGTACCTGGCCTGTCTCGCCAGACTTGCAAAAGAAACGTCTGCACAGGCAAGCAGGAGTGGCGCCCCTCACCTGAACGGCCCCCTCCCCGCGCTCGGCTCGTGCGTCCTCGCGCTCCGGTGACGCTTTCCCAGCTTGGCCCAGGGCGCTCCCCTCCCTCCCTGGGCGGCCGGTCCCTCCTCCCCCGCCCTCCCCCCAGCCTCCCCTCCCCCTGCGCCCCCTCCCTCGGAGCGGGAGCGGGGAATCCCACGCCCTCGCACCAGCCCGGGGGCTCGGACGGGCCCGGGAGCCGCTGGTCGCCAATCACCGTGCGGTGGAGAGGCGGGCGCTCGGCTCCGGCGCGCCGGGGGAGCCAGCTGGCGCCGCTGGCCCCGGGAGCCTCAGACGCTCACCCCGACGCAGAGCGACGCGCGCACCGCAGGGCGGGCGCGGACTCAGCGCCCCGGCCGTCTGCGCTCCGCGGCGCGCCCGCCCCGGCCCCGGGGCGCCCCCGGGAGGAGCAGGCGGCGCGGCGCGGGCCGGCACCGGCGCGCGGGCGGGCGCCGGGGGCCGGAGCCGGGGAGTGCCGAGGCGCCCGGCCCGCGATGTGAGCGGCGGCGGCGGCTCCCACCTGGCGCCGCACCTGGAGCGCCGCGCTCCGGGGCGGCGGGGAGAATGCGCGCCGCCCGCAGCCGCCGCGCCCGCCCCTGACCATGGAGTGCGCCCTCCTGCTCGCGTGCGCCCTCCCCGCCGCCCGCTCGGGCCCGCCGTGGGGGCCGGCGGCGCGCGGGCGCGTGGCTAAGGCAGGTGCCGGGCGAGGGGCGCGCCGCCGGCGGGGAGGCCCGGGCCGCCGGCCCCGCCGCGCCCTCACGCGCCGGGTCGCCTTTTCCTTTGCAGGCGCTCCAGCTGTGCTGCCTCTGCTGCGCGTCGGTCGCCGCAGCCTTAGCCAGTGACAGCCGCGGCGGGGACGGCAGCGGATTAAACCACGGTTCGTATTCGCCCCCTCCCCGCTCCCAGAAGAGCTCTTCCAGGCACTTTGTCCCTTCTTTCCTTCCAAAGAAAGACAAAGTAGGAGAACTCCCCTCCTCTCCCCCACGTGGCAGGTGTGCGCGTGTCCTGGATACACGGGTCCTGTTTGGAGAGGGGGGGATGTGGCCAGGACTTTGAATTTATCATGGGAATCAGGGCCTCAAGCTGCAAGTCGCCTAAAGGAGAAAACAGTCCTTTCCCCCTTTCCCTCGTTCACAGACGTGGTTTAAAAAAAAAAAAAAATCTGTGCTGCGGTGAGAAATTAGAAAGTGAATGGACATTGACCAGGTGGCTGATATCAAAAGGCACTTTCTCCATTTCCTTCTTCTTTCGAGAAGGAACAGGCCCCTTCTTCCTCCATCTTCACACCCCCCCCACCTCCCCTCTCCCCCACCTTCCCTCCCTCACCTCTCCACTCCTGTTCCTTTTATCCTTTTCCCATCTTCTTACTCCCCTTTCTCTTCTTTTGTATCGTTGATTCCCAAAGATCACCAGAGGAAAGCAGGTGGCTTCTCTGGGGAGCGAGGGGTTGGAGAGGGGGGTGCCTCTTCTGAGGTTTCCTGGCTGCAAACATCCAGAACACACTTTACTTCTGTTATTTATTAACTTCTCCCTGGCACCTGGAAGGAAAATCCTTGTTTCCATTGTTCCCATCAGCTGCTGGAGAAGAGCTAATTCCTGACCCAAGGTTTCTACAGCAAGACTTTGATGTCCAGCTGGGGTTCTATCACTTTTTCAGCCTTCCACGGCCTTATCTCCTCCTCTCGGGGAATCAGGGATCCTTTTGGGGAAGAGAGGATGGCAGACTCATGGAGAAGGCCGTGCCACCCAGGAGTGGGTGAGTGAGGGGACCCAGGAGAGCCAGGAATTTGCCCTTGAGAAATTCACCATTTGTCCAACCAGAAAAGCTGGCTGCAGTTTCTAAAACAACCCTTCATTGTTTCATCACGGCCAAATGGCTTGAGATCCCCTCCATTCCAGTCGGCACCTGTAAGCACCTCGTGTTAGGCAGCCCTTGGGCGGATTAATCAGATCACTCACTGCAGGGGCTCTGACTGCCCCTCTTCCCTTGAGGCACTGGATATTACCATCAGCCCACTGGTTCACCCTCCCTTTGCAAACAAACCAGCAGCAGGTGTCTGGGTAGGGGGCTTTGCAGGCTGATTCGAGGAAGGCTGGCTGGATAAGGCTCCTGCGTGTTCTCCCAGCTAAGAGCAGGCAGAGCTTCAGGTGGCTTTGCACAAGGAGGTAAGAATCAACATAGCATAGAGACTGTCTGGAGCATGTGTGATTTTGACAGTTAGGTTTTAGCCTGGGGGAGGGAGGGAGGAGGTGTTTTCTTGCTGTGTTTCATCAAAAAGTCTTGTACACGGAAAGCGCCATAGTAGAGGTTTTGAAGGGAAGTGGTATGTGTGCTGCTCAACTTTTTAAGGTTAAGAGAAAAACATTTTTTTTCAATTGCTTTCTGTTACGCATGTCAATTAGATAGTATTTCTAGTTAAAGAAGTGAAGAAAAAATGGGAAGAATGGCAAGAACATTGTAAGAATGGGTTTCTCAAGCAGTTTGAGTCTCAGATGATTCATATACAGAAGAACACCATTGAAAATTGCCATATTGGGATTTTTTTTTAATTCAAATATAGGACCAAATAGAATATCCCTCATTGATCCCTGCTAGCTACAGGGCTTCTGTTCATTCTTTAGCTTTCTTTCCTTCCTTTTCAGTTGTTGACTATTTTGGGAAAAGGGAAATTCCTCTTGCTTTTCCTCCTCCAGTAACCAAGGACCCAAGTGACTCAAACATGCCTCTTAGTTATTTGGAATCTTTCTGAACACTATCCAAATTAGTTTCCCATTCTGTGCCTAGAAAGTGGAAACCCAGAGTGTTTTTTAATGCGCAGAGGGCATATTCCAAGTCACTTTGTGGACGATACTTTTCAGTTTCAATGTCCTGTGATACAAAACAGTGTGCTGGCCTTTTTTTTTTTTCAAGCAGCAAATTGTTGTTTAACTTCTGCTCTCCGGGACAAGCAGCAATTAGTGCTGCTCTAGGGAGCAATGGGGAAGGTATTTTTAAACACGTCTTTCCAGGTGTCCCCTGATCTGACACGCCCCCACCAACATGTCTGAGCAATTTTCAACATCAGACTGTAGAAGGAAGTCCTGACAATTCCGAGGCATTTTTATGTATCCACTCTATTTTATGCTTACAAGTAAATGGAATTGTCCCAGAGAAAGCTCGCTGTAAAACATTGGGTGATATGAGTGCTTGAGTTTTATTATCACGTATAATTAATATTGGAAGCATAAAATGGCAGTTACTTGTTAATTACCTGAGATTTCATCTCAAGTTACTCAGCGCCATGAGTTATATTTGAAATTTAAGCTCTGTCCATCTTCCTCCCCTCCCCTGCCCCCCCCCCGCCCCGACACACAAATGCTCCCAATGTATTTTAAACAGAGGTATTATCTTGGGGGAAAGTTCCTTTCTTTGACTTTATGTCTCCATGGTTATAATATTGTCTCCTCCAAGTCAACTTTGATGTGTGGATGACTCCATGACGGATATATAAAAAATCCACCTCTCTCTGCAGACCGTGGACGTCGTGGCATTTTCCACGAACATTCTTGACATTCAGCAGGACGGTGCTTGACTCTTAGTTTCTGGAGGAATGACTGTGGCGGAGCTAATTGTCAAGATCACAAAATTCTCCCTGTCATGAGCTGCTCTGAGTGATATATCGTCTAGGTGCATGGCAGTGGAGACAAATATCTTTCAGCTGTGCTTTGCTCACTGCCAGCCTGTGGGAAAGGGGCCCCCGGGGCGTCCTGGGCTCGGGTGCTGACAGCCAAACCTTTCCCATTGCAGATTACGTCTTTGTCACGCCAGTAGAAGTGGACTCGGGCGGGTCATATATTTCCCACGACATTTTGCACAACGGCAGGAAAAAGCGGTCGGCGCAGAGTGCCAGCAGCTCCCTGCATTACCGATTTTCAGCATTTGGACAGGAACTACACTTAGAACTTAAGCCCTCGGCGATCTTGAGCAGTCACTTTATTGTCCAGGTACTTGGGAAAGATGGTGCCTCAGAGACTCGGGAACCCGCGGTGCCGAGATGTTTCTATCAGGGATTTATCAGAAACGACAGCTCGTCCTCCGTCGCTGTGTCTACGTGCGCCGGCTTGGTAAGCACCCCGACTCCCTCTCGCCTGTGTTTTGTGTAACTGGAATGAACAGATGTCTATAATACCGAGCGCTCTTGCAGCCAGCTCTACATATTCACACTGTCAGCTCTGATACGTAGAATCTTCTCAGCTGAATTAATCTAAGCTGCTCCCAGAAAAAGAAAATCTAATAGAACTTCAGTTACCATTTGAGAACGTTCTTTTGATGTTTACTGGTCTGGGCCTCTTCATTCTCCATGTTTGAGGCGATCCCTGAGGAAATTAATTTGATGGATGCCATTCGCTTTGGAAAGTCTTGAGAGACCAGGCTTTATATAAATCTAGCAAGCTGCATGCCTCTACAGTGCTCTGACACAAGGGAAACTTATTTAATGCAGGAGTACATTCACAGCCCTGAGAAGCCTGACCTTCCCTGTGCAAGGGAGGCCTCCTGTTTTCTTTCCACTAATCCGTTAGTGTTGTCCTGCAAGTAAGACATCCTTTTAGAATGTGGTGTGGTGTGTGTGCGGGCTGGTGGGGTGAAGTGTGACATCCAGGAAGGCAGGGCATTTAAAAGCATTCGGGACAAGCAGTATTGCCTCCTCTGTAATCCTCACTGTTGAGCTCGAGACCTGTAATATTAGGATAAATGATACTTGTCTCAGGATTTGGGCATTTGTGCATTAGTAACTGGCGATCTGGGTTGATGCCATCTTGTGTTACAGTTGGGAAGTGTCTGTAACTGACAGAAATGTGTGTGTGTGTGTGTGTGTGTGTGTGTGTGTGTGTGTTGAGATGCACAGTGGTCTCGCTCTGGTGTGGCTAGAAGAAGGAAAACAGGAGGAAACCTCAATTCAGCATGTAGTTAGTAATATACATGATACGCTCTGACTGAGCAAGAGAGTGGGGCTTAGGCGCTGGTTAATGAGGACTTTCATATTCTTGGCTAGCTGAAACTTTATTACGTTAACTTTCCCCGCTCCCCCCACCCCCACCCCCGCCACCATGTTGTGGCTTGACACATAACTAAAACGGTTCATCAAATCAGAGTTACAATGTTTTGTTATGGTCTTTATAGAGTGAAGCAAAGATTTAACAGTTCTCAACTAAGCTGCATCTGTTTAAATGAACGATATGGCTTACTGGTGACTACATATTCTAACCTGGTTACACACACAGGCAGCACCCACGCCTGTGAATATATCTTGTGTTGGTTGGTTGGTTGGTTTGGTGGTGATGAGTCTCCTGACCTTTTGGAAGCATCCTCCTCTCTTCTATTTCAGTATCCTGACATCTTCAGAAGGTGGTCAGGCCCTCCATCACGGTGGCTTACACCACCCCATTCCACATAACCCAGCGGTTAGAAACAGTCTGTCCAAGGTCATTTTCACACTGGCCCTTACCAGAAGGGCCTTGGGCAAGCTAGGAACCTCCCTGTGTCTTAGCGTCTTCATCTCTGCAGTGAGAATGGCAAGAGGGTTTACGCTGCAGGGCTGTGGGGGTGACGTGACTTCCTACATGCAAAGAGCTACAGCAGGTCTAGGAAGGCACTTGGGCTCCTCACGCTGGATGAGCTCAGGATTCCACTCTCTGTGAGTGATAGGAAATCTGACCCTGCTCATCTGATCCCATATGCATAGATGTTGGGTTGTTTCTCCTAAGAAGGAGATTCACTTTAGAACAGGGAACAGAGAGCTACTTCATATGTAGAATGAGGCAGGCTACACAGTTTCATCTTATCGGCAACCACATCTGCCTGTGTATAAGGCCAATATACAGTTTTTCACTGCATGCCAGTCTGACTTTGTTTGTTTTTATGTTTTAAATTTGATTTTTATTTTATGTTGGACTGTAGTTTGATTTATCAATGTTGTGTCAGTTTCAGGCGTATAACAAAGTGATTGAGGGTTTTATATAGATATATACTTTGGCCGCCTCATGCGAAGACTTAACTCGTTGGAAAAGACTCTGGTGCTGGGAGGGATTGGGGGCAGGAGGAGAAGGGGATGACAGAGGATGAGATGGCTGGATGGCATCACGGACTCAATGGACGTGAGTCTGAGTGAACTCCAGGAGTTGGTGATGGACAGGGAGGCCTGGTGTGCTGCGATTCATGGGGTCGCAAAGAGTTGGACACGACTGAGCGACTGAACTGAACTGACTGATATATATATACACACACACATACAGACATACATACACATTCTTTTTCAGATTTTTTCCCATATAGTTTATCACAGAATATTGAGTAGAGTTGCCTGTGCTATGCAGTAGGTCCTTTGGGATGGAAGTGAAAGAAGTCATTGGAAACCACATCTGCCTGTGTGTAAGGCCAATATTCATTTTTTTTCTTTTCATGCCAGTCTGGTTTTGTTTGTTTCTGTGTTTTCAATTTGATTTTTATTTTATGTTGGACAGTAGTTTGATTTACCAATGTTGTGTCAGTTTCAGGTGTATAGCAAAGTGATTGAGTTTATACACACACACACACACACACACACACACACATATACATATACACACGCATGCTTTTTCAGATTTTTTCCCATTCAAGTTTATCACAGAATATTGAGTAGAGTTGCCTATGCTATACAGTAGGTCCTTTCTGATTATCTATTTTATGCATAGAAGTGCATATATGTTAATCACAAACTCCTAATCTTTATTCTCTCCTTTGCATACCAGTCTGATTTTTTTTTTAATTCAATTTTTATGTGTTCAGTCACTCAGTCATTTCCAACTCTTTGCGACCCCATGGACTGCAGCACGCCAGGCTTCCCTGTCCATCACCAACTCCCTGAGCTTACTCAGACTCATGTTCGTCGAGTCAGTGATGCCATCCAACCATCTCATCCTCTCTTGTCCCCTTTGGTCTATAATTTGATTTACAATGTTGTATTTCAGGTGTACAGAAAAGTGATTGAGTTATATGTATATGTATAATCCATTCTTTTTCAGATTTTTTTCCCATATAGGTTATCATAGAATATTGAGTAGAGTTGCCTGTATTATACAGTAGGTCCTTGTTGATTTATATGTTTTATACATAGTAGTATATACATGTTAATCCCAAACTCTTAATTTATCCCTGTCCTTCTCCACACCTTTCCACTGTGGTCGTCATAAATTTGTTTTCCAAGTCTGTGAGTCTTGGAAATAAGTTTGTATCATTTTGGATTCCACATATAAGTGGTATATGATATTTGCCTTGTTCCTTCCGACTAACTTCACTTACTACGATCATCTCTAGGTCCATCGATGTTGCTGCAAGTGGTATTACTTCGTTCTTTTTTTATAATGCCATTATAAGTTGAAACCATGGAATTCACATTGTTTCTTTTAACAAACCAGCCACATAGACTTAATTAACTTTACTTCTCTAGGCCTCGGTTTCCTCTCCTGAACCACGTGAAATGATTTCTAAGACTACTGCCATCTCTAGGCATCTGAGTCTAATTATCAGTTGGTTTACCCCATCAGGGCCCACTAGGTATGGGGTGGGGAAGGTATCAAGCTTATCTCTCTTGCATCACACACCTTCCCATGTCCTGCCAAGAACTGCAAAATATAAACCCATACAGCCATCCTTAATCAAACAAAAAGAAAAATAAAACAGGGAAGAGGATCAAACCCCAAGTGAAAAAGCTGAGACACTGCTCTGTAGTGATTTCTGTAACTTCTGTTGAAGTATAGTGTATATACAGAAAGGTGCAAAAATCACAGTTTACAGCCTAATGAATTTTCACAAAGTTCACATCCCTGTATGCCAGTGCCTGGAAAGACCACTCCCCATCCCTCATCCCCTTCCAGTCACTGCCCACCAGAAGTAACCACTGTCCTAATTTGTAGCATAGCTTGATGTCATCTACTTAAAACAATTTTACTTAAGAGGGGGTCATACAGTGTTCCTCTGTATGAATGTTCTGTGTTGTTTCTAATTGTTAATGGCTGTTGAAATTGTTTCCAGTTTGGGGCTGTTGTGAGAATACTACCAAACATTCTTGTCTCTGCCTTTTGGTAAACTTACACATTCTGTTGGAAACATACTGAAGGCTGAAGTTTCTGGGTCATAGGGTAAAATATATATGTTCTCCTTTGCTGCTGCTGCTGCTGCTGCTGCTGCTAAGTCGCTTCAGTCGTGTCCAACTCTGTGCGACCCCACAGACGGCAGCCCACCAGGCTCTGCCGTCCCTAGGATTCTCCAGGCAAGAACACTGGAGTGGGTTGCCACTTCCTTCTCCAATGCATGAAAGTGAAAAGTGAAAGTGAAGTTGCTCAGTCGTGTCCAACTCCTAGCGACCCCATGGGCTGCAGCCTTCCGGGCTCCTCTGTCCATGGGATTTTCCAGGCAGGAGTACTGGAGTGGGGTGCCATTGCCTTCTCCCTTTCCTTTGCTAGATTCTGCAAAACAGCTTTTCAGAGTGGTTGAACTAATTGACGCTGCCGTCAGCAGTGTGTGAAAGTTCCAGTTGCTTCAGATCCTTATCAACACTTGCTATTATCTCTCTTTTCCATTTGAGACACTCCCACTGACGGATGTAAGGCAGTACCACATTATGGGTTTCGTTTGAATTGTTCTGGTGGTTAACGAAGTCGAATCCTTTCTTATGCCTACTGGCCACTTCTATACCCTTTTTTATGCTCTATTAATTGATCATATATGGACAAGCAATCGTATATAAGTTTTCTCTGTTACCTGAAAGTAGAGTCTTCTATGAAGCCTTCTGTGAGCCAAAATGACAAAAGCAAAGAAGCAGTTACCTTAGGACACATCTTGGCAGTGAGTGCACAGAAGAAGCGGGCATGGAGCACAACGGCTCACAGACGTAGTTCAGAGCTACAGCAGCCTGATGCACAGGTGCTTGGTGGGAGGGGGCTTGGTGGTGCCACTTCCTCTGCTGGGGGTGAGAGCTGCCTCTGTAAGGGCTCACTGGAAAACCAACAGATGAACACTCATCGCCATTTTTGCTTTGGGGTTTTTGTTTTTTAACGTCTTTTGTAAAAGCAAAGTGGTGTAAAGCAAGCTTTTGAAAGTGGGGCATTTCTGCAAGTGTCTTCAGCCCAAATTGTGGCCCTTTTCCCTTTCTTTGTGAATAGAAGCAAGAATTCTGAGCAAAAACACCTTTGCCAACTTATCTTTGGTAGCGTGGCTGTGCACCTCTAACGGTGCTGATCTGCATATGAAACACTGTTGAGGGGCAATAGTGAGCGCTGGAAGATGACTTGAGGCTCCGACTGAGGAATCACTTCACTGAGGAGACAGAGAGATGACCCCCTGAAATGTCTACATCAGAGTTTCACCGAGAGTGGGGCTGGACAACTGGCAACAGAATGACTTTCAAGGTGCTGGCAACTTCCTTGTATGCATCAGTGTGTATTAAAAAAGTAAGAAGTCACCTTTAGATAACAGAATACCGACAGGAAAGCTAACCATTCTCTTGATGGCTAGGAATCCCGGGAGTGGCTTAGAAAGGGTGGAAGGGTTAAAGTGTGTGTGTGTGTGTGTGTGTGCGCATGTGTGTGCATGCATGTGCGTGCGTGCACGCACACTCCCTCAGTGCTGTCCAACTCTTGTGTGACCCCATGGACTGTAGCCCACAAGGCTCCTCTGTCCATGGAATTTTCCCAGCAAGAATATTGGAGTGGATTGCTGTTTCCTCCTTCAGGGGATCTTCCCGACCCAAGGACTGAGCCTGCATTGGCAGGCAGAGTCTCTACTACTGAACCACCAGGGAAGCCCAAAGGTTTTAACAGTGAAATATATATGAATATATATGCATGTACACCTACTCCAGTAAGCATTTCTCAAGCAGGGAATTTAATAATTCACAATTAAATTCTGTTCAAAATATTGTCTTAAAATGTACCTGCCCCCATGATAGTGAGTGAAGTCGCTCAGTCGTGTCAGACTCTTTGAGACCCCATGGATTGTAGCCCACGAGGTTCTTCCATCCATGGGATTTTCCAGGCAAGGGTACTGGAGTGGGTTGCCACTCCCCACCACGATAGACCTCATTTTATTCATCAGTTCAGTAGGCGGCTTGTTGTTGTTCCTCGGTTGCTGTCATGCCCAACTCTTTGTGACCTCATGAACTGCAGCACACCAGATCTCCCTGCCATTCACTCTCTCCCAGAGTTTGCTCAAACGCATGTCCATTGAGTCCATGATGCCACCTAAACATCTCATCCTCTGTTGCCCCCTTCCCCTCCCACCTTCAGTCTTTCCCAGCATCAGGGTCTTTTGCAATGAGTTGGCTCTTCGCACCAAGTGGCCAAAGTATTGGAGCTTCAGCATCAGTCCTTCCAATGAATATTCAGGGTTGATTTCCTTTAGGATTGACTGGTTTGATCTCCTTGCAGTCCAAGGGACTCTCAGGAGTCACAGTTCGAAAGTATCAATTCTTATTTACTTGGAATAACCCATCAAACAGGAGTTCCAAACTTCTATTTGTGAATCCTGCCTACCATTATTTCTGGAGGTGGTGGTTTTTTAAATTGTGACCTTCAGCAGGATCTAACTCTCTCCAGCCCATCACCGCCCCCTACGCCTGGTGGCCCTACAGCCTGTGAACATTATTTGAGTTTGCAAAACTGTGTCCCAGAATCTCAGGGTTGCAGATGAACTGGATCTAATCGCCCTCTGCCACGCGCATGCTTTACACTGTACCCAGCTTCCCCTGAGTACCACTTAGATGAAATGCTTAGCACATCCAGGAAGCCCATGCGTTGTCAGGAGACCCTTCGTCTTAATGTTGAACTACATACAACCTCTCTTCTTATGACTTTCATCTGTATTTCTCAGTTTTGTTTTCTGGGATGCTAGGAGAAACCTGTGTCTTTCTTCCTGCATCTGAGGAGATCTGAGATACGCATCTGCCCCCAAGAGTGGAACTTTTGTGCTCTTTTCTCAGGAAGACAATAATTTTCAGAGTGTGATCAGCTACATTAGCTTCACTTGCATGCGTGTGTGTTCAGTTGTGTCTGACTCTCTGCAACCCTGTGGACTGTAGCCCACCAGGCTCTTCTGTCCATGGAATTTCCAAGCCAAGAATACGGGAGTGAGTGGCCATTTCCTCCTCCAGGGATCTTCCCAACCCAGTACTCAGACCTATGTCTTCTGCCTCTCTTGCACTGCAGGCGGATTATTTGCCATTAAGCCATCAGGGAAGCCCCAGCTTCGCTTGAGGTATTGAAAAGTTCAATGTCTTTATGTACAACAGAAGGTCAACGAGACTGAGCCCAGGAATATGTGTTTTTTAATTTTCCAAATGATTCTAATACATACTAACATGAGAGAACCACTGGGTTAAGACATTGAACATGTAGGCAAATCGTTTTTACATTTGCTGTTGGTCTGACAGAGTGAGCCTATTTCTAAAACTTAGTAGAAATGTCGTATTTGGAGAACTGACTGGAAAGATTATGTCATTCAGTTACTGATGAACTTCTGTTATGTCAGGCACTGTTTGGAGCACAGGGTGGAGAGAGCTGCAAGCAAAGGAATGCTGTAGGAACTTCCCTGATGGTCCAGTGGCTAAGACTCCATGCTGCCCCTGCAGGGGTCATGGGTTTGATCCCTGGTCAGGGAACTAAGATCCTGCATGCCATGAGGGGAGAAAAGGTGGATGCTGTATTCTGCTTCATAGCATTTCCTTCCGAGGGAGAGATGGAGTGGAGTTGCGAGACCCAGAAATTGCTATTTGATTTTGAACTAAGCTATTATTCAACAGAGCCCTGTAACAAACGGTTCATGGAGTGTGGTTTTAGATTAGCATGTTAACAAGTCAGAAACAGCCTGTGTTATAGGTTTTGCCTAATCTGTTTAAAAGTTTCCCTAACTAATTTGATCACGGAACCTGTTTTTCAGGGAACCTCTCTTCATAGTCTAGTAGACCTCTCTGGTAACTCAGATGGTAAAGAATGTGCCTGTAATGCAGGAGACACTGGGTCAGGTAGATCCCCTGGAGAAGGGAATGGCAACCCACTCCAGTATTCTTGCCTGGAGAAGTCCATGAACGGAGGAGCCTGGCTGGTTACAGTCCCTGGGGTCACAAAAAGTCAGGCAGGACTAAACAACTAACACTCAGTGGCAAGAAAATCACCAAAGCAATGATTCCTAAAAGAGATACTGTAATATTATGTATTGATTTCTGACTCTTAAGAGGTGTTGAGGCATAAAAGGGTGGTTTCATGGCCATATATTCCCATAAGGTTCAGGAAACTTTAAGCAAGTGTCCTTGCTCTCATACATTTCTCACCTTTTAATGTGCTCACATGCATGGTGCAGCTCCAAGAGGTCGAATTTTGACGAACTTGATGACTTCCCTGCCCACCTCCCTTTTAAGCCACACTTCCATCAACAACTTGCCAGGGTTCCAGGCTTCACCCTGGAAGAGTAATCCTTAGGTCTAAGATGATTTGCCCTTTAATAGTACCTGATGAATCCAGTTACTAGGTCCACCAGTTGGGAAAATGCACCTCTTGATTGAGGAGTCTGGAGACTCAGCTCCATTCACCACATGAAGATCCAGGGAAGAGGCATGCAAAGATGCTCTCTGTGTTGCGTCTCCACCCAGATCTAGTCTTTACCTCTGACTAGTCACCTCCGCAGCAGACCAGGCTGGCAAGAATGGTAGAGAGCTGTGCTGTTTCTCTGGCGTCTTCTATCCGGTCTCGGATTCGGCTCTAGCCTCAGCATCACGTCAGGGGCTCAGAGTGGAGTGGGTACCACAAGGTCCCTCCAGCCTTGGTTGCGATTTTGTCACTTGGTTTCCGTTTCTTGTTGCCTTGTCCCCAGCCGTGAAACCGTAAGTGGTGTTTCTCCTCCATGGCTGGCTGCCCTCTTGTCCCCATTGTCTCCTTCCTGGTGGTGGTCTTTTTGGACTATGACTGAAGGGACCATTCTTTGGAGAGCCTGGGTCCCTGCAAGGAGCTTTGGAAGCAGTTGGATTTCAGTGGGGACACTTTGATCTTGCTCTTTTTCAGAAGTGTTTTATGACTCAGAAAGTTCTGCCATTGAGTTGCTGTTGCTGGCTGCCCGGTAGTCTTTAGAAAGCTGATTTCCATTCATCAAAGGGCTGAAGTTAAATGACCTTAGTCCAGACAGGCAGAAAGAAAGCGGAGACTCTCCTGCTTTGGGAGGCCTCGTTAACCAGCAGAGGTTTGCTGCCTGACACACACCCCCTTGCAACTTTTCAGTCGCTTGAGAGCATCACGTGAAATTAAGGATTAGACTGGGTTCTATTTACAAGGTTTTGAACACAGGCTGACCCAAGTCAGAGATGTTTTCTTAGATTTTTACTTGTTTCATCAATGGCTAAAAGTTTTTTTGTTTTTTTTGGCCTCTTTTCTATAGGCCCTCTTCAGACATGGTTTGTGAAGATGATAATTTGCTCAGAACAACACTTTTTGCAAAATGCCAGCCAGTCTCCTTTTTTTTAATTGCCAAGGTTCTTGCCAGACAGCAGGATCCCCAGGCTGATCTGAAGGGTGCTCTCATGGGAAGGCAAAAGGCTGATCCTTCCTCCCTGTGTGCTCAGCCTGTTAAAGCATGGCTGCTGAGCATCAGTCTCCCGAGCACCGGAACTGTGAATCTTGCGTGCTGCACCTCAGTTTTCTCATCTGTAAAGTGGGCAGTGGTTGCTGCCTCTCTCTCTCTCTCTCTCTCTCTCTCTCTCAGGATCGTGATGGTCTATGACGGATTCCTTCCTCAGTTACTCTTCTTTTACTTGTAGCTTGCTTTTTTAAATTGAGTTGTAGTTGGTATACAGTGGGGCTTCCCTGTGGTTCAGATGGTGAAGAATCTGCTTGCAGTGTGAGAGATCTGGGTTCCATCCCTGGATCGGGAAGATCCCCTGGAGAAGGGAGACGCAACCCACTCCAGTATTCTGGCCTTGAGAATCCCATGGACAGAGGAGCCTGGTGGGCTACAGTCCACGGGGCTGCGAAAGAGTCGGACGTGACTTAGAGACTTAAGAACGTGGGCTACCATAACAGAGAACCGCAGACTGAGGGGCTTAGTACATTTTGGATGGCGGAAATGTGACATCAAGGTGTCAACAGGGTTGATTTTTCTTGAGGCCTCTGTCCTTGGCTTGTTGATGGCTGCCTTCTCCCTTTGTCTTCATGGGAGCCTGACAGGCTACAGTCCGTGGGATCGCAGAGTCAGACGCAACTGAGCGACTGATACACACACACTCGTGAACAGTATTATAAAGTTACAGGTGTATATGACAGTGATTCACAATTTTAAAAGGCTCTAGGCTCCATCCCCTGTCGTGCAGTGTCCTTGCAGCTACTTTTATCCATAAGAGCTTGTACCTCTCACGCCCCTTCCCCATTATTGCCCCCACCACTGATAACCACTAGCTTGTTCCCTATGTCTGTGAGCCTGCTTCTTTTTTGATATTCACGAGTTTCTTGTATTTTTCAGATTCCCTGTGTGATATCATGTAGCATTTGTCTTTCTTTGTCTTACTTCACTAAGCATATAAGTTCATCCATGTTGCTACAAGTGGCAGACTTTCATTCTTTTTGAAAAGCATTCCATTGTGTGTGTATATGTATATACACACACACACATACATACACACGCCTCTTCTTTATCCAGTCATCTGCTGATGGACGCCTAGATTGCTTCCACATCTTGGCAGTTGCAAATGGTGCTGCTGTAAACACTGGGGTGCATGTATCTTTTTGCACTAGTGGTTTTGTTTCTTTCAGATATAGACCCAGGGGTAGAACTGCTGGGTCACATAGAAGTTCCTTGAAGATTCTTGACTTTGGTCTAGGAGAGAATCTAGGAAGGAAATGGTCATTGAAACTCCTGGCCTGGAGCCTTTTCAGGCTCCTTAGAACAGGAAATGAGCCCTTGGATGTTGGCAGTCATGCTGGTGAGAATCCTGGGGATTTTATGGGGGAAGGTAGCCACCACTTGATCAGTGATGAAGACATAAAATCAGAAAATGAGAGGAAGATAAAGAATCAAAGAGGAAGGAGCTAAGAAACCAATAAAGATTGGGATCAAGGCACACATGAGAAGTCAGGGCAGTGGGGAATGGCTTTGAGCTCAGACTTTGAAACCCCAGTGCCGGCCTTTTCTATGTGACCCAGGTCAAACTATTTACCCTCTCTGGGCTTGATTTTTCACTGGCAAAATGAGGATAATTGTAGTTCCTTCCTCGGGGGGTTATGGATGTAATCAAAAGAAATAATGCTCTGTGTATAATGCTAGAACAGTGGCAGGCACTTAGTAATAACATGGGGGGTGGTGATAACATATCAAACAGTAATTGGTATTATTAGTAGCAGAATTGGCTAGTGCCAGTCCTCCTGAGCACCCACAGGTAAGGAAGTTTTAGCCTAGATAATAATAACAGTTTATATTGATTGAGCACATATCAAATTTTTAAAAACTGGAGCCGTGGAGTAGAAGATTCAGCTAAGACACAGACCTTTATGATATTTACCTATCAGTTTATGATATTTAACTATCAGTTGGCATATTGCTATTCAAAGTCTGAAGTAACAGTTTACTTCATGTACTTCAGAAAGACCTGGGCACTTCAGAAGGTTAAAAAAAAAAAACAACCCTACGTATACTTATGCTCCACCTCTGAAAATTCAGTAGGTCCTGGGTAGAGCCTGGGTGTCCACTTAAATAAAGGCAGGAAAAGCTTCACAGATTGTTCCAGGGGCACCGGAGACTGTGAATCGTTGTCCTAAAGGAGTCTGCAAAGAAGCTTGCCTACAGGAAAGGGAAGACCAGTGGGACATCCTCTGGGAATTGTTTTTGCTCTTGGCACGCGTCTCACCTTCCGAGTGTCATCGGCGCTGTCTAGCGTGAGCCTGTGTGTGTGCTCTCAAGGCGGCAGGCAGGGGTTGCTGGGGTGAATCCAGATGTACAGAGGGTTCTCGGTTCTGTATCAGAACTCTTCAGTGGCAAGTACAGAAACTCCATCTTGAACTCACTTAAGCGTAAGAAAATGTGTATTTTTGGCTCTGGAGCAGTCTTTCTCATTCCTCCTCCTGTCTGTCTCTCCATTTCCCTGCCTCCCTGTTTCTCCCCCCTCACCCCTTCTGCCCACCACCGACCCCCTTCCCCCGCCCGCCTCTTCCGCTCCCCACCTGTACTGGGATGACTAGCTTCCAGCAAGGCTGGACCCAAGCTACCAAATCCCATCATCACTATCCTCTTTCTGTCAGCCTTTCGGCTCTTTCTACTCCTGCTTGTTGCGCCTTCACGTGCAGGACCCCCGAATTCCAGATGTGATTCAGACGCTGCCCTGGGAGCCTGGTGTCACACGTGACTTGCAGTGACTCTGCGGTTGTAACCGACGTCATACGTGGGAACAAGCGCGTGGGGCTCTTGTCTTTATTTGCTCTCTCACCTGTCTGTAAGCCTCAGAGGGCCGCACTCAAACCCTCTGTGTCCAAGCAAGACTAGATCAGATTTTGGATTGTATATTGGCATGTGAATTAGTGGATAAAAGGCGGTCTGGGATGCACAGTAAGCCAAGGGCTTCACAGTTACCTGTCAGTTTGAAGCTCTTTTTGAAACCAGAGTTGATTCTTTCTGTTGTGTGTGGCCTTAAAATTGTGTTAGTCATACTTCTTCTGAAGTTGTTGTTGTTTTTTTTTGATGAAGAAGGAGTGCCTAAAAATAATGTGTGTCTTGAAGTTCCTTGTTATTCTCTTAATTCCTGTATATTTAATCACACCCTTATAATTAATATGTTTGTTTCTAGTTTGTTTGCTATTGCTAAAAAAGTATGCATGTATATGGGTCTTCTTAGTTGTATGCAATTCTATATTTTATGAGAGAGACAGAAAGACCCACCTTGTGAAAAGCTGGGATGCCAAACACAGGCAGGATATTAGCTATGGCCAGAGATGGACTTACTGATATTGACATTATCCACCCAATACCATGCTCACCTTGGTTGTATAACATGCAGGGTTACGAGAACTTGTTTCGTTTCGTCTTCCATGAGCCTAAGACAGTCACTTAGGAAACCAGTTGTCTCCAGCAGAGCATGCATGCTGGGGAAACTGCACGGTTTCCCACCGTCAACAGTAAACAATTTAAGAGAAAATGGTACTGATTAATTCCCGAAGGCCAAGTATAAACAGGACTAATGTTAACAGTGCACATGAAGGCTCTCAGGACCCAAAATATTTGCCTGGACTTCCTACACATCTCTGTCCACAAACCCGGGAGCTCCTCCTCGATTAGATCAAGTCATTCCCGTGGAAGTCGGTTCCCACGGTTTTCCTATCCAATTATAGGGCCGCATTCACTCAAATAGGCTGGTGAGCGTGTTCTGTCTGGACTACGTGCTCACCTCTCCTGAAGGGATGCCTTTGATGTATGGGAGGATTTCAAGTTCAGCTGAATTCTTTTGATTGCTTATTCATGCCACTGAGCTTTGGAATATCTTATCTGCCCTTATTACCACCGCAAGTCAAGGGGGCATGCTTTCCAGTATAAATTATAAAGTGCACATCACTAATTTACTAGAAGGCAGCTATGCACACACCCTTCTTTAGAACCAGCACTTGAAAGGGATTGAGATAAGCTCGTCAAAGGAGATTATCTCTCTGATGATTTACCGAGTTCTCCCACAGCGCCGTGCTGTTGCAGTGTCTGTGGGTTCATTTTGCTACTTCGCAGTTCAACCCCCTTTCGTATTTTACTCTGTCACTTGCAGGAGGCGAATGAAGAGTTACCCCAGATGAATTTCTCTGTGGATGAATAAGGCACACAGTTTTTATTTCCCGCTCGATTGTCGAGTTTAGGTCTATTTTAGGCAGCACAGAGATGGGGCCAAAAGAAAATATTGCTGAAATGCATTCTCACTCTTTAAATACGCTAATGTATTTCCCTAAGGCTTAGTCTTATCTCGGGGTTTTACAGTCATTGTTTTCCAGTAAAAGACATTGAAGTAAGATGAATTCCAATCCCTTTAAAAGATGCTTTACTCATGTGTGAAGCAAATGCTAATTTCTGTTTAATGGTATATATTTAACACTGTCATTTGTGTTAAAATAATATCAAGATCAATGAGTCTTAACATATAGAGCTTTAAAAAATACAAATGCCTAGATCCAACTGAAAGCAGAATGGCTGTGAATGGGGGCCAGATACCTATGTTTTTAAAATACTCCCCAGTTTTTCAAAGACTCCCCAGTTGATTCTAATGTGCAGTCAAGTTTGAGGAGCCCTGCTCTAGATAAATGTCCCCAGAGGCTTTAGAGATGCTATCACCTTAGAAATGCTTTGTGCAGTAGTTTAAGAAGGCGGCATGATATTAAAATGCATGGGATTTGGGAAGTTTATCTCTTTCACTTAAGAGTTAATGTGATCTTGGTGAAATTATCCTTTGTAAATACGCTCTATTTTGAAATAGTGTTATATTCACGAGCAGTTGCAAAGATAATAGAGAGTGCCCGTGTATCCTTCACCCAGCTTTGGGACATCATCAAATTATCTGAAAATCTAGTTTCTTTGTAAAGCAGAGATGAAAAAAACAACAACAACTTCAAAGTGAAATTGCACACCTCAGGTTCAGACTTGAACCCAGGGGTTGGGACTTGAACCCACTGTCTTTTCATTGAGGTCACACAGCTGGCCTTAGGACTTAATGAAGCTTGAGTTCCTTCTCTCATCGCAGAAAGAATTCAGTGAGGGACCAAGTGATAGGTGAGAAGTGGATTTATTTAGAGAGATGCCTCATAGACAAGGTGTAGACCATCTCAAAAGGCATGAGCGGCCCTGGGAGACGCACAGCAGGCAGCGTGTGGGCCATCGCAGAAGGCAAGAACGAGAGACACAGAACGGTTAGTGTTGATGAGTTGGGAAGTTCATAGGCTAATGCGTGGGAGGGTTGTTCAACTGTCTGGAGAAAGGGGCAGAGATTTCCCTTAAGCAGCTGGGTCAGTGCCCACTTTTTGGACGTTTATGGTTGGCCTGGGAGCTGTTGTGGCGCTGGTGGGTGTGTTGTTTAGCTCGTGCTAGTATATTCCAATGAGCCCCGATGAGGCTCAGGCTCCACTGGAAGTCGAATCTTCCGCCATCTTGGCCCTTGCTGGTTCTAACCAGGTTATGGTGTATCCTCAAGGGCTGTGTCATTCTTGTTCCCTGCCCCCTTTACTCCCATTTGAAAAGGGTTACTGTAAGAATTAGATGAGAGAATGATTACGTGTAAAAGCTGTGGGAGATAGAGTTCTAAGTGGGCCCCCAGGCTTCCCAGCCCTCCAGTGATTGCTCACTGGTGCTAATTTAGGTGCTGCTGGGAGGGGATTTTGCAGATGTAATGAAGGCATCAAATCACTTGACCTTACAACAGGGATATTGTCCAGGTAGTGTGAGCTATCCTATGATCACACAGCGTCAGGAAAGTCAGAGAGCATCGTAGCTAGAGGGATTTGTGAAAAATTCTCCATGGCTGGTTTTGGAGGCGGAGGGGACCACATGGCGTCTAGTGATGACCAACCAGGAAATGAAGCCTCAGTTGTACAAATAGAAGGGACTGAATGCTGCCAACCACCTGAATGAACTTGAAAGTGGGCTTTTTCCCAGAGAAAGGAATGCAGCCTGGCTCGGGCAGGAGCCCTGAGCCTAGAACCCAGTCACACTGTGCCCAGACTTCTGACTTGCAGAACTGTGAGCTAATAAATTGAGATTATTTTTAAGCTGCTAAATATGTGGTAATTTCTTCTAGAGCAATGAAAAAAAGAAAGAAAAACAAAGACAGAAAATGTCTAGAGGGCTTCCTCTGCAGCTGGTGTGAACACGTGATGAGTCCCTGCCCATCGTAGAATCTGGGTGTCTGAGATTATCCATCAGCTCCTCATGGAGCAGGTGGGATAGTGGGGTTGAGGAGAAGAAGCACGCGTCCTTCGATATTCACTGTTCACAGTTGTGCAGTAAATTGTGATATTTAGCCAGGGCTTCTCGCCGCACCATTGAGGTGTGGATGGACTCCTGGGGCTCACTGCAGGGGTGGGGATGGGGGCGGTCCAGGGCATTGTAGGGTTCTCAGAAGCATCCCAGACCTCTACCCACGAGATGTCGGTAGTACCCCCCGGCTGTGTCCAAAACTGTTTCCAGACGTGGCCAGGTATTCCCTGGGGACACCAGGAAGAACCAGTGATACTAAACTATCACAAACTGGCCTCTTTAACAGAATGCATTTGTGTAAGTCTATTTTTTTTCAGGGTATACTTGTTGATCTCAGTGCCATGAAGAATAACGATGTTAGGTACTTCACTTACTTTGGAGGAATTTAGCTAGGGAGACCAAGATGAATGATATATGGGGGCTGGAGAGTGAACTGACTGGAGGCAGAAAAACTGTCTGGAAATACATTTAAAAGTGTGTATTTGTTTTGAATTTCACAGGATGCCAGCCTACCCTGCTGCAAATAGCTGGATCTCTGTTGGTGCAAAGATATCTTTGTAAGAAAATTGACTCTTGCACTCTTATGCAGGAGGGAACCTAACCATGGAGGATGTAGGTTAGAAATGTGGATTCTGTTTCTGAATTTGCAGCTGAGCTTAGACAGAAGTTAAACACCCTGCGTGTTCTCTTGATCTATAAGGTTGGGTGCAGTGGGCAGTTCTGGGGATGAAGTGGGAATGTTCTCTGTGTTTTGTGATTGTGTGTTCAACCATTATGCTGAGAAAGACTGAAGGCAAGAGAAGGGGCAACAGAGGATGAGATAGTTGGATGGCATCACTGACTCAACGGACCAGAGTTTGAGCAAGCTCCAGGAGATAGTGAAGGACAGGGAAGCCTGATATGCTGCAGTTCATGGGGTCGCAAAGAGCTGGATGTGAGTTTGTGACTGAGTAATAACATTCAAGCTAGAAACCTTGTAAAGATATATTAGATCTCTCTATCACCTGCATGGAATTGGGTGATTTATTATACATTAATTTCTTAGTACTTGGAGAGGCAAGGTAGTCAGGGAAGTTTGGAGCTCTGTTTTTCTTTTTTAATTTATTTATTTTAATTGGAGGATAATAACTTTACAATATTGTGGTGACTTTTGCCATATTGCCATATACTGAAAGAGACACAGATGTAAAGAACAGACGTTTGGACTCTGTGGGAGAAGGTGATGGTGGGGTGATTTGAGAGAAGAGCACTGAAACATCTATATCACCATATGTAAAATGGGGGACCAGTGCAAGTTTGATGCAGGAAGCAGGGCACTCACAGCCAGTGCTCTGGGACTCTTTTAATTGGAATGCTAGGTGAGGAACCTGAGTTTCTCATACGCAGAGGTTTACCGGCTTAGCTGACCGCTGAATCTGTTTCTGTCATCCCTCCTTTGAATAGACCCTTCATCTAAGAGTGAATAGTACAGTGGTCCTATATAATTTGCAACATTCTTTAAATTACTCAGTCTCTTTATAAATATACCAGGTAAGCAAAGCCAGGGTCACTTCGGGGCCTATATTCTTAGCTCTCAGTAATGAATTACTAGTATTTCTCCTCTTTCTATTTTAGTATTTCTTCTTTCTCTCTCTTCCTTCCTCTTTTCCACCCATCTACCCATCCTTCTGACCCAAAACATTTATTCCGAATAAATGTTTTGTGTGCCCAAGTCCTATCATAGATTTTAGAAATACCAAAATGGTAATGTGGACCTTTAATCCTAGGATATTCTGTTGCCATTGTGGGGAGGATTGGTGGCAGGGATATATAGGCACATAAGGACAGGGTAACAAGGTAATGTAATTGCTAAGGTGTGTTTAAAGAACCACGAGAGTGCAAATAAGGTAAGACATTTTTCTCTAAAATTTGAGTATAGTTGCTTTACAGTGCTGTGTTTCGGCTGTACAGCAAAGTGAATGAGCTACACACATACATATATTTCCTCTTCCTTGGATCTCCTTCCTGTTTAGATCAGCACAGAACATTGAGCAGAGTTCCCTTAAGCAGGTTCCCACTGGTTATCTGTTTTATACCCAGTAGCATCGTGTATCTCTTGACTTCCTACTTTTGCATTCCAGCATTTCATTCCTATAATGAGAAGGACATCTTTTATGGATGTTTGCTCTAGGAGGTCTTGTAGGTCTTCTTAGGAAGTCAAGAAGTACCTGGAGTAACAGGCAAATTTGGCCTTGGAGTACAAAATGAAGCAAGGCAAAGGCTAACAGAGTATTGCCAAGAGGAAGGGCTGGTCATAGCAAACACCCTCTTCCAACAACACAAGAGAAGACTCTACCCGTGGACATCACCAGATGGTCAACACCAAAATCAGATTGATTATATTCTTTGCAGGCAAAGAGGGAGAAGCTCTATAGAGTCAGCAAAAACAAGACAGGGAGCTGACTGTCCCTCAGATCATTAACTTCTTATTGCCAAATTCAGACTGAAATTGAAGAAAGTAGGGAAAACCACTAGACCATTCAGGTATGACCTAAATCAAATCCCTTATGATTATACAGTGGAAGTGACAAATAGATTCAAGGGATTAGATCTGATAGACAGAGTGCCTGATGAACTATGGATGGAGGTTCATGACATTGTTCAGGAGGCAGGTATCAAGACCATCCCCGAGAAAAAGAAATGCAAAAAGGCAAAATGGTTGTCTCAGGAGGCCTTACAAATAGCTGAGAAAAGACGAAAAGCGAAAAGCAAAGGAGAAAAGGAAAGATATAAGCATCTGAATGCAGAGTTCCAAAGAATAGCAAGAAGAGATAAAAAGCCTTCCTCAGTGTTCAATGCAAAGAAATAGAGGAAAACAACAGAATGGGAAAGATGAGAGATCTCTTCAAGAAAATTAGAGACACCAAGGGAACAGTTCATGCAAAGATGGGCACAATAAAGGACAGAAGTGGTACGGACCTAACAGAAGCAGAAGATATTAAGAAGAGGTGGCAAGAATACCCAGAACTGTACAAAAAAGATCTTCACAACCCAGATAACCATGATGGTGTGATCACTCACCTAGAGCCAGACATCCCAGAGTGCAAAGTCAAGTGGGCCTTAGGAAGCATCACTACGAACAAAGCTAGTGGAGGTGATGGAATTCCAGTTGAGCTATTTCAAATCCTAAAAGATGATCCTGTGAAAGTGCTACACTCAATATGCTAGGAAATTTGGAAAACTCAGCAGTGGCCACAGGACTGGAAAAGGTCAATTTTTATTCCAAACCCAAAGAAAGGCAATGCCAGAGAATGCTTGCATTCATCTCACACACTAGCAAAGTAATGCTCAAAGTTCTCCAAGCCAGGCTTCAGCAGTATGTGAAACATGAGTTTCCAGATGTTCAAGCTAGAAAAGGCAGAGGAACCAGAGATCAAATTGCCACATCCATTGGATCTTTGAAAAAGCAAGAGAGTTCCAGAAAAACATCTGCTTTCTTGACTACATGAAAGCCTTTGACTGTGTAGATCACTACAAACTGTGGAAAATTCTGAAAGAGATGGGAATACCAGACCACCTAACCTGCCTCCTGAGAAATCTGTATGCAGGTCAAGAAGCAACAGTTAGAACTGGACATGGAACAACAGATTGCTTCCAAATGGGGAAAGGAATACATCAAGTTTGTATATTGTCACCCTGCTTATTTAACTTATATGCAGAGTACATCATGAGAAATGCTGTACTGGATGAAGCACAAGCTGGAATCAAGATTTCTGGGAGAAATATCAGTAACCTCAGATATGCAGATGACACCACCCTTATGGCAGAAAGTGAAGAAAATGTAAAGAGCCACTTGATGAAAGTTAGAGAGGAGAGTGAAAAAGCTGACTTAAAACTCAACATTCAGAAAACTAAGATCATGGCATCCGGTCCCATCACTTCACGGCAAATACGTGGGGAAACAGTGGCTGACTTTATTTTTCTGGGCTCCAAAATCACTGCAGATGGTGACTGCAGCCATGAAATTAAAAGACACTTGCTCCTTGGAAGAAAACTTATGACCAACCTAGACAGCATATTAAAAAGCAAAGACATTACTTTGCTAACAAAGGTCCATCTAGTCAAAGCTATAGGTTTTCCAGTAGTCATGTATGGATGTGAGAGTTGAAATATAAAGAAAGTGAAGTGAAGTGAAGTTGCTCAGTCATGTCCAACTCTTTGCGACCCCATGGACTGTAGCCTACCGGGCTCCTCCATCCATGGGATTTTCCAGGCAAGAGTACTGGAGTGGGTTGCCATTTCCTTCTCCAGAGGATCTTTTCGACCCAGGGATCGAACCCAGGTCTCCCGCATTGTAGGCAGATGCTTTACCATCTGAGCCACAAGGGAAGCCCTGTAGGTGAATGGCAAAGAATTGATGCTTTTGAGCTGTGGTGTTGGAGAAGACTCTTGAGAGTCCCTTGGACTGCCAGGAGATCCAACCTGTCCATCCCAAAAGAAGTCAGTCCTGATATATTCATTGGAAGGACTGATGCTGAAGCTGAAATTCCAATACTTTGGCCACCTGGTGTGAAGAATTAACTCATTTGAAAAGACCCTGATGCTGGGAAAGATTGAGGGCAGGAGGAAAAGGGGGCGACAGAGGATGAGATGGTTGGATGGCATCACCGACTCAATGGACATGAGTTTGAGTAAAGTCCAGGAGTTGGTGATGGGCAGGGAGGCCTGGTGTGCTGCAGTCCATGCGGTCACAAAGAGTCAGGTGTGACTGAGCAACTCAATTGAACAGAACTGATTATAGTGTGTATATGTCAGTTACAGTCTCCCAGTTCATCTCACCCCTTTCCCTCTGCCCGTCGGTAACCATACATTTGTTTTGTATGTCTGTGTCTCTGTTTCCACTTTGCAAATTAGAGATCAGTTCAGTTCAGTCACTCAGTCGTGTCTCACTCTTTGCAACCCCATGGACTGCAACACACCAGGCTTCCCCGTCCATCACCAACTCCCAGAGCTTGCTTAAACTCATATCCCTCAACTTGGTGATGCCATCCAACCATCTCATCCTCTGTTGTCCCCTTCTCCTCCTGCTCTCAATCTTTCCCAGCATCAGGGTCTTTTCCAAATAAGATAATCTATGCCATTTTTCTAGATTCCGCATATATGTGTTAATATACCATATTTTTCTCTTCCTGACTTACTTCATTCTGTATGACCGTCCCTAGGTCCATTCTTGTCTACCAAATTTTGTTCTTTTGTATGGCTGGGTGATATTTCATTGTATATATGTACCACACCTTTGTTATCCTTTCCTCTGTTGATGGACATTTAGGTTGCTTCCATTTCTGGCCTTGGTAAATAGTGCTGCAGTGAACATTGGTTGGGGGGGGGTGTCTTTTTGAATTATGGTTTTCTCCGAGTGTATTCCCAGGAGTGAGATGAGACTCATTTTTAGTGTGATGGGCAGGCTATTTAAATGACCTCATTAGCTTGTGAGGATATGTAAATGCTGGTGATCTTATACATAAGTCCATGTAAGTGTCATTGCCCACAGGTCAATTCAGTACCCAATTCCAGCCACTTATCACCTTCATTGTCACCACTGTGACCTGAACCACTGTCATCTGAATTCCTGCAGCAGCTTCCATCCTGCTGATGCTCTTTTAACTCGTATTCCTAGAAGCTGTTTTTCTCAAGTAGCCAGGTGATTTCACCTTCCTTTTCCCCACCAGCAAATGGCTTTCCATGACCCATGGGATGTAATCCAAATGTCTTACCAAGGCCCTGTGTGGTCTGGCACTCTTGGCCTGAGGTCCAGTCTCTCCTCCCGTCATCTGCTCCACCCCAGCCCTTCTGATGTCCGGGCCCTTTCAGCATTCCCAGAGGCCCCCACTCCTGTGCCTGCACTTTGTATGTTCTTCCCCCAGACACTCACCCAGTTGCTTTTACCACCTCCTGGCACTTCCATTCTCTGTGCAGAGGTCATTATTGCAGAAAGCTCCTCCCTGACACCCCATCATGCGCCATCCCCTGACCTTGCTTTATTTCATTCCTCCTCGTTATCACTACCCGACTGACTTGTTTACTACCTTGCATTTCTGCCTTCCCCTCTGAAATCTGGGTTCCAGAAGCCTGCAGCTTCATCTCTGTTGCTGCACAGCTGTGTCTCCAGTGGCTGGAATAGTCTCTGGCAAATAGTAGACACTCGATGACCACTCATTACATGAATATGTGTACTTAATATCCTGGTGATTTAGAAATAGATACATCATTTCCATGTTTGGCACACATCATGAATTAGATACTATGCATGTGTGCAGTCGTTGATGATACTCATAAGTTATATGTCTTTTTATCCTTACATCAGATTAGAGATATGGATATAGAAACAGCACTGGCCACCTATACTTTTTTATCTGCCCAGCATCCCTTTCCCCAATCTTTTGGTAAGAACATTGAAGTTTTCCTTGGGGACGAACCTTCCTTACCTGCTCCTTGGAATTGGATGGAGGTGACTTTGTTTTCCAGTCAGAACATCATCTGTCCTTGACTGCAGTGATTGGCTCAGGGACATCTAACAGCATCAGAGCCAATAAAATTAATTCTGGGACACCTGGGGAAAGCGAAGAGGATGCCCTCTAACTCTGGAGGGGCAGCCGTCTTGTCACCTAGAATAAGGTCATCACAGCCTTGACGTCCAGTTATGCCTGAAATGAAAGTATGTTGGCCTTTCCATGAGCCATAACTACCCACCCACCCCCCCCCTTTTTCTATCTTTTTTTTCGGTTAATCTAATTTAACTCTTCTCACTTTTTACTGAAAGTCCTAACTACAATAGGGATGAACAAATTCTGGACACTTTCTATGAAGAGCTCATAGACTCCCAGAGAAAACAATAAGGCAACCAGGCATTCGGCGTGAAGTAGCTGACAGGTCAGTGCATTGGGCAGCTTGCCTTACACACTTCGTGATCAGCGTTCATTGTGTGCGGTGCCCCCTGCACAGGGTCTGACTGTCTCTAGAGCAGTCAGTATTTGTTCCTTGCAGTGCATGCGGGTGCATTATCTAGCTGTTGATTCACTACTTTATCTGTCAGTTGTCTTGTTGCTACGCACCTCTCTGTGTCTGCCAACCGTGACTGCACATGGCTTTCAAGCAGCCAGTACCAGTGAGCACATTAAATGCTTGTCAGTGAGCAACTGGAGGGAGACAGAGCCTCCACAGCTGGCTTAGAGGATGACTTCACACTGTGAAACCACTCTTCAGTGATTTGTTGGGATGATGACATGTGGGACGATGTTGTAAACCAAGGTTGCTTATTGATGGATTATATGGTTCCACGTTCATATGCCGTTCATTTGTGTCTTTGAAGATATTTATTTTGATGAATCTAATTTTAGTCTGCAGTGGATTTTTAATTTTGAGATGATGACAGAAGTGGATTTTTCTCCCCAATGAAATCTTCTATTTCTTTCTTTCTTTCTTTTTTTTTTTTTTTTTTGATGCATGGAATTCCAACTGTGCTCTGGCACAGTGCTGTTTGGTAGAATATAATGCAAGTCAACATGTGTCATTTCAAATTTTCTAGTACTCATGTTAAAAAGAAAGCAACAGAAATGGGTGAGATTTGTGTTGGTATTCTATTTTATTTAATCCAGTATATCAAAAATGTTACTGCAAAATATAACCAATACCAAAATGATTAATGAGATACTTTACTTTTATTTTACACACAAGTCTTCAAAATCAAGTTTGCATTTTACAGTTACTGCATGTTCAGTTCAGACCAGCTACTTTACAAGCGCCGGTAACAGCTACTGTATTGAACAAGATAGGTCTATTCGTCTCCTATCTTGAAGCTTCCTAACATACACAATGAGAGCAAACCAAAAGGATTCCTTTTCTATTGACTGGTTGGCTAAAATTCCAAATTCCCCACTTTAGATCTACTGAATTAGAACCTCTGAGACTGGAATCCTTGACATCTACAGTTTCAGTAATTCTCATGCTCACTACATTTGCAGAATCAGTGAAATGGAAAAAAAAAAAAAGATAGCCTGGGATAGGAATGTACGGCATTCCTATGTATGCTGTAGTTAATAATGTAGTTAATAATATATATCATGTCTTTGAATGTTGCTAACAAAGTAAATCTTTTTTAAAAAAAAATCACTTATTTGGCTGTGCCAGGTCTTAGTTGCAGCAGGTAGGATCATTTGGTTGAAGCTGCAGGATCTTTACTTGCAGTGTATGTATTCCTAGTTGCTGTACGTGGGATCTAGTTCCCTGACCAGGGATCAAACCCGGGCCCCATGCGTTGGGAGCACAGTGTCTCAGCCACTGGACCACCAGGGAAGTCCCAGAGTAAATCTCAAAAGATCACATCACAAGAGAGAACGTAGCTGCGTGTGGTGATGGACATTAACCAGATGTATTGTGCTGAGCATTTTGCAATATATACATAGATCACATCATTATGTTGTATACCTGAAACTAACATAATGTTATATGTCAGTTATATATATTAGTTTAGAAAAACATTGCCTGGCTCACCAATTTGGAAAAAAAATTCTGTTTCCTAGAGAAAATACCTTTGTCTTACTTCTGAGTTGTGATCAATTAGTGAGTCATGAATCAATTTAATTATTATAACAAACACTCGCAATGGCACCCCACTCCAATACTCTTGCCTGGAAAATCCCATGGACGGAGGAGCCTGGCGGGCTGCAGTCCATGGGGTCGCTGAGAGTTGGACACGACTCAGTGACTTCACTTTGACTTTTCACTTTCATGCATTGGAGAAGGAAATGGCAACCCACTCCAGTGTTCTTGCCTGGAGAATCCCAGGGACGGCGGAGCCTGGTGGGCTGCCGTCTATGGGGTCGCGCAGAGTCGGACACGACTGAAGTGACTTAGCAGCAGCAGCAGCAGCAGTGAGAAAGGAAATATTAGAGACTAGCATAAAACTAGCGTCAAGAGACAATCCCAGATTACTGAGATCTAGGAAGTGTGGTTCATAAAATTTTTGCAGTGTGGACATGTATGTGTGCATACAGTGAGGCAGGTTATAAAATGCATGTGCTATGTATGCTGATTTTTTTAGACATGGCTTTTAGTCAAAATGGTTTCAAAAACACTGTTACAGAGCATTCATATTTAATGGCTGTGACATAGTATGTCATTGTCCCTCAAGAAAGCAGTATTGTGGACGCCACTTAGATCCGACCCAGACAGACACTGAGCTGTGCTCTGGTGACATCTACAGAGGTGCTGTCCAGGTAGCGCAGTGGTAAAGGTCTGCCTGGCAAGCAACAGACACAAGAGATGCTGGTTCGATCCCTGGGTCGGGGAGATCCCTGGAGAAGGAAGTGGCAACCCACTCTGGTATTCTTGCCTGGGAAATCCCATAACAGAGGAACTTGGCGGGCTACAGTCCATGGGGTTCCAAGAGAGTCAGACACGACCAAGCACCACCACCACCACAGTACCAGCGGCTATGGGGTCATTGGATAAATGTCTTTTCTAACACTGATATGATAGGTCTGAAAAGTTAAGTACATCTCTCTACATTTATGCCATTTTTTTCTTTACTCCCATCATGCAAGCAAGATTTCCATTAAGCAGTTGAACAGAAATGGAGCGCTCGTCTTCTCCTGTTAGCAAATGCTTGCCTTTCATAGCCCAGCTTTTAGCTGAGCTCAGATTCAAGACAAGGCTTGTTTGACCAAGCAAGACCCGTCGGAGTGCTTTGCCGTAAATGCCATAAACGTGTTGATTTAAGGGTTTCAGTGTATACTGTAGGTCATCAAGCCCCAAACAGAGCACACAGTTTTTGATCTGAGGATTCAGGTCTCCATTGTAAATCTGTCAGCCTCGGCTGTTGAGTCAGCTACTGAGGGCAGAGTGTCTGTGGGGCTGTTTATCCTGTCATATCAGCTTAGGTGAACAGTTTTGTGTTACTCTTTGCAGAGTTAAGCCAGCCCCCCATTAAATGCTCCTTTTGACTCTAATGTGGTTCTTATCTCTGCTTTCTGCTGTTGTCTGTGTCAGTAGGAACAGGGCTTCAGGCCATGTAGCTTTTTACTAAAATATTGCCATTCAGTTTACAAGGTGATTCTGAAATTCTGCATGCCTCTTCTCTCCTTGAGAGAATGTTTCCATTTTTTGCTTTATGAAAAAAAAAGGGGGGTGGGGGTGGGGGAAACAGCATAAATTAGAAAAATGTAGGAATCATGAATTTGTAGTTTAGTTAAATTTGGCAAAGTGGACACTCATGTAGCTGTCAGCTATTAAATAAATGGAATTTAGAGGGTCACCAGCACCCCTGAAGCCCTTATCTGTCCCCTCGGTACTTAATTGCCTCGCTCCTCAAACACTATCGTTATCAGGGTTTCTATCACAGAAGATTCCCTTTGCCTGATTTTGAACCTTGTTTAAACACACTCCATGGAATGTTCTCAGTTGGCCAGCTTCCTTTTGTTCAGCAGTCTGCTGTGACAGCCACCCATCTGGTTGTACACAGCTGTCAATTATTCGCTTGCTTTGCTCCAATATGTGATACCGTTATATTAATTGCCACACTTTATTGTTGAGGGACATTTGGGTTGTTTCTGGTTTGGGGCTATACAAGTAATGCTGCTGTCAGAATTCTTTTGTAGGACTTATGGTTTAAACGTGTAGTCATTTCTGCTGGACATCTAGAAAACTGGAATTTCTGGGTCATAATATATAGCAGGTGCAAATTCAGCATCATTAGGACCTGCCCGTTTTTGCAGTGGGCCTACCGATTGACGTTATTCCCACAAGCTGTATATGTGTCCCTTGTTCCTCATCTTTGCCAGCACTTGGTGTTGGTTTTTGCTTTCCTGTCTTTTTTCATTTGAACAAATCTGGAGTGTGTGGAGTATATCGTACTGCAATTTTGCATTTCCCTTAGACCTTTAGATATCCTTTTATCAAATATCTCCATTGGGGTTGGTTTTTTTCTTTTTGCCATTTTTCTGTTGGTTTATCTGGAGATGGGACTCTCTTGGATAAATGTATTTCCTCCACCTTTCTGGGTCCTCTTTTCATCCCATTAATGGTTTCTTTTGACAAACAGCATTCTTCATTTTAATGTCTCCCAACTGATCATTCTTCAGCATGCTATATTAGACCTCTTTCCTACACCCAAGATCAGAAAGACGTTTTCCAATGTAAAATTCTAGAAGCTTTATTTACCTTCACGCTTAGTCTCTGCTCTACTTGGAATTTGTTTTTGTGAATGGTATGAGGGGTGGGACAAGATACCTTTTCTTCCCAGTTGGAGATATCAGCAGGCACTGTTTCTTTCAAAGATGATTCTTTTAAGCGGACTGTGTGGAAGTGGGATCTTTCTTATGAATTGCGTGATAGCGTATCTGCTGTTCTGTTCCTTCTCTATTTTATTCTATTTTTAAAAGTCTTTTTCTAATACCACACTTCATTAGTTATTATAGCCCTCTAACTTGTCTTGCTATCTATCGATAATAGTGTAAGTCCTACATCTTTATACTTCAAGACTGGCTTGGACTGTTTGCACCTTTATATGCATTTTAGGATCAGTTTGCCAATTCCCCTTAGAATGCCACTGGGATATTTGCTTGGATTATGTTGTGTTTATAGGTTAATCTTGACAATGCTATTTTTCAATGCCTAAATATGGTGTTTCTCATTTGTTTAACTCTTTAAGTTCTTTCGGTAATGGTTTGTAATTTTCATAATAGAGGTTGTTGATTATTTTTCTTGACTGATGTTTTTGATGCTGCCTAATATTTGCACTTATTTCATTTTCTAAACTTTTGCTGTTGATAAGTAGAAGTGAAATTGATGTTTGCATATAGAAGTTTGTCTGGAAATCCTTCATTTCTCAATTTTAGAAATTTACTTATAATTTTCTTACTTCTTTATATGAAATCATGTCTTTGACCATTTCTCCCCATCTTTTTGAATTTATTATTTTTTATTATTATTTTGCCTCTTGCAAAGTCAAGGACCTTATGAATGATGTAGAATATAAGTGATAGTATTAAACATCTTTGTTTCAGTCCTGATCTTGAGGGGGTAATAGTTTTACTCTTTCACCAGCATCATGTTAACTGTAGGTTTCTTTGTCTGTATACGTCATCAGATTGATAATGTTCCTTTTATTTGTAGTTTGCTAATTTTATTTTATTTTTTATTTTAGCATCTGTTGAGATCATATGAATCTTTTTTTGATTAAACATACTGATTTCTTCAAGTATTAAGTCAACCTTACTTTCCTGAAATAAACTTATACTTGGCCATGATGTACTATCACTTTCAATCATTGCTGAATATGATCTCAAAGTATTTGTTTAATTTTCTGATGGATATTTGTGAGAAAAATTAGTCTGTAACTTTTCTTATTATATCCTTGGGTAATGAAGTTAGGCTGTTTTCATAAAATGAATTGAAAAAAAAATTTGCTACTACTTTCCTTAGGTTTAATTCACTATTTTTTTTTGTAATGGGGAATCTTAGGTCATTGCTTTGTAACCTTTTCCTTTTCTAATATATGCTTTTAAAACTAATCTAATATATGCTTTTAAAACTAATCTAATATATGCTTTTAAAACTAAACATTTAACATAAATATTACTTTATCTATATATCACAAATTTTAATATATTAAATCTTTATTGACATTAAAATATTTTATAATCCCCTTTGGATATCATTTTTAACTCAAGGATAATTTAAAAATGAATTGATTAGTTGCAGACATTTGGAGGTATTCAAGTTCTTTTTGCTTTTGATTGCTAATTTAGTTTCACAGTGATTTTTAGAACATCCATCCTCTTTTCCACTCTTTGAAATTTATTGAATCTTGCTTTATGGTCTAGGATGTGGTCATTTTTTGGGTTCAAGATAACTGTTCCCTATGTATTTGGAATGAATATGAATTCACTTATTATCAGGGTTTCCGTGGTGGCTCAGAGGTTAAAGCATCTGCCTGCAATGCGGGAGACCTGGGTTCGATTCCTGGGTTGGGAAGATCCCCTGGAGGAGAAAATGGCACCCCACTCCAGTACTCTTGCCTGGAGAATCCCATGGACAGAGGAGCCTGGTGGGCTATAGTCCATGGGGTCGCGAAGAGTCAGACATGACTGAGCAACTTCACTTTCCCTTTTCACTTTCATGCATTGGAGAAGGAAATGGAACCCCACTCCAGTACTCTTGCCTGGGGAATCCCACAGACGGAGGAGCCTGGTGGGCTACAGTCCATGTGGTCGCAAAGAGTCGGACACGACTGAGCGACTTCACTCTATTACATGTACAGTGTTTTATTCACCAATTCTGTCAAGTACGTTAACCATGGCTTCTCTCATAGCTCAGCTGGTAGAGAATTACCTGCAATGCAGGAGACCCCGGTTCGATTCCTGGGTCGGGAAGATCCGCTGGAGAAGGGACAGGCTACCCACTCCGGTATCCTTGGGCTTCCCTTATGGCTCAACTGGTAAAGAATCTGCCTGCAGTGTGGGAGACCTGGGTTCTATCCCTGGGTTGGGAAGATCCCCTGGAGGAGGGGAAGGCTACCCACTCCAGTACTCTGGCCTGGAGAATTCCATGGACTGTGTAGACCACGGGGCCGCAGAGTCGGACACGACTGAGCGACCATCACTTTCACTTTCATATTAACCTGCTAGTCAGATCGTTTCTGTCATTGCTGAGTTTTCTGGTTACTTGACCTGTCAGCTTTTGAGAGATGTATATTAAAGTCTCTCATTATGGTTATGAAGTTATCTGTTTTTTGTTAGTTTCACAAAATTTGCTTTATTTTGAATTTCTGGTATGGGCTAATACAGATTTAAATTTTTTATCTTTTCCTGATCAGTTAAGCTGTTTCAAAATATAAAATGTCTCTTTTTATCTATAAGTAATGCTTCTTGCCTTAGTCTATTTTTGATTAGTACAGCAGCTGTTTTATTTTGTTTGATATTTTTGTGGTATAACTTTGTTCCGTCCTTTCACTTTCTACATATTTTTGTCCTTAGTTTTGAGGTGAGGTATTAATTTATTAATTTTAATTGAAGTATAATTGGATTACAATATTAGCTTCAGGTATATAACATAGTGACTTGATATTTTTATGCTTTACAAAATGACCTCTATGATAAATCTAGTTACCATGTGTCACCATACTGTTATTTAAGATATTCTCTATTCTGTACATTTCATTGCCCATGACAGTTATTTTCTAACTAGAAATTTGTATCTTTTATTATAAAATGAATCATTTATAAACAGCACATAGTAAAGTTTTTAAAATTCATTCTGATATTTTGTTACTAGTTATTTGTTTTCAGATTGTCGCACTTTCTCTGCTTTGGATTTTCTTCTTTCTCACCTTATTTTGGGTCAATCGTTATTTTTATCTCTACTGTTCTATTTTCCCTTTTTCAGCTTATTAGATGTGAATTATTTTTAATTCTTATAGTATTATCCTAGAGATTTCAACATGCATCTTTGATTTGTTAGAGCCTAACATAAATGAACACCTTTAGCACTTCTGTTATATTGTAGTTGAAATCCATCTGCCCTCTGCTAGGTTATTATTAAGTATTTTAATTTTATATATACTTTATACCCAATAAGGTATTATCATTCTTGCTTGCAACATTAATATTCATTTAGATTTACCCACATGTACCCATTTCACTGCGTTATTCATTCTCTCTTATTTCCATTCTTCCATCTGGGAATAAATATGTGTGTGTATGTGTGCTTTTGTGTTGTAAGTGTGTGTATTCATTCCTCTATATGCTTGAAGAAATTGCGTTAGTATTTATTTTAGTATACATCTGATGGTGACAAATAATTCTCTCAGTGTTGATTTGTCTGGAAATGTGTCTGATTTCTGTTTGTTTTCAGTGGATTTAGAGTTCTAGGGTGGCCAGTATTTTCCTTCAGCTCTTTGAAAATGTTAATCCATTATCTCCTGGCTTCTATTGTTTCTATCAAGTCAACTACTGTCTTTCTAACTGTTGCTTTTTTTAAGGTAATATGTCTTATTGTGTTAATTTTAGCTGTTTAAAATATTTTTTACACCTTTTGTGAGCAGCAGTATTACTATGATGTGCCTGAATACTTTTTGCTTTTTTGTTTAAACTCTTGGAACTTATAATGCATCTTGATATGTGGTTTGAAGTCATGTTCAGCTTTGAAAAGTTTCTGATCATTATCTTTTCACATGTTTCATCTGACTTATTGTCTCACCTCCTCTTCTGAGGCTTCAGTTGCATATATATTACATATATTTTTTCATTAAAATATACCAAAAACGTGTATATTAAACATTTCCTATTTGCCTGTTTTCCAAAATGTTAATCCTCCTTTCAGCTGTGTCTGAATCTTTTTAAAACACACCTGAATTCTTAATTTGAAACATAACTTCTCAAATTTGATTTTTAAAATAAATTTTTGTTTTCCAGGGAAATTTTCTCACTTGATGCATATTTTTTTGAACATGTTATCCACGGTTCTTTAAAGTCTGTGGCTAAAAACATCAATATTTGCCTCACTTGTGGATCTCTCTCTAGTTTCTGGGGTTTCCCCCTCTTGGGTCCTGCTGCTTGTGCCTTGTGAGTTGAATTAAATACTGAATGTCATACATGAGCAGTGATGCTAGGTGACCCTTAAACTTCGTGAAACAGTTAGGGGAGGGTATACTAATTTAATCCAATGAACTGTTTTGAGGCTGAACTGCGGTCTTTTGGAGTCAGCTGTACTTCCAGTTTTCCCCTATACCTAGGCGGCAAACCTCCAGGTGCTCCACTGAAGACTGGGCGTTTTCACTAGTTTTCATGTTCTTTGGTGATTAATCAGCTCAGCCTTCTTTTTATCTCCCCATGAAACTACCAAGACCTTGGTTTAGCTCTTTCAAACTTTGAGTTGTTACTTTCTCTTTGGTTTCTCTAAATCATTGCCATTTATGACATAGCGAATCCCTCGAAGAGATAAGCATTTCAGACCATTGCACTCTCTTCTTTGTGCTCCTCTTCTCTGTGGGATCCTGGCTCTTCAGGTCCTAGATAGATTTATAAGCTCCAAACACAAGTTTTGGTCCTCCTCCTTTCTTGAAGCAGCAGAAACTGGGCTATAGTTTTTGCCTCTTACCAGTTGCTTTTGTGTTTTTAGCCTATTCATTGAATGTTTTGAGGGGGAAATAATGTGGGATGCTGAGATCATTTAACAGCCTTTTCCTTCCTTCTGGAATCTTTGCCCTTTTGATTCGGAGTATCTTTATAGTTACATACTATCTTCAAATAGATTTTAAGGGGAGGTAGCTGGTTTCCCCCTCAGTCAGTTTCTCCCATCAGGAAGCTTCTGTAAGCCTCTTATCCTTCTCCATCAGAGGGCAGACAGACTGAAAACCACAATCACAGAAAACTAACCAATCTAATCACATGGACCACAGCCTTGTCTAACTCAATGAAATTATGAGCCATGCCGTGTAGGGCCACCCAAGATGGACAGGTCATGGTGGAGAGGTCTGACAAAACGTGGTCCACTGGAGAAGAGAATGGCAAACCACTTCGGTATTCTTGCTTTGCTGCTGCTGCTAAGTCGCTTCAGCCATGTCCGACTCTGTGCAACCCCATAGATGGCAGCCTACTAGGCTCCTCTGTCTCTGGGATTCTCCAGGCAAGAATACTGAAGTGGGTTGCCATTTCCTTCTCCAATGCATGAAAGTGAAAAGCGAAAGTGAAGTTGCTCAGTCATGCCCGACTCTTAGCGACCCCATGGACTGCAGCCCACCAGGCTCCTCCGTCCATGGGATTTTCCAGGCAAGAGTGCTAGAGTGGGGTGCCACTGCCTTCTCCGATTCTTGCTTTGTGAACCCCATGAACAGTATGAAAAGGCAAAAAGATAGGACACTGAAAGATGAACTCCCCAGGTCGGTAGGTGCCTGATATGCTACTGGAAATCAGTGGGGAAATAACTCCAGAAAGAATGAAGAGACAGAGCCAAAGCAAAACCAACAACCAGTTGTGGATGTGATGGGTGATGGAAGTAAAGTCCGATGCTGTAAAGAGCAATATGGCATAGGAACCTGGAATGTTAGGTCCATGAATCGAGCCAATTGGAAGTGGTCAAACAGGACATGTCAAGAGTGAAAGCTGACATTTTAAGAATCAGTGAGCTAAAATGGACGGGAATTGGTGAATTTAACTAAAATGACCTTTAAATCTACTACTGTGGGCAAGAATCCCTTAGAAGAAATGGAGTAGCCATCATAGTCAACAAGAGAGTCTGAAATGCAGTACTTGGATGCAGTCTCAAAAACAACAGAATGATCTCTGTTCACTTCCAAGGCAAGCCATTCAATATCATGGTAATCCAACTATATACCCTGACCAGTAATGCTGAAGAAGCTGAAGTTGAACAGTTCTATGAAGACCTACAAGACCTTCTAGAACTAACACCCCAAAAATGTCTTTTTCATTATAGTGGACTGGAATGCAAAAGTAGAAAGTCAAGAAACACCTGGAGTAACAGGCAAATTTGGCCTTGGAGTACAGAATGAAGTAGGACAAAGGCTAATAGATTTTTACGAAGAGAACACACTGGTCATAGCAAACATCCTCTACCAACAACACAAGAGAAGGCTCTGCTGCTGCTGCTAAGTCACTTTAGTCGTGTCCGACTCTGTGCGACCCTGTAGACGGCAGCCCACCAGGCTCCCCTGTCCCTGGGATTCTCCAGGCAAGAACATTGGAGTGGGTTGCCATTTCCTTCTCCAATGCATGAAAGTGAAAAGTGAAAGTGAAGTCGCTCAGTCGTATCTGACTCTTAGCAACCCCATGTACTGCAGCCTACCAGGCTCCTCCGTCCATGGGATTTTCCAGGCAAGAATACTGGAGTGGGGTGCCATTGCCTTCTACACATAGACATTACCAGATGGTCAATACCAAAATCAGATTGATTATATTCTTTGCAGCCAAAGATGGAGAAGCTCTATACAATCGGCAAAAATAAGACCGAGAGCTGACTGTGGCTCAGATCATGAACTCCTTATTGCCAAATTCACACTGAAATTGAAGAAGGTAGGGAAAACCACTAGACCATTCAGGTATGACCTAAATCAAATCCCTTATGATTATCTGGAAGAAACACAAGCTGGAATCAAGATTATCGGGAGAAATATCAATAACCTCAGATATGCAGATGACACCACCTTTGTGGCAGAAAGTGAAGAGGAGCTGAAAAGCCTCTTGATGAAAGTGAAAGAGGAGAGTGAAAAAGTTGACTTAAAGCTCAACATTCAGAAAAACGAAGATCATGGCATCTGGTCCCATCACTTCATGGGAAATAGATGGGGAAACAGTGGAAACAGTGTCAGACTTTATTTTTTAGGGCTCCAAAATCACGGCAGATGGTGACTGCAGCCATGAAATTAAAAGACACTTACTCCTTGGAAGAAAAGTTATGACCAATCTAGATAGCATATTCAAAAGTAGAGACCTTACTTTGCCAACTAAGGTCCGTCTAGTCAAGGCTATGGTTTTTCCTGTGGTCATGTATGGATGTGAGAGTTGGACTGTGAAGAAGGCTGAGCACCGAAGAATTGATGCTTTTGGACTGTGGTGTTGGAGAAGACTCTTGAGAGTCCCTTGGACAGCAAGGAGATCCAACCAGTCCATTCTGAAGGAGATCAACGCTGGGATTTCTTTGGAAGGAATGATGCTAAAGCTGAAACTCCAGTACTTTGGCCACTTCATGAGAAGAGTTGACTCATTGGAAAAGACCCTGATGCTGGGAGGGATTGGAGGCAGGAGGAGAAGGGGACGACCGAGGATGAGATGGCTGGATGGCATCACTGACTCGATGGACGTGAGTCTGAGTGAACTCCAGGAGATGGTGATGGACATGAATCGCGTGCTGCGATTCATGGGGTCGCAAAGAATCGGACACGACTGAGTGACTCAACTGAACTAACTGATGATTATACAGTGGAAGTGACAAATAGATTCAAGGAATTATATCTGATAGACAGAGGGCCTAATGAACTATGGATGGAGGTTCGTGACATTGTACAGGAGGCAGGTATCAAGACCATCCCCAAGAAAAAGAAGTGCAAAAAGGCAAAATGATTGTCTGAGGAGGCCTTACAAATAGCTGAGAAAAGAAGAGAAGCAAAAGGCAAAGGAGAAAAGGATACCCATTTGAATGCAGAATTCCAAAGAATAGCAAGGAGAGATAAGAAAGCCTTCCTCAATGATCAATGCAAAGAAATAGAGGAAAATGATAGAACGGGAAAGACTAGAGATCTCTTCAAGAAAATTAGAGATACCAAGGGAACATTTCATGCAAAAATGGGCACAGTAAAGGACAGAAGTGGTATGGACCTAACAGAAGCAGAAGATATTAAGAAGAGGTGGCAAGAATACACAGAAAAACTGTACAAAAAAGATCTTCATGACCCAGATAACCATGATGGTGTGATCACTCACCTAGAGCCAGACATCCTGGAATGAGAAGTTAAGTGGGTTAGGAAGCATCACTACAAACAAAGCTAGTGATGGTAATGGAATTCCAGTTGAGCTATTTCAAACCCTAAAAGATGATGCTGTGAAAGTGCTTGCACTCAACATGCTAGCAAATTTGGAAAACACAGGACTGGAAGAGGTCAGTTTTCATTCCAATCCCAAAGAAAGGCAATGCCGAGGAATGCTCAAACTACCACACAATTGCACTCATCTCACACACTAGCAAAGTAATGCTCAAAATTCTGCAAGCCAGACTTCAACAATACAGCAACTGTGAACTTCCAGATGTTCAAGCTGGATTTAGAAAAGCCAGAGGAATCAGAAATCAAAATTCCAACATCCGTTGGATCATCGAAAAAGTGAGAGTTCCAGATGAACATCTATTTCTGCTTTATTGACTATGCCAAAGCCTTTGACTGTGTGGATCACAACAAACTGGAAATTTCTGAAAGAGATGGGAATACCAGACCACCTGACTTGCCTCCTGAGAAATCTGTATGCAGGTGAAGAAGCAACAGTTAGAACTGGACATGGAACAACAGACTGGTTCCAAATCAGGAAAGGAACATGTCAAGGCTGTATATTGTCACTGTGCTTATTTAACTTATATGCAGAGTACATCATGAGAAATACTGGACTGAATAAAGTACAAGCTAGAATCAAGATTGTTGGGAGAAATATCAATAACCTCAGATATGCAGATGCCACCACACTTGTGACAAAAAGTGCAGATCTAAAGAGCCTCTTGATGAAAGTAAAAGAGGAGAGTGAAAAAGCTGGCTTAAAACTCAACGTTCAGGAAATTAAGATCATGACATCTGGTCCCATCACTTCATGGCAAATAGATGGGGAAACAATGGAAACAATGGCAGACTTTATTTTCTTGGGCTCCAAAATTACTGCAGATGGTGACTGCAACCATGAAATTAAGATGCTTGCTCCTTGGAAGAAAAGTTATGACCAACCTAAACAGCATATTAAAAAGCAGAGACATCACTTTGCCAACAAAAGTCCATCTAGTCAAAGCTATGGTTTTTCCAGTGGTCATGTATGGATGTGAGAGTTGGACTATAAAGAACACATGTAAGAATTAAAGATTTTAAAATTAAAAAAAGAAAAAAGAAAAAAAAGAAAAAAAATAAAAATGCAAAAAAATAAATAAAAAAAATAATAAAATACAAAGCAAGAGAATTGAGAGTTTTCTCAGGCTTGAAACATGTATACTATCATGTAAGAAACGAATAGCCAGTCTATGTTGGATACAGGATACAAGATGCTTGGGGCTGGTGCACGGGGATGATCCAGAGAGATGATATGGGGTGGGAGGTGGGAGGGGAGCTCAGGATTGGGAACTCATGTACACCCGTGGTGGATTCATGTCAATGTATTGCAAAACCAGTACAGTATTGTAAAGTAAAATAAAGTAAAAATAAAAATTAAAGAAAAAAGAATACAAAAAAAAAAAATAAAGAAAGCTGAATGCCGAAGATTAGATGCTTTTGAACTGTGGTGTTGGAGAAGACTCTTGAGAGTCCCTTGGACTGCAAGGAGATCCAACCAGTCCATCCTAAAGGAGATCAGCCCTGAATATTCATTGGAAGGACTGATGCTGAAGCTGAAACTCCTATACTTTGGCCAGCTGATGTGAGGAACTGACTCATTGGAAAAGACCCTGATGCTGGGGAAGAGTGAAGGTGGGAGGAAAAGGGATGACAGAGGATGAGATGGTGGGATGACATCACTGACTCAATAGACATGAGTCAGAGTGAACTCTGGGAGTTGGTGATGGACAGGGAGGCCTGGCGTGCTGCAGTCACGGGTCGCAAAGAGTTGGACACGACTGAGCGACTGAACTGAACTGAAGACATCTTAAAATGCTTTTCTGGAAAGGACGGAAAGGATCGTCTACTACAAGATTAACTCAATTTATGTTTCTATTGCTTTTCTATTGAATTATTGAAGACACTGTAGAAAAGAAAGAGCAGGAGAATTTGGGTATGATGGGACTAGACAACATAAATTTCTACCTAATACCTATTTTGAGGCTGGTTTTATGAGGAACTGAGAGACAAAGAGGCCACACAAGTACTGTAAAGAGGTATAATTATTTGGTATGTAATGCTGTTTATATAATGAAGAGTTATACTTAATAAGACAGTGGGACATTTCATTTCCTCATCCAGATTACTTCTATATATAGCTAATAATTTAAAGAGTGTTTCTCTTGGTCTAAGTTTCTTACAGAAGAAGAAAGGAAGCATTAGGCATTAGAAACTGAATGTTTGTGACTCCCTGCATCCCAGGATCCATATGTTGGAGGTCTAACCCTATAAATGATTATGTTTGGAGACAGGAAGTAAGGAAGATTGAATGAAGTCACAAGAGTGGGACCCTAATGTGATAGAAATGTTGCCTTTATACAAAGAGGAAGAGACATCAGAGCTCTTTTTCTACCATATGAGGACCAAGCAGAAAGTGGTTGTCTTCAAGCCAGTGGGAGAACTCTCACCAGGACCTGAACTGGCTGACATCTTGACTGGAAACTTCAGCCCCCCAAATTGTGAAAAGATAAATTTCTGTTATTGAAGCAACTCAGTCGGTTATTTTGTTATGGCAGCCTTAGTTGCCTAATGTAAGGACTTAACCACTTAGAGCCTCTCAACTATTGAGGCAGAGGAATAACCATCATAGGAATAATACTGGCTTCTTGTTAATAGCACACTGGAAGAGTTCATTTCCTAAGCAGTATACATCAATGTTAAGTGAACTTGAAACCTGGTTATAGCCTGTCTGCTCATTGAGAGCATTGAAATGGATCTGTTCTATTGATGATTGGAACTGGGGCTGCATTGGACGATGGATTGGGCATTGCAAGATGTTCTCCCAAGTGGACTGGAGAGGTGCTCAAGATATTGAAAAGAATTCCATTATTTAAGTTTGGTTTTCATTCAGGACTGAAAATTTTTGGATACGTTTTTCCAAGAGCTGCTTGTCTGGACATGAATTTCGATCCACTTAGCTGTCAACACAACATTGGAATGCCCAGATTCTCTCTCCCAGTCTCAGCACAGGGGTGGCCAAATGCTGCTTCAAGACAAAATCTTAAATTAAGTCTCTCTTTTGCATTCCCCATGTCTGGATTTCAACGTCAGTTTTAGTCAGATCTGCCCAAAATCAGCTGGAATTTTGTCCTCACCCGTGGCTCAGGCAATTAACAGCCGTGTTTAAAAATGTTTTCCTGGAGGCTCTGGTGTTGTCTTTCATTAAGGTTTTGTTCAAACATCCTTTTCATCACAAAATCTCTGATGCTCCTGTGCTGAGTTAAGGACTCAAGCGTTGTGCTTTCAGGGCTTACCTTGGTCACCATGCTGCATAGCAATGACCTGTTTACTCCCTGATAGGTAACCCTTTGAAGAAAAAGGCCAGATTATAATCTTTGCATAGAATCAGTCACACAGAATGAACTGGGTACGAAATCTGTAGAAAAGTAGGTGGACAGAATGACCTGAATTGAGCTTTGAGGGATTATAGCTTTTCATTACACAGACAGGACAAACAGGAAACTCCAGCATTCTTAACTGCCCCATCGACATGTATTTGAGAGTCAAAGCATGATTACTATTGTTTCCCAAATTGATTTTTAAACAGTCATTAGCCTTGGAGTTTACTGTACATTTTCTGTGGCTTTGTTTCTTGTCTTCTTATAATTATGTTGCTGTTACCGGTTCTGTTATTAACTTAGAAGCCCCGGATCCATTTGATAATATAGTCAGGTGAAATGGAGGTTTGTGCTCAAAATCTGTTTTCTCTCAAACCTGATATTTTGTGACCCTGATGTTAATGGAGGTCATGTTAACCTCCAAATGTCTCTTCTTGTCCCTCAGAAGCACTTCCTTCTCCCTGGTCACAGGCATCCGTTGTCTTAGGGAGCTTTCTGACGGTTTTTGCAGTGATGCAGAACTCAGCTCAAGCTCTTGAGTCATTCCTTCCCAGCCCTTTGATCCACTACTTCCTCCTCTTTGTCGCACAAGGAGGCACAGCCTTCTTAGAGGCCAAGACTTTCAAGGCACAAGAACCAACATCTGAAGAACTGTTTGCAAATCTAACTCCGGTTCTCCTCCAGACCTCCTCTTTTCCAGGTCACACCCTTAGGAAAGCCTTCTTTCCAAACTAGATTTGCTCAAGTCCCTTTGTTTCATACCTTCATATCTCCATGTCTCTTCCTTCCAAAATCCTGGTCTCCATTCGCAATTGGTAGATTCTTCATTGTGTGAGCCTTTGGTTATTGTTTCTCTGTTTTGCTTGACCTCAACAACTGTGAGGCAGCGCTCTGTTTTACTCATATTATCTGGCATATACAGGTACCCACATGTATATTTTGAATGAAACAATGACTGTGTCCTGTAATAGAAAATAAACTGGCTGAGACGTGAAGACCATTTAGACATTGTTCAGAGGACCTGCTCAGATGGCAAAAGGCTGTGTTCCAGGCAGAGGTATCCAGATGCCCAGAAGCAAAAGAAATGTTGACTTCTAATACCTATGGGTCCCCAAGACCTCCAATCTATTTCCTCATATGTCATACGTAGTGTGATGTAGTGGGTTTAAAGCACAGACTCTGAATTTAGACCGTCTTAAGTTCACATCTTGTCTCTGCTAGTTAACAGAATTGTGACATTGGAAGAATGGCTTAAATCTTCAATTCCTCACAGCCCACCTCCAAATATGGATAACATATTCCTTCCATCTAGACATTATGTGGGTTAAATGAAGTGAGTCAAAGAAAGCATACTCAATAAGTGCTTGCATTATTATCCCCGGTAATGTCAAATTTTAGCCCAGGGATAAAATCTCTCTAGACTTGTATCTACCATTCTACCTTTTAATGGTATTAACACCTCTTAATGATAAATTCCTCTACTTTTCCTCTTTATCACTGTGATTTTGCCCAAATTGCTTAGCTTCTTTGTGCATTATTTGTCTTAACTATAAAGCTGATGACTATTATTATCTGTCTCACAGTCATATTGAATGTGAGATGGAGTTAATACTTGTAGAGAGTTTTAAACAGTGCTTGGCACATAAGAAGCAGTTAAGGTATTAGATTTCTTTGTTATAATTTATAATAATTATGATAAAAATAATTACTGATAATATATCACCATGTGACTCCTGCCCAGTGATTGCTTCATGTGCTTTGATAGAGACTATGTTTTTATGATATCCTGGGACATTTCCCAGGAGGAAGCCAGCTGCAGAGGTGAAGAATTCGGGGCATTCATCCATGGCTGGAGCCCTTGGTCTTGAGCCAGGCATCTCTTAAAACTGCAGAGAGTTGGGATGATTTTGTAAGAATATGAACTGGAAAGCTCAAACTCTGTTTTGGGGGAGCCAAGAGTGCTAATCCAGCCTTCGTTTCTTTGTTTCGTAAAAATGTATTTTCTACCCAGTCTTTAGTTTAATTATCCCTGTTGCTCAAATGCAGGTTCCTATATCAAGAAGATAAGAAGGCATGTAAACACTCTCCCACTTAAGGTTGCTTTTTAACATTGTTTACATTCTACTTAAATCTGGAACTTAAAATTTACTCTCAGAACGTAAAGCCCCATTAGGAACCTCAGCCAGTACTCAAAAGTGGGCTCTGTTCTCTGCTCCCCATGCTTGAATGCTTCAAGCTACACTCCGGGATTTGCAGGACCTAGAAGAGCCTCCTTTCTGCTACAATATGTCTTTAGAAAGGGGTTCTCTGCACTGTCGGGGTAATGAACCCTGCTGGTCCCTATGGCTGCCTCCAGGAAAAGGACCGGTGTGATCAGACGAGGAGCGGCAGGCACCTTCACGGGCAATAGCCTTCCCTTTGGGTGGGAAGCAAGTGTTGGGTCATACTTTGTGCTATAACAGGAAACTTAAGAAACTGAACATCTCATTAAATAACTAAAGTTCTTTTCTATGTGTTTTTTTCTGACTCTTTTGGAAGAAGACAGAACTTGTGAATTCTAGAGTCTGATGGGAACAGTATAACACAGTTATTAAGGGTCTGGAGTCAAACCAGGTACAAACTCCAGTTCCACTATGTGGTGGCAAATGACTTAAATGCCCTGGGCCTCAGTGTCCACATCTCTAAAGCAGAGTTAATATTATCACCTGCTCTGAAGGACTGGTGAATTGATTTAAGCACAGCTCTGGCCTTGGCACCTGACACAGTAAACACAGTAGCTCTGATTATCTTGCATTGTTGTGCCTTTGCTGGTGTTCATCCCCAAGTCGTGTCCAGCTCCTCGTGACCCCATGCGCCGCAGCATGCCAGGCTTCCCTGTCCTTCACCATCTCCCAGAGCTTGCTCAGACTCATGTCCATTGAGTTGGTGATGCCATCCAACCATCTCATCTTCCGTCACCCCCTTCTCCTCCTGCCTTCGATCTTTCCCGGCTTTTGAGTCTTTTCTGGTGAGTAGGGTCTTGGCATCAGGTGGTCAAAGTATTGAAGCTTCAGTGTCAGTCCTTCCAGTGAATGTTCAGGGTTGAAGTGAAAGTGAAAGTCGCTCAGTCATGTCCATCTCTTTGCAACCCCATGGACTATACAGTCCATGGGATTCTCCAGGTCAGAATACTGGAGTGGGTAGCCCTTCCCTTCTCCAGGGGAATCTTCCCAACCCAAGGATCAAATCCAGGTCTCCCACGTTGCAGGTGGATTCTTTACCAACTGAGCGACAAGGGAAGCCCAAGAATACCAGAGTGGGTAGCCTATCCCTTCTCCAGCGTATCTTCCCGACTCAGGAATCGAACCGGGGTCCCCTGCATTGCAGGCAGATTCTCTACCAGCTGAGCAATCAGGGAAGCCCATCCAGGGCTAGTAGTAGTTAAGTCATGGTCGAATGCTGCGTAGTACCTATCGGCATGTATTCCGTGCTGAGCATTGCTATCACCTGCGTGGTGTCAGGCAGCGTTAACTTAATTACAGCCCAGGATAACTCTGTAAAAAAAAAGCTGCACTGTCCACTTTCCCATTTGATAATTGAAGCAACCGAAGGTCAGAGAAATTAACTAACTTTCCAGGGTCATAACACCTTATTTAGAGTGAGAAGAAACAACAGATACCACTTTGTGTGTGTGTGTGTGTTTTTAAAGAAAACAAAAAGTTGAAAATTTTAGAACTCTTAACTCTCCTGCAGCTTCCAAGAGCGAGAAGCTTGACTGCCCTGATTTGAGTGAACCAAGGAGTGTCTGGTTTGGGGTTCTGCTGGGTTCCTGTGCTAGAGAGTATCATCAGGCCTTGGTCCCTCTCCATCTCTTGAGTCCACTTCCTTCCATGTTGCCTTCTTGGTTGGACCCCCCTAAGTTTGGCCAGAACAGTCCTGGTCTCACTTCCTACCAGTTTAATGATCTCCGACTAGAGACAGCCTCTTTCCCACAAGATCCAGCTCCACGCCCGGGCTGACTGTCCGCAGCCAGGATCAAGATGGATTCATCTCAGGACCCGGGTAAAGTGGCAGCTCCCAAAGAGAGTGGTGGGGCCACCTGGCACCTGAGCCACATGGAATGGCGGGGTGTGGAAGGCATTTGCCCCCGAAGAGGTGTGGCTTCTGGCCCAGATGCAGGGACACCAGGCGGGTCAGAACACTGATGGCTGCTGCTCAGGTTCCCGTCACCGCTGTCTTTGCATCTGTCCATAAATAAGCAATCATTCTGTACACCCCTTGTCTCCCTGTGGCTGTCGCTCTATGCCTGCTTTTTCTTTATCAGATCCAAACTTCTAGATACATATTTTCAATCATCCTTCTCTTCAGGCTTGAATTTCTACTCCTTCACTCACTTGCATCTTCTCAACTATGGGCAAAATTGTCCCCCAGGAGACATTTGACAGTATCTAGAGACGTTGTCCCCCAGGAGACATTTGTCAGCATCTAGAGGCATTTGGGGCTTTCCTGGTGGCTCAGATGGTACAGAATCTGCTTGCAGATGCAGGAGCCCCCAGTTCGATCCCTGAGTCAGGAAGCTTCTCTGGAGAAGGAAATGGCCACCCACTCCAATATTCTTGCCTGGAGAATTTCATGGACAGAGGAGCCTGGCAGGCTACGCTCCTTGGGGTTGCAAAGTCAGACACAACTGAGCAACTAACACACACACACACAGACATTTTGGGTTTTCCCACGTGGGGAAGGGGTTACCATTAGTATCTAGTGGGCTGAGGCTGGGGTGGGGCTCAGCATCTTAGAGCACAGCACAGTCCCCAACAAATTTCACTTGGTCTAGAATATCAATAAGGCAGAGGCTGAGAACCTAAGATCTAGGTCAGTGCCTTAACACTGTTGTGACGTTGCTATATATTAAATAGATAAGCAACAAGGATCTACTGTATAGCATAGGGAACTCTGTTCAATATCCTGTAATAAACACATGATGGAAGAGAATAGGAAAAGGAATATGTATGTAATGATACCTATATAATACAGACACATATAAGTGATTCACTTTGCTGTACTCAGCATTGCAAATGAACTAAAATTAAATGTTTATAAAAACACCCAGGCAGAACCGCAATTTGAAAAGATACATGCAGCACAAGGTTCACTGCAGCACTGTTTACAGCAGCCAAGACACGGAAGCCACCTAAGTGTGCGTCGACAGATGGATGGGTGAAGACGCGGTGTGCACAGACAATGGGACACTCCTCAGTCGCAAAACAGAGTGCCATAACGCCAGTTACAGCAACAAGGATGAGCGAGAGATGACCGTACTAAGTGAACCAGAAAGAGAAAGACAAAGACCACACGGTATCACTTGCATGTGGAATATGAAACATGATGCACATCAACATATCTACAGGACACAGACAGACAGACAGACAGACCAGACCTGTGGTTGCCAAGGGGGGAGGGGCAGGGAAGGGGAGGCGTAGGGGTTTGGGATTAGCAGAGGCCAACTGTTACATATGCAAGGACAAACAGCACAGTCCTGCTGCAGAGGGAACCACGCTCAGTATCCTGTCACAAACCATGATGGGACAGATATGAAAAGGAACATACATGTGTGTGTGTGTGTATATATGAGACTATATATTTCTCTAAAACTAAATGCTTATCATTTATATATATATAAAACTGAGTCACCTTGCTGTACAGAAGAAATTGGCACAACATTGTAAATCAACTATATTAAAGTAAAGTTTAAAAAAAAAACAACTTATGACCAAAGCGATCACATCCTCCCTGTTGCTAAAGCCGGCCCATTCCTCTCAGCCCTGAGATTATCCAGCCTTTCCAAAATGTTTGGCAGTTTTGACCATGACCATCTGGAAACCCTCCATTGCCTTGGAGTATGTGACTGTTGACTCAATGTGTGCCAATATATGTTGCTTTTTAAGGTACTTTATTCCAAATCTAATACTATTATTTCCACCAGTAAAGAAGGAAAAAAAGCGTTTTCAAATCCGCTTGAGACACGGGAAACATGCTTTAGACATAGTGGTTTTTTCCGACATAGTTTTAAGGCTCTGATTAGAGCCTGGGTTCTCAGGCTCTGCGTGATATCTCAGTCCAGGTGAGCTGTTGCCGTGGGGCTGCTGCTGTAGGACATTTAGCTCCATCCCTGGCCTCCTCCCACTGAATGCTAGTAACCGCCCTCTGCTGGGTTTCCTGCTCTTCTTTCGACCCTTTCTTCCCAGTTTCCCACCCTTTATCATTCTGTATATCAGGTGTCCCCCGTGCAAATCCTGGGCCCAGGCAGGAGGCACAGATCAAGCAAGCAAGCTCAGTGTACCAGTGCACGGAGGAGCCACACGGGAGACTGAGGCACAGAGGGGCTGGGGTCTCAGGCTTGTCATCTCTAGCTTCTCGGGAAGGTGGCCCAGGGTTGCTAGCTTCCTTGAGTTTCCCAGACAACCCATGCACCTGGATAGTGTGAAATCTTTCTGTGTTTAGTGTGGGCGACTTATTCTCTATCATCAGTATGTAACTTTCTCTGCCTTCAATATCAGAATTTCCTGGGGATTTTTTTTTTTTTAACTCGGTTGGGACTTCCCTGGCAGTTGACTGGTTAGGACTCTGGGCTTCCTCTACAGGGGACATGGGTTCAATCCCTGTTCGAGGAACTGAGATCCCACAGTGTGGCCAAAAAAATAAATGAGCTCTGTTTTTTTCTCGTATTCTGTGCAGTCACAAACTTACTGTTTCTTGGACTCAATTAGCATCGATAAACTAATGACTCCAAATTCTTCCAGGCCTGTATGTCCCATAACAATGATTTCATTCAGCTTGTCAAAGGGTGCTCTTTGGAATAGAGATAACTTGTGCATTTCCGTGAATGTAATCTGCTGGGTGATGGTGTTGATGAAAATGATCACAGAGAAGAGAGCCTATGATACAGTAATATCCTAGCCACAGCATTTGGGAACTCTGACGTGTTTTTATAATTGTACTTAGGTAGGATAAATTGGAAAAATGAGGATCCTGTCATCCTTCATATATCTTTATATCTCTTTCTCTTTATTTATCTATCTATATATTTATATTTCACTTATGCAGGAATAGGTCTTCCCTGGACACTCAGCAGTAAAGAATCCTCCTGCCAATGCAGGAGAATTGTGTTCAGTCCCTGGGTCGGGAAGATCCCCTGGAGAAGGAAATGGCAACCCACTCCAGTATTCTTGCCTGGGAAATCCCATGGATGGAGGAACCTGGTGGGCTACTGTCCGTGGGGTCACAAAGAGTCATACACAACTTGACGACTAAGCCGCAACAGTGTGTCAGAATAGATAAGTGCACAGAGTTCTTTCTTTCCACACAGACAGGTTTTCTTCTTACAGATTTGAAAATGACTTTCTCTTCTCTTCTCTGCTGATGGAAATAATAGTATTAGATTTGGCATAATGTGAGCATTTTAAAAGCAGTGCAGATCGGCACAGGCTTAGCGAGCAAAGCTGGGGGTGTCCTTTAATATGAACTCTCTGAACACAATAATGGTTTTGGAATTCACCTGGTCTTTGACTTTGGTTTACAAAATAAACCAGTCCCCGCTTCTGACACACTTCCTCGGAATCCAGCTTTCCCCTGTGCACTGGAATTTAGAACTTGCACTTTGCAGGCTTTCTCTCAACCTGTTGCCTTGCCTTCAACATTTGTTTTCCCATTAAGACTTTTCCCTTTGAATAGTTCCTGCGGTTTTAGTCAAAAATGATTTTTCAACCCTGCGGTTCTGATAACAACTTCCTTCAAAAATTACACTAATAATGTGAAACTGGTCCATAATCCATATGGTGTCTGGAAATAGTTATTTTTAAATGACTTTATGCTGAAGTGTAGTCATATTTTTGTAGAAAGGCGGTGATCTGTTTTTAATTTGCAGCAGTTTGAAGCCATATTGATATGGGGTTTTTTTTTCTGCTGATATTTCAAATTTCTCTTTATGGCAAACACAGAATGTCGATTAACCTCTTGGCTTCTCTTGTTGTCCAGTGGCAGGAGCTTTATTTACCCAATGGGGATGTCTAGAGATTAAAAACTCGCTGATTCCATGTAAAACTTGGACGGAGTGTGGTGGAAAGTTCTAGATTATTGTGGTTTAGTGCTCAAGCTTGGGGGTCCAATGGCTAGTGAAAAGCCTGCCTTCCCCTACCAGCTGGGTGGCCCTGGGCAAGTGGCTAAACTTTTTCTGAGGCTCGGCTTTCTCATCTACAAAATATTAATGGTATTCTTCCCACCCAAGAGTGCTGTTAGGAGAAGTAAATGAGATTAAGCAGCTTGGCACCCTGCCCCTAGCGCATTGTGATAAATGCTTCATCCACATAAAAGGAACTTCTGCTGGCCTTGGTACTTGTAGTAACAGTGGTAGGAATCATAAGGCTGTCCGTGACATTTCTCTAGAATGGTTCTAAGTATGCCTAAGGGCTTTCCCAATGCTGATTTCTCCCCGCTGGAGCCTAAACTCTAGTGGGAGGAAATGGACCCTAAGTAAATGCACTGATAATCTAGCAGCAGGTCAAGTGTTAGGAAGGAAAGTAAAGGTGAGGGATGGCTGTGGGGAAGGGGTGGGGCAGGAAGTTCATTCACGGGGGTCAGGGAAGGTCTTGCTGACACTGAGGTGAGCAGGAAGGAAATGAGGGTGTACGCCAAGTTGGGAAGAGTGTTTTTGGCAGAATAAACAGGATTTACAAAGGACCTAGACAGGAACATTATACTTTGTATATTTCAGGGTCAGCCATCAGGCTAGTATAGTGGCAGGTGGTCAGTTAGTGAAGGGCAAGCATTAGGAAATGCAGTCAAAGAAGAATCACGAAAATCATGGAATTAGCATGACACCCCCACGTAGGCTGTGATGAGTACCTTGACCTTTGCTCTGAGCCGAACAGGAACCACCCAAGTGTTCCGAGTAGAAAACGTTTGAGTTTTGACCTTGATCGTCTCCTTTCCTGTAACATTACCAGCTGGGCCTGGCGTTTGGTATGCAATCAGCAATTCGACTAAGTGCTTCTCATGTTTTGTTTGATTTGCTGTCCCACAATGGGCTTCCCAGGTGGCGCTAGTGGTAAAGAACCTGCCTGCCAGTGCAGGAGGTGCAAGAGATGTGGGTTTGATCCCTGGGTCAGGAAGATTCCCTGGAGGATGGCATGCAACCCACTCCAGTATTGCTGCCTGGAGAATCCCATGGCAGGCTACGGTCCGTAGGGTCACAAAAAGTCAGACACGACTGAAGTGACTTAGCATGTGTGCGTGCACTCTAGCATGACTGAGTATCCTTCACGTAGAAGGGACTGCTTTCCTGGGAGTAAAGTCTCCATGAACGTAGGTACTCAGTGGAACTATTTCCTTAGTTAGCAGCAGTGTGAATTTACATTTTTCAAAGTGAAGCCACCTTTGTCCAGTTCCCCAAGCCACTTTCTCCAGCGATGTGGACTGACCTCTTCGTGAGGCTCTTTGGAAGCCCAAGAGGGTTGAGCTGTCAGCTGATCTGAAATGAAGTCCTGGGTCCCTTTGGCTGTTCCTCTGCAGGAGGAAAACAGTACTTTCACTTTCTGTGCAACTTGAAATCAAATACAGTTGTCGTAGTTTTTGTTACTGTTTTCAGACGCTGTAACTCGTGTTATTTCTAACCCCAGCAGGTTGTACGTTGTCCATAAGGCTCTTTGCAGGTATTACAAGGGATATTGACAGAGTCTTCTCCCGCTCTTCTCCCTTCCCTGGGCTGTTGGTACTTTATCAGGAACACCCAAAGAATGACTCGTTGTTTGATGTTACAGGTCCCAGCTTGTTTGGAGCAAGCCTGTGCTAGTCTTCACTGTGGGTTGGTGCCTAATCTTGCCACCATTCTCTTCCAAATGCACTTATGCGGTGGCATTTAATTTATGCAGGTAGGTAGATAGAGATTCTTGTCTTTAGAAGTCGCTTGACATCTTTTAGATTAAAAAGGAAAACAAAATATAAATGTGTGGGATTAAGGAAAATTTACTGGATAATGCTAACGTAAGGATGGTGGCGTGGTGTGTCCAACATCTTCCTGGGCTCTCCGAGACCATAGCCGCTCTGCATGTGATCAGTGAGCACTTAGAGTGTGCTGGCGGGACTGAGGAACTGCGCTTCTGTTTCATGTTAATGAATTCAGTTTAAATAGCTGGGGCTTCCCTGGTGGGCCAGTGGTTAGGACTTCCCCTTCTAATGCGGGGCGTGCGGGTTCGATCCCTGGTTGGGGAGCTAGGATCCCACATGCCTTGAGACCAAAAAACCAAACACGTAAAGCAGAAACAATATTGTAACAAATTCAGTAAAGACTTTAAGGGTGGCCACCTTGTAAATAGCCACATGTGGCCCGTGGTCCCCATATTGAGCAGCATAGATTTGACGGGTTTTAGGGGTTGTCTGTAGGAAGTTAGCAGGGCTGAATGACTCTTAAAAACTTGAGACCAAAGGCTCCTTATACCACTGATCTACCCAGTTGCCTGCAAAAGAATTACGAGTACTTTGCTTAACGACCCATTCCCAATTATTAAACCCTGGCAAGTCCACGTTCTTTTTTGTTCTTATTGTTAACTTGTCTGCTTTATGCCGTCTTTACCACCATAACTTCATTTCTGTTGCCATTTTCTCTTGCAAAACCCCAGACAGGACCCTCTGCTGGGTTTCTTTGTTTCCATTCCTATCTTCGTTCCATCCACCCTCCGCATCGCAGCCACATTAACTCCCCCCAGGATTAAGTCCCCAATTAATCTCCATTTTTTTTCTCAGGATAAAGCTCACAGACCTTAGCTTTAATGAGCCAAATGACATTTTCCCTTTGCAAGTTGTAAATTTCTGGCTTTTTCTGTGTCAGCTGAATGTAAGTTTTCTTGATCGTGTTATTTTTGTTTGGAATCACATGTGTGTATATGCCAGCTTTTTCCTGTTTGGGGACTTGAAACAGTCTGCCCCTTTCCACTTCCAAAAGCATAGGCATGCTGAAGCGCAGGACCATTTAATGCATGACCTGTCAAATAGCTGCAGGCAAACGAGTCTCTCTCGCCTCTCTCTCTCTTCACCTTTGCTCCCTCACCTGGATATCCACCCCACCCCCACCCCCACCTTGTTCATCTGGTCTCCGATAAGATTAAAGGCTAAGCTTAGAAATCCCTTCTTAGAAACCTCTCTTAAGAGTTTGTTGGTGCCCCTCCAGAGGTTTCCAAGCTCCTTGGGGACATAGCGGGTGAGGAGAAGGAGACTGTCTTGGGATGTCCTTTTAGCTGTTGGTCTCCCTGGTGAAAAGTACCCGAGTCAGAGGCTAGTACTGTTTCATTCCTTATCCCCAGGGCCTCAGTCAGCATCGCACCCATTGTAAATACTCAGTATTTGTTGATGACTTCATCTGACCGTTACACACTGTCCTGTGGGGAGTTATCCAGACCCCCACCCTGCAACCTCTCAAAAAAGTAGCACAGCAAAGCCCAGCTCCTCATACAGGCTATAATCTCACATGCGTTTTGTGAAACTAGCTAATACAAAGTTTGGGACACGCTTGTTTTTATTTATTACCGAGTCATATCCCTGGCTCCCTACCTAACGACTGCTCAGCTGATTCCTGCCAGCTTCATCAGTGGGTGCTGCAGAAGCATCCTTTGGGCATTACTCATTCAGCCAACAGATACTTATAATCCGCCATGTGTCCGCCACTGCTCTTGGTTTATTGAACTATGGTTGCTGTACAGTATTATATGTTATAGATGCACAGTATAAAGGTTATATTTTGTTTACGGTTATTATAAAATGTTGGCGATATTCCCTGCATTATACAATATATCCTTGTAGCTTATTTTGTACCTCATAGTTTGTACCTCTAAATCCCTAAATTTCCCCTCTCCTTTCCTCACCCTACTGAAAGTGAAAGTGCAGGTCGCTCAATTGTGTCCGACTCTTTGCAACCCCATGGACTATACCGTCCTTGGAATTCTCCAGGCCAGAATACTGGAGTGGGCAGCCATTCCCTTCAGGGGATCTTCCCAACCCAGGGATCGAACCCAGGTCTGCCACATTGCAGGCGGATTCTTCACTATCTGAGCCACTAGGGAAGCCCTCTCCCTACGGGTAAGCACTAATTTGTTCTCGAGATCTGTGAGTCTGCTCTTTTGTTATAGTCACGAGTTTGTTGAGTACACATGTGCACCACATTGTCTCAATCCATGCATCTGTTGGTGGACACCTAGCTTGCTTTTATACATCAGATACTCTTGGTGCTGGGAAGCTTAGGGAATGAAAACCAGGACGAGAACATACAAGGCCCCTCGACTTTGCTGCCCCCCATGCTAGTGGGAAAGACAACCAACCAGCCCACTGGGAAGCCCAGGACTTTGAGGAGTGAAGCGGCACCTGAAATGAGCCAGCCAGGCCCTCCCTGCGTCAGCCACTGTCCTAGATGGTTTCCCTGTATTGTCGTCTGTGATGCTCAGAGCGTCTGTGTCCTTCATTTGTCCTTGGGAAACTGAGACAAAGGAGCCTGGCGGGCTACAGTCCATAGGGTCACACAGAGTCAGACACGACTGAAGTGACTTAGCATGCACACGTAGTTGAATGACATCGTTGTGTTCCTTTCTGCCATGCGGCGAACTGATTCAGTTAGGCATACATATATATTCTTTTTCATGTTCTTTTCCACTATGGTTTAATCACAGGATACTGAATATAGTTCCCTGTGCTATACAGTAGGACTATATAGCATTGTTATCCATTCTATACATAATAGCTTGCATCGGCTAACCTAGTTATCTGTTCTGATCAGGTATCTGGAAGCCCGTACATACTTGGTTTATTGAAATACAGCTTATCTTAGTTCAGGGGCAGCCTGTGCCATCTGGCAGTCTGGACAACTTTGTAAACTGATCCTTGCCCCGTGACAGACTAATCTGTGACTCCTGACGGTAGATGGAAGTGACCCAGCCTTTGGCGAGAAGACCACTTCCTGTCTTCCTGCCACTCTTGTGCTTGCAACAGGGAGAGAAGCTGCATGATGGTTGGATGAGCCAAGGGAATCTGCAAGAGCGTGAGGAAAGCTTGGGGATCGTGGCACACACTCAGCTAATCCCCAGGCTGTATTAATGGGCTAACAGCGTATGTGTTTGCCCTCCATTCTGTCTTGTTTATGTCTCTCTGGAGCTGAATCTGGATGGAGGGCATTCGTTTAACTGAAGGCAAACAGTCCTTTGCTATTTTTGCCCCAGGCTTCCTCCTCCATCCCCAGCACGTGTTTAGAGTAGGAATTTGGATGCTATGGAAGGCAAGTTAGGTTCACAGAGCAGAAATGTTTACCCAGTTGCCGGCTTCTGTAGTTTGTTTCTGCATGAAGGCACCAAGTATTTGCAAACTCCCAGACCTCACAGAGGAAATAAACGCGGCTTCTATTCCAGTTTTCTAAGAAGGCCGTGTTTGCCTACCTGCCTCGCGTGAACAGGGACCGTGCGTTGGTCTCTTCACGGATATCTGTCAACATGCAGTGTGCCCTCCAGGCGTTTCCTAGCGGCACCCCAGGCAATGCTGAAAAACAGAATTCTGTGTTGTTCTCATTTTACAGATGAGGAGACTAAGACTAAGGTAAGTCATGCAAATGGTCCAAGGTTACAGAAACCAGAGAAGACTCAGAACTCTGTAACCAGACCAGACTCAGAATCCCAGGTCTTTTTCTTTTCTCCTTGATATAGACTCTTTATCAGGCTTCCCTGGTGGCTCAGCTGGTAAAGAATCCGCCTGCAGTGCGGGAGACCTGGGTTCGATCCCTGGGTTGGGAAGATCCCCTGGAGAAGGGAAAGGCTACCCACTCCAGGATTCTGGCCTGGAGAATTCCATGGACTGTATAGACCATGGGGTCGCAAAGAGTCAGACACAGACTCTTTATAAGCAGGTGTTTTCCTTAATAGGTTTGTATGGGGAGTTAGCATTGTGCTAGGGGACTGGGCAGATATGAAATAAGGAAAAAGAAGCGCCTTGGAAAACAAGGCCTGACTCTTTACAGAAGCTGCACGTTGAGTGTAAATTGGATTAGGGCAGAGGTCACAAAGCCAGATGCCCGCAGGAGCCAGGCTGTTGGTGTCACAAGAGACATGGGACAGTGGGGATGCTGGAGACTGTAATAAACTGGAAAAGTATTCCAGAAGATTGCTTTTCAGACTCTAGAAATTTAGACTCTAGAAGGGCTAAGTTGGGGACAGGTGTCTACATCGTTAAGCTGAGCGTTCAGCCAGGTTGAAGATCAGATCTCAGGGCTGTGAATGGGCTCTGATATTAGCACCACCAGAAAACGGGCTTCCCTCATAGCTCAGTTGGTAAAGAATCTGCCTGCAGTTCAGGAGACCCAGGTTCAATTCCTGGGTTGGGAAGATCCCCTGGAGAAGGAAATGGCAACCCACTCCAGTATTCTTGCCTGGAGAATCCCATGGACAGAGGAGCCTTGTGGGCTACAGTCCATGGGGTCACAAGAGTCGGGCGCGACTTAGCGACTAAACTGTTACTACTCTCAGTAAACACGTTTACTCTCACGTGTGTGCCAGGCTCTCCAGCCAGCTTATGCGATCTTATGCAGAAGTTGTTTTCAGCACGACAGTAAGTTACCTGCGTGTCATTCACGTTGTTTAGTTGCTCAGTCATGTCCCACACGTTTGTGAGCCTGTGGACTGTGTCCTGCCAGGCTTCTCTGTCCGTGGGATTTCCCAGGGAAGAGTACTGGAGTGGGTGGCCATTTCCTTCTCCAGGGGACTTTCCCGACTCAGGGTTCAAACACACGTCTCCTGCATTGGCAGGCTCATCCTTTACTGCTGAGCCACCAGGGAAGCCCCCTGCATGTCATACCAACTGATCAAAAGAGTAGACTTTCAGATGTGGAAGGGCCCTTAAGTCTCATCTCTTCGTGAAGGTGATGAGAAGCAGAACATGCTGCTCCTAAGTGGTGAGATCTGGGGTACTCCCTTTGTTCTCCCTCGACCTCATTTCCTTTCCCTGTAAATCCAGGAGGATGAAGTACACGATTGCTACCATCCCATAATCCTGTGATTATTTTCCTTGGTTTCACCTTAAGGTAGGGGGTGAGGAGGGAAAGGAGAAGATGAATAGTGGAGGAAAATTGGGACCAGGCGTTTCCAGTATGGTGTCCACCCCTGGCTCTTACACCCCACCGCCAGGAGAACTTGGGAAGTCCTGTCAATCATCCGGCTCCTCTGTGCAGCTGTCCAATGGGATGCTGCCACGTGGCAGACTTCATCACTGTCACTAACGGCTGGTTACTGGCATGGCTTCCAGCTCCAGCTGTCTTTGTAACAAATGGATGCTGTCAGTTCCAAGGGAGGCAAGGAAAGGTGGGGCGGAGAGCTTGACATTAACGATCACCACTATAGAAACAAGTAAAAACATGTGTCTCCCTGATGCTGTGTATCAACAGGCAGCAGCCTTGGGAATGGAGGAGCATCACTTATTCCAGAAATGGTTGCTCCGCTGCCTTGCAATACAGTGGACGTTATTTATACAGCTCCAGCTGAGTCATGAGACCCCTGTCAAGTGTTCCTTGTAGGAAATCACTGTTTTACAGCAAACACGTATTAAGCACCAGCTACATAAATACACTGGGCTTCCCTCATAGCTCAGTTGGTAAAGAATCTGCCTGCCATGCAGGAAACCCAGGTTCAATTCCTGGGTCGGGAAGATCCCCTGGGAAAGGAAATGGCAACCGGCTCCAGTGTTCTTGCCTGGTGAATCCCATGGACAGAGGAGCCTGGCGGGCTACAATCATGGGGCCGCAGGAGTCGGCCATGACTTCGTGAGTAAACCACCACCACCACCACATAAATGCATTACTCTCCAAACTCAGAAACCAAGTAAATTCAGATAGTGATAATTTAAGTAGCAAAAGATACCAATAATATATTCATTATATTCAGATAGTGAGGAATTAAATTTTTGATAGCCTGGGATACTAACCTTATATGAAAATATTCATCTTAATTGATCCTGAGAGTTTAGGTTTCAATACCGGAATACCTCTAGCTATAATATTTAGGCTCTTTAAAAAATGAAAAAGAAATCCAAAGCCAAAGATGGTATATAACGAGAATTGACAAACTAGATAGATGTCAGCTAATGTGGGCTCACTTCTTATCTAAATTTTTGGGATATTTCACAATAATGCCAGGCAGACTACAACAGATCAAGTCAGTTTTTCCTTCGCTGTTACACGAGGCCAAGAGTCCTGACATCTTGGGTCCAGCCAGTTTTCTATTCCACAGATCAGTCCTTAGAGCTTTTTCCTTCAGAATCTTCAACCATCCCTCACTGTCCAATACAAGAGTTGGAATATTATCCTCAGAGGTGGTGTCCCCAGACTTTCTATTCCCACAGAATTTTCTGTGTTCTCTCATTCCTTGCAGGATGGTGAGAAGCCTGCTTGAGAGGCGAGCCCGGAGGTAAATAAGGAAAAGGACACATCTAGGTAATCGGTGACATGTGTCTGCTGTTACAGCCGCACATCCTTGAGTGCAGGCATCAGTGTCTTGCTTGTTTTATTTAGTTATTTTTTGTCTCTCATAGTACCAAGCATGTTGCCTTGTTTCTATCTCATTGCTTAGTCCCACAATGCCACAATTCCATACCGTGTGTGTGCGCTCAGTCTTGTCCCGCTTTCTGCTGTCTCATGGACTGTAGCCTACCAGGCTCCTCTGTCGATGAAATTCTCCAGGCAAGAATAGAGGAGCAGGTTGCCATTTCCTCCTCCAGAGGATTTTCCTGGCTGAGGAACAGAACCTGTGTCTCTTATGTCTCCTGCATTGGCAGGTGGGTTCTATACCACTAACGCCACCATTGGCTTGTCCAAAAAGTTCATTCAGATTTTGGTAACATTGGACTGGAAAACCAGATGAAATTTTGGGCCAGTATTTACTGAGCACTGCTGGCTCATATGGTAAAGAGTCTGCCTGCAGTGTGGGAGACCCAGGTTTGATCCCTGGGTCAGGAAGATCCACTGAAGAAGGAAATGGCAACCCACTCCGGTATTCGTGCCTGGAGAATCCCATGGACAGAGGACCCTGGTGGGCTACAGTCCATGGGGTTCTAAGAGTCAGACACGACTGAGTGACTAACACTTTCACTGTTACAGTTGTGTGGTAAACACTGGTCACATGAAAATTAGCAAGAGAGAGACAAGACCTAGGCTTTAGGAAGCTAATAGGAAAAACAGACAATAAACAGATACACAGACAGCTACATGATAGACCATCGAGTAGGGGTCAGGACTGTACAAAAAAATGAAACTGAAATGAAGAGTGACAAGGTCGGCTTTGTCTTTATGGAAGAGTTTGAAGAGATCACCCTTAGGCAAAAAACACGAAATAAAGTGAAGTAGCTGAGAAGAGATCATTTGAAACAAACCAGACAGCACTCACCACAGCCCTGGGAAGGGTGGGCTATCTCGTTGATGGATGAGCAATGGAGCCATCGTACCTGCAGTTCAGTAGAAGAGGGTGGCAGGTGAATAGACAGGCCACTGAGCGATGGCTTTAGAGTTCAGATCAGTTCAGTCGCTCAGGCATGGGCTGAGCTTCACAACCCCACAGACCGCCGCACTCCAGGCCTCCCTGTCCATCACCAACTCCCGGAGCTAACCCAAACTCATGTCCATTGAGTCAGTGATGCCATCCAACCATCTCATCCTCTGTCGTCCCCTTCTCCTCCCACCTTCAATCTTTCCCAGCATCAGGGTCTTTTCTAATGAGTCAGTTCTTCGCATCAGGTGGCCAAAGTATTGGAGTTTCAGCTTCAGCATCAGTCCTTCCAATGAATATTCAGGACTGATCTCCTTTAGGATAGACTGGTTGGATCTCCTTGGAGTCCAAGGGATTCTCAAACACCACAGTTGAAAAGCATTAATTCTTCAGTGCTCAGTTTTCTTTATGGTCCAACTCTCACATCCATACGTGACTACTGGAAAAACCATAGCTTTGACTAGACGGACCTTTGTTGGCAAAGTAATGTCTCTGCTGTTTAATATTCTGTCTAGGTTGGTCATAACTTTTCTTCCAAGGAGCATGCTCTTTTAATTTCATGGCTGCAGTCACTATCAGCAGTGATTTTGGAGCCTCAAAAAAAGAAAGTCTCTCACTGTTTCATTGTTTCCCCATCTATTTGCCATGAAGTGATGGGACCGGATGCCATGATCTTCGTTTTCTGAGTGTTGAGCTTTAAGCCAACTTTTTCACTCTCCTCTTTCACTTTTATCAAGAGGCTCTTTAGTTCTTCTTCACTTTCTGCCATAAGTGTGGTGTCTGAGGTTATTGATATTTCTCCATGCAGTCTTGATTCCAGCTTGTGCTTCATCCAGCCCAGCGTTTCTCATGATGTACTCTGCATAGAAGTTAAATAAGCAGGGTGACAATATACAGCCTTGACATACTCCTTTCCTGATTTGGAACCAGTCTGTTGTTCCATGTCCAGTTCTAACTGTTGCTTCTTGACCTGCATACAGATTTCTCAGGAGGCAAGTCAGGTGGTCTGGTATTCCCACCTCTTCAAGAATTTTCCACAGTTTTTTGTAATACACACAGTCAAAGGCTTTGGCATAGCCAGTAAAGCAGAAGATGTTTTTCTGGAACGCTCGCTTTTTTGATGATCCAGCAGATGTTGGCAATTTGATTTCTGGTTCCTCTGCCTTTTCTAAATCCAGCTTGAACATCTGGAAGTTCTTGGTTCACATACTGTTGAAGCCTGGCTTGGAGAATTTTGAGCGTTACCTTGCTAGTGTTTGAGATGAGTGCAATTGTTTGAACATTCTTTGGCATTGCCTTTCTTTGGGATTGGGATGAAAATGGACCTTTTCCAGTCCTGTGGCCACTGCTGAGTTTTCCAAATTTGTTAGCATCTTGAGTGCAGCGCTTTCACAGCATCATCTTTTATTTGAAATAGCTTAACTGGAATTCCATCACATCTACTAGCTTTGTTCATAAGGCCCACTTGACCTCGCATTCCAGGATGTCTGGCTCTAGGTGAGTGATCATACCATTGTGGTTATCTGGGTTGTGAAGTTCTTTTTTGTACAGTTCTTCTGTGTATTTTTGCCACCTTCTTCTTAATATCTTCTGCTTCTGTTAGGTCCATACCACTTCTGTCCTTTATTGAGCCCATCTTTGCATGAAATGTTCCCTTGGTATCTCTAATTTTCTTGAAAAGATCTCTAGTCTTTCCCATTCTATTGTTTTCCTCTATTTCTTTGCACCGATCACTGAGGAAGGCTTTCTTATCTCTTCTTGCTCTTCTTTGGAACTCTGCATTCAAATGGGTATATCTTTCCTTTCTTCTTTGCCTTTCACTCCTCTTCTTTTCTCAGCTATTTGTAAGGCCTCCTCAGACAGCCATTTGCCTTTGCGCATTTCTTTTTCTTGGGGATGGTCTTGATCCCTGTCTCCTGTACAATGTCATGAACCTCCGTCCATAGTTCATCAGGCAGTCTGTCTATCAGATCTAATCCCTTGAATCTGTTTCTCACGTCCACTGTATAATTGTAAGGGGTTTGTTTGATTTAGGTCATACCTGAATGGTCTAGTGGTTTTCCCTACTTTCTTCAATTTCAGTCTGAATTTGGCAATAAGGAGTTCATGATTTGAGCCATAGTCAGCTCCCAATCTTGTTTTTGCTAACTGTATAGAGCTTCTCCATCTTTGGCTGCAAAGAATATAATCAATCTGATTTTGGTATTGACCATCTGGTAACGTCCATGTGTAGAGTCTTCTCTTGTGTTGTTGGAAGAGGGTGTTTGCTATGACCAGTGCGTTCTCTTTGCAAAACTTAGCCTTTGCCCTGCTTCATTCCATACTCCAAGGCCAAATTTCCCTGTTACTCCAGGTATCTCTTGACTTCCCACTTTTGCATTCCAGGCCCATATAGTGAAAGGGACATATTTTTTGGGTGTTAGTTCTAGAAGGTCTTTAGGTCTTCATCAGTTCACTTCAATCACTCAGTCATGTCCGACTCTTTGCGACCCCATGAATCGCAGCACACCAGGCCTCCCTGTCCATCACCAACTCCTGGAGTTCACTCAGATTCACGTCCATCGAGTTCGTGATGCCATCCAGCCATCTCATCCTCTGTCATCCCCTTCTCCTCCTGCCCTCAATCCCTCCCATCAGAGTCTTTTCCAATGAGTCAATTCTTTGCATGAGGTGGCCAAAATACTGGAGTTTCAGCTTTAGCATCATTCCTTCCAAAGAAATCCCAGGGCAGAACTCCTTCAGAATGGACTGGTTGGATCTCCTTGCAGTCCAAGGGACTCTCAAGAGTCTTCTCCAACACCACAGTTCAAACGCATCAATTCTTCAGCGCTCAGCCTTCTTCACAGTCCAACTCTCACATCCATACATGACCACAGGAAAAACCATAGCCTTGACTAGACGGACCGTAGTCGGCAAAGTAATGTCTCTGCTTTTCAATGTGCTATCTATGTTGGTCATAACTTTTCTTCCAAGGAGTAAGCGTCTTTTAATTTCATGGCCGCAGTCACCATCTGCAGTGATTTTGGAGCCCAAAAAAATAAAGTCTGACACTGTTTCCACTGTTTCCCCATGTATTTCCCATCAAGTGATGGGACTGGATGCCATGACCTTCGTTTTCTGAATGTTGAGCTTTAAGCCAACTTTTTCACTCTCCTCTTTCACTTTCATCAAGAGGCTCTTTAGTTCCTCTTCACTTTCTGCCATAAGGGTGGTATCATCTGCATATCTGAAATATCTTATTGATATTTCTCCCGGCAATCTTGATTCCAGCTTGTGTTTCTTCCAGTCCAGCGTTTCTTATGATGTACTCTGCATAGAAGTTAAATAAGCAGGGTGACAATATACAGCCTTGATGTACTCCTTTTCCTATTTGGAACCAGTCTGTTGTTCCATGTCCAGTTCTAACTGTTGCTTCCTGACCTGCATACAGATGTCTCAAGAGGCAGGTCAGGTGGTCTGGTATTCCCATCTCTCTCAGAATTTTCCACAGTTTATTGTGATCCACACAGTCAAAGGCTTTGGCATAGTCAATAAAGCAGAAATAGATGTTTTTCTGTAACTCAGGTCTTCATAGAACTGTTCAATTTCAGCTTCTTCAGCATTACTAGTTGGGGCATAGACTTGGATTACCTTGGTTTGCCTTGGAAACGAACAGAGATCATTCTTTCATTTTTGAAATTGCATCCAAGTACTGCATTTTGGACTCTTTTGTTGACCATGATGGCTACTCCATTTCTTCTAAGGGATTCCTGCCCACAGTAGTAGATATAATGGTCATCTGAGTTAAATTCCCCCATTCCAGTTCATTTTAGTTTGCTGATTCCTAGAATGTCAACGTTCACTCTTGCCATCTCCTGTTTGACCACTTCAATTTGCCTTGATTCATGGACCTAACATTCCAGGTTCCTATGCAATATTGCTCTTTACAGCATCGGACTTTACTTCCATCACCAGTCACATCCACAACCGGGTGTTGTTTTGCTTTAGCTCCATCCCTTCATTCTTTCTGGTTATTTCTCCACTGATCTCCAGTAGCATATTGGGCACCTACCAACCTGGGGAGTTCATCTTTCAGTGTCCTATCTTTTTGCCTTTTCATACTGTTCATGGGGTTCTCCAGGCAAGAATACTGAAGTGGTTTGCCGTTCCCTTCGCCAGTGGACCACGTTTTGTCAGACCTCTCCACCATGACCCGTCCATCTTTGGTCTTTAGAGTGGATTAGACTAAAGTGGTATGAATCCCACATTCCTTGTTCCGGCACTTATCTTGTGATAACAGCTTGAATGTGAACCTCTTCAAACTGATGCTTGAGAAAAGTGTGTTCAGAGCAGAAGAGGGTGGGGATTGCCAACAGCGTGGTGAAATAGGAGACTGCTGCTTTAGCTCTCCACCTGGGGTGAAACAGGACTGAGCTGGAGTGCTAAGGTCAGTGTTGTGAGAATTGCGACAGAAATGTGAATGTCGGTAGGGTGCTGTTCGAAGAAGATGGAGTATTGAGCTTGGGAACACAGATTTCGATTCTGAAATTGCCATTAAAAACACAAGTTGGGTGTTAGTTCTGAGCATCTCCTCCCAGACATTTAGCCTACTCTCCTCCCCCATCTTCCAGAGGATGCTGACGCGATGTGTGAAGGAGGAGGACTGTTACCAGCAGACACAGCACCGAAGCCTCTGATGATGTGGGGGAAGGGCTGGCCGCATGGTCCCATGTGAAGTTTGCAGCAAGTCTGGTTTCTATGAAACCCAGACGTGCCAGCTCTCTCCACTTGGGCCCTCACAATTCCCCAACAGCCGTTACAGCGGTCCCATGCTTGCCAAATGGCATGCTTCCTTAAGCTTCCTTTGAGATGATCTGATTCTTGAGGGTGGCCTGGGACAGAGGGTCCCATGACGCGAGGCTGTCAGATGGCTCCTGCCTTGATCTTCTTGACCGCTTGTAAGGGCCATGCGGCTTCGTCATCTGTCCTTCCTGTCGCTTGTCAATGTATAGGCTTGCCCGGTGGCTCAGGGGTAAAGAATCCGCCTGCAGGGCAGGAGGTGAAGGAGACATGGGCTTGATTCCTGGGTTAGGAAGATCCTCTGGAGGAGGAAGTGGCAACCCAATCCAGTATTCTTGCTCGAAAATCCCCATCGATGGAGGAGCCTGGCAGGCTACAGTCCAAAAGGTCACAGAGTTAGACACGACTGAGCACAATTAGCTGTCTGAAGGGCTGGGAAGATACGGTTTCTTTTCCTTATCAATCTGTGTATACCTCTCCCAAAGAGTTGAGCGCTGCATACCCTGACATCCATGGCTGTGCTGTAGTCGTTCCCCCCATTAAGATTATATGCCCATCACTTTACCTGTTTACCTGTGTGTGTGTGTGTGTGTGTGTGTGTGTGTGAACATTTAAGTTGTACTCTCAGTACATTTCAATTCAGTGTTTCTGGAACTTTCCCTGACTCCTAATAGGATGTGTGTGCTTCCTTGGTGACTCTGTGGGAAGTAAAACCTCCTGCCAATGCAGGAGGCATGGCTTCAATCCCTGGGTCATAAAGATCCCCTGCAGGAGCACATGGCAACCCAGTCCAGTGCTCTTGCCTGGAAAACCCCATGGGCAGAGCAGCCTGGCGGCCTACAGTCCCTAGAGTTGCAAAGAGTCGGACACGACTGAAACAACTAAACGGCCACAAATAGGATGAGTGTTTAAGACTGAGGAAGGGTTGAGCGCTCGGGCGGCCCTGGAATACGAGAGGTAAAGCACCCATCAGACAGAACTGTCATGGGAGTGCGGTGAGATTTTGCAGGTAGAGTGCTTTGCAGAGCGTCTGGTGTGCAGAAAACGGTGAAATGGTCCTCCAGACGGGGCCAGAAAGGACGATGGGCTGGCGGGGAGAGTATCACTGATCGTGATTAAACCACTTGGATTAATGTATAAATGTTGAAACGCAGATCGTGACTACTCACTCAAACTGAGCGCGTCTTTGAGCATGTGTGCATTTCATCCTTTCATTGTTTTCATCAATAACAGAACACTGATAGCACTTCCCAGAACTGCAGGTCCAATTGTAGGGGACAGTTATAATACACACTTAGAAAAAGGCTCTCTTCCCTCATCTGATCAAATATAATCATTGCAACAGTAAACACACTTGGAGTGTTTTCTGTGCCAGGCACTGCTTTTAGCACTTTAAAAGTATTAACTCAGTTAATTCTCTGAAAACCTGCCAAGGGAGATGCTCTTACTCTCCTTGTACAAATCTGGGACTTGGGAAATGAGGGGTTTGTTCTTGAGAGGTGTGTACACTTCCTCAGGAGATAACAGCTGGAAAGGGCACTTCACCGGGTTGAAAATACTGTGTGTCGGCGCTCTTGTTAGCTTCGTACCCCTCTGTCTCCAGGCTGTGAGCAATGTGAGGGTGTTGGTGGTATCTGATTAAATGTTGATGGACTGGGCTTTACAGATTTCTGAAGAAAGATTGCTGTGGATACAAATCTGGAAAGCATAAATCCCCTTCCACGTTGTATTTGTATTGGAGTCCTGCTGATGATCATATTAATATCAACGAATGGATGAGAAATGATAGATTTTTGTTGACATAACTATTTTGGGGTTTTTTTTGTCCCAAAGTATAGGAGATTTTTTTCCCCCTTTGACAGTAATGTGGAGTCCTGAACACACATTCTTTTTTCAAAATGTGTCCACATGTGAGGGCCTGTCCCAGCTGTCTGTTAAACCAGCTCTGCGTGTGTAGATGCAGATGGCAGAAAGTTCTATTTCAGTTTCTTAGAATGACGCACTTTGTAGAGAACTGAGGAAGTTATTAGGGTCCATATGCTTTCAGCATCGTGTCATCAGACTTTGCCTCATCTCTGGCCATGGGACCGGAAACGGATCCACAGCTTTTCACCTGGAGTCTGTCTTTCTATTCCTCATATCCTCTTGAGTCTCTAATTTTCTTTTTTAAAAGCCATGACTCTCTTTTTTTGTGTTCGCATTTACTGTGGGCGCATGCTTTCACTTCAGTCCTGCCCGACTCTTTGCGACCCTGTGGACTGGAGTCCGCCAGGCTCCTCTGTCCACAGGATTCTCCAGGCAAAAGTACTGGAGTGGGTTGTCATGCCTCCTCCAAGGACTGAACACCCACCCACTGCAGCATTCTTGCCTGGGAAATTCCATAGACAGAGGAGTCTGGCAGGCTACAGTCCATAGGGTCACAAAGTGTTGGACGTGACTGAGCAACTGAACACACACACATACATATGTGCATGTGTGTGTGTGTGTGTGTGTGTGTGTGTGTGTGTATGCATATGTATATTACTCAGTCACTTTGCTCTGCACCCAAAATATTGTAAATCAACTGTATTTCAATTAAAAAAATTTTTTTTAACTTCCAAAATCAGTCTCTCCTCTCCGCTCACTCTTTGATCTTCTCTCTCCCATAGAATCATGGACTTTCCTTGTCACTCAGCAGGTAAAGAATCCACCTGCAATGCGAGAGCCCTGAGCTCAATCCCTGGGTTGGGAAGATCCCCTGGAGAGGGGAAAGGCTACCCGCTGCAGTATTCTGGCCTGGAGAATTCCATGGACTGTATAGTCCATGGGGTTGCAAAGAGTCGGACACGACTGAGCGACTCTCACTCATAGAGTCCTGCTTTTTTTCCCTCCACACTCGACATGACGGAATGTTTGCCTGTGATCTTCCCGTTTCACCCCTGCTTTGCCCATTTAATTGGAAGCCTGTTGGGAGCAGAGGTCTTGTCTTCCAGGCCACATTTCATCAAAAACATCACATGTGTTCAGTCACTCAAAATGCTTCACACATTCTATAGTTAAATAGGTGGCTCCTCTTCGAGGTACTAGGTTTATGTTTTAAACCATAAAAAGTATTTTTGGTTAGACTCCATTATTTTCCATGAGACTAAACTCCCAAAAAGGAATATTTGTCTTCCTTAACATGCAGCCCTGTAAAATCCTTGTTTTGTTGTAAAGAATCACTCTGGAGTTCTGTCCTTGCCGCCCAAAACTGGATTAAATATGGAGGGCTGTGTTGGTCCCAATATAAGAGGCTATTTTTTTTTTAAATTGCTTTCTTAGAGGTCACTCTACATTTGAGATGCCCACAGTTCTCAAGAAATACAGAGTAAAGAGAAAGCTTCCAAACCGGTTCCTCCAGTTAAGGCAGTTGAGTGGCTTAAGCCTTTGATATGAGTTGAACCAAGTCAGGAAGTTAGTAAGGCTGGAGGGCCTTCATGGATAGTTCACTATGTTTTTTTTCCTCTTTTAACTGTTCACTCTGTCGTCTGGGCTGTAAATGGGGTCTTTTGTCTTCACGCACTTTGGAGAGGTGAGGGCACTGGGTGCCGGGGCTTAGATGTGAGGGCCCTGCTCAGAAAGGGGGCCTGAATTCTACCTGGACTTCCAGCTGAATGCCCCATAGGTGGCCTTGAGGTTTAAATAGGCGTTCCAGGGGTGGGGGGCTCCTGGCTTCACATTGTTCCCCCAAAACTGGGTTTGCCTCTTGGTGGATATCCAGCCAATAGTCCCAGCCATGTTGGGAGAAGATGGGGAGAAGGAAGGATTTATTATTATTTGCAGCAAGTAAGGAGCACACTAGGGGTCTTTCCCAAAGCATCAGGGATTTTGTTGTTGCTGCTGCTGCTAAGTTCCTTCAGTCGTGTCCGACTGTGCGACCCCATGGACTGCAGCCTACCAGGCTCCTCCATCCGTGGGATTTTCCAGGCAAGAGTACTGGAGTGGGGTGCCATTGCCTTCTCCGCAGGGATCTTTCCCTGAACAGCAAAACTGGAGAATTTGAAGCTAATGGTACATGCATATTCATGAGGGAGCTTGGGCAGAGAAGAATTTAGTGTAGCACTGAGGCCAAGGTCCATGCTTTAGTTGATTGAAGTCAAGAGGGCCAACGTCACCATTCCATCCTGCACCTGGGTGGGGGCCTTCAATCCCATGGACCTCAAAGATAAAGGTTATCCATACCCCTTAAGGAGGAACTAAGAGCCTGCTTTGTCACTGCAGTATTGTTTGGCCGTCTGCCTTTCTTGATTCCTGTAAGGTCATTGACTACCAAGACCTGTTCAAGGGCAAGCATGGTGACTGGGCTTAGATCACAAAATGCCTTAGGCCAAAATGGGTTCCCTTATGTCAAGAAAGCCACGCCTGGTTCTCTTTCTCTGGGAAACCCATAATCAGTGTGCTTACAACATTTGCAATAGAGAAAGAGTTCATGGTGTTTATGAATTTGAGCATGTCACTTCCTAGCTCTGGTTTCCCTGACTGGAAAGGGAGGAGGATATTGGCATGCCCAGCTTCAGCATCCGCTCCATTCTGAGATTTTTCAGGTCACTTGTTCACTTATTCCACACGTCTGTGGCCTGATAGCCATTTATTTATTGACTGATGATTTGTGGCGTACACCAGGAATGCCCAGATACAATGTGGATGTTAAAACTCTGTCAGAGGTGATAGGAAGGTTGTGTCTTCTTTGTTTCCTTCATCGAAGATGGATGCACAGCACATAAACCGTAGCTGGAAATGGGGAAGGGTAGTTTTCAGTAGGGTGCTGACTCCTGTCTCTCTGGGAAGAAGTTGTTTAATCTGCGACAAAAGCAAAAAGCACCAGAAGGCCACACCTGTGAGTCTCTGGGGGAAGAAGGTGGCCGGGCAAAGGAAAAGGATGTGCAAAATTGACTAAGAGTATGTAGACAATGAAAAGAATTTTCCCTTTACCCCTCTAGGTTCTTGGTTGTGACCAACAACCCCCCCCCCACCCTCATTGTAATAAAGGACAGATTAATAGGAAAAAAGCAGATAGATGTTTAATAGCATGTATATAGGCTTCCCTGGTAGCTCAGACAGTAAAGAATCTGCCTGCAATGCAGGAGACCCATGTTTGATCCCTGGGTTGGGAAGATCCCCTGGAGAAGGGCATGGCAACCCACTCCAGTATTTGCCTGGAGAATCCCATGGACAGAGGAGTCTGGTGGGCTACAGTCCATGGGTCGTAAAGCATCAGACACGGCTGAGCAGCCAACACTTCACTTCACATACCTCCTGTGTACATGAGAGACCCAGGAAAGCTGAATAATTCCCCCAGAAGACCCAAACCATCCCCCCTTAAATACCTAAAGACCAAAGAAAGAACAGGGTGGGTGGCAGTTACGTGAGCCTGGCAAAGCCCAGTAAGTGAGGGTATGGTTGTTACACACATTTAAAGCGGAAACTTCTCAGCAGATAAAAGTTTCTGGAGTCGCAGTCACCCTCTCCTTCCTGGTAGAAGAGGGAGCCCCCACCCCGGCCCGACACATGGAGATTTCCCTTTGAAGGGACATGCTCTCAGAAAAGGGCTCCCATCTGCTAACTGCCCAGAGCTCCTCTGGTGTCTGCTGTTTAACCAGCTCAGGCTAATCCTTATGCCCAGGAGGTGCATTTGGGGGTGGCAAATGCTGCTTTCACCCCTTCAGGTGAAAGCATTTGCTGATTCAAGAAGTCACAGAAGTGTCCTGTTCAGAACGGTAGGAAGGAGAGGAGGGCAGACCAAGCTGCCAGGCTCCAGAGGGGGCAGATGATGGAGGGGTCTGTGACCTGGGGAAAGGGAATCAGATCTGAGATGGATGTCAGCACCTGTGAGGTGAGCTGATGCTCTTGGCTGAGGATGCTGGCCGGTGTTGGGGGACCATAGTGGAGAAGACGAGGGGCATTTGGAAGACGTGATAGAGTGCTCAAATGAGGGATGAGCGTGTCTGCAGCTTGGCACTGGGCTGGGCAGAGAGGGCTAACTGCGCTCAGATCCATCCTGAGTGAAGGTACAGTGGGGGGGCAGGATTTCTGGGGTCGTGAGATTTTACCTCCTCAAATTTTTGTTGCCGATTAATTGCCCCATCATCTCCTCGAGAGCATGAATGTGGACTGTGTCCTGACTTTCTGCCTCTTCTCTTCGTGCCAAGGCCTGGATCTGGGCTATGAGTTAGATACTCAGCGTGTATCTGCTGAACAAAGGAAAGCGACGTGCTGGCACAACAGACCATAAGGCGGTCTTTGTTCTTTGTTGGCGGGGTTTGTTTTGTATTGTTTGGGGATGTTTTTCATTTTTTGGCAGCACTGCATGGCAGGTGGGATCTTAGTCTCCGACCGGGGATCGAGCCTCTGCCCCCTGCAGTGGAAGTACAGACTCTTAGCCGCTGGACCACCAGGGAAGTCCCCTCGAGACAGTCTTTAAGAAGGCAGCAGACTCCTAAACTGCAAGGAAAATCAGGATCACACACACATGCTGGGGCTCCTTTTAGGAGGGAGAAACTGGATCCTAACAGAGGGTTACAGTACGGCCTGGGGACACCCCTGGTGATGCCCCCCACACCTCTCTCTGTTCCCTTGGTACCCTGCCCTCACCCCAGCACCCCGTTAAATACTTGAATATTTACGTCTGACTCCCCAGTAGGCCGCATGCTCTGCGTGGGTGTGCGTGTGTATTTCCTGCACAGGTGCATGTTAGCCCTTACCCAAGTGCGTAGCACCTCGCTGGCGCTCAGTGAATGTGGGTTAATTCAATCATTCATCATCATCAGTCATCTAAACTGGGATTGAAAGTGTGTAAAGGGTTTCTGCAGTGGTTACTTTATCTCCCCTTATTAGGTGGTCTGGGCAGGAAAATTTCTCTCTGTTTTGCACCTGAGGAAGGTAGGACCTAGGTCATAAACTCGTTTGTACGTTGGGAGGCAGTTTAAACAATTCTGATGTGTGAATCACAAGAGAGTCGCTCTTTGATAGGATGACATTCCGCCTGGGAGTGAGTGACCTGGTATGTGTGTGGGCACATATTTAAGATCTGCAGGCATTCCTACGTTCAACAGGGTTTAAGAGCTCCTGGCCTGTGTTATGCATGTGTGCATTCGTGCTAAGTCGCTTCAGTCGTGTCTGACTCTTTGCAACCCCATGGACTGCAGCCCACCAGGCTCCTCTGTCCATGGGATTCTCCAGGCAAGAATACTGGAGTGGGTTGCCACGCCCTCCTCCAGGGGATCTTCCCGACCCAGGGATCGAACCCGCGGCTCTTATGTCTCCTGCATCGGCAGGCGGGTTCTTCACCACTAGGACCACCTGGGAAGCCCTGCTGGCCTGTGGCAGTGCTTCTCAAGGGTTACCGGGCAGACAGACCACCCAGGGAGCTACAGAAATTCTGAGTCAGCAGGTCTGGGGAGAGACCTGAGAGTCCACAATTCTAACCAGCATGCTGGTGAGGCTGAAGCTGCTGGTCCATAGACCACACTTTTCGCAACAGTGCCTGGGGATCAGGGAAATTCTCAACAAATGCAGAGAAGAGAGAGTACAGCGCATGTGGGGGGAAAGGCGGGGGTGTATTGTCTGAAATTTCATGTATAAAGACATATTGTGCCGTGAACTTGAAAGTGACGTTGTGATTGGATGGGCTTGTCCCGGTCTCCTCTTTCTTCCTGATTTAGCTCGTCTGTCTGTCCATGTTGGAGTAACCCTTCAGATTCCCCAGACCCTCACTTGAAGATAACCAAGAGTCACTCACTCCTCTCTCTCCCATCCTTGCTAGTTCTTTTTTTGAGCACTTATGAAGTCAAGATGGAATGTCTCTGTTTTTACTGTCTATACCATAAGCTCTTGGAGGGTGGGGCTGTTTTTAAATACACCACTGTGTCCAGTGTTGACTATGGTATCTGCCCTGTCCTAAGTGTGGAGAATCCCAGAATGTCTCATGACTCAGGCCTTCAGTCCCAAACATCGAGATTAGCTGCCTAGAATAGAAGTTAACAGCACTGCCCCACTAAGTAGAGAATTCTAGGTACCGATACTAGCTTTCCTACTTACTGTCTTAGCCTCAGTTTTCTCACCTGTGAAATGGGGGTAAGAACAGTTGCAGCTGCTTATGGTGCAGATAAAATGACACAGCCTGTGCCCAGTACTTAGGGCGACGCCTGCACACAGGAAGTTGCTGAAAATCTACACGCGCAAAACAGGGATGCAAGGAATCCCTAATGTTTCCTTTGTGTTTGGCTTTTTAGTCAGGCCTCATAAGGACACACAAAAATGAATTCCTCATCTCGCCATTACCTCAACTCCTGGCCCAGGAACACAACTACAGCTCCCCTGCAGGCCACCATCCTCACGTGCTGTACAAAAGGACGGCGGAGGAGAAGGTCCGGCATTGCCAAGGCTACCTGCGCTCCGGCCGGGACCCTGCGGGTCACCCCCCGAGTCACACTCCCCACACCTCTTGGAGTCCAGAGAGAGAACAGCATCATGGAAGGTTGCAAAAGCAGCATTTTTGTGGACGACGCAAGAAATGTATGTAAGGAAACCTTTTCTTGTTCTCTTCCTCTCTGGGCGCTCGACGGGTTTTCCCAAGCATCACTGGGTGTGCTGACTTTGCAGGATAAAACTGGGCTATGCTCAGCCCCCACTGAAGTTAATCTTGGAGATGAGCCAGAAATCACTCCTGTCAGACAAAAACTAGGTGATCCTTTTTTTTTTTTCCAGTTAAACTGGAAAGATTTTTTTCCCCTCTTTTAATATCTTTTTAATTGTATGTCCCAATATTATTATAGTTTGTGTATCTTTTCTGTACGAGAAAAGGACCTAGTCTTCCAAATGATGAGAGAGATCAGAGGTGAATTCCCAGGTGTGGTTAGGTATTCTTTTTGAAGATTTGAATCTTCCCTGGTGGCTCAGATGGTGAAGAATCTGCCTGCAATGCAAGACACACGGGTTCAATCCCTGGGTCGGGAAGATACCCTGGAGAAGGGATTGGCAGCCCACTCCAGATGCTATTCTCTTACCTGGAGAATTCCGTGGACAGAGGAGCCTGGCGGGCTACAGTCCCTCGGGTTGCAGAGGGTCAGGCATGACTGAGCGACTAACTCAACAGCCTTCCCAGTTAACGAGAATATTGGCACCTGATCGGAGGTGGCGATGGAACATAGGGAGTCTTGGACTTGGCTTGTGACCTGGGCACAACCATCTGCATTTTCCATACCAGCAATGTCCAACAGAAATATAACATCAGCCCCATATGTAATTTTAAATTTTCTAATAGACACATTAAAAAATGCTTAAGTAGGTAAATTAGCATGAATGATATATTTTATTTAACCCAATATATACAAAATATCATCTCAGTATGTCATCAATATAACCAGTGAAGTACCAATTTAAATGTTGTATTTTATATTCTTTTTCATATTTAATTTTAGAAATCTATTTATTTTACAGAGAACAATTCCAAATCAGACGGTAAATTCTCACCAGAAATGCTTAATCTGAATCTAGATTTTATAAAACTTAAAGGTGAGAAGTAGACGTACACAGTCAAGTTGTTCCATATATAAAGTTTTTTCAATAGCTGAATCAAATACTGTCTTTTAAATATAAAATAAACAATAAAAATTAAACAAAATTTAAAATCGCATTCCTTCCATGGCACCAGCCACATTTCAGAGTCTCAGGAGCCGTGAGCAGCCTGTGACTATGTCGTTGGACAGGGCAGCTGGGTGGTACCCAGGAGCAGAGGAAGCGGGTGATCACTAGAGGTCGTGAAAGACGGTGTCTAGCACTTTAATTGGTTTCGGTGATTTGGTATTACTGAAATATCCTTTTTAAGGAACATCTATTTGGCGTGAATTTGTAATACTAGTGGTATTAAGGATAGTGATGATATTCACAGAGGCAATGACACACACTTGATATGAAATATAAAAGCTAATCTTTAAAGCAACTTTATGATTAGATATTCTACTCATTTCACAGATAAGGAAACTGAAACTCAGAGTCATTCATCAAAATGGCCAGTTGAGGTTTTAAATCGAGCTCTAAGTGATTTGGTCATTTCATTTTTCTCTGTGGAGAGCTGACCTCACTCTAATGACTGTACCAGTTGTTACAGTATTAAATGGATCTATAGTACATACAGTCCTGAGCTTTCCCAGCCAGCTACCCTTGAATCTGTCACTGTCCATTAACTAAAGGGATAGTGCCTAATCTAACAGGTACTTTGAGGTCTCTGCTCAGACACTATGGCCAATATCCATGCCTGCACCTAATCTATTACAAAGCATTTAATAGAATTTAAAAATATCACTTCTGTCCATTCTGTTTCCACAGCAACTAAATTAATATTGGGTCAAAGAGTCTTATTGACCACTCATTTTGTACTATATTAAAGTTTGTCTTGATGAAACAAGAACGTGGGCAGCATTCTACAGGATACATATTTGTAAGCTTCAGTTAGAAAATAATATACAAACTGTATATAGAAAAAAAGAAGGGGCAGCGGAGGATGGATGGTTGGATAGCATCACCAGCTCAATGGACATGACATCGAGCAAATGCTGGGAGACAGTGAAGGACAGGGAATCCTGGCCTGCTGTAACCTATGGAGTTGCCGAGAGTCAGACATCACTTAGCGACTGAACAAGAACAACAGCGATACAAAGTGTGATAATGAATTCAGAAGCAAAGGAAAATGTCTGTGTCTGCAGTTTCTAAGCAATAAAATAAAATGCGCATTGTATGTTTTTAAAGATTCTTCCCACAATACTGATTTTTCTTGACCCACTCTTCCAGCTAGAATTGTAGCTGCTTTTCTTTGACTCTTTGGAGAGCACTTTTGAGTTGCTCAATCCATTTGCCTGTCCACCCATTGCACTTCTACTGAAAGAGTCTCTCTTGACCACAGATTAGGTCCAAAGTCCCAGAACAGGTGCAGCAGCATCATCTGCCAGGAGACGAGTGAAGTGCTCCTCACGTGTCTCCCGCCTCCCCTGGTTTAGATGTCTGTCTGTCCCCCCGCTGGTCTCTGCTGACTTCCCTTCCAAATGCTCTTCTGTTCCTTGCAGATGCCCCTAAGCCTCCCACAGAGGACACCTATCTCAGGTTTGATGAATATGGGAGCTCGGGACGGCCCAGAAGGTCAGCTGGCAAGTCACAGAAGGGCCTCAACGTGGAAACCCTTGTGGTGGCAGACAAGAAGATGGTGGAGAAGCACGGCAAGGCCAACGTCACCACGTACATTCTCACGGTCATGAACATGGTACGGAGACAGTCAGGACCCCAGCCTTCTGCCTCCCTGAGACAGCTCAGAATCGTGGAATTCCCGTGCATGAGTTAAACAGCAGATGCAGCCACGTGATTATACTGGAAAAAATTAAGTCGGAGGGAAATTGGCTTCCTACATAAATATCTTTGGCCAAATCAATGCATACTTGCTCATAAATATGTTTTATTGATCTTCCCTTGCAGTTTTGGAAATTAAAAAAAAATTTTTTTCAACTTTTCTCTGATTTCAATTCATTTCAACAGGTTTCCAGCCTCTTTAAAGATGGGACCATTGGAAGTGATATAAACATTGTCGTGGTGAGCCTCATTCTTCTGGAACAAGAACCTGTAGGTGCCACACTTCATTTCTTTTTTCTTCATTCATTCTGCCATTCAGGGTACACTTAGCGAACACCTGCTGTGTTGCCACCCCATGGAATTGTCATTAGAAATTCAACTTTGAAAATTTCAAATTACCCTCAAGGAAAGTACAATCCAATAGGGTTGTGTATTTAAATACTAAAACCTCACAAAATGATAATTTATATATAAACATACAATATATGTGTAGATATACAATGATATAAAATATGATTAAAAGTGCATATGTAATATGGCTACAAAAAAGTAAAATGAATACAAAAAGTAGAATATAGACATTATAAAATATTATGCAGGCTTCACAAGGAAAGTACATTTGGTAAGAGATTTAAATGTTAGCTGGATTTGGCAAGTTGGAGATTCTGGGTAATTACAAAAGGATATTTTGAAAATATACTGAAAATAAGTCCTCCAAAAATTCAGGTAAATAGCTTACTGTCTCCCAGCACCACCTTAGGTACTACAGAAAATGAACAAGGGATATTTAACTGCCCTTGACTTAGTTACAGGGAGACGCAAGCAGAACAAGTGTTAACTTGTACGGCATCTCCTGCTTTGTGGTGTTTTGAATACACCTGTATTTTCTGAGGTGGGAGTTACCAATCTGACTATTTTTAAGTCCCCTAAGGCTTTTTCCTCTTCATCTGTAAACGCAGTAATGAATGGACAAAGCAGAGAGTCAGAGGTGAGGCAAAAATGAATATAACTGCCAGATCTCTAGTGCTCCAGAGGTCAACAATCTATCAAATTATTCTTAGAATTTTAGAAAAGAAGAAAAGGTGTATGTTGTCTGGGAGATACTTCTACTTTACTACTTATACTGTTCCCAAGGACTCAAAGTCAGCAGCATCCTAATTCACTGATAATTAAGGGTTTTGTCTAAAAACTCTCAACTTGGCCCAAGTTAATAGTTCTTAGGAAAAATTTGATTAAAAAATTATTTTAAGAGTAGGTCCTTGCTTACCCTTTAGAATATTGTAATTATTTGTTTCTTCATCCATCCAGTGAGCTTTCAGTTTATTGACTGATGGACTGTAACTATGATGTGCTGAGCCCTTTCCTGGAAATTTTGACATAGGAGTAAGCAAGCCATGATCAGTTCTGTCCTCATAACCAACTGAAGGACCCACTGAACTTTACCCCACTAAGCAATAATTATTTGTAAAAGCAGTAACAGTTCTATAAAGATGGTACCAGTGTGAGACGGACAAAGGTGCTTCTAACTGATGCCAATTTATTTGTTATAGAAATACAACTGGTCACAAAGCACACTGCTGAAACTCTGTGGTTACTTCCAATATTGTGAACATTTACCTGCAACGGTTTTAAACACCAATTACATCCAACCTTAGCTCAGGTGTTTTCCCCTGTTGACCCTTCCCCCAGAAACATGATGCTTCTGTGTTTGCCTGTACAAATGGAGTGATGCGACATTCTCACATCTGTCACGCATCCACACTTTGACTTGTGCGGTTTTCCTGTAGGGAGGATTGCTGATCAACCACCATGCAGACCAGTCTCTGAATAGTTTCTGTCAGTGGCAGTCTGCCCTCGTTGGAAAGAACGGCAAGAGGCATGACCATGCTATCTTACTCACGGGATTTGATATCTGTTCCTGGAAGAATGAACCGTGTGACACTCTAGGTATGATATGAACACGTGCTTCAGGCACACCCATGTCAGCTAAAAGCACAGGCTGGAAACTTTCTGTTGGGTGAGTGGCTCTTGGGATTCTTATTAAGGAGATAATCTTTAAATTGTGGAGTATCCTCATTGTTCCCTCTCTGAATATCGTTCTGTTTAACTGAACAGTGTGCAATGGGGACCCCTTTACTTTATTCCCGTTATGTTTTTCTTTATTAAGCTTTGTAATGATCCTGCAGGCATGAGATCAATTATCATTTAACTACGCAAGTTGTAGGTTATTCCCAAAGCATCTTGAGTGCAGAGCTGGATAGCTGAAAAGAGCCTGCCTAGTCTCTGTGGCATTCAACTGTGCCCCTAAGTAAGCATGCTTTTTTAAAAAAGTTGTTTGAACTTTGAAGGACTCAGCTGAAAGTATCTTTAAAAAGAAACAAAATGTTAAGTTCTACTCTTATCTATAAGAGAGGACAGAGAGCCATATACCTTTAGCGTTTTTTCTGCAAAAAAAAAAAAATCATCTTTTAAACTAAAAGTGTGCACAGCATTTGGACATCAGAAATGATCAGGAGTGTTTCCTTTGGATTTGAAATTGCTCTCTCAACAGGGTTCGCCCCCATCAGTGGGATGTGCAGCAAGTACCGTAGCTGTACAATCAATGAGGACACAGGGCTTGGCCTGGCCTTCACCATCGCTCACGAGTCAGGGCACAAGTAAGTGACCGCTCGATGCACCGCTTTATATGAAAGCCAGTTGGGTGGTTCATTGGCTTTGCTCTATAGGACACATCTTATATAAGGTTTACAATAGTACTTGACTGTTTTTTCCATTTGTGGAAGTTGCTCAGTCGTGTCTGACTCTCTGAGACCCCATGGACTGGAGCCCGTGGGCTCCTCAGTCCATGCAGTTCTCCAGGCCAGAATACTGGAGTGGGTAGCCGTTCCCTTCTCCTTGGGATCTTCCAAACCCAGGTCTCCCACATTGCAGGCGGGTTCTTTACCGTCTGAGCCACCAGGGAAGCCCATGAATACTGGAGTGGGTATCCTATCTCTTCTCCAGGGGATCTTCCCAACCCAGGAATCGAATCAGGGTCTCCTGCAATGCAGGCAGTTTCTTTACCAGCTGAGCTAACAGGGAAGATCACACTTTACTGAAAGAAGGGCCCCAACAAGGGCCAGTCATTGTCAAGGCTCTTGTTGAATATGTGATAGTTGTTGGGTACTTAGTAGTCCATTGTGTGTGTAAATGGACTTTGCTGTTGTTGTTCAGACTGTAAGTAACATGGCCTAATAGTTAAATTATGAAGGAGACAAATCATAAGATTTTGATAAAACTTTTGACATGTACCAAAGAAAATGCATATTATCTTTTTATAGGCTGTCAAATCAAACTTAGGAAATTTAAAAAAAATTTGAAGTTCAAAATCCAATTCAATTGGATTTCTTATATCTGGAAAACTACACTAAGGTGCTGGTTTAATGACCGTTCCCTCTTAGAGGAATGGCTTTGATCTCTCCCCACCTTATCCCCCTTTCTGTGACTCTTACTCTTTCCTTTGGTGCTTTATACATAAATTTCCCTCTGCTTTTGACTTTCACGAATCTATTTAGAAAGACTGTCTCCCAAACAAACCCCTTAGCTTCTTGGTTAGGTACAAAGAAGAACCGAATTGGGCAAAGTGGAGCTTGGGAAACGGCTTTCCCTGAGTGTATGCTGAGGTTAATAAATACCTATGTGTGGATCCATCACCTCTAATGCCGTGTATCAGCACGTGTATGTTGAATCTAGAAAGGTAGCCTAGATCCTATTTTTCACAAAGCCGAAAGTGAGACACAGATGATGCAGAGGACAAATGTGTGGACACCCAGGGGGAAGAGGCAGTGGGATGAACTGGGAAACTGAATTGATGTATGCACACCGCTGTGGATGCAACAGATAATTAGGGGACCTGCTGTAGCACAGGGGCCTCTACTCAGGGCTCTACGGTGACTAAAAGGGAAGGGAACCTGAAAAAGAGGGGGCATGTGTATACGTATAGCTGATTCACTTTGCTAGACAGTAAATACAAACACAGTATTGTGAAGCAACCAGTAAAAATTAATTAAAATTTTTTTTTAAATCCCTGGGGCCCTCACTGATCAGCTCACAGTATGCAGCCATCCTGCCATTACTAACCTGATAAACTGAGAGGAATGATGGGAAAATGGCTGGTTTGTAGACGAGAGTCACAACAGAATCATTGTTGTTGTTGTTCAGTCATATCCGACTCTTTGCAACCCCATGGACTGCAGCACATCAGGCTTCCCTGTCCTTCGCTAATCTCCTGGAGCTTACTCAAACTCACGTCCATTGAGTCGGTGATGCCATCCAACCATCTCATCCTCTGTCAGCTGCTTCTCCTCACGCCTTCAATCTTTCCCAGCATCAGGGTCTTTTCCAATGAGTAGGCTCTTCGCTTCAGGTGGCCAAAAGTATTGGAGTTTCAGCTTCAGCGTCAGTCCTTCCAATGAATATTCAGGGCTGATTTCCTTTAGGATGGACTGGTCGGATCTCCTTGCAGTCCAAGGGACTCCCAAGAGTCTTCTCCAGCACCACAGCTCAAAAGCATCACTTCTTCGGCCCTCAGTCTTCGTTACGGTCCAGCTCTCTTTTCTTACAGTTTCAGTAACTCTGTCCCTCACTTGGGTTCCCTGATTCTCAGTACACCTTTCTCGTCCTCTGCTTGCAGTTTGGAAAATGGGTTTCCGGAAGCCTGTCTGTTTGCTTTCTGTCCTAGTTTCGGCATGGTTCATGATGGAGAAGGCAATCCCTGCAGGAAAACGGAAGGCAGCATCATGTCCCCCACGCTGACCGGAAACAATGGTGTGTTCTCATGGTCTTCTTGCAGCCGGCAGTACCTCAAGAAATTCCTTAGGTAAGAAGACAGGCCAGGGCCAAGGGCGCTCCCCGGTTCGGAGGAGTGACCGTGAATGGTGCTCAGTAGACACGAAAGCAAGTACTTGGTGGGTTGATGGTGATGATGATATTGTCGTGACTGTGGCTGAAAAAAATACATGGAAGGCCTAATACTGTGTTACATGTTCTCCACATAATGCCGCAGTCAGTCCTCACATCAGTCCTATTATTATCCTCGTTTTAGAGTTGAGGAAATTGAGTCTTAGGCTGGTTAATAGTGTTCCTGAAGGTTCTACAGCTGGTAAGTTGAGGACAAAAGACACCCTTAGATCTGTTATGTCTCCAAAATCTGTGCTTAGAACTGTCTGCTCTAAGACATCCAGAGGTTGCTGGGTATATTATCTTTTTATTGTGACTGATTATTTTAATCTAGTCAATCAACTCAGTCATAAGAGTATTAAGAGTACTAAAATAGAGTGTTTGTTTTACAATGAATGGAGCATTGTGGTGATTGGCTATTTTGTTTGAAATGGCCAGGAGCTAACTCGGTGTCCAAAAGACATCCAAAGGGCATGAAAGGTATGTAAAATTCCTCTGGTAACTCAGAACTCCTAGATTTATTTCATTAGTAAAATGGGAGTTAGCGAGTTAGGAATCTCTTTGATTCATATTAAATGATGAACACCAGCTTGAAACGCTTTGAAGTTTCCTTTGATTTTATTGAATATAATACATATTTAACCATTTGGACATTATGCAACACTAGAGGCATTAGACATGTATGTATGTATCTCATTTTTCATATGTGTGTAGATATACCTTGTTAATCTATGTTGATGCACAAGAACACTCAGGTTCTAAAGGCATCGCCTCTTGACCAGGTATTAGGGAAACTAACCAAGTTTATTTGGGAATTGATATTCTTAATACTTTTTCTTTAACCTGTACCATTGCTTATTATATGCAGATGTTTACAGACTTAGCCATACACACAGTCAAGGATGATTCAGTGGAAGGATGTCAAGCCAAATCATGCCCCAAAGGACAGTGAAATATTGACAAAGCTTTTGTTATGTGACTTTGTCACACAGGAGATTTTCTTACTAGTTTTAAATTTATGGTCTGGGGCCTAAAGTTACGTTTCCTATCTCATGTGAGAATGAAGTCAATAAATATGACAAATCAAGGTCAACTTAGTATAAATTGAAGTTCTTACTATAAATTGAATGTCACGAATATGATATAGTTAGATTCGTTTGGCTGATGATGACAATAAGAACAACAAAAGCTAACTTTGAATGCTTCCTGTGCTGTGTTGAGCGTGTTACTTTGTCTTGCTTGATCTGTGAACAACTCTTACAGAAGTCAGATTATGTTAGTAATCAGATACGTAGGAGTTGGTCATATCGGCTTGGTTGACTAGGACCCCCATCTGTCTGACTCCAAAGTCATGTGTAACCACCATGCTGTTTTATCTCTCACTGATACCCTAGTTTAATTATTTAAATAAGTGGAGATAAGGTGCATGAAAATCCATCCCATTTGGACTGTGTTTTTTTCCAACACATCCCAGGTCAGTATACCTCAGGGAGATTGTTCTGCTTTGTTCCCATTGTGTCCTTTCTCCTGATTTCTTTCAAAAACCTTTTTCATTTGTTGCTCATAAAGATTACTGGAGGTAAAATATATCTTCGACCACACCCCATTATCTGTTTAAAACAAACAAACAGAGCATGACTTTCAACTTTGTGGAGACAGGTAATTGTCTCTAGTTTATTTAAATTATGACTTTAGTACTCACCACAGAGCAGGCACTCAGTAAAAATTTGTTGAATATTGTTGAATGAGACTGTTGGGGAAAGTTGACGTTTCCCATCTCCTTGCAGGTCAAGTTTAACCAATCAGATAACCGTAACTTCCAGTCCCACGTAAACACTCTGTGGTCCTGTAAATTTCATTTTGCTAGACAGGACAGGACTCACTCTTAATTTTAAGCATGTGCCTATTGCTTTGCCATGTTACATTTTCCTTTGCATGAACGCATTCAGAAGTACAGTGTTCTGTGTGGCAAGATCGCAGAGAAACATGGTAACTAACAAGGATGTGTTATTGCAGCACACCTCAGGCTGGGTGTCTGGTGGATGAGCCCAAGCAAACGGGACAGTATAAATATCCAGACAAACTACCAGGACAGATTTATGATGCTGACACACAGTGCAAGTGGCAGTTTGGAGCCAAAGCCAAGTTATGCAGCCTTGGTTTTGTGAAGGTATGTTTGCTTGTGATTTCAAACTTGCTAAGATTCTATCGTGTCCCTGTGTACCTAACAGAAGGATAAACGTTTGGTTTGCTAAGGCCAAGGGTTAGAGTCTGGGTTACCTCTGAAATGTCATTTGTTTGGCGTGATAATCAAGTGGCAATTTTACTGCCAATGAATTATCCAGACCTATCCCCCATAGACCATGCCTGGTTTAAATACCAAATTCCTCCTCTGTAGACAACGATTTTATCACAAGTAGTAAATCTAGATACAATGGCTTTCACCTAATGCTCGTAACTAATTCTGTTCATTTTGTTGTGTTTCATACTCTTATTTTTTTAATTAATTAGTTTAATTGAAGGATAATTACTTTACAATTTTGTGATGGGTTTTACCATACATCAACATGAATCAGCCGCAGATATACATGTGTCCCCCCGTCCTGAACCCCTCCTCCCACCTCCCTCCCCACCCCATCCCTCTGGGTTGTCCCAGAGTACCAGCTTTGGGTGCCTTGCTGCACACACAGAGCTTGCTCTGGTCGTCTATTTTCCGTACGGTAATGTACATGTTTCAGTGTTATTCTCTTAAATCATCCTACCCTCGCCTTTAATGTAATTCATATAAGACCATCGCCCTTTCAAAACGCACACATATACCTTTTACAGTGATATGAACACGATCTTTGGCAGCTAACCTCTTTTGGTATGTAAAAATTCAAGGTGTATCTTGAGTAATTTTAAGATTACTCAAGATTTTTGTGTGAAGTCTTTCTTTCAAGGAACACTTACCTGTTTTATAAATAAGTTTGTATTATTTTTTTTAGAACCTGCATATAAGCGATATCATATTATATTTGTCTTTCTCTGGCTTACTTCACTTAGAATGATAAACTTCCCAAGTGGTACAGTGTTAAAGACTCTGCCTACCAAATGCAGGAGACCCAAGAGACATGGGTTTGATCCCTGGGTCGGAAAGATCCCCTGGAGTAGGAAATGGCAATCCACTCTAGTATTCTTGCCTGGAGGATCCCCTTGGACAGGGGAGCCTGGTGGGCTACAGTCCATGGATCACAAAGAGTCAGACACGACTGAGCGGCTAAGCACAGCACAGTACACGTCTGTGTTGTTGCAGGTGGCACTACTTCATCTTTTTATGGCCAAGTAATATTCCATTATGTGTACATACACTGCATCTTCTTTATCCGTTCATCTTTGCTGCACTATGAAAGTGAAAGCCGCTCAGTCATGGCCGACTCTGCGTCCAGTCCATGGAATGCGCCTCTGTCCATGCAGTTCCCCAGGTCAGAATGCTGGAGTGGGTAGCAGTTCCCTTCTCCGGGGGATCTTCCCAACCCAGGGATCGAACCCAGGTCTCCCGCATTACAGGCGGATTCTTTACCAGCTGAGCCACCAGGGAAGCCCAAGAATACTGGAGTGGGTCACCTATCCCTTCTCCAGGGGCCCTTCCTGATCCAGGAATCGAATCAGGGTGTTAATCAACCATACACCAGTATAAAATTTAAAATTAAAAAAAGGAAGACGTATCTTTCTATGAAAAAGATACATGGGAAAAAGCAAAAGTCCAGGAGGTAGAAATGGGAGAAACATTCTTCTGATTGGTCAACAACCACGCCACTGACCATCTCAACGTCACTAAAAAGTAGAATCATTTTTAAGCTGGTTGCTTCCTAGTATCCAAAGAGAAATGTGGAAATCCTGGGTGTCTGGAGACCTGGAAATTATGGAGAGTGGCAGCTGCTCTTCGCATCTCTGTGTCTCTTCCCTCCCCTCCTCTCTCCTCTCTCCTCCTTTTCTCTACTACCGTTCCCACCGTGAGCAGCACCACCACCGCCCGTCACCCTGTAGCAACTGCTAATCAAGCCTCTGCTCCACACATGGCGTTCTGCTTAGAGACATATTTCACTTTTCCTCAACTTTCACAAAAGCCTTTTGAAGGGAGAATCATCACCTGCTTTTTAACTGGGGCTCAGAGAATTCCATTTGCCCAAAGCCACACAACTTTTAGATGGTAGAGGTTAAACATCTCCTCACCCATACTGATGAGTATGGGTGCTTCCTCCTCCTTAGGTAATTCCAGTGTTTCCTAAACTTCAGCATTAACGTTCAGTCCTTAAGAACTACTTTTATTAGTTGTGCCGTATCTCTGTATGATGACTCACTTGTTGCTTTTTTATGAATCAACCCACTTGAAAAAAAACAGAAGTCCAGTCCTAAGGAATAATAACCCCCAAATCACCGGTTTAATATGGGATTACGTGTGTTTCTAATGCAACGTAAGTGCATAGCTATTAGAAAAATGTATGCATACACCATCCACATTTTTCTGGTATATCCTCCATGGTGCATGGATCTTAATTTGGCAAACACTAGTCTCTCATGTGTATAAATTAACAAATTCACAATTACTTCTAACTAAGGGGAAGCTTTTGGCAGAAAAATGTGGCCATTCTTTTCTTGGAAAAAGCTTATCGGCTAACTTTGTCTCCTGTCATTCCATTCTTAAAGGTTTTGCTAGCTTATTCCTTTGCGAATCGTATATGCAGCGCTAAATATGCAACAAACGCACAAATGGTAATGACTTTGATTTTCCTTAGAAATATACAGTGAACTTCTAAAATGACTGTTGGGAACTCTGGTGGGCCAGTGGTTAGAGCTCTTCACTTTCACTGTCAAGAGTGTGGATTCAATCCTTGACTGGGGAGCTAAGATCCTGAAAGCCACACTCTGCAGCCAAAATAATAATAATAATAATAACTGTCATTACTTGAGGATCATATATTCCACAAGCATTTTTCAGATGCCCGTGCAGAGTTTAAACAACTCTCCTGAAGTTATAGATCTTTCTCTGGAACCAAACCATATTTTTGAAAGATAGCATCTCAGTGTGATGGTGTTTCCTGGGAAGTGGTGCAGAGGCACGTGGAAGTTCTAGACTAAAAGGCTGCAGAAATTGAAGAAGGCACAGACGTAGGGGTATCTGGAGGGGTCGGAAGATCCAATATACAAATGTCAAATCATTGTGTTGTATGTGTGTTCAGTCGAGTCTGACCGTGACACCCTGGACTGTAGCCCGCGAGGCTCCTCTATCCATGGGATTCTCCAGGCAAGAATACTGGAGTGGGTTGCCATTTCCTTCTCCAGGGGATCTTCCTGACCCAGGGATCAAACCCACGTCTCTTGTGTCTCCTGCACTGGCAGGTGGATTCCTTATCACCTGGGAATCCCATATGTCAGTTATTCTGTACTTGTTCAGTCACTCAGTCCTGTCCGACTCTTTGTGACCCCATGAACTGCAGCACGCCAGGCCTCCCTGTCCTTCACCATCTCCTGGAGTTTGCTCACTCATGTCCATTGAGTTGGTGATGCCATCCAACCATCTCATCCTCTGTTGTCCCCTTCTCCTCCTGCCCTCAGTCTTTCCTACCATCAGGGTCTTTTCTGGTGAGTTAGCTCTTTGCATCAGGTGGCCAAAGTATTGGAGCTTCAGCTTCAGCATCAGTCCTTCTAATGAATATTCAGGATTTACTTCCCTTAGGATTGACTGGTTTGATCTCCTTGCAGTCCAAGGGACTCTCAAGAGTCTTCTCCAACACCACAGTTCAAAAGCATCAATTCTTCGGTGCTCAGCTTTCTTTATAGTCCAACTCTCACATCCATACATGACCACTGGAAAAACCATAGCTTTGACTAGGCAGACCTTTGTTGGCAAAGTAATGTCTGCTTTTTAATATGCTGTCTGGGTTTGTCATAGCTTTTCTTCCAAGGAGCAAGCGTCTTTTAATTTCATGGCTGCAGTCACCATCTGCAGTGATTTGGGGACCCAAGAAAATAAAATCTGTCACTGTTTCCACTGTTTCCCCATCTATTTGCCATGAAGTAGTATATTAGTTATACCCCCAGTAAAAAATTATTTCAAAAAGAATTTGACATTGGGAGGAATAAAGAGAAACTTTCTAGTATCTAAATACAGCTACTTTGCAATCTATTAAATTTACTACATCACATTTCAACTTCTAGCAGCTCTCGCAGGGACTTAGATTCCAGCTGTATTGATGAGCTTGTAAGTTTCTCAGGCATTTCCTGGTTCCGTGTCCACAGGTCTTTGCGTGCTTTCCATCCTGAAATGCGGCATGGCCATGAGGACAAGTATCTCTCATTTTTTTATTACTATTGTTAAAGATTCAGCTCAGATATTACCTCTGTTTTTCCCCCAAGGAAACTTAAACTCCACTTTCCCTGAGCTCTATTTTCACCCTTTATGTCACCTTCATAGACTTGTGATGCTAATATTTTAACTCTCTGTGTATATCTCTTGCCTCAATAGATAGAGTGTCTGCAATGCCTGTCATGTGCCTGACGTATTAACAGATACTCAGTAATTGCTTATTGGATTTACAATGATAATCAAAGTCCACATATTTCTTGCGGCTGTTCCACATAGCATGTGGATCTTAGTTCCCTGAACAGGGATCGAACCTGCGTCTGCTGTGTTGGGAGCACGAAATCTTAACCCTTGGACTACCGAGGAAGTCTGGTCAAAGCCCATGTATTGTTAGCACTCCCATTTTCAGAACATGGACGATTTTGCCTCCATCTCTTTCTCATCACTCCTCAAGGAAGCAGGAGTGGCCTCTTGGAGAAAGAGAGGAGCCAAAGATGACCCTGGGGCTTGGGGGTTATGCAGCTAATAGGATGGGGGTGTCATAAGTGAGCTGCGGAGGCTGAACGTGGAACAGATTTGGGGGGACAGCTGGGGAATTGTGTTTTGGTTGTATTAAATTTGAGATGCTTGATAAAGTTGGATTGGCAGAGACCTTTAATCTTTGTGCATCTCATACTTCCCTTAAAGGGGCATCTGATCATTAGAAACAGTAGAAGGTGGGCACCCAGGGACCAGACGGAACAACGGACAGCGCTGAGACTCTTTCCTTAAAGGTCACATCTAGGCAACACAAGGCCTTTGGGGTCTCCATGGTTATTTTTTTCCCTTAAATTATGACTTAAGTCTAAGGAATTATAGATAAGGAAAAGTTAGATGAATAGGCTGAAAAAATAAAAAGAGGTAAGAACAAGAACAAAAAAAAGTGCAAACTCTGATTTCTGTTTCTCTTGAAAGGAAGCCTGCTCTGAAGGCTCTGGGGTAGTCAGAGCACGTCGTTGGCTATAATTACACTTGACTTCTGTGCTCCACCACAAAAGAAATAACATGTTCGCACAGCCTGTCGTATTTCTCTCTGGAATCCCTGTGTCTCTGTGTCTGGCTTGATATTCCCGGTCTCCTCCGGCTGCCCCTTTTCCTCGGCCCTGTGGCTTGGCGTTGGCCAGGGAATGGGGCCTCTGCTGCTTTGGTCCACTCTGGGGCCATTTTGGTGTCTGGCTCTGGGTGTGGGTTTTGGCTTGACCTGGGCTGTAAGACAGAAAGCAGTTTAATTCTGAAAGCCTTTCTCACTGCAGCTTGTTTCTGTGGTGACCTCCCATCCCTCCGTTTTGATAGAGACAGGTTTTTTCCACCTAAACTGGTCCCTCTTGGATCCAGGGTGACCCAGACGGGAACGCACGGAGATGGTAAACTTCATTCATCTGGTTGGAAGGCTGCCTCGTGCTTTCTACTAATGCCAGTGACAGGTCCATGTCCTGGGAAACGCTTCCATGTTGTGTCTTATGAGCTGTGCTGAGATTTGGAAATACTTTGTGCAAGCATGCTGAGTCACTTCAGTCGTGTCCGACTCTTTGTGATCCCACAGACTGTAGCCCGCCAGGCTCCTCTGTCCATGGGATTCTTCAGGCAAGAGTACTGGAATGGTTTGCCATGCCCTCCTCCAGGAGATCTTCTCAACCCAGGGATCAAGAGGTCCTTCCCTTCTCATTTTAAGAGACACATTATACAACCCACAAGACGAGGCTCACTGCCTGCACCTCCTGTTTCCCTATGTTTTCTGTCTAATGGAACACTTTTGTTGCGAAAGATTTCTAAGTACGTTCTTGCCATGTTTTTCTAACCATGGAATCTCTGTTAACTGGAATGCTTGGAGAATTGGGTGCCTGGTTCACTGGATTTTCAGGGCGCCAACAAGTGACCATAAAAATCAGGTTGTTTCCTCCCTCGTTGTTAATGTTTTCCCCAAAATGGACCTTGGTCAATAGAATGTGGCAAATGAAACAGAATGACTCTGGTGATTCGTGATTTTGACCTTCCGCTTATGATGTCATTCTGAAAAGCAAGTTTACCTTTTGAACTGGAAGGAATCTGGTTCAGGCACTTTACTTTATAAATAGACAGTCAAGGGGCAGAGAAGTTGAAAGCTTTTTGACATCCGTTGGTAGTAAATGAAGATCCAGTGTGGTGGGCAAGGACCCAGACTCTGGAGTCTCACCTCTTTGCCACTTACCAGCTTGGTGACTTGACAGCTTGAGAGTGTTAGCATCTTACTCAGTTCCCTCACCTGAACAAGTTGATATAAGGCAATGGCCCCCAGGCTTTTAGGCACGAGGGACTGGTTTTGTGGAAGACAATCTTTCCATGGAGCAAGGCAGTGGCAAGGGAGTAGATTCAGGATGACTCAAGCACATGGCATTTATTGTGCTCATATGAGAATCTAATGTCGCCACTGACCTGACTGGAGGCAGAGATCAAGCCGTAATGAGCATGATGGGAGCAGCTGTAAACACAGATGAGGCTTCACTCACTCACCCGCAGCTCACCTCCTGCTGTGCATCCCAGTTCCTAACAGGCCTGTACTGGTACATGCCCTGGGGCTTGGGGGTCCCAATGTGAAGGACTAGTGTCTGCCACTAAATGACGTTAATGACAGTATTCATTACCTGCAGCTGCTGTAATCAGTTTCCACGAACTGACTGAGTTAAAACAGCTCAGATGTATTTCATTGCAGCTCTGGAGGTAGACCTCTAAAATGCATCACACTGGTCTGAAGTCAGGAGTTGGTGAGGTTGTGCTCCTTCTGAAAACTCTAGAAGAGCAGGCATTTTCTTGCCTTCTCCAGCCCCCCAAAGCTGCTTGTACCCCTTGATTCATGGCCTCCTCCTCCCTCTTCAAAAGCCAGCAACACCTCCCTGCGTGCTCCCCACAGAGCCATCTCTCTGGTTTTCTTCTGGCACCCTCTTCTCTGTTTAAGGACCCTTGTGATTACCTGGGGTCCATCTGGAAAATCTAAGACCATCTCCATCCCAAAGGCAATGGATTAACACCATCAATTTAATTTGCAACTTTAATTCTCCTTTGCTCTATCACCTAGGACAGTCACAGGTTCCTGGAACTAGGATGTGGTTGTTTGCATGGGGGAGGGCATCATTCTGCCTAGTACAATCCCGCTTGCTGTTTAGTCACTCAGTTGTGTCCGACTCTGCGACCCCATGAACTGTAGCCCGCCAGGCTCCTCAGTCCATGGGATTTCCCAGGCAAGAATACCGGAGTGGGTTGCCATGTCCTTCTCCCATCTTCTGCCATTTCCTTCTCAAGCAAATAAATTAGCTTGAGAGTTAATTGATTTCATAGGTCTGGTGTAAGAATGAAGTTGTCCAAATGCTTGAAAGTTATAAAGGTCAAGAAGGCAATGGTGATTACACTTTTATCCTTGGGAATAACCCTTCTGAGGCAAGTGCTGATTTGACCACTTATTCATAGATGAGGAAACTGCCGTTTAAAGGGCTTCTATAGCTTGTTCATAGGTCATGCAACCCAGGAAATGGAGGACAAGGCTTTGAATCAGAGTTTCATTAATCCAGTCTTGATCTATTCTACTTTGACGATGATAGTCGTGATGATGGTGGTATGCCGAATCTCTTAGTTAAAAGTGTCTAAATTAACTATTGTTACCTCTTAGTCATTACTAAACACATACGAATATACAGATAATGTAGAAATTTCCTGCTTCTATGTTTGCTAGGACGTGTTACCAGTTACTTTGCCACCGCTAACTTCATTTGCCTCTCCTTTCCAGATAACATCCCATTTCAGCCACCTCAAAACAGAATATGGTGTACAACAGCTTTGGGTATTTTTATTGTATCCTCACACTTACCGGCTCCTTCTTTCCTTTCAGGACATTTGCAAATCCCTTTGGTGCCACCGAGTGGGCCACAGGTGTGAGACCAAGTTCATGCCTGCCGCGGAAGGGACCGTTTGTGGCTTGAGTATGGTAAACTGCATACTTGCTAGTTTTTAGTTCTAGAGACTTAATAATGCAGTGGACCCAAACTATTTGTACCATGACCTCAGAATGGAATGCTTTGGCTGCGTCTATTTTCTGACTTCGCTTTAAATTAACTAGCTATTCTTTAGCAGCTTTTCTAAAACTCAATGCTAATATAACCGAGTTGGCTCCATTTTTTTTTTAAGAAGGGTTTTTTTCCTTTTGCCTTTGTTTTCCATTTTTAGATGGAGGCTTGGGCTCAAGTGTTTCTCTTTCAATGAGCTGGAGGGTTTCATTGTCTGTTTGCTGTTTTAACAAATTTTATTTATTATTTGGCTACGTCAGCTCTTAGCTGCGGCCCACAGAACCACCTTTGGGCCATGCAGGCTCTTCATTGCAGCACACGGACCCTCTAGTGGAGGTGCTCAGACTCAGTGGTTGCAATGCATGCGCTTAGTTGCTCCACAGCATGTGGGATCTTAGTTCCCCAGTCAAGGATTGAACCCATGCCCCCTGCATTGCAAGGCGGATTCTTAACCCCTGGACCACCGGGGGAGTCCCTCAACTGTTTGCTTTTTAAACTTGATTCGGTATAGACAAGTCTCAGGAAGCAGGTATTTCCTTTAGTAACAAAGAGAGGATTGTCCCTCCATACAGCACATCCGAGACTCCCCTCCCAGGGCCAGCACTGAGCTTCTGACATGCCCGATAGTGGCATTCTGTCCCTTATAGCAAATTCTCTTAGATTAGAAATACCTAAATGTTCTAATAGTTGTTGTTCAGTCACTAAGTTGTGTCCCACTCTTTGTGACCCCATGGACTGCAGCACACCAGGCCTCCCTGTACTTCACCATCTCCCAGAGCTTGCTCAAACTCATGTCTGTTGAGTTGATGATGCCATCCAACCATCTCATCCTCTGTCATCCCCTTCTCTTCCTGTCCTCAATCTTTCCCAGCATCAGGGTCTTTTCCATTGAGCTGGCTCTTTCCATCAAGTGACCAAAGTATTGGAGCTTCAGCATCAGTCCTTCTGGTGAATATTCAGAGTTTATTTCCTTTAGGATTGGCTGGTTTGAGCTCCTTTCTGTCCAAGGGACTCTTCCAGAACCACAATTCAAAAGCATCAATTCTTTGGTGCTCAGCCTTCTTATGGTCCAACTCTCACATCAGTATATGACTACTGGAAAAACCATAGCTTTCACTATATGGGCCTTTGTCAGCAGAGTGATGTCTCTGCTTTTTAATATGCTGTCTAGGTTTGTCATAACTCCTTCCAAGGAGCAAGTGGTCTTTTAATTTCATGGCTGTAGTCACTGTCCGCAGTGATTTTGGAGCCCAAGAAAATAAAATCTGTCACTGCTTCCATGTATTTATTTGCCATGAAGTGATGGGACTGGATGCCATAATCTTAGTTTTTTGAATGTTGAGTTTTAAACTAGCCTTTTCACTTACTTCCTTCACGCTCATCAAGAGGCTCTTTAGTTCCTCTTTACTTTCTGCCATTAGAGCTTAGGTGACTGAGTTTAACCCCAGTCTCTGCTAATTGTGTTGCTAGTTGGGTAGTTTGAGCAAGTTAGTATTTCTTTGCTAAATTTCTCTCACTCATTTATTCACTGCTATATGCTTTGAGAGAGTTGTATTAGTTACTGCGGATCAAGTTTCCCCCACCCTTCTGTGGCATCCTTGTGGACCTATAAGCAGCTTCATAAACTGTAGCTGCTTCCGTTATTGCTGTTGGCTGTTGTAATTTTGTCACAACCACTGAGCTTAGCCCAGGAAAATCATATTCCTGGTGGGGAAGGTTCAGATTCATGCTTATGGTTGACAAAATCCTCAAATGACCCATCGTCCCCCCTTCAAAGTTCTGAGGCATGCTGTATGATTTCGTGCAAACTCTGAAGTGGCAACGAATCTGGGGAAAGAAAACTGGGGGAGCTCATCAGCACGTGGCAAGGAATTGAGAGGAAGTCCTCGCTTGACCTCATCACAATACACTCGCAGCCAAGCCTTCCAAACAGTAAACAGCCACAAAGCCAAGGTGTCATGAGGGAAAAGTGGAGATTTGAAAGTGAAAACTCCCTCCCCTTAATTCTGTAACCGAACCCCCACTCCTCGGTAGAACCTGGCACGATCCAAACCCTGACTCTTTGGATCTCATTGCAGCGGCTTTTGGGCAAGTGTGCAGTCATGCTAAGTCATGCAGAACTTGCTCATAATAAAATCACCACAGCGGGAAGAAAACCTCTCCTTGGGGGCCCCCAAGGACAGAGGCAACCCACATAACTGGACTGGAGGACAAAGGAGAATGCAGACGGAAAGATCAGCACAGATTCTGCTCTTGAACTTGAGCAGATCACCAGCCCAGGAGACACCCAGAGCTAGTTTGGAAAGGACACTCCGCCCAAAGTCATCAGCCGGACCTTTCATACAGATGGAAGGGCAAAGGGTGTTACCTAGAAGCACAGTTTGTGTGGCCCGAAAGCTACTTGGTTTCATCAGAAATGCTCTTACGGGGACGGTTTGGAATAAAAATGTATGCGTAATTATACCTGTCTCTCTGATGCAATAATCATCATGATAAATTCTGTGTTCCTGTCTGAAAAACTGATTCCCTTGGAAGCCATGCGCCCCGTTGTTTGCAAATGTCGAGGCAGGCTCCGTGGTCACGTCTGTGCTGCCTCCCTGGGCTCTTGGGTGCACCTCATCTGCACGTGTCCCCCGGACGGCTCACAAAGCCTGCCCTACGCAGCCCGCTGGTGACAGATGCTGTTTCCCGTAGATGTCAGCCATTCAGACTGCACGTGGTGAACACGGCAGGTGTGGCTAGCAATGCCTTGACAGCATCTGCAGCCTCCTGTTTGCCACCAGATGGGTTTTCCCCATTGTCCCGCAGGTGTCTAACCTCCGCCTGCTCTCCCAGCTGGTCTCTGAATGTCACATATTGTTTTCACAGTGGTGTCGGCAAGGCCAGTGTGTCAAGCTGGGGGAGCTGGGGCCCCGGCCCATCCATGGCCAGTGGTCTGCCTGGTCGAAGTGGTCAGAGTGTTCCCGAACGTGTGGTGGAGGCGTCAGGTATCAGGAGAGACATTGCAACAACCCCAAGTAAGGCTCCGACAGAAAGTCCGTGTTTGTAAAACTCAAACTTTCAACCTGCTCCATCTTGCCTATTTGTTTATCTTGCTGATGCCTGTTTTTAAGGGTGGTTTTCTTCTGTCTGGTTAATAGCAATCAACGAGGGCTTTACTGTTTGTATACAAACACTGTATATACTTCCCTGGTGCCTCAGCGGTAAAGAACCCACCTGCCCATGCAGGAGACTCATGTTCGATCCCTGGGTTGGGGAGATCCCCTGGAGGAGGAAGTGGCACCCCACTCCAGTATTCCTGCCTGGAGAATCCCATGGACAGAGGAGCCTGGCGGGCTACAGTCCCTGCTGCTTAGTTGCTCGGTCGTGTCCAACTCTTTGCAGCTCCATGGACTGCAGCCCGCCAGGCTTCCCTGTCCATGGGATTCTCCAGGCAGGAATACTGGAGTGGGGTGCCATTTCCTATTTCAGGGGATCGTCCCAACCCAGGGATCGAACCCATGTCTCTTGTGTCTCCTGCATTGTAGGCAGTTTCTTTACCCACTTAACCACCTGGGGGCTATAGTCCATGGGGTTGCAAAAGAGTCAGACACTTAACAACAGATCCACTGGGGGAGGTGTGCTGGGCAGAAACCTGAAAAGAGCAAAGGAGTTTATTCTTTGTGTGACTCTGCTGATCACAGATTCCAGTAATGGAGTGGGTTACTTTCAGCATCTAAATTAGAGCTGTGTGCCTGGGATACTGGAGAACATAGAAGCTTGGCTGGTAGACAGTGTGTGTGTGTGTGAGAAACTGATGACCTGGAGAAAGCATGTGGAGTTTTGCCCTGCAGGAATGTACATCAACACGTGTTGACAGATATGCCTGATTTTTAAAGAGAAACCAGAAATCTGAAAAAAATGTGTGAAATTTCCCAATTTGTAAAATATCGACCACACATTCAGTGTTCTCTAGAAAAATAAAAGGCTGGGAGGACTCATCAAATACCTCTTGGGCGCCCTCTGATCTGGTGGCCTTGAGATTCTGAGCTGTCTGTCTCTGTGCAGTGAAGGTGGTTTCATGTTACTTTCATCGGCCCTAATTCCCGCCCGCAGTGTGTGTGAGATGTATGTTTCCTGATGGGCTGCATGATGCCAAAAGAGCTCAGGACTTGGAAACGGAAAGATCTGACTCCATATTCTGGGTCCGCCACGTATTAATGGTGTCGCTCTGGGAAGGTCGCTTGAACTTGGAGGTTGGGTTGACATATAAGATGGAGATGACAACACCCACTTCAGATGGTTTGAGGAGATTAGAAATGTGTCTGTAGAGTTTCTGGCACACTGGGGAGCATCCAGGGGACATTCAGCAAAAGGTTCTGAGGTCCATGTGGTTTTTCATTATCTTCATCCTAAACTTGGGGGCTTTCCCGGTGGCACTAGTAGTAAAGAACCCACCTGGCAGTGCAGGAGACTTAAAAACCTGGGTTCGATCCCTTGATTGGGAAGATCCCCTGGAGGGGGAAATGGCAACCCACTGCAGTATTCTTGCCTTGAGAATCTTATGGACAGAGGAGCCTGGTGGGCTACAGTCCATGGGGTCGCAAAGAGTTGGACACGATTGGGCACAAACACACACATGTCCTAAACTCACCAGGAATACGGGTGACAGAGGGTCAGTCCTCAGAGGCGACGGGGAGAGGGCTTCCTGATGAAGTTAGACGTGGGAGAAGGTGGTGGAGTAAGAAGAAAGTGATGGGACCTTGGAAAATGGTGGATTTAATTTTCCAGCATGACTTGATATGGATGTTGAGAACAGAGGCTCTTAGGCTCAGGACCTGAGTTTGGCTGCTAGTCCGCCCCTGCCTAGCTGGGTGGCCTTGGATGACTGACTCGCCCTGCCCTGCCCTACGTCTCTCGTTTGTAAAAAATGAGATAATGACAGGCTCTGCCTCATATGAGCTGGTATTCATAAGTGCTGGTCTTTATAAAGTGCCTGGTACATTGTAAGCACTGGTGTTTGGTAGGTTGAGAATGTAAATAAATAATAAAACGACAGCAAAGGGAAATTTTTGAAAAGACAAATAGTCACCTGAGTCAGCACCTGAGCTGGATCAAGAGGCCAGTTTGTTCCCCAATATAAGGGAGGGTTTGGCGATTCTTTAACCAGGGTTTGTTAGGTGGCATTTGGGATATCTCAGAGGCTAACGTAGGATCTCTAAGCTTCGGCACTCTTCGCATTTTAGGTTGAAAATTTTTCTGTTGTGAAGGTTTGTCGTGTATGTGGCAAGGTGTTTAGTAACAGTTCTGAGCTCTACCCACTCCATGCCAGTAAGATGACTCCGCCTCCCTACTCAACTTCCAAGTCATGGCAGTGAGAGTATCTCCAGATGTGGCCCAGCATCCTGAGGGGGCACAGTCATTCCCGATTAAGTCATACTGCTCTAATCAGACCCAGTAATTCACTATAATGAAAGGAAGACTTGAGATGCATTCACAGTTTAGACCGGAGTATTAAAACCACCCTCCACATACACGGAGTGTAGCCCATGTCTTGGATAGAATTGTTAGAATCATTCTATTACTTTTCGTTTTTGCAGCATATTTCATGGATCTGGTTTTCATACATCGCAACATTTTACAATCTCGATATTTTCTCAAGAACGAAAGAGATTACCTAATTCAATAGCTCTGCTGGTGAAGTGCATGAATGACGCCCCTGAGATTTAAATTAAAGCCTCTCTCATATCTGTGGGATTGAGAGCTCTCATTATAACAAGACATTGTTCTTGGAAATAGCATACTGTAATTTTAGAAACACCTAATATAAGAATTAGTCATTCAAGTGGTTCAGTTTGGTGCAATTTTATCATCTCAAACAAGATTGAGGCTAATCAGGATTTTGGTTAGTTATGAACTCTGTGAGATGGTGATGGACAGGGAGGCCTGGCGTGCTGCGATTCATGGGGTCGCAAAGAGTCGGACACGACTGAGCAACTGAACTGAACTGAACTGATGCACAAAGTCATAAATAAAGCAAGTAAATGATCGGCTGTTTTGAAACGGTTGAATCAGCTCTCCATCCTTAGTTCATGTTGTTGCCGTAAAGCTGGTTTACTCCTCTTTCAGGTTACTGATTTCTTTCTCGATTCCGCTGAAACCTTTGGTCTGTTCAGATCACTCAGCTTGAGTACTTTCATTTTTTCATGTGAAAAGCAATGTGAGCTTTTTATTTCACATAATGATGGTTTTCCCAGAGCATATTTTGTTTCATAAAAAATGAATTATTTCTGGTTGATTCATGGATTTATCAAACTTTTCAGCTTCAAAAAGACTGAAAGGTTATCTGGTTCTGGAATGGCCAGACCCAGCACATGTGGCCCTTCGTCTTTGTCCCATGTCTGTGACAGACCCATTCATCAAAGCCCCTGTGTTTTGCTGATCTCTACTCTGCCTCAGGAACCTTCTCAAAAGACTTCCAGGCATTTGCTGTCAATCAGGGTAGAACAGATGCATGAGCTGAAACCTGTTGCTTCATCTGATGATTTTGCAAATGGGTAGCCAGAGGAGACGGAGGCTCCCACTCAGAGTGGCAGCCGTTGTTCAGGTCACCAGGCTGGGCATGGGGGAGTCTAACCAAGATCCCACTGTCTTCATCCTCACTGGGAACATTTTTTTCTGGTTCCCTGGAAGAGAGCCTAGTGAAATTCCTATACACTCTGTTCAAGAAAATGAATAATGAAAATTCAAGTGGAGCAATTCAAATCATGATAAGCAAACTTGCAAAAGCATTCTGTGTGTGCTTAGTTGCTCAGTCGTGTCTGACTCTGCATCCCACGGACTGTAGCCCCCCAGGCTCCTCTGGCCATGGGATTCTCCAGGCCAGAATACTGGAGTGGGCTTGCCATGCCCTCCTCCAGGGGATATCTCCAACCCAGGGATCCAACCCAGGTATCCCACATTGCAGGCAGATTCTTTACCAGCTGAGCTACCAGGGAAGGCATTCTAGAACTCTCTAGAACATTCTCGAACTCTCCTAAAATATGAGTCCATTTGAGAAAGACTAACAGAAGAAGCATTGAATCATATCTCTGGCCCATTTTCCAACCAGTAAATTCCAGACTCAGCTGATTATCAGAATCACCAGTTGTGCTTTAAAAAAAAACAACACTGATTTCTTGACACTCCTCATCATGTATTTTTATTGAGAAAGCCTTTGAAGAAGTTCAGAAATATTTGTGTGTGTGTGTGTGTATATATATATATATATATCTGTGTCTGTGTATATTTACACATGTGTGATCGATTGTATATAAATATACATATACATACACATATATACATGTAATATATTGTATATATACATATGTTTACATATATATACACATTGTTGTTCAGTCACTATGTATTTTATATTTATATATACACATATAACCATATAATACATATGTAAATATGTATTTGTATATGTATAGTGTATATGTGTCTATATGTATACATATGTAAATATGTTATATAAATATATGTGTGTGTATGTGTATATATGGAGGGAGAGTTACATATATAAATACTTCTTAAAAACAGCTTCCCAACTGCTTGTAATGCTCAGCCACTGCAATATATAATGATCAACCAACAGTATAGCCATTTGTAGTCAGGACTGACTAAATTATTCAGAAGCAAATATGTATATACTTCATAGTAATCTAATATAAAGACAAAGTCATGCACCTAGATATTTCGGAGTTTTTTGTTTTTAATCATAAAGAACTCATTGTACCAAGGGACATCATGGTAGAATTTTCTGTTAATTTATCCTAATACTCATGTTCCAAGTTGCAGGAAAAAACGTATCTGTATTTGAAGATTTGATGGCAAAGTCCAAATTCTTGCCAGTCATTAAAAGTAGAAAGCACTTTAAAACAGTTACAATTGATTTGTCCTCTGCCCAAAACTCTCTACCGGCCGTCTCTCAGGTAATCATCACAGCCGTCCTCACTTGACACGTCAGGAGGCTGACTGAAATTGCCTGCAGAAAAGCTGGCAAGGAGCAGAGTGTGCTTCCCTTCAGATCTGCTCCGCTGTCCGCAGCCCGCCCCCGAAGCACTGGGCGTCCTCGTCTCCCTCTTTGCCTTCCCATGCCCAGCCCGCCTGCCGACCTCAGTTCCATGCAGGCACCGCCGAGCTGGACCCTCATCCTGGGGAGCCCAAAGGTGTGAGGTGGAGCTCTGTTCTGGCTCTTTCTAGCTGTGTGACCTCCACTCAGCACATCTGAGAAGTGCTGCCGGCCGTCTTTCACTTCATCTGTACACTGGGGGGATGGCTATGTGAGGCTTTTTGCTGGTTTTTTATTTGACTACCCTGGGCCTTAGTTGCGGCACGCAAGATCTTAGCTGTGGCATGCAGGCTCGGTAGTTGTGGTACATGGACTTGGTTGCCCCGCGCATGTGGGATCTCCATTCCCTCACCAGGGATCCAACCCACACCCCCTGCATTGGCAGGCGGATTCTTAACCACCGGACCACCACGGAAATCCCTGTCTGAGTTTTGAGGTCTTTTCCACGTTACACTTTCTGAATTGAAGAGTTCACAGGTGGTCCTCTTTCACTTTGTTGAATTTGAATAGTCTAAACGAAGCTTATTTGTAAAATCTCAGACTAGAGAGGCTTATGCTGAGACAATTTTAATTACGCACGACTTGTAAAGATGACCAGGAACAGAGGAAGGCTCTCATGTGGCACTTTAAGACTTTTCTAAATGCTTTTTTGGATAATGGTTTAAGAATTCTTGGTGGATTCGATCTAGCACAATAACTGCTAAATGCTTTAGTAGTTGTTCCAGAGTGTTTTGAAATAGCTTAAAAATCTCATTCTGGCGATGTGATGCTTCCCCGTTCTGTTGAATCCATTTTCACATAGGAGGATTTGATCAAATGTGCTGAAGCAAATCCAGAGGTGTTTTATAGCATTCCTGTGCTTCCTAAAGAGACAAGGAATTTTAATCACGTGTATTTATTAACTTGGATCCTTCTTCTGTGTTACATGTTTGCATTGAGCTTTTGTAAGAGATGATCTATACATGGTTTTTAGTCCATTTCATGGAAATGAAAAGAGGCAATTTCTTTGTGCCTGGAGTATGCCGGAGAAGACATTATTGGTAACTTTTTTCAGTGGGGTTGACACTCCTTTTTATTTTGCTTTCTGGTTTTTGCAGTCTACCTAGCAAGATCTTAAAGAGCTTGCCATTAGGTCATAATTATTTATGTTCTAATGGGATTCCTTACTCTGGAAACCCATTTCCCATTGTGCTTGGCAGGAAAGGCGCAGGCCACCTGCAATGTTAAAAAGTAATTATGCAGATACAAACAAGGGCATGTTCCCGCCACCCCCGAGTTTAGAATCCTGGGAATAAAGCGCATATGAGTCTGACAAAGCAAGATTGGAAAATATGGCAAGTCATACACTCAGTGTCCTACTGGACCTTGTGCATCCCAGGAGGTGCTCTACAAACTGTAGGGAGAGGAGAGGGGTTGGAGATGGGAGCCAAGCTGGGGAGGAGGCTGGATCTGCGCTGGAAGAGCTTTGGCGCCAGCAAATGGGGCCTGTGTGTTTGCATGCGTGGCACACTGAGCAAGAGCATTTAGGCATGCTTGCAGACTTCCCTAACACATGAGGTAAGAGGATGCGCACCAAGAATATGCCTCCGCCAGTCTTTATGGAAGTCACCAGAATGTTCAAATTGGATTCAGAGGTAGCAAATACATTCCATCTAACATGGCAATTGATGAACAGTGGTTGTATCTACCCTAGGGCCATGTAGAGAAAAGAAAGCAGAGAACAAGAAAAATTGTTGGTTGATTAGTGATGTCTGCCATGGGTACAAGAAGGATTGTGGGCCACATATTTCCACTGTTGTAATCGACTGGTTCCACTGCCATACACTGTGGCCACCATGATGATGGTCCCTCCCTGTAATATTGCCTGTGACTAATAGTGAGCCCTTTGCTTGCCAGTATTTAAAGAGCTTTAATCTTCTTTGCAGGCCTCAGTATGGTGGCAAGTTCTGTCCTGGCTCTAGCCGTGTTTATCAGCTGTGCAATATTAACCCTTGTGATAAAAACAGCTTGGATTTCCGAGCCCAGCAGTGTGCAGAGTATAACAGCAAACCTTTCCGTGGATGGTTCTACCAGTGGAAACCCTATATGAAAGTGGAAGGTAATTTGGTCTCTATGAACCTCAAACAAATATATCTCCATGTGAACAGTAATGTGAATGAACAGCACAGAAAAAATTGTTGCCTGTATAAAAGAGTTTCAGTGTTTACCTTTCATTACCCGGGCCCATCCTGGCCCAGGTTTTCATTCAGTTCTGTGGGTTTGTTTATTTTGCCACATTTTTTTTTTTCACAAGACATCCCTTGCCTCCCACATGTATAAGTTGAAGAGGTCATGTGTTTGGAATGTACTTATGTTTCTAAACTTACTTTTGACATTTCAGCAATTAAGTCTCCCAGGAATGTTAATTGCAGTTGGTATGAACTGTCCAGACCAAAAACTCATGAAACCATATCTGCCCCATGGAGACACCATTCTCAGTAACTGACATGGTAGATGATAACAGACATGGGAAGACCTATTTTCAGAGTGTATGCACACACACACACAAACACACACACACACCATGAATAAGAAATATCTCTATATAAAATTCTTGGTACTTACTATCGCAAAGTAATACCTTGTATTTGAACTTTTACATTGATTAGTTTTGATTTTCAGCTCAACATCAAAATTTAGTTACCATGTATGTAAGTACCAGATTTAATGTACTTTCTGTTACAGAAACAGAATAATTCTGTACAAAATAAGCTGAGACCATTCTGTTTGTTTCCTATCAATGTTTTTCCACTCACTCACTTTATCAGAACTCATCTACCCTCCCTTGGAAAAGGATAAATGTGAACCCCAGTCAGACATATGCAGAATGGGAAGAGATCAGATTTAATGATAATTCATGGGAAATAAGACTGAGGGCTGCTTCTGCACAAAAGCTCAAAATGAACCTATATTATCAATAACCAAAAGGAACTGATGTAATCAGACCTCATTATAATAAGTATTAAATAGCTTCTACAAATCAGAGGTGATACTACAACTTTGCTCAATATCAGCAAATGTTACAAAATATTTTCTGATTTCAAATTTCTGTCACTAATATTATTGCAGCTTTACGAGGTAGAGAACTTGCCATTTCATTCATTCATCCAACAGATACTGATTGAGGACCTCCTCCTGGGAGACTCTCTGCTCCATGCAGAGGCGAGTACATTGAATAAAACAGAGACCCCAGCCATAGGGTCTCACGTCCTACTGCAGGAGACACAAAAGTTTAGGCTTTCTCATCCTTTCCTCTTCTCTCTTTGACACTTACTTAAAATCATAGAAGACAGACCATGATTTGAAGGTCTGTGACATTCATGCTGCTTGCGCAGAATCAGGGAAAGACTTTTCATAAATCTAGATGGTCTCTGTCTTACACTGATTAGCTTTTTCTTCTGTATTCCTTTTTTTAAATGGAAGTGTAGTTGATTTACAATGTCTGTTAGTCTTAAGTGTGCAGGAAAATGATTCAGTTATATATGTATATATGCTTTTTCAGATTGTTTCCCCTTATAGGCTATTGCAAGATATTGAGTACAGCTGTCTATGCTATACAGTAGGACCTTGCTGTTTATCTATTTTATATGCTGCTGCTAAGTCGCTTCAGTCGTGTCCGACTCTCTGCGACCCCATAGACGGCAGCCCACCAGGCTCTCCTGTCCCTGGGATTTTCCAGGCACGAACACTGGAGTGGGCTGCCATTTCCTTCTCCAATGCAGGAAAGTGAAAAGTGCAAGTGAAGTCACTCAGTCGTGTCCGACTCTCAGCAACCCCATGGACTGCAGCCTACCAGGCTCCTCCACCCATAGGATTTTCCAGGCAAGAGTACTGGAGTGGGGTGCCATCGCCTTCTCCATCTATTTTATATATACTAGTGCATATCTGTTAATCCCAAATTTAATTTATTAAATTAATTTATCTTAATTTATCCCCTACCCCAATTTCTGTGTTTCTAATAGACTAGTTCCTAAACTTTCTCAGGAACCTGTGTGGAAACACTGAACTTTCTAGAACTTGTTAATTCTTAGGAATGATGGAGAAAAGAGAGGGTATATGTTTTCTAGCTCCCTAATCTCACATGCACTGAGTAGGACTCATGAAATAAAAATGTTATTAGAAAAAATTCCTAGGTGAGAAAAAGAATCGAATCTATCCATACGGCTGCACATTTGGGCCATAGTGACTGCCCTTCTCTCCTGTTTTTGACTCTGTCTTTTATTGAGTGGTTTGTGAAAGGCATTCACTTGCGAACTGTTCACACATTTGTTGTCAAACTGTTGTCAAGGACTTCACACAGCATCGCCCACATCAAGTCTCATGTGAGCAGCGTCATGTGGAATTCCTGGCCGAAAAGGACTCTTTCTATGGGAGAAATTGGCACAATAACGCCTTTCTGATAACAAAAGCTCTCTAAAGATAATACTTTATTTTTGCATGTGATACCAAACACTTCTCAGAGACCTAACATTGTTTTAGTCTTAATGTTTAGTTTGTTTGCTTCCTCTGCCTTTTCATGATTTGACTCTTTTCTGTATGTTTTGTAAACGTTATTGACCATATGCCTTTTTTCCAAAGTGCCTAAAACATTCCCTCTTAACAGACTGAATAAATATCTAAAATCATTGTGCCTGTCCTAAATCACAATCAGAAAATTATGACCTATGGGCCAAATCTGACCCTTTTTTAAAACATATTTTTTTTAAGTGGACCACTTTTAAAGTCTTTACTGAATTTGTTACAATACTGCTTCTGCTTTATGACTTGGTTTTTTTGGCCCAAAGGCACATGTGATCTTAGCTCTCAGACCAGGGAACGAACCCATACCCCCTGCACTGGAAGGCAAAGTCTCAACCACTGGGCCACCAGGGAAGCCCCTGACCCGTCTTTTCAAATATTGTTTTATTGTGACCCAGCAATACTGCTTCGTTCACATGCTATTAATAGCTGACCTCAGGGTCTATGAAATCTTAAATACTTACTATCCAAGGAGGATAGGGACACAAGCCACCAATCACTTGTATTGTGGCTCTTAGGATTAGGAAAATAAAGTTCTCATGTATTAATGTTAAAGTATTATATGGATTACTAAAAGGAGTTCATGTGTTAAAAAGCCACATACATCTGCCCTCAGGCATACATGCGCACACACACCCACATGGAAAACTGTAACATTTCCCACCTTGATCATCAGTTCAGTTCAGTTCAGACACTCAATCGTGTCTGACTCTTTGCGACCCCATGAATCACAGCACGCCAGGCCTCCCTGTCCATCACCAACTCCCGGAGTTCACTCAGACTCACGTACATCGAGTCAGTGATGCCATCCAGCCATCTCATCCTCTGTTGTCCCCTTCTCCTCCTGTGCCCAATCCCTCCCAGCATCAGAGTCTTTTCCAATGAGTCAACTCTTCGCATGAGGTGGCCAAAGTACTGGAGTTTCAGCGTTAGCATCATTCCCTCCAAAGAAATCCCAGGGCTGATCTCCTTCAGAATGGACTGGTTGGATCTCCTTGCAGTCCAAGGGACTCTCAAGAGTCTTCTCCAACACCACAGTTAAAAAGCATCAGTTCTTCGGTGCTCAGCCTTCTTCACAGTCCAACTCTCACATCCATACATGACCACTGGAAAAACCATAGCCTTGACTAGACAGACCTTTGTTGGCAAAGTAATGTCTCTGCTTTTCAATATGCTATCTAGGTTGGTCATAGCTTTCCTTCCAAGGAGTAAGCGTCTTTTTAATTTCATGGCTGTAGTCACCATCTGCAGTGATTTTGGAGCCCCAAAAAAGAAAGTCTGACACTGTTTCCACTGTTTCCCCATCTATTTGCCATGAAGTGATGGGACCAGATGCCATGATCTTCGTTTTCTGAATGTTGAGCTTTAAGTCAACTTTTTCACTCTCCTCTTTCACTTTCATCAAGAGGCTTTTTAGTTCCTTTTCACTTTCTGCCATAAGGGTGGTATCATCTGCATATCTGAGGTTATTAACCTTGATCATAGTAGCTTTCTAAATAAATTTAACTCATCTTTTCGGTAATCACGTCATTGTCCTAGGATTTCCTCTTGACCGTGACCTCGTTTGATCTCTTTGCTTCTAGAGGAAGACCGATGTAAACTGTACTGCAAGGCTGAGAACTTTGAATTCTTTTTCGCCATGTCCAGCAAGGTGAAAGACGGGACTCCTTGTTCCCCAAACAAGAACGACGTTTGCATTGATGGGATCTGTGAAGTAAGAGAACATTTCTTCTTTGGAACATGTGGTCATGCTTGTGCTGCCTCCTATTAAATTTATAGCGGGAGAAGTGTGGCGGGAGATTCTTATGTCTGGATAAGAGCAGCTGGTGAAGGGAAAAGGGTAACATTTCAAGTTGGATGTGAGTTTTTATCTCCAAGTCCCTGCTCACTTTCTGCATGACCCCTGTCCTGTGTTTTGAATTTCTCTTTCACTCCCTTTCCACATACGGAGGTGCTGATATGTGCTACTTTACATGAAAGTTTGTAAAAAATAAGAATGGAGATAACAGTGGCAGGAGACTTTTCTTGCGTGTTCACTAAGTACACGCAGTACATGCTTAGAACTTTGTAAATGTGCTTGGAAATAGCATTTCTGTTTACTTGGGGTGAGTTTTTCTTTTTCTTCCGGTATCTACTTTCTCTTTTCAATTTGATTGTGAGCTCCGTGATCTTTTAAGGGAGTGTGAGCGTCCTTGGGTTGGTGCTGGGGGGAGGAGGGGCAGTCCCAGCATTTTTATGTTTCACTGGTAGAACTGGCCTGAGTAAATTCCTCTCCCATTAACAGCAGTAGTGGCTTTTCATTCCAGTTTTACAGATGAAAGCTCTAAGCCTTAGAGAAGTTTTGTGACTTCCCTGATCATATGTCTAGTGATGGCAGAGGAAGGATTTGAATCCCTAGTCAAACTTGAGACTCTGCTCTTAATCATAAAGGTGCACCACCTTCCTAATATTTAGTAAATACAGAAAACCATGTATACGTTTTGGTTATTCTAAGCCAGTGGCTTCTCAAATGTTTGATTTTCTCACTCTTTTTTTGTTTTTTGGTCACAGCCAGTGGGATGTGATCATGAACTTGGCTCTAAAGCAGTTTCAGATGCCTGTGGTGTTTGCAAAGGTGATAACTCAACTTGCAAGTTTTATAAAGGCCTGTACCTCAACCAGCACAAAGCAAATGGTAAGAAATGCTGCAGATTCAGTGCTATGAGCGGTGGGACATGTCCTTTGCTGCCAAATGAATTTGAGACTTGCTAAACATGATCCAGCTTTTCGCTGGCTCCTATGATGCGTGGAAGATGGTGGCTTTTGATGCTTTGTTATTGTTCAGTCACTCAGTCGTGTCCGACTCTTGACACCATGAACTGCAGCACGCCAATCTTCCCTGTCCTTCGCCATCTCCTGGAGATTGCTCAAACTCATATCCATTGAGTAAATGATGCCATCCAACCATCTCATCCTCGGTCATCCCCTTCTCCTCCCGCTTTCAATCTTTCCCAGCATCAGGGTCTTTTCTAATGAGTCAGTTCTTCACATCAGGTGGCCAGATTATTGGAGCTTCAGCATCAGTCCTTCCAATGAATATTCAGGACTAATTTCCTTTAGCATGGACTGGTTGGATCTTCTTGCAGTCCAAGGGACTCTCAAGAGTCTCTTCAACACCACAGTTTAAAAGAATCAATTCTTTAGCACTCAGCTTTCTTTATAGTCCAACTCTCACGTCCAGACATGACTACTGGAAAAACCGTTGCTTTGACTAGATGGACCTTTGTTGGCAATGTCTCTGCTTTTTAATATGCTGTCTAGGTTGGTCATAACTTTTCTTCCAAGCAGCAAGTGTCTTTTAATTTCATGTCTTCAGTCACCATCTGCAGTGATTTTGGAACCCAAGAAAATAAAGTCTATAACTGTTTCCAGTTTTTCCCATCTCTTTGCCATGAAGTGATGGGACCAGATGCTATGATCTTTGTTTTTGAATATTGAGTTTTAAGCCAGCTTTTTCACTCTCCTCTTTCACCTTCATTAAGAAGTTCTTTAGTACGTCTTCGCTTTCTGCCATAAGGGTGGTGTCATCTGCATACCTGAGGTTATTGAGATTTCTCCCTGCAGTCTTGATTCCAGCTTGTGCTTCATCCAGCCCAGCATTTCGCATTATTTACTCTGCATGTAAGTTAAATAAGCAGGATGACAATATACAGCCTTGATGTACTCCTTTCCCAATTTTGAACCAGTCCATTGTTCCATGTCCAATTCTAACTGTTGCTTCTTGACCTGCATACGGATTTCTCAGGAGGCAGGTCAGGTGTTCTGCTATTGCCATCTCTCTAAGAATTTTCTACCGTTTGTTGTGATCCACACAGTCAAAGGCTTTAGCATAGTCAATGAAGCAGATATTTTTCTGAAATTCTCTTGCTTTTTCGATGATCCAGTGGATGTTGGCAATCTGATCTCTGGTTCCTCTGCCTTTTCTAAATCTGTCTTGAACATCTGGAAGTTGTCGGTTCACGTATTGTTACTTATGCAAGAGCAAAGGAGGATGAGAAGTTTTAGCAATACAAACATCCAGAGGTGTGTTCAACAAATGCCTTTCTGCTGAGCAATTTCAATATGCTGTGACACCTGTATTTGTTAAACAAAGAACATATTGTGGAACTTTTAAAAAATATATGTATTTATTTATTTGGTTGTACCAGTCTTAGCTGTGGCATGTGAGATCTAGTTCCCTGACCAGGGACCAAACCTGGGCCCCTTGCACTGGGAGTGCAGAGTCTTAGCCACTGGGCCACCAGGGAAGTCCCTGTATTATGGAACTTAGATGGTCCACACTTAAAACGTAAGATGCATACTTGAAGCAGTTATCTCACCATCTTGAGTAGAATTGAGCTTCGAGCCCTGTCTTCTGCACACCACAGTTGAGACTAGGCAGTTCCAAGTTTTTTTCCAGATTGATTAAAAATAAAAAGCATCTTTGAGTTTCGTGGCCTTTGTCGTTCAGAAAAAGAGAAGTGTGTCTTCTGTCCGCATGCATGTGCTTGGGGAAAGTACATCATTTTCTCTCTAGGGTGTTCCTACCACTTGAAAAATGGAATAACTGAGTGTTTTCACTGCGTAGGAGTAGAAATGAGCCGCACTCTGTAAGGAGGGCCGCTGCATCTCTCTGACGGGGTCTCCCGCGGGTGACGTGGATGACAAAGATGTTCTGCTCTCTCCACTTAGAGTATTATCCGGTGGTCACCATCCCAGCGGGCGCCCGCAGCATCGAGGTCCAGGAGCTGCAGATATCCTCCAGCTACCTTGCAGTCCGAAGCCTCAGTCACAAGTATTACCTCACAGGGGCCTGGAGCGTCGACTGGCCAGGGGAGTTTGCCTTTGCGGGGACCGTGTTTGAGTACCAGCGTGCCTTCAACCGCCCTGAATGCCTGTCTGCCCCGGGCCCCATCAATGAGACGCTGGTCATTGAAGTAAGCCCCTTCTCTTTATTCGGCTCTCACTGCCTCTTGCTGCGTGTCTAGTGATGACCCCCATTTAAGCTAGCTTAAAGAACCACTAGTTCACACTGTATCCTAACAGGCTAAAGCTCAAAGGGCAAAGACAGCCCCTTCATTTAGGGGAAGAGGGATCCAGTGGGTCCCTGGGAGAACGTGCCAACTTTCACATTTAGATGCCAGCCTTCCACCAGTCCACCTGGCTGTTCAGTTTGCTGAGGAATATCCCAGGGATCATTTTTTACATGATTCCAGTTTGTCTGCATCTGCCGTTTGGATAGTCTGTTCATAGTTATTCATTACATAGATCTACCGGCCTTGGAGGCAGAGTGGCATAGTGGGAAGAACACTTGCTTGATGGCTAGACAGTTTTGGAGAAGGAAATGGCAGCCCACTCCAGTATTCTCGCCTGGAGAACCCTGTGGACAGAGGAGCCTGGTGGGCTGCCACCTGTGGGGTCGCACACAGTCGGACACAACTGAAGCAGCTTAGCAGCAGCAAGACAGTTTTATAGAGCAAGCCAATCACTCTTTTGGCTGCCGTTTTCTTTAGAGGTGAGAAGAGAAATGAATGGATAACAACGAGGAGAGTGAAAACAGCCACCATATCTGCAAATGACTCCGTAACAGAATTGTCACGGAGACTTTGTCTTTGGTCCTCGTCACATCTCGGGTTTGCTTCCTCCAGTTTATAAAACAGGGCCAGTCGTGTGCTTTCAGAGGCATGTGGTATGTCTGAGGTGTGTAGAAGTCCCTGTGCCCACCACGTACCGAGGACTTAGGTAACCAAGCACTCCTGTTAGTCATTCAGCTTCAATCTCTCACTTGCAAAACTGGGGCAGGAACCCTGCCTCACTGACTTGCCAGAAAAATAAGCAATGAAGTGTGATGAAGAAATGTTAACAGATTTGCCTAGCTCACGTAGCTGGGAAAAAAGCAGAGTTGACTTGGAGTCCAAATCTTTTCCATCTACGAGTATGATATCTGCTCTCAGGCTAGTCATATTGCTCTGCTCTTTTCAAATCAAAGAAACAAGTCTAATTCAACTATTTCTATTATTATTATTTCAGGTACTAACCCAACATTTACTAAGAAAGATGAATTAAAAAAGAGGTTAAAAGTATGACTACATGTAACTCCGCCCACCTTGGAAGGACCTATTTTATTTTTATTGCTTTTGCTATGTGATGCATTTTTAATTTCTTTACTTTATATTGGAGTATAGTTGATTATCAATGTGTTAATTTGAGGTGTACAGCAAAGCGATTCAGTTATACATATATCTATTGTGTTTTTTTTGGATTCTGTTCCCATTTAGGTTATTACAGAGTATTGAGTAGAGTTCCCTCTGCTATAATTTTCTTTACCAGCTGAGCCACAAGGGAAGCCCAAGAATACTGAAGTGGGTAGCCTATCCCTTCTCCAGGGGATCCTCCTGACCCAGGAATCAAACTGGGATCTCCTGCAATGCAGGCAGATTCTTTACCAGCTGATTTATCAGGGAAGCCCCTGTGCTATACAGTAGGTCCTTATTGGTATCTATAAATATTTTAAATATAGCAGTATGTGCATGTTAATCCCAAACTTCCAAACATACAGCTCAACCTTCCCCACCACATTCTCTGCTGATGACTGTAAGTTCATTCTCTAAATCTGTAAATCTGTTCCTGTTATGTAAATAAGTTCATTCACATCGTTTTTTAAAGTTTCCAAATATAAGTGATAGCATACGACATTTGCCTTTCTCAGCCTGACCTACCTGACTTACACGATCATCGTTTGGTCAATCCATGTTGCTGTTGCTGCAAGTGGCATCATTTCACTGTTTTTTATGCCGAATATCCCACTGTTTATATGTACCATGCCTCTGTCAGTGGGCATTGAGATTGCTTCGCGCCTTGGCTTTTGTAAATCGCGCTGCAGAGAAGGTTGGGGTGCATGTGTCTTTTTGAAGTAATGGTTTTCTCCAGATAAATGCCCAGGAGTGGGACTGCTATGTCATGTGGTAGCTCTGTTTTAGTGTTTTAAGTGAACTCCATACTGTTCTCCATAGTGGTTGTGCCAATTTACATTCCCACCAACAGTGCAGGGGCATTCTCATTTCTCCACACACTCTCCAGCATTTATTTTTTGTAGATTTTTTGGTGATGGCCTTTCTGACTGGTATAATGTGATAGCTCATTGTACTTTTGGTTTGCATTTCTCTGATAATTAAATGTGGAGCATTTTTTCTTGTGCTTTTTGGCGATCTGTATGTTTTCTATGGAGAAATGTCGCTTGCGATCTCTCCAGTTTTTGATAGGGTTTTTTGGTGTTTTTGACATAGCGCTGTCAGGTCTTTTATTTCAGAAGATGAAATTAGGAACCCCAAATCAAACTGGTTTTATCTTAGGGTAGTTTGGAGTTCAACAATGAATCCAGCCCCTGAAATCAGCCTGTAATTACATGGAAGGCATAGGAATTGAACTTTCTGGTTAAAGATTTTGAGACTTGTTTTTCAGTCCTAATTTTTTAGATGGACATGTTTGTTTTCTTTTCTCTCAAGCATCTGAGCAGCAAATGTCTTTTCTTTAGAAAAGGTATATTTTCTTTAAAGATATATTTAGCTTGCAAGGAATCAGTTTTAGAGCAACATGGCTTCCTAAGTTTTACCATGAGGCCTTTGATCCATCTCTAAGCAAATGTACACAAACCAAGTTCTGTGGCTAGAAAATTACTGAATCAGAAGGTGGGTACCTCTCACAGCTTCTGCCACCAGCGACCGGAACTGAGTCCAGATGATTCCTCACGAGAAACACGTGTTTTCCTGCTTAATGACAAGCAACCATTTTTTGTTGTTGTTTCTCTGTCCAATTTTCTTCATAATTACAAAGCCCTTCTGGTAGGTTTTCACAGTTCTGTCTGTAATTTAAGGTTTGCTGTTAACCATAAGTTATCTTCAGGAAAACCACAACAAAGAATGAGACAAGAAGTGATGGAAAGTGCAAAGCAGAATCACAGAGCTCCTTCTGACTTTCATCTTTAGAACCTGAATGTCCCCTGTCATTGTCTGTGTTGATCAAATTAAACAGATAATGGACACATTGTCACTGAATACTATGCCAGCCTCAAGCTGAGAAGTTTTATTTGTGCTTTGCTTAATTTAAGCATCCCTTCTTATCTCATTTATCTATGTTATTTAATTGTGATTAAAACTAAATCTTTGGACTGTTCACTGGGTCTAAACATTTTCCTAATGATTAGTGGCTATTTTTGAGAAATGAAAAGAATGATCTTCATTGGTGATGGAGTTCTACAAAAGCCATCAGCTACATCATCTATCTCCTTGCAAATACATAGAATTCCTGGTCATCCAGTGGTTAGAATTCCATGTTCTCACTGCTGAGAGCCCAGGTTCAATCCCTGGTTGGGGAACTGAGATCCTAGCAGCCTCAGGGCATGGCTAAAAAACAAACCAACAAAAACAGCTGGTTTGTCCTCGCAAATACAGACAGATCCTTGGGTGCGGGTGGAAACCAAAATGTAAGGGGAAAAATTGGGCTGATCTAAATACAATTATAAAACATAAAGCCTTTCCCAGATTCAACTGGGTATGCATGGTTTTCTAAAATTTCATTACTATATAAACATGATTAAAACTACAATAGGATCTCTATTAATACAAAATGGTAGTTTTACCACAATGCAGTAAGGTCACATTCGCCTAGCTATTGTTTTTACAACAGCTTTATGTACACATTCTGCTTATAGATTCAGTGAAAGATCCAGTTGATGTGCTTGGAATGTGGCTTGTCTGAAAATAATCCACAGGGAAACTTGTATGATTAATTGGCCATGCCTTGCTTGTATTCTTTAAAGGAGGCATGGTTTCATTCAAAACTAGCAACTATTTTAAAAAATCCAACTCAGTAACCTAGTATTATATCTATTTTATCTTTTAAAAGAATTTGGGTTAATGACTATAATATTTAAATTGTACATTATTGCTCTCAGAAGAATATGGTCAAATTTGAGGTCAGTTTTTATCACATGCTCATGCCTCTCCAAAACTGATAGAACACAGTGATTCTAAAAACTGAAAAAATCACAATAAGCAATACATTACATTTTCTAAAACTAGACTATGTATCAGTATCCAAGCCATCCATCCACGGCCATCTTCTTTAAAGAAAGGAAGTTCAAGTTCATATGCCTTTCCATGCAACTGCGAATTGAATCAAAATGAATACTTCTGGAGCCAAAAATATGTTCACTCCAATATGAATTGTTGAATGTGTTTTACAATCCCATGGGATGCTGAAATCGAAGTGTGGGAACCTAACAAAATGGAAAATGCTGTTCTACCCACAGAAAGTGTGTGTTAGTCGCTCAGTCGTGCCCGACTCTTTGCGACCCCATGGACTGCAATCCATCAGGTTCCTCTGTCCATGAGATTTTCCAGGCAAGGATACTGGAGTGGGTTGCCATTTCCTTCTCCAGGGGATCTTCCCAACCCAGGGATCGAACCCAGGTCTCCTGCATTGCAGACAGATTCTTTACCGACTGACCTACCCACAGAAAGTACAAGTCTGTGAAAGAAAGCGCTTTCTCTCTTGGCCTCTTAAAATGACTGCATGGTCACTAAGCTCTTACTATAGTGTAAAACTCAGCAGAAGGGTGTGTGACAGTGTAAGGATAAGGTCCCTGTTTATATCTCATTCATTTATGTTAATCAGATCCTCTCAATACCTTAGCTAACTCCTATCTTCAGCTACCTTGGCATGTATTGATTTAGGTAGCTACCTTCAAAGCAATATTCCTCTGTTTATTTCCTCTCAGTGTCTGACTTAAAAAAAAAAAAAAAAACAACCAAACTTTCTGTTGAGTGCCCATTCACTGCCCAGCCCTATATAGACATTGGAGATACATAAATGTTTAAGACATAAATCATGTCTAGTCAAAGCTATGGTTTTTCCAGTGGTCATTTGTGGATGTGAGAGTTGGACCAAAAAGCAAGCTGAGCACTGAAGAACTGATGCTTTTCAACTGTGGTGTTGACAAAGACTCTTGAGAGTCCCTTGGACAACAAGGAGATCCAACTAGTCCATCCTAAAGGAAGTCAGTCCTGAATATTCATTGGAAGGACTCATGCTGAAGCTGAAACTCCAATACTTTGGCCACATGATGCGAAGAGCTGACTCATTGGAAAAGACCCTGATGCTGGGAAAGATTGAAGGCAGGAGGAGAAAGGGACGACAGACGATGAGATGGTTGGATAGCATCACGGACTCAATGGACATGACTTTGAGTAAACTCTGGGAGTTGGTGATGGACAGGGAGGCCTGGCATGCTGCAGTCCATGGGGTTTCAAAGAGTTGGACACAACCGAGCGACTGAACTGAGCTGAACATGTCGCCGAATCATTATAGTTGCAGGTCTTTAAGGAATGTAAAGAGTGAGTTTTGGTATGTGAGTCCCATTCTTTTTGAAGCAATGTGAGTTTGAACAGGAAGCACCTCTTTAAACTGTTGGTGATACAGGTCCCTCTGATACTACTGTGTTACTCTGCATGAGGCACTTAAACTGTCTGATGATAGTTTATGATACTTTGGGAAATAATTTCCCCAGGCTAAACTAATATCCTCTGCTCTGTCCTGTAGCACTATCCTGAAGCACTTCTAAGCACCTGAAACCCTCTATTGCTGAGAGATCTTTGTAGCTTCCATAGTCAGCATAGTATCTAGAACATCAGTTCAGTTCAGTTCAGTTCAGTCACTCAGTCGTGTCCGACTCTTTGCGACCCCATGAATCGCAGCACGCCAGGGCTTCCTGTCCATCACCAACTCCCGGAGTTAACCCAGACTCACGTCCATCGAGTCCGTGATGCCATCCAGCCATCTCATCCTCGGTCGTCCCCTTCTCCTCCTGCCCCCAATCCCTCCCAGCATCAGAGTCTTCTCCAATGAGTCAACTCTTCGCATGAGGTGGCCAAAGTATACCAGAGTTTCAGCTTTAGCTGAAATCCCAGGGCTGATCTCCTTCAGAATGGACAGGTTGGATCTCCTTGCTGTCCAAGGGACTCTCAAGAGTCTTCTCCAACACCACAGTTCAAAAGCATCAATTCTTCGGTGCTCAGCCTTCTTCACAGTCCAACTCTCACATCCATACATGACTATTGGAAAAATCGTAGCCTTGACTAGACGGACCTTTGTTGGCAAAGTAATGTCTCTGCTTTTCAATATGCTATCTAGGTTGATCATAACTTTTCTTCCAAGGAGTAAGCATCTTTTAATTTCATGGCTGCGATCACCATCTGCAGTGATTTTGGAGCTCAAAAAAATAAAGTCTGACACTGTTTCCACTGTTTCCCCATCTATTTCCCATGAAGTGATGGGGCTGGGTGCCATGATCTTCGTTTTCTGAATGTTGAGTTTTAAGCCAACTTTTCACTCTCCTCTTTCACTTTCATCAAGAGGCTTTTTAGTTCCTTTTCACTTTCTGCCATAAGGGTGGTGTCATCTGCATATCTGAGGTTATTGATATTTCTCCCAGCAATCTTGATTCCAGCTCAGGCACTCAAAAAAAAAAAAAAAAAAAAAAAAGTTAATGAATGACATCTGATGAGAAAATTCATTCATTCATTTAAAGAGTAGAATCTTCTTTCCAAGTTGAAAAACCATCCATGGAGACAGCAAATAAATCAAGTGACAGGTGACTTTCTCTGACCCAAGTCAAGAGTGACAGGGCCAGCCTCTCCTCCCTATTTCTGTCCCAAACAACCATCATAATCTGAAGTTCTCTGAAATGCTTCTGCGGTACACATTTTAAAAACCACTGGATTTCCTCATCTTTTAGGACTAGTCTTAGAACTGTACCATTAAAAGTTAAGTACAGTGAAAGGCATTCAAAGTATTGAAATTTGATCTCCTCAGTTGCATTTGAGGAATCAATCTGCTTTCTAAAAGGCTTGCCTTTCCCAAAGTGAATAATTTACACATAAAAACTTGCTGACCAGTTAGCTCACAGTTGACTCACCTTGATCTGAGGGAACAGCAACTTGCCCTTCCAGGGTAGGGGATTAACTAGATCTTTTCACTTATTTCTGGGTGTTTCCTGGTACACAGCAGGAGTAATATAGTCCTGGGAAAGACTGACTGCTGTCAGTGAACCCCAAGAAATAAGTGCATGGCCTGACATCAAATAGAAGTGTCCTCTGCTTCTGGTTATCTTTATATGTGAGAACTTTATGGAATGCCTTCATAGGGAAGCTCAGTTTAAATGGAAAACAGACTTTCACTTTTATCACTGAATCACGTGCCTGCCCCGTTTTCAGATGGTCTCTTGGAAAGAATCTTCATTCTCCTTGGAACCCAGATCCCACAGGGTCCACCGTTTGCAACAGGTGGACGTCAGTTTAGACTGTGCTGGCCTTCTTGATTTCCTTGGTGGCCAAGAGGAAATTCCTAAGGACAATTAAGGATTTATATGATTGTCTGAGTTCTTAAATATTTTAGGCATTATTTAAGTCCATCAATCAAATTTTTATTTCAAAGTACAAATATACATGTATTACATGTAAATGACTTGGAGAAACGGAGTTCATTTTCATGATCCTGTATCCTATTTCTGCCTCAGCCAGGGGAAAACAACCCATACACATGCACACCCCAGATCAGAAAAAAATCAATATTGATTTGGCAACTGCACACTTTCTGAGATCACTACAGACACAGCTATTATAAACCAGATAATTTCCATGTCTTTCTGTATGTCCACTTATCCCCCACAGCATGGGTCTGGCATAGAGTCTAAGGAATTTCTTATTGAACTAGTGCACTCATTAGTCATCTCAAACACAGAAAAGTCAGCTTATATTTCAGTAGTTTTCAGTATATTATATATGGACCTACCCTATTTTTTTGACTAGGTTTGAGAACACAAGGAAAACTGGATCATTGTTATTTGTGCACCCCACATAGCTAAATTCTCTGTGTGTGTGTCTTGTATAAGGAATTAAATTTTGAAGTGGTTCAGTTCAGTTGCTCAGTCGTGTCCCACTCTCTGCAACCCCATGGACTGCAACACACCAGGCCTCCCTGTCCTTCACAAACTCCCAGAGTTTACTCAAACACATGTCCATTGAGTCGATGATGCCATCTAACTATCTCATCCTCTGTCATCCCCTTCTTCTCCCACCTTCAATCTTTCCCAGCATCAGGGTTTTTTCCAGTGAGTCAGTTCTTCACATCAGGTGGCCAAAGTATTGGAGTTTCAGTTTCAGCATCAGTCCTTCCAATGAATATTCAGGACTGATTTCCTTTAGCATGGACTGGTTGGATCTCCTTGTACTCCAAGGGACTCTCAAGAGTCTTCTCCAACACCACAGTTCAAAAGCATCAATTCTTCAGTGCTCAGCTTTCTTTATAGTCCAACTCTCACATCCACACATGACTACTGGGAAAACCATAGCTTTGACTAGACGGACTTTTGTTGGCAAAGTAATGTTTCTGCTTTCTAATATGCTGTCTAGACTGGTCATAACTTTTCTTCCAAGGAGCAAGCGTCTTTTAATTTCATGGCTGCAGTCACCATCTGCAGTGATTTTGGAGCCCCCAAAATAAAGTCTGTCACTGTTTCCCCATCTATTTGCCATGAAGTGATGGGACCAGATGCCATGATCTTAGTTTCTGAATGCTGAGTTTTAAGCCAACTTTTTCACTCTCTTATTTCACTTTCATGAAGAGGCTCTTTAGTCCTTCTTTGCTTTCTGCCATAAGGGTGGTTTCATCTGCGTATCTGAGGTTATTGATGTTTCTCCCAGTAATCTTGATTCCAGCTTGTGCTTCTTCCAGCCCAGCATTTCTCATGATGTACTCTGCATATAAGTTAAATAAGCAGGGTGACAATATACAGCCTTGACGTACTCCTTTCTCAATTTGAAACCAGTCTGTTGTTCATGTCCAGTTCTAACTGTTGCTTCCTGACCTGCAAATAGGTTTCTCAGGAGGCACGTCAGGTGGTCTGCTATTCCCATCTCTTTAAGAATTTTCCACAATTTGTTGTGATCCACAGAGTCTCTTGCTTTTTCGATGATCCAACAGATGTTGGCAATTTGATCTCTGGCTCCTCTGCCTTTTCTAAAACCAGCTTGAACATCTGGAGTTCTCCATTCACATCCTGTTGAAGCCTGGCTTGGAGAATTTTGAGCATTACTTTACTAGCATGTGAGATGAGTGCAACTGTGCAGTAGTTTGAGTATTCTTTGGCATTGCCTTTCTTTGGGATTGGAATGAAAACTGACCTTTTCCAGTCCTGTGGCCACTGCTGAGTTTTCCAAATTTGCTGGCATATTGAGTGCAGTACTTTCACAGCATCATCTTTTAGGATTCAAAACAGCTCAACTGGAATTCCATCACCTCCAGTAGCTTTGTTTATAGTGATGCTTCCTAAGGCCCACCTGACTTCGCATTCCAGGATGTCTGGCTCTAGGTGAGTGATAACACCATGTGATTATCTGGGTCATGAAGATCTTTTTTTGCATAGTTCTGTATATTCTTGCCACCTTTTCTTAATATCTTCTGCTTCTGTTAGGTCCTTACCATTTCTGACATGGTATAAATATGAAAACCAAAGTTCAGAGTTGAAATTGACACCTCCCTTTGTTGAAAAATAATCATTTAATCTGAAGTGTGTGTGTGTGTATACATACATATATATGTGAAAAGTGAAAGTGTTAGTTGCTCAGTCATGTCTGACTCTTTGCAACCCCTCAGACTTGTAGCCAACCAGGGTCCTCTGTCCATGGGATTCTCCAGGCAAGAATAGTGGAGTGGGTTGCCATTCCCTTCTCCAGGGGATCTTCTTGACTCAGGGATTGAACCCAGATCTCCTGCATTGCAGGCAGATTCTTTACCATCTGAGCCACTAGGGAAGCCCATATATACATATGTACACAAATTATATATATATGTATGTATGTGTGTATATATATATTTGTGTATATGTATGTATGTATATATATTATATATATATATGTGCTGGGCGTTTGGAGTATGGCTGAAAACTTAATGTTTTTCCACTTCGAGATTGAGATATAGGTAACATAAAGTCGGTAATTTTGTCCTTTGTTTAAGTACAATGCAAAAGGCCCATTTAGTATATAATTTTAAAGGGCCTTGGCGATGAGAATTAAAACAAAAATTCTCTATTTTTCATGATTAATGAAGGTGTCTACTTAGAGATGATAACGCTCTGTAGAAGTGACTGAAGATCAGCTGTTTCGTTAGCTGTTGCATGCTAGCTCTCTCCCCCAACCCTGCCCCTGCGCCCCCTCTGCCCCCCTCTTCCCTCCCAGCTGCCTCTCCCCTCTCTTCTTCCTCTGCTTTATTCTGTTTCTCCGTCTGTGTTTTTCTCTCACACGCAGTCACACACAAGCACACACAACAACGAATGAGTCATATTCTCCATCAAACTGTCGTGAAGTTGGAGGGTAGGTGAGGAAATTCATCATGAGTGTTTCATTATAAAGTAACTTCATCCCCGTCTGATAAACAGTGATTTAGGCTGACATGATAACACGGGTTGCTAGTCTAAGACTGAAATATGATCATCTGTATTTTTACAGCATTCCTTTTTTTTTTTTTTTGGAAAAAGAAGTCTTAAAAATAAAAGCTCTCCTTCACCTTAAGGGTTTTTTATTCCCCTCTCTGTTAAGAGGCCAGAAGGGAGTGTTTAACTCTTTGAAAGCCCATTCCCAATTAATCATGTACCGAGGGAGAGTGCCGCTGACCCCTACAGCAGCGTTTGTAACGACAGCAAGTGAGAAATAGGTTAACCACAGGCCAGTTTCAAGGCAGAAAAAGACATCTCAAGAAAATTACTACCATAAACAACTTCCTCCACTCTTTGGCCAAAGGCGATGATGGGTCGGTTGGGGGGAGACCAGGTGGACGGACACGTTGATCACTGAGTTGACAGTGTGGGAGCGTCATGGCCAGGGACGTCCCTTCTCATCCAGCTCCTTCCTCATGACCCTGCTGTCTGCACCCCTTCCCCCACGGGGTAGGGGCCGAGATGAGCAAAGATGTGCCTCGGGATAGAATCAGTGTCAGGGAGAGAGATTAGCCAAGGAGCAGGGACGGAGTGAAGACACGGCTCACGAGAGAGGCCGAGAAGCGGTGGAGGACTAATAGAGACCAGATGACGGGGAACCCCAGGCTCTGGAGGACGAGCCAGACGTGCTCCCGAGATGCCGCATCACTTCTCCCCGGGTTGCCGTTCACTGTTTGAAGTGTGGGCCTCCAGTTAATTCGCAGCAAATACTTCTGTGACAGGTTGGAGCGTGCTCTTTCTCTCCCCTAAACTCCCAGGAATGTGGATGAGTCGAGGTTCAGTGTGTCAGCCCACACCTTTGAAGCCGCCTCGTAGATGGACTTCCAAGGCCCCGGTCGGGGTCTTTGTGGTGCTCCGTCCTGTCAAATCTGACTCACTCACACCTAATCCCAGAGATGATACCTGCTCGTGTTCTTCAGGCTTTGAAGCAAACAAGAAGCTGGGGGCAACTGGCTGATTTTTCACATCACGAGGCTTCCCAGAAACTCACAGGATCATACAGAATCATGAACTCACACCACAAAAACGATTCCTCCTCTGACTTAGGCAACATGTAACGTACTGTGAAATCCATCCTTTATCAGAAGGGGTCGATCTGTAAAGTCGGTTGAATTTCAGCTGTTGAAACGGTATTTAAAACAAACATTTCTGTAAATGAATGGGGAAATGGATTGAGGATATTAAAAATCACAAATCCTTAACTCAGATATTAGCATGTTCAAGAAGCGACATTTTCAGATTGGAACCCGATAGCACAATGTATGTGTTAGAGCATGTTATTGGATCCCAGTGACAATATCTTTTCAGTGTTCCTCCAGTCTTGAGAATTTTAAATTAGAATCCTAGACAGGACATTTCAGAGCTGCAGGTGCAGTGTCTTGAGAGTTAAGAGGTCAAGTTTGCGAGTCATGCAGTATCAGAAACTTGAGTTCCCCATGTTGCTACTTACTGCTGCTGCTAATAAGTCATTTCAGTGACCTTTAGTGACCCCATGGACTGCAGCCTACCAGGCTCCTCCATCCACGGGAAGAGTACTGGAATGGGTTGCCATTGCCTTCTCCGGTTTCTACTTTCTAGCTGCGTCCATCTACAAGACTAGGGTATTAATAGCACTGTGCCTTCCTCATGGTGTCATTATTAATTGTAAAAGAGATAATGCTGTACAATGCTTTGCCTGGCATAAACACCATAAGTATGGCTATTATTATTTTTTAAAGCTATCAGGTACATTATTACATTATTGAAGATGAGAAATAAGCTTCCAAGCCTGCACTAAATAAAATGCTGGTCTTTAGAACCTAACTATAACTCTTTAGTTTCCACGGGAGGGTTTGTTGTTCAGCCACTAAGTCATGTCCAACTCTTTGTGACCCCATGGACTGTAGCACACCAAGAGTTTCACTATCTCTTGGAGTTTTCTCAAACTCATGTCTGTCAAGTCCGTGCTGCCATCCAACCATCTCAACCTCTGTTGTCCCCTTCTCCTCCTGCCCTCGATCTTTCCCAGCATGGGGGTCTTTTCCAGTGAGTCGGCTCTTTCTATCAGGTGGCCAAAGTAATGGAGCTTCAGCTTCAGCATCGGTCCTTCCAATGAATATTCAGGATTGATTTCCTTTAGAATTGACTGGTTGGATCTCCTTGCAGTCCAAGGGACTCTCAAGAGTCCTCTCCAGCACCATGGTTTGAAAGCATCAATTCTTCAGTGCTCAGCCTTCTTTATGGTCCGACTCTCACATCCATACATGACTACTGGAAAAACCATAGCTTTGACTAGATGGACCTTTGTCAGCAAAGTGATGTCTCTGCTTTTTAATATGCTGTCTAGGTTTGTCACAGCTTTTCTTCCAAGGAGCAAGCATCTTTTAATTTCATAGGATTAGGATAACTTCTTTAAAAGAAAAACATAGGTCTTCAATGATGAAACAAAGATGAAGCTGTTTGAAGGCATTTTATAGTTTGCATATTAAAAAATAAAAGTGGGAGTGAAAGCAAGCTATTTACCAAAGATTACTCAGTGTGTCCTTTATTTTAGCCCGTGTGCACCCCAAGCAGAACCTGCATGCCCTCCTTCAGAGGGGAACTGGTCGAGTCCAGCCTCATCTGTGGTTTTCCAGCTTAAGCTGTAAATTTTATCACTCCGCACCCTGTGGTCAGAGCTGCTGGAGTGTTGTGTCTGAAGTCAGGTGGTTTGTGTGTTCAAGGTAGACATTAAACAGTTCTACTGTGGACCTGGAAGCATTTAAGGAGGTTGCTTGCCAGCTATAAATTAAGAGACTCAATGCCAGTTGGCTCGAAAATTCTCTGGCCTGAGTCCAGTTAAGTAGACTGAATTGCTGGTGATCTTTCCGAATGTGTGCACGTCACAGCCAGGCCACACGGTTCTCTGGGCCACGTTGGGATGGTGTGCTGTGATGCTGCCAGTGGTGGGGGGCAGCAGTGTTGGGGAGTGGCATCCGCAGGACCCGGGGGGGTCTCCGTGTTCTCCACTAGTGCCAAAGAAGGTTACTGACAGTGCTTGACAGGACTGCTGAAAATATTCTAAAATAGATGTCAGTGACAGGGATGAGCATTTCCAGATGACGTGTTGTTTCAGAGGCACCTAGAATCTGGGCTGTGTGGTTATCGCACGTCGTCCCGAGGTCCCCTTGCTGCAGAGCTTCGGGTGGGACAGGCTGTCTGCAGTCGAGGTGATGGTCATCATCACTCAGGTGTAGACAGACCTGCCAAATTCATTCTCCCTCTGAGAAGAGTGGTCAAAGCCAGCATTAGACCACAGGGCCATTTAGAACTTGGAACCTTTTTAATTGTGTCTTAAACTGATGCAGGTGACAAAACCTCGGCCTTAAGGTTGGGCTGAGGTGGCTTTGTGGATGTGGACCCCGCAGAGTCACCGGGGACCTTGGGCTCAGAAGGGCCCTGTGATTGGTTTAATGCTCTGTTGTCACCAACTTGAAATCCTTAATCACTTTTTTAAACAAGGGGCCTTTCATTTCCGTTTTGCCCTGGGCACACTCCCCGCCCCCCCCCCCCCCCCCCACGAATTATGTAGCCATTCCTGAGGGTGGAATTGACTTTTTAAAAACAAAGTCTAGTCTTTTTTTAGAATGGGGTGAAGGACAGACTCACAGAGATTGTTTTAGCCAGACAGACAGTCTGTTTCTAAAGGATTGGGTAGTACAGGCATAAGATGGTAAAAGATAAGATGACTGCTGTGTATTTCATTCTTGGTTACTTTCTTGCTCATACAGGATAAAGAAAAGGGCAGAGAATGCTTTAATTATCATTGAGAAGCAAATAATGTGATTGGCAAATACTCATCTTCTATGTATTTAATCTTGGCATTTATTTGTTTAAATAATTACTTTAAGAAGCCTTTATGAGCTGATGTTAAATTCTACACTCAGCTTTCTGCTGGTTTATACGAATACTGTCTTTTAGCCTATGTGATTACACACACAATTCTCCTGTGACCTTCCAGATTATTGTTGTTTACTTGCTCAGTCGTGTCTGACTCTTTGCAACCCTATGTACTGTAGCCCACCAGGCTCTTCTGCCCATGGGATGGAGTGGATTGCCATTTCCTTCTCTAGGGGAGGATCTTCCCAAATAAGAGAGGGAACCCGAGTCTCCTGCTTGGCAGGCCGATTCTTTACCACTACGCCTGGGAAGCCCGACCTTCCAGATGCACAGACATTATAATGGTGCTGTGAGCCCCTGGATTTGGTTTTTTTTGAAATACGTATTTAGTTAGTTGGCTGCCTCGGGTCTTGGTTGTGGTACCCGGGACCTTTCACTCTAGTTGTGATGTGCGGGCTTTAGTAGCTGTAGCGCCAGGACCGAGTTGCTCCATCCAAGGCATGTGGGATTTTAGTTCCCCAACCAGGAACGAACCTGGGTTCCTTGTATTGCAAGGCAGATTCTTAACCACTGGACCACCAGGGAAGTCCCTGATTTTTTTTTAAAGTTGAGAGTCATATTCATTTGTGCGTTCAGTGAATACATTAACATGTCCAACCAACAAAATATAAACTGTATGTCCTATAGGCCGTTGGCTGTAAAACTGTAATAATAATACAATTGTTAGTTTTCCTTTTCTTTGCATTTCTATTGGGGATCCCTTTCCCCTATGGGAGTGGAAGCCAGGAACCAGTCTGATGCGGCGGGGAATGGGTGGTCCTAGAAAGTGGAGATAAGTGAGTGGATTTCTTCACCTGGAGCACCTGGACTTGAAATGTCTGTCTGAGATGCGTGTGTGATGCAACTCCACTGTACTGGATTCTGGAGTTAGTAATAGGTGGCTGTGAGTGGAGTATTTATTCTAAGGTTTTACGTGTGCTTTTATGCCTAACACCTGCTGACCTTGATTCTGAGAAGGTTTTCCTTGGTGACTAGTGAGAATTTGGCATTTGTCCATTTTAATGGTTCTTCCTGTTGTGTTTTGTTTGTTTTTTGCTTTGGATGGGGGTGCGGGAAACAAAGACCCATCTATTAACAGTTTGGTTTTTTTCTGGGAGGCACCAAGACTTTGTTTTGTTGGCTGACAAAGGATGACTGCACCATGGAATCTTCAGAGTAAGCCGTGATACTTCTGGAGACATTTAAGCTGATAGTAAAGTGGAAGCCGTTTCGTAGCAGCCCAAGGAGTGGTCTGGCACAATGGAGGTCCTTGAACCGCTGCCACCCACCCAGCTTTAATTGAGGTGGGATCCCACCAGACAGAGATAGAGCCAGGGGTTCCTATTTTTAACTGAAAATCTGCTTTGGGGGCATGAATGCCCAGCTCTGGTGGTAACAGATTTTCCGCAAGACTCATGGGATGGGAGAGAACCAGCTATTTTTACCCATGCTTTGAATTTGAAGGAAAAAAAGAGACATAGTTAGGAAAAGAGAGGATCAGCAAAGGAGGCCAATAATGTGTTTGCCCACACCAAAAAGAAAGTGATCTCCAGACACAGAGAACAAATGTATGGTTACCAAAGGGGAAAGGGGGGAGGGATCAGTTGGGAGTTTGGGATTAATAGATACACACTGCTATATATAAAATAAATAAACAACAAGGACCTACTTATGGCACCAGAAACTGTATTCAGTATCTTATAATAACCTGTAATGGAAAAGAATCTGAAAAAGAATATATATATATACACACACACACACACACACACACAGAGAAAGTTATAGATAGATATGTGTGTGTGTGTATTGTGTGTGTATGGCTAAGTCACTTTGCTGTGCATCTGAGATGAATACCACATTGTAACTCAACTATACTTCAATGAAAAGTAAATACAAAACAAGGTGATATCTTGCAGTCTTTAGGCACATTTTGTTGGAGTGTCTAAGTTCTATTTTAAACTCATTTACCAGTCACCTGTGTGATCTTGCACAACTTCTTTCTTCTCAGGTTTTTTTTTTTTTCCTGTGAAAAATTAGCTACATTCTAGAGTTGGAGAAGGCAATGGCACCCCACTCTAGTATTCTTGCCTGGAAAATTCCATGGACGGAGGAGCCTGGTAGGCTGCAGTCCATGGGGTCACTAAGAGTCGGACATGACTGAGAGACTTCACTTTCACTTTTCACTTTCATGCACTGGAGAAGGAAATGGCAACCCACTCCGGTATTCTTGCCTGGAGAATCCCAGGGATGAGGGAGCCTGGTGGGCTGCCGTCTATGGGTTTGCACAGAGTCGGACACGACTGAAGTGACTTCGCAGCAGCAGCAGAGTTGTTAGAGGACTCTTGAGATAATGCAGCGCAAAAGCCCAACAGAGTGTCTGACATCCGCAAAGTGCCTGTAAATGATGGCTCTTTTGGTGGCCACACCTGTTAGGGTCAGATTTGTCCCAGGTTCTTGCCCCTTGGAGGTCAAATCCATTCCAGTACCAACCCCTACTTCTGATCGTGTTTCTTTTTGTCCTATCTGCTCATCCTAGTACAGTTAACAGACATATACTCTTGGGCAAATTCTCTTTGGAAGTCCTATCGGACATCTGCCTGGATTCTGGAGTTGGTGATAGGTGATTCTAAGGGGGGGTGTTTATTCTAAGGTTTTATGTGTGCTTCTTTTGTGCCTAACACCTGCTGGCATCCTGGAGACAGGTTATAAGTTGTGGGCCAGAATCAATCATAAAAACTTATATATGTAGATTGAGTTTCAGCTCCTGGTGGCTCAGATGATCATCTGCCCGCAGTGCAGGAAACCCAGGTTTGACCCCTGGGCCAGGAAGATACCCTGGAGAAAGGGTTGGTTACCCACTCTAGTATTCTTCCCTGGAAAACCCCATGGACAGAGGAGCCTGGCTGGCTTACGGTCCACGGGGTCGCAGAGAGTCAGATGTGACTGAACGAAAAACTCTTTCATTATTTGTGGGCACCAGTGTGTGTGAGAACCATGCTAGGCTTTCATGTTTCATGTGAAGGGTAAACTGTATAGTTTGGCCTCCCTCAACATAATGTAAAGACCTATTTTCCTGCTTTCTTAACTGGTTTTACCCAGAGTTGAGGGTCATGGGCTTATAGCAAATGTGCTGTTCCCCTACTAGCCTTCCACATCACAGCTTTGACTCTCTGGAGCTGCACATTTTAAAGTGGCATGGGCAGGCTTCCAGTCAACATAAAGTGTACTTGGGAACAATGACATGAACCAGCTCTGAGATCAAAATGTCGTGCAGTTCAGTCTCTTAATCATGTCCAACTCTGTGACCCCATGGACTGCAGCACGCCAGGCCTCCCTGTCCATCGCCAACTCCCAGAGCTCACTCAAACTCATGTCCATCGAGTCGGTGATGCCATCCAACCATCTCATCCTCTGCTGTCCCCTTCTCCCGCCTTCAATCTTTCCCAGCATCAGGCTCTTTTCCAGTGAGTCAGTTCTCCACATCAGGCGGTCAAAGTATTGGAGTTTCAGCATCAGTCCTTCCAATGACTATTCAGGACTGATTTCCCATAGGATGGACTGGTTGGATCTCCTTACAGTCCAAGAGACTCTCAAGAGTCTTTGTCAACACCACAGTTCAAAAGCATCAATTCTTCAGCTTTCAGCTTTCTTTATTGTCCAACTCTCACGTCCATACATGACTACTGGAAAAACCATAGCTTTGACTAGACAGACCTTTGTTAGCAAAGTAATGTCTCTGCTTTTGAATATGCTATCTAGATTGGTCATAGCTTTTCTTCCAAGGAGCAAGCATCTTTAAATTTCATGGCTGCAGTCACCATCTGCAGTTATTTTGGAGCCCAAGAAAATAAAGTCTGTCACTGTTTCTATTGTTTCCCCATCTATTTGCCATGAAGTGATGGGACCAGATGTCATGATCTTGGTTTTCTGACTGTTGAGTTTTAAGCCAACTTTTTCACTCTCCTCTCTAACTTTCATCAAGAGGCTCTTTAGTTCTTCGTTTTCTGCCCTAAGGATGGTGTCATCTGCATATCTGACGTTATTGATATTTCTCCCAGCAATCTTGATTCCAAAATGTTGTATAAATAGTTTTAAAATGTTCAGTGAGGTGTCTGGAATTCCAGGGTCTGACCTGCGTCTTGATCTCTGATTTGTATCTTATACTGTGCAGATTCTCATGCAAGGCAAAAACCCAGGAATAGCTTGGAAGTATGCACTTCCCAAGGTCACGAATGGAACTCTGCCAGCCTCAGAAAGACACAGCTACGCCTGGAGCACAGTGCAGACAGATTGCTCCGTCTCCTGTGGGGGAGGTAGGTTTCCCAATACTGTCTTCCACGTCTTCTCTTAAAACAGGTTCTTCCACTCCAGACCTCTTTCAGTTGTCTGGTTGAAATAAGCGACAGAAGAACTATCTTTATGAGAACTGTCACTATTTAGAGGGAAAAAAATCAAATATTATTTGTACTCTTTGGAGATTTTCCTATGTATTAATAGAAAGGAACCAACTCAAGCAAATCTCAAGTCAACTACAGCCAGGACTCGAAAGTGATGCATCTGAAACTTCCAGCGGGGGGGAAATATAAAACACGTGTCCCTTTGTTCTAAATATGAGGAGTGATGGGTTGCTATGTCTGCCAACAGTTTTCTTTCTTTCTGTCCTGGCTTTTTTGTTGTTGTCAACTTTTCAGGGGGAGTTAGAGAAGGTAGGCGATAGGCAGTGAAAACACAGGCCAGGAGGGCTTAAGGCAGCGAGCTAACACATGGAGGAGGAGTAGTCTGTCCCCCAGGGGTGATGTCAGCAGAAACTCTGCAGGCAAGTGGATTCAATCTGAGAAATAACCCATGTAAGGAAGGAAGAGTCACAGCCACCCCCTCAGTGAGTAGAGGGAGACATTTTATTTAGACCTAAGAATATCACGTATTTGTTGGTAAGTCAGTCTTTGTCACACTTGCCCCTTTGGGAAGAAGGCTGAAAGTCCGTAAGTAAGTCCAGGACATGGAACCAACGCGTGAAGGTTGGTCTCTCACTTCCTCATGCTCAGAGTGCCCGGGGACAGCAGGGCTTTCTACGGCGTCCTTCCCACTGGGCGAAACAGGGCGTCTTGGGACCAGGGACAGCAGAAATAGAGAAAACAAAGAAATCCTTATGTCTCTGAGGCCTGGGCTTTGGCTGCCCGTGCTAGCTAACAAAGCAGGAGGATTACTTCTTTTTCTAAAAGATAGAATAACTTAACTATATTTGATATATTTATAAATATATATATAATATGCATATTATATACATATATTTAACATATAAATGATTAATATTTTAATAATTCTTAATAAACAGGAATATATTTTCATTAATACACATTTTAAAAGCAATATGCTATAAAGAAGAAAATAATCTCCCACAATCCTTTAATCAGCAGTAGCCAACGTTAATACTTTGGTCTATATCATTCTATTCTTTTTCTCAAGCAAACGTAAAAAATGCATGTGTTTTACATACTCAGACACACGCCACACAAATCATTTGATCTTTTTTTAAGGAACAGAAACCATGCTATAGCCATGTTTATGCTCTTTTTCATGTAGTGTTTGAGTGTAATCAGTTGTTCATACATTGAATGGCCTTTAAGATCATTTTCAGTAATTTTTTGGTGTCCAGGGAATGCAGACTTTCTTGGAAAGGAGAAAGAGTCCATTTTCCACTTACAGGGAATAAATACAATCAAAGGGATGACGTTGGACAAATGCATTGTGGGATTCTGGCTTGCCTTGAATTAGCAACCCCTTCATGTGACTCATAGACCATGGTGTGTCTGAGGCATAAGAGGGGTCCAAATGAATACATTCTCCAGAAGCAAACTCTCAACTGTAGAGAGTCCTGATGTTTTGATCAGTTCCTCCTGAACATAATACAGAAGGAAATGGCAACCCACTCCAGTGCTCTTGCCTGGAAAATCCCTTGGACAGAGGAGCCTGGTAGGTTACAGTCCATAGGGTTGCAAAGAGTTGGACACGACTGAGCGACTTCACTTTCCTTTTCCTGAATATAAACCCACTTCAACCTAATCATTCTAGCAGGAGTAACTTTTCATTGTTGCTCAGATTCCATTTTAAGGAAAAGTCCATGTGAATAGAAACAATTAAAAGAGGAGGCAGGCTTCCTATATGGGGAGCTGTCAAATACAGTTACTGACAGAAAACTGTACACCTCCGATGAGAGGTCCTAAAATGAACATTGAAAGCCAGGCAGTAGGGTGAACCATCAGAAATAAAAAACAGAGTCGTATAAACAGGGATGAATACATGGTTGGTGAGTGCAAGTTTCCATTTATATATGTACCACAGTTTTATGGAAGTAAAAGTTGCTTCATGAAAATGCAGAATCTTAGAGTTTCCACAATTAATTCACCCGTGACTGTTCTTTGAAGAACATTTTTCATTAGATATGTGCAATGGAAGTTAAAACTTGTGAGACATTTCCCTTTACAGCGGCCCTGTTTTCAAAAGGTCGTTTTTTATCACTGTGTGACTCTAGAATCCATGGTGGTCTCGAAAACTAAGAAGCTGCATGTTAAAAATATTAAACTATGTAAGCAGTTATCTCGGGAGAGGTGGAGATAGAAGTGGGATTCACATGTGTTGTAGATGTTTTCAAATAAAGTGTTTTGACACAATATTTGGATTCTGTCTTCAGTAAAATATCAGAACCCTGGTACATGGGAAGCTAAACTTGGAAACTAAATGGCATTGGTTATCTGTAGTTTTCACTTGGTAACTGTTGATGTCTTATTAGGTTACATAAGTGTCAAGGCTGTTTGCTTACGAGATCAAAACACTCAAGTCAATTCCTCATTCTGCAATGCAAAAGCCAGGCCAGCAACTGAACCCAAAGTGTGCAACGCCTTCTCCTGCCCTGCCTAGTAAGTCACCTGGGACTGTCTCTCTGGTTGTGCTTGCACTTGTTACTTTATTGTTGATATGCGATGATCGAAGCCACTGTCAATGCCTCTGGTCAAAAGTGATTCAAAGATAGAAAGACTAACCCTCACCTTCTAAAAAGTCAATAGAAGAAAGAGACGATAGTTGGCATTAAAATATGTAACTTGAAAAACATAAATTTACTTTAAACGTTCAGACCCTGTCTATGCCAGTGTAATCCTGGGGTTTAAAAAAAAAAAGGCATAAAGGCATCTTTTTTTAACCTTTAGAGACCTCTCTTCTCTGAACTAAATCAAACAGATATTTAAATAACACAGAAACCTATATTAGCTAAATTTCCCTGTGGTTGTGCACTCAAGTTTTATAGAGTCATCCAAAAATTTAAAAATCGTATTACTGTGCAACCCATGAAACCTCACATGCAAATTACCCAGTAGCAAGACACAAAGTCAAAAGGCAGGACTGCAGCCCGAGTGGTAACCCCATTTTTGATGAGGACACTCTGTGGGGATCTCAGTGGGTTTGCGATGGGATTGATTTTAGCCACGCTATTGTTTGAACACTAATTTTAATGTTCCCAAGCCAAATGGAGTCTCTTCTGGTTTGAGTTATCTCCTGCCAAATATATTTATATAGAGTTGACAGTTTCTTCTGAAGCAATGCTGCGCTCGCTGATCTCCCTGATCATCTTAATAAGCAGTGTTTGCTTTGTGGTGATGCAGTTATATCGTGCAATCTATTTTTCCTTGTAAAGAGTGTATGTCATAATTGTTTGGGGCTTCAGCTACCCACCAATCCCCTATGCCCAACTGTCAACTCGGGTTTTCTCTTAGAATTTGGAACCAGCTGTATCCTGAACACAAAAAGGAGAAAGAAATTTGAGGGGCTTCTGTGGATTCATCTTTTGCCAAGAAATGTCTGGCTCTAAACATATCCAGTGGCCCTAATAACCATATCAAACCTTGTGGAATAATCTGTCCTTTAGATGGGTTTGTGTATGTTTACATACATGTAGGGATTAAGCGTCTGAATGCAGAGTTCCAAAGAATAGCAAGAAGAGATAAGAAAGCCTTCTTCAGCGATCAATGCAAAGAAATAGAAGAAAACAACAGAATGGGAAAGACTAGAGATCTCTTCAAGAAAATTATAGATACCAAGGGAACATTTCATGCAAGGATGGGCTTGATAAAGGACAGAAATGGTATGGACCTAACAGAAGCAGAAGATATTAAGAGGAGGTGGCAAGAATACACAGAAGAACTGTACAAAAAAGATCTTCACAACCCAGATAATCACGATGATGTGATCACTAATCTAGAGCCAGACATCTTGGAATGTGAAGTCAAGTGGGCCTTAGAAAGCATCACTACGAACAAAGCTAGTGGAGGTGATGGAATTCCAGTTGAGCTGTTTCAAATCCTAAAAGATGATGCTGTGAAAATGCTGCACTCAATATGCCAGCAAAGTTGGAAAACTCAGCAGTGGCCACAGGACTGGAAAAGGTCCGTTTTCATTCCAATTCCAAAGAAAGGCAATGCCAAAGAAGGCTCAAACTACCACACAATTGCACTCATCTCACACACTGGTAAAGTAATGCTCAAAATTCTCCAAGCCAGGTTTCAGCAATACGTGAACCGTGAACTCCCTGATGTTCAAGCTGGTTTTAGAAAAGGCAGAGGAACCAGAGATCAAATTGCCAACATCTGCTGGATCATGGAAAAAGCAAGAGAGTTCCAGAAAAACATCTATTTCTGCTTTATTGACTATGCCAAAGCCTTTGACTGTGTGGATCACAATAAAATGTGGAAAATTCTGAGAGAGATGGGAATACCAGACCACCTGACCTGCCTCTTGAGAAATCTGTATGCAGGCCAGGAAGCAACAGTTAGAACTGGACAAGGAACAACAGACTGGTTCCAAATAGGAAAAGGAGTCCGTCACGGCTGTATATTGTCACTGTGCTTATTTAACTTCTATGCAGAGTACATCATGAGAAACGCTGGACTGGAAGAAACACAAGCTGGAATCAAGATTGCCGGGAGAAATATCAATAACCTCAGATATGCAGATGACACCACCCTTATGGCAGAAAGTGAAGAGGAACTAAAAAGCCTCTTGATGAAAGTGAAAGAGGAGAGCGAAAAAGTTGGCTTAACGCTCAACATTCAGAAAATGAAGATCATGGCATCCGGTCCCATCACTTCATGGGAAATAGATGGGGAAACAGTGGAATCAGTGTCAGACTTTATTTTTTTGGGCTCCAAAATCACTGTAGATGGTGACTGCAGCCATGAAATTAAAAGACGCTTACTCCTTGGAAGGAAAGTTATGACCAACCTAGATAGTATATTCAAAAGCAGAGACATTACTTTGCTGACTAAGGTCCATCTAGTCAAGGCTATGGTTTTTCCTGTGGTCATGTATGGATGTGAGAGTTGGACTGTGAAGAAGGCTGAGTGCCGAAGAATTGATGCTTTTGAACTGTGGTGTTGGAGAAGACTCTTGAGAGTCCCTTGGACTGCAAGGAGATCCAACCAGTCCATTCTGAAGGAGATCAGCCCTGGGATTTCTTTGGAAGGAATGATGCTAAAGCTGAAACTCCAGTAATTTGGCCACCTCATGAAAAGAGTTGACTCACTGGAAAAGACTCTGATGCTGGGAGAGATTGAGGGCAGGAGGAGAAGGGGACGACAGAGGATGAGATGGCTGGATGGCATCATGGACTCGATGGACGTGAATCTGAGTGAACTCCGGGAGATGGTGATGAACAGGGAGGCCTGGCGTGCTGCGATTCATGGGGTCGCAAAGAGTTGGACACGACTGAGCAACTGAATTGATTGATTGATTGATTGATAGGGATTGTCAAAACACTTGAATGGCAAGCTACTATCTTCTTATTTAAAGCCTCCTTTCCACCATTATTGACCAACCCCATGGACTATACAGTCCGTGGAATTCTCCAGGCCAGAATACTGGAGTGGGTAGCTGTTCCCTTCTCCAGGGGATCTTCCCAACCCAGGGATCGAACCGAGGTCCTCTGCATTGCAGGGAGATTCTTTACCAGCTGAGCCACAGGGGAAGCCCAAGCAAAGACAGGGACCCCGTTTGTATGTACATCCATGAAGAGGGAAAGCATTGGTAATGCTTAACTCCTAGAACTTTCCTGATGACCCCATGTATTAACAGAAATAGTACTCTGTGCAGTGACCAAGTTCTCTGGCTATATGAAAGCAGAGCTTCCCCTGCAATGACCACAGAGCTGGAGCAGTGGAATTTTTCGCTGTGTTTCCCTTTCTGCCACCTCTTACTTATCACAGTATTTCCTGTCGAGTAATGGGATCTTTTAGGGACTGTTCTTCAGCAGGGATATACTAGGTGTCAGGCCTTAGACCATTAGAATTCTAAGGACAGAGGCGCTCATCTGATCTAAGCCCATTATTTTCCCTGTAACAACCATGGGATATGCCCTGAGAGCATGCCTGGTCCTCAGTTCAGGACTGGAAAATGGAGATGAGTAATTAGTAGTTGCTGCCACTGGAGAAAGAAATGGCAACCCACGCCAGTGTTCTTGCCTGGAGAATCCCAGGGACGGGGGAGCCTGGTGGGCTGCCGTCTATGGGGTCTCACAGAGTCGGACACGACTGAAGTGACTTAGCCGCAGCAGCCATCAGAGAACCCACCATCTAATGGAAGAGGTGGATGTGCAAATAACTGAGATGCCACGAGATGCATGCTGTAAGAGCGACAGATGTAGAGAAAGCAGTAAGGGGACTCCCCTGGTGGGCCGGTGGGCCGGTGGTCAGGACTCCACGCTTCCATGGCAGGAGGCATCACAGTTTGATCCCCGGTTGGGGAAACTAAGATCCTGAAATGGAGAGTGAGCCTGGGGCCCGCGTGTGGAGAACCAAGCGTGTCACAAAAAAGTGTGTTACGCTCTTTCTAGTACTTTTCCAAATTCATCATATTTGCCACATAAGGAAAGAAACTTGAATTTGGCAGACAAAAATGCCACCCTTATAGGCAAATGTTAAAACCAATACTCTCATGATAATAGATGTCTTTTCTTTGCCTCTTACTGGAAGGTAAAGTGTTGTACAAATGTAAGGAACCATTTGCTATCAGCTTTCTTTCACTAAATTAGATAACATGGATTATGCAGTGTTTTAGAATACTTGTAATCCTAGAACTTGTATGGCAGGTTCTCTAGACCAACAGAAAGGTGTTTAACCTCACAGCTCGGACTTTGGGGTTGGGGAGCCAGAGCAAAAATCGCAGGACTAGGCAAATGCATGGAGAAGGCAATGGCACCCCACTCCAGTACTCTTGCCTGGAAAATCCCATGGATGGAGGAGCCTGGTAGGCTGCAGTCAATGGGGTCACTAAGAGTCAGACACAACTGAGTGACTTCACTTTCACTTTTCACTTTCATGCATTGGAGGAGGAAATGGCAACCCACTCCAGTGTTCTTGCCTGGAGAGTCCCAGGGATGGGGGAGCCTGGTGAGCTGCCATCTATGGGGTCGCACAGAGTCGGACACGACTGAAGCGACTTAGCAGCAGCAGGCAAATGCAGTAATGCAGAGGTATAACAAAAACATATTTGGTCTTCGTGATGTTTTATGTTTTCAAATAATGCTTAGAACATTTGTGAACAGTTTCTGGACTCTGCTGCTTTGAAGTGTGTCACCATCTTATCTGGTGGATCTTTTTAATGCTAGGCCTTCGAGTCAGACAATTTCAGTTAATCCAAGGTGATTGTTGAAAAGGATTCACGGTTTCAGATGATCACTCTTTAGCGTACACCAAGTCTCAGATACAACAGCTGTGAAAAAAGTGAGCTCAAAATCTTGAAATAAGGAACTTGAGGTTATTCCTCCAACGCAACCATAGAGTTTAAGGGTAATCAGAAAAATAGGTTGGGGGAACGGCCTATTTAGAAACATTCTTGGTGAGACCTTCTCTCAATATGTCTCTCTTTTGCATGTGTGAACGCACAAGCGCGCACACGCACGCACCTCTCCCTTCTTCATTGATCTTGTATCAATAGTCTCATTAATATACTTTGTATTAACTTCTGTTATAGAAATGATCAGAAAGTATTGCCTTGATGTGTTCACACAGCCACCACTTCCACAGGCAACTTCATGGGAAGAGCCTGGCTTCATTCATTTTTTCCAACCCTAATGCCTGGGAGAGTCTCTGGCACAGGGTTTAAGATCCCGGTAAATTAGACTGAATCACTCAGAGTTCCAAACAGCACACATTTCTTCGCCTGATGGCAGGAATGTATTTTTCCCCAGAACTATGGGGTAATAGACCGTGTAGGCTTGCAAATCTATAGAAGAAGAATCAGTTATTGGTTGTTGGTTCTGCGGTAAAGGCTTCCAGCAGGTGGCTAATCTTTCACAGTAACTGCTTTGGCATTGATGATGCAGAGTCTTAGCTTCCCCGGAAGTAATCCCATCTCTCCCTGAAAGCTGGAAGCCGGGCGAGTGGAGCGCCTGCAGCAGGTCGTGTGCGGGAGGCCAGCAGAGCCGGAAGGTGCAGTGCATCCAGAAGAAGCCCTTCCAGGAGGAGGAGGCGGTCCTGCACTCTCTCTGCCCGGTGAGCACGCCCACTCAGGTTCAAGCCTGCAACAGCCATGCCTGCCCTCCGGAATGGAGCCCTGGGCCCTGGTCTCAGGTAAGTGGGAATTACTGGAGTCGTGAGTCCTGTTCCCTGGGAAAAAGGAGGGAGACGAAAATACAGGTGGTGTCTGCTTCCCCCCAGAGGATCTCAGCCGCTTACACCTTCATGGGAATCACACCCAGTCATGTGAATGGGCATTTTAATTAGCATCCTTCCTGATTTTTAGCCTTTTTGGTGATGGCCATGCAGCCAGATAGGTGGCGCTAGTGGTAGAGGACCCACCCATTGGAGACGATGGCCCTGGATTCAGAAGCAGATGAAAATTTTTACCTTTCTGGTAAAAGAAAGTCACAAATATAAATAAGAATTCTGTTGAATGAGAATTAACCACCTAGATGTTAGCACCATGGATGAATGGCATTCCGTGGTGCAGAGCCATGGTCTGACGTCAGACATATTTGCTCATCTCCGCAACTTGGCAGGTGGCTGACTCATCATGTGAGTCTCAGACGCCTTCCCTTTAAAATGGGGTAATAGCAAGAGGACCACTGGGAAGTCTCACCCTTCGTATTTGTAAGGGAGATGGAGACAGGATGCTGATATTATCAGACTTAGCCAACCACAACAGAGAACATTTAATGCCTTCTGCGTGATGAAACACATAAGTATATACCAGAGCCTATATCACATAACCTTCTAACCACCCCATGAGATAATTTCTGTCCTGGCTTTCAGAGCTGTGGTTCAAAAGCTGTTGAGATCACTTAGAAGACTTTTGAACCACACATCTGAAAACCAGGGAATAATTTGCTGCCTTCCTTATTTCGCAGGTCTTATGAAGGTCAAGATGGTAGGAATAGAAGAGCATTAGCCGGCCATGCAAAGTTATTCCCAAACATTTGATGAGCGTTGACTTAATTTTCCCTGAGAGTTAGCACAGTGCCCAGCCTAGAGATAGCAGAGGGCAAGACAGATAGACAAGACAGACAGTAGGGCAAGAGCTGGACACCCCCAACCCATTGCTGTCAGGCATACTTCTATGATTCCCCTTGTCCAAATCACTGAAAATCCTCTTTAGCCAAATGCCCAGACTGACTCTGCTTTGTGCCAGAGACAGACACAGTTACAGCAACAAATAGGCCTTGGACCGTTTTCCAGGTTGTTATCATGTGTGCTGTGCACAGAAACCCTCTCTTCTCCATGAAGACTAAAACCTGTCTTCAGACCTGGGACACCACAGCAGCCCCTGGGTGTTCAGATTGTTGAAGGAGACCTAATCTGGACTCAGAATCTCTGGATGGAGGAGATTTCTTCTGCTGACTACAAGGAATTTTATTGGGCATTTGGTCCTGGTGCTTAAAAATAGCTTTGTAAACCCTGCATCAGTGCTTTTCCAAGCATTTACCTGCAACACGGTCACTGGAGACTGGCATCTAATGGCTTTTTCCTTTTTAATCTCGAGTGTTCTAAGACCTGTGGGCGAGGAGTGCGGAAGCGTGAAGTCACGTGTAGACGCGCTGCCCTGGCAGAGGCTGTGCCCGAGAGCGCGTGCGCCGGCGCCCCGAGACCGGACTCGCAGGAGGGCTGCGTGCTCGGACGCTGTCCCAAGAACAGCCGGCTCCAGTGGCTCATCACTTCGTGGAGTGAGGTAGGAGGTCAGATTCACTCCTGGGGGGTTCTGAAATGCTCAGCCCATCCACCAGCATCTGGAGGCTTGCACACATACACCAGGTAGCTACTTACTGTTCATCCTTCCCCACTGATTTCTCCATAAAATCCCGATTATAAAGCACCCATCTCAGTGATGAAGCAATGCCTGGATGGTGGAGGTACCAAGCTAAAGAAAGTGTGTGTATAAAAACACAGGGAAGGCGAGCGGAGTGCTGTGATGGGGTCTGTGATTGCCTCGGAGAGCTTAACCTTGGCAGAAGAGATTCCCAGGGAGAGTGAGCCTGAGGGATGAGCAGGAATCTGGCAAAGATGGAGTCGGGGCTCTTCAGACAGAGGGTGCCCCCTGTATGGGCAGAGCTGGGAGAGTATGACACAGAAGGAATGAGTGGGGATGGGTAGAAGGTGGAAGCTTCATTGGGCACAGATCATGATTGTGTGGGGTGGCAGACTAGAAATATATCCTGTTAACATTGGGGGAGCTAATTAAAATTTTAAATAAAGCAGTGGAACAATCAGGGTTTCATTTCAGAGAGGATCCCAAGCCCGGAGCCGGGAAAGGCGGATGCAAACGAAAGATGAAATATTTCAGAGATGGAGGAAAGCTGGGTCCTGGAGAGTCCTTTCTTTCTTTCCTTCTTTGGAGGATAATTACAGTATTGTGATGGGTTTTGCCATACATCAGCGTGAATCTGCCATCGGTTACACATGTCACTTCCATCCTGGAACCCCTTTCTGCCTCCCTGCCCACCTGACCCCTCCAGGTTGTCAATGCATCGGGCTTTGGGTGTACTGCGTCATCCGTCAGACGCGCTGGTTATCTCTTTTACATATGGTAATATTTATGTTTCAGTGCTGTTCTTTCAAATCATCCCACCCTGTCCTCTCACCGAGTCTAAAAGTCTGTTCGTACGTCTGGGTCTCCTTTGCTGCGCTGCACGCACGATGGCCAGTACCATCCTTCTATTCCCTATATATGCGTTAATATACAGTGTTTGTCTTTTCTGAGAGTTCTTAAAGAGGCCGGTGGGCACCTTCAGGCATCTGTTGGGCAGGGAGAGGGAAGTCTTGAAGATGCCTCCTAGACTCCTAGCTTGGGACACTCATTTGAGTTCTTAGGCAGAGGAAAGGTGAGCAGAGGTCAAACCGGAAGTACGCATCAGTGACCCCTAAGGCGAGGTCTCTGCTCTTACGAAGTCCACGTCTAGTGAGCAAGACAGTGGCCAAGAAAGAAAAAGGTCGCTGGTGGGATTGGGGGCGGGCGTCCAGTGGAGGAGGGGCCGCTGTCCCAGCAGCTTTGGTTTCTCCCATCAGTGCCCTTCCCTTCTGTGTGGCTAAGTGCAGAGCAGGGCGCCTGTCTCTCCCCTCCTCTCTCAGTTTCTTTAAGAGACGTTATAACCAAATGGCTAAAGGCTTGGGCTTGAGTCACAGGCAGCCTTCAGTGATGACTACAGATCCGACCTCGGGCTAACCCTCCCTTTCCTCTTCCGCACAGTGGAGCGCGCACTGGCAGCTCCCTCACAGAGCTGCTGCAAGTAGGAAGCTCAGTGTCACCCTTCTTTATTTATTGAAGTATAGTTGATTTACAGTGCTGCGCTGGGTTCTGCCGCGCAGCAAAGTGACGCAGCTGTAAACACGTACACACTCTTTTCTCTGTTCTTTTCCATTATGTTTGTCCCGGGAGATTGGGTCCAGTTTCCTGTGCTGTATACCGTAGGCCCTTGTGTGTCCATTCTAAGTGTAATGGGCTGCATCTGTGAACCCTGCTGTATACCGTAGGCCCTTGTGTACCCATTCTAAGTGTAATGGGCTGCATCTGTGAACCCCAGGCTCTCAGTCCGTCCCCCTCCCCCCTTCATTAGGCAGCCACAGGTCTGTGTCTGTGAGTCAGTTTCTCTTTCGTAGATATTCTTTTGTGCCATATTTTAGATTTCACGTGTAAATGATATTGTGTGGTGGTAGGTTGCTTCTGTCTTTCTGACTTCCCTTAGTAGGGTGATCTCTGCGTTCATCCATGTTGCCGCCAATGGCCTGACCTCATTCTTTTTTAAGGCTGGGTGGTGTTCCGTTATATAGGTGGACCACATCTGCTTTACCCATTCTTTGTTCCTTTCCTTTTCTTCTGGTGGTTTAATGGTTTCCTTTTAATTTATGCTTGTGTTCTTTTTGGTTTCTGTGAATTATACTATGGTTTTGTGGTTGCCCTGTTTTTCAAGTATGTTAACCCCTCTCTGTATCTGCTTGCTTTAGACAGGTAGTCATATAGGTTCAAACACATTCCAAAAAAAAAAAAAATCGCCTTCTTGCTCTCCTTCCCCACATTTTACGATTTTGATGTCCCTTTTTTTCCCATTTTCTTGTGTATCCTTTGTTGCTCGTGTGTGTCGCTGCTCTCACAGATAGTTTTTTCCTTTTGATCTGTATGCTGGCTACTTTAGGTGGATTTACTCTCCGTTTGTGATTTCCTCCTTCCTGTATCTTCTTGCTGCTTATCTGTTTAGAGAAGACCTTTCAGAATTTCCTTTATGAGAGGGTTAGTACTGCAGTATCCTTTTAGCTTTTGCTCATCTGAGAAATTCTTTTGAATTTGAAATGGTAGCCTTGCGGGGTGGAGGATCCTAGGACTTTGCGGCCTGAGCAGACAATGGGGAGAAGGACCCTCCGACGGCAGCCCACCCCCTTCCGCGCCTGGCCGCGGTGGTGCCTTTCCTCTCCGGTGTAAGGCGGGCGGTGAGCCACGCTTCTTCCATCCTCCCGTGGCTGCAGTCCCCTTACCGTCTGCCCATCACCACCCGGTCCTCCCCCAGGTCTGCCCTCAGGAGCCTCAGCACCTGCCCAGGCCCGCAGGGGAGCGTCTGAGGCCGGCAGCACCCTGCGTCTCTCTCCGCTCTGCCCTCTACGCCCTGCTTGCTGCGCCCTCCTTCAGAGCTCCCCTGAGTCCTGGTTGACCTCCCTGCTGGTGGGGGGCTTCCCAGGGTACAGAAAGCTTTCCCCTTTCACAGCGCCCTCCCCAGGTGCAGGTCCTGGCCCAATTCCTCTTTTTTTTCTCCCTTTTGTCCTACCTGGTTTTGTGCAGATTTTCTTACCCTTTCGGGGGTCTGAGGTCTTCTGCCAGCGTTTGCTAGATGCTCTGTGAGACTCGTTCTGCACGTAACTCTAGTTTTGATGTCTCGGGGAAGAAGGGGAGCACGACCACGTCCTGCCTCTCTGCCATCTTGATCTGATCCCTAGCCTTCGTGATTGATGATGGTTACGCTGATGTCATTTCTTACTGCTTTCTGCAGTTCATCAAGGCCCTGTACAGTATCCCACAATACTGTTTAAAATATTGAAAAACGGGTTTTCCCTAATGCCATTTGCAGCCACACGGATGAACCTAGAGACTGTCGTGCTGAGTGAAGTAAGTCAGAGAAGAATATCCTGTGACACCCCTTCTATGTGGAATCTAAAGACAAATGAACTTACGAAATAGAAAGACTCACAGACTTGGAGAACAAGCTTATCGGTGCCTAGGGAGAAGTGATAGTTAGGGGGTTGGGGACCAGCCTGTACACACTGCTGTACTGAGAACAGATGACCGACAAGGACCTCCTGTAGGGTGCAGGGAACTGCTCAGTGTTACCTGGCAGCCTGGTTGGGAGGGGAGTTGGGGTACGTGTATACATATGGCTACCTGTATTTATTTATATGGCTGAGTTCCTTTGCTGATCACCTGAAACTATCACAACATTGTTTATCACTGTACCCCAATACAAAATTAAAAGTTTTGAAAAAGAAAACGTGTATAGTGGAAGTAAGGAAATATTTAAATAAAATAGCAGTCAGTCACATAAAAAAACAAAACAGGTTTTTCTCAGACTTATTTCATCAGCCTCCATCCTCTTTTTGTTTTTTCTTGCCATAACGCAGCTTCAGTGTATATCCTAGCTGAAGCGAGAGGCAGGTAAAGATGAAAGACAGTTGCTTGTTTATGTGGTTCTTCCCCTGAACTGCCTGTAAGCCCAGTCCCTGTGCCCTGCCTCCTGCCCTGGACCGACCGCTACACGGAGACCCTGACCTCATCGTCTGCTGGTCTCGTCTTTCTCACGGGCTCTGTCTCGCTCTCCTGTGTGCCGTGTCATGGCAGGGCCTGCCTTTATTTTGTGGTGCTGAGCCATGCTGTGACCTTGGGAAAGTGACTCCAATCCTCCGGCTTCTGTAGCGTGCGGGACTTGAGGCACTGCCTTCAGGAGGTGGTAGGCTGTGGCTGACCTGCCCTAGTCCCATCCCTCTGATTACACGTGGACGGTGGAGCCGGCACCCTGACGCCTCCTTTCTTGGCCCCCAGTGTTCCGTGAGCTGTGGTCTGGGAGTGAGGAAGAGGGAGGTGAAATGCAGCGAGAAGGCCTTCCAAGGCAAGCTGATAACTTTCCCCGAGCGAAGGTGCCGCAATATTAAAAGACCAAACCTGGACTTGGAGGAAACCTGCAACCGGGGGGCGTGTCCAGCCCGTCCAGGGTACAGTCTGGCCGCTGGGTGGTATTCATCGCCATGGCAACAGGTGAGCACGCAGAGACTGAGGGGGGCAAAGTTAAGCGAGATTCCATTTACAACTGCTGTTGTTAGGGACCTGTCCGACCGACCTGAGTCCCTGGGCAGGTTCTAGCATCGGTGAGCCTCCATTTTTACATCTACAAAACTGAGATGATAATATTGTGCAGAGTTGGGTTTTTTCTCTTCTTTTATTTTTAGTGAATAAGTAATACAAAGCAGTTAGTCCCAAGGTACTGCTAATGTTCATAGTTGCTGCTGCTATTAAAACCACCGCTAGAGTCTTCCGTGGTTTAGAAATGCTGCTATGTCTTGACTGACTTGCTTCTCGTGTTTCTGAGTGATATCAATAACGGCTGGCATTTGTCAAGCCATTCCTATGCACTGTGTTACGTCCTGTACACGCACCTATCTCCTCCCTCCATCCTGGAGGTGATGCTGTGTGCCTAGTCGCTCAGTCGTGCTTTATGACCCCATGAACTGTAGCCCACCAGGCTCCTCTGTGCAAGGGATTTTTCAGGCCAGAATATTGGAGTGAGTTTGCCATTTCCTCCTCCAGGGGATCTTTTTGACCCAGGGATGGAACACACGTGTCTTGTATCTCATGCACTGCAGGCAGATTCTTTACCAGCTGAGCCACTGGGGAAGTGGTCTTATCTGTGGGTTTTATTGTCCCTGTTTTGTGGATGAGGCTAAAGCTCAGAGTTAGGCAGCTGATCAGCCAAGGACACACAACTTTTAAACTCAGATGTTACAGGTGTCCTTTTCCTCAGAAGACTTGGAAGAAACTTTAGATGCATTGGTTTGATGCTTATGAGCTGGGATTGGTTTGTGATGCTGAGTCTGAGCGAACAACATGTCCTCAGGAATCCAAAGCTATGGTTTGGTTGACCCTTGCATTGTTATAGCTAACAGGTGTTACATAGCTCTTCAGAAAAAACACCTCTAGCTTGAGAGGTGCTGCCAGCCTCACCATGAAATTGGATTTCTTTTTAAATTTTCTACCATTATTTTACTCATTTAACAGACTTGGAAATTGATTCATGCAGAATTATTTAGATCAGATATAAGCAAATAATTACCAGTGGCAAACCTTCTCCCCCTCCTGTGGCCTGATTTTGTGGATAAACTCCATTAGACACAGCCATCCTCATTTGTGTGTGCTGTCCACGGCTGCGTTAGTGCAGAGGTGAGTGGCTACAACAAAAGTCGTACGGCCCATAAAGCCTAAAATACCATTGTGAGACGAGAGGTCCCCACACAGCAGAGTAGGGGTTTGCAGGCACGCTGAAATAATGGCTATTTGCAGAACAGCAATTGAGGACCAAGACCAGAACCTGCCCTGATGGCTCAGATGGTAAAGAGTCTGCCTGCCACGCAGAAGACACAAGTCCCCTGGAGGAGGGCATGGCACCCCGCTCCAGTACTCTCGCCTGGAGAATCCCACAGACAGAGGAGCCTGGCGGGCTGCAGTCTGTGGGGCTGCAAAGAGTCAGACATGACTGACTAACACATTCACCGGAAAAGAGCTTCTACAACTGAAGATATAAGAAGGAACCACGATGAGATGGGTGGGAGAGACAAAGCCGAGGGCACATTTCAGAGAAAGATCACACTTGCAGAGCTTGTCCCCCAGGAGCAGGGGGTCTGCACGAGGAGGACGAGCCCTCAGAAGCTTTGGGCTTGCAGGCGAGTGGAGCTCACGTTCAGGCGTCCCAGCGCGCTGTGGGAAACAGACGCACCGCTCCTGCAGGATGTGCTTTGAGCTCTCGGGCAAAGCAACGCTGAGAAAGGCGCAGACCTGCCGCCGATCCTGCAGAGTCTTCTGGAGAAGACGTCAGCTGGAACACACGCTGGGGCAGAGACAGTGGCATCAGACTCTCTGGGGGCCCGTCCTGCCGCGAGCACCATTCTGTAATCCCCACTCCAGCTCCTTAGCCCGGAGTCCCCAGGCCAAGCCCAGCCTCCCAGTGAGCATGCTGTAGCTGCAGACTCAGCCTCTCCCGCCAGCAGAGGGACCCCAGCCCTCCACGGCGGGACCCAGCCCGCCCACCAGCAGAGGGACCCAGCCCGCCCACCAGCAGAGGGACCCCAGCCCGCCCACCAGCAGAGGGACCCAGCCCGCCCACCAGCAGAGGGATCCCAGCTTCAGGACAACCGCGGCCCCACCAGCGGCCCGCACCAGCTCGGAGGCACCTCGGCTGCCTGCAGCCCAGGGATCCAGCCCCACACAAGCTCCGAGACATGCTGGACCTTGCAGCGGCTGTGTCAGAAAACGGCCCCCGGACCGCCACCTCCAGGGCCGGCCACCCACTCTGGGCTCTGCCGCTGGACCCAGGACCCGGCCTTGCCTGCCCTGGGCTGGCACTCACTCCAGGACCTGGCTGAGTGCTTCAGGAGGCGGCATCTCCCCCACTGGCCCCACCGCAATTAAACCCATGCACTTAGGGGCGATTAATCTGCAACGGAGGAGGCCGTTGTATGCAGTGGAGAAGACAGTACCGGGGTTAGTGGCACTGGGGAAAATACCACAGCACGTAAAGGAAAGTGATGAGTGCATTTTCTCATACCGTGTACAACATAAGCTCGAATGGATTAAAGACTGAACTGTCAGACCAGAAACCATAAAACTCCTAGAAGAAGACACGGAACATCCATGAATATAAAGTGGAGCAGTATTTCCTTTGGATCTGCCTCCTTTGGCAAGAGAAACTAGAGCAAAACTAAATAAAGGGTGTCTAACTAAACTTAAAGACTTGTTCCCAGCAAAGAAATCCATGGACAAAATGACAGCCTACTGGCTGGGAGAAAATATTGGCAAATGTTTGTGAAAAATAAGGGGATAATATCTGAAACATATAAACACCTCAGTGTCAAAAGAACAAAACAACCCAATCAAAAGGGAGGCAGGCAGAAGAACTGAATAAACATTTTTTCCAATGCGATGCAGATGGCCAAAAAGTACGCAAAAAGATGCTCAGCCTTGCTAATCATCAGCGAAATGCAAATCACAACCACAGGGAAACACCGCCTGATACTGCTCAGTATTTATCGTCGCAAAGAACACAAAGGACAAGTGTTGGTGAGGGTGTGGAGGAAAGCCAGCTCTGTGTCCTGTTGGTGAGACTGTAAACTGGTACACTGGGGAAAACTGTATGGACATTCCTCAAAAAACTAAGACTAGAGCTACCTTTTGACCCAGCGGTTCAACTCCTATGTCGTATGTATCCAGAGAAAATGAAAGCACTAATTTAAAAAGACACACGCACCCCAGCATTCATAGCAGCATTGTTTACAGTAACCAAGACACGGAAGCAGACTAGGTGCGCATCAGCAGGTGTAATAAAGAATGAAATTTTGTCATTTGTAACAACATCAATGGACCAGGAGGGTATTATGCCTAGTGAAATTAGTCAGATGGAGAAAATCAAATACTGTTTATCACTTATGTGGAATAGAAAAAATGTAGCGAACAAACCAGTGATTACTGCAGGGCGAGAGGCATTAAGAGGCACAAACTACTATATATGATATGTATATATGTGTGTGTATATATATATATAATCTACAAAGACAAGGGATTAACCAATATTTTATAATAACCAGAAATGGAATATAATCTATACAAATTTTGAATCACTCTGTTGTATACCTGAGACTAACATAATATTGGACATCAACTATACCTCAATTAACAAAATAGTTACTGGCTTGTTCTTCACAAAAATAGTTAGCCATCTTCTGACTGAGATGATTTGATAACAGGGATCCAGCTATCTTTGAATTTAGAGCTAATTCCAAAACTCATACTCTTTTTACCGCAACATATTTTTTCCTCTCAGAAGCCATTCTGCATAGCGATGCTTGTCCCAGGTGGACGTCCTCACCTGTCCACAATAAAATAGGAAAAAATAATAAGGATAATGAGCTGGTAGTGAACTTTCTTTTAAAGCAAAATACATGTAAAGATTAATTTAAAGGGCTATCTTTTCTCTGATAATATTTTCTTATTTGTTCTTTTGTTAGGAAATATATTTATGTGTGTGCCTGGAAAAAAATTACTAGACAGTCTTTTTTAGTCTTTTTTTTACCTTCAGTTGGACAGTGAGATAATTGACTTTTCCAAAACACAATATCCACCACACTATCTCAGAATTTGGCTGGGCAGGGAGGACATAATTCCTAAGCTGTCTCAGAGCGTTATATTTCTTGGGCTGTCCAAGTTCTGAACCATCCCCTCCACTATTGTATCTGCAGAGGTTGCCTGGAATTCTTTAAATACTGTGATGAACTGGCTGGATGTGTGTGTATTCGCTTCCGCATTCCTGTGGCAGCTTCTGTATGCCTGGAACCTCTCTTCTGCCTGAGTTACTTGACTGGGAGACACAGGGTCTCGGGGGAAGCAGATAGCATTTGCCTCAGAGCCTTCTAATCAGATCAAATGGCTCCCAAAACGTGTTAGGAGAGTGGGTTCCTGTGCCCAGCTCTGGACAGTCCCTGTTTCATCGACAGGTGCCTTGGCAATGTCACGAGGCATGGAGGTTTCTTTCCCTGCTGTGAGTGGCATCGGGAAGGGCCCATTCCTGACCGCTTCCTCCCTCTCCTGCAGTGCACCGTTACCTGTGGCGGAGGGGTGCAGACGCGCTCGGTCCACTGCGTCCAGCAGGGCCGGCCTTCCTCGAGTTGCCTGCTGCGGCAGAAGCCTCCAGTGCTGCGGGCCTGTAACACCAACTTCTGTCCAGCTCCTGCCAAGAGAGGTAAAGGACCCTGCCACGCGCAAGTCGGTTTTCCTCCTCTCTGGAGTATTTGTCCAACACCTGCTGTATTCAGTTACGCAGCTCCTGCCCATACTCTAGAGGGTGCCTTTCACATCACAGTCGACGTGAGGAGCCCTTCTGAGAGGTGTGCAAGGTATACACATCCAGGGCAGTCCCTGATGGTGGTGAGCTCTAGCTGGTGCCAGGGATGGTGCGAGGAGGCTCTGGGGAAGGCTTCCCAGGAGAGGGCCTTGTCTCAGGCCTCCTGCCTGAGGCAGGTCTCCTTGTATCAAGAGGAGTAAAATGAGAAGGCAGACACGCAGGACACAGGCCCAGGCATTTCTTCCTGACCAAACACGGGCCTCTAGTTTTACTCAGGTGGGGATTCCTCCCAGTTCTCCCATCCCCATCCCCATCGCACGGGAGGATCCCTGGAAGTTACACTGAGGAGGGGGCCTAGCACAGAACGAGGACTTGTCTCCTCTCTGCAGGAGGCGGGTCCCACGTCCAGTGAGGGGACGAGGTCCCACAAGGGTAGTGGTGGTGGGAGTCGCTGGGTGTGAAGATCCAGCCAATGATACCTGTCAATTAGTTTGCATGTAGGATGTGAAGCTCGCTCTGGGGTTGTCCTTAATAGTGTAAACAAAATACCAGACTCATAACAGAGGCTCAAATAATCAGCTATTCAGTTCAGTTCAGTCGCTCAGTCATGTCCGACTCTTTGCGACCCCACAGGCTGCAGCACACCGGCCTCCCTGTCCAACTCCTGGAGTTTACTCAAACTCATGTCCATTGAGTCAGTGATGCCATCCTCTATTACACTCAGTAATCAGCTATTAGTAATCATTATTACAACTATAACCCAATGCAATACTTACTCTGACCACATCGTGAGACATCGCACATCTGATTCCTGACTTGCATCTAGCTTCCAGCAGAAGCTAGATGTTGAAATTCCATGCTTAGCTCAGGAGGGGTAAGTGGGGATAGTGCTGTGAGGCCCATGCTTTTTGTATCCTCCAGTACTTCCACTGCATCAATAGGATCACCTCTACTGTCTAAATAGAAGCTGATCCAGACGTCCATTCTGACTGATTAGGGTGCGTGCTAATGCACTGCAGTGTAAGACGCTGTACTGAAAAATAACTGAACTTGAAGATTATATATGTATAGACACATAGGCAAAGTCTTCCTCTCATGTGGCGCTTGTATCTCTGTTGATATACCCTAAACTAGTCTGCTGGTGCCTACCTCCACCCCGCCCCCATCTCAGTAAACATAGCCCCGTTCTTCTAGATGCCCAGGTCAAAATCCCGTAGCCATTCTTGATTCTCCTGTCTCACACTCTTTACCCACCTGTCAGCTAATCCTCTAGACTCCACCTTCAGAATATAACCAGGTCTTACTAGTAGGAAAGGAAAGAACAAGTCCATTTCATCCTTGTACCCAAGCGGAGACTTAGTGTGGCTTGAACTGGTTGTTTTGGCCGTGAGGTGGAGGGAATTTATTTTTTTCAACAAGTGCTTCTTGAGCAGCTGCGCTGTGGCAGGTGTTGGGAGCAGAGCAGTGAGAGAAAGTCGGTCAGATGTCTGCTCGAGGCTGCTGCGCTGGAGAGGAGGCGGCCATAGGTAAACACGTGACGTGATAAATGCTGGTAAATCGCACATAGGGAAACAAAGCAGGGAGAGGCGGTCCTTCCTGGGGGCCACGGGGCGTGCCGTTCTCATAGGGAGGTCAGAGAAGGCAGAACCGAGCGGGCACCTCTGAGCAGAGGCTTCAGGGAAATAAAAGGATGAGGTGGCTCTGCCGTCTTGGGGACCAGATCCTGTGAGTCACTGTAGAGACTGTACTTCTGACTCCAGGTGAGCGGGATCCAAGGGGAGGGTTAGGGGCAGGGGTGTGCCAGGGATGCGCGCCCGTTTCAAAAGGATTCCGAGGCCACGCTGGGGGTGGGAGGAGTGAAGTGTGTGCGTGAAAGGGAGCTTTAGGCGGAAGAACCAAGGCTTAAGGAAGGAGCTGTCAGCAGTTCACAGGAAGACCAGATACAAATTGGGAGCAGCAGGCAAAGCAACAGAAAAAGAAGAGCCTTGTGAGCCGTGTCCCGGGCTCAGAGGCGAGCCGTGAGGGTGGATTCAGGAGGGACGTGACTGGGTGCCCGTGGGTGGTGTACGGTTTGCGGGGACTTGAGGGTGACTTTAAGACTTGCATAGAGGAGGAAATTCCATTTACTCACATATAGGGGTAGACCATAAATAGTTCTAAAGTTAAAAAAAAAATCCTTGCAAACCCAGGCAAAGGACTGAGCCCTGACCCCTAAAACACACATTTATGCTTGCGGAAGGAAAAATGGATGTCCACCTCCATGTGCGCTCTGCAACTCCTGAGGGCCTTTGGGTAAAAGCCTCTGATGCCCCGTGTTCTGCTTCCAGTGGATAATCACACCTGTTATCCTACACAAGGAAGGGAGTTTAAAAAGACTGGTGCTGACTTCAATTCATGTCTTCACAAACTGGCCATGAGATTTGATTTAAACCTGCACAGAGTGTCACAGTTGGGCCTTCAATCTAGGTGTGGAACCCCCAGTATATGAGGTTTGTTGCTCCCCAAAGTAATGAGCCTGGAGTAGTGGCCACAACCCTGGGGTGTTAGTTAGAAATAAAAAAAAAAAATCTGGGTTCTCACCCCAGGCCTTCCGAAACAGAACCAGTGGTTTAACAACACCCTCGGGGATGTTGTTTTTAGGGGACATGCCTTGGAGGCACAACAGTAGTCTCCAGCTTATTCAGGAGGATCAGACCTTAAGCTCAGGCTGGAGATGACTTTTTCTTTTTGTTTGAACATTCACTTGCAATCCAGTAACCCTAACCTGTTTACATTTTGTTAGTGGTTGCAGTGCCTTAGGAGCCCGGCGGGCTACAGTCCATGGGCTCGCAAAGAGTCGGATCCTGCTGAGCGAATAACACTTTCACTTTCATGGTGCCTCTGGGTGCCTTCATCCTGCTTTTCCCCCCACAAAGTCCTCGTGTCTCATGTAAGAACGCCGGGGAGCCATAGGCAAGTCGACCCCAAATCTCTGTCTGTAGGCCCTCACCTTAAGGAAAAGGCTAAGAACCTGTCCTAATGTGCCGAACGTCTCTTCTCACCTTAGAGGATCCATCCTGTGTGGACTTTTTCGGCTGGTGTCATCTTGTTCCTCAGCACGGCGTCTGCAACCACAAATTCTACGGCAAGCAGTGCTGCAAGTCATGCACCAGGAAGAGCTGATCTCGACGCCCTCCCCTCCTGGCAGGGCCAGGGTCTTACCTCGCAACCTCCGGAGAGACCTGCGCCTTTTCCATCGAAAGCTGAACACTGCAAACCCCGTGTGAGCCGACCACCATGTTGGAGGGGCTGCTCTCGAGAACAGCCTTCTTGTTCATTTCCCTAATACACACGGTACTCAGAAGCACTTGAAAATGGGAAGCAGTGACAAATCGGACTCACAAAAGCATAGAACAGAAAGAGACCAGCTTTGCTTTGCACTGTTACAGGAAGGAGACGATGGCTTGCCATGAGAGAGAGAGAACAGGTTTGAATTTTGACCAAGGGAGGTGCTTGTGAACTTTGGGGACAGACCCCACCCCAGGGAACCTCAGAGTGTGGGTTTTGGAAATGTCCTTTTGGACTTCAAGTCACAGACTGAGACTTGGAGTAATCCAATGTGGGTGGAACACGCTGCCTAACTGTTGCTCAGAACTTAGAGTTTGACCGGAACTGTGGACGCCCCGGACCAGGAGTTGTACAAACGCCAAATGGTGCTCACGATGGTGCTTGCTGCTGGACTAGCAAGCTTCATGTCCTGTTTCTCTGGTGTGTGTGTGTGCGTGTGTGTGTGTGTGTGTGTGGTGGTGTTTCTTATTTCGTTTAAAGTATATTCTGCTTATAAAGAGAGTCTCCAAGACTAAAATTCACAACTTGAAAAGTATTCTGAGGAATATTCTGAAAACAGGGCAACGTGGACAAGTTAAGATCTCCACTGAATTGGACTTCGCACTCTGAAAAGAAAAAGAAAAAAAAAATAACCACAAAACCTTGTTGCCCTACACACTCTGTCAACCTCGTCATTTTTGGTGCTAGCCGAACAAGTGGGAATCAGCATGTGCGTTTCTGGTGGAAGCCCAGGAGGAGATAAAGAGCAAAACAGTCTTGTTTGTAAGGACAGGAAAATGTCAGCCATGGTGCTCCCCGCGTATTATCAGAGATGCTTGGAAAATTAGAGGCCGCTTGTGGGTTTTTTTCCCCTAGCAACTGACATAGTTAAATTTGCCCTTGGAGTTGGTTAACCAGGGGAAAGTCCCAGTGGCAGCTGAGAAATCCACCCACCTTCTCGCTATGTGAGTATTAATACATCGTAATATGCCAAGACACTTCAGCAAACGAGTGTTTCGTAATCTTCCAGGTGATACGTTCAGTCTTCAGAAGCCAGCTGTTGGTAGGCACCATGAGCTTAAGATTGTTCTCCGTGGGAAGAACACCACACCATTTTGCCAAAACCAAAGTAACTTACAAGATGGTGTCCTTCTGTAATTTTTTGAGATGTGGTTATAAAGGGCATATTTATATAATTCTACTCTGTTCCTCAATGTCTTTGATGAATGTAACCCAGTTTTACTGCTTTTAAAAGTCTCAATTCAAACAGGGATTTTGCCCGCTCAGCATAACCAACCAGACAGTGGTTTGCTAAATTTAGAGGCTCCTTTATTCCATTCTAATTAAAATCATACATTCTCAAATCTCAAAGAAATGATTAGAATATTCTGTCTCCTGGACTTGGCCTAGAATAGTGGCCATTTTATCATAAAAATAAATATAGGGCTCCATATCACTACCCTCTTTTCCTCTGAAAAAAATTTCAACTTGTTTCTTTATCATTTTATTATTTTATGGAAAATTAATTTATTAATAGCCTATTCTTATGTGTTCTCACTTGCTTCTTTGAGGAAGTGAATTAATTCTGAGGAAAAGTGTTGAATAAATAAACATGGGTTATAGAGAAAAGTCAAAATATATGTGTAATATTTAATTATTTTATAAGTTTTATAATAAAGTGTTCTTTTCTTTGCCTTTGAAACTTGCTAACTTATTCAAGAACTTAACAAGAAGCTGGTCATTACCAAGGTGATCTAAATGTATAAATGTTGATTAAGAATCTCAGTAATTTCTCGAAAAGGTGAGAAAAGGTTGGAGGGAAGACATTAATCATTTTTCTTGTTTGTGCTTGAGGAAATTAGAAACCATTAAATAGATGAAACACGTGACATTTACCAGCTCATGGAAATACTAAATTATTTTTTTTCTACTCTTACTAGTCATGTAATCATTTATTTATGGAAAACATCCAAGTTAGATAAACCACAAATATAGTGGGTTTTCTATCTTTTTTTTTTCCCCTACTTGAAAATCTTTTTGCAGAAAGAAAGGGGGAGGGAAAGGAGCAAGGAAAGGGAAAAAACCTAAGTAATAAATTAAAAAGCAAGTTATTCAAATTTTCTAAATTTCAAATCTTCAGACCAGAGGGAAATAAAACACTCTCTCGGCAAAGTAAGTCCAAATGACCTGAATAAACTATTTTTTCCTGCATATCTGAGATTATATGTGTGTGTGTGTGTATATATATATATATATATATAATGCATGCATATTTTAAAAATATATATAAGAGGATTTTAAAGTGAATGATTGCTATTTTGCAAACATAAAAATTATTGTCAATAATGAAAAGCAGAATAGATGGCAAAAAAGGTACCTTCCTACGTTCTACGTTTTGGTCATATTATTAGTAAAAGCAATCACGTTATCTCCTTTAATCCCCGCATCAGAAGTGGAAGGAGTCAGGAACAACCACAGGATGGTATCCTTTTTAAAAAGCCAGGGAAGGCCATCTGAGCCTTAGAATTCTATTATGGCCCCCAAGACACGTGTGAAGAGGGTGTGACAAGAACCCAGCAATTCTGGGCAGAAGAATTCTGGGCAGAGCAGGGGTGACCCGAGGTGGGGAGTTGAGGATGGAGGCAACACGCTCCATCTTAGCCTGCCTTCTCAATAAAGGACACGCAAAGATGACTGCTGTTCTTCTCTAGTAACCGTTTCTCTGCGGGACGGTAGTGTCTCCTGGGCAACAGGACCTGAGTATGGGAGCCTGCAACACGAAGTCCATTAGGATGGAGAGCGAGAAGAACGGTGGTCTCAGTGTGGATTCTGTATGTCAGCCGTGGGAAGGCTGACCTTACAGCAGCGTGTGTCATGCAGGAGACAGTTTATAGGATTAACAGCACAGAACCCATGAGTGCTAAATGCAGTGTAGGAGAGGCTACTTAGTTATGTCCCACATGGGTTTATTTTAGAACCTGTAAAAATCTGTATGCAGATTCCATGTTTCATCTGCCTCATCTTACCTTTCCCGAAGTAAGATCTTAAGTCCTCAATTCCTGCGTGGTTACCACTGAGGCTGAGGCTCGGAACATCTGAAGTGACGTCATCAGTACAACCTGGGTGGCTGTACCTTCCTCCTCCGGAAGGGACCAAGAATGAATTGATTCTTGAGCTACTGTCATCCATTTACTATAATCCTGAATTTCCCTGGAAATGCAAAACACCTCTGTTAAATATTTTTTATTTAACTGTATCTATTCAACTTAAAATGATGTGAACTAAAGAAAACACAGTTTAAAAAGTAAACTTTTTATAATTCCTGTAAATGGAAAATTATATTATTTCCCATAATAGAAGGCAAGTAAAAGCCCACTGAATAGCATTCACATTTAATTTTAATTAAAAATAAAATACAGTCACTACAACTGCTTCACAGAATTCATACCTAAGAAACATTTCTCAGTAAGTGAACTGCACCTAGTCCCTCTGGAATATTCAGTTTAGCATTACTAAGCTTAAGATAAAATTCTGTGTCAAAAAGATGATTTTGGCCTTGAATACCAATTCATATTTGTACATAGAAAAGGCAAATTATACCCATTTGATTGTACCTATGGTGATAGACATTTAGAATTGTTCAATGAGTTTTTGTGCACAGAGGCCATCAGGAGCAATATGCAGAATGCATTTTTCTAAATATATCCAGTTATTTGTTAGTTTCTGCAAAGCAACAGTAAAGGCCTTACCCGTGCACAAAACCAGCATCCTCTTTGAACATTATGATGAGATACTTGCAAAGTAGTTCTGTTTTCCTAATCCCTGTTTCATAAGGGACAGTTGATTCATAATTAGTAATTTATACAATTGTGATTGGTGGAACAAATGAATGATGTTCAAGAATTGTTCCCAGCATGCTAACTGGAATGAGAAAGAGGCATCCAGGTCTAGGAAAAGGAAATCCTGTAGGACATTTCTCCCCAGCAGCCCAGATTCTTCCTAGCTCTCTTTTCTTCTATCACCTTGGCCTCCCAATTTAGGCTCCCTCTGCCCCGAACAGGTTAGGACATCAGCTGACGTTACCAAGTGTTAGCACTGCAGCGCCCATACCCCGGGTCGGAAAGCACTCCTCTAAGTAAACACCTGGTACTCTGACTCCTCCGTCCTCTCAGCTGGCAGACTTGCTAAACGTGGTATGCTGTACAAAGAGTGGCCCTTTCTCTGTTACTGATCAGAGCCCTGGGGGAGATGGCCTTTGAAGATAAACCAGGGCCAGGAGCTGTTCCGGTGGAGACAAGGCCCAGACACGTTTCTCTCTCTGACCCCTCCTCTCCTTTCATGTGGCTGGAGCAGAGGAAGGATGGAGCAGCCCCCACCCCCAGCCCTTGGCAGAAGGTCTAGGAAGTCTTCCATTCTTGCACACTTCCATTCCATATACCACGGAGCCTAGTGTCTCCTATTTCTCGGAAAGAGGGTCCACTCTCCCCTGCCCCACTTCCTTTGAAAGTCAAGTTGTGTCTAGAAATATGTCTCAGGACAAGAATTTCTAAATAATTAGCTATGTTACCATCGCCTAAGGATGTATTTTACATAGAAACTTCCCAGGCCTCATTCCAGAAATTTAAGTAACCTGAGGGTAAGACCTGGGCATTTACATTTTTAAAGGCATTCATGTTTCTTCAAGGAAGAGCTAGTTTAAGTCTAGGGCAAATAAAGAGGTGCCCTGGGTCTGTCTGCCCTGTGCAGGCAAAGGAGGCCCCTGGGCACCACGCCCTCCACTGCAACTGCAGCGTGTGGCCCACAATCAGCTGAGAATGAAGGGCTCTGGTGTATTCTCAGAGTGTATGTTTCAGCTGGGAAGCTCTTGTGTTGGTAAATCCTGGGTCAAGCAGAGATATCTTGGGGGACTTCCCTGATGGTGCAGTACTCCCAATCCAGGGGCCACGGGTTCGATCCCTGGTCGGGGAGCTAGATCTGGGGGTGGGGGGTGGTGTGGGGTGTGTGTGTGTGTGTGTGTGTGTCGGGGAACTAGATCTGGGGGGGGGGTGTGTGTGTGTGTGTCACTCAGTCGTGTCTGACTCTGTGTGGCTCCTCTGTGTGTGTGTGTGTGTGTGAGACTCAGTCGTGTCTGACTCTGCGACCTCATAGATTGTAGCCCACCAGGCTCCTCTGTGTGTGTGTGTGTGACTCAGTCGTGTCTGACTCTGTGACCACATGGACTGTAGCCCACTAGGCTCCTCTGTCCATGGAATTCTCCAGGCCAGAATACTGGAGTGGGTAGCTGTTCCCTTCTGCAGGGGATCTTCCCAACCCAGGGATCGAACCCAGGTCTTCTGCACTGCAGGCAGAATCTTTACCATCTGAGCCACCAGTGAAGCCCACAACTCAGCGCTAGCATGCCACAAGTAAAAGTTCGTATTCCTCGACTGAGACCAAGCACAGAGAAAGAGAAAAAGCAAGCAAGAAAGAAAAGGATTTACAGGAAGGGACAAGGTCCTTGCTCATCTCCTCTCTCTTCCCGTTCCTGAGCATGTCAGTAGTCTAGGAGGGGTTCAGAGGGCAACGGAACACCATGATTGAGGGAAATCAGCCATTTCTCTCAGCCAAGCACCCTTATGCAAGAGCTAGGGTACTGCCGTTTATTTTCTTAAAAATGGGTGGGAGGGTGCCTAAAAGAAGCCACTGGGTCCCCAACGGAAAGTGTCTTTTGGCAATCACTCCCAGGGCTCTTTGTGTGTGAATTTAGAAACCCACAGTGCGTGGAGACAGTGGTACTCCTGAGAGCCAGCGTCAAGGGAGAAGGAAGCCTTCCCTCCTGTTTCCTGCCCAGTCATTAGGTGCCAGAAGGTAAATCAATCATTTCTATGAATTAGGCCAACTGTCACTTTCTGACAGTTTGCCAGAAATCTACTGGCTGACTCGACTGAGTGAAACTAGGAGAAGCTTCAGCTTTGTCCAACGGAAGACAAAAGAAACATCTTTTGTAATATAGGGAAGACCTGCTGAAGATGCTTTGGGGCTGTGCTAGAGAATAAACAGGTTAGTTCTATGGTTTGTGCTGTTCTGGGCCTCTGATTTTTCTGGTTTAATGACTAATTTTATTAAATTAAGGGTTTTTAAGATTAGTTCCAGATATTTAAAATGAACGTCTATTTATTTATTGGCATTTTTTAAAGCAGTAAAAGAATAATTGTATTCAGTAAATACCTTTGTTATGATGCCCACACGATGCAGAGCTTTTATTACAAGCAGAGAAGTCTGGTGAGGAGGCAAACTTTTCACACTGTCGAGGGAGTTAGCATTTGTGGTCACACAAGTCTCTAACATACGATCATATGGACCCTCTTACGTAGTTCGCTCTGCCTAAACTAACATTATGTCCTGCATTTTTGCTATCTAAGATATATTCATTCTTCAACAAGCATTTATTGAGCATTTACTGCATTTCAAGGTCTGAGCATGGAAACAGATCCTGTTCTTTACCCAAAGGGACTGATTCTTAAATAATATGAGACGTTCATTCGTGAAGCAATCTGGCGATAGTCCAAAGTCATAAAGTCCTAAGATTTTTTTAAAAACGTCTTCGCTTTTACATTCACCCCACTCAACCTTTGAAAATGCTTGCTTTCCCTGTATTGTTGCAATATCACATAATGCGAATCAGGATCATGTGAATGTGAAGGGGGGTCCTTCTAAAATAATAAAATCGCCCAATTGTATTTAAGCAGAGTACTCTGCTTTCAAATAAATGTATAGAAGTTATGACCTGGAAGAGAAGGTAGTTATCATTTCATTCTCTCTCCCTCACAAATGTGGATACTGAGACCCAAATAGTTCAGGGCCTTTCCTAAAATTACCTAGTGAGTAATGGTAAGTCCAAGTGTAAAGTCAGAGATGATCATTTTCAGTCAAGTATTCTCTTAACTGTATTATATTTGATTTTTCACTTGATAAGTAAATGCTTTTATCGACAATTACTCTGGAGACATCAGAGAATTTTAATGAGTGCTGTGCTGTGCTAAGTCGCTCAGTTGTGTCTGACTCTTGGCGACCCTATGGACGGTAGCCCTCCAGGTTCCTCTGTCCAGGGGATTCTCCAGGCAAGAATACTGGAGTGGGTTGCCATGCCCTCCTCAGGGGATCTTCCCGACCCAGGGGTGGAACCCCCGTCTCTTACGTTGTCTGCTTTGGCAGGTGGGTTCTTTACCACTAGCGCCACCTGGGAAGAAGTCATTCTAATGAGTAGTGTTTCAAATAGAAGCCTAATAAACACTGCCAAGTTCATATGATAGTAAGTTCACCTTCCTCAAAAGAAATACTCTGGGACAATAAAAAGCATAAATATGTTGTCACACTTTCTCTACACAAGGCAAAGGTGACCTCATGAAAGATCCAGTTCTTTAAAATATCTGACCCCTTACCTTTCCAAAGGGTGCTATCTTCAGGGACTTTGCTTTGAGCCATAAATTAGGAAGGGTGTTGAAGGTGACAAAACCTTGTATTATAAATACACTAAAATACATTCTCTAGGACACTTTAAATGGGTGGATTTTCATGGCATGCAGATTATACCTCTTTGTTGGGATATAAAAATCTGTTTGAATAATGATATGCTTGAACTGGGGACTGTCTTTGATCACACCTATGATCACCTAGGAACTTTGCTATGTGGCACTAACTGTTCCTGTACTGTTCACACCCCCATTTACCTGGTTCAAGAGTGCCCCAAGCAAATTTTGTGTACACAAGGGGCAACTTCATTCACGCATCTGCTGTTTCACTCAACCAGAGAACGGGAAGGGAGCTTTCAGCCACTGTCCTTGGTACTGAAGACACAATTAGAATGGAAGGTCCATGAGGGTAGGGAATTTTTCTGTCTTGTTGAGTGTGGTATTGTCTTTACCTACCATTTCTTGAGTGGATGATATATGGGGGAACAGGACAGACATAGTCTCTTGCCTCTTCACTCTCCAGGTGTTTTTTTTGGGGGGATTTAGAAAATTCAATAGGACTCTTATTATAGGATTGAAATAATCTATGACTGAGAACTCTGTGGAGCCAGAAAAAGAGAACTAAATCAGACTGTTTCTAAGGGGTTTTTTTTGTGATTGTTTACCTTGATGACTGAAACGAAAAGGATAAGCTCAATGTTAATGTTTATTTTAAACATTTTCTAAATGGATTCCCTATACTCTTTCCAAAAGGAGAAACATTCACAGTATCAATATTTAGAACACAGAGAGTAAGCATGTTTGGACCCAAGAAATATCATGAGTCAATATGTTTAAAATGGACATATATGCTGAAAGGGTGTTTGACCTGTTGATAAACATAGAACTGAAGTAACCATAGTTAAACCCTCCTGTCCCTGCTTGGATTGTGTGAGGAAATTAAGCACACTGGAAGTCAGCCCTTCATTTTTATTGGGATGTCACTCAAGGATAAGGACCTATAAGGAGCTAGTCTGTTTCTGCTGGACAAGAGTAAGGTGGGAAGCATTGTTGAAGTTCTGAAATCTGGGACTTCCCTGGTGGTCCCCTGGCTGAGACTCCACACTCCCAATGCAGGGGCCTGGGTTCAACCCCTGGTCAGGGAACTAGATCCCACATGTAGCAACTAAGACCTGGCACAGCCAAATAAATAAATATTTTTTTTTAAGTTCTGAAATCTGGTTGTAGAAACAGGGAGATGGAGGCTGCCCATGGCATTTTGCCTCACTCATTCAATCTACTCTTTAAGAATCTGGCAGGCGTGTCTACATCTGGCACTTCCAGCCATTCCCCCCGGAATTATGATAAGGCTGGAGCTGGAGAGAGTGGAAGGAAGAAAAAAAAATGAATTTAATGTTACTCCCTTCTATCCTACACATTGAAAGAGAAGAAGAGGTATACCCGAGGGAAGGTATTTTGGACACAGTATTCTTTCATATCATGTGCTTTCCATGAAACAGATCTTTTAAAATGTTTTAACACATTACTTACTGGAGGATTTTGCAGAAGTTAATGCCTGTAGCTGTAATACGTCTCTGGTCCATAATGTGTTAAGAGTGATTGATGAAAAGTAAATGTTTTGCTTATTTTCATAAAATTTTCCTGGGGCCTACTTGGAAAACCAAAAACAACAATGTGATAAGATGACCAAGTGGGAACAGCAGGGAGAGGCCATGATGAAGCGGTGATGGTGAGGATAGTAACTAACATTAACGCGCAGCTGCTGCGTGCAAGGGGCGTGCTCGGTATTTTCCATATATTAATCTCAATTTCTAGAGTGATCTGAATCTTAAAACAACAATGTAAGATTATTATTAACTCTTCTAGTTTTTCATAAGAGCCAAGGCTCACAGACAGTTTGTACAAAGGCATTATATTCACAAGGACGCCCTTATGTTGATTAAGAGCAAAGGATTTGCATTCACACACACCTCAAATTCAAATCTTAAATTCCCTCTGAGTACCCGTCTGCTTACTGGCAGCATCACTTGATCTCTTTTGTGCTTTCATTTCAATATCTAGGAATAGGCATTGAACCATGTGTTCAGTGAAAGTCGGCACCACTTGTGCTGGATCCTGCAAGGTTGAAGAGAAACGGAGTGCTGCTCTCTTTGGGTTTATATTCATGGATGAGGACAGCTATTAACCAAGGCATCCCACAGACCAACCCAAAAAATTACAACCAGGATAAGTGCTCAGCAAAAGAGATATAGGGTTAGGGTTAGGGTTTAGCATTAGGGTCAGGGTCAGGGTTAGGCTTAGGGTTAGGGTCAGGGTCAACGTCAGGCTTAGGGTTAGGGTTAGGGGTTGGGGTTGGGGTTAGGGGTAGGGGTAGGTTTGGGGTCGGGGTCGGGGTCGGGGTCAGGGTTAGGGTTAGGGAGCTGCAGCAGAGACCACATGCTGCTCTAGCCAGTACTTGAGATCCTGAGTCATTTCTTCCACACCAGTCTGTGGTGGGAGTTTATTCCCAAAGCCAGCACCTGTGTTCTTGCTTTTAAGATCATGCTCCCACAATCTGCACCCACCTTGCCTGCCAGTACAGAAAACCACTGGAAAGTTACTCCCCAATTCAACCCTGCACAGACTCTCAACCCATATGTCCATTCATTCATTCATGACTGACTTAATCAGGAGTAACTATAGCAACTAGAATTGTTTGAATGCTCAGTTAAGTACGGTGCCCTCAATACTCCCACAGTACAAATGGGAGTGCCTGGACCATAATACTCAACAAAGTGAAGTTGCTCAGTTGTGTCCGACTCTTTGCGACCCCGTGGACTGTAGCCTACCAGGCTCCTCCGACCATGGGATTCTCCAGGCAAGAGTACTGGAGTGTGGTTCCATTTCCTTCTCCAGGAGATCTTCCCAACCCAGGGATCGAACCTGGGTCTCCCGCACTGCAGGAAGAAGCTTTAACCTCTGAGCCACCAGGGAAGCCTAATACTCAACAAATTGGTACCTAAACAAATGACAATCAAGAAAAAGAAGACATGGCAACCCACTCCAGTATCCTTGCCAGGAGGACCCCATGGACAGAGGAGCCGAGCTGACTACACAGTCCACGGGGTCACAAAGAATCAGACATGGCTTGGCGACTAAACAGCAACTGAATAACACAGGGAGCTATATTCAGTATTCTGTGATAAACCATTATGGAAAGGGTATTTTAAAAAAGAATATATATGTATGTATCTGAATCACTTTGCTGTACAGCAGAAATTAACACGTTATAAACCAACTATATTTCAGTAAAATTTAAGAAAAGAAAAAGAAGACGAAATCAGTATAAAGAAGGCCACAGATGCTCTTGCCAGAGCAAAGGAGATTTGAAGGGTAAAAGACAGGTTTATGGTTTTTTAAGCTCTCCAGGAAACAACCTGAGAACCACATTTATTCAGGACTGAGATTTCGTGAGGCCCAGGGTTGTTTGACCCTCAGCTGCCTGCCTCCTGGCACAAGTGCACAGCTGAGGCCCTCGCATGCTGAGAGCTGGCAGCCTGCAGATGGCCAGCTGCCCAACTCCTCCTTCTCCCAGAGTGGGAAGAAGTCAGTTCCTGTGTGATTATTAATTAAATCCTGACCGGGTGGGCACTGCTAACGTCTTTTCCAGCGGCAGCCTTGCTAACGAGATCTCGTCACTGAACCGCAGCCAGCCTTAGCCAAGGAGCAGGAAACCACCTTTGGCTGAGGCCAAAGCACTTGTTCCCCATCCAAATCCACTCACCCAGGTAGAGGGCTGAGTTGGAGGTGAGCCTGCGATTCTCAATGGATCAATTGTTTCCACTCATCTCCCGTCTGCAAGGTCCGGAAGACATGAAATAGGATTTGGGGGCAGATTAATGTGTTCCTTTGCCATACTGTCTGTCTGGAAGGCACACTCTGGGTATTGTTTCCGAGCACAAAGCGTCTCTCAGAGTTATCCTGTGAAAACCTGCTTTTTGGAAGATGGTGTTCAGGAGTTAGCTGTCTCAGTTTCCCTGGTACCAAGTGGCAGGGAGATTTAGCAGTAATCGATTTAATCTTATCAACTCAGATGTTGGTTTTACTGACTTCAAATGCAGTAGCCAGGTAATCATCACCATCCAGCTCAGTTCCTTTCCAAAGCCTGTACTGCTGCCCAGAGAAAAGTGGGTTGATAATTACCAAGCCCCAACCATGTGCCAGATATTGTCCCAGGCTCTGTATCTGCATTCTCTCCTTTAATTCTCACAGCAAATCCCTTATTATCACTTCCTCCCTTTTAAGGATGAGGAAACTGAAGTTCGATAAAGGTAAATAATTCTCTTAAGGTCACAGAGCAAAACATGGTATTACTTGGGTGTAGAATACAAGTCTGTTTCAGGTAATAAAAATCTTTCCACTCAGGAAAGAGAGGTGCGTGCATGCTAAATCGCTTCAGTCGTGTCTAACTCCTTGCGATCCTATGGACTGTAGCCCGCCAGGCTCCTCTGTCCATGGGATTCTGCAGGCAAGGACACTGGAGTAGGTTGCCATGACCTCCACAAGGGGATCTTCCCAACCCAAGGGTCAAACCTGCCTCTCATGTCTTGAGCACTGGCAGGTGGGTTCTTTACCACCACTAGCACCACCTGGGAAGAAAAGAGAGGAGTTTATTTAAAAAAAAAAAAAAACAATAAGATTTGTTTTAAAATTGCTCTATGGTTTCCACTTATAAGATGATGATATGTCTCCTCAAGACTAACTCTCAATCAGACAACTTTTGGATGAAATAGGAAAATCAGTTGCCTGCCAATCTTGAGAGTAAACACAAACAAGCACATTGTCAAGGAGAGACAAGCAGGAAGAAGCTAATAGCCAAGGAATAACTTTCTTTTCTTTTCCTTTCTTTCCCTTCTGTGAAGAAACACAGATATTCACTTTAGTAAACAAAAGCTTTAAATTAGCTATTTCAAATATTTTTAAAAATCAAAGAAGATTATGCCTAAAGAACTAAAGAAAACCATAAGAGTGATGGTTAAGAGAACAATTTCCAAATAGAGAATGTCAATAAAGATATAGAAATTACCAAAAAAGAAACAAATTCTGGAATTTTAAAAGTCCATTAACCAAAATGAAAAGCAATTTACTAGAGGGGCTAAGAAGCAAATCTGAGGAGGCAAAAGGAAGAAGCAACAAACTTGAACAGGAAGCAGTTGAGATGACTGTAGTTTGTGATATACTTTAGAGTCAGAAACTGATGGCTCCAGCTTTGTGCTTTTTTTCTCAAGATTGGTTTGACTCTTTGGGGGGCTTGGTTCCATATGAATATAAAATTTTGTTTCTATTTCTGTAGGGGAAAACGTGCCATTGGAGTGTGGATAGGGATTGCAATGAATCCACAGATTACTCTGTGTAGCATAAACATGTTTAACAATATTAATTCTTCCAATCCATGAACATGGGGTATCTTTCTATTTGTATCTTCAATTTCTTTGATCAATGTCTTACAGTTTTCAATACACAGGTCTTTTACATCCTTGGTTTAATTTATTCCTAAGTACTCTATTCACCTCCACCAGCTTTGTTCATAGTGATGCTTCCTAAGGCCCACTTGACTTCCCATTCCAAGATGTCTGGCTCTAGATGAGTGATCACACCATCATGATTATCTGGGTCATGAAGATCTTTTTTGTACAGTTCTTCCGTGTATTCTTGCCACCTCTTCTTAATATCTTCTGTTTCTGTTAGGTCCATACCATTTCTGTCCTTTATTGAGCCCATCTTTGCATGAAAAGTTCCCTTGGTATCTCTAATTTTCTTGAAGAGATCTTTAGTTTTTCCCATTCTGTTGTTTTCCTCTATTTCTTTGCATTGATCACTGAGGAAGGCTTTCTTATCTCTCCTTGCTATTCTTTGGAACTCTGCCTTCAAATGGGTATATATTTCCTTTTCTCCTTTGCCTGTTGCATCTCTTCTTTTCATAGCTATTTGTAAGACCTCCTCAGGCAACTGTTTTACCTTTTTGCATTTCTTCTTTTGGGGGATGGTCTTGATCACTGTATGCAAGTCAAGAAGCAACAGATAGAACTGAACATGGAACAACAGACTGGTTCCAAATTGTGAAAGAAGTAGGTCAAGGCTGTATATTGTCACCCTGCTTATTTAACTTATATGCAGAGTACATCATGAGAAACTCTGCCCTGGAAGAAGCACAAGCTGGAATCAAGATTGCCAGGAGAAATATCAATAACCTCAGATATGCAGATGATACCGCGCTTATGGCAGAAAGTGAGGAGGAACTAAAAAGCCTGTTGATGAAAGTCAAAGTGGAGAGTGAAAAAGTGGTCTTAAAGCTCAACATTCAGAAAAACGAAGATCATGGCATCTGGTCCCATCACTTCGTGGGAAATAGATGGGGAAACAGTGTCAGACTTTATTTTTTGGGGCTCCAAAATCACTGCAGATGGTGAGTGCAGCCATGAAATTAAAAGACACTTACTCCTTGGAAGGAAAGTTATGACCAACCTAGATAGCATATTCAAAAGCAGAGACATTACTTTGCCAACAAAGGTCTGTCTAGTCAAGGCTATGGTTTTTCCTGTGGTCATGTATGGATGTGAGAGTTGGACTGTGAAGAAACCTGAGCACTGAAGAATTGATGCTTTTGAACTGTGGTGTTGGAGAAGACTCTTGAGAGTCCCTTGGACCTCAAGGAGATCCAACCAGTCAGTCCATTCTTAAGGAGATCAGCCCTGGGATTTCTTTGGAAGGAATGATGCTGAAGCTGAAACTCCAGTACTTTGGCCACCTCATGTGAAGAGTTGACTCACTGGAAAAAAAAGACTCTGATGCTGGGAGGGATTGGGGGCAGGAGGAGAAGGGGACGACAGAGGATGAGATGCCTGGATGGCATCACTGACTCAATGGACGTGCGTCTGGGTGAACTCCAGGAGTTGGTGATGGAGAGGGAGGCCTGGCGTGCTGCGATTCATGGGGTCACAAAGAGTTGGACATGACTGAGCAACTGAACTGAACTGAATAAATGCATTAATTACTAATATATTACAATAGTGCATTGTAAGGAAGACCACATTGGAAGCCAGAAAATCTAGGTTTTTCTCTGCATTAATTCTCTCCATGAACTTATTTTCATACCCTCTGGAGCCCAGGATATCATTAGCTCTTGTGATTCCCAACCCTGGATGTACATTGCAGTAAGGTGGAGAGAATGTAAAAAAGTTTATGTCCATGCCTCACCTCCAGAGATTCTGGTTTCACTGATTTGGGATAGAGCTGCAAGTTCTCCATGTTATTTTTATATTTGGTGGGACTTGGAACCATTGATCCAATTCCAACAATACTGTAGATGAGTCATTTAAGGGCTCTTCAAGCCCTTGAATCTTCCCTAATTTTACGATGGTTTCCATTCTCACTGAAAATCTTAAGAATGACTTCAGCCTATTGTGTAAGTGGCCTGAACGTGCAACTGGTGAAGAAATGTATTTATCTGCCCCGGGTGGGTTCAACAAGCAAAGATTGGAAACATCTGAGCTGAGTATTAGTCGCTGTGGTGACACGGGGCACAATGAGGATGGGAGAAAGAGGTCTTCAGGGAGCTTGTTGGAAAACAACATCAAAGCCTTTTCAGAGGTATGTCACTGTTGCTAGGAAGCTAGCACCAAATGCCCCACCTACACACTATTTGTACATTTGATATCACAGGGCACTAGAATTCACTAGCTCCACAAATACCTACTTCCCTTCTTCTCACCCAGGAACATTTGAAAACTCACATAGATATTGGCAAAACTCTTTTGACAATGAGAGCTATTGAAACCATTCTTGGATGGTGAACATCACAGAGCAATGAGACAGGGACATAAATGAGGGGGAAAATACAGCTTAAAATTACGATTGAATTTGAAAAGTTAGTGTTCTCTCTCTGTCCTCTTTCCAATTCCCTTGATGCCCTATTTCAAAAAGTCAGTTTTATTGTTGAATATGGATCTTCAGTACTTAGTTAGCAAGCCTCTCCATTGCATTTATTTTTCTTTCTCCAGAGAAAAACCACCCCATTCTGGAAGTTAGGATTTTGCACTGAGAACAGAGAACACTGGGGCTCCAAGGAGAGGCAAATGAGGACACCTCCAAGATTGCTTTCTCTTTTTTTTAAGAGCTTTGCTCTACCTAAGGTGGGTACCAAACCCTTGAGTCTTCACTTAATGTTTTGGAGTTCATATCTGTTTTCACTTCAGTTCAGTTCAGTTCAGTCGCTCAGTCATGTCCGACTCTTTGCGACCCCATGAATCGCAGCACGCCAGGCCTCCCTGTCCATCACCATCTCCCAGAGTTCACTCAGACTCACGTCCATGGAGTCGGTGATGCCATCCAGCCATCTTATCCTCGGTCGTCCCCTTCTCCTCCTGCCCCCAATCTCTCCCAGCATCAGAGTCTTTTCCAGTGAGTCAACTCTTCTCATGAGGTGGCCAAAGTACTGGAGCTTCAGCTTTAGCATCAGTCCTTCCAAAGAAATCCCAGGGCTGATCTCCTTCAGAATGGACTGGTTGGATCTCCTTGCAGTCCAAGGGACTCTCAAGAGTCTTCTTCAACACCACAGTTCAAAAGCATCAATTCTTCAGTGCCCAGACCTCTTCACAGTTCAACTCTCACATCCATACATGACAATAGGAAAAATCATCGCCTTTACTAGACGGACCTTAGTCAGGAAAGTAGTGTCTCTGCTTTTGAATATGCTATCTAGGTTGGTCATAACTTTCCTTCCAAGGAGTAAGCATCTTTTAATTTCATGGCTGCAGTCACCATCTGCAGTGATTTTGGAGCCCCCAAAAATAAAGTCTGACACTGTTTCCATTCTTTCCCCATCTATTTCCCATGAAGTGATGGGACCAGATGCCATGATCTTCGTTTTCTGAATGTTGAGCTTTAAGCCAACTTTTTCACTCTCCTCTTTCACTTTCATCAAGAGGCTTTTTAGTTCCTCTTCACTTTCTGCCATAAGGGTGGTGTCATCTGCATATCTGAGGTTATTGATATCTGAGGTTATTTATATTTCTCCTGGCAATCTTGATTCCAGCTTGGGTTTCTTCCAGTCCAGCGTTTCTCATGATGTACTCTGCATATAAGTTAAATAAGCAGGGTGACAATATACAGCCTTGACGCACTCCTTTTGCTATTTGGAACCAGTCTGTTACTCCATGTCCAGGTCTAACTGTTGCTTCCTGACCTGCATACAGATTTCTCAAGAGGCAGGTCAGGTGGTCTGGGATTCCCATCTCTTTCAGAATTTTCCAGTTTATTGTGATCCACACAGTCAAAGGCTTTGGCATAGTCAATAAAGCAGAAATAGATGTTTTTCTGGAACTCTCTTGCTTTTTCAATGATCCAGCGGATGTTGGCAATTTGATCTCTGGTTCCTCTGCCTTTTCTAAAACCAGCTTGAACATCAGGAAGTTCACGGTTCACGTATTGCTGAAGCCTGGCTTGGAGAATTTTGAGCATTACTTTACTAGCATGTGAGATGAGTGCAATTGTGTGGTAGTTTGAGCATTCTTTGGCATTGCCTTTCTTTGGTATTGTAATGAAAACTGGCCTTTTCCAGTCCTGTGGCCACTGCTGAGTTTTCCAAATTTGCTGGCATATTGAGTGCAGCACTTCCACAGCATCATCTTTCAGGATTTGAAACAGCTCCACTGGAATTCCATCACCTCCACTAGCTTTGTTCACAGTGATGCTTTCTAAGGCCCACTTGACTTCGCATTCCAGGATGCCTGGCTCTAGATGAGTGATCACACCATTGTGATTATCTTGGTCATGAAAATCTTTTTTGTACAGTTCTTCTGTGTATTCTTGCCACCTCTTCTTAATATCTTCTGTTTCTGTTATGTCCATACCATTTCTGTCCTTTATCAAGCCCATCTTTGCATGAAAAGTTCCCTTGGTATCTCTAATTTTCTTGAAGAGATCTCTAGTCTTTCCCATTCTGCTGTTTTCCTCTATTTTTTGCATTGATCACTGAAGAAGGCTTTCTTATCTCTCCTTGCTATTCTTTGGAACTCTGCATTCAGATGCTTATATCTTTCCTTTTCTCCTTGGCTTTTCACTTCTCTTCTTTTCACAGCTATTTGTAAGGCCTCCCCAGACAGCCATTTTGCTTTTTTGCCTTTCTTTTCCATGGGGATGGTCTTGATCCCTGTCTCCTGTACAATGTCACGAACCTCATTCCATAGTTCATCAGGCACTCTATCTATCAGATCTAGTCCCTTAAATCTATTTCTCACTTCCACTGTATAATCATAAGGGATTTGATTTAGGTCATACCTGAATGGTCTAGCGGTTTTCCCCACTTTCTTCAATTTAAGTCTGAATCTGGCAATAAGGAGTTCATGATCTGAGCCATAGTCAGTTCCTGGTCTTCTTTTTGTTGACTGTATAGAGCTTCTCCATTTTTGGCTGCAAAGAATATAATCAATCTGATTTTGGTGTTGACCATCTGGTGATGTCCATGTGTAGAGTCTTCTCTTGTGTTGTTGGAAGAGGGTGTTTGCTATGATCAGTGCATTTTCTTGGAAAAACTCTATTAGTCTTTGCCCTGCTTCATTCTGTATTCCAAGGCCAAATTTACCTGTTACTCCAGGTGTTTCTTGACTTCCTGCTTGGGAGCTCTTGGCGGCTGTGACCGGCGCACTAAGCGCCGGCCGAGAGGAGCCACCCTGCGTCCGAAGCCAGGGACGACGGCTGGGAGGAGCAACCCCACGCCTGAGGCCAGGGGTGGCAGCCAGGAGTAACAACCCCACGTCCAAGGAGTGGTGGCTGCTCGGGCGCAAGAGAACCTAGAGGAGCTATCCCACGTTGAAGGTCAGGAAGGGCGGCAGTGAGGAGATACCCTCATCCAAGGTAAGGAACAGCAGCTGTGCTTTGCTGGAGCAGCCATGAAGAGATATTCTATGCCCAAGGTAAGAGAAACCCAAGTAAGATGGAAGGTGTTGCAAGAGGGCATCAAAGGGCAGATACACTGAAACCAGACTCACAGAAAACTAGTCATTCTAATCACACTAGGACCACAGCCTTGTCTATCTCAATGAAAGTAAGCCATGCCCATGGGGCAACCCAAGACAGGTGGGTCATGGTGGAGAGGTCTGACAGAATGTGGTCCACTGGAGAAGGGAATGGCAAGCCACTTCAGTATTCTTGCCTTGAGAACCCCATGAACAGGATGAAAAGGCAAAATGATAGGATACAAAAAGAGGAACTCCCCAGGTCAGTAGGTGCCCAATATGCTACTGGAGATCAGTGGAGAAATAACTAGAAAGAATGAAGGGATGGAGCCAAAGCAAAAACAATACCCAGCTGTGGATGTGACTGGTGATAGAAGCAAGGTCTGATGCTGTAAAGAGCAATATTGCATAGGAACCTGGAATGTCAGGTCCACGAATCAAGGCAAATTGGAAGTGGTCAAACAAGAGATGGCAAGAGTGAACATCGACATTCTAGGAATCAGTGAACTAAAATGGACTGGAATGGGTGAATTTAACTCAGATGACCATTATATCTACTACTGCGGGCAGGAATCCCTCAGAAGAAATGGAGTAGCCACCATGGTCAACAAAAGAGTCCGAAATGCAGTACTTGGATGCAATCTCAAAAACGACAGAATGATCTCTGTTCGTCTCCAAGGCAAACCATTCAGTATCACAGTAATCCAAGTCTATACCCCAACCAGTAACGCTGAAGTAGCTGAAGTTGAACGGTTCTATGGAAACCTACAAGACCTTTAAGAACTAGCCTTGACTAGATGGATATTAGTCGGCAAAGTAATGTCTCTGCTTTTGAATATGCTATCTAGGTTGGTTGTAACTTTTCTTCCAAGGAGTAAGCGTCTTTTAATTTCATGGCTGCAATCACCATCTGCAGTGATTTTGGATCCCAAAAAAATAGAGTCTGACACTGTTTCCACATCTATTTCCCATGAAGTGATTTACCTGTCCCTTTTGACTCATTCAGTTTAATTCCCTCTATGTTTCTCTTCTTTAAGGATAACTTACAGGGATGAAATTAGAGATTTTGGATATGAAAAGAATGAAGGAATAAAAACCAAATCTACTCAAGTTATTTAACTCTCTTTTTATCAAGGTTAGTTAACCCTCTTCTCTAGTTCCTGCCATGAAAAATCTGGGCTCAACTTTTCCCATTCGCAAAAGGACAAACTTGGACACCATAAGTTAAAAGGCTTTTTCATGCTATAACAGTTAATTTTCATTTTACCTCAACTTTTCCCTATAGAAAGTTGTTTCCTATTAAAACTACACTTAGGTTTGGGCTTCCCTAGTGGCTCAGCTGGTAAAGAATCTGCCTGCAATGTGGGAGACCTGGGTTCAATCCCTGGGTTGGGAAGATCCCCTGGAGAAGGGAAAGGCTACCCACTCCAGTATTCTGGCCTGGAGAATTCCATGAACTACTCTTGAGAGTCCCTTGGACTGCAAGGAGATCCAACCAGTCCATTCTGAAGGAGATCAACCCTGGGATTTCTTTGGAAGGAATGATGCCTAAGCTGAAACTCCAGTACTTTGGCCACCTCATGTGAAGAGTTGACTCATTGGAAAAGACTCTGATGCTGGGAGGGATTGGGGGCAGGAGGAGAAGGGGACGACCGAGGATGAGATGGCTGGATGGCATCACTGACTCGATGGACGTGAGTCTGAGTGAACTCCAGGAGTTGGTGATGGACAGGGAGGCCTGGCGTGCTGCGATTCATGGGGTCGCAAAGAGTTGGACACGACTGAGTGACTGAACTGAACTGAACTGAACTGATGTAGTCCATGGGGTCGCAAAGAGTCAGACACGACTGAGCGACTTTCACTTTCACTTAGGTTTAGGGTTTACATTTTAAAAATAATATGTGGTGCCTTTTACTGTGTATTAGGTGCTGTTTTGTACTTTCCTTCATTAGTATTAATTTTGTCCCCAAAAGTAAGTTAGAGATGATAAGATGAAGGAAACACTACAAATTCATTGACATATTCCATAAATATCCATTACTTGCCAAAATGTAACTCAATATTAGAAACACTAGATAAGAAATGGCCCTTTCTTTTACATACCTTTTGGTTCTATCTTTTATATATCTCTTGGTGGAAAGATGAAACAATACTTTACAATAAAATGCATCTTTTTATAAGAGATAACACAGAAGTTATGGGAAAACAGAAAAGAAAAATTGGGGGTTTTGTTGAATGGATTCAGAAAAGAGTCCACGAAGGTGATGAGATCTGAGATCTTTCCAGAAGGATGGCTGGAAGAGAAATAGGTGGAGAAGAGGCCAAGGAAGTAAGCTGAGAGGACCCGTGTGTCAGCGCTGTGGGCGCGGTGGCCACCTCCAGCAAAGCTCCCAGTGCCCTGCCTCCTGGTGTTCCTGCCTTTCTATAGTTGCTACACAGGTTGCCACCAAGAAAAGGCAACCTGTGTAGCCTATGAGTTATTGCCAAAATGATGTGTGTTTCCAAGGCTTGTTGTTATGTTGTTTAATAGCTAAGTCATGTCCAACTCTTTTGCAACCCCATGGACTGTAAATCGCCAGATTCCTCTGTCCATGGGCTTCTCCAGGCGAGAATACTGGAGTGGGTTGCCATTTCCTTCTCCAGGGGATCTTCCCAACCCCGGGTTCAAACCTCCATCTCCTGAACCAGCAGGTTCTTTGCTGCTGAGCCGCCAGGGAAGCCCTGTTTCCAAGACCATGTGAACTATGGTCTCGTCTGTCTTGGTCCCTCCTAGAGTTCCCACTCTGAGGGAAGTCTGTAACCATGTTGCAAGGATGCTCAAGCAGCCCATAGAGAAGACCCCATGAAGAGACCAAGGCTTCCTGTTAACAACCCAAACCATGTGAGTGAGCCGTCTGAGAGGCCGATTCCCCAGCCCAGCCTTCAGATTACTGAGACAGCCTGACCTCTTTCCCACAACCTCACGAGAGATCTCAAACCAGAACCACACTGCTGACCACTTCTCAATTCCTATGAGATAATACGTGTTTATTGCTGAGAGGCACTTTATTTGGGTGTAATTTGCTTCACTGTAATAGACAGTTCATTTAGCTGGCATCCAAGTTTGTGTCATGCTCTAAGATAAGATGGGGAATGGTGAAGGACAGAGTCCAAAAGTGAAGGGGATGATCTGATTGGAAAGATTTTACAGTCGGGGTGGAGCACAGGGAAATTTAAGAGGGAACTGCTGTTGATTTTAGCAATGAAGTGAGGCAACTGGATTTGTGAGTTAGAAAGTAAATGCCTAGGGACTTTCCTGGTGGCCCAGTGGTTAAGAGTCACCCTTGCAAGGCAAGGGACACCAGTTCGACCCCTGCTCTGGGGAGATCTCACATGCCTCGGGGCAACTAAGCCCGTGGCCCACAGCACAAGAGTCACCGCAGTGAGAAGCCCGTGCACTGCAGCTGGAGGAAAGTTTGTGTAGCAGTGAAGACCCAGCACAGCTGGAAGTAAATAAATAAGTGTCTGCTGTATAGCAGAGAGAGCGGTACTCAGTGCTCTTTAATGGGAAAAGAATCTTAAGAGTGGATATATGTGTATGCATAACTGAATCACTGTTCTGTTCACCTGAAACCATTCTGCTTACTTGCTCAGTCGTCTCCGACTCTTTACGACCCCGTGGACTGCAGCCCATGGGCTCCTCTGTCCATGGGATTCTCCAAGCAAGAATACTGGAGTGGGTTGCCATGCCCTCCTCCAGGGGATCTTCCCAACCCAAGGACTGAACCCAGGTCTCCCACATTGCAGGCAGATTCTTTACCAACTGAGCCACCAGGGAAACTATTACAACCCTGTAAATCCACTACACCCCAATAAAAATTTTTTTAGAAAGACTGCACTTCCAATGCAGGGCACGTGGGTTCCATCCCTGGTTAAGGAACTAAAATCCCACATGCTGTGCAGTATAGCCAAAAGATGATGAAAAGAAGAAAATAAATAAATGCCTAGGCACCAGAGCATGACCTGAAGAAAGGTGATAGCAGATATGATATTAGTCTTGAATTACTGCGATGACTTTTTCCTACTGGATTTTATGAGTTTGGCTTCCAGAGGAGTTGCAAGCAAACTTACAGAGTCCCACCTCCTTCCCTCTTCACAACTCTTATCTATAGCCTACTTTGTTGATAACCTCCTTATATCTGTTTTATTACCTCCAGTGATGGGAAGCTCACCACCAGCTGAGTCAGCTGCCAACGTGTTTTGAAGAGCTCTGACTCTCTATGTGAAGAGTCCAATTCTAGTGGATACTGGGCTGGGATTTAGGCTTGTCTCTCCCACTGAACAACTGGTGACCTGGGGGCTAGAACTCTTAGGATCAGTGTAGACTTGGATGGTGTTCAAGACTCTAGGACCTTCTCCTGTGTGTGTGCGTGTGCTAAGTTGCTTCAGTCATGTCTGACTCTTTGCGACCCTATGGAGTGTAGCCTGCCAGGCTCCTCTGTTCCTGGGGATTCTCCAGGCAAGAATTCTGGAGTGGGTTGCCATGCTCTCTTCCAGGGGATCTTCCTGACCCAGGGATCCAACCCACATCTCTTATGTCTCCTGCATTGGCAGGCGGGTTCTTTACCAGTGAGGCCACCTGGGAAGCTTGAGATGAGCTGAGACAGATCAGTAATAAAAGTAATCAGGAACTCTAGGTTGGGGTCTGAGAAGCAGAGTGATGGAGACTTTGCCATGCCTACCCTTTCTAGACCTGACTCCCCCAGACCGAGCAATAGAACCCTCTGAGGGAAAGCAGAGCCCATTTCACTCTAAGTCCACATCTGACTCTGCAGCTGTTTTGAAGCACTGGATTGAAAGATGAGGCTTTGAATCGATGTGTGGTTTTCTGAGGGCACCCGAGAGCTCACGCTGTAACAGCTCGCGTGCCCCTCACTCTGATGGCCTTCGTGGGCCTGCAAAGAGGCAGCGGGAAGGCTGCAGTCCCGGGATGCCTGTGATGAAGATGAGGTCATGGTTAATCAGGGCTTGGCTTGGACAAGCCCTGGTAGGGGAAGCACAGGAAGCATCCCAGCTTTTGTTTAGCCCCCTGCCTTTCCCACCCAGGGTTGCAACACTTGGCCACCAAGAGAGGCCTGCTAAGTGCTTTGGATGTCCATACAGTTGCTTAATCAGTCAGTTCAATCATCTGGAGTTTTAATAACTTTTAAGCATTCAGTATATTGTACAATCCCTGTAGGTCCTGCCAAGACACAGGTTCAAGACAGAAGAAACACAGCAGGGGAAGCAAGACTGTGAACAAGAAGGTCACCCTGTCTCTTTTGTTTTACATGGGCACTTAAACTCGGGAGTCATGTTTGTTGCTGGTATTGTGCAGATGTTGGTCAACCAATAGATTATTTAAACTTTGTTTCAGAATATGTAATAAGAGGCCCCTTAAATTTCAGGAGTATAGTGTAGTTAAAAAAAAAAAAAAAAAAAAAAAAAGGACTTTAAAGTCAGAAGGACCCAGTTGCAAATTGTGGCTTTGTTCGGACATCTGGGTTCAACATGGCGGAGAGAATGTTCAGCGGGATGACCCTCATTCCTCATATCAGCCTCTGAGCACAGCGGGGAGGCTGGGGGAGGACCGTTTCTGCTCAATGTGGGACATCCCTAATGGGCAATCATTGCTCTGCGGCTCCCTGGTGAATTGGCCCATACTTCATCAAAGCCCCTACACCACCCCGCAGACCGTACACGTAAACGCAGACACACACAAAACCACTTGCACTACTGATTCCATCTCAGTGTCTCCTTCCCAAAGGATCCAGCTGACAGCATCAGTTAAACTCTCTGGGGCTCCATTTTTCCCTCTTTCAGATTACACAGTTGGGAGGCCAGGTCTGGCCTGTCCGCACCAGCATGTGTGAAATGGGTCGCTGGTGAAGCCTGCAGCACGGCTCAGGGAGCCGAGGTCGGTGCTTGTGGCACAGCTCTCGGGGAGGGCTGCTGGGGAGGGGATGTGTGTGCCCGTGTCGCTGGCTCACTTGCTGTGCAGCAGAAACTAACACAAGATTGCAAAGCAGCTACACTCCAATAATAATACAACCAAAACCAGTACATTGTTACCGTAGACATCATCAGAATGAAGAGGTGAAATGAAGCAGAATATGTGAATTATTCTGGCTCGTGAGAGTCCAAGACTTTTTCCTCCACTCACTAGAAAGAACTTCTCCACAACTGGTGTATAAAAACAAGATGTATTCTTATTTTACAGCTGAGTCCCTTCACTGTTCCCCCGCAGCTCTCACAACATTGTTAATAGGCTCTTCCCCAATACAAAATGTTTTTGGTGTTAAAAAATATAATACAGATTTAAAAAAACAAGATGCATTCTTCACCACGTCCGTTTACCGACTATAATATGCATGTGTGAGAGTTCAGTCGTGTCCAACTCTGTGCGACCCCATGGATTGTAGCCCACCAGGCTCCCCTGTCCATGGAATTTTCCAAGCAAGAATACTGGAGTGGGTTGCCATTTCATAGACTAATGTTAACCATCCTAAGGAGAATGAATCCTGGAAATGACTGTAGAAAAATCACAGGTCTATGGGCATCTTGGGGGTGGAAACTTGGGGTTTCCTAAGTGCTATGAGAGATGTAAATAAGGGGTGTCCAAGGGAGACACAGAGGAGGGAAACCTAGCCTGGAACATCAAGAAAAACTACCTAGGGTGAAAATACCTGATTTGCGCCTGGAAGAAAGAGTACATTTCAGGAAGCAAGAGAGGAAGGATGTTGTCAGAAGAGGGGGAGGCTCTTGCCACGTCTCCAAGACGCCAGAGAGCAAGGCGGAGTGAGACAAAGTCACGAGGCTCCACGAATATTATAGAGCAGATGGGGCAAGGAGGAGGCCCGAGCAGAGCTCTCCCATCCATGGGGGGCTCATGGCAGGGGTTCTGTACCCGCTGCCCAGGAAAGGATGGTGAGCAGGGCCAGGAGGGGTTAAGGGTCTGGTCCACGGTCCTTGGATGGTGAAGTCACCAACCACCCAGAGGCAGCCCAGATCTCTGATGCTCCTCCACCGGCAAGTGCATGAAGACCCCACCACCACCGGAAGTTACTGCGGTGATCCAGACAAGCCCCAACCAGCGCTTAGTTAGCTGATTGCCAGTGGAGCAGGGAGAGGGACACAGTTGTTGCTCTCGTCCACTGGCTCAGTCGTGTCTGACTCCTTGCGACCCCATGGACTGCAGCACGCCAGGCTCCCCCGTCCGCCACCACCTCCCGAGGTTTGCTCAGATTCATGTCCATGGAGTTGGTGATGCCATCCAGCCATCTCACCCTCTGCTGCCCCCTTCTCCTCCTGCCTTCCATCTTTCCCAGCATCGGGGTCTTTTCCAGTGTGTCGACCAATTAACCTCAGAATCAACATTTCAGGCCTTTCGTGGGGAGAGGAGCTCTGTGCTGTGGTGCAGGGAATTTGGGCTCACTGTTTGAAAGCACAGTTTAGGGGAAACAGAAGCCAGCGTGCACATTCACAGGATTCAGTTTCCCCCCGAGTCAGCTATGCCTAAGTGATGTCAGGAGCCTGCCCGAGCCACAAAAGAGCAATCTTTAACCTCAGAACTGAAGCTGAGCCCCCTGCCTTAACCTAAGCCTTTGTGTCTGGCCCTCCTTGCAGGCCCCGGTCTGGTTCTCATTGTTTTTGTGGATTAAACAAAATCCTTCCCATAACTTACATTAGGGTTTGCATTAGGATTTCTTTTGTTACAATATTAAAAAAGCAGAAGAACCACCCAAAGCCCTACTACCATCTGGGCCATTGATCTAGTGGACACAGGCTGTCCTAATAGAAAGGACATTTTCTCCAAGAATGAGATCATGCTGGCATTGACACAAGGTGGGCGAAGTGAAGCCCCTTTTCAGAGAGCTGGAGGAATGGCCTACATTGGGAAAAGACTCTTTTAAAAAGTGTGTATATATCTGTATGGGCTTCCCTGCTGGCTCAGTGGTAAAGAATCTGCCGGCAGTGCAGGAGCCAAGGAGACGCGGGTTCCATCCCGGGGTTGGGAAGATCCCCTGGAGAAGGGCGTGACAACCCACTCCAGTATTCTTGCTAGAAAAATCCCGTGGACAGAGGAGCCTGATGGGCTACAGTCCACGGGGTCACAGAGAGTCAGACACGACTGGAACGACAGAGCACACGGCATGTATCTTCTATCTGGTTCACCTTGCTGTACACCTGAAACCAACACAGCATTGTGAATCAGCTATTCTTCAGTTAAAACTCTAAAATAGAAAGTAAATAACAGGGCCAGAGGGACTCAAGCTGCTCCTATTCCCTGCTGTTCCTTATTGGTGCACGGAGGTTATTGCAGTCCACACAGGATCAGAAGGGACAAACTGGACCCAAAAGTTGCCTTCAGATGACACTTCTCTAGAAGAAGCCCCATCTCATGCAAGAACACATGGGCCAATCAAGTTCAGCCCCCTCCGTCTTGTAAACAGAGAGATGCCAGCTTTGACTGGACAGGTGACCCGCTCCAAAGCAAGGTCCAGTTCATGGCATGGGAGAATTGGAACCTGAGCCTTTCGCTTTCCAGACCATCACTGGTCTGGTCTCAGCTACTCAGAAAGCAGTGAAAGACTCCCAGGTCCAAGCTTTTCCTTCCATGTGGGTCACGAAACTGGGCACAATTCAAAAGAAAAGGCTGCCCTGGAAACAGGGCAAAGAATTTTTTTTTAATAAAAACCAAACAGTTCTGGCAGCAATAGAATGCTGTGAAACACATTTTCAGGTCTTCACACTTTCATCATCTTTGTCCATGCACTAATGGGTGTGTTTTTTACCTGCGCAGCTCTGTGTGTCTATAGACCTGTCAGTCATCCATGCCACATGGTTTGGGACTGACAGATGAGACCTCTAGCAACAAGGAGAGCATCCCCCTTGTACCTGGTGCTGAAACTCAAGAAACAAACACCAGATGTAGGTGATGCTGGTAGAGGGAAAAGATGGTCAAAGTTGATAAGGCTCTTAGGAGGTTACCCAGTTCAGTAGGTCCCAAAATAATCCACAGGAAAGCGATCTGCGCTTATGTAGAGGGGTCCTGTGATTAAGTGGCTTGGGGGAACCTTAGTTTACTTCCAATCCGACAGGATTCTTTATTATAGGACTCCTTCACTGCATGGGCCTTACTATGGCAGTGTGTACCAATGATCTCATTTGGGGTACAGACTCCCCCAAATGTTGGAGAAGAGATACATGTATATGAATGGCTGAGTCCCTGCACTGTTCACCTGAAACTATCAAAACAGTGTTAATCAGCTACATCCCAATACACAATAAAAAGTTTTAAAATAAACCTCCTCAATCTTGTATGTCCACCAAACCCCTTTTCATTCTAAGGACAATCTCATGAGACTAATGTTTCTTAGAAAATAACCTTTCAATGTTGACCTTTTCCAATATCCTAATTTTACAGATGAGGAAAAAAAAAAAAAAAAACAAGAAAAGAAGAGTGACTTGGAACAGGTCACACTAGTCAGAATCACAAGCTAGAATCAAGATTGCCGAGAGAAATATCAATAACCTCAGAGAGGCTGATGATACAACTCTAATGGCAGAAAGCAAAGAGGAACTGAAGAGGCTCTTGATGAAGGTAAAAGAGGAGAGTGAAAAAGCTGGCTTAAAACTCAACGTTCAAAAACACTAAGATCATAGTATCTTGTCCCATCACTTCATAGCAAATAGATGGGGAAAGATGGAAATAGTGACAGACTTTATTTCTTGGGCTTCAGAATTAATGAGGACAGTGACTGCAGCCACAAAGTTCAAAGACGCTTGCTCCTTGGAAGAAAAGCTATGATAAACCTAGACAGTGTATTAAAAAGCAGAGACATCACTTTGCTGACAAAGGTCCGTCTAGTCAAAACTATGGTTTTTCCAGTAGTCATGTACGGATGTGAGAGCTGGACCATAAAGAAGGCTGAGCCCTGATGCTTTCAAACTGTGGTGTTGGAGAAGACTCTTGAGAGTCCCTTTGACTGCAAGGAGATCCAACCAGTCAATCCTGAAGGAAATCAGTCCTGAATACTCATTGGAAGGACTCATGCTGAAGCTGAAACTCCAATACTTTTGGCACTTGATGCCAAGAGCCAACTCATTGGAAAAGACCCTGATGCTGGGAAAGATTGAGGGCGGGAGGCAAAGGGGACGGCAGAGGGTGAGCTGCTTGGATGGCATCACCGACTCAGTGGACATGAATTTGAGTAAACTCTGGGAGATAGTGAAGGACAGGGAGGCCTGTGTGCCACAGTCCTTGGGCACAAAGAGTCAGACACAACTTAGCAACTGAACAGCAAAAAAACAGAGTCAGGACTCAAACCTGAACCTTCAGACGATAAGCAGAGAGGCGAGTCTGTTCTTGCCGCTGTATCCGTGACGCAGCTCTAGCAGGGTTTTCACTGAGTAGTAAGCTGGAACTTCCCTGGTGGTCTAGTGGCTAAGACTTGACCTTCCAAAGCAGGAGGTGCAGGCCCCTGGTTGAGGAGCTAGGCTCCCACGTGCCTTGTGGCCAAAAAACCAAAACACAAGACAGAAGCAATTTTGTAGCCAATTCAATGAAGACTTTTAAAACGATCTACACCAAATAATATATATATATTTTTAAAAATTAGTAGAAAGTCAATGACTAATCAATAAGAGCTAAATGTTTTATCTACATTAGCTTATATCGATGGTCTTGAACACGGTCTTAAAGGATAGGTACTCTTACTCCCAATTTTACAGGCGACGACATTGAAACCTACTATACTGGCCATTGGACTTCAGGCAGAGGGCTCCCTGGTGGCTCAAACAGCAAAGAATCTGCTTGCAATGCAAGCAACCGGAGTTCAGTCCCTGGGTTGGGAAGATCCCCTGGAGACGGAAATGGCAACCCACTCCAGCATCTTTGCCGGGAGAATCCCATGGACAGAGGAGCCTGGTGGGCTACAGTCCACGGGGTCGCAAAGAGGCGAACACGACTGAGCGACTAACACATGAGTGAGGCAGAGAGTGGGTGAGTGCCTGAGTGACCCAGGGTAGGACGCTTTCTCACTACAGCTATAAATGACCAACCCCAGACACTTTTCCACAAGAGGAAGTCATAGGGACAAAGGAGGGGGGGGACAAAAGCAATGAGGGTTTCCCTCTGACCGTAGCAGAGACCCCTCTCCCAACCTTGAGCCGAAGATCACATCCCAGATCCAAGAGCTCCACAACGCAGTCCATGACCGACACAGTTTGTGCAGACTTCAGAGGTGACGTAGGTCTTGCAGGATGGCCTCATTTCTGCGCCTCCTTAATCAAAGCCCAAGAGGTCCCGTCCTGCCCATAAGGAAGGCATTAGCCCAGCCCTCCCACACTTGCATTGTCTCTTGAAAGTTGCTCGAGTCTTTTCTACCACCACAGAAACCTCATCCTGTGGGATTTCACATTGTTTCCCTTCCTTGCCCTTAATTCTGTGCTCCTGTCTCACATTAGCAAAACCTTACAGCTAAAGCGAGAATTCCTGCGATTGGACCCGGGCTCTGGACCTTACACGCTGTGTGAGCCCGGACAGTTCATCCGGACGATGATCGCTACTATCGTCTGCATCACCTGAGTGCTGATTACAGGCTCTCCCTACCATTAAGGGCTTTAGGCATCGCAGCAAACCACCGGGACAGCTGTAATAATTGACCACATCTTCCAGATTAAAAAACGTAGCACAGAAAAGTTAGACCAGTTCTTCAACTTATGGCCTTTGGTGGACAGCAGATCTAGTTTGAACACAAACAGTTTGATCCCAGGGTCCACTGCTTATCAACCATTTGACAGAGGAAACACCTTTGAGTTGCGTGTGTTGTGCCTGAGTGTGTAAGGTGAATGACGCTCTGCTGGCACAAGCCTGGGAGGTCGGTATTATCATCTCCATTAGATTATAAAGATGAGGAGACTGAGAATCAGAGAGATTTTAAAATCTGCTCAACGTCAAGCTTGCAGCAAATGACCGGTGGAAACAGAACTGGGGCTCAGAGCTGTATGGCTGCCAAGACCCAAGCCCTTTTGCATCCATGATTCTGATGCCCACAGTTTCCTGGCTTACACACGAAGGTAACGTGCATCCCCCCACCCCCTGCATGACTGCAGCGCAGATATGGGGACGTGAAAGTTCGCGTGAGCGGTATGCCTAGCGATGACTCCCTCTTCTCACCCCCGTCTACACAAACCAACACCGAGGAGTCTCGCTGGCAGGCTGCCACGCGCTGACTCTGGGTTCATGTTTTGGCTGGATGTTAGATTCACTCACTTAATTTTTTTAGGGCCTTTTAAAACATATGAGGCAATTTGTCTTTATTGCTTAAAAAAGAAAGAAAGGAAAAAAAAAAAAAAAGATTTAGGATGAATTCACCCTGCAGCATAATTAACCCCAGGCCTGTCTGTCCCTGAGGGAATCTTCCTATCTTAGCAAAACACAGGCAACCCGAGGCTCAGGGCACGTCACTTTATAGAGTCTAGCTAATCTAACACAAAATGCCTTGAATCATCAAGTTTTTATTCCTGCCACCTCTAAGAGCCTCTGTTTCTCCCCAAAGCAAAACAAAGGAAAAGTTTTTGCCAGCCTGTAGGTTGACCGAACAACATAAATTCCAACTGATAACTGTTAAGAAAGTCTGGAGTCCTGGTTTAGGCTGGAGTCTTGATTTCTATTTTAAAAGGTGCACCTTCGGGTTGGAAAGAACAAAGGCAGATGTGTAGGAAGCGGAAGACATTTGCTGTGCCTGCCATTGCTTCTAGAACTTGTCTCTGCTTGATTTTCACAAGGCTTTCTGAGCATAAAGGCTAGCTGACTGCCAGCGCACCTCCAAATGACAGAAGGATTCGCTCAAAACAGAGAGCTTGCGCTTTAATTTTAAACCTTGCTTTTGTTCCTGCTCACAGGGCAACCAAAAATGTGAGGAAATTGTTTGCAGTCCACCCCCTGTGGTTTAGATCATTTAGCTATCATATGACCTTCGGTGATCTGAGTCACCTCTCTCTTGGCTTTGCTAAAAAAGTTGATTGCTATTCAGCTCTCCCTGTCTCACCGCCCATTCAGCAACGCTTTCTCCCCACCGATTAAAGGAAAATGGTGAGGGGTGGGGCAGATCCTGCAGAGAAACAACTGTGAGTTAGGTGTGTTGCTTTGGATCGCTTCTCTCATCATGTGCTAAAGTCCACGTGCTTTTGCAATGGTCCTTGCAGTCAGCGTCCACGAGGAAGCCAAATGGAGCTTTTACAGCCACCTAAGGAAACAGCATCTGTCCTCTACTTCAGGCGAGATAACACAACCAAAACAAGGCCACAGAAGTCAAAGACACAATTGAACCAGGAGACACAGCCAGTGCTAGTAATTACAGTTCTGACCAAACCGATAGGAACGAAAGGATTCTGAGGCTGCTTCACGCTTGTGCTTAGTTGCTCAGTTGTGTCCAACACTTTGCATCTGACCCCATAGACTGTAGCCCGCCAGGTGCCTCTGTCCATGGGGATCCTCCAGGCAAGAGTACTGTAGTGGATTGCCATGCCCTCCTCCAGGGGATCTTCCCAACCCAGGGATCGAACCCAGGCCTCCCACATGGCAGGCAGATCCTTTACCCTCTGACCCACCAGGGAAGCCCATGAATACTAGAGTGGGCATCCTATCCCTTCTCCAAGGGATGTTCCCGACCCAGAGAACTGAACTGGGGTCTCCTGCATGGCAGGCAGACTCTTCACCAGCTGAGTCACCAGGGAAGCCCAAACAAGACTTACAGTCTAAATCTCCTGGTGACAATGTTACCTTGCTGAGCTCCTACCTGGATCATACAAGGTCCTTCATGATCTGATGCTTCTCCAAATAGGGTGCATGCTGCTGGACCACTCCACAGGCATCCCAGTGCATTGTGGGGCACTGCCGAGACCTGAGGATACTCCCCTCCTGAGGTGCCTTCCCCACAGTGGCCCCCGGACTCTGGCGCCCCATTCTGTGAACTCCAGACAGTCCAGGCATGGCCTCCAGCCTCTCCCTGCCATGCCCTGCTCACCTCTGCTCTGCTGCATAAAATCTTATCCTTAAAGACTGAGCTCAGACTTCACCTTTCTGGACTCGCTTTTAACTGACTCTCCTTTGGGTCTGCCCAGCATGTTAGTGGTCAGTGGGAAAGCACGGCCACAGTACCTTGCAATGCTTTGCATCAAAAGTAGGATTCTAGTCCCTCATGCTTTAGCCTCAAACTTGCTTTGCACAATAGGATGTGGTGGGAGTGACGCTATGTGAGTCCTGCCACCCAGTTCTCAAGATGCTTTGAAATGTCCTCTCTTTGTGTCTGGAAATACAGGCCTGAGATCGCCATAGCAAAAAAAAAAAAAAAAAAATCAGTCTTTCCTACTGGAGGTTGTAAATCCATGTTGAGGAGATCCAAAGTACTCCCAGAGAATGCTAACATCAACTGCCATCTGGCCCACCACCCCCACCTGCACCAACAAGTGACAGAAGCCCCACGAGGGATCCCAGAGAAGATGAGAGAAGAGCCACCCAGCTGAGCCCAGCCCAGAGCGAGTAAACACGCAAGGTTTCCCACTCAAAACATGGGCAGAAGACATATCAGTGACCAGCAGGCACAGGAAAAGCTGTTAGACATTGCTAATTATTGGGGAAATGCAAGTCAAAATGACAATGAGATATCACCTCACACAAGGCTATCATCAAAAACTCCATAAGCAACAAATGCTGGAGAGGGCGTAGGGAGAAGGGAACCCTCCCGCCTGTTGGTGGAAATGCAGATTGGTACAGCCACTATGGAGAAGAGTATGGAGGTTCCTTAAAAACTGGAACTAGAGCTACCATAAGACCCTGCTCCTGGACATATGGCCAGAGAAACAATCCAAGCAGATGCGTGCACCCCAGGATTCACTGCAGTACTGTTTACAAAGCCAGGACAAGGAAGAAACCTAAACGGCCCTCGACAGAGAAGCGGAAGAGGAAGATGTGGCGCACACATACAACGGGATATTGCTCAGACCTTAGAAAGAATGAGAGTGTCACGTGCAGCAACACGGATGGGCCTGGAGACTGCCACACTGAAGGAAGGGGTCAGACCGAGAAGGAGAAATATCGCACGACACCCCTTATATGTGGGATCTGAAAAGGAATGATGCCAGTGAACTCACCAACCAGAAAGAGGCTTTGAGAACCAGCTTATGGTTGCTGGTGGGAAGAATGGGGGAAGGGGTAGTTAGGGAGTTGGGGATGGGCACGTACACAGTGCAGTGTTTAAAATGGGTAACCAACAAGGTCCTACTGTACAGCCCAGGGGACTCCGCTCGATGTCATGTGGCAGCCTGGATGGGAGGGGCTTTGGGGGAGGATGAACACATGTATATGTATGGCTGAGTCCCTTTGCTGTTCACCGGAAACTATCACAACATTGTTTGCTAATCAATGAAAAAAACCAAAACAAAATTAAAAGGTTAAGGAAAAAAAAAAGAAGTCATGGTTTCAAGACACAACGTTTTACAGTAGTTTATTAGGCAGCAGCAGATAATAGATAAAATATTTTTTCTAGGTGTTTCAGAAAGGTTCACGTACCTACAGGAAGTCATAGGAAACTTTGTTTTGGGGAAGGTGGGTTATTTCCATAGGAAGTTTCTCTCTCTCCCACTCTCTTTATCCAACTAACTCCTATTCACTATTCAGGTCTCAAATTAGACAACACTTCTGTGGGGCTTCTTTCCAGCTCCCTTGAGATGGGGTCAGGTGCTTCTCTGCTGGGCTCCTTGGCATCCTGCTGAGTACATTTTACACCCTAAGGCTGCAGTGCCCATTTGCCCATCCAACCAAAGGCTCCATAAGGCAAGCACAGAGCCTGTCTCAGCCACTGCTGCACTGTCAGCTTTGGTTTAGCGCGTGCCAAGCGTGGGATTTTCTGCTTGTGTGTCTCGTCAGCTCACCTGGCCACACATTCCACTCAGGACAGTGGTCCATGTGATAAGGTTTTTCTTTAAATGGGACACACTCTGCCCCTATGTTTGTCTTCTGTTTACAGGCTTACCTGTCATCACTGAGAGCTCGAGCCCCCAACATCCCCTGAGTGCGTGCATATTTGAATATGAGTTCTCTGCTCTCTTTAACCATCTTTTCTCCAGCCCACAGACTAAGAAACAGCTGAGAGCCCTGCAAAGGTCTCAGCCAGGGTAGTACCTGACCACTCCATCTCTCCTCCCTTAACATTTTCCCTCTTGCCAAAATATTGCAACAAGAACTTAGCACCACCAGGAGTGGCCTGCCCAAGGCAGAATAGAAGAGAATTACCACATCTATTATTTAGAACCGGATGCCACTCAAAGGCATGCAGGACGTTAATTCCCCCACCAAGGATCAGACCTGTGCCCCTGCAGTGGAGGTGCGGTGTCTTAATCACTGGACCACCAGGGAAGTCCCTTAGACCCTTATTCTTTTGTTAATGCCAGGTTAGGCCCCTACGGATTTACTGGATGGATGCACTGTGGAGATTACGGCAGCTCTGCCCGTGTTCAGCAGCCTGTGTGAAAAAGATGTTTGGATGAGGGTTCATTCACATCTCACCTTGACTTGAGAGCATACAGTTGATTTCACTGATTAACATTTGACGCAAGTAGAATAATTTTCATTTAGCCCTGTTTTAACATTTGTTTGGTAATTGGGTTTTTCAGATGCTACTGTGATCACAGAAACTTGCATATTATGCGACGTTCCTGTGAATTCAAGTGAAGCGGAATCCTATATTACATTCCATTGAACGAGATCATGCCTCTGGTAGAAAAGTTTCTATTTAGCACTTGGCAGAAGGCTTTGTTTAATTCACCTGCATTCTATTTGGAAAAGGGAAAACAAATGAAGTGATCCTAAAATCCTTTCAGGGAACTGAATATTTCTTGTCGTCCCTGTGTTGCAGGGGGAAACAGTAGAAAGAGGGTGCAGAAAGAACAGAGTGTTTGCCATCAGATAAATGTGGGGTTTAATCTCTTTTCCACCACTAGGGAGCTTATGACAATGCAGAAATAACTGAGAAACAGCTAAGAAGTAACTGAGAATCGGCTGCCCAAGGTTTAAAGTGGGGGAGAGTTACTTCTCTCACAGAATCAAACTGCAGGTAGTAACTGACCTTTTAGACGTGTATACCTTCACAACAAGGAAGCACCCGTGAGCCTAGCTCCTTATTTGCTGTTCTTTCCTCCTGGGGTGCAGTTTCTGCCATCCGGTGCCCTGGCTGACCTTGCACTCTAATAAGTCCTACGGCTGAAACAGGTGTTTAATGTAGAACTTCCTGTGATTGCCAAAGTGTAAAAGAAGACAAGCCGGCTTCCTCCGAACGATCAGATTGGGTGGCTCACTGGTCCTGTGGCGACTTTCCTGGTGGCTCAGACGGTAAGGCGTCTGCACAATGCGGGAGACCCGGGTTCGATCCCTGGGTCAGGACGATCCCCTGGAGAAGGAAACGGCAATCCGCTCCAGTACTCTTGCCTGGAAAATCCCATGGACGGAGGAGCATGCTAGGCTACCGTCCATGGAGTCGCAGAGTCGGACACGACTGGGTGACTTCACATTCTTTCTTTCTTTTCTTTTCTGGTCCTGTTGGAAATTGTGAGTGTGTGTGTGGAACAGTCACTCCTGAGCAGACAGCCACAGAACCCTCTTTGTGAACAGGGGTAGGTGGGGGAAAGGAAAGGAGGGTAGAGGCTTGGGGGAGTCTGTTCCCTACAGGAGATGCTCTGAGCCAGCCCAGTCTCTGACCAGAGGTGGGGGCGCAGCGCCCTCTAGTGCTCCGTAAACGCCTTGCATGGCGTAGTGAGGCGGGGCCCTCGGGTTGGTGCATCTCTAGGCAGATGCTGCCATCTGCTGGTTAAAATCACAACTTGCAACTCCCGAATGTTTCAAGTCAGGCTGGAGGCCATCAGGGCAAGGGCTGGGCCTTTCATCTCAAGCCCCTAAGTCGGCTTTTGAAAGGCGTGAAAACACAAAGGAAAAGCAAGCTGGCTGTTGAGAGGGCCCACAACTACCTCCAAATATACTCCGGGACCATCTCAATTCAGTTCAGTCACTCAGTCATGTCCAACTCTTTGCAACCCTATGAATCGCAGCATGCCAGGCCTCCCTGTCCATCACCAACTCCCAGAGTTCACCCAAACTCATGCCCATTGAGTCGGTGATGCCATCCAACCATCTCATCCTCTGTCGTCCCCTTCTCCTCCTGCCCTCATTCTTTCCCAGCATCAGGGTCTTTTCCAGTGAGTCAGTTCTTCATGTCAGGTGGCCAAAGAATTGGAGTTTCAGCTTCAGCATGAGTCCTTCCAATGAATATTCAGGACTGATCTCTTTTAGAATGGACTGGTTGATCTTCTTGCAGTCGAAGGGACTCTCAAGAGTCTTCTCCAACATCACAGTTCAAAAGCATCAATTCTTCGGCGCTCAGCCTTCTTCACAGTCCAACTCTCACATTCATACGTGACCACTGGAAAAACCATAGCCTTGACTAGATGGATCTTTGTTGGCCTCAGTTCAGTTCAGTCGCTCAGTCGTGTCCGACTCTTTGCCACCCCATGAATCATAGCACGCCAGGCCTCCCTGTCCATCACCAAATCCCGGAGTTCATTCAGATTCACATCCATCAAGTCAGAGATGCCATCCAGCCATCTCATCCTCTGTCGTCCCCTTCTCCTCCTGCCCCCAGTCCCTCCCAGCATCAGAGTCTTTTCCAATGAGTCAACTCTTCGCATGAGGTGGCCAAAGTACTGGAGTTTCAGCCTTAGCATCATTCCTTCCAAAGAAATCCCAGGGCTGATCTCCTTCAGAATGGGCTGGTTGGATCTCCTTGCAGTCCAAGGGACTCTCAAGAGTCTTCTCCAACACCACAGTTCAAAAGCATCAATTCTTCGGCGCTCAGCCTTCTTCACAGTCCAACTCTCACATCCATACATGACTATTGGAAAAATCATAGCTTTGACTGCTGCTGCTGCTGCTGCTGCTGCTGCTAAGTCGCTTCAGTCATGTCTGACTCTGTGCGACCTCATAGACGGCAGCCCAGCAGTCTCTGCCACCCCTGGGATTCTCCAGGCAAGAACACTGGAGTGGGTTGCCATTTCCTTTCCAATGCATGAAAGTGAAAAGTGAAAGTGAAATCGCTCAGTCGTGTCTGACTCTTAGCGACCCCATGGACTGCAGCCTACCAGGCTCCTCCATCCATGGGATTTTCCAGGCAAGGGTACTGGAGTGGGGTGCCATTGCCTTCTCCAATAGCCTTGACTAGATGGACCTTAGTCAGCAAAGTAATGTCTCTGCTTTTGAATATGCTATCTAGGTTGGTCATAACTTCTCTTCCAAGGAGTAAGCGTCTTTTAATTTCATGGCTGCAGTCACCATCTGCAGTGATTTTGGAGCCCAAAAAAATAAAGTCTGACACTGTTTCCACTGTTTCCCCGTCTATTTCCCATGAAGTGATGGGACCAGATGCCATGATCTTCGTGTTCTGAATGTTGAGCTTTAAGCCAACCTTTCCTCTCTCCTCTTTCACTTTCATCAAGAGGCTTTTTAGTTCCTCTTCACTTTCTGCCATAAGGGTGGTGTCATCTGCATATCTGAGGTTATTGATATTTCTCCCAGCAATCTTGATTCCAGCTTGTGTTTCTTCCAGTCCAGCGTTTCTCATGATGTACTCTGCATAGAAGTTAAATAAGCAGGGTGACAATATACAGCCTTGACATACTCCTTTTCCTTTTTGGAACCAGTCTGTTGTTCCATGTCCAGTTCTAACTGTTGCTTCCTGGCCTGCATACAGATTTCTCAAGAGGCACGTCAGGTGGTCTGGTATTCCCATCTCTCAGAATTTTCCACAGTTTATTGTGATCCACACAGTCAAAGGCTTTGGCATAGTCAATAAAGCAGAAATAGACGTTTTTCTGGAACTCTCTTGCTTTTTCCATGATCTAGCAGATGTTGGCAATTTGATCTCTGGTTCCTCTGCCTTTTCTAAAACCAGCTTGAACATCAGGAAGTTCATGGTTCACGTATTGCTGAAGCCTGGCTTGGAGAATTTTGAGCATTACTTTACTAGCATGTGAGATGAGTGCAATTGTGCGGTAGTTTGAGCATTCTTTGGCATTGCCTTTCTTTGTTGGCCTACCCCTTCCCAAACCTCTGCTCTTTCGCTTTGCAAATGGCTGGTGCTCCTAGCTTTTCCACTGATCTTTGAAGACCCTGTATAAGAGGCATGATTCTGAAGCTTTGATGTTATGTGAATATTTTGTTGTTGCTGTTGGGGGTGGGAATTAAGGGGTTTAAAACAGTGTCAGACTTTATTTTGGGGGGGCTCCAAAATCACTGCAGATGGTGACTGCAGCCATGAAATTAAAAGATGCTTACTCCTTGGAAGGAAAGTTATGACCAACCTAGATAGCATATTGAAAAGCAGAGACATTACTTTGCCAACAAATGTCCGTCTAGTTAAGGCTATGGTTTTTCCAGTAGTCATGTGAGAGTTGGACTGTGAAGAAGGCTGAGCGCCGAAGAATTGATGCTTTTGAACTGTGGTGTTGGAGAAGACTCTTGAGAGTCCCTTGGACTGCAAGGAGATCCAACCAGCCCATTCTGAAGGAGATCAGCCCTGGGATTTCTTCGGAGGGAATGATGCTAAAGCTGAAACTCCAGTACTTTGGCTACCTCATGCGAAGAGTTGACCCATTGAAAAAGTCTCTGATGGTGGGAGGGACTGGGGGCAGGAGGAGAAGGGGACGACAGAGGATGAGATGGCTGGATGGCATCACTGACTAGATGGACGTGAGTCTGGGTGAACTCCAAGGGTTGGTGATGGACAGGGAGGCCTGGCGTGCTCCGATTCATGGGGTGGCAAAGAGTCAGACACGAGTGAGTGACTGAACTGAACTGAACATGTGTTAAAGTAAATTTGTAACGTTCTTCATACACTACAACAGGTGATCCAAAATACTGGTTGGTAACTTGTAACATAGCTGTTCTTTTTCACTTACAAACTCCCTTTCTAACCCCCACCCTCAACACAACATATCCCAAACCGGCATTTTACCTTAACATCCCCCAACTGCACACATCTGTGACTGCAAACACATCAGCTGCTGCCTAACCTGTTTCATTACCTCTGCAGATGGAGCACTCACTACCCAAGGTGTATGTTGATTCTACTGCTGGACATTGGTGTGCTGGTGGTATGTCGCTTCAGTTGTGTCTGACTCCGTGCAACCCTATGGATTGTAGGCTGCCAGGCTCCTCTGTCCTTGGGATTCTCCAGGCAAGAATACTGGAGTGGTTTGTCATGCCCTCCTCCAGGGGATCTTCCCGACCCAGGGATCAAAGCTGCATCTCTTACAGCTCCTGCATTGACAAGTGGGTTCTTATCACTGTTGGACATGGTTTGTTACCAAGTCCTCATTTGCCTAGCTGGCTCCTTTTTCATGTATCATGTGTTGAGAAGGTCAAAGAGGATTCCCATGTCCATGTTCACCAGGGTAAATTTTCTTAAGATCTCCAGTCTCAACTCTCATGGTGTAGATTTCAAATCTGTATCATACTTCTTCTTATTTGGATGTGATTAATTTTGTTATTTGTTAATAACATCTCCGACTGAGTTTATCAGAATTTTAGAAAATGCCCTGAGCAGGGCTAAACCCGCATAAGCAGTCTCCTTTTTCTGTACACCAGAGTTGTATCAATGTGTTTCAAGAAGCAAAAGTGTGGCTTGAAAGGGTTAATAAACATTATTATGCAATCCAGATCTCTTCCTTAGGAACTTCTACTAAATTTTCTATATTCTGACCCTGGTCTTTCAGCCAGAATATAAATTATTCACAATTATGCCACAATGGGGTTGACTCTGGCTTCTGTTTTCAGAGTTCCCATCTACTCATCTTCCTCTGTGACTGTAAGTTAAAGGCTGTGGTTTCTGTTTCCCGTCCCTGAAGTATGGAAAATACTGATTTTCAGGCATGCCTTCCTTGGTCATAACTCATGAAAATGAGTGTAGACCCACTCATTTAAAATATTTCTTTACATTCATTTTTTTACTTAAATATACCTTGATGTCTATATCTTAAATATACTTCCAAATATAATTTGAAACCCAAATATTCTTTAAAAGAACCTTTTTTTTTTTTTAATTACTATCATGAATGAAAACCTAGCACTATTTGTCCTTAGAAACAAAGTACAAAAATAAATAGGGGGGAAACTAAACAAATGCTAAGTTCTAGAAAAATGTAGTTGCTTTCAAAGGCTTGATTGAAGAAGAGAGGAGCATCAGATATTTTAGAGATGTATTTTAGGCATTTTAAACCAAAGTAAGAGGTGGTGTTTTTTTTTTTTTTCTTAATGTATTTAACTCTTCTGAACACTTCTAAGCAAGGAATAACATCCCCACCCTGTGACTCAATGTTATTAAATGGGTCACCTGGGCCACACAGATCACAGGTAATGTAAGTCTCACATGTCAGTGAAACACTGACCTCAGCCATGAATAAAGAATATTATATTCTGACCTATAAGGGAAAACAACCTGAAATATATATAAATATAACTGAATATATATATATATATATATATATATATATATATATATATATATTCAGGTGCTGTACACCTGAAACTTACACACTATTGTACATCAACTATACTTCAATTAAAAATCAAAAGAGCTACCCAAAACATAAAACATAAATGTATTACATCCTAACCAATGTGTTTAGCATTCACAGCTGCAATACAGAAATGCCTATCATCCCCATTAATACACAGACTGCGTATCTACCTGCATGAAATAGTGATCCCCTTGATAAGGATGGAAGGTAAACTGACACTACCTCATCCTTACAAGAACTTTATTCAAACCGCTATCTCAATTTATAGGTGAGGCAATCAGAAATTAGGAAAATAATTTTTCCTGGGTCACATTTTTCGTTTTGAAGATTCCAGGTTGGGACTTGAAATGTTCTGCCTTCAAAGGCTGCCATCATTATTAATATCACTATCATTATGATCATGATTAATCCTACCACAAAATATACACAAAGAACAAGGATTCAGAAGCTCTTCCTGTGGTAACACACTAGTTCTCAAACTTGGCGGGCAAGTGGTTTACAGATGCTGATATGTATCCCTCCCTTTTTCCTACATTGGAGGAAAAAGTGGACAAAAATGAAATGATTGATGAAAGGCTGTAAGGGAAAATATGCATTAAAAACCAGAGGCTCTAACGGAAGAGATGGGTGTTTGCTCATCACCCAGATAGCTAAGCCCGTGGCGGCCCACAGAGCAGGCGGAAAGAGAGCTGGCAGCTCCACGCCTGAGAGCCTGAAGCTGGGTGTGTCGCTCAAGGCAACAGCCAGTCATGCATCTGCACACGGAGGGCTCGGGAAAAGGAAAGTCAGACCTACAGGGGAGTGACTGCGAATCTAGCTGGATGCCTCATGGTCCTCGTTCATCCAGATGCTCCCTGTCAGGAAGGCACCGCCAATAATGTATGAATCTCAAAGGCGGAGACAGGTGCGGTTATTATTCCCTCTAGGCCTTTCCTGCCTTGGAGAAGACCTATGACTGAGGAATGGCGACAATTTTTAAAAATGTAAGTTGATGCCGCCAGCTTATGAGTAAACGCGTAGCTCCGACCATTTCAGAGCAAACGTCTTGGCAGAATTCCAGTCATCGTCTAGTTCAGTTTGGACTGTAAATTTTCACAGTAAACGCTTCAGACAATAACACACAAGGGCTTCTCGAAGAGAACACGGGAGAGAACACGGCCTTCCTGCGGTGTTGGAGCAAGCAGCTTCCTCTGGGCTGCATCAGCCTCCAGAAGCCTATTTTTAATATTTGCTTTTATTTCTCAATCCTTCCAGACAATAAACATGAAAGTCATAAAAAAACAAATAAGAGGCTCAGTTCTTCCTGTTGAAAATAAGAAAAGAGACTTCACTTGCCTCTTCTTTCAGCATCTACTTTAGAAAACTTGTGCATTCTAACTCTGTTTCTTTGCAATGCATATATATCTTACTAAAAACTCTTACCACCTTTATGACCCAGGAATGTCTTTCTCAAGAACCTAGGAACCATCTCTTTGAAATATCACCATTAAGGAAGAGAGCACTTCTAGCTCCCATTTTCTGTGAGAAGGTTAAAGCCTGACTTCAGCAGGTGCCTTGTTCCAAAACAACCTACGGTCACTTGATTTCCCTTTGGATAAATCCAGTTAGCTAACAAGAGGGTCACTCCAACCACCAAATGAATTTAGGTCGACCTACATGGGACAAATGGTGCTGCCAAGCCTGCCACTTGAAGATGAGTTACTGTTTATCTGCTTTCAGTCTGCTCCTCATTCCAGAGAAAGTCACAGTTTGATAACCGCAGGAACCACAGAAGCTCATCAGGAAACCACTTGAGGCCAGATTAAAGGAGGACGGGCCTTGCATACACCCTGGTGTTTATCAGCAACCCCACCCTTGAACCATTACTATAAAACTCCTCACCAAATCACCCCCGCCAGGTTGGGACACATAGTTTTTGAGGGCACAAGCCTGCTGTGTCACCCTTTGCTCAGCAAAGCAATAAAGCTTTTATGTTCTACTTTCACCCAAAACTCTAAGATTTGATTCGGCACCCAGAGACCTAGCTTCATCAGCAATAGGAGATGCTCTGACAACTGATAAAGACAAAATCTTTATCTCCTTTTTTTGTCTTTAGTTGGAGATGCTGTGGTGGTGATGGGCCATTTACAGGAGATACTCAGGTTATCTCCCGTGTATACAGGAGGCATACATGTTATTAAACTTCTTCTTTCTCTCCTGTTGATCTTTTATTACAGGGGGTGTCTCAGCCAAGAACCTGGAAGGGAAGAGGAACAACGATCCTTTCTGCCCCACAGGGGTTTGCTCCTGTTGACTGTATGAGTCTTGGCTCCCTCCAGTGAATCTGTAAGCTCCTTGAGAGCAGAACTTGTGACTAATACACGTTCTGTTGTTTTCCCGATGACTCACAATGTGCCAGGGATGTAGCGGAGACTCAACAAGTGCAAGCTGAACCACTGAACTTGGAAGAACTAAGTCAACTGGATTGTGATCTTTACTCACAAGATTGTGACAAGACAAGCTCAAACACAGTTGTTTACGCTAAGCCCCACAGCACCAAACTGAAACTTAATTACAGTTTCGGCTCTCCCAGAACTGGACTCTTACAGCAGTCTGCTAGGGGTCACCCTGACAGACAGGCACTAGTTAGGTAACCAAAGGAAAGTGACCCTCCGATAAGCAGCGGTTCTGTCTTGTGGAACTTCCTTGTTCCCACTCCCTTCTGCCTATGAAAGTCTTTCATTTTGTATAGCTCCTTGAGGTTCCTGTCTGTCTGCTAGATCAGATGCTACCTGACTCAAGAATCACTGAGTAAAGCTAATCTTCAAATGTACTCGGCTGATTTCTTTTTTTTTTTTAACAGTTTAGTGGCAGTGATGGGATCTGGACACTTCTGATGGCTTTGAGGACAACAAGAAATGCAGGCATTGGTACCAGTGGACCTTCTGAGCTTTCTGTATTTTTTGTTATGTCCACGGACTGAGGGTAAGTTCCTCTTACAGCTGAGCTCAGCTGTCTGTGTATTGAGCTCCTGACCTACCTGGCTTTCCAGCCCAGGGTTAACCAGTCAGTCTAGATGGACAGGTGGCTCTAATCCAGCACCAGTCCTTAGCCCTGAGTTAGGGCACCATCCTAGTCCAGGGCTCGGGGGTGGGGGGAGCTTGAGCTAGCAGACCGTTCCGCCCAGAACCTAAGTCCCCCTGCCTTTGGCTGGTCCACAGCTCCCATCTGTTGGGTTCTGCTGGTTCAGTCCATAGTCCCACTTTGGGAACTATTGGTGGAGAGCACATAAGGGCTTCTCTTGGCCAGTCCACAGTGCCATCTCCTCGGCTACTGCTGAGGTCCACAGTTCCATTTCCTTGGTTACTCTTGATTTCTGTTTATGGGCACAAGAGGTGCACGAATAACACACTGATTGTTAGTAGAAATCTCGGAAGCCAAAGCCACAAAATTGGTGGGCATGGATTGAACAGGTAAAAGCTGTTGTAGCACCTGCCACCAGACTCTACAACTCCCATGCTAGAGTAAGTCAGTCATGGGATAGGTTGGATTGACACTTGGTTACTGCCTCATGAAAACATCCGTGCCATGAGCTACAGTGTAAAACACCAAAACAATACCCAGCTCAGTGGCACATCCCTCTCAGGTAACAATTTGTCTTAGGAGAGACTTAAGACTTAGCTACAGAAACAGAATCCTCTAGTTTCAAAGAACTGAGCAGGGCACCATCTGGCAAAACTGCCCCCTTTATATCTAAGAGCTGTGGCCCTAGAAGCTTAGATGTCTATAGCAATGACAAAACCTTACTGAAACAACCTAGAGTTACAGCGAGTTATCAGTAAACAAAGGAGACTGTAGCCACCACAGATGGTGAGCTGGTGAGCCCTGGGGCAACTCAGGGAGGAAAGGGTTCCTGCTGTGTAGCAGCCACCAGACTGCAGCCACTCCCTACGGTGAGCCCTGGGGGAACTCAGGGAGGAAAGGGTTCCTGCTGTGTAGCAGCCACCAGACTGCAGCCACTCCCTACGGTGAGCCCTGGGGGAACTCAGGGAGGAAAGGGTTCCTACCATCTAGCAGCTACCAGACTGCAGCCACTCCCTATGGTGAGCCCTGGGGGAACTCAGAGAGGAAAGAGTTCCTGACAACCAGCAGCCACCAGACTGCAGCCACTCCCTACAGTGAGCCCTGAGGAAACTCGGGATGTGAAAACACAGGATGCTGGTGAGGTGCCTATCAAAGGGATGACTTCAGTGAGCCCAGACTCTTGCATCTTCCCATATACAGAAAAGTGCTAAATTCCATAACTTGAGATATCTGATTTCCATTAATTAGCAATAATCTTTTGATGGTCAGACTACCTGCCCTTTGTTGTAAAACTTCTATATAACCTGTCTCCCCTCCACTTCACCTCCTCAGAGCAATTCTCTCAGGGTTACTTCTGCTACTCTCGGGCCTAAGTCCTAAAAATCCCCACCGTATGAAACATAACTCTCAACCTTTCAGTTCAGTTCAGTTACTCAGTCATGTCTGACTCTTTTTGATCCCATGGACTGCAGCATGCCAGGCCTCCCTGTCCATCACTAACTCCCAGAGTCCACCCAAATTCATGTCCATTGAGTCAATGATGCCATCCAACCATCTTATCCTCAGTCTCTCCTTCTCCTCCTGCCTTCAATCTTTCCCAGTGTCAGGGTCTTTTCAAATGAGCCAGTTCTTCACATCAGGTGGCCAAAGTATTGGAGTTTTAGCTTCAACATCAGTCCTTCCAGTGAATATTCAGGATGGACTGGTTGGATCTCCTTGCTGTCCAAGGGACTCTCAAGAGTCTTCTCCAACACCACAGTTCAAAATCATCAATTCTTCACAGCTCAGCTTTCTTTATAGCCCAACTCTCACATCCATACATGACTACTGGAAAAAACATAGCCTTGACTAGACGGACCTTTGCTGACAAAGTAATATCTCTGGTTTTCAATATGCTGTCTAGGTTGGTTGTAACTTTCCTTTAGGTTGTGAATATTTTTAAGTTGACAATTTTAAAAGTGCACTTGAAAGGTAAGGGCTCCCAAATCAAACAAATAGCATAAGATACCTATTTTAATTGGCATGCAAAAGCCTTCGAAAGTCTTCAATATTCCAAAGTAGCTTCATTGAAAGATTCATTGCAAATGCTAATAGAAAACTGAAGACAGAAGAGGTACTTAAACAAAAGACTCAGATTTACAGGACTCGTATTATACTCCTCTAGTCTCCTTTACCTGAATATCCAGAGTCCATGAATCCTCTCCCTGAATTGCTTTTACACTATGAAGAAACTACAAGGCCATTAAAAAAGGTCCACCAAGGTACTGGCCTTACAGACAAGCCCCTAACCACCCTTACGGAGAGCTCCATATGGGCTGCTCAGAGATGATGGAACACCAAGGGATCCTCCGGTAAACTGCTGGCAGAAGGGAAACTAAAATTAAAATTAAAGGAAAACCTTGCCAAATTCTAGAAGATATCAGAGCTATCTTCTACTTTAAACTCCACTCACTCTGGAGCCTGCAGACATGATCCTGGGAAAATCGGCAGGAGAGCCTGACAGGAAATTTTTTTAAGTTTTCTCTCCTAATCTAACTGTATGAAAGGGGGAAGGAAAGCATTTCAAAGACAAAACTTTAAACCTAGAACATGGCAATCTTTTGATTTCCATTTTAGTTGAAGTTCCATTTAGTTGAGTTCCATTTTAGTTCCATTTGTAAGTAGCTTGATGTATCTTCTGCTTGATATGAAGAAGCAACCTGAAGTAATTAGAATGGGAAGGAGAGGGAGCTTTTGAAGTCCTCCATGTTCTTTGAGGAATTAAAAACAACTGTCCTTGTCTTAAAGACTGAGTCTTTATAGTAAAAGAAATGCAGCCCGGAAAGCAATTCAATGCCCATCTATCCTGTTGTGTGTGTGTGCATGCTAAGTGGCTTCAGCCATGACCAACTCTTAGTGACCCCGTGGACTGTAGCCCTCCAGACTCCTCTGTCCATGGGATTCTCCAACCAAGAATACTGGAGCGGGTTGCCATGCCCTTCTCTGGGGGATCTTCCCGACTCAGGGATCAAACCAGCATCTCTTATGTCTCCTGCCTTGGCAGGTGGGTTCTTTAACACTAGCGCCACAATCTGCCAACCTCCCCTATTCATCTTGTTGTTCAGTCCCTAAGTCATGCCCAAATCTTAGTGAACCCACAGACAGCAGCACCCCAGGCTCCTCTGTCCTCCCCAAAGTCTTGTAGATATTGTAAAAATTCTGGCCTTAGGGAGGAAAAGTCCTTCTTTGAAGAATTGTATTACTACTCCATGCCCATTAGAGTTGGAAATGTTCTACCAATTTTCTCCAAGCACTCTGATCTAGGCCATCTCTTTGAAATGCAAACTTCAGGAAGGTAATTCTAAGTAGAAAGAGTAAAGAGTGGGAGGAGGCTATTTGGAAATTAAGAAAGCGAAAAATAAAGTTTCTGTTCCACATATACTAGTAAAAATATTTAACCATCTGAGCAGATAATCTTAACTCATTCTCTTTGCCAGAACCAATTTAGAATCAACTTTTAAAAAAGTAAAAAAGTGGATTTTGCATTACTGTACCTGTCTCATGGCTAAAATTTTAAGACAAAACCTACAAAATATCTGTTTTCATCTGTTGGTTTCTGTATGTATGTTATAAAATGTGTGGGGTTTTTTTTGTACTTCTGGATGGTATTACTAAAATTAATTTGTAAGTAGCTCAATTTAATTGTCTAAAAGACAAAAAAGTATATAAGTCAAGTATATGCTCAGAAATATAAAACTAACCCAAATATTTCAGAAGTTCACATGATCCAGGATGATATTCAGTAAATAAAAGCTAAGTTTGTATATAAAATAAATAAAAGCTAGTTTCAGTAAATAAAAGCTAGTTTAAGTTTGCTGATTTAATTAAAACATGCATGTCCTTAGAATTATCAGCATTAAATATGATACTTTCATTCTACCAAGGTTTACTGAAAGTTAAATAAAGGGAACTGAAATGGAGCAAGGCCCTGTGGGGCCCTCCCTGGTACAAATCCTTTCTATGTCTCCCTAATTTGCAGATAAAAGGATTCAGCCTCCTTGACCTTCCCTGAGTCCCAAAGGTCAGATTCATACAGTTGCTAATCAGGGAAGAGAGGGAGTACAGAAACAAAGGAGGAGAGTCAAGAAACAAGGGTGCAGCCTAGGGGCGGGGTACTGGCTCCCCTCAAGGGATATACACCACAGTATCTTTGAGCTGTTTTGCAGATTTTTAAACCCCCACCGGGTGGGAGAAGTTAACCATAAGCTGCCCACAGCAGACCAGGTGGAACCGGAAGGTCGATGATGCTGACTGCCACTGCCTCACCACCAACCGCTCAGAACAATGTCCATGAGCTGATCACATGCTCCTCCTTCAAGCATTACTATCAAACTCCTCACTAGCCTCTCTAGGGCAGGACACGCTGTTCTGTCGATGTTACCCCATAAGAAAGTAGGGAAAACCACTAGACCATTCATGTATGACCTAAATCAAATCCCTTACACTGGAAGTGACAAATAGATTCAAGGATTTAGGTCTGATACACACAGTGCCTGAAGAAATATGGATGGAGGTTCATGACACTGTACAGGATGCAGTGATCAAGACCATCCCCAAGAAAAAGAAATGCAAAAAAGCAAGATGGCTGTCTGAGGACGCCTTGCAAATAGCTGTGAAAAGAAGAGAAGCAAAAGGCAAAGGAGAAAAGGAAAGATATACCCATTTGAATGCAAAGTTCCAAAGAATAGCAAGGAGAGATAAGAAAGTCTTCCTCAGTGATCAATGCAAAGAAATAGAGGAAAACAATAGAATGGGAAAGACTAGAGATCTCTTCAAGAAAATTAGAGATACCAAGGGAACATTTCATGTGAAGATGGGCACAATAAAGGACAGAAATGATATGGACCTAACAGAAGCAGAAGATATTAAGAAGAGGTGGCAAGAATACCCAGAACTGTACAAAAAAGATCTTCATGACCCAGATAACCACGATAGTGTAATCACTCACCTAGAGCCAGACATCCCGGAATGCAAAGTCAAGTGGGCCTTAGGAAGCATCACTATGAACAAAGCTAGTGGAGGTGATGGAATTCCAGTAGAGCTATTTCAAATCCTAAAAGATGATGTTGTGAAAGTGCTTCACTCAATATGCCACCAAATTTGGAAAACTCAGCAGTGGCCACAGGATGGGAAAATGTCAGTTTTCATTCCAACCCCAAAGAAAGGCAATGTCAAAGAGTGTTCAAGCTATCGCACAATTGCACTCATCTCACACGCCAGCAAACTAATGTTCCAAATCCTCCAAGTCAGGATTCAACAGTACGTGAGCCATGAACTTCCAGATGCTCAAGCTGGATTTAGAAAAGGCAGAGGAACCAGAGATCAGATTGCCAACATCCACTGGATCATCAAAAAAGCAAGAGAGTTCCACAAAAACATCTACTTCTGCTTTATTGACTACACCAAAGCCTTTGACTGTGTGGACCACAACAAACTGCAGACAATTCTTAAAGAGATGGGAATACCAGATCATCTGACCTGCCTCCTGAGAAATCTGTATGCCGGTCAAGAATAAACAGTTAGAACCAGACATGGAACAACAGACTGGTTCCAAATCGGGAAAGGAGTATGTCAAGGCTGTATAGTGTCACCCTGCTTATTTAGCTTATATACAGAGTACATCATGCAAAATGCCGGGCTGAATGAAGCACAAGCTGGAATCGAGACTGCTGGGAGAAATATCAATAACCTCAGATATGCAGATGACATCACCCTTACGCAGAAAGTGAAGAACTAAAGAGCCTCTTGATGAAAGTGAAAGAGGAGAGTGAAGAAGTTGGCTTAAAGCTCAACATCTAGAAAACTAAGATCATGGCATCCAGTCCCATCACTTCATGCCAAATAGATGGGGAAACAGTGGAAATAGTGACAGACTTTATTTTGTGGGGCTCCAAAATCACTGCAGATGATGATTGCAGCCATGAAATTAAAAGACACTTACTCTTTGGAAGGAAAGCTATCACCAACCTAGACAGCATGTTAAAAAGCAGAGACATTACTTTACCAACAAAGGTCTGTCTAGTCAAGGCTATGGTTTTTCCAGTAGGCATGTATGGATGTGAGAGTTGGACTATAAAGAAAGCTGAGTGGTGAAGAATTGATGCTTTTGAACTGTGGTGTTGGAGAAGACTCTTGAGAGTCCCTTGGACTGGAAGGAGATCCAACCAGCCAAAGGAAATCAGTTCTGTTTCCTAAATTCCTTTAGGAATTGGTCCTGAATATCACTGGAAGGACTGATGCTGAAGCTGAAACTCCAATACTTTGGCCACCTGATGCGAAGAGCTGACTCATTGGAAAAGACTCTGATGCTGAGAAAGACTGAAGGAGGAAGGAGAAGGGGATGACAGAGGATGAGATGGTTGGATGGCATCACTAACTTGATGGACATGAGTTTGAGTAAGTTCCAGGAACTGGTGATGGACAGGCAGCCTGGCAAGCTGCAGTCTATGGGATCAGACACGACTGAGCAACTGAACTGACTGACTGACCCCAATATGGCCCCTTGTGTCAGGCAAAGAAGCAATGCTCTTCTTTTCTACTTCACCGAAAACTGTCTCCAAGATTTAATTTGGTACAGAGGCTGGATTTCAGTTATAGGAAGGGGCCCAAAATGATGCATGTTTATTGGATCTTTACCTGAATGACAACAGAGTACTAAACACACAGGTAAGTATTTTTTAATGGTTGGTGAAATTCGTAATCCGGAAGAATTTCAGATGCTAAGTAGATCATGTTGTCACAGAATGCTTGATATTTCCAATGAACAAATAGCTGCCAGATAGGACGGAAATACTCTCTCTTAAGTGTGTATACACATGCATGCACAATAACATATACACACACACATAGTGTGTAACCCCAAAATTTTGAAAATGTACTGATTACTTACAGTTAAGATGTAGTAATTTCACAATTTACATTTCTTTATAAAACCCTACATTTAAAAGAAATACATGTAGACAAAGGATGCGCATGTCATAGAAGTCAAAGATAGGAGTCTTCTCCCTGAAAAGGGGAATTTCAGGGATCATTTTAATCTGTTTAGTGTCTTTAGGGCATTTTAAAACATTTTAAAATTCATGGGAATAATCAACATTCAGAAGAATTACATCTTTGGCAATGAGAACTATGTTGGGAGGATTTAGAGCCTTTGCAAACTGCCACTCAAGCACATTACTTATGAACTCTTTGCTCTTTAAAATTGAGAACAAAGCAATTAAATACAAATTTCACACATTCAGAAAGAACAAGAACATGCCTGCCATCTATTGTAAATTCCAGAGTGTATTCTATCACTTAAATTTATAGTTCCTTTGTGTGGCAATTTTCCTCTTATTCAAAAGACAGTTCAAAAGTGAATCTTCTATTTTGTTCACTGACAAGGGGCAATGCATACCAATTTTGTTCTTAAGAAAATAAGTTTAAATAGGTTCCTTTGTGAAAATAACTGTAAGCCCAATATTTAAGAACGTGATATACATGGGCAGACCCAGTCAAGTGGGACACACACCCCTCGGTTTGTTTACAAAATGTGATGATCCATTTAGTGAGCATGAATACTTCCTGTGGGTCAGATACTGTACTCGGTGTATTATGGAAATCCCTTAATCCCCACGGAGGCCACACTGCACTCACGGTCCTGCTAACATCCGAATCAGCAGGGAGCAGAGAGGGTCAGCAATGAACTCGCAGGTACAGGTGGGAAGGCAAGGATCTGAGCCCAGGTGGTCCAAGTAGAACTTCAGCATCTCACTCTGCGTGCCACCCTCTCCCTAAGATGGGCAGGGATCAGGCACTGGGAAAGCTCCACCAGACCAGCGGCAGGACACCAATAGCCAACTCAACATGCCTTCCATCCAGAGAGAGTAATAGGACATTGCTTTGGGAAGTCAGCAAGCAAAGGAACACAATAGCCATGATCTCCTTGTGATCCAGTGGTTAAGAATCTGCTTTGCAATGCAGGGGACGTGGGTATGATCCCTGGCCAGGGAACTAAGATCCCACATGCTTAGGAGCAACTAAGTACAACTAGTGAGCCTGTGCCACAACTAGAGAGTCTGTGCACATCAAAAGATCCCCCGTGCCACAACTAAGACCCAACACAGAACGACTGGGTTTTCACACTTCAGACCATCTTAAGGAATTAGAATTGAACTTCTGCCCCTTGTTCTTTAGATCTCAGTATCAATGACAGAGACAGACTAAAGGGACAAAGCAGGTGATTAAATAGTTAATCCCACTAGGAAACTGTAAGTAGAAAAAATGTGGGAAACCCCTGTAAGTTAATGATTACTCAAGAGAGCAGGTTGGCTTAATCACGAAACCAAGCAAGCTTGCTTAACAACAAAACCATGCCACAGAAGCACAAGACATGCCCCCAAACAATGGTGGCATGAGACCCACATCCTGCCCAGTGAGCTCAGTAACTTCATCATCCCTAGGACCTGCTCACTGCACACATAAAAAACAATAATCTGTGGACCTCGCTGGACCATATTGGGACAAGAAAATTCCCCTGCTCAACCTGGAGGAGGAGCTCATGATGGAAGCTTGACATCTACAAGAAAGACAAAGATGTTCTCCTCCCGCTTTCCACTTTTTCATTGATTATAAAAGTGTAGCCCCAGTCAGATCTCAGGGCGTAGCATTTCTTACCAGCTTGCTCGTAAGCCTCGCAAGTGTCCTATTCTAATAAATCATTTCTTGTCTACCACTTTGCCTCTCACTGAATTCTTTCTGCCCTGAGACATAAAGGATTATGGCACAGGAGCTCTTCAGAGCCCCTGAAACAACATCCTAATGTTTCATTGACATATCTTTCTTGCTATTCCTGCTGCCTGGGTTAGGCCTCTGATTCCTCCTGAACTATTAGACTAGATTCCAATACATTTTTCCTCCTTCAGTCTCCTATTGAGCTATTTGGCTGAATTTTTCAAAGAGCGGTTCCACTCGTGACTACAGCACTGCTCAAGAGCATTTCCGGTGCCTGCTCAAGACAAAGCGACAAAATACACACAACCTGGACTCCTGTGTTGTGCTTCCCAGTCACGCTCCAAATGCCCACGCTGCTCCCACTAAGAACGAGCCACCAGTTCAGCCATTTCCACCTACATCCCCTCCCACAACCTCAGCCCCAGGACTCTTAACATGACTTACTAAGATTTTGCTGTGCCGAGTGGTCTGTGGTAAGCACTTTGATAAGTGCAAATATAAACCCCACCTGGATATTTAGCAGCCAGATGAACCATATAGCTCACTAAAATAAAATGTCCTGGAAGGATGAGAAGAGCTTTACAGACTTGGTCTCACTCAGTTAGGAAGTGTGTACTTACCTCAGTATTTAGTCGTGTCTGCAATTAAAGCAAACGAACCTGCTTGGGGTGAAAGCAGTTTCAGGAGACTAGGGTCATGCTGTTGACTTTCAAGAGGACAGACAGGCACAGAGACTTCCTCCTCTGCTCTGCCTTCACTGATGCATTTATTTTAATGTTTTAAATTTTTGAAATATGCCCCAATATACGTTCTCATTTTCCCACTCTTGGTCATCCAGTTTTCCTGTCTAGAAGAATTTTTTTCTCACTCTCCTCCTAGTCAAAAATACGTGATATTATTATCTAACCTGGGCTTCTCTGGTGGCTCAAACGGTGAAGAATCTGCCTGCAATGCAGGAGATCCAGGTTCAATCCCTGGGTTAGGAAGATCCCCTGGAGAAGAAATGGCAACCCACTCCAGTATCCTTGCCTGGAAAATCCCATGAACAGAGGATCCTGGTGGGCTACAGTCCATGGGGTTGCAAAGAGACACGACAGAGTGGCTAACACATTATATTAGCCTATCAAAGCTCAACATGTGACCTTGTCACTGTCAAAGGCTATTCTTTCTATGAGGTCCAACAGTTCGCACCACTGCCCACAGCCCATACTTCTGTCATTACGGGGTATGTGGGGAAGCAATGTGCTTCCTTCATCAATACATCACACTTTGCAATCTCATCAGAGCACAAGTCAGGTACCTAAACATGTTTTGTTCACTGATTATTTTCACCTCAAAATTCTCCTATGTCATAGTATTTCTGTCTTTATTCTTCCTCTTAAAAAACAGTTTCTATTTCATTTGCTTTCTGTTTATCTGTTTTCAAAAATATTTTCCAGGACTTTCCTGCTGGTCTAGTGGCTAAGACTCCACACTCCAATATATGGGGTTTGGGTTCAACCCCTGGTCAGGGAACTATATCCCACATGTTACAACTAAAGATCCTGCATGCCACAACTGAGGCTTGGCACAACCAAATAAGTAAGTAAATAAATATCAATATAAAAAGGCATATCAAATACTCATATCAGATGAAATAGACTTTAAAAAACTGTTATTAAGAGATAAGGATGGACACTATATAATGATCAGGGGATCAGTCCAAGAAGAAGATGTAACAATTATAAATATTTATGCACCTGATACATAAGGTAATCACTAACCATAAAAGGGGAAATCAACAAAATAATAGTCAGGGAATTTAACATCCCACTTCTACCAATGGACAGACCATCTAGAAAGAAAATAAAGAAGAAAACACAAGCTTTAAATGACACAGTAGACCAGTTAGGTTTAATTGATATTTAGAGGACATGCCACCCGAAAGCAGCACAATACACTTTCTTCAAGTGCACACAGAACATTCTCCAGGATAGATCACATCTTGGGTCACAAATTAAGCCTTGGAAAATTCAAGAAAATCCAAATCGTAGCATCTTTGCCAACCACAATGCTATAAGATTAGAAAATTGAAAAGGGAAAAACTAAACACACACACACACACAAAGACCCTGCACACCGCAACTAAAGAGCCTGCTTGCCACAACTAAAGATCAAAGATTCCATACGCCACAACTAAGATCCAGTGCAGCCAAATAAACCATTTAAAACAGATTTTTAAAAAATCTAACCTCACACCTAAAGCTACTAAATAAAGGAACAAAGTTAGTTGAAGGAAAGAAATCATAAAAATCAGAGCAGAAATCATTGAAACTGAAATGAAGCAAACAGCAAAGATCAATAAACATTGGTTCCTTGAGAAGATAAACAAAACTGATAAACCTTTAGGAGAATAATCAAGAAAAAAAGGGAGATGACCGAAATCAGTAAAATTAGAAATGAAAAAGGAGAAATTACAGCTGACAATGCAGAAATACAAAGGATCACAAGAGACTACTACAAGCAAATATATGGCAATAGACAGCCTGAAAGAAACAGACGAATTCTCAGAAAGATACTTTTCAAGACTGAATCAGGAAGAATTAGAAGATGTAAACAAGTCAATCACAATTAATCAAATTGAAGCTGTAATTAAAAGTCTTCCAACAAACAAAGGTCCAGGAACAGATGGCTTCACAGGTGAATTCTATCATTTAGAGAAGAGCTAACACCCATCCCTCTCAAACTCTTCCCAAAAAAATTGCATAGGGAGAAACACTCCCACACTCATTCTATGAGGCCACCATCATCCTGATACCAAAAATATATATATATAAAAATTACAGGCCAATATCACTGATAAACATAGACACAAGAAATCCTCAGCAAAATACTAGCAACTAGAATCTAACAATGGCACCCCACTCCAGTACTCTTGCCTGGAAAGTCCCATGGATGGAGGAGCCTGGTAGGCTACAGTCCATGGGGTCTCTAAGAGTCGGACACACTGAGCGACTTCACTTTCACTTTTCACTTTCATGCACTGGAGAAGGAAATGGCAACCCACTCCAGTATGCTTGCCTGGAGAATCCCAGGGTCGGGGGAGCCTGACGGGGAGCCATCTATGGGGTCGCAGAGTCGGACATGACTGAAGCGACTTAGCAGCAGCAGCAGCAGCAGAATCTAACAACACATTAAAAGGATTATACACCATAATCAAGAGGGATTTATCCTAGGGATACCAGGATTCTTCAATATCTACAAAGTCAATGTCACACACCATTTTAGCTAATTAAAGAATAAAAACCATAGCATCTCAATAATGCAAAAAAAGCTTTTGACAAAATTCAACACCCATTTACAATTTCAAAAAAGAACTCTCCAGAAAGTGGGCATAGAGGAATCTACTTGAATATAATAAAGCCCATATATGAAAAACCCAGGGCAAACATCACTCTCAATGGCAAAAAAACTGAAAGCAGTTCCTCTAATATAAGGAACAAGATAAGGATATCCACTCTCCTCACTATTAATCAACAAAGTTTTTGGAAGTCCTAGCCATGGCAATCAGGGAAGAAAAAGAAATAAAAGGAATACTAATTGGAAAAGAAGTGAAACTGTCACTGTTTGCAGGTGACATACTATACACGGAAAATCCTAAAGATGTCACCAGGAAACTATTAGAATCTTATTAGTTTCACCAGAAACTAATCAGAATTTGGTAAAGTTGCAGGATACATAGTCAATACACAGAAATCTCTTACATTCCTATACACTAAAAACAAAAGATCACAAAGAGAAATTAAGGAAAAAGACCATTTACCATTGCAAAAAAAAAAAAAAATGGCTCAGACGGTAAAGTGTCTGTCTACAATGCAGGAGACCCGGGTTCGATCCCTGGGTTAGGAAGATCCCCTGGAGAAGGAAATGGCAATGTACTCCAGGACTATTGCCTGGAAAATCCCATGGACAGAGGAGCCTGGTAGGCTACAGCCCATGGGGTCGCAAAGAGTCGGACACGACTGGGTGACTTCACTTCACTTCACTTCACAAATAAACCTATCTAAGGAGGCAAAAAAACTGTACTCAGAAAACTATAAAACATTAATGAAAGAAATCAAAGATGATACAAACAGATGAAGATAGACCATGTTTTTGGATGGGAGGAATCAGTATCCTAAAAATGACTTATACAATCCAAAGCAGTCTACAGATTCAATGCAATTCTTATCAAAATTACCAGTGGCATTTTTCACAGAATTAGAACAAAAAATTTTACAATTCATATAGAAATACAAAAGATCTCAAATAGCCAAAGCAATCTTGGGAAAGAAAAATGGAGATGGGGAATCAGGCTCACCAACTTCAGGCTATACCACAAAGCTACATAAACAAGACAGTATAATATTGGCACCAAAGCAGAAATATAGATCAATGGAACAGGGTGAAAAACCCACAGAGAAACCAATGCACCTATGAAATTACAACACAGTCTCTAACACCATACACAAAAATAAACTCAAAATGGATGAAAGCCCCAAATGTAAGACAAAAGACACTATAAAATTCTTGAGAGGAAAACATAGGAAAAACATTCTTTGACAGCAAGCTCATTTTTAACATACCTCCTCAGTTCAGTTCAGTTCAGTCACTCAGTCGTGTCTGACTCTTAGCGACCCCATGAATCGCAGCACGCCAGGCCTCCCTGTCCATCACCAACTCCTGGAGTTCACTCAGACGCGCGTCCATCGAGTCAGTGATGCCATCCAGCCATCTCATCCTCAGTCCTCCTAGAGTAATGAAAATAAATACAAAAATAAATGGGACCTAATTAAACTTGAAAGCTTTTGCAAAGCAAAGGAAACCATGTGAAGTGAAGTGAAGTCACTCAGTCGTGTCCGACTCTTTGTGACCCCATGGACTGTAGCCTACTAGGCTCCTCCGTCCATGGGATTTTCCAGGCAAGAGTACTGGGGTGGGTTGCCATTTCCTTCTCTAAAAGGAAACCATAAACAAGATGAAAAGACAACCCTCAGAATGGAAGAAAATATTTGCAAACAAAGCAGTGGACAAAGAATTAATCTCCAAACTATACAAAGAGCTCAAGCAGCTCAATATCAAAAAAACACTAAAAAAAACAGTCAAAAACTAGGAAGACCTAGACATTTCTCCAGAGAAGACATACAGATGGCCAAGAAGCACCTGAAAAGATGCTCGGCATCTCTAAATATTAGAGATATGCAAATCAAAACTACAGTGAGACACCACTTCACAGCAGTCCCAATGCCATCATCAAAAAGTCTACTAACAACAACAACAACAAAAAACCACAAGAAAAAGACAACAAAAAAAAAGTCTACTAACAATAAACGAGGGAGAGGATGTGGAGAAAAGGGAACCCTCCTATACTGTTGGTGGGAATATAAATTGGTACAACCACTATGGACAGTATGGCGCTTCCTTCAAAAAACATAGAACTACCAAATGATCCATTAATCCCACTCCTGGGCATTTATCTGGAGAAAACCATACTTCAAAAAGAGACAGGCACTCCAGTGTTCATTGCAGCACTATTTACAGTAGCCAAGACGTGGAAGCACCTAGATACCCATCTACAGAGGGACGGATAAAGAAGATGCGGTAGACATATACTATAGACTATTACTCAGCCATACAAAAGAACGACAGAAAGCCATTGGCAGCAACATGGATGAACCTCGAGACTGGCATGCTGAGTGGAGTGAGGCATACAGAGAAAGACATATATCATGTGATACCACTTATATATGGAATCTAAAAAAACTGATACAAATGAACTTATTTATAAAAACAGAAATAGACTCACAGACTTAGAAACCAAACTAGGTTACCAAAGGGGAAAGGAGGGATAAATTGGGAGCTTGGGATTTACATATATGCATTACTATATATAAAGTAAATAACAAACAAGGACCTACTGTAGAGCACAGAGAACTCTACTCAGTATTCAATAATAACCTATGTGGGAAAAAAGAAACTGAAAGAATGGATATATGTATATGCATAACTAAATCACCTTGCTATACACCTAAAACTAACACAGTATTGTAAACCAACTATATTCCAATATAAAATAAAAATTAAATTAAAAACTAAACATACTCTTAAAATATGATCCAGAAATCACACTTTTTGATATTTTCCCAAAGGAAGTAAAAACATAGTTTCACTCAAAACTGTTCACATGGATGTTTATCACAACAACTTCATCCATAATTGCATCAACTTGGAAGTAACTAAGACATCCTTTAACAGTGGATAAATAAGCAATGAACTACTATTCAGCACTAAAAAGAAATGAGCTATCAAGCTATGCAAGTTCAGTTCAGTCACTCAGTCATGTCCGATTCTTTGTGAGCCCATGAATTGCACTCCCTATCACCAACTCTTGGAGTTTACCCAAACTCATGTCCATCGAGTCAGTGATGCCATCCAGCCATCTCATCCTCTGTCATCCCCTTCTCCTCCTGCCCCCAGTCCCTCCAAGCATCAGGGTCTTTTCCAATGAATCAACTCTTCAAATGAGGTGGCCAAAGTATTGGAGTTTCAGCTTTAGCATCAGTCCTTTCAATGAACATCTAGGACTGGTCTCCTTTAGGATGGACTGGTTGGATCTCCTTGCAGTCCAAGGGACTCTCAAGAGTCTTCTCTAATACCACAGTTCAAAAGCATCAATTCTTCACCACTTAGCTTTCTTCACAGTCCAACTCTCACATCCATACATGATCATTGGAAAAACCATAGCCTTGACTAGATGGGCCTTACTTGGCAAAGTACTGTCTCTGCTTTTTAATATGCTATCTAGGTTGGTCATAACTTTTCTTCCAAGGAGTAAGTGTCTTTTAATTTCATGGCTGCAATCATCATCTGCAGTGATTTTGGAGCCCAAGAAAATAAAGTCTGACATTGTTTCCACTGTTTCCCCATCTATTTCCCATGAAGTGATGGGACCAGATGCCATGATCTTTGTTTCCTGAATGTTGAGTTTTAAGCCAACTTTTTCACTCTCCATCTTCACTTTCATCAAGAGGCTTTTTAGTTCCTCTTCACTTTCTGCCATAAGGGTGGTGTCATCTGCATATCTGAGGTTATTGATATTTCTCCCAGCAATCTTGATTCCAGCTTGTGCTTCGTCCAGCCCAGCATTTCTCATGATGTACTCTGCATACAAATTAAATAAGCAGGGTGACAATATACAGCCTTGATGCACTCCTTTTCCTATTTGGAACCAGTTTGTTGTTCCATGTCCAGTTCTAACTGTTGCTTCCTGACCTGCATATAGGTTTCTCAAGAGGCACGTCAGGTGGTCTGGTATTCCCATCTCTCTCAGAATTTTCCACAGTTTATTGTGATCCACACAGTCAAAGGCTTTGGCATAGTCAATAAAGCAGAAATAAATGTTTTTCTGGAACTCTCTTGCTTTTTCCATGATCCAGCAGATGTTGGCAATTTGATCTCTGGTTCCTCTGCCTTTTCTAAAACCAGCTTGAACATCAGGGAGTTCACGGTTCACGTATTGCTGAAGCCTGGCTTGGAGAATTTTGAGCATTACTTTACTAGCATGTGAGATGAGTGAAATTGTGTCGTAGTTTGAGCGTTCTATGGCATTGCCTTTCTTTGAGATTGGAATGAAAACTGACATTTTCCCATCCTGTGGCCACTGCTGAGTTTTCCAAATTTGCTGGCATATTGAGTGCAGCACTTTCACAACATCATCTTTCAGGATTTGAAATAGCTCAACTGGAATTCCATCACCTCCACTAGCTTTGTTCATAGTGATGCTTTCTAAGGCCCACTTGACTTCCCATTCCAGGATGTCTGACTCTAGATGAGTGATCACACCATCGTGATTTCTGGGTCATGAAGATCTTTTTTGTACAGTTCTTCTGTGTATTCTTGCCACCTCTTCTTAATATCTTCTGCTTCTGTTATGTCCATACCATTTCTGTCCTTTATCGAGCCCATCTTTGCACGAAATGTTCCCTTGGTATCGCTAGTTTTCTTGAAGAGATCTCTAGTCTTTCCCATTCTGTTCTTTTCCTCTATTTCTTTGCATTGATCGCTGAAGAAGGCTTTCTTATCTCTTCTTGCTATTCTTTGGAACTCTGCATTCAGATGCTTATATCTTTCCTTTCCTCCTTTGCTTTTTGCCTCTCTTCTTTTCACAGCTATTTGTAAGGCCTCCCCAGACAGCCATTTTGGTTTTTTGCATTTCTTTTCCATGGGGATGGTCTTGATCCCTGTCTCCTGTGCAATGTCACGAACCTCCATCCACAGTTCATCAGGCACTCTATCAGATCTAGTCCCTTAAATCTATTTCTCACTTCCACTGTATAATCATAAGGGATTTGATTCAGGTCATACCTGAATGGTCTAGTGGTTTTCCCCACTTTCTTCAATTTAAGTCTGAATTTGGCAATAAGAAGTTCGTGATCTGAGCCACAGTCAGCTCCTGGTCTTGTTTTTGCTGTCTGTATCGAGCGTCTCCATCTTTGGCTGCAAAGAATATAATGAATCTGATTTTGGTGTTGACCATCTGGTGATGTCCATGTGTAGAGTCTTCTCTTGTGTTGTTGGAAGAGGGTGTTTGCTATGACCAGTGTTTTCTCTTGGCAAAACTCTATTAGCCTTTGCCCTGCTTCATTCCATACTCCAAGGCCAAATTTGCCTGTTACTCCAGGTTTTTCTTGACTTCCTAGGTGGGTTTATTTCAATAATAACCAATAGTTATTTGGTAGTAAGTTTTGGGTTGGCCAGTAAGTTTCCATAAGATGTTATGGGATAATTCAAATGAACCTTTTGGCCAAGCCAATAGGATGAACCAAAGTAAGTGATCAAGCTGGGAAACACAGACCTTTGACCGAAACATCAGTTGGCGGCATCACACGGGTTTCAGGAAGTGCGCATGCGTGCCTCTCCTTCACTAGAACCCATTTCCGGACCTGCGCAGTAACGCCCACTCTTCAAAGTATCATTTCAGCTTCTGCCGCTTCGGTAATTGTATTCATCTTCTCTCCCAACTAAATGTTGTCACTTTCTCTTCTGAATTCCCTCCTCAGATGTTTTCAATTTCTCTAGCACCAACTACAACTCTTTTCCTGCATTTAGTTACTAATGTAAATATTTCCTTCCACTGATCCAGTTTCATCATTTGGAGAGAAAGGGGAGTATCTTACTATATGTCCTGCATGGCAGGTGTTCTAGCAATTAATTTTTTAAATGGTGAATTACTGTGTGAAGGATTTATTAGACAGCACCCTATTGAAAGAACTCAAAAGCCAGAAGGGCCTGAGGGATTGGAATATATGAAAAGGCAACTCAAAAAGAGAAAAAAATACGTTTTGAGTTTGAAAGTAGGGCAGACAAAATATTACAGAAAAAAGCTTTAGGTGACAGCTCTGTGCACAAGACTGACCTGTCCTTCCTACTTTTCCCAACTACTGTTGTAAGGAGGATGCTCCACATAATGGCAGAGTTTTGGTCCAGCTCTTAATTTTAACATTATTGACACATAAGCGGGTTACAGCATTTACAATATTTTAAGTTTCCACTCATTTCCGTCTTCTTTAGGAAGTATAGACAACCAAAGTAGAAAACTGTTCCATCTCCATTACATTATCCATTCCTGAATCCTCTTTGTCATACAGTGCATTTTGTTACATTTTATCATGATACATCAGTACATTCAGGATTCATTTTTCAGTCCATTGATGCTTGACAGAATCGTGTTAAAGATTAAACATGAGTTGGGTTCTAAATCTGCCTCTACCACCTAACCTTAGTCTATGTCTATATCATTTTAAAGTTATTATTATTTCTTTCAGTGTGTCAGCCTATCCCAATACCTATACTTTTCTATTGGATGATCTCAGATCATTTGTTTTCAGGATTAAAGTAGGTATAAAGTAGTTAATATATTTTTTAAATAATTTATGTTTGTTCAAGAATGTATACTAATTAATGGAATACAAATTAGTAAAGAAGAAATGGAACTAAAATATTGAACTATTTTTATCTAAACTCTGAACATCTTAATATGATTTACAAGGTCCTAAGGAGAAGGCAATGGCAACCCACTCCAGTACTCTTGCCTGGAAAATCCCGTGGATGGAGGAGCCTGGTAGGCTGAGGTCCATGGGGGCGCTAAGAGACAGACACGACTGAGCGACTTCACTTTCACTTTTCACGTTCATGCATCGGAGAAGGAAATGGCAACCCACTCCAGTGTTCTTGCCTGGAGAATCCCAGGGGCAGGGGAGCCTGGTGGGCTGACGTCTTTGGGATCACACAGAGTCGGACACGACTGAAGCGACTTAGCAGCAGCAGCAAGTAACTCAAACTACTGGATTGGCCAAAAAGTTTGTTTGGGTTTTTCCATAGACATTATGGAAAACCCAATACGCAAATGAACTGTTCGGTCAACTCAGCACATTTTCCCTGACTTCAGTTCTGCCTTCTCCCCAGCGCACTGGCTCCCTTTGCCCTTTCTCAGATATGCTGTTTTATCCATCTTCAGACTTCTGCTCATGTTACTTCATTTCTCCAAATGACGTCACCAGATTTTCACAGGGTGGTCTGGTCGTATCTATCATTGTTGTTGTTTAGTTACTGAGTCGAGTACGACTCAGTGTAACTCTTTGAGACCCCATCGACTGTAGCTCACTAGGCTCCTCTATCCATGGGATTTTCCAGGCAAGAATACTGGAGTGGGCTGCCATTTCCTTCTCCAGGGGATCTTTCCAACCCAGAGAGCAAAGCTGGACCTCCTGCATGGGCAGGTGGATTCTTTACCACTGAACCACCAGGGATATCTATCACTGAGTTTTGGTTTAAATACTAATTCTTGAGGGACTTCTGAATAGGTGCCAAACTATTCTCTGTTATAGCGCATATCAAATATAATTGTATAATGCAGAATTTAAAATTTTATTTGTCCACTTGTTTACTGATTCCCTCCCAGATTAAATTTTGAGTTCCAAGGGCAGTGTCTTTTTTTTTTTTTTTTCAATTTGCCAAGCATAATACAGTGCCTGGGACTAGGAGGGCATTCAGAAATATTTCCAAATAAATAAATGAACATCTCATTAATCAAACCTAATCTTTTTATACTAATCCTTTACAATACTTCATCCTACAGCCTTGATTCTCCTGAGTAAACCATTTAATTTCAGCTTTACAGAATTTTTGTGTTATTATTCACCCCAGTGATCAGCCTGTCTCAAGCACATTTTAGGAGATGAGGTCAAGCCATGTTCAGGATGGGACTCATCATGGTCATGTGCAGTGGACGTGCAGGGCAATAACCTGCCATCATCAAGTCTAGAGTGGTAGAGAATAGAAAATAAAGTGATTTCCTCTAACTGAGATGAAAGGAGCACTGAGAACATGTCTCTTTTAAAGAAATGAGAGAGTGAAACTGCCAGCTAAACATCTCTTCCAATAGATGACTATACTGCCGAATGTTGAGAAACTTGTTTTTATTAAACCATATGGGAAAGCCTGAAAAGAGCTGCATTTGGTCTGGAAGAGGCACAGCTGTACAAGAGTGACTGGAACAGGCTAAGTGCCTTCTGTTTCTCAGTCCTCTCATTTTCACTGTTCACCTTTCCACTCTCTGCTCTCACACCCCCAGCACAGAAACCCTTCGTTTGTGATCATCATCTGCCTGTGCACACACAGCTGTTGTTGTGGGCTTGGGAAACCACTGGACTCTGGTTATTCCTCTTTCTTCCCCCCAGTACAGTGTGAACTTCTGCAGAAGCTGCATGGAGACTGTCAAATGCCTTACTAAGCCTAAGAATTCTTCTGGTTATGTAAATGTTAGTCTAAAAGTTTTACTTTAAGAAATATATTTTAAAAAAAGAAATATATAGACATATATATATAAGAAATATATAGATAACATTCTTATATGAACAAGATCCAGGCATTTTGGCATCACTGATATTCTTTAAAAAACAAGTTCTGGAAAAGGAATTAATACATGTACGTACATACACATACACACACACCCCTACATAAATTCCTAGTCTGATAAACTTTGTTTCAGCCTAAGAATTCTACTCTTTATTTCTTCAACCAGAGAAAAAGCAGAAATCAGACTAGTTGTAACAACTGATTACATTTATGACCTGTCTTCTAGGTTCAAAAAGTAAGTATCTGCTATTTAGAGCTCATGAATAGTAACAAAAAATAATGGTGTATAAATACCAGAAGAGCACTTCATTTGAATCTTGTATAAGTATATAGCACTTGGAATAAAGCCGCCCACAAATCCAATTATACAAGGAAAACATATCTGAGATAATTGTGGGAATCCAAAAACTTATTTTGAATTTTAGTAAATACAGGTTCTTGTTTATGTCACACTTGTGTTTAAAAGTAACATTAACATATTCATATTATTGCTGTGCTGTGTTTAGTTGCTTAGCCGTGTCTGACTCTTTGTGACCCCACTGACCGTAGTCTGCCAGGCTCCTCTGTTCATGGGGATTTTCCAGGCAAGAATACTGGAGTGGGTTGCCATGCCCGCCTCCAGGGAATCCTCCCAACCCAGAGATCGAACCCAGGTTTCCCTTATTGTAGGAGGATCCTTAACCATCTGAGCCACAAGGGAAGCCTCATTTGTATTATTAACAGACTCTTTGCTCCTTTGAGGCTCAATGGAACATAAAATCTGATCCTCCCAAATCAAATATATTAACAGATGAACTGTGTAATTCTAACGTTACCAACGCAAGGAATTCAGTTTTTACATAACTAGGCCTAGAGAGAGGTACCTATCAGGATGACAGTCTCAGATATTCCTCAGTCCTGGTGCAGAGAATAAGATGAGTAAATACAATTTCAGACAACCCTCCAAGTCACAATCAGAACGTGATTTATGGGATAAGAAGCACTCTCCCAGAGTGACTAATGTGAAGAGCCAAAGGAAACCAAATTCTGCTCCAGGGCCTCAGCTAAAAACTGGCTTGTTTTATCTCTAAGTATTTACCTAGTGGTTCTGCGCAACACCTATCCACGTGGTCCGAAGGGAAATGTTAGGGCTTTTCTATTGGATGTTTAAAACATGCATTTTCCTAATAAGGAATAATTCCCAAATTTTCCACACTGGTACTTATAATTTGTAACTGTGGTGACTTGGTATTTTCCAAAGAAAATGTACTGACACTCACTCTAGTGTTGCACTGAGTCTGAAGTCAATAAACTAGAATTCCTATTTTAGCCTCTAACTGAGGTTTCTAGCAACAGACAAGTCACATCACTTCTCTGGAATTTCAGCTTTCTTTATCTCTAAAATGGTAACACTTCAGTATAACCACCTGTTATGCAAAGAGGTATAATATCACTTGGATAGAGATAACTTGAAAAGGTTTATTCCTTACCCTAGTTCTGTTCATTCACTTAGTCATGTCCAACTCTTTGCGACCCCACGGACTGCAGCACACCAGGCCTCCCTGTCTATCAGCAACTCCCAGAGTTTACTCAAACTCACGTCCACTGAGTAGGTGATGCCATCCAACCATCTCATCCTCTGTCGTCCCTTCTCCTCTTGCCTTCAGTCTTTCCCAGCATCAGGGTCTTTCCCAGTGACTCAGTTCTTTGCATCAGGTGGCCAAAGTATTGGAGTTTCAGCTTCAACATCAGTCCTTCCAATGAACATTCATAACTGATCTCCTTGAGGATGGACTGGTTGGATCTCCTTGCAGTCCAAGGGACTCTCAAGAGTCTTTTTCAACACCACAGTTCAAAAGCATCAGTTCTTTGCCACTCAGCCTTCTTCACAGTCCAACTCTCACATCCATACATGACCACAGGAAAAACCATAGCCTTGACTAGATGGACCTTAGTCGGCAAAGTAATGTCTCTGCTTTTTAACATGCTGTCTAGGTTGGTCATAACTTTTCCTCCAAGGAGTAAGCATCTTTTAATTTCATGGCTGCAGTCACTATCTGCAGTGATTTTGGAGCCCCCAAAAATAAAGTCTGACACTGTTTCCACTGTTTCCCCGTCTATTTCCCATGGAGTGATGGGACTGGATGCCATGATCTTCATTTTCTGAATGTTGAGCTTTAAGCCAACTTTTTCACTCTCCTCTTTCACTTTCATCAAGAGGCTCTTTAGTTCTTCACTTTCTGCCATAAGGGTGGTGTCATCTGCATATCTGAGGTTACTGATATTTCTCCCAGCAATCTTGATTCCAGCTTGTATTTTTTCCAGCCCAGCATTTCTCATGATGTACTCTGCATATAAGTTAAATAACCAGGGTGACAATATACAGCTTTGAGATACTCCTTTTCCTCTTTGGAAACAGTCTGTTGTTCCATGTCCAGTTCTAACTGTTGCTTCCTGACCTGCATATAGGTTTCTCAAGAGGCACGTCAGGTGGTCTGGTATTCCCATCTCTTTAAGAACTTTCCACAGTTTATTGTGATACACAGTCAAAGGCTTTGGCATAGTCAATAAAGCAGAAATAGACGTTTTTCTGGAACTCTCTTGCTTTTTCCATGATCCAGCAGATGTTGGCAATTTGATCTCTGGTTCCTCTGCCTTTTCTAAAACCAGCTTGAACATCTGGAAGTTCACGGTTCATGTATTGTTGAAGCCTGGCTTGGAGAATTTTGAGCATTACTTTGCTAGAATGTGAGATGAGTGCAATTGTGCGGTAGTTTGAGCATTCTTTGGCATTGCCTTTCTTAGGGATTGGAATGAAAACTGACCTTTTCCAGTCTTATGGCCACTGCTGAGTTTTCCAATTTGCTAGCATATTGAGTGAAACACTTCCACAGCATCATCTTTTAGGATTTGTTTAGGATTATTTACTTAAACAACCCTTAAAATAACAAAACAAACCATGTGACTAATAAAGATAACCAGGAATAAAGAAATATGCCATTTCCCAAAGAAATTACAAAAAGAGGGAAACATAAGCAAATGACACTAATTTTTAAAAAGAGCAAGATGGTGAATTTAAACCCAACCATAAAAATAATCACACTAAGTGGAGACAGTCTGAACATGCTATTTAAGACAGACTAGGCAAGTGGACAAAGAATCAACATTCACCTGTAGGCTGCCTACAAGAAGCTCACAGTAAATATAAAGACAGAGATAATTTGAAATTAAAAGTACAGAAAAAGATGTCAGACAATGTAAGTCTTAGAGAAAAGAATACACCAGGAACAAAGAGTGTCATTTTGTAATCAAAAAGCAGTCATAATGGAAAACTCACGAAGAGTATATAACCCTAAGTCTTTATTCACTGGGTAAAAGACCTTGAAAATGCACAGAGATAATGGCACCACAAAGGAAACAAACTCAAATTATAGTCAGATATTTAAACAATCCTTTCTCAAGAGAAAAAGTACACAGAGAATCAGAAAAATGTAAAAGACAAGCAACGTTATTAATCACCTTGACTTTTTTAGAACTTTGCACCAAAAATAGCACAATACACATTATCTCAAATTCACTTCTACATAGAGAATTCTACAGAATACACACACACACACACACAAATCCCTGAAAACTCTGTTTGGCAAAGTTGATACAAGATCAATACACTGAAATAAGTTATATTTCTTTGTCCCTAGGAACTAATCATGCTACCTAAGGCAATTTACAGATTCAAAGCAATCCCTATCAAAATACTAAGGGCATTTTTTCAGATATAGATTGAATAATTTTAAAATGTGTAAAGAAACACAGAAGAGCCTGAATAGCCAAAACAATCTTGAGAAAGGAACTACTGAACTGGGGGACTCAGGTGCCCTGACTTTAGACTATATTACAGAGTAACCAGAGGAGTACAGTACTGGTACAAAAACACACACAGAGGCTCAAGGGACAGAACAGAGAGCCCAGCAATAAACACTCACACCTCTGACATCAAAATTAAACATGAAACAGCATCCTTTATAATAAGATCAAACATATGCAATACTTCAGGGTTAAAGCTGACACAGAAGTCATTAGTCATCAAGAAGTGGGAAGAGCAAGTGCAAAGGCACTGAGGCACGAGTACTGTCAGCCTTGAGGAGGAAAGTGGAGCTGAGTGGACAGAGGGAGAGAGGTTGAAAAGGGAGTCTAGGAGGTAGCAAGGGGCCGCATGTGGCAGGGTCTCTGAGGCCTTGGTAAGAACCCCTGAATTGTTATTTCTGCTCTTCCATGTGGATTCCTGCTTAATGTCAACATGCTATAAATCGAACTGAAATCTCATTTTAAGGATGGACTTATTTTTCATTTGTGCCATGTTCACAAGGAAAACTGAGAGATTATTTGCCAATGACCCTCTGTTGTCTTTGCTCAGATGCCTTATAATACACAAACGAAGGCTCAAGAACTAAAAAAAAATAAAGGAAAAAATAAGATAAAGCTAAGGTTTTAAGAGGAGATGTAATTCCCTGGCTGAAAAAGTGAGGGGAGGGAGGAGAGAGGCAGGCAATGTCTGGAAGCAGAGAGCACGTCTTGCATTACTCAGGGCCACTGCTTCACAAAGAGACACAGCTGGTGGCCCAGCCAGCAGCCACCTCTGGACTGTGTCCAGCATCAGAGGACAAGAGAGGCCACGGACCCCCAGCTCCCGCTCATCTCCTGTCTCACTGGTCAAAGTCTGGCCCAGGAGGACCTGACTCCTCAGTGCCAGCTGGTGTCCCCAGGCATTTCAGACATTCCCAGGTGAAGCCACAGGGCACACTCTGGACCGCAGCGCTGCATTCGTGCCCAGAGTGACAGGAGGAATCAGCCTCAGGGGCTCCATCGTTGGGGTGGGTGGAGTGGGGGGCGGCGCCTGCTGGAACTTCTGTGTCTCCACCAGCGGTGACCCAGGGGTCCTTCCAGATGCCAGCACTCACCCTGGGGGCAGGAGGAGGGCAACAGCACCTGCGCTGTTAGATGATGGGCAGGGGCCGTGGTGTGGAGGGAGCAGCAAAGGCTGGGACGCTCTCATAAATAAGGAGCCAAGAGCCCAGGACGCAGTGAAGACAAGAGAAACATGACCCACATACGTTTAACCTGGGAAAACTCTGACAACACAATAAAACATCCTGAAGACAATAAATTCTTCCAAAAAGGGAAATAGAAAGCTGCAGTGCCCCTGAGTGTATGTTACTGCAATATACAGCCACCTGCCCTCCCAACAGAATAAGCAGAATACAATCACAGTATTTAATAAAGGGAATCCTCAAACCAATTGCCTGTGGCTGATGTGAGCTTAAAGAAGCAACAGCAAAAATTAAATTCATCTACCCCGAGGTTAGTAGGGGTGCTCAGTTGTGTCCGACTCTTTGCGACCCCATGGACTGTAGCCCACCAGGCTCCACTGTTCATGGAAATTCCCAGGCAAGAATACTGGAGTGGGTTGCCATTTCCTCCTCCAGGGGCGCTTCCTCACCCAGGAATTGAACCAACATTTCCTGTGTCTCTTGCGTTGGCAGGTGGATTCCTTACTATTGAACCACCTGGGAAGCCGAGATTAAGGATTAATTTAGGATGTCCAAGACAAAATATAAAGAGGATAGAAGACATTTTTAATGGCTGAGTAAAGTTATTTTGAGGGGAAAGATTACTATCACCTTTGATGAATAAACATAGTCCTACAATAGGGAAAGAACATTTATTCAAGGGACAGCCATGCTAAATGAGACATCACAATGTTCTCAACGGTTTAAATGCATAAAAAAATACTGACATTAATATTTTATGATGTATTTGTTTTAAAAGGACTTAATGATTTCTCACAAAGCACATCTATTGTTCATTTGAGCTGTGAATGAATTGGGTCCCGGGGTACCTGGGGTCTTGCAAGACTACCATCTTCAAAAGCGGTCCTGAAGCACGCTGCTAAGAGGACGTTAAAGGTGATCCATGTGGGACATGCGAGTATCAAATCCTAGACCCCTTCCCCTCTCTAGGTCTGCAATCCCTGTAGCTCACAGTGCAGGAATGAGTCCCGCATTTGTGCTCAATTAAGTCTCAGATGCGGGAGGTACCCCGGCCACCTCCGTTCCCGTGACGGCCCAGGTGGGGCCCTGCTCTCACCCTTCATGGGCACCTTCTCCAAACCACACCTCTCACTGGTGAAACACTTCCAGAGCCAAGGCCACAGTCAGTCCGTCCAGAGCAGCCGTGGGTCTGCTCAATCCCCCACCAGGGGCCTGAACAAACTAGTGACTGACTTCAGCTGCAACAGGACGTCATGGAAAACCTAGTGGAATTGGCATTCAAGATGCGGTTTCGATGCTGAGTCAGAGATGTTCAGTCCTGTGATATCAGGGAAGTCGTTTGATATAAGCATCAGTTACCTCACTAAGACAGGGAATTCTAATATTCAGTTAGAACACAGAGACAACTTTTGTAACAGAACTCTAAACAGAAGGGTAAGCAAGGGAGAAATGACTTCCCTTGTGCCTGTGGGAGACTCCCGAGACACCACGCCTGACCCACCCGAGTCACAGAGCTCAGGCTCCGTCTCGTTCTCCCACCAGTGAGGACATAGCCACATCCTCAACATGAAATGTGAAATGAAGTGAAACTCGCTCAGTCATGTCTGAGTCTTTGCCCCCAATGGACTATATAGCCCATGGAATTTTCTAGGCCAGAATACTAGAGTGGGTAGCCGTTCCCTTCTCCAGGGGATCTTCCAAATTCAGGGATCAAACCCAGGTCTCCTGTATTGCAGGCAGATTCTTTACCAGCTGAGCCACAAGGAAGCCAACGTGAAAGGAGGCCCATGATCCCACTGCGGTTGGGGGCGGGGGGGGGGGGGGGGTCACAACCCAGTGACAAGAGGGAACACAGACCTCTCACCCCCAAGGGCATGAGCAGTGCTGTGCTGGGGTGGTCAGAACCAGCCCGGGAGAGCCAGTTGTCGACTTTTCGGAAATTACAGGAGCTGGTTGTCAAACACAGCCTTTGTTAAAAATTAAATTAGATATTCCAAATCACATTAAAAACAAGGGCAACAGATGCTCAGAAATCCCCTTCCTGTTTACAGTACCACATGCCACTGCCAGCCCTGTTTTGTGGTTATTTACATGGTGTCTCTGCGTGGGACACTTCACCCCGTTCTTCTGCAGGCCTTTCTGACAGTGAAGAGCCTTCACATCGAAGCTTGAAATCAACCACAGCGGATTATTAACACTACGAAACAAGAAAGTGAAAGTCACACAGTCGTGTTCGACTCTTTGTGACCCCATGGACTATACAGTCCATGGAATTCTCCAAGCCAGAATACTGGAGTGGGTATCCTTTCCCTTCTCCAGGGGATCTTCCCAACCCAGGGATTGAACCCAGGTCTCTTGCATTGTAGGCGGATTCTTTACCAGCTGAGGTATCAGGGAAGCCTGATACAAAACATGGCAAACACCAATTCAGGCCTAAACTTATTGTTCTACTGATTATTTAAGACCAAGAGCTAGCAAACCACCCAGAATCTGTTTTGGTTCAATCTTTAAGAGTGAATTTTTTTTTTTTTAACATTTTAAAGTATGGAAGGAAGGAAACGAGGAAGGGAGAGCAAAAGCATGAAAGCAAGAAAGAAAACGTGCCAGAGGCAGACTATATGTGACTGCAAAGCCTTAAGTATTTACCAGTATGACTTTCACAAGAAATGTTTCTGAACCTGATGGAGAGCATTTAATAATGCAAATGAAACTCAGAGGCCTCCTCACTGGCTGTCACCCCCAGGGTATGGAAGCAGCCTCCTTCCTTGTCATCGTGGCCCCTTGAGCTTCTAAGCCAGGGATGAAGACGACCCACTGTGCTTGTAAGGTGAGCGTGGAGAAAAAGAGAGCAAGCCAGGCAGTCAGGCAGAGACAGATTTATTACAGGAAGAAAGAGAGAAACTGACTGGCTTGAGAGAGAAACCAGCGCTCTCCTTTTACAGCCAACCCTTTTTATACACTATGAATTGTGCCCGGGAGGGAGGGGGCCTCAGTTTATCTTTAGCCCGCAGCTGGGGTCTTGTGGTCACATAGTCAAAGGGGTCTCATGGTAGGGTGGTCACATAGTCTTGAGAAACTGGCAACAGCAGGGAAAAACAGGATATCCCCTTAAAGAAGAAACAGGATGCCCACCAGGGCCAGGTGGCCACTGTGACTTCACTCCTTGTTTGTCGGGTTGCCACAGTGGGCCATATTTTAACTATAGCTATGAGCCCCTTGTGAACCCTAACATTCCAGCCATTTTGATATAGGCTAAGGGCCAAAGGTCAGTCGTCTATATCTGCTTCACACTAGTTTGGGGTGACATCATGGGGTAAGATAAGAAAAGGCTGGAACATGGGTTAAAGGAAGTCTGAGTGGGCTCAAAGCTTTTGATAATTGGAGCAAGTCAGAAGTAGCTCATGAACAGTCTGGTTGGTGAAGGCTCGTAGGCAGTCCTGGAGAAGCCTTGAAAACAGATGCATTAGACAGGGGCCGAAAGTCAGAATGAGGGTTAATATGAGAAGGGAGCCCAGTAAAGGTAGGACCATGGCAACCAATCCCGATTGCTTAACCAGTTTTCCCTTGAATTACTGAGATGTTGACGTATTCTTGAGGCCCTGTTTGTCAGATTCTTTGCTGCCTCCTTTACAACACCCAATTAATTGGTGTAGAAATAGCAGGCTTCATCTAGAAAAAGACACAGGCCTCCTTTTTCTGCTGTGAGAAGGTCTAACCCTCTTCTGTTTTGAAGGACCACAGCTGCCAGGGAATCTAGTTGGCCCTGGAGAGTGATAAGGCCAGTGGCTACTTCTAGGCTTTCAGTAAGAACCTTGGAGAGACTCAGTTTAGTTCAGTTCAGTCGCTCAGTTGTGTCCAACGGTTTGAGACCCCATGAATCACAGCACACCAGGCCTCCCTGTCCATCACCAACTCCCAGAGTTTACTCAGACTCATGTTCATTGAGTCGGTGATGCCATTCAACCATCTCATCCTCTATCGTCCCCTTCTCCTCCTGCCCTCAATCTTTCCCAGGATCAGGGTCTTTTCAAATGAGTCAGCTCTTCACATCAGGTGGCCAAAGTATTAGAGTTTCAGCTTTGACATCAGTCCTTCCAGTGAATATTCAGGACTGATCTCCTTTAGGATGGAGTGGTTGGATCTCCTTGCAGTCCAAGGGACTCTCAAGAGTCTTCTCCAACACCACAGAGAGTAGTTTAAAGAGGTCATGAGTCCTGCAGTCCCTGTTCCAATCCCTGCTGCTATTTCTAAGCTTATCAATAAGGGAATAAATTGAATTGCTCATTTGGGTGGGTTGTGGATTAGTGGGATAGGGAGAGTATGGTTGTTAGGAGCAACAGAGATATCTGGGGCTAGATATACCAGGGTGCATGTCCCAGTCTAGTTAGTGGGAAGACATAAGTATGTGGTGTTTCCACATAAGAAAAATATTCCAGGAGTAAGGAGGCAGAAACTGGAATCAATAGCAAACAAGAGTCTTTCTGGGTATTTGTTAGCTGACCCCCAAACCGAGCTGGTGTCTTCAGAGGCCGAAGGAAACCTTCCTGAGAAAGCAATAGACCCAAAGCAATAGCGTGACCCAAAGGAAAGATGTGAGGTGTGATTACAGAGGTAACAAGGGTAGAGAGCCTAGATGTGGCTGTGAGTTATTTATAGAGTCGTGTCTAGAAACACAGAAGGGAGCCTTTTGCTGTAAGCAGACATCAGAGGTAGGAGGTCCTCCCATAGCAAGTTTGATATGGATGGAAGCGGGGTCAGCAAGAAGGGAGGACAACATTTTATCAGGATTGTTGATCTGATCTAGTGAATATAAATAGCACATATAGGACAAAAAGAGGGGTTTTCCCCTGTAGGTGTAGTAGGGGGAAGTGTTTACGTGGTTCCACTGATCTGTGGAGACAGGCAGGACTGATCCACCTGGCGAGGAGATGGACAAACAGATCCAACAATCACTAGACAGGGCTGGATTTGAGGTATTGAGTAAACGGTAGGTGAAGGTTTTAAAAGGCAAGTTAAATCTGGGGTAGAGTGAGAATTAGGTAGGGCATGCTGGATGTATAGAAAAAAAGAGAACGAGATCAGTACCATGGTGTGGTGGCTCGTATTTAAAGGGAGTAAATGAGGAGGATAAGGACCCAGGTACAGAAGTAAATTTGGACAGGTGTAAAGTCTGTTGAGCCTCCCTGTAACCATAGGTCAGTAATAAAATCAAGGTGTGGAAAGATCAGTGATTATGAGATTTTGTGAAAAAGTGAGGTTTTGTGATATTACATGTAGAAAAGTGGGCAATAAGTTCATTTAAATTTACAGTGAAAGAAGACTGCAAAGGATGGAAACCATAAGCAAGTAAATGAAACATAAGAGGAGCTTCTTAACAGGAGTCCACTCAAGGCGGATACAGAATACAGTCCTATTCCAAACAAGGGAAGTAAAGGGAGTCCCAGTCCAACCAGCAACCAATACATCTGATCATCCCTTTTACTTATCAATATTGGTTATTTTTGGCTGTTCCGCTTCTTCAGGGATTTGATCCAGTCGGAGCCTGTCGAGGCCCAAGATGGTGCTGGAGTAGCAAGGGGCGTCCGAATGGGGAGTAATTTTTGGTGGAGGTGGAGAGTCTCCTGGGCCCACTTTAACCTGGAGATATGAAACCAAGAATGACCTGCCAATTTAGGGGCTGCTGGTGTGGTTAAGATGACCTCAAAGGGGCCGGTCCACCGAGGCTATAAATCTTTATGGTGTAAGCTCTGAAGTAAAACTCGATCCCCAGGTATGAGTGTCAAGTCAGTAGGATTTGTTTGAGGAGGCTTTGGCAGACAGCAATTTGCATGTTTTCTCATGAGGTGTCTAATGCGGATAAGGGAGGGGAGACAACCTCCCATTAAGGGACGTGTAGTAGGAAATTGGCCTAAGAGAAAAGGGCGTCCACACGTGAGCTCAAAAGGACTAAGAGAGACGGAGCCCATGGAGTGGCCGTAACGCGAGCCAAAGCCATGGCTTCTGTAGTCGAGGGAAAGTTCAGCCAGTTGCGCTGCGAGAATTGAATTTGCTTTTTCGACTTTCCCTGAGGATTGAGGTCTATGAGGAATATGTAGCCTCCAGGTTATGCCAAGAGATTGGGCTACTTGTTGAGTGATTTGTGAGACAAAAGCCGGTCCTTTGTCAGACTGGAGAGAAAGCGGGAAGCCAAAGCGAGGGATGATTTCTCGAATAAGAACTTGTGTTATCTCTGGGGCAGTTTCTGACCTTGTAGGAAAAGCTTCAACCCACCCCGAGAAGGTCTCCACTTTAGTGATACCTTTAGTATGAGTTTTATCTTATGTGTAGGAGGCATGTGAGTGAAGTCGGCGTGCCAGTCTTTTCCCGGTATGTGACCTCGTGCCTGATGTGTGTGGAACGCGGGAACAGGCTTGGAGCTCCCTGGGGTGAGACGGAGGAACACACAGTAGTGAATGATTTGCTGTAGGAGTGAAAGGAGGTTAGGATAAGTGATAAGAGGTCTTAAAAGGTGGTAGAGAGGTTTAGTGCCTATATGTAAAGCTCAATGTATGTCTGTAAGAATTTGTATGGCACTGGCCTTGTTTTTGCAACCAGTCTCCTTGAAGCTGGGCTCCGTCTGTAATAACTATGTCTTTTCCTCGGGGTGATAGAGGGGATTTATGTTAGGGATTACTATGAGTTGATGAGCAGGTGTTCGGAGTGAGGCTTGCTTTGCCTCCCTCTCAGCAGTATTGTTACCCCGTGAGATGAGGTCTGATGCCACTTGGTGACCTCAACAATGTATGATGCCAGCTTTGGTTGGCATACTGGCTACCTTTAGGAGCTGACGTATAAGTTGGGCTTTAGTTATGGGGCGTCCTTTTGTAGAAAGGAGCCCTTGTTCTTTCCGGATGGCTGCATGTGAGTGTATGGTGTGAAAGGTATATTTAGAGTCAGTGTACACATTTGTTCATTTGTTAGCTGCAAGTGTAAGCGCCCTGGTTAGTGCAACAAGTTCTGCCTTTTGGGAGGAGGTTCCCACAGGGAGAGGCTGAGATTCAATAACCTCAGTGTCAGAAACAATTGCATATCCAGCTACTCTTTTTCCTTTGGGGATTGTATAGGAGCTACAATCAATACACCAAGTAAGATCAGGGTTATTTAAAGGGACTGAGGAGATATGGGAGAAATGAGGTATCAAGTCTTTTTAATGTCTCATTACAAGTGTGAGTTGGCGGCTCAGAAGAATTAGGGAAAAGGGTGGCGGGGTTAAGAGTAGGGCAGCGTTCAGAAGAGAACTCGGGAGATTCTAGGAGGGTGACGTGGATTAGTTAGATACAAGACGGTGATAGAAGAGCCGTGGTCTTGTGTGAGAGTAAGTGGGTAAATGACCCACTTACTGAGTAAGAGTAAGAGAGGGAATGACCGTGGGTATCCCAAAAGTAAGTTTTTTGCTTTCTTGAGCAATAAGCATAGCTGTGGGCAGAGCACGCAGGCAGGCTGGCCATCCTTGTGTGTGGTGGTATCCAGTTGTTTTGACAGATAAACAATGGGGCCAAAGGAAGGGTCCTGCACCTCTCCTAAGACTCCTAGGGCAATTTTATGTCTCTCAGTAGTATAGAGTATAAAAGGGCGAGAGAGATCAGGCAGTGTTAAAGCTGGGGCCAAGAGGATAGCTTGTTTTAGAGCATTAAAGGCTGATCGGATGTTTGACTTAGGCTCAAGAGGTCCAAAAGATCCCCCGGGAAGCCTGGTATAGGAGTTGTGCTAGGAGGGCAAAATTGGGGATCCAGGGGTGTAGATACCCAGCCAAGCCCCAAACGACAGATTTCTGTGTTTGATATAGGGAGTGGTAAGGCAGATATAAGGGACTTTCTATCAGTAGTTATATGTCTCTTCGTTGGTGTCAGGAGAACTCCAACGAAAGGGAAAGTTGAACCTTAACAGGAGACACTCAGCAGCCCTGATCAACTTACTGGGAAGCTGAGGAGTTGCACTGTATGTTGCTGAGAGTGTATGAGTGAGGGGCTACAACGGAGGAGATCATCTACATATTGGAGGATAGAGCTTGGGGCAAGATTGATGGAGGTTAAGTCTGAGGCCAGGGCTTGGCCAAAGAAATGAGGACCATCACGAAATCCTTGGGGAAGGACAGAACATGTTCATTGTTGGGAGCGATGAGGGTCTGGATCTGTTCAGGTAAATGCAAAAAGATCTTGAGAGTCTGGATGTAAAGGGAGGACAAAAAGTGAATCCTTGAGGTCCAGTACAGTGAAATAGGCAGTAGGAGGATAAACAAGGGCAAGAAGAGTACAGGGATTTGGGACTACCGGTGAGTGGGGACTACTAGGTCAGCAGGGACGACGGCAGCATTAATGTCTCAAGTCTTGACCCAGGCCGTAGGAGCCATTTGGCTTTTTAACAGGTAGGACAGGCGTGTTACAAGGAGAGTGAGTAGGGCACAAGAGATCCTGACACAGCAGCTTAGAGATGATGGGTTCAAACCCCTGTTGATGTATCTGGGAAACAGGGTATTAAGGTTGATTGGGAAACTTGGTTGAGTCTTTTAGATGAATATAAATGGAATATGGTGGAAGGCGATGGAGAGGTGATCAATTTCCTAGACTATACAGCTTACAGAGGAGGAGGGTAATGAGGGGGGTAAAGACATAGTAGGTTCGAGAAGCAGTACCATGCCAGGTCAGGAGAAAGATTTGGAATAGGGAAGAAAGACTTGGAGAGTAGATCCCTTCCAAGGATTGGAGTGGGGCATTCGGGGAGTGTGAGGAAAGAATGAGAGAATAGGGTATTCTGAAGTGTGCAGTGGTGTAGACACCAAACCATCAACTCCCACAACAAAGATCTGAGAGACTTTAGTTTTTCCAGAATAAGCAGGCATGGCAGAATATGCAAAGAGATATGCAAAGAGATCGGCTTACCAGCCACTGTGAGTTGCCCTAGGCTCTGCAGAGGTGAGGAGAGTTGGGGCCTGGGGCCCTGGGCACCTGCAGTCTTTGGCGGCAAGTCTCAGGGGTCTCGGCAGAGCTGGGTCTGAGGACTCCTGCTCAGGACCAGGAGGAGATGTCCAGGTCCCTAGAGGGGATTAGGGCAGTCTGCCTTCCAGTGCCCCTTTATGCCACAGTAAGGACATGGGCCCAAAGGCGCCCAGTGCCCTTCTTTACCACACTTGTAACAGGGCCTAGATGACTTCTTTTCTCTCGCAGAAGATTGAGGTTTGGAGCCACGCAGGGCAGTGGCTAAGAGATGATATTTATCTCTTTGAGCCTTTTCTAGTTTTGCCTGTTCTCCCCAATTACTGAAAACTTTAAAAACCAAATTTAAAAGATCTCATTGAGAGGTTTGAGGGCCTTCCTCTGCCTTTTTTAGCTTTTTTTTTTTTTTTAATGTCTGGGGACGACTGGGAAATAAAATGGGTATTAAGGACAATAGTACCCTCTGTTGAAGTTGGATCTAATTTTGTATATTTTTGTAGGGCTTCTGTTAATCTAGCTAGAAATTTTGCTGGATTTTCATCTGGTCTTTGAGTTATTTCTCTGAGTTTATCAAAGTTAATAGCTTTATGTCCTGCTTTTTGCTGCTGCTGCTAAGTTGCTTCAGTCGTGTCTGACTCTGTGTGACCTGATAGACGGCAGCCCACCAGGCTCCCCCGTCCCTGGGATTCTCCAGGCAAGAACACTGGAGTGGGTTGCCATTTCCTTCTCCAATGCACAAAGTGAAAAGTCAAAGTGAAATCCTGCTTTTTGGAGGCCTGCAATAAGGCAAGTCGCCAGAAGTCATCTAGGCCCTGTTACAAGTGTGGTAAAGACTGTTCAACCTGGACGCCCTGCCCGGTGGTCTCAATTAGGGTCGGCCCTGGAAACGGCAGCTGAGCCTACAGGCTTAGTATCATCAGTTTGATGTATTTCATCGACATGAGCCTGAGCGGCTTGCCAGACTCCTCCTGCTTCTTCTGGGAGGAGGGCAGAGAAGAGTATAATGCAAATACCATGCCAGGTCAAGTCATAAGACTGGGTGTGGTATTTAAATTCTTTTAAATAAGTGTCAGGGTCAGAGGCAAAAGTGCCAAGACATTTTTCGATTTGAGATAAATCAGAGAGGGAAAATGGGACGTGTACCCGAACAACGCCTTCTGTATCAGCCATCTCTCAGGAGGGATTGGGGTCCTGTTTCTTTAAGGCTGTTCTCAGCCGGGTATGAGGAGGGGGTTTAGGGAGGTCAGATGGGGACTTGAGACTCGGGTAGGTAGTAGCGGGTGGGAGGAGGAAGGTGGGGGTGGAATGTAAGGTGGAGGTTGTGGGACCGGCTCTGCTACGATAGGATTAGAGGTGATTGGAGGTACACTGTGGTCAGAAGGGTCTTAGGGAAAATCCAAACAGGGATCAGAAGATACAGTAGTAGGAGGATGTGGCGCAGAATGGGCTGAAAGTATCTGAGAAGTAGAACACCAAGTACAGAGAGAGGGCCGGAGAGCGAAGAAAGCCTGAGCAGAAGGGACCTCTGACCACTCGCCATCGTGGCGGCAGAAGTTATCGAGCTCCTGTAAAGTAGTCTAATCAGGGGCTCCTTTTTCTGGCCACTGGGATCTCATATCCAGTCGATATTGTGGCCAGACCGTGTTGGAGTAATAAGTGAGTCGCTTTGGGCTTACTTCTCCTTGAAAACCCAAGGGGTTTTGGTTTTGGAGAAGGCAGCCTAAAGGGGTAGATTTTGCAGGTTAGACTGAGAATTTCCCATCCTAGTCGAACAGAGAGGGAAGGCAAACAAGGGTGAGTGAAAAAATGAGAAAGGGCCGAGAGAAAAGGTGCCCCGTTCTCACGGCCTTCTCGTCAGCAACAGGGTCCACTGTGAAATGGGCGCGCCCTATTTCAAAGTGAGACCAGGGCCGAAGGGCCGAGGGTACCCTCCGCCTAGCGCTAGGGCTTCAAAAACCAGACAAGAAAGAGGATCAGAGAGACCAGGAATTCACTCACCCCTGCAGCCCAGGAAATGAGAGCCGGCGTGTGGACGTCAATCCAGCAAGGCAAGTGGAGAGTCCTGTCCCGGGGCCTCCGCCCACTTTCTCGGAGGTCCAAGGGAAGGACCTACCGAAGGCGGGCTCAGCAGAGGAGCCCCCCTAGCCGCGGTGGGTCTTCCCTCCCGGGTTTCAGCCCCAGAAACGGAAGGCGAGCGTGCACAAAGAGAGAGCAAGCCAGGCAGTCAGGCAGAGAAAGATTTATTACAGGAAGAAAGAGAGAAACTGACTGGCTTCAGAGAGAAACCAGCGCTCTCCTGTTACAGCCAGCCCTTCTTATACCCTATGGATGGGGAATTGTGCCCGGGAGGGAGGGGGCCTCAGTTTCTCTTTCGCCCGCAGCTGGGGTCTTGTGGTCACGTAGTCGAAGGGGTCTCACAGTCGGGTGGTCACATAGTCTTAAGAAACTGGCACCAGCAGGGAAAAACAGGATATCGCCTTAAAGAAGAAACAGGATGCCCACCAGGGCCAGGTGGCCGCTGTGACTTCATCCCTTGTTTGTCGGGTCGCCACAATGGGCCATATTTTAACTATAGCTATGAGCCCCTCGTGAACCCTAACAGTACTGAACCCCTCTCAGGATCTGAACTTTTTTCACCAGGAAGCACCCAGTGTGTTCCAGGCTCTCAGCTGAGAAGCTCAGGGATACTCACCCTCCCTGGGACTCTCTGGGCCACCTTCCGAACCTCCCCACCCAAGAAGGCCCCGCCCCACGTGCGTCTCTATGGTTATAGGCCCCGCCCCCAATCAGAAGGATGGCTTCCAGGCAGCCTTGGATCATTGGCTCGGGCTAGAATTCTCCCTACTACAAGGGGAACCTCACTGTGAGTGCCACATGTACCTCTTTTATTTACACTATTATTTTGAGAGTTTAATGAGATCATGGATGTATGTAAAGTCTATAGTGTTAAGAAGTGCTCTGTAAAAAGTTACAAGTGGTAGAAGTTCTGAAGTTATGCTACTAACCTCTGCTCTTCCTCAAATTCGTGTATCTGAGTGTCTGATAACACACAGCTCCTTTCCTAGCTTAGAATCCAGGATGGAGGTCTCTCTCTGACCCTGCTTTGGTTTCGTAACTTCTTCCACATCCCCCTGAAGACCTCATTACACCTAGACACAGAATGGGGTCTGAGACGGTGAGAAATACACAACCCCCTCATGGTCTGTCTAGCAAGTTCACTGTTTACTGAATAATCCCTCCCTAGGAAACGAGAACTCAGGGTCTTCCATCCTTTCTTCCTTCTCCCTATGCCCTCTCCCTCTCCCCTTTCCTCTTTTTTCTTTCCTTCTATTTATTTCACTAACACATTAAGCAAGTGTATAAAAAACAAAGCCAGCCATCTAGGGTTCTGCAGCAGGGAGTTAGCTCACACCTAGAGCTGGCTCCCAGGCACTGCTGCCTTGGCCAGAACATGAGAATTAAAATTCATTTTGACATACATCTGCTGCCCACCATATCTATTCAGAAGCTACTCCTAAATTTTCTAAGGAAATGAGAAGGCAAATGAAACAGATTCTCACTCCCAGTGGAGCCCAGCCTTCCAGCAAGATGCTTTTATGTGCACAGCAGCACAAGAATCTTTGCGGCTTCTTTCAACAGAGAGAGTTACAACAGTTGATTTGAGCTTCTTTTTAACTGAAAGCAGTATTTTCGGTACTGACGGTTAACAAGAACTGACTTCAGGTGCGGACATAAAGCAAAAACCAACCAGCTGTGTTTCTTGCAAAGTCAGCTGAAGCACTGGGAACCCACGCGCACAAAGAGGACACGGAAACCAAATTGCATCTGCCATCTGCATCTGCCATTTCAAAGCCTGGGGTGTCACCTCCACCCCATGTTTTCAACAAAGATATAAACAATGCCTCAAGCCTTTGTTAAAAACCAGACATCAGGCCCAGAACAGAGTTGCTTATCCTAAGTCCCGCGTCACCAAACCGAGACCGTTTCAGCTTTCCCAGAGACGACATCTTCACCAGAAGTCCACCAGAAACCCCCTGACCAGCACCAGTCAGGGCCTCTAAAGCAGGGGTCCCCAGCCCTCGGGCCTGGGGCCAGTACCAGTCCATGGTCTGTTAGGAACTGGGCCACCCACTGGGAGCTGGGCGGCTCCCCATCGCTGGCATTACCTTCTGAACCACCAACGCCCCTCCCCACCATCCATGGAAAAATCGCCTTCCACAAAACCAGTCCCCGGTGCCAAAAAGGCTGGGGACTGCTGCCCTAAAGGAAATAATTGTGCAATAACCAACCAGCTTTTTTTGACTCATAAAACTCCCCTGTTCCTGCTCCTTTCTGTCTATAAAAGTCTTTCATTTTGTACAACTTCTCAGAGTTTCTTTCCACCTACTTGACTGGATACTGCCTGATCGAAATCAATTTTTGCTCAAACTCTAAAGGTTTTACACCACCCCAAACAGACTCGCCTCCACCGACAGCCGCCAGGAGCCCAGAGCAACCAGGGCGGGCACCTGCTGTTCTCTCACTGTCCCTGGAGGTGCTGGGTGAGTCCACTTGGTCCTGGATCCCCAGCTTTTGCTTCTTGAGCTTCCAGGCCATTTGAGCATTTCGTTTTCTGCTCTGGGTCAGGAAACCTGCTGGAGGCTGCCTGCCGTGATGCGGGAAGGAGAGTGTCTGGCATCAGAGTGGATCTGACTTAGGGTGGGGCTGAGGTCTCAGGTGAATACAATTGTGTTTTACAGCTGAAATAGCAGGTTAAACCTATCAAAGATAATCCAGGGGGAACTTTTTAATTTAGGTAAGGTTATCCCTTTACAAGATGCCCTGAAGCAGCGGTCCCCTATCTTTTTGGCACCAGGGAAAATCTTTTGGTTTCGTGGAAGACAGTTTTTCCACTGATGAGGGAGGAGGGGGGATGGTTTGGAGATGATTCAGCAGCATTACATTTATTGTGCACTTTATTTCTATCCATTCACAGTTGATCCCCAGAACCAAATTAATAAGACTCTGAGTTTGCAAAGAAAAGGGCAATGTAAAATTTTACCTCCCTCTCTTGACTAGGCATCACAGATAGAGACCTGGGAAAGCTGACCCTGGTAACAGTTTCCACCCTTTGGTGGGTTCTGCTAATTTTCCCAAGTTCCCTTCTGCAGGTTCTGGAGACAAGGAAGAGGAATTTTTCTTCTACCCTTTACTGTGAGTCCTTGGCTCACTCTTTCTCTAGGGTAGGGATCCCCAACCTCCAGGATCTCTTGCCTGATGATCTGGACGCTGGGGTTGTTCCCACATCTTGGATATTGTGAATAACACTGCAGTGAACATACGGGTGCATATATCCATTCTAGTCAGGCTTTCATTTTCTTCACATAAATACCTGGAGGTGTAGTTGCTGGATCATAAGGTAGTTCTATTTTTAACTTTTTTTTAGGACGCTCCATACTTTTTCCACAGTGGCTGCACAAATTTACATTCTCACCAATACTTCTTTTCCTTTTATGACAGCCATTCTGACAGTTGTGAGATCACAGCTCATTGTGGCTTTGATTTATATGTTCCTAGTGATTCGTAATGTTGAGCATCATTTCATGTACCTGTTGGCCAAGTGAATGGCTTTGAAAAAAAGTCTGTCCATTTTTCAGTTGGATTGTTATTGAGTTCTATGAGCTCTTTATCTGTTTTGGATATTAACCCCTTACTGGATATGTGATTTACAAGTGTCTTCTGCCATTCAGTAGGCTGCCTTTTTACTTTGTTGATGGTCTCCTTCACTGTGCAATTCTTTGGCTTAATGAAGTTGCATTCATTTACATTTGATGTTGTGGTGGTTGTCACTGCCTTTGGAGTCAGATCCAAAAAAACATCACAAAGAGCAATGTCAAACACCTACTGCCTATGTTGTCTTCTAGGAGTTTCACGGTTTCTGGTATTGCATTCAAATCTTTAATCCATTTTGAGTTAGCTTTTGTGTATGGTATGAAATAGGGGTCCAGTTTTCCTAACACAATTTACTAAAGAGACTGTCCCTTCCCCATTGTATATGCTCGTCATAAATTGACTATATATGCTTGGGTCTATCTCTGAGCTCTTTATTCCATTTCACTGCTTTATGTGTCTGTTTTTATGCCAGTGTTATGATTACTATAGCTTGGTAATACAGTTTGAAATCAGAAAGTATGATTCATCCAGCATCGTTCCTCTTTCTCAATACTGCTTTGGCTCAATATCTCAATTTTTCAGGATATTCTGTGCTTCCATACAGATTTTAGTATTATGTGTTCTAAATATTTCTGTGAAAATGCCACTGAGATTTCAATGAGGATCGCATGGAATCTGTAGGTCATTTTGGGTAACACGGACATTTTTACAATATTATTTTTTCCAATCCATTGTGTCTTCTTCAGTTTCTCTCATCAATGTCTCACAGTTCTCAGTGTATGGATCTTTTGCCACCTGCCTTGGTTAAATCTATTCCTATGCATTTTCTTCTTTCTGATGCAATTATAAACAAGATTATTTTCTTGATTTCTCTAGTAGTTTGTTGATAGTATTTAAGAACACAACAGGTTTTGTACATTGATTTTGCTTAACCCTGCAACTTTACTAAATATGTGTATTAGTTCTAATGGTTTTCTGGTAGAGTCTTTAGGGTTTACCATATAGAAAATCATGTTGTCCACAATAACAGTTTTACCTCATCTTTTCCAATTTCATTGCCTTTATTTCTTCTTCCTGACTAATTGCTCTAGCCAAGACTTGCAATACTGTGTTGAATAAAAGTGCCTAGAGTGGGCATCCTTGTCTTACTCCTGATCTTAAAGGAAAAGCTTTCAGCTTTTTACCACTGAGTATAATTTTAGCTGTTGTCTTGTCATATATGAACTTTACTATATTGAGGTACATTCAATCTATACCCACTCTGTTGAGAATTTTTATCATAAACGGATGTTGAAATTTGTCAAATGCTTTTTGTGTGTCTAT